>NC_137462.1:159566829-160824329 GCF_964235325.1 Thermobia domestica
TTCCTTTCCACAAGGACATTTTGTATAATGTTCAAGGTGAAATGTTAATCCCTATACGAGCGGGAGAGTGGCACGACAACTTCTATCTGCAGTGATTTCTATCTTGTTCGCTGTTTCCATCCTTTTTAGTTTGATAAAATGTAGTCTCAGTTACTTTTGGGAAGTTATACTGTCATAGTTATGACGTCAGGAGACCACTACTATCCATTTCATAAAGATAGGCCCCTGACTTCGTGGTGCTGCCGTGACGTTCAGTCAAAACTTATATTGCATTGTCGTACCTCGTTGGAATTGTTGGAATGTTGTCTTTTCAATACTTAAGACATAAAAATTTTCTTTGTACTATGTAGTGAGAAAAAAATAAAAATTAATGAAAAAGTGCGTATTTTTTCGTACTTTTTTGGTAGATCAATGTTTATAGTACTATATCTCAGAAAAGAGATCACGTAAAATAATTTCCTGTGTACAATATGTAGATGCATCCATTAACTGTAAGTTGTGAGAATTTCAATTTTCATCACTTGATACTTTTTGTGTAATTAAAACAAATGTACGACGCTCTGATCTCCTTTACCATGGTAGTTAGAGAAACGTACAAAACACTGCTCGAAAATTTGGAAGTCTAGTGTTCCAAATATTTGGAACTATTAACAAAAAAGGGTTTAGTTGTAGAGTATTTATTTTTTTAAAAAATTCTTTTACTTCAACATGTTCTCTGCGTTAAGCGGTGAGCCATGTTGCAGCCCAATCTTTAAATTCCCCGCGCTTATATGAAGAAACAGCATACAGTAAGTGGAAGTGCGGCAACGCTGTCGTGCAGTGTTGTCGCGTTCAGGAAGCTTGTAGCGCGAAGCTTACTTCATAAAAATGTAATAGGAAAAAGTATTTATTATAACCTTTCACAATATCATAAAAATAATAATAATGCATTACACATCTCAATTTAATCGAAATAAAACGTTGAAGTAAAACATCCAAAAACTCATCTCTTAATCTATTTACTTCATTCACTTTCGTAATGGGTTTGTTGACTCATCGCTGCTCCTGTTATCTTCCTGTACACTTATTAACAATGGCTCCATTTTTACTTCAAGATCTATCAGTATACACACTTTCCAGCTTACGAACATGTTAAAGGTCAAAAAGAAATGTATCCTTGGCAATCACGTGTTCACCCAAGTTCTGCGATCAATTCCCCTGCCGAATGTATAC
The DNA here is from genome assembly GCF_964235325.1 of Thermobia domestica. Lineage (NCBI taxonomy): Eukaryota > Metazoa > Arthropoda > Insecta > Zygentoma > Lepismatidae > Thermobia > Thermobia domestica. The sequence continues at coordinate 159,568,042 of NC_137462.1, forward strand.
AATAACACGGAATGGGTCCTTTGTTTTCTTTCAACGAAAGAAAACTATGCAATGTGTAGGTGACGAGGGCTGTATTTGCGTCTAATCACGTTGCACTGATTACGCCTTCAACACTTCCCTTCGGTTCGTAGGCGTCAAAAACTTAGACATGCACTCACACCATATGGGTTCATTGCAATGAGACGGACGAATGGGCATTTATATTTTCCTTAGTATATGTCGTGGTTTTTGATTAAAATATATATATATGGATATTCCATATATAATGGGGGAAATTTTTAGCGATAATGAAATTGCAGAACTGATGAATGACTCCGACTCAGACGGTTATGAGTTAGTAATGAATAGTAATGACATTGATTATTCTGTGCTCAGTGGCGTATTCGGGAGTGAACAAGATAGTAACTCTGTTTCAAGTGAACCTGCGGCTGCGCCTGGAAAGAGAGAAAAAAACGTGTCGTTCCTATTCAAAGACAGATTCTGATGTAGCTTGAAGCGATAAAATTCAAGTAAATGCAAAACCCCTGTTTAGTGGTATCCCGGGAATTGATCAAAATGGGTTATCTACAGAGTATTCCGCATATAAAGTGTTTCAGCTGTTTTTACCAATGAAGTTTTATAGTAAAAAAAAGTTGAATTGATTTTGAGTTGAACGTCCTGTTCAGCAGTGAGACTGACGTCGACCTACTGATTAACGTGAAATCCAAACTACATGAGCTCTCCCAGGAATAGTAGTAAAAGTTATGAATCAATACGCAAAACAGCAGATTGAGAAAAAGAAAAAATACTAAAACAAAAATCTTTGTTTTCTAAATGAAAGCGTGTTACTTTAATTAAAAACCAGGAACTTTTTACACTAATTATTCACATAAGCCTTGCACGGAAGCCAGCTTTACGCGATTTTTACAAATCAACTACGCAAGAGCTATTAGTATGTCTGTCAAGTGGTGGAACAGATCTTCTGTGAAGTGTAAACTCAATATTACATATCAACTAAGGTTGTATCATATAATAAAGTTTATGCTTGTATTTGTTTCTGTGCAAGTGTATTTTGTACTGCGTGCAGTAAGTGAAAAACTGAAAAAAAGCAACAAATTTTCGAAGACCATCACATGCAAATCCAAACAAAATAAGAGTTCGCATTTCTAATTTTGAACATTTGGCACATTTTCTGTATATCCTGTTAATTTCTAAGAAATTGGTTTAAAATCTGTGGAGACATAAAATTTTAAAAATATATCTAAAAAGTGCCGGACAGTGTGCGTGACAAGTTTAAATACCCGTCCGTCTGAGAGTGTATACGCGCCAGGAAAATGTGGCAACGTAGCACTCCGTATAAACTGCAATAGGAAAGGGCGCAAAGCTGAGAAAATCATAATGTCATATTTGTGATTGTTTATCTTTTAAAACAAGTCAAAACAGTTTGGTTGAAAAAGCTACTTTAAGATCTTTCTAAAAGTTTTTTAAGATTGTTAATACACCGCAGCAATTCAGAGATAATGATGTCTCACTTTTTACTGAATAACAAGAAAACTACTACGTGTTCAGTAATGAAATTTTCAGAACTTACAGGTAACATATGCATCTACATATGGTGCACAGGAAATTATTTTATGTTATCTCCTTTCCGAGATATAGTCCTATAAACATTGATTTACCAAAAAAGTACGAAAAAATATGCACTTTTTCATTAATTTCTATTTTTTTCTCACTACACAGTACAAAGAAAATTTGTATGTCTTAAGTATTGAAAAGACAACATTCCAACAATTCCAACGAGGTACGACAATGTAATATAAGTTATGACTGGGCGTCACGGCAGCACCGCCAAGTCAGGGGCCTATCTTTATGAAATGGATAGTAGTCTTTTGTTTGTTTGTTTGTTTGTTTGTTTACGGGGAGATATTCGAAATGCAACATTTTGGGAGACGCTGATTGAACTACTCTTATTGGTTATTGTTGAAGCTCGTTCTATCATAATACTTAGTGTGAAGAATATAAAATGAAAGCAAATATTAAAAAAAAAAAAAAAAAAAAAACGAGTGCTATGGCAATTGGTGTATCAACTATAGATGTTAGAGAGGAAGGAAAATACGTTACTAGGTGTAATAGTCTCAGTGTAGACTGAAATGTGAACGAATAAAGGAATATATATATATAATAGGAATGATGGGAAAGAGCTGAAAGGCAATTTTTTGTGGAACATTCAGAAATGAGAAACTACGAAAAGGACAGTTGAAAAATTAATGAAAAATATTAATAGATTCAAATTAGATATTAATAACATGAAAAATTAATTAAAATAAAAATTAATGTTTGAAAAAGTAACGGTTAAAATTAAAATTAATTGATCAAAATTAAAGATAATGATTTTGCCATTATGTCAGAACTGTCTTGAGTTGGGAAAATTATTATAATATTTAGTAGACAAATTCAAGAAACTGGGAAAGCTATTGTTATGAAAAGTTATGTCTATGTATAGTATTAAACTATAGAATATATAAGTTTGTATCATAACAGTGTCTTACCTTTTCAAAATATTCATTTCACGTGTTTTTTTGAACAAAAAAGTATATTAACTTTTCAATCACTGTGAATGTTGTAACGATTATATCAATTGAAAATTAAGACATGGAAGTTTTAATTGATTAACTTAAAAATTAACAAAATTATTTATTGGCCAATTTAATTGTTAATTTTTTAACGGATTAATTAGAATCTTGATTAAAGATGATCAAATATTGCGTGTGAGGTATATGGGTATGGAGAAGAAAGCAAAAAAAATAGCTACATAGATCGAGAAACCAATGAAGTCTTAAGGAACGTTGGAAAGAAAAGAGCAGTACTTGATTTTTTAAAAAAAATCTAAAGATCCAATATATTTCAGGCAAATATTTTCTTTCTTTAATGACTTGTTTGGTTCAATTGTTATTAGTAGCATAATTCGTCATTAGTGCTTGAACAATAGTCAGTCATTTATTCGTGAAAGGAATATAATATAGTAATTTGTATAATATTATTCTTCGATTAAACTTTGCAAGACGTCTTAAGAAGTAAAAGTTCCTTACATAAATCAATCACATGCTTCATTTTGTATCTAGCCGTAACTTGTATAAGTGACGTCTATTTTTAAAGTTGAATAAAAAAAATAATAGTAATTGACAAGTCGACAGCTTAAAGTTGTTAAGGCCTGCTATACACTATGAGATAATTCGTAGGAAATATAATACGATTTTCCCTAGTCAAAATCGCAACGTGTATGGCATGAGATCGCTTGTCATTTCCTGTGTTCTGAACGATCCTATGAGATTTCGATTTAAGCGACATCAGGTGAGAGAAAGTGAAAACAAAAATACTCGACAAAATGAAGAGCGGTACAGGGACTGGTGATGTATGTTTTGATCATTTATCTTCTAATTTTTATGCTTTTTATAGAGGTGTGTAATTTAACAATATAGCGCCTGGTGTCAATATCAGCAGGATGTGCAGTGTAGTTGGCATAGAAATCCATCAGTTTTGTACTTTGTATTATATAACACTATTCCCGTGGAAAAATCTTCACGTGTATGGCACAGAAGGGTAGGATTTCCCACGAGATATGTCCTAAAACATTTTTCCTAAGGTATTTTCTAGGATTTATCTCATTGTGTATAGCAGGCCTAAATGGCATTTGGCATTTTCATATTGGAATCTCTACGTAATTAGAAGGAATAGGCAGGTTATAAATCACTTTTGTAACATATACAGTAGCATGACTAATTGGAGCAACACCACAACTAACTTTTTCATTCTAATAAAAATATCATAACTTAAATTCAATAATTTTCTTTTTGTCCCTCGCGGAATTGATTGATTTTGAAGATAATAAGATGTTTTCACTTAAGGTTGAATCAAGTTGTTTCTGAAGTAAATCATTACCTTAAGAAAAATAAAGAAAAAGCAAGAAGAAGAACAATGAAATCTAATCAAAGATAATTTGAATTTCAAATCTCTTCAATAACAATCAATTCTTCCGTCATTCGTTACATCTTTTTTTAATCATTTATGTTTGCATTTCATGTTCCTGAAACTTCTTCAGAGTTTTCGCAGACATTACAGATCTCTGTTCTTGAACAAAATTGTAAACCACTTGTAAATTTACAAATAAGACAGTAATTTGTAGTTTTTAAACTTCTGATCTAGTTTCAAAAAAGGAGTTTATTAATACTTTAAGTCGTACAGAAAATTGGAAGTACATATTGCTACGTTTTGCATGAAGTTGTGTGAAATTTCGTGAGTCTTACATTATGCAAATTCGATCTTTCACCTTGCTCAATATAACGGAAGTGCTTCTTCATAACTTTCTTGAAGCCAAGTTCGTCTTGAGAGTTTGGTAAAACTTGGTTACAAAGTTTGGCAGTAAAGGCATTTAAAAAAAGAAGAGAAAAGTAAAAGTGAAACAAGGATAGAATCAACCAATTTTGTAATTTAAACAAAGTTTACAGTTGTTTTAATTCTTCATTTTATCTTCGCTATTTTCGAATTGTTGTGGGTGAAATATTCATTAATTAATTTTGTTTTTATTAGTTTTTTCTTATATGTCTCACGCCTTAACGTCAGAGCAAAATTACGTAACAGTTTAACATCAAAGATCCCCGAACTCGTGTGGTCGGAGCTTAGGAGTTCAAAACTCACGTTCACTCGACCTCAGCCTCATGAAGTGAGCATCAGGTAGAGTGACTGTAATGTCGAAATGATGTGAGCGTGAGGTTCAGTGAACATGATGTCGAAATGATGTTCTGAGTGTGAGGTTGAGTAAGCGTCATATCGAAATGATGTGAGCATGAGGTTGAGCGAGAGTGATGTCGAAGTATAGTGAGCATAAGGTTGAGCGAGCATGATGTTGAAATGGTGTGAGCGTGAGGTTGAGTGAATATGATGTTGAAATTATTTAAGTGTGAGACTGAATGAGTGTGATGTTGAAGAGATGTGAGCATGAGGTTAAGTGAAGGTGGTGTTGAAGTATAGTGAGCGTGATGTTGAAATGATGTTGTGAGCGTGGGGTTAAGTGAGTTGATGTTGAAATAATATGAGCGTGAGGTTAAATGAACATGATGTTGAAATCATGTAAGTGTGAAATTGAGTGAGTGTGATGTTGAAGGGATTATGAGCGTGAGGTTGAGTGAATGTGGTGTCAAAGTGAAGTGAGCGAGAGGATGAGTGACTGTGATGTTGGAATGATTCCAGCGTGAAGTTACGTGAGCGTGATGTCCGAATATGTAAAATAAAGCAAAAAATGTCTGCAGCAATATAAAGTTAATAACATATACACGTTACATTATAGTCTACATAATTTGTTTCTTTGTACATAATATTCGCATTGTAATTGAGTTGAGTTTGAGTTTAACGTCCCTTTCAGCAGCGACGTTATATGAGACGTGGAGCTACTGATCAAGGTGGAATCCGAACCACATGAGCTCCCGCCGGGAATCGAACCTGGGTCTCCCACGCCAAAGGCGCGTATGCTAACCACTTAGCCACGGAGGAGCTCTCATATTGTAATTAAAAACCACTAATAAACTAAAAGTGCGTTGGTATTTGTAATCTCATAAGATTACATGAGATTCACTCATAAAGGTAATCATACATTCAACACATAAAAGCATCAGTGCAGTAGTAGTAATAATAGTCTTACATATTTAACGTGCAAGCTTTTTTTTAAGCAAAACTTTATGTTATCATAAGAAATGGTTGATTCGAAACTCTTTTGTGCTTAATAGTAACAATAATCAGGTTTAAAAGTCCCTCTTACACCATGGTGCTTCCTAAGTAGTTTTTAGTAAATTTCAATTTACTAAGAGTTTTGTCGCCTGAAGCAACTGTTACAGGAAGAGTTACAAATATCTTTTAAGGATGTTGTCATGTCTGGATAACCTTCGTCCAGCTTGTACTTTTAGTTGAGATTCAAGAATATCGCTGGAGGTTCAATTTCCATGTTAGCAACTATTACTAAGCGTGGTGCTTAAAACTTTCAACTTCTTGAAGGAATTTATCTTCATTTATGTCATCCTTGTAAAATGTCTGCTAACTTTTGCACTGCAGCATGTACAGTAAGTCGTTGACATTCAATTTGAGAATGTTATTATCATTTAGAAAGATTTTTTTTATAATCTATTTCTTCCACAGACTCAAATCGTGTTGTCAGCAATCTCAAACAATGTTACTTTAAGTATTCTTCTTCTAATAAATCGGAACTTCCATTTTCATAGCCTTTGTCAGACATTTTTTCCCTCTCTCTTTTCTTTCCCAGATCAGCAATTTCAGTAATCAATTTATCTTCTTACACTGCAATAGCATCGGATGTAGCACTATCCCTAGTCACTTTTAAGAAGTTTAAAAGGACATAAATGTTTCTAAGTGACTCATCTACTGTTAAATCATATCTTTGTAGAAACTTATTTACACGATCGGTTTGTTTAAGAATTCTATCCTAGAAGTAGATAACGACAATAAATTTAAATTTGCTACTCTTTCCTTGTGAATACTTGCCCTCGGTCTTTGTCTCTGTCGTGCAGAGACGCCATAGTACCAGCTCATCCAGGGCTTCGTTAATCTTATCAAAATATTGATATAAAATTTTAACAGCTTCCATTCTCGATGACCATCCATTTTACTTTCAGATTTTCAGGAAAGTGATGCATGTCTTTTCAAAATTGCCGACCTAGTTGTAGAGGCTGAAAAAATGTATTTAGGTATAAAGCAATTTAGAATAAATTACCAAAGAATGTTTGAGCTTCAGGTGATACTTCAGCAGTATGAGCTCCAACTAAATTCAGTGAATGCGCTACATATGGTACAAAATATGCAAGTTTCTCACAAACTAGATACAACTTTCTTACAAGGCTTCTATAATCTTTATTATAAATTAACTAGAAATGTTACAGTTTCGGAAGTATATCACTTCCTTTTTCAGACTACTACTCCAACCAGAGTTGGCGTAGTAGTCTGAAGAAGGAAGTGATATACTTCCGAAATTGTAACATTTCTAGTTAATTTATAATAAAGATTATAGACAGCCTTGTAAGAAAGTGATATTTAGTTTGTGTTTAAGATGGACACAAGGCCTTTTTATCATAATATCCATGCAAGTTTCTATTCCAGTAGTTTCTCTATTGTGTCCCTTTATACAGGGTGGTTCAAAACAACACCAACAACGTTTGGAAGGTGATTCCTGACACCAAGATAAGATAAAAAGTATAGACCAACCTGGGTGCATAAATGCTTCCTTTCAGAGTTATAGGCTGCCGAAATCATGGAAAATTGAAGTTTAAAGGTCCATAGCTCCGAAACTATGGGACCTACCGTACTTGGGTGTTCTATCTAAATATCCATGTTTCAGAATTTTTCAGTACTTCCGCAACAATTTTTATAAAGGTAGGTTGGTGAGTACTTCAAATTATATGCCCCTAGCCAAACTCTTCTATAAAAATTGTTGCATGAGTACCTTAGGATTCTGAAACATGGAAATTTGGATAGAACACATGTTAGTTCCTAAGTAAAGTCTTGACCCGACTACGGTAGGTCCCATAGTTTCGGAGCTATAGACCTTTAAACTTCAATTTTTCATGATTTCGGCAGCCTATAACTCCGAAAGGAAGCATTTGTGCAACCAGGTTGGTCTTTACTTTTCGTCTTATCTTGATGTCAGGAATCACCTCTCAAACGTTATCGGTGTTGTTTTGAAACACCCTGTAAATACGTGCATATTGGTCCCATTACCGTACGACTACTCTCTGCGATTCCTTACGTCCAAGTCATCTTTTTCTATCTTGTTCCAAATCTCCATAGTCAGACCTAATCCTCTATTGTCACTAATGTATATTGCCTCTTTTAGACTCACCCTCAAACCACGCGCTCGGGTGCACGTGCCGCTCTTGCTCGCTTAGTTGCAACCCAGGTTGCCACATTTTGATTTTTTGATGAATATATATATATATATATATATATATATATATATATATATATATATATATATATATATATATATATATAAATGACGGATCTTGACGGAGCATACTATGGACTGAAGGTACCCCCAGGTAGAAATTGAGGTCCGGAGAGCGTGGTGGCCACTTCACCGATCCCCGGCGCCCATTCCACCTCCCAGGGTAATGCTGTTCATACACAAATATCAGTCTCCTAGAGTTTTAAATAACCATAAAGGTGATTCTAAATCTTCCAAATAAGAACAGATAACGATCACTAAAGTTTATCATTAGCTTTTGGAGAACATGCTGGTCCTAATTGATATATCACATGACTGCCTTTCCATTTCAAACAATATCATAGATTTTAAAATGGCGTATTTCAAGATGGCGGTGGAGGTTCGTGATCTACTCTACCCATTCTTCTTTTGCTAATTTGTGAAACTACCACCATTTGCATTGTCTATCTCCTTTATTTTTACGATTCAACAGTTTATTTGATGAATGTCTACAATATAGCATAGCCCCTCTTCCACCAACTTTGACCCCCCTTCCCCTCCGTTTGTTATGGCGCTTAGCCGCTATAACTTTGCACATACGCATATTTTCACATCCTCTTTCAGGTGCATTATGTCTCATCATACAACTCGATTCATCCATTTGGACCCTTTTCTTGTGTGACACCTATCTATAAAAAAACAGATGCATTTAACAAAATATTAATGATAATCATAATAATCTTTGAATTTTGAAGCTCAGAAGTAACATTTAAGTGTAAAAACTAACATTTGGTACAGAACGTTCCAGAATACTCGTTAAAAGCATACTTTCACGAAGAGTTCCTAGATCATGGTTAACCAGAAAGTAATAAGCCTTATGAATGATTGTATTTGCCTGACAGTAAATTTGTAGCGCTGTGTATTTTTCGGGTTCATTATTATTGTTATTATTATAGTGAGACACCTCAACTTGGACATCCCTCTCAATTGGACACCTTTTTTCGCAACCAGAAAAACTATTGATATCTACTTATTAAGAACCCCTGTAACCTGGACACTACCTTGCACTTTTTGATACACAAATTTGAAACAAAGTTAGACACCTAAAAGAGATACTATGAAGGTAAAGAAGAATAAATCAACTGTTGACAGCAAGTTATGATTTGATATTTCGCGAGATACGGTTGCTGGAATTCCGAGAAGAGGTGATGGATTATGGAGCAGAACAGATTGCCTATTTTCATGAGAAAACAATGATGAAAATCCGAGAACAGGAGAGGAAGGGAGAGAATAGCCAGTTGTATTTGATGTGAGAAAAATGGTTGAAAATGTGTGGATGAAGAACAAGTTACAAAAAGAAAAACACAGCCAGCGAAATTTTTCCTCTGAATGTTGCTTTCAGGAGTGCGTGTTACTGTTCAAGTGTTAAGTGTTCAATGGACTGCTAAGGTACGCACGTACGTTATCAATTGCATATATCCTGTATTGTATTGCACAATTCAATTCAGAACAATATATTTCTACGTGAAGATACTGCAAAAGTATTTAACAACAGCGACGTGATATGTAAATACTGTCCTGCATATACTATAGTGTATTGATGCATGTAGTAGTGTAGTATTGTTTATTCATAACATGACTGTGATACAAACCTCTTCCCTTTATCTTGGTCGGAACCGCAGGTGTTCAACTTAGAAGAATTTCACTGTATTATTATTACTATAAATCTTTCGATGAAAGCTGTTGATTCCTAGTTGAATTGTTACATTATATACAAATTAGTGTATGAATTCTTGTTAACATTATATGTACGATATGTACACTCATGTCCAAAATGATTGTCGCATATCTATAACTGTCTTCTTGTAAGAATATACTTTGATAATGATTTTGCAGGGCACTTTTAATACTGATACTATGTATACTATATAATCGGGAAATGTATATTTGTCGTAAATTTCATAGAAAAAGAATTATAAATACGAAAATTAGAATGAGTAAAACAAAATGTTGCTAAATGGACAAGAAAGTTTTCTTTTCGTTTTATTGTTTTTATTTACTGCTCTTTTGACATGAAATTTGCCACTTAAATGTCTTTGCCGATTTACTACCATTATAAGAAATAATGGGCGAATTCGTTATCAAATTAGATTCCTACGACAACATATTTATAGACATGCGACAATAATTGTGGACATGAGTGTACTTGCAAATAAGGATTTACAGTTGAATAGGCCTCAGCATTTAACTCTGGAACAAAGGGTCGCATCTTCGATTTAAAACTCTTTAATCATTCATTTCATTTAGTTAATCTGGAACATTAAATTAAGAATTTCCTTTAACTTTGTTTAATTTTATAGTATACATTTGTTTTATTATGTCTGTTATATACAGATTAACTCTTATTTAAATTTCAGTGATACAATTTTTCGATACATTTAATTCAAAATTAATTATTTGCATATATGTAGCTAACAAAGGTTCATCACAATCTGTAATAATTACCTGTTTACGTATTCATAAGCGTTTTACCAAATCATCGGTCTAAAAATTCATTTGCATAATTGTCAAGCAAAAATAATTTAAGCTGATATTTCAATTTTCTCAACGAGAGAAATCTATGTTTATATGCTTACATGTATCCGTAGTAATTTTAATATCCATTTAACATATCGTTAGTTTTTAAAATTATAATTAAAACACAATATGCTTTCACTAAAATTCTATTTGTTCACCCAGAAATACTATTGACTGACATTGATTTTATGGAAAGGATCTCTTTTGTTATTTGTGGGATGGGGAGAATCGTTCATTGTATATCGTGACGCTATACAGTTATAACAAAACAAGAAATTAGTGTGTGCTACAAATATGTTCATTAACAACTAGCTTACTCTTTGCTTTAAGGTACCCGAAAAGTCATTGTCGCAGAAGCAAAACTACATTGTATTATATCTTATGCTAAATCAATTCATTGTAGATTATTACCCACATCATCAAAATTCCGGTACTCGTTAGACAAGGGGCGGATCCAGGGGGGGGGGTCGATCGGGGCGATCGCCCCCCCCCCCCAGAAGAGGAATCTTTTTTATTTTATATATAAATAAAATATATAGTTTATTTTCTGATGCTCTTAAAAGTAGCTCTAAGTAGCAGTATTACAACCCCCCCCCCCCAGAAGTCCGTCCTGGATCCGCCCCTGCGTTAGACTAGAAAAGAAGAAAGACAATATGTTAACGACTAGGAGAATTCATCACCGTTACTAGCGTTCTGCGAGGAAAAAAGGTAAATTGCCGCTTATTTGATGTTTACGATAGAAAAGTCATCAAATAGGAAGACACTGAAGGATCTTATTGGACTGTGCTTATGGGTGAAAAGTCCCTCTTTCTAAGTTATGCGTGAATACGATTACTTCGTTTTTATAAAAGTATAGATAGTCAGCTCTGACTCTCATATTTCAGGGAGAATTTCCGTCTTGTTGCCTTAACAACTTGCAAATTCAATAGTATTTCAAACAAAGGAAAATTATATCTTCAAATGTAGCATCCAGCAATTTTATGATCTTCCGGTAAGAAACCTTCAGTTTTTTTTTTCACTGACAAATAAAACGTACATTATTAATATCTGACATTACCATCTCTACTACTATCAGATGATAGTAAAACACATAATCGTCTTCTGTTAGACTTATCAGGAACTTTCCGAAAAATCGTAGAACTGACCCTAAAAGAGAAGAATAAATAGTGATAGGAGGAGGAAACGGAACGGAACAAAATCAGAAACACGAGAAACACTTCAGTTCCAGTGTTGTCCACTCCAGGCTGATATGTTTGGGGGGAGTGAGCCTGAATCCCTTCGAGTTCTCTATCATCTCGTTTTCTTTCGCTTCATAAGTACCAGTTCTTCGAATAGATTCAACGGTGTACAACCTCAGATACGGTAGAGTCGTTTGGGTTGCCTAACTTGATGGGCTTCTGAGATTAGATTTTCCTTTATTTTAACCTCTTAGGACACGCATTTTTAACTAGTCTGCGATTTCTTCCTACAGTTACCTAGGACTATGTCAAGCTAAAAGTCCTATGCCGTACCAATGATGTGAATTTCTGTCAAGGACAAACATTAAAACTGACAAACAAACAAATATTCAACTTTATACAATGTATTCTGTTACAGTATATAAGATAAGGAAATTTCACATTCAGACTATTGGAATAGATAATGAGTTGTTTTAATATTTGTTCCTAAAGTACGGAAGTATGTATTTCTATACAATTTTACAGTCAGCGACAAAAGTTCAAACCTAGGAATAACGATGGTATGACTGGAACGTACAGAAAATTATGTTCTTTTTAATTTACTTCAAATTGTCTAAAGTTATTTACGAAACTAATTTCATCAAACGAAAGAACCTTTGTCGCTGACTGTACGTGTACTTCGTAGCTTAGAAATGTTTTCGTAACGTTCGTTATTTATTTTATTATATTTCATTGAATTAATTAGTTTACAAACATCATATATAACCATACAATTAGGCCACGCAAAGAAAATTTATAGTTAACGTATGCCCAATCAACATATTACTTCGTCTGTTGATAGTGTTTTATGTAAAAGAATGACAAATACTATCGTAATGGGAAAAAATATGTTGTTGCTTGAGGTGGTATAGTTTCACTTAGAAAGGCCTTGTAGTCATTTTTTACACCTATTGATGACTACTCCGTGAAGAACATTGGTTGTTTTGTAAGGAGTAATAATAATATCAAAAGGGGCATGCGTGCTTCTCAAAGGCTGGAGAGAACAGGTTTTTCGAGAACCCGGAAGTTGAAACAGATGGAGAGCTGCGGTCTTCGTTCACCCGCTCACCTGCGCTGTTCTCTCCAGCCAGATAGCAAGCGAACCAGTTTCTGCAGTGTTGCCAGTCGTAACATTGTTATTGCATTAAAATGAGATTTTCCCCTTCGCTTCAGGAAACTGTAGGAAAAGTTGCGTATGGAATTGAAATAATTAAAAGTATTGGTGATTGGAAAGAACTGTAAACATTAAAAGTATCAAGGAGAGACATATAATATGTGAGTAGTTTTTGGTGCATATGCGAATACACGTAAATTGTTTAACACTGTTAAAAATCTATTATGTTTGTGGAAAATGAAACTATTAGAATTAAAGTCGATTGATTAGAGTTAGGCATCCCTTTCAGCAGCGAGGCTAGTAGGACGTGGACCTACAGTTTAACATGGGGTCCGAAACCCATAAGCTCTCACTGTAACTCGAACTCAGATTTCTCGTGCCAAAGACGCATTCCAAACTATATAGCCATGAAAGGTACTGCTTCATCTTTATACAGAACATGAGAAGTGAGGCTTGGAGTTACCTCTTCTATGCAATAAGCGACGGAAAGACAACATAAAATGTTCGAAAATGGCCTTCTTTAGCAACATGCTCCTCAACTAAATAAAATATTAATGTGGATCATTACTTTTGAGAAACCATTTTACAAATAATTTAATAAACAAATAATTGCATTATTATATTAATTTGCTTCTTATCTTCGTTTTACTTTCTTTTTCCTTTATGCAAAACTATTGAATGACATTCATTTCCTTTAGTCGGACCTACTTACCTATACATATCTACATATCATTCATACATTCATTTCGCGTTGTCATTGGGATCGATGGAATAAATACCAGCGTATACAGTAGTTATATACGAATCGATAAGTGTGCATTTCGCAAAACTACAATTAATATAAAGAAAGAAACGTACTTGTTGTTAACGTAAATAATTAATGTTGTCATTACAGATATTTCATCGAGTTAATGCAATCAGCACATTAGATATTATCGACAGCAAGTTATTGAGTAGAGTGCAAGAAAGCAAGCCTGTTGGGCTCATATACAGTAAATTGATGTTACTGATCCATTAAAAATGATTTTTATTGTCATTCCCAATGTTTAATTCTAGTTTCCTCTCAGCTTTCTCACCCAATCAATTTTCCGAAAGAAAAAAAAATGAAATTTTTAATTTTGCGTCCAACGGTTATGCTCTTTAGGCTAAAGCGAACGGATGATGATTGAAAGAGTATGGGAGAAACTGGAAAACTCCGAGAACTCATGGACACGATATTGTCCATCACAAACTCACAAGGCCTAGGCTTAGGGTCGAACCACGGACCCCCTTAGACTAAAGACGAGTGCTTTAACACTGAGCTACCACGCCCCACAGTTTGTTTTCCGAATCCTGGCATAAATGCTAATGGATTAAATGTGAACACCTTCCATGATCGACAAAATTATCTGGATTGTGATTATTATGAAAATTACTATCATTTATCTGTTTAGGTGCTGGCACACAAATACTAATCGAGATGCTGGCATGATTTCGTGTAAACACTACGGAAAATAATTCAACTTTTTCCGCCACGTTTATTGCATTTTGTGGTTTCTTAGAAATATTTTTTATTGCTGCAATTAGAAAAAAAATGACAACTTTAAGTAGAATGGTTAGCTAATTGTTTTACGATTATTGCCTCTCACGCGTAAACGGTTCATGTGATTGTGACTTAGTATATACCAGTATTTGTCCGGATCTTTTCCCCTTGTTGAGCCCTTCTTTCGTTTTTCTTATTTCCGTATTTCATTTTTATTCACTTGTATTTCTCTTCGTCTCTATGACGGGGGCCGCGGTGGCTCAGTAGTAGAGCGTTCACCTCTGGTGCTAGGAGTCTCGGGTTCAAACCCTACTTCCGCCAAGTGAACTTTGTGGTGGACTAACACCTTGTGCGTGGGTTTTCTCGGGGTTCTCCCGTTTTCTCCTACTTCCTTCATTCCACCATTTCATTCATCTCTCATCATCACCGTCTCCTTTAGCCTAACCGGCATAATCGTGGGACGTAAAAACTCAAAAATTTCATTTCATTTTTTCGTCTCTATGACGGACGAAGTAAGTTCGTTTCACTATGTAACAGATTTTTAGTATTTTAAACAGTAAAATATGTACTAATGGAACCTGTTTCTAGCTGGAACATACACTAAATAGAAAATAAAATACAGGTCCGTAAATTAATTTTTTTAACAGAAATTTAACACAACTGTAAAACATCAACATTTCGCCAGAGCGAGTTGACTGTAAGTTAACACCGGCAAACAAAAATGCTTTCTAAAGGAGGGTGGGGGTTTATTTTCACGTACAATATTTTTACATAAAACTCTGCTAGCCTTTAGTACCACTTTAAGCACCATATCTCAATAAGTAATTTGTGAGTTGAGTTTGTTTTCTGTTAAAGGAAGGACACATTATACACGCCTAGATGTGGAGGAGAGCTGGAGTGGAGAGAATTAGCTAGATCGAACGTGAAATGAACGAAAAGGTGTTAGAAATAGTGAGAGAGAAAACAGTTCTAGATACGATTAGAAAGAGGAAAAGAAATTGATTAGGATATTGACTGAGAAAGAACTGTATCGTGAGGAACGTGCTATAGGATATGGTTGCAGAAAAAGATGGAAGGGGACTAAAGAGACTATAGTTGATGGTCGGTATTAAAAAAAAAAAAAAAAAAAAAAAAAAAAAAAAAACAGAAAAAAAATCATGCTTAAAGACGAAGAGGTTAGCTAAAGACAGTGGTGCACTGAAGCTTCTCACTTGTGGCAAATGACTTGCCAATGATAGAAGAATGCCTATGATGATAATGATGTAGAGATGTATACTTGTATTATACCGGGTATCAAAAGCGCGGGGCCATAGGCCACAAGCCATATGAGTAAAGGTACGAAAAAATAGAAAGAGAGAAAAGCTGTTGAAAATGTATGCTTTTCAATGTAAAATGAAGGAATTGTTCCAACTGTACCAGCCGTTAGGATTCCATACTGGTAAGGCACGCTATGTTAAATCAAGAAATAACGTTTCCAATTCAACAGGCTGTACGAACGGGACGTAAAAGCACAGAATAACGTAGTTCGCATGCACATTGTTGTATGAAGGAACCTAGGCCATCAGATCCGTGTCCCAACAATGCTGTATTGTTAATATTGTGAGACCTAAAGGAATAGCCTGCGGAACTGATAGCTCTAGTATAGCACATGGAAGAGGAAAAAGGCAAGAAACTAAGTGAACGAAAATGAGCAGTAGTTAGTTCCTGAAATTCCTGATAGATTGTGGAAGCTTACAATATTAGAAATGGTAGCCCCGACACACCAGTTACGTGAATTAAAAAAGTTTGTGCGGGTCTCACCCAACATGAGAGCGCAATTCAATATTTAAATTGTCGAGGCTGCCTCGATAGTCGAGCGGAAGGAGTTAATTATTCAGGAAACAAACTTTTATTTCAAGACTTAGAACTGTTCAGCTGCATATATGCCTTTTCTGTACCTTGCAGTCAGTGGGTTTTCTAAAGGAAGTCGCATTTGTAATAAATAAATAAATAAATAAATATACTTTTATCGTATCAATCGAAGAGAAGAAAACTTACTTTATATTCTATTTTTTTTTTTTTTTTTTTTTTACTGATGTGACTTCCCTCAAAATTCGCCACTGCTTCCTCCAATATGTTGCACTTGAAAGTCTTGCAAGCTGCAAAATTGTTCCCGGGCCCCGAGTTGGATGTTCATGTATTAATATAAGAAAATATGTATGGGTTGTGCATTCCAATTAGCTTAGTATATAATCGCATAGCCAAAACAATTTTCATTTCAATAGTTTAGGTTTTAAATACTATTTTATTGTGTATTAATACTACGGTAGCTCAACGTGAGATACTAAGCAATTATAAAGAGAATATATTGATCATTATAAGGTGCATATGTTCTAAACGATACAAAGGACAGAAAAGATCAATTGCCATTTACAAGGAACGTATAAATCTTTTTTCTAAAGGTAGAAGGGAATGGGTAATTGCTCAGAATGTTAACAACTCAGGGTTAGTCTCTGTTCTTTGTGACAAGACAAATTGCGTTAAGCCATTGGAGACGGAACAGGGGCACTATTATCTTTAATAGTGTTTCCGAGTTAACTTCCTCCACTGTACCAATTTCACCTCAATTATTCAAATCAGCGCAATAATTCAAGAACAAACCTTGCACGATGTAGGGGGCTTTTGTCAGTGAATATATTACCAATGAATCAATGCTAGTGTGTGTCAATTGGTGCAGTTAGAAACATGTCTAAGGAACGTCTGTAAGCTAATTGTTCATTGAACACGTTTTCTTATAGACTATATACAACTGCAAACGTTATTAAACGACAGTGGCGGATATTCTCTTTTCATTCACCATGATTCTATCAACATTCAAAATTGAGGTCTCATGTTCTTTCCCTTATTATTAGACGAATAATAGACCTACTAAAAGTATTTAAAAAAAAAAAAAAGTACCCATGCGCAACACAAAAAGTTAGATGTGTGTTTGTGTGAATATGTTACAGTTATTACATAACAAAGTATTATATTTCTTGGAAAGTTGTTTTCACTTGTTTAAACTGTAATCGTGCGTTGAATGGAACAACGTTGTAAATTGTTCGGCAAAAAAACCTTATTTTTTTTTTTGGTAAGATTTCAGATACTAACTTCAGGAGTGAAAACTAGTATTTTCCGTTTCTTTTTAACGTTGTTGGATTCTTTTACAGCCTGTGGGGAATCATTATTCTATGTTGTTTGTAATGAACTGGAGTTGTATTGGCTAGATTTTATTGATTTCTACTTCAAATCTATTTAAATGTCCCGTACTTCGTGAAAATTAAACGTTGTTGTACGTGAAGTCGAAGAGGTTAGCTGAAGATTGTTGTGCATGGAAGCCCCTCAATTTGCAGCAAGTGACCTGCCAATAATGGCAGATTACCTATGATGATGATGATGATGATGATATTGTTGAATTGACTAAAAATATCATTGTAGAATTAAAATTAATTTTTACCGAAAATACACCCAGAAATAAATCAAACGTAGGCTGATATTTCAACAACTTGATGTCATTGTCATCACAGTCGACTTTTTTATAACCTGTAAAGAGGAGGCGAATTTATCCCATTGGCATCATATGTCTAGAGTAGCAAGTATTATGAGAAGGCGAGAGCATCTGTATATGGAAGTTGTTTTTCTTGCTTCTTTTTTAACTGTTTTTTTCTTCTAAAGATTAGTTTGTGTAGATTTTACGTACAAAAACGTCACAAATGTCACAAATTCACAACTTCTAGACAAGTGCTTTTTTTAAAACTGTGCTCCTTGGACCACAAGTAATCCTCGAGGATTTGCCCGTGTGGTCCTCTTAGATTGAACATTAATAAATAAAGAGACCAGAAAAGATAAAAATTAAATGAATTTCGTATCACACAGTATATTTGAATATCTCAAACAGTTATACAAATAAACTATTGTACAGTCTAATAAATTAGAGATTATACAAGTTTTAATAGCTTACATGAATTTTATTATTATTATTATTATTATTATTATTATTATTATTATTATTATTATTATTATTATTATTATTATTATTATTATTATTATTATTATTGATTGATTGATTGGAATGTCATCAAATAGTATGGCATTATAACTGACGTACTGGCATACTGCTCACCAATAAATCTATAACTTTCTTAGTCATAATAGTCAAGATTTCAAATTTGAAAACCATCGAAAGCTCGATATAGGCCTAGTAAAATTCAAAGAACAATTTTAAGCCATCTCAGAATCTCTGTGAAGGATTAAAGAGAATCACCTTCAAACGGAAGATTTTATAAAGTCAAATAATGTTTAAGCCTATTTTGGATATGTACTGAAGGTTGCGATCGCTTTTCTTTCTTGATGTTAATATTCTATGAAAACAGTTTACGCAGGTGTACGTAATAGCAATAATAATTACGCGTATGCATCAAACGAAGAGTTTTGTAAGCAGCTGACACACACACACAAAGCGAAGATGGAATAATGGGTTGTCCACTAAAGAAGAAGACCCTGAAGTCACAAAAGAGGAAGAAGGGAGAGCGGAACAGGAAGAGCTCAAGGAGATAGGAGGGAACAGAGTACTCCACTCCACAAGACGGATGATTTTGTTACCGCATCACACCATTTCCTCCACTCGCGCGATATCAACAAACAACCACGATATAGGGGAAGAAAGAAAAGAAAGAGTGCTTGCAACACCTGACAGCGTTGCCATAGTATGTTCTTACTTTTTTTTTATCATACAAATTTGTTTTAATTACTACTTCCATTAAGGTCAGAACAAATATTATTGTTCACACAAGGAGCAAATGTCGTGTACATCACAAAATAACTCTACAAGCTACTGTTTTTAAAGAAATCATTTGTAATAGTAAATATAAATTTCATTGTAATTGAAGGTAATCTTAGTGTATAGCAGCGGTGGCGTAGTCTGTGAGGCGTTCGGGTTCGATCTCTGATGGACGCAGAAACTTTGGGCTCTGGGGTTCACCCAGCCTTTGTAAATGCATGCCTAGAGAAACCTAGGATTTAAAGGGGTTCTAAGAGTACTGCTGATTACATTACGTGTGCTGAAGTCTAAAAAGGGTGACGCCGACCGTCTGCATGGTCCGTGGGCTGCTTTTAAACTGTTCCGAACAGGGAGCACATTTTACATTTTATTATCGTAGTGTCCATCACTGTGTCAAGATAAAGAAGCTCATAACGCCAGGAATCGACACCGATGTCTTTCAACTACCTGGGTTCAATTCCCGGCGGGAAGTCATGCGGTTCGGATCTCATGTTAAGCTGTAGATCCATGTCTCATACAGCCTCGCTGCTGAGAGGAACGCTAAACCCAAAATCATATCACATCTTTCAATTACAATGTTTGTTGCTATAGGCTATCACCTTATTTGATATACGTGTATTAAGCGTTGCCCTTGAACAAAATTTTTTCATATTTTCCGTATTATCAGAACCTTGAAAATAAATACACACATATACACACCGTACATTCAACACCAGTTTTTACCGCTCTGCCTTGATAGTTCAATGTTCCTTTAACTTCTTACTTATTGTCAAATACCAACTGATTTCAGCTTGAGAATTAATTGTCAATGTATTTATTTAGTGTTTCATGCTCTCTCGGTTACAGACTAATAGGTTTAACGTGGAATACGAGATACAAAGTTAACACTGGGAATCAAACCGGGTGTTTCGCAAGTGAAAGTCAAGAATTACGTAGTCATGAGGCTACTATGAGAATTAGCCAGCTTATGTCTAAAGATTGGCACCAAAATACCATATATTACTGAATCTAAGACGACTCCGAATCCTAGACGACCCTTTTAAACAAAGGATTACAAAAAAATATGTATTTGCAACACACACTGTGTATATTTTCAGAACTTACTATAATACTATACTAGAAATCAAATAAGATAAACAGACCTCCCTTAATCTTTCACACTGGAAGAGTCTACTGAATCCGCAAACGTTCAAGGCTAAAGGGGTAGGCAAGGAAGGGAATGAAATTAGAGCTTAATGGAAGCTCCTGATTCTGTTCAGTAAAGAAAAACTCCGCATCATACGTCACGAAAGCAAGATGACCAATATTTTTGACGCGAAATTGTGACAAGAAAAAATAATCTTAGATTCAAAAATATACGGTGTATTGGGCTGAATTGACTTAGCTTCTCCGTCCGTCATGTTAAGGCTAGAACACTTATGATTGTGGGTTCAAATCATAGTGGGAATAATACACCTCGAATGCAAAAACCTTGTGTTTTGAATCTCGCTAGTTCTATCTTCTGCTGTTAAAAAGGACGCTAAACAAAGACACAAATCTAATCTATGTTAATACATAATTGCTTGCTAAGTAATTTTAAATTAGAGAGAAAAGGGCCTAGATGTTTTGCGGCATCAATTCCATTATTTGTCTAAAGAGAAAACAATTTAGACAGCGAATTTCGAGGATCAATCCTGTGATCTGTCACGATATAACCACTTGTCAGTAGTAATATAAGTTCTCGTAAACGCACTTCCGTTTTAGACGAATGTTACCTGTCGTATAGAATTATTTACAAAAACAGATATAAATAATCATTCAAGTAATGTGCATTCAAACTAACGCATAACTCACTCTTGTTTTACAGTATTCAACATCAATATTTCTTATTTATGTTATTTGGCTTATCTATTATCCAATAATAATGGACATATACTGTATATATAATGATCATTATTATACATTTCGTTAAGGTAACAAAATAGATATGGTTAAAAAACTATTTTTTAAAATCAATGTTAGAACCTTGAGGTAATTCGTTACTCAAAAATAAACATATTGATAAAATAAATGCTCAATAATACAGCCTGTTTGTAACATGAATTATTGGATTTATTTCTGGTAAAATATGTAATTGAACGTTCTCCCCTAATAATATTAAATAGCCAACAAAGGATCAAATGAGAAGTGAAGGTAAATAACAAAGAAGTAGGCTAAATGGTAATGACAAAGTTGTGGAAGATTGAAGTTTATCGAGAAAACTCACCACATAGTGTTCATTTATTCAAACATATAATAGAACTTAGGATCGAACTCGCACTGCTTTCCAACTTAGCCACGACAATCCCCTTGAATTTTTAGCTTCTATTGGAGATCCTGTGTAAGTTCAGGTGATGGATGGTTCACAGTAGTATGATACATTGACTTCCTTTGTTGAGTGTTTTTCTAAGAAATTAATGTGAATTAATAGCAACAGTAATATGTAATAGTAATCTAATTTCAGTAGTAGGAATTAGCACATTTTTTTCATTGTACTGTTGAAAATAATTTGCCAAATATACTCAGCTAATTTTCGTGTTTTCTTTCTTTTCGTTTCAGGCTACTACCAACCGGCTGGTCCGCTGATCCATACCAGTTCAGAACTCTGCCGCAGCAAAGCCCCACCTGTGGAAGGAGAAACAAATAATTCTCCACCTGCACCCCCTTCCCGTCCCGCAGGGGATAATGCGTCGCCGACGTGTTCGGAGGTGGGGACACCTCCTGTTCCCCTTCCACCAAGCCACGTGACTCAGACTGGCTTCCATCGCTATCCACCCACCTACCCGCCAAATTATCCCCCACAATATCACCAATATTACCAACCCCCTCCACCCCCACCTCAGACATCCCATCATCCTTTAGTCCCACAATACCACCCCACTCAAGATCTCTGTTATAGCCCACACTATTCTGGGTACCTCCCAAGCAAGTATACCACGTACCGGCGGGGCTATTATCCACAGCATTACGCGCAAAGCTATTACTCCCAAGACATGTATTCCCAAGCCCCTTTGCCACTGCCAGGACCATCCTATCAACAGGAGAGCTACCCCCCTCCGACAGGACCTCAAGAGCCTTATCATCACCAATACTACCCCGGCTACAGTCCAGGACCTGGCTGTTATCCCCATGCGCCTCCGGGTAGGACTCTTGGTCTCCTAGGTGTGTGTTTAGATCTGCTTCTCATTTATTATTTTATTGTTATTTTAAGTTACGCAGTATTAGATTCACAGGACAGTAACAGTAATTGTTTAACCATGTCTTTCTTATGTATATAATAGTGAGGATGCGAAAGCAATAAAACAGTTTTAAGTCACTATACCCTCTGTGTGCAAATTTTTTTTTTTTTTTTTTTTTTTTTTTTTTTTTTTTTTTTTTTTTTAATACGCGTATTTCGATTGAAAATTAACACTCTTGATCACGAAGAGGAGACAAAGATCATTGGTGTATTTTGGGACGGATATGAGCAATGAAGATTTCAAAACCATTCTATATATTGTCGTCACTCAGATTAGCACTGTCGATTAATCTGACTGACTATTTAATATTGTGCTTATTTTTTAAATGATATGAAATTTATAGTGTTACATCTTACTATTATGTTCTTTAGGCTAAAGGAGACAGATAATTAATGGAAGTGAATGATTTAGAAAAGAAAAGAAAATAGTGGAATGAGACTGTAGTAGGAAAATGGGAGAACTTCAAGGAAACCCATGAACACGGTATTGCTAACCACAAACTATCATGGTCTGCTTATTTATAATGTATAATAATTGTAGGTATTTAATAATGGTTTTCATATTAAATGGTTTTCATATTTTATCTGAATTCCTTTTGTCAGAGTTTTAACTTGTCTTAACGAAAATTACCGGTAATTCGAAAACTAGATTTGATTGATTGATTACGGTTCAATGGGAACGTCAGCAGCTAGGCTGTTTGTTTCCATCACGATAAGATCAATGATCGATACTTGATGTACTTCAAAAATCAGAATTAAACCTCTTAAAGTAAAGTATGAGGTCAAATTTAAAGTTGACAAAGTAAGAGATTAAAGCAAAGCAAAAAGAACTATAAATATTAAAATAGAGGTTGCGAAGATGCTACAAGAATAAACAAAATATAAAATATACATAATAAGAAAATAAGCAAACAAAAGCAACAATAAAAGTAACACATAACAGGAAATATTTAAAAAGGAAAACTTCAAAGTATGTTAATTATTCCACTGGCATGAGTAAAAATAAGAATATGAACACTAAAGACCACATCGCTCTCTAAAATCTAAGATTATTACGCAACCTTAGATGGTTCTGAGACATGGGCGCTCGAAGGGGAGCAGGGGGCTGCCCCCTGGCTCGGAAAATATGACTGTACGACTATAACAAAAACTTAAATCTCTTAAGCCTTTCTTAATACAAATTAAAAATACCAAATGTAATATAGCAACTAGGGAGATGCCCCCCTAGAAAATTTTCTTCGGGCGCCCATGTTCTGAGGTCTGAATATTCATATTCTACAACGAATGTGCCGGATTCCCACTGGGATGATAGAGTCTTCATAATCTGGGCGATTAACGCATTCGAGAACTTGTTGATGCCAGTATTTGATGAAATTGTCTTCATGAAATTAAATTAAATTAAATCAAATCTTTCAGTTTACCATTCCACGACTATGTCCTTTAGGATAAGGGAGTTGAGTTGAGTTTGCGTTTAACGTCCCTTTCAGCAGCGAGACTATATGAAACGGGACATATTGAGTAACGTAGAATCAATCCAAGCCACATGACTTTAGAATAAGGCAGACGGAGAAATTGTCTTCATATTTTATGTGTGTATTTTGTAAATTATGGTTAACTGGTAATGATACCCATATCCATAAATTTCCGAACCAATTTTCATTAAAAATTAGAAAAATAAACGAAGTTATACTCTCACCAAGGAAGTTTAGGTAAACTGTGAATAAAGTTATTGGATAACTATAATTTATACAGTAAAAATAAGCACAATTAGTGGAAACACTAATAATTAACCTTCAACCTAGTTGAACATCGCTTACCTGGATCACAGTGATATATTTTTTCGTGATAAAGGCAGGCGATTTTCAGTCGAAATATTAAAAGAAAATTTACTATGCAATATACAGAGGGTATCGTGAAGTAATTATGTACTTAGGAGAAATGAGTCTCAGATTTATCTGTTATGTTAATGCTTTAAATAAGTATACGAAATAATGTTCACGCGTTTTTATGTAACGTTTGGTTATTTTTAAGTTTTAGGACATTTCTCTAAACGAACTGCCATTTTATGGTAGGCTTTTTTCATATTTATGTAAATGAGCACTTAATACTGCATTTATAAAAATGTCTTAATTGTTTTGATCTCTCGTACCTCTGTTGTATAAAATGTCCTAATTTTTGAAAACGTATAAGTAATGAAATACACCTAGCTTTGAAAAGACTCTGGGTATTTTAAGTAATTTTTCATTACAGTCAGTTTTCAGAAGTTTTAATGTCATTTTATAGAGGTTAATATTCGTATTTTTTTAAGAAAATAAATTCCAGGCATTGGTATTATTTTAGTGCATTATATATATATATATATATATTTGGTCTAGGAATTAATTCGTGCGGTTGGTACGCACACATTGAAGCTGTAGTACAAACACAAAATACATAAATACCTGAAGAAAAATATTGTCCATCGCTAGCCACCACTTTCGCCCATCTGTTAGGCAATGTACGGATTCCGTGGCGAAAGAAGTCCTCATCCTTGGAAGCGATCCAGTCAGAGACCCATGTTTCGATATCTTCTGAAGAAGTAAACCGCTGTCCAATCAAATCGTTGTTCATGCAATCGAACAAGTAGTAGTCCGAAGGAGCAACGTCTGGTGAATACGGCGGGTGGGATAAAACTTCCCATCCGACATTTTCTAAATAGGTTTTGACCGGTTTTGCGACATGTGGGCGAGCGTTATCATGTTGAACAATAAGTTTATCATGTCTGTTCTCCCATTCTGGTCGTGTTCTGGCCAGAGCTTGCTTCAAACGCATTAATTGTCGTCGATAACGTTCTCCATTCATAGTTTCACCCGGTTGCAGCAGCTCATAGTACACCACACCTTTCATATCCCACCATATGCACAGCATAACCTTTGCACAGTGAATATCTCGTTTTGGTTGTGATGGACCTGGTTCACCTGGATTCCCCCAGGCCTTTTTTCGTTTAGGGTTCTCGTAATGGATCCACTTCTCATCACCCGTAATAATTCGATGCAGAAGCCCCTTTCTGCTCTGTCGTTGAAGCAGCAATTCGCAAATGGTTTTTCGTCTTTCAACGTCTCTGTCTTTCAATTCATGTGGAACCCAATGTGACATCTTTTGAATCATTCCCATGGCTTTCAAGCGTTTGGAGACTGTTGTTTGATCAACGCCTAATGCTGCTGCAAGTTGTTCCTGCGTTTGACACGAATCCTGCTTGAGCAATGCTGTCAATTCTTCGTCTTGAAATTTTTTTGGCTGTCCAGCTCGCTCTTGGTCTGCCAAGCCGAAATCACCACTTCCAAACCGTGCAAACCACTTCTGACACGTTCGCTCAGCTAGAGCATGGTCACCATACACTTCCACCAAAATACGATGACTTTCAGTCGCACTTTTCTGCATGTTAAAGTAATGCAGCAGGACACCCCGCAAAAACACTTTATCAGGCACAAATTGCGCCATGTTCACTTAACTACAAACTGGTGTTGTTGACGCTTTAATCCACTGCCCTATACTACGAACGATACGCGATGACAGGGGTTTGCAACACATGTGTGGATACACGGAACTGTGGGACGCTCCGTTCGTTGCGCCATCTCTTGTCCACCCGCACGAATTAATTCCTAGACCAAATATATAGATAGATAGATAGATAGATAGATAATATGAGTTTGCTTTGAGGGCTCATTTTTCGAAAATAGACAATAATAATAATAAACTTGATTTAGCAGATAACTGAATTTCTACTAATGAGGGCGTTTCTCATATGCATCACAAAAACAAGCGAGTTGAGTTCAAAAGTATACTATTAAATGTGTTAATGACCTTAAAGCATTTGACTGAACAATGGGAATTTCAGTTTCTTCAAAGTGCTCAAAAAAAAAAAAAAAAGTGTCAACATTTTGCGTCACATATTTAAGCAAATACATGCAAATAGGATCTCGATTAACTCTCTGTATTAAATAATACGTCCGAAACCTTTTTAGAACGTAATGATGAGACTTTGGATACGTGTTATTTATAAAAGAGAAATATCTTAAAGTAAATGAGTATCGTAAATCGTAATGTTTTGTAGGTATTTATTATTATTATTATTATTATTATTATTATTATTATTATTATTATTATTATTATTATTATTATTATTATTATTATTATTATTATTATTATTATTATTAGATAGGTTAAAATATGGCCAATGCATTGAGCCATTTTTGAATATTCATTTATGAGTATTTCATCTAATACATCTTGCAATGAAGTTTGTTTTGTAGAGTTATATTTTCAAATGTCTTGAAGTTTAATAACTTTAAAAGCATCAAATATGTACATTGATTGCCAGAATTTCATTCTCTCTTGAAGTAAAATCTACATTTACTGATGCAAAACAAGTACTCCCATTAAATAACACTTTTCTTTCAAGAACTGTGTAATAAATCTGAGACTCTTTTCTTCGTTAAAATACGTATTAAAAACAGAAGTTAGTTAAGTTTTAGTTTGCTTATTACTATATTTGATTTTGTCTTGACTTTTTCAGTGTGCATTCAAAATAATAACTTCTAACATTAGATAGAAACAAATGAATTCTATATTTCTAGTGTAAATTTATTCCATATGATTAGTAGTGCAATAATTGGAGTGATCACAAGTATAGTCAACTAATCACTTATGTGATAAAGAGGCGTAAGCGCCAAAATTAAGGTTAGTGTAAAGGGACAAGTTTTGCCGATAGATGGCACTACAGTCTTCGTATCTCTCCCATGTATTTTTTACCTTTCACGAAAATGTACAATTTCTCTTACAAATTTCCACCTAGAGACTTTAAATTTTTAGAGAAGGAACTTCATAACCTATTAAAGGGAACAATCCGTGCCGATTTTTTATTTAGAATTTTCTTCATTGTTGAAACAGTTCTATTGTTAAAGGTTTGGATATCCATTTCAACAATCAAGCCATTTCAACAATGAAGAAAATTCTAAATAAAAAATCGGCACGGATTATTGCCTTCGATGGATTATAAAGTTCCTTTTCTAAAAGTTTGAAGTCTGTAGGTTGAAATTTGTAAGAGAAATCGTGATTTTTTGTGAATGGTAAAAAATACATGGGAAAGATACGAAAACTGGAGCATCATCTATCGGCAAACCTTGTCCCTTTAAACCAACCTTAAGATCATTCATGCACAAACTCTTTTAGATGTGGATCTATTATATGTTTAAGTAATATATCTCTATCTTTTGTAGTTTTTTTTTTCTGGAATTAACATCTTTCAAAGAAAAGCATTAGTTTGGATATAGTAAAATAGTTTTAATATGGTATGATCGTCTGTTAAAATAAACATTTCTGTTGTCTTTTTAAAAAGACAAAAACATCTTATCTCACATCGTTGTAATAAATTTTAACACATACTGTTTCAAAGCTTCTCCATTTTTTTCCTCAGTGTAACTTTTTCAGTTATGATTTCTTAACAGTTATGAGATGTTGATAGGACTTTTCATTCTGAATAGACCCCTTATTCAATGAAAATGTATATTTTAAAATGAAATCTTGTAAAAGGTTATTTCACACTTTCATATTATTGGTGGACAAACTTGATGGAATGTTCTATCTTGAAAAATCATTACAAGATAGAAAAACGTTTCACAAATGTTTGATGTAATGAAAATATTTTGAAACTGTACTGGTAATTATAAATTGTCGTAATAGTAGAAAGTTGTGTCTCAAGCGAAGTTGCAATGTACAGTATGTTAATTATTTTAAAAGATAAACGTGAAAACTATAACACTAACATTCACTTACTTCTTCCAAAAGACATTCTCAACATTTTTTCAAGATGAATATTTTAAGAATTTTGTCCTGTATGACGTGGAAGTATTGAATGTGCTAGTTATCATTGTATGAAATATTTTATTCGAGTTACTGATCCTTCCAGGTCGAAAAATCCAATCAACATGTAACTGAAAAAAGTTACACTCAGGAACAGGCTAGTAGACAAGTGTTGAAACAATGTATGCTATAATTTATTAAACCCGGATTTAATGTAAGATATATTTGTCTTTTTTTAAAAATATATATATATATATATATATATTAAATATGCATCCTACAGCATCCGTCAGTAAGCATTTTCATTGTAATTTATAGTGTATTTATAGTTAATGTAATGGTATAGGCTATAACATAAGCGACGAATTTAATTTAACTAGTATAACTAATTTAACTGCAGTAGATGCCAAGTGAACGTACAGAGAATTCATAATTATTATCTATAACTTATTGTTAGTTATACAACGTAGTATTGATAGTAACAAACTGAGAGAATTTTGTGATTCATCACTGAATGCAGGATATCTTCTAGTAGCAGGCGGAAAGCACAAACTCTTAGGTCGATTAAAAGACTCCACAAGTGATTCAGAGACCAACAGGGGAAAATCTGCGCTAATTAGCAGACTTACGCTAATTATTTTACTTACTTGTAATTATGATTCCTGAAAATCCTTTGCGCTTCGGAGCTTTCGGATCTCCCCCAGAGCCATGTTCACGGAGGATAAAAACAGGACGAAAAACAATAAAATCATCGGCATCAAACTAGCAGACAAGACAGAGTGTTCTTCGCACTGTTCTACCCGGATGATTCCGTTCTTTTTTATTTTCACCGGTGTTTTTATTGTTTTTATTCTATTTTTATCCTTCATGAACAAGGCTCTAAAGGAGAGTCAAAAACTAGGAAGTACAAAAGATTTCAGAAATCACATTTACAGGTAAGTTAAAGTAATTGTTAAAATCCCTGAGCGTGTTAGCATATTGTCTGAAATTGCCCTAACTAATTCGTTTGTACGAAGGTAGAAGGTCATGATCTTTTCAGCAGACTCCAGACATAGGCCCTTCTCGAAGAAGTCTGGAATTACTGGTGAAAATCGAACTCGGGAGTCCGCAAGTAGACAGTACAGTTTCTCCTCTCACTGTTCCACATCGGCACGCTTATATTTGTATTATGGTCTACTATAAATCTTATTTACAGTAGGCAACATTAAGCACATTACATCAAATAACATAATATCTAAAAATCGTCGTATTTACCCAATTCCAACTTTCTGGGTAATCAACCCACTTGTAATAGGAATCAATTGCGAGAGATAGTAGTTATTTACAAAAGGAAATCTTAAACGGAATTTTATATAATTCGACAACAATTAAATGTATCTATATATAATCCATTTAATAAATAAACGAAACAATATTCTAATCAGTAATTAACTGTGGAAGAAAATAACGATTGTAGTCAATAAGCCAAAAATATCTTAAACACTTCAATCTTTAATTTTAAAACGCTAAATAATAATAATTAAAAATACATAAACTTCGGCCAATGCAGATTTCAGAAATAAGACTGTTAAACAACATAAAAGGAAAATTGTTTACAGTATATTCATTTCATTTCCACTTGTTTGATATAAATCCCAATCTTGTTTTATTTCATTTCAGTCCTATAACTATTTGTCTATTCATTCTGTCTTCCTTTTTTTTTCTTTATTATTTTCCTTTAAAATGACCTTTACACAGTATTTCGCATAAATAAAATCACAGTATTTCGCATAAAGATGCTTCTCTCAATCTCTTTCAAATTTCTGCTATCAACAGCATCCATAATCAAAGATTTTAGAGCATCATACATACCTTCATGTACTTGCAAATATTTTGAACTTCAGTCTTTTAAATGTTCCTCTTAATTTAAATGTTCCACACTGGACCTCTAAATTTTTAACTATCAATTATTATCTTAGATGAAACAACCCCATAACCAGCTTTAAAATTGGGAGAACTACTAATAGAGAACAGTGGATCAGCAATATGTTAACAATTATTATTATTATTATTATTATTATTATTATTATTATTATTATTATTATTATTATTATTATTATTATTATTATTATTATTAAGTGTTCTTCCTTTCGGCAGGTTATGGGACTAATAAGGATTTTTTTATTTTATTTTTCAATTTTTAGATTTGGGCCTGGAAATATTTCTTCCATTTTTCTCGATCTTCAGCTTCCTCTTTTAACTCCCAATATTTTCTCTCTTTCAAATCGTCGATAAGCTGTGTTCTTCCTATTCCTCGCTTCCCTATGATGGAATTTCAACTTAGCCTTGAAAATTTAGGAAAACGTAAAGAAATTCAGGGAAGGCTTGCTACGGGTCGGGGAGGAAAGAAAATAAATACAAATTTAATAAATCACAGCATTATTTCGTAATTGACTCTTACTCCACTCTGATCTTGAATTAACAGGAACGTCTTTTGTTGCTGTGTGATAGGATTGGATCATAAATAGTAAAACATATAAGTGTGTATTAATATTGATAACTGATATTTTTACTTCCCTTATATGTTAAATATCTCATTCCATTGTTTATATTCCTCCAACCATAGCAAATCTTGAGAAAGTCACATCGACAAATATTATTTTTTTGTCACTTTCAAACTAAAGGAAGAAAATGTATCTAATGAATATCTTCTTGTGTATATATAAGATAAGTTTTCTAATAATCTTTTTCTTCATTTAATTTGAAGCGATCAAGGTTAATTCTTTTATCGATGTAACTTCCCTCAAGAGCCGCCACTCAGGGGCGTCATTTAGGGGGGCAGGAGGGGGCAATTGCTTCCCCCTCAAGAGTTTGAGGAATACATATACGTTAATAGATTGCTTACTAATATACTAGTACAAAACTTGAAAGTCTTATGTCGGTGGTGCTCTTGCTTCCCCCCCCCCCCAAGCGAAGTCTGAAATGACGCCCCTGCCGCCACTTTCCAAGTATGATAAGCTGAGTAGTCGACACTTCTCTACTCTTACATCCAATTTAAAATACTGAAATCGTTATTAGATATTATTTTCAGCTAGGTGTAATTTTTCAGTTTCTAATGATCGTATTTTAAGCGTGGGTGCTGATAACAACTTACTTTTTCTTCAAACATTTTATTATGAAAGAGTTGCATAATGGTCATTTTATTGAAGCCCTGTTGACCCTTATTATATATGCATAACCTCGTTCTCATTTAGCCTTAACCATATATCAACATTTCGTCTGACCTTTGAAAAGACAAGGTCGTATGGTATATTGTACATAATAATTATGGGATAGCATTCAGTACTTGAAGACTCAAATAAGGAAACACCAATGTCAAAGAACTTCCGCCCAGCTTATGGATATTGTTGAAGTACTAGAACTCCCTAAGTATAATGAAAGTTCATGACATAAAATTTTTGTAAATCACTGCATCAGAATTATTTTGGAGTATTCCTTCTTCGCAGATCTCTCAATTTTTATCGATAATTTAGATGAAACAGCCCCTTAACCAGCTTTAAAATCATAACCAGCTGATAGTATATTCTTGTTCTATACCGATGTCAAAGAACTTCCGCCCAGCTTACGGATATTTTTGAAGTACTAGAACTCCCTAAGTATAATGAAAGTTGATGACATAAAATTTTTGTAAATCACTGCATCAGAATTATTTTGGAGTATTCCTTCACCGCAGATCTCTCAATTTTTATCGATAATTTAGGTGAAACAGCCCCTTAACCAGCTTTAAAATCATAACCAGCTGATAGTATATTCTTGTTCTATACCGATGTTCTTATCGATTAGTTTAGCCTTTTGTCCTTTCTTTACCCTCACAATGCTCAAGTTCTAGGATTCGAATCCCGGAGAATGTTCAATTTCTATTATCCTACGGCGTATATTGAGTATAATGCAATTATTGACTTGACATTAATTCATTCACACTCTAAACTTGGCCATTGAGATAGCTCCAACTCGTCACACTTCTACTTCGCTAGAGAAACACCGGATAACTGATTATTGCGTTACCATATTTCAGTGTTCAGTTTGAATATAAAGGGATATTTACTTTCCTTTTTTTTTCCCCTAGATATCTGTCATTAATTGTGGTTTCCGAACTATCACCCCAATCAAACAGAACAAATCTTGCCGAAATTAATAAGTCAACTACCCGACTTTCTACAGATTTCATGAATCGAACACTTCTCTTTTTCTCACAAGAGAACTATGTGTACAGTTATCTGGAAATTATATGCATCTATGAGTGAAATTCGAGGAACTGAGCAGGCTACAAGGAACTACTCTATGATGTTAAGGTTTTTAGATTGGAAATGGCATTTTATAAAGACAGCATTGCATACTGTAGTAAGTTTTAAACATAAAATACAGAAACATTATTTATTATCAAGAAGATTAATACACAAGTAACATGATACAATTATTGAAGATTAGTATTAGAAAATGTTACCGTTCATAACTAAGGGCGGCGCTCGTGAGTTCCACAAGAAAGAACTCACATAAATACAAGCTAATATTTTATTAATTAATGAGAAAAAATCTTACCGAATGTGTTAATTCTTTAGAGTAACTTCTATTCGTCTTTCCGTTATATGTACAAACATTTAGTCTTCTGGTCTTGTCAACATGTCTTTTCCATTAAATCACTGAATTAAATAAAGGAAAACAGAACAGCGAATATGTGTGGGTGTTCCCCTGCAATAAACAGAACTGTTCAAAGGTGCATACGTCATTTCTGTTTCGTAGAAAAGTGATTAATAATTAATATTGATAAAAGAGCTCTCTACCAGTATTTCTCTTTCCTGTAATATGGTAACAAAGAGTGCGTAGAACAGATAAGTCAGGCACGTTGGGTGTATGATTATAATATACGTAGGGCCAGACACTTGGATGAACACATACGTACTTCTTCTTCTTCTTCTTCTTTTTTTTTCATGCATCTGTAGCTTGTTCTGAAGGAATCCGAAAGAACGAGACAAGCCAAACAACGTGGACAGAAAAGCACATCAAGCATTTTGATTTCATTTTATTAGCAAATCTTTCATAAACCACAAATTAAAATTTATCTACGATCATTCTTTGATCTTATACAAGAGTAAATGTGCGTAATTGTTTCCTTTAGTATTTTAACATTTATTTTCGTATATTAGTTGGAAAGGGACATGACTTTTTGATTATATGGTACAGCCGGACCTGTTTATAATTATGTTGCTTACATAAACAAGACTAAAAACCAAAATGACAAGACAAAAAAACATGTTTTTTTAAAAAAAAAAAACTTAAAATGTGGTAAAAGAACTAGAAAAATACAAACCTAAAAGCCAAATAAATTAAAACTCATATTGAATTATCCAAGAACTATTAACATTTCAAGTCAGCATACTTACCTCAACAACAACACCAAACCTAAAGTACTGTGTTACTCTTATCCATCTTATAATACTAAACACTAGCATTAACTATAGTGGAAACTAGAAAGAGCTCTCTGTAGATTTTAAGTTCCATCAGTCAAATACCAGATTCCCACACTTTCATTGGATAAATTACTTTCATGCGGTATAGGCCAATACGAAGACATAGTTGAAGACTGGATATTAATAACACATATGTAACAGTTTGGCAATGTACGGATCAGATGAAGACGATAGTACATTGCCGAAACTATTACAAATGTGTTACTAAGGCTCTTCGCTAAGATCAACCGCTCTTAATAATAATAATAATAATAATAATAATAATAATAATAATAATAATAATAATAATAATAATAATAATTTAAAGACAATAAAAATATTTAAAATATATAAAGTGAGCCATCTAGTATCTACAAAATCCTATTAAATAAACTAATAACCGTTTACAAATCTTTTATACACCAGAAATTCGGGAGTGTAGTTTATGACGTCATAATTGTTGGACACCCAACTTATCTATATATATAAAAATGAAAGTGACTGTGACTTAAAAACCCTTGAACCACCCAATCGGTCTCCATCTAATTTTCAACACAGATGCGATTTGGGCCTGGGATGGTTTTTATCATTTCACTGGGAAGGGAGGGGAAGATACATAAAAATGATCGAAATTAGTGTCGAATTCATAGTTTTCGGAGTCGGTGAGATGAACAGTGATGCTTTCTATGCCGTTTAGACCCAAATTCAGCCTCGCAACTTGGGGAAGGGGAAGAGGGGAGATATATAAAAATGATCGAAAATGACCGATATCAGAGAGTCCTTCAGTAATAGAAAAAAGTGACTAACAGAACATGTTACTAATTTTTCATACTTTAACCCAGCGAAACGGGTAATTGACGCTAGTACACTATATGGAGGGTATTGGAAACAACTATTAGTTCATATAATGTCGTTTTATAGATACTATCTGGCACACTTTCTACATTTTTTTAATACGTGTCTGCAAGTTATTCACTAGTATTCAGGAAAAAGTGGAGATGAACTTAATGAAGAGCCTACTAATGGAGGCGAACTTAATAATATTTAGTGCTTCGGTCATTTTTGTTTTATTAACACTTTTTCTCCTATTAAATTACTTTTAATTTTAGTTTTAAAATATTCATAGTTGCTAAGAAACAGTTTCTTCATTTAACAGTGTGATAATTTTGTGTTTAAAAAAAATTTAACTTTTATCAATAACTTAAATTCAATAATTCAGTATTAATGACAAAGAAAATTAACAAAAATTGGACAACTGAAAACTTTAGTTATTGTACCGAAATGATCTCTCATGAACTAAAACACGGAATTTCAATACTAGACAAACTATATTCTAATCAGATTTTATTAGTTTCTTTATAATCCCTGTTACGAATTTCAAAATAAGAATAACTCTACATGCGTGCATATTGTTAAGAAATTTAGTATTTCTGATTGAATTTGTGCGTGCAAATTCTATACTCACACAAAGAAAGAGACGTTTTTTTGCATTTCACTTAATTTCATTACATATCCGCCAAAGCACTTCCCGTACGCAACTTGATTTATAAGTTAATTATGAGTTACAAGGGAAAAAGGTGTAAAATTCGGTGCTATATTGAAACGTAGAGATTATGCTGTGCATAAGAATATAGGAACTCTTAGACAGCAGCGATCTATGTTTGTTTGTGTGTTGGCAGATAGCAGAACGAAAACAGTAAGAGCTATCGAGAAGTTGTGTTTCGGAATTGATCTAGTGTACGAAGAATAGGTTTCATCTCCTCTCATAATTCTTTATTCAAGCCGGAAGTGATATCACCATAGAGCTAAAATGACAATAGATAGCGAGCGACACAGTGAATCAGTGGTGGAGCGCTTACCTCTGGTCCCTGGTTCGATTCCTTACCAAATAAGTTTGTGGTGGACAGCATCGTGTCTATGGGTTTTCTCGGTATATTCCCGTTTCCTCTCACACTCTCATTCCACCAATTCTTCCATCATCTTCCCTTGCCGTAATCATCTATCTCCCTTAGCCCAAAAGGCATAATCGTGGGACGTTACACTGAAGGATTTCATGTCATATCAAAATGATAATAGATAGCGAAAAGCTATTTACTGCAATCGATTAAGCGCCCCAACAACATATATCCTGTCCATTTTAATCTATCTACTAAAATCAAAATTGGTAGAAATCTACTACCACATCCTATTTCAACATTAATCTTCATAGAGGAAAAAACGATACGAGATAACGAGAAATGACTTCTTAATAAGGTTCCAGCGTTCTAAGAATAAATCCTATCTCCGACCTTCTCTGTCTGTTACATCCAAAAGTTATAGATACCATATTTTACGGACTATAAGACGCCTTAATTTTTAAGCAGTTTTTTCTAATACCGTAACATTTTTACCATTTCTATTATTAGATTGCACCAGGGGCGTCATTTAGGGAGGACAGGAGGGAACAATTGCTTCCCCAAGAGTTTGAGGAGGACATATACTTTAATCGATTGTCTACTAATATACTGGTACAAAATGTGAAAGTCGTATGTCGGTGGTGCTCTTGCCCCCCCCCCCCCTAAACAAAGTCTGAAATGATGCCCCTGGATTGCACGTTTCGTGGGGAACGATGTTTCGTCGTAAGTTGGTTGGCACTGCCATCGGTTTTCGATCGTGACGTTATGGGTTGTCGACTGGTTAGTTCTGTCGTCGCACGTTTGAGGCGCTACGGCTCGCCTTGTTTCCAGTTTTTCCCAGAGTTTACGGTCTGTATATTCTAATCCATGGTTCTGGGTTTGTGATGGCAGGGCAGGAGGGAGACAATATTAGCAAGCTTGTGAATCTCCGCCACTCATGTTCGTCGCATCGGTGCACTGTTGCTGTCACTTGAATCCAATGTT
Organism: Thermobia domestica; assembly: GCF_964235325.1. Lineage (NCBI taxonomy): Eukaryota > Metazoa > Arthropoda > Insecta > Zygentoma > Lepismatidae > Thermobia > Thermobia domestica. The sequence goes on from NC_137462.1 coordinate 159,604,695, forward strand.
GCCGGATAGAAATAGGTTTCCCGTGGCATCGAATATATGGCAATTTTTAAGACTGGCGGGAATTTTAAATGAAACACTGGACAAAGACGCGCCTGAATTTTCGAGGCAATTTTTTGAAGAAAAAATTGCATCTTATAGTCCGTAAAATGCAGTATTCTTCCGATCTCGGTATTGAGTTCGCATAGTATGGAAGTCCGTCGTAGTTTCATAATATAAAACAAAACTTAATTGTTTTCAAATATTTTAATAAATATTTTTTGTTCGACATAGTTAGAAATAAATATAACTTTGAAACAGCATCTTTCTTTATCTCACAGAGAATAAAAGTCAAAATTGTTGTAATATGCATCCTGATGGAAATCATTCGAGCATAAACCTTCTGTTAGCATTGGTTACCTTTTTATTGCAGAGTAAGTAAAAGATGGGAATTCCGTTTTCATATCGTGCGTGACTGACTGAAAGATGACCTAGTTGTAGCCGTGATTTTTAAAGAAAAACTTTGTCATTTCCTAAAACAAACGTTCCCTTCGAAGATATTTGATATGTTTTGAATTTCTAATGCCTTAGAAGTGATTCATACAATCACAGAAAACAGTTTAAAAATCCTTTATTACTTTCATCCTCTTTATTACTCTAAAAAAGTTTTCGAAGTTCAGAATAATCACTAAGTTTTCAGTAATGACTGTGAGTATAATGCATCTCTTTTTTAGACATAAAAGAAAAACCAAGAACTTGAAATCACATTAGTTCGCTGAATCACCATAAAATACCTTTAGGAAGGCACTTGTTCTGAAGCAAACGAAGTTTCTGTGCTGTCTGTTGTAGATAGTTCTCAAAATTAATATTCTGAGTTTGTATTGGTGCTCTTAGGAAACGTGTATACTAACCTTCAGGTATAGAATATGTTAATACAAGTGAATATTTGCCCCACTGTATTTTTGCTTTGTTGTTATTGCACATTGTTAATGAGTTGTCAGATCACTCGTTAAATGGATCTAAGACATCTATTGTATGTAACTGAACGATGTGCATTCATTTAAGCATCGATATAGATTGTTGAACGTTGGTTCAGAATCCAACATAACTTTGTTTCAGCAACAAAACACTTATTATCTTTTCCATAAACTAGCAATATATAAAAGATATAGCATGTAACTTCATCCATATTAACTCTGGAACTATTACTTAAATAATTAATACTTTTGTGACTGGAGTATACACTTATTTATTAAAATTAAAATAATTCGTAACAATTTCAATAACTTAACGTTACCTTCATCAGACGTTAACTGGCAGAAAAATTCAGTTATTTCTCTGCCAGTCAACGCCTGATGAAGATAACGTCAAGTTATTGAAATTGTTACGACTTATTTTAATTTTAATAAATAAGTGTATACTCTGGTTAGAAAAGTATTTATATAGCAATATATTGTATATGATACTGCTCATTTTAGCTTTGGAACAACATATAACTTACATAAAAATAAACTCTGATGAAAGCAAACACTTATTTTAATAATCAGTGTTAAAATTTCGGTAATCCGTGTCATTGACTTTATCAGACGCATTGTCTGATCTGATCACGTGTCTGATGAAGGAAATTATATATTGCCGAAACTGTCATGTTCAGTACGGGCATTGACGCAGGAATTTATTTCGGGAGGGGTCCGAAGCTTTTGGGGCGGAGGTCCAAATTTAATATGAGGATAAATTATGTGAACATTTTTAAAATCACCCCTAAAATTAGGCTAAATTTACAGAAAAGTCGGAATATTGCGGCGGAAGTCCGGACCCCAGGGCCCACTTCCTACGTATGTTTCTAATTATTAATATAAATATTTATTTCGGTCAGATTTTATTTTTATTTAAGTTATAGATGGTTATATATTCCATTGTCACAATATGTCACAGAATGAACAGGGATGGTCAGTTTACAATTCCCAGCGTGGATACTTTCCATGTGCATGTTGTCTTCAGATTTTTTTTTTTTTTTTTTTTTTTCGTAGGGAAAATTTAAATATATGTAACTTACCGAAAATCGTACTCACATTAGCCCCTTGTCTTAAGCTATTGATAACAAAGCATATGCAAGAGATGTATGTACTGCTGCTACTACTTGCAGTCAATATATAATAGACTTTTCTTTTGTTCCATAGTTTACAATGTTCTGACTATGAATTATATTTTAGTAGTCGGAATTAAATAATATTCTACCAGTTCCTGTGTAATTTCTGTTATAAAATATTTCTGTCTTATTTTATGATCATGCTTTATACAATAGAATGGGTAAAAGCTTCACAGGTACTGCTTTAAATAGTTTTAACTGTATAACTAAAACAAAATAATTTATTTATTCAGTCATCAGGCAGACATTTCGGCCAGACCTCAGCAGTTTCTTCGAATGGACTTGGAATCATGTAGATATAGATTTTACGTAAGCCTGAGTCAACTTGAAGAAGTCGCGAAATCTGGACGAAATATTGTCATAAATTTAAAAAGGGTATATGACATAGTTCTAAAAAACTTTGCTAATTTTTATGCGTAATATATTGATCAATATATTTACTCTTCTTTTCTGTTTTTTTACGTACAGATACATCATACCAAAACTGTCCATGTCCAATGCAGTCCTGTCCAAAAAACGTCCATACTGGGCCTCTTACTGGTGATGGTAAGGGGCCAGGACAAGACACGTTTGCACCGCCAACTCCTGTTCCTCTCCCGCTGGAGCCATACACAGGGAACACCGCCGGAGGAGCCTTGGGACATCCACCAAGCCCAGCCAGAGGAAGCGCCGGGATGCCACCGTCTGTAACCATGGAAAAGGAGGCTACGTCTCCTTTGAATGGCACAGCGCTTACTAGCGAAGTTCTCCAACTAACAGAAGAAAAAATGGAGCAAGACACCGCAGCAGTGCCACAGGTAGTAGAATACGAAGTGTGGTCTGTGAGGCAGGAGAACCCAAGATGTGATTCTGTGCCAGATAGTGTGACTAGTGCGAAGGTGGACCCGTGTGATAGCAGTAGCATTGCAACAACAAAAGTGGAAGAGAAATCGGTACATACTGTTGTTGCTGTAAGTAAAGATCCTTGTGTTGATAAAATTAGTGAAAAAGTGGCCCCAGTGAGTGAACAAGTACTAAGTGAGGGTAAATATAATAAAGTATGTGATAATAGTACTTTTCAGCAAGTGTGTAGCAATTCTGAAAGAAGTTCAACATCACAAGATCAGAAGGAGGTATTTACAACCTGTAATAACGATAGTGATAATAGTGCGAAACCGTGCGAGAAAGATAAAGCCCTCCCACTGAACCCCAGTGTTAAACCTAGTGAGAAGGAGAGCCCATTCCCACAAAAAGTTAACGGAATCCTTCCTCATTCGCGGAAAAGAAAGCTTTTATTAAACGATAAACTTGATGATAATTCGAAAAAAGCAAAGACTTCTAAAAACGATCACGTGCTAGTTGAAGCGTCTTTGCCAAAGAGGACCTGCAAAACGGTGCTGAGTAAAAGCACTTCAGAGGCCATAAAAGAGATTCCACCTTTAAAGAATGGTTTAACTCATTCTTTACCGGAGCCACAAACTATTGAAGATTCTAAACAAGCTGTACAAAGTAAGAATAATTTTATAAACAGTCAAACAACCAAAGATATCTGCACTGAGAATAAAGTGCAGCGAGTAAAATCGAAAACTTCTCCTGTGCAAAATAAAGTGCAAGAAAAGAATGTGAGATTGGGAGCCAAAGGATGTAATAAGGTTAGTGGTAGTGTTGTAGCAAAGGACCCTGTACAGAATGAGTCTCTGAGGAAGCGAAGTGGTAGTGCTGGTGCTGTTGTGAACAAAGCAAATATTAGTGAAAACAAAAAGTCACCCCGGTGTAAAAGTGAAGAAAGTGGCGGGGAGAAAACTATAGTGAAGGTGAATGGGTCATTCAGAAGACATTCAGTGGAAAATGGGGTGTTGAAAGTTCAGTCGGTGGACACAGTGACAAAAGGACGAGTGCTTCGGAAAAAAGTGAGTATGCTAAAGAACTACCGATCGCGGGAATCTCCTCCACATCTAAGCAGTCCTGAGGATGAAAGCAAAGTAACTGCTGCTTCTCCAACAACGGCAAGGCGGGGCAGAAGTTCGAGTAAAGAATCTTTGAGCGACAAAAGTACTGTCCATACAGCAAGAACTAAAGCTACTGGCAATCATAAGTCAAGTGTTCTAGTTACGCGCAACGGTGCTTTCAAGAAGCAGATGCCTCCTGAAGTTGCTGTCCTGAAGAAGGTTCCAAAGAAAGTGCTAACTCCAAAATGGTCAAATGGATGGGAATGGGAAGGTGATCCTTTTCAATCTAAAGTGTATTTGACAGTAAGTATCTGACGTTTCTTCCATAATTAAGGATCTTAGCTAATCCTATTCTTGCTTTTCTGAATTCTAATGAATAATTAGAGACAATGAAGAACATAAAAAAATTTAAAAAGTGAATCAGGTAGTATCTACAAAATGCTATTACACGAGCTAATAATTGTTTTCAAGGCCTTTCGCATAGTGTATAAATTTCTGTGATCAACAGTTGCGCATCCAAATTCCTGGTCTATAAGAAAACGTTTGGGAAAGGTTATTAGTTTATTTGATAGCACTTTGTAGGTACTATGTGGCTCACTTTCTACATTTTTGATATTTATTTAATAGCATTTTGTGGGTACTAGCTGTCACACTTTCTACATTTTTGATATTAGTTTATTTAATAGTATTTTATGGGTACTATCTGGCTCACCTTCTACATTTTTGATATTGGTTTATTTAATAGCATTTTGTAGGTACTACCTGACTCATTTTCTACATTTTTGTATTAGTTTATTTAATAGCATTTTGTGTTTACTACCTGGCTCGCTTGCTACATTTTTTATATTAATTTATTTAATAGTATTTTGTGGATACTACCTGGCACACTTTCAACATTTTTTGATAGTTTATTTAATAACATTTTTTAAAATACTGTCTGGCTCGCTTTCTGCATTTTTATTATTATGCATTGTTTTTTAAGTAGAAGTCAGCTTAGCGAGGACCCTTAAATTTCAGTTGATTTTCAATTAGAAATATTTTACTGCTGCAGACTTTCTTTCACTCTTTGTGCTTTATAAAAGAATATTATGAAATTGAAGTGAGGTCCTAAACCACGACTTAAATGGAGGTTTAGTTTTTCTAACTTAGCATTAGTAATACAACTAGTAAAAGTGTAGTATGAATACGTTCCTTTTTTTTCGTAGAAGAAACTACTAACAAGAACTAGTTTGTAACATAAATAATTCTTAAGTTACGTGCGCTTGGCCAATGAGAAACAAACTTATTTTGCTTAATTAGGAGGAAATTCTTGCTAGAAACCAAAAGCTGAAGTTTATTATTGTAATTGAACTGCCAGTTGTATTAAATCTGGTCATGGTTGTCTTATTATTATTATTGGCCTCAGTAAAGATAAGTTGAATTCTTTATATTGGTTACAACAAAGTAGAAGCGAAAATTTCGTTTATTATTATTATTATTATTATTATTATTATTATTATTATTATTATTATTATTATTATTATTATTATTATTATTATTATTATTATTATTATTATTATTATTCAAGATGCACCGTCTGAAGACATGTGTAGATTATATGACAAACATTTTTTGGCAAACAATTAATACTTGCAGTGAAAGGTTTCACGTGAAAAATTGTCTTAAATTTGGACGAATAGAATGTGATATAAAATGGTGTTTCTGCACACAGATGTCAGCACAGTGGTTACTCCGATCGCTGGCGGGAAAAACAGTAGATCATATATCAGTAACGAAAGTAGGAACTCAGATCATGAAATGAATAAAAAATGAAGATTTAGATGACATCACAGGTACTCTCCTAAATAGGAATATAACCAAGTGTTCCACGTGTTGTGGTATAGTGAGAAACAAACAACCGGTATTTCAGGTGTTCTAATTATTAAATGACATAAGTGAAAATTATGATTCTCTTAAAGCAGAAACCGTATCAATAAAACAAGAGAACATAAAGCTGAATGAACTAATATTGAGTGGAAACAGAACACAAACATTTGCGGAAGTAGTGAGCACTGAATCACCAAACAAACAACACATGGTACAATGGAGAATGTAAACAATGCCAGAAAGGTTAACGAAACAGTCTACAGCACATTGCAACAGGGTAGAAGTGAAGGAGATAGGGATTGGAAGGTCGCTATCAAACGCCCGAGGCGTAATATCGAAGAAAAAAATCAGACAGGATAAAATCAAATTCATGAGTCAGGTTTTAACAAATACCGTGCCAATTTAATGCAAGGTGGAATGAACAGTGACAAACTGAAGGTCAATAAAAACTCTCCCATATAGCTGCCCTATTTGTAACACGGTTCGACCCAACTGTTTCGTGTAATGTTAGTGTGTTTATAAAAGATAGTATTAAGATATTACTATTACTATAATATGTTAAACTGTGTGTAATTCAAATATTTGGCCGGATAAGGTTTTGTTCATTAGATTTATGAGTCTTTTAAAGAATGAAACGGTTGTGCAAGAATCTGGAAATCAATTGAATGAAAAGAAGGAAAATTCAGGAAATTAAATTGTTTTATTATTAAAGTAACATAAGAAAAGAAATGAACTTGCAATTGTAGTATCAAAGTGTAAATGGACTTAATGGAAAGGAATATTCATTCACAAACAAAATTAATTGCGAAGAATATGATTTCTGTTAAGGACAGAAACCTATCACTAGTAAACAAAATTAAGGGAGGTGGGTGTATGATTACAATAAAAAAGAAATACGGTACTTGTGTACATTGATGAATTTACGTAATAATAGTAAAAAAATCATAATCCCGGTTAATAAACCACTTATTATTTTTCTCCTACACTACCGTTAAAGAACTTTATAGATTATTGTGACTGGTTAAAGTTCCTACTTATTAACAATAAATGGTAATTTCATAATTTTAGAAGATTTCAATACGGGAGAAATTGACTGGGAAACAGGTACTATAATCTCTAGCAATTTCTACGGTAAGAAAAATAGGCAGAAAAGTTTTTGGAATTAGCAACATTTAAATTAAATACACAAGCCGTATGATAATAGGAATCAGGATAAAATATTGGATCGTTTGCTCCCAAATTTTGAAAACAGGACAATAAATCATGATGTTGCTGCGTTAGCGAAAATTGGTAGTTTTCATCCACAATTTGTGTAAACATGGAATATAATGAAAAACAATAATGCAGGCACGTAGCCAGGATTTCGCAATAGGGGGGGGGGGTCCGTGAAAAAATACTGGGGTATTACACCAGGGGCTCGATCATTCTAAACTATTTTACTGGCAACATATATCTATGGTTGAGCGCCAAAAAGGCGTAACTGCAATTTTATTAGTTTAGAGGCTTAAGTGATATGTGCCTCTCTGGCACAGAACCAAATGCTAATAACTCAGTTATACCTTTATATCATTTTCGAATAACGTTCCAAGGATAGAGATTTTCATTAAGGCGTCTTGGCACAAGAAAATTCAATCCATTATACATGTCCTCATAGCATTACCTCCAAATTTTAAAATTCGACAGTTACGCCCTTTTGGCGCTCAACCATCGATATTCTTTCGTTTAGGCAGGATTTCGTAATGGAAGGTGGGGCGTGACATAAAATACTGGATTACACACCAGGGGATCGATAAATCGATAGGGCAATAAAATGAGGATGTTAGTAAATATTTTAATAAAAAGCTATGAAAAAATCTTGAGTAAAAGAATATAAAAAAGTATTGATAAAGATATAGTCTTCCGAAGTCATTCGAACTCGGTTTCTTCTTCTTTTTCTTATCTTCGTTTAATGCCGTCAAAGATAGCAACGAGATGTCTTCCGGGAGTAAAGACATCCTATAAAATTTATTAGTATTGCCGCGAAATTCAAAATGGCTCATATTATTGGTGATACGGTGATATTATTGGTAGCATTTCGTAAGTTCTACCTGAAAGTCAATCTTATCGAACCAGTTTATCGATCGTCATTTGTAGTCCATAGGATTAGCATGGGGATAGATGGAATACGGAATGATGCATTACAATAATATCCATTTTGAACTTGACCCCCCCCCCCCACACACACACACAATGATTTCTTTATTTAGTATCAAAGGTACTCCGAATTGAGAAAGATTGTTGAAAAGAAATATCTTGAGGCAAGAAAATCATGTTAATCAACTTTGGACAAGAGTATTAGTAGCAACAATATATAATTCTGCAGAACATTTAAAACATCGAATAACAAACAAATTCCAAGGCGGATAAAGTGTGATAATGTAGCAATGACAGACAATTTGGCATTGCAGAATCTTTTAAAAATGTTATATATAATTCTTTTAATTTAGGTTCTAATCGGTATACAAAATGTAAGGTTATGAAATTGAGAAAATTTAGTAGCAACTTATGCGATGTCGATTTGCATTCCAAAACAGTTAGAAAAATTAAAGGGAATACTACACCTAGACCCAATAACATTCCACATTACGTAATTAAAGCATGTGGTAATGCTGTAGCAACAAATTTATCGAACATTCTTAATGTTTTATTAAAAATCAGAGTATTCCCTTCGAAATGGAAACAAGTATATGTTGTGCCGATTTACAAATTAAAAGATTAAAAAAGATAAGCGTATAAATTTTGTTAATGTGTTTTCGAGAATTTTTAAAAATAATTATACATAAAAGTTTATATTTTAATGTAAAAAATATTTTAACTAAAGGACAACATGAACTCTTAAAAGGCAGATTGATTGTAACTAATCTTATTAATTTTACTGACTTCACATACATCGCATTAAAATTCAGTTTACAAGTTGATGCTATATATATCGATATACCAAAAGCTTTCGACTCTATTGATTATAAAGTACTCCTTAATAAGTTATCAGATATTGGATTGTCATTAGCACACATTAGTTAGTTCGAACGCTATCTATCAAATAAAACTGTTATGGTAAAAAATGGTAATGTATCATCTAGTAAAAGTCAAGTAGAGAAGGGAACCCCACAAGGGCTTTCGTTAGGACTCCTTCTTTTCTCCTTATTTATAAATGATTTACCCGAAAAAATCAAATATTCAAAAATGTTACTGTACGCAGATGACATAAAGTTTTTTTTTTAGAATAGTTAACAACGAATACGATGATTATTTATTATAAAACGATTTAAATACAATAATAACTGGTTCAGAAGTAATTTATTATAAACAACTAATCAAAACTAAATATATGACATTTACGAACAAGATTCAACATTTTGTTAGTACATATAGAATAAATGGAGTAACAGCAAATAAGGAAGAACAATGAAAGATCTAGGTCTTGTATATGACAGCAACTGGAATTTGATAGTCATATAAATAATGTGGCACAATGGGTAAGAAAAGTTAAAGGATTTATATTCAATCACTGGCCTGATTTTAAAGATGGTAGTTCATATGTTTATTTATATAAGATATTACTTAGATCTAAACTAGAGTTTGATTCAGTCATAGGAAACAGTATCTTTAACACGCTAATAAACAAAATAGAAACTTCTCAGAAATGGTTTATCAGGTTATTTTGGTACAAAATGAAAAAGAATTATTACTCTCATAATTACGAGTATTGGGTAAATTATTGGGGACTTCAAAGTATGTTTGAGAGAGGAAAATCCATCGATAAAGCATTTCTTCAATGGTATTAGAAAGTAAATACTGTAGCAAATATTGTCTAGAAAATATAGGTATAAGAGTATTAACTTATAGAATAAGGAATTAATCCTCAAAGATCCCGTTAAATTCGAAATCGGAGATACTAAAAACAATTACAAAATGTTATAATTTAAACTGAGAATAATCACGTGTTTTAAAACTCTTACAGAGTATCTGTCACATAGATTAATGGATATATTAAATTTATAATAAAGAATTTATCTGCCATTATAAAAAAAGAAAAAGTTTTATTTTAACCAATACAACAAAAGATATATTTTAGCTTGATGTGCATGAAAATTTAGGAGTAATACCAACTTATCTTAAATGAAATTTTAACCTACATTGTTTAGAAAATACTATTTTAGTATATTGACATTTTTTATTAGGTCGTGATTTTTATTTATTATTATTATTATTATTATTATTATTATTATTATTATTATTATTATTATTATTATTATTATTTTGAATTAAATAATTGGTGTATTTTTACTTTCTGACGAAGGTCCTAACCTGCTAAGTTTACAATTAACTTATAATTCATTATAATTATTATTTTACTTGTAATCTATTGTGCCAGGTATCATTATGTAATATTTTTGTGTTAGTAAGTAAATCGATCTAACTGCGTCAGTAAGTAAAACTAGCATGTAAATAAATTACAAAATATGGTAGTAAAGGGAGTAATTTATGTTGGCATAATTCATTAAGGAATAGCTTGTATAACGCGGTTTTGAACAATGCAGGGTTTGCTCTGATTTTTTGTTTAATTACACATACAGTGGTGTCTCATTATACGTCGTTAATCTGTTCCATATCCTTGGACTTATGTCAAAAAAGATATATATCGAACGGATTTTTTTCCATAAGAAATAAAGAGAAAATGATTAATGCTCTCCCATGGAAAATAAAATATTCATTTATTAGCATATTATAGAAATACATTTAAACATTGCTTAGTACTAAAATACATAAATGCAGAAGCAATTAAATGAAATTTCAACCGCATTTTACTTGCTGAGAAGAGTCGAGTGCCTGCTAGAATTGTACTGAGAAAAGAGGAGGATATGTTGTTATTTGGAATGCTGAGATCTCGAGACAGAAGTAAACAAGGGTAGCACGCAGTGTCATGACTCAGTTTGACACATTAAAGTTCTAGCACGCGAGTCATATTCTAAACGAAGGTCATTTAGCAAGTAAAAGATTTCGTGTCCAGAGAGGGTGCATACCAAGTTGGACTTACTTTAAAGCGAACGTATATCGAATACTATTGTATTTATGAATTGGGAATATGTTTGCAGGGTTATTATTCTCGATCTTTGTAATGAACAAATTTAATTAAAACCTGTTAATAAGTGCTGTTTCATGTATGCTTTTCATACCAGAGTCGAATTCTCTGAGTTATACCGAGCAAACGGCAAATCAGTCCCCAGTTTGAGTTCTTCTGAAGGCATGTGTTTTATCTTTCATCAGTCATTTCATAATCGTAATTAATTTCTCATTGTTTGTTTTAGCCTTGTCTATGAAAAAGCCTTGAATAAGTATTCAAATGTATTAACGTGAGTTACCAAATAGTGATGTCTTTTTTATTTTTATTTTTTCTTTCTTTTTTTTAATTGAAGTTCTAGAGAATGGAGTACACGTAGGTATAATAATAATAATAATAATAATAATAATAATAATAATAATAATAATAATAATAATAATAATAATAATAATAATAATAATAAACTAAAATGTCTGCACAATGCCACATCAACAAAAGAAATCATCATACACTTAAAATACTTATACATATTTTACTATCTACTACAATCATCGGAATGAATCAGAATGTGTAGAATAGAAAATATTTTATTACTTATTAATGTGAAATTTATACAGGAATATATCAAATTGTGTATGTCCATTTACATAAAAGGAAAAGTGTTTACATCAAACACATCATCAGCTTCTATAAGTTTTTGCACTGATTAGAATATTATCTTTTGCATAAGTATTCAGTGTGCTTTTAAGTTTATCTAGACATATTTTGTAAAACTTATTTTACAATAATAATTTGATTTATGTAAGTAGGTGATACAAAAGTAACTTGTATCATTCATTATTTCAATATTAGGTATTTGTATTTTGTATAATTTTATTTATATGGGTTAAACTACCTAAACATGAATTTCAGTCGTATTTTGTACTAATTTCAAATTATTTTCGCTGTTTAAGGAATAAAATTTTGTATTTATATGAATAATAAATAAATACATCATTTGTAAGTTAGAAAAAATCTCTATAGGTATTGAATTTTTTCTATACTCTATATTAATTGATAATTTGGTATATTGATGATGTATAAATGTTAAGTTCTATGCCACATATACTGCTGCACTCATAATGATTTCTTTTCTAATCAGTTTTTTGTATCGTGTTTCTAGAGTGATGATGTTCCAGTTGCGAGAAAGTGTTTTCCAGCTATGCGTCATGTGGAGGGCGATGTCATCTACGCGAGGGACTGTGTGCTGTTGAAATCTGGACCAAGGAAAACCGATCTTCCTTTCGTTGCTAAAGTGGCCGCATTATGGGAAAATCCAGACGATGGTAATTCATTCCTAATTAAAGGTTTAATTTTTATTAAGTTTACAAATTAATTCATATTCTAAAATATGACCTCTTGAAACTGAACTATTACCTTTTCTCTAAGTTCAGTTCACGTAAAACTTATTTTTCTCATGCTTGTTAAACTAAGACTCAAACCATTGTTAAAAATAGTTTCCCAAAATCTCATTTTCGCCACATTTAACTTTTAACCAAAAACAATGTTCAAGGGTGTTTTAGCAATAGTATGTACTACACGGTGGACCCACTTCTAACTAAGCGGTTAGTGTTACTGTTTGTGCACGGAAGATCCAGATTCATTCCCCGGAAGAAGTTCATATGCTTTGTATCTAACATTAAACTGTAGATTCACGTATAATATGTATTGATGCTGAAAATAGTCGTTGCACTCCAAAATAGCTAACAACTTTTGCCATATATCAGGACCTTTTGTTTTAAATACAAATTAACATATAGAAGGATTGGTCTTTTGCCAGTTCTATTCTGAATTCAAACACAATTATAGCCCAGTTTTCATTGTAACATTGGTATGATACAATAAAAAGAAAACATGTATTATATATGTATTATTACTAAATAAATACATATATAATCTTAACTTTCATATCCTATAGTTTAAATGGTACAGAATGTTTCTTTCTTCAGTATCTGGTTCAGATAAAAAAATTATAACATGTATCGTATTATGTTTATAATAACCAGTTACACGAGCTTATTGCCTATATTTTCGATCAGTAGTACAGCCAAAATTTTGCCCTCGGGATGAAATGAAATTTTTTCTGGAAATCATTAGAATGATGCCTAATATGCATTCAGTTGATAAGAATTCAAATAAGTCAAGTTTGTCAAATGAGATTCAGCATTATTAAAAAGTAATAAAAGTAATTAAAGTAAATGGCATAAACGTAAATAAAATTAGTGTAATTCTTTAACAAGTAATAGCATTTTTTTAAAGGATGCTTTGTTTGTCTCTTAGCTGGTTGTGTCACTTTATAAAAACTAAGAAGTGTTGGAAATATATAGAAAGAGATGATTTAAACAATGTTTGTAGTCACTTTATCATTAATGAAGAAGAATACGAGGTTTTTATATTTACAACAACAAAAAAAAAAGTTATTATGTTTTTCAAGTAATTATTAGTTTTCGGGTGCCGTACCAAAGAATTTAGTTTAATTTAGTCTTATAAGCTGTTGCAGGGTTAAAGGTAAGTTTCCAATAACCTATAGTATTCGTGACATTACTTAACATATTTTCTTGATATTTCAGGGGAAATGATGATGTCACTTCTGTGGTATTATAGACCTGAACACACAGAACAAGGAAGAAGGAAAGAAGACATGGTAGACGAAATATTTGCGTCCAAGCACAAAGATATCAACAGCGTGGCTTGCATTGAAGACAAATGTTTTGTACTTACGTTTAATGAATATTGCAGGTACGTTGCACTTTTCAAATATGAAATGTTTCTGTGAAGAGTAATCCTTTGTAAAATAACACAATAAGTATGTAAGTATGTTTTCAATATCTCTTAACGTTCATAATCTGCCTCCGTTTACTATATTAGGTAAGAAGCATAAAATTCGTTGTCAGATAGTAGGAACTTTTGCATAGATTTCAGTTAGTTTCAAATTTATTCATTTACTTGTTAAAAGAGATACACACAATGTTTTCCAGGCGTAGACGTAAGTTTCACTATGTCTATATAAGTTCACCTATGTTTTTATATTTGCTATACACGCTATTGTAAATGCCCATGTACTTTAGCTTTTCTCGTTAGTCAATTCCGGAATGGCTGTGATATTTTTTTTTTTTAATTATTTAAATGTATTTAACTATTTGGACTGCTCAACTGAGCTTTTCCTGAAGCATCAAAATGAGGTGAGAGAGACGGTTATTGAAGCTGATTTTATTCTTTCTTTTAGAACTTCAATTGGGATTTTACTAAGTATCTACATACTAAATAATGTTATTAATAATTATTTTGTATCATAGTAAATTCAGTGTAAAAATGATGAAAATGATGAGTGATCTTGAAATTGGTTTATTCGTATTCATGATTTACTCCACCAAGTTCAATATTAAAACGGCAGCAAGGAGCAAGGAGTCTATATTAGAGTCTAAAATGTATCGAATTGTTTGGTATTCTGGCTACTGATATGTTCCATATGATCTACATATTTTAGAAAGTTCACTTAATGTTATAAATTTTCCATACTTCAAAATGTATTAAAGATAAACTCAAAACTCTGATACTTATCAGGTCACCATTTTCTCTCGGTCTTCCTGAAGTTGGGTAGTTAGTTAATAAATGTATAATATTCATAGAGGCAGTTCGTAACAGTGGAACATGTAGTTTTTTAACAATTGAGAAAATTTATAGCCATTCGGGTCCATTAAAAAAAAAAAAAAAAATCTGTCAATAGCCCAGTAATATTTCTATTTATTTATTTATTTATTTATTTATTTATTTATTTATTTATTGTTTATTACTTGGGTGATGTGTGGTCAAACCAAAGCATCAGATCTTATGTTATTTCTGATTTTTTACCAGGGAGCGCCACCTTGTAATTCAGCTCCAGATGCTGGATCAGTATCGGAAGTTTATATTGCTATGAATTGTTTATTCATTTACTTACTGCATCGTTTTTCTAATCTTCCCAGTAGAGTGTAGACTAATAAGGAAATGAAAAATACAAATAAAGTAATGATAAACTATGAGTGCGATCGGAAATCAGTTACTAGCTAAATATGTAAATCTAATTCTTGCACGAATTTGTCGCAAATGTCTTCGCGAAGTAGTCAGAAATGTCGTCGAGTTAGCTTCGTTCGCAAACAAAATTTTTTACTTGCAATAACTTCATGAAAGTGTCATGTCTACAGGCAACTACTTGATAAATGCTGCTTTCTGCTGACAGAGTGTTTGTAGTTAGGATGCTTTATTATGTATTATTATATTTAATTTTACAATATCAGAATTGAAAAGAAAATGTTTTCTTCAAAAGTATTTGAAGTGCGCTGTAGTTCTTTCAAGCACTCACTCAAAACAATGTATATACCTATTTATCCATTTAAAAATTATCTTACGTATATTTGTCTTTATTAATGCCTTACGCAACAAAATCATTGTAGTGGACATTCTGGGCATTTTAAATTTCATTTAACATGTCACCCTAACCATTATTTTATCTTCGTCATCGTATTGTATACATTTATAGCATCCGTTTTATTATATTTGTGGTGGACAAACACCGTGTGCGTGGGTTTTCTCGGGGTTCTCCCGTTTCCTCCCACTTTCTTCATTCCACCATTTCATTCATCACTCATCATCACCGTCTCCTTTAGCCTAACCGGCATAACCGTGGGACATAAAACTCAAATATTTCATTTCATTTTTTCCGTTTTATTATAAAATCAAGGTAGATAAGTCAGTTGTACAACCGTCAGCAAAAGTGCATATCAGTGTCATGCATGTTTTACTTTCAATAGTTCTTAAGCAAATAGACCAATTTAATTATTATTTTGTGTCATTTTTCCGAATAATTATATTCTTCCTACGTCAATCATCGTTAATCCATTGGAGGAAGAATATGAATGGGTTAGATTGTGCACAGGAATGGTGATAATATGAAGGGAGGGAGGCTACAAAGAAAACCGGTAGTATAATTTGTTGGCGATACAAGGACAATTTATACAAAATATCTGTTGTATGTTGCGCTGTCTTTTGTACATGGTTGGGAGATAAATATATTGAACGACTCGAAGTGAGTTTGAAGTAGTGGGAAGGCTCGGAGAACCTCTCCAGGGTTAATCCTAAAATTTACTACTGTGAATATCGTTTGCTTAGGACTCCGAGACCTCCTTCTGATTTAACCGGGACAATTCAAGACTTACATCATATGTCCTTTCCAAAATAGTTCCATACTCCAAATGTTCCGGGTTTTCTCCTAAACACAAGTTAATATCGTTTATTTGATATTTGAAAAATGATGCTTTTAGTAGTCATCGATACTAAACTAATAGGAATAATCTACTCTCTTTCATTCCTTTTTTTAAGTTTTGTTCTATTATTTAATTCTGTTATTTCAACAAAAGGCAAAAGCGTAACTATGACCGTACAGTAAATTTTCGTAGAGTATCCCATTCTTTAGTCTGAAAATCAGGAAGCCCTATTGTTCTTATGTTTTATAACCCCACCGTCATCCCTCTAAAATAGTGGATAATTAAAATAATCAGAGCTTCCTCGTGGCTAAGCGGTTAGCGTCCGCGCCTGTGGCGTGGAAGACCCGGGTTCGATTCCCGGCGGGAGCTCATATGGTTCGGATTCCACGTTAATCAGTACGTTTATATGTGCTCATATATGCTCGTTGCTGAAAGGGACGCTAAACTCAAAATCCAATCCAATCCAATTAAAATAATCCTGATGTGCTGAAGACTGGTGTCCTACCAGTTAAACCACTGGTTAGAACAATTTCTCAACAATTCATTTCTTCCATCATTTCTAGGGGTGTTGCTAACACCATTCCTAAGAAAAGCAATGGGGTACGGCAAACAGTTATCAACTTGATCAATTTTCTTGTTAGAACTCTACATTTGAGAAGACATACTTTTCCCATCAATTTCGTACTTCGTGTCTGCATGAATTTATTGCATTTTATTTAGCATAGTTGCTTTATAATCGGAATAGATTGTCATGAACTTGAGGAAAAAGAATATGTTATTTCAAACTCTCATAAAATCAGAGTAGCACTTCATATTTGTTACAGAAGTTTAAAAGCAACGAAACACAATTTTGTTCTGACAATTATATGTCCCCAAAGGGTGATTATACTGTAATACAAGAGCAAATAATTAATAGTGCTTCAAAGAATCGTTATGAAGATTCTTGTCTTTCACAAACATCTAGAATTTTATCCGCTATCCGAAAATAAAATAGGAACATATTCGCAAAAAGCTATAGTGATGTGGATATCCGTATCCACACACCCTCTGGTAATACATCTATAGCCCTGAATCTGTAGACAAGGTCATGGGATACAAAGTATCTCTACACCCGTTCGTTTCTGTACTTTTGCTGAGTGCTGGTAAAGAGATTCACAGTATTGTTATATATTAAGTTTTCTGTTCTAGTATTCCATTATTCATCTATATCAAGAGCTCCTAATGCAAGTATAGAAATTAAATACATATATTCTTCAAAACATAAAGTACTGTTCTTCTTTATGTCTTGAAAGGGAAAAGATACGAATAAAAATTATAATAGCCAGTAAATTCATCCAAATCATTTAACAACCTGTTCTGAGATCGCAATAGTAAGTTGTCTTAATGTGAATATTACTATATCATTATATGATTGTATTATTAGATAGGATAGATATTATTTATTTATTTCAATGATAACAGTAACAACTGTAACACAGGGTTAATAGTTTCTTGCCCGAAGCCACACAATTTCTTTATTAGATATGAAATTTTCCACCAGCTAAAATAGATATTTCTTCTAGCCATTGAAACATAGTAGCGGCACCAATGTGAACGAAAAGACAAAAATATTAGTGACCCCGTTTCGTAACTGTGTTCGTCAGCACAGCACAAAATTTTTGTTCCTCACAGGAAACTAAATACATATTACAGAAATGAACTGCGTCTGCACATCTGAAGAATTATATTTCCCTTAATGAGGTGCCGTAGAAAATTAAAATGGGATATCTCAGCTGCAGCATCTCTTAATAGCCTATGGTAATTCTTGACAATAGCGTTTCAGCCACTGTCAAGAAAAAGAGGTATACAAACAACACAGAACGAAAAATAAATAAATAGAGAATCAGTAGGGTATCTTCGGATTCTCATCCAAAAACACTTGATTGACATTTCCTTATATGTCAGTTTCTTCCGTTGAACAATGTTAATATTCGTTATCTTTTTAGTATGATCCCCCCCTCTCAAACACACAATTACTATATACATGTGACCATTTACAAACATAGTTATAATTGTTGTTTTGCAAATTCGTTTTCTTTTATATAGATATCTGATGTCAGATCATCCATCGTCCAATATATTACGAAGTTATGATGCTATACAGTCACTTGCTGTTTTGCTTTAGTGAAGTTTTCCTGACTATCTTCTTCATAATATTGGTATTGTATGTTTTGCTATCGGTATTTTCATTCCTATGCCAATAAGCATGGGATCGTAATAGAAATTATAAAAGGGAACTTAGGTTGCGAAAATTACAAACTTAAGTAAGTTCAAAATTAATTAATTAATAAATTAATGCTGTCACTAAAATAATAATAATGAACAACTTTCGTAACTAGATTGCAAAATATCTATTTTAGATAAGGGATTGCACAGTCATAAAAAAAACATATAGACACTATATAAACTATTCAATATATGCTTTCTTTTCTCGCATACTGTACAAGAAGATGAAACAAAAATCCCATTATGTATTTCGCAGTCATAAAATTAGTACAATCACAAGCTTTAACTAACTTCCTGGCGTAAGAGTCCTGCGTGTTCATTGTGCAGAAATTATATGCTGATATATTCTGTATCAGTCTAATCCATTCAAGAATATTCTTCGTTCTAATCCATTTACCTTCTTGCTCCGATGTTGCTTTATATTATCCTCTTCTAATCTTTTCTATTCACTGATATGTCCTGCACCTATTACCATCACATATTTAATCAAGAAATTAAGATCTCGTAACGTCTTAATATAATGCATTCAATTCTTGACTTCTATAATTATTTGTGAAGGTACTCTGTGGATGAGTTGATCCAGCAATCTCGTCACATGGTTGTTATTTGACTGATATTAATGTCTAGGTTTACCTTAAACTAGAAATACAAATCACTGATCAAAAGCAACATTTAAAAATAATAAATGTGTTAACATTTTCTTATGAGTGTCTGGTGAAGCCAATATGTTAAGTTAGTTGCCGAAACTGTTACACATTTATTATTTTTAAATAAACGTTGCTTTCTTCAGTGTTTTGCACTTCTAGTTTAAATTATTTAAGATAGCAAAGCTAGTGTGAACCACTTGGTTACTAAGTTTACCACATTCTGAAATACCAAAATGGAAAATGCGAACACGCCTTCATCTGGTTAACCCGTAATATAAACTTTAACTTTCTTCACAAGAATGGTAAGTTTTGTATTTTATCTTCAAGTTAAAAAAAAAAAAAAAAAAAAAAAAAAAAAAAAAAAAAAAAAAAAATTATGAAAAATATCTTGAAATGTATCAAAAACAGTTAAACAAGAATACTTACCCTGTATCAAGTTGACTTCGCCTGTTCATATTTTTCAATAGATCTGATCTTTTTTATGACAATTGCTTCTTTGAATACAAATAGCCAAACATATTTCCACGTCAAATGTCTGAATTGAATTGACAATACACTTGAGTTAGAAATTGCGGACAAATCAAAAGGTTTCCGAAAATGTTTGCAGACGGAATTTTTTACTCCCAAAAGGCGAACATGTTGTCGTAACTGTAACATATGATAGCCTTATTAATGTCCCCATGTCTACTCACACATCTTAATTACACAGATTCATCCAGATATATATATATACGCATACTTCGCCCTTATATTAAAATTGCTTTATCCGTTCCGAAGTCATTGAAATACAGAGTAAGTTATTACAAACTTAAATAAGTTCAGAATCAATTAATTTAATAAATTAATGGTGGAGTAAGTTGTGGAGTTTTGATGGTGATTGTAGAATACGAAAATATCCTGCAGATTAGCTATGAGTTTTGAGAAACACCCCTGTCAATAAAATATTTCTCTTCTGACCTGTTCACCAATTCTAATGTCTGTAAAGTTATGTAATTTTATTTATGTGAGTATGATAAAATATCAAACTAGGAAACATTAGAATTTCCAAAGAGGTTAATACTATTAGTGTGAAGGGCGATATTCAGGCAGTGAAGATAATTCGGCAAAAACAGATTCAAGCAGAATCAAGTGATCCAGTTATTTTTATATCAGATAGCATATTGATCCTGTGATTCGCCGATTCGTTTGCTGATCGTCTTGGATTTGGTCATTTTCTTTGAAAATATAAAGGACATTACTTTGTATTTCAGTTAAATTTCATTACTATTTTGAACCATTCATTTTACAGGAATCTTATCATTTCTGTATAGCTTAACATCTTACATTTTTTGGAACAATTCCTTTGCTGTTGATTTCTGTGATTAAGTGCTTGAGATATAGCACCCTTTGCCCTTCCTTTTTCTCCCGTGATGATAAATACAGTGGTTTAGTTAACATGTATTGATTTTCTTACTTAATTTTTGGAGATATTGTTAGGTAAATCTTACTTTCGTGTATACAAAATGGTTATATATTAATTTTTTATACAAAGAAAATGCAAGAGCTCTTAAAGTTATGATTTTTTTGTTGTTGTTGTTGTTGTTTGACTCATAATTCAAATTATTTTTTTTTTTATTATTTAATCTTGTACGAATTTTAAAAGAAAGCTACTTTTCAGGCAACTTAAAATAGAAGTTTTATAAAATGAAACTACCTTAGAATTGCGTGTATTTTCTTATTCGGACCAATTTATGACGCATATATTCCATCTTCTTAATCTTCTGCGAACTTTTTAAGCGCTTAAAGCAGATGAATTTCTTACATCTTGTTTCTTTGTTTCCATTTTCATTGTAAATTACCTTAACTTTACACCAAAATTATAGAATCACTTAAATTAATTGTTCAACTTCCATAACTGGGATGTACTTGTCATTTTTTTCTTTCAGTCACCTCCCTTACGGGAGATTTATAAAGGAAGTCCCAGCCGTACTTGTCATTTAATGTCTGTTTAATTCTCTGCTGCCAGGTAACGACTTTCAATAATACGTAAGCTTCTTGATACAATCACTAAACTTGTAATACAGTAATATAGAGGGATGTCAGAAATTCCGAGACAACAACGTTGGTTGTAATTTACTAACACTATTGTTTTAGATGTACTAAATTAATTGACATATTCTACTTGGTACAGTTGATGGACGGTATCAAAACAGAGAAACTGCACATGAAGACAAAGAGGTTAGCTGAAGACCGTGGAGCATGGAAGCTTCTCAGTTACAGCAAGTGACCTGCCAATAATGGCAGAATACTTGTTGTAATTCATTTATGTATGATCCAAAAACAATTACAATATACATCAAATGACAAGCACAGTCTAGTTGTGGGGTTAAACAATTAATTTTAAATTTTTATAATTTTTGTGTGAATTTTATGTACTTAACAAATAAGATGAAAAAAAAAACACAAGATATAGGAAATTCGTACTTACCTAGCATAAGAAGCAGTACATCTCGAAGAAGTTTGCAAAAAATTAAGTGGATAAACTATGGGACATCATAAAGGTCGGAATAGATAAAAACACACAACTTCGAAGTTTAAGTTTCATTTTGTAAATCTTACTTGTTCTGAAGTTGAAGTTTTTCGAGAATCGTGCCGACTTTTCTCGATGTTTTTACAAATGTTTGCCCTCTCATTTTCTCTGTATGATACATTTTGTTGATACAACCTCATTCTTATATAATTCTGTTAGTTTTGTAATTTTCTTGATTGATTGAAATTGAACCACTAAGTTATCTGTATTAAATCCACTGTGTCCGAGCGGTAATGGCGCATGCATGCTTTCTCAAGTTTGATTATCAGTGGAAACAGAGAATTTTCCGTGTTGATCCAGCATAGTGAGGCAATAGGAGGAGTACGTAAAATAAAGGTTAATGAATTCTTGTCTGGAAAGCTAGAAATTTTGACATTGAGATATCATACGTAAATCACGCTTTACTCATTTGAATGACATTATCCGGTCTATTCTGAGTTCCAAATATGTTCTTCAATATCAACATCAAGTACTTTCATTTGTTGTGGATATCTTTATTGTAGGATGGATTTTGTCCACAGTAAATTTTCTGGCGTTACGTCTTTTCAGTACAGGGAATGAATTGAATTTACTGTTTTGTCTAACAAATCACAATTTTAGAAGTCAAATATAAATTTCACTTTACAATAATGTCGAACATTTTTCTTCTGTTTTTACTTCTAATCCAGGTCACAATTTGTTTAAAATGATCAGTGCTTGCGACTTTATATTTTAAAAGCAGTTATTAATTTGTTATTTGATTTTTTGTGTAAGTGCTTGTGAAAGGTAAATTCATATTGTTTGGTGCAAATGGGACCTGCAGGTTGAGAAAGAAATCTTTGAACATAATAAACTAAGTTGAAGAGTCAGAAGAATGTATATAATTTCAACAAGTATTTTGAATTAATAAAATAACACTTGTACTGATCGTAATGTATTTTGACCTGTCATTTTTCCCCTTTCTTCACAGATACAAAAAGGAAGTAAAACTGCTTGAAGAAGGTTTAACTCGTCGTCCGTTAGTGGTTCCAAACCCAGAAGGCGGTTATCCAAGACAGTGTCATCAACCTCCAGGACGTGTAGCACCAGACATGGTGTTTTTCTGTAGAAAAGTGTATGACTTTCGGCAAAAACGGATTCTTAAGAATCCTGGTTGAAGAGAGTTATGTTACTGTATGTTGTTGTTGGTTTTAAGTTTCGTTTAATTTCTTTTTCTGGCAAAACACATTGATTGTGTAAAAATCTGCCAGGAAGTGTTAATAGAAGAAGTCAATTTAAAAAAATTAAAAAAGGAAAAAAATGGTGTAAAGAACGTTAAAAAAAAAAAAAGAATGGCTGGTACATTGTGTGTAAAGTTGGAAAGTGTGCTGTGAAGTGCAAAATTGTGGTGCTGGAAATGTATAGCGAAGTTATTTGAAGTCCAAATTAATAGTGAATGGAGTATGTATATTCGAAAAGAAAAATGTTATTGCCTTAGTGTTTTACATTAGATATAATAGGAGGAGACAAGTTATCAAGGCAGAACCTTGTGTGGGGAAAACGATTATCAATATCACGATGTTTTGATTTGTTTTCGTAAGTCGGGCATTTTTTTTTTAAAAAAAAAGGAGACAAAAGATAAAAAATAAACAATACATGCTCGTAAATCCTATTATTTGTACCATATGTAATTATATATAAAGAAAAAGGAAACTTACTAAGATAAAATATATATAGATATTATATATATATAAATATAGATATATATATATTTAACTTAAATAAATTAATATTTATAAAAAAAAGTAATGTGGTCACTCAGGTAAGACATTTTATTTCCAATCCGTGGTTGCTTAAAAAAAAGTGAAGCAACAACAGAAGTGACATATGTGTGTTTTTTTTCTTTTGTATGAAATAATAAAGAAGAAAATAAAAGAAGTCTTTATATAATGAATTAATGTTGGAATCGGAAGAGATTCTTTGGCACATATATGGCAGAAAAGAATGATTAACATCAGAAATGAAATATGAGGAAAAAGTAATTGAAAAAAAAAAAAAAGACGAATCAAGAATGCTTATTATATAAATATATGTATATGCATTTGTTTTTAAACTCAAAATGATGAAAAAACATATTATATATAAAAAGAGAAAGGACGGTTATTTTGTGCTAAGTATTAAAAACAAATGATGTTTAAACTATTTTTAATGTTGTAATATATAACCACGCTTTGGAAGAAACAAGCTGCCTTTTGTTCGTTCTTGGTTTTTTCATATTCTCTCCCCCTCCCTTTCTATATTTTGGCCTTTTTTAAAACAAAAGTCTTTTATAATATTGTTTATGGCAAGAATTCCACGTAGAAAGTAAAGTAAAATAAAGTAAAGAAGAAAATACTCTTTATTATTAAGTGCATTTTTAAAACACTTTTCATTTTTTTTTAAAAAAAGGATAAATTACCAAGTACGAAACAATTTACCTTTTGTTTTTCTTTCACTACAACATTACCATATCTTTTGAGTGATAGAATCTTGCAGCACCTTTTCATTCCTCCTATACTGATGTGAATTGGTAGACATCCCATGTTGTGTACGGCATTCGGTAGTGATATAAGTTTCATTTCACCAAGGTGAAGTTCCTTATTGTAAGAATACACACACACACAAAGAATAAGAATTCAAGGGAAAAAAATCAGGGTAGTGCCTCAAATTTAGGTGCAGAGAAGTATTGCATTAACCAAAATAAGTTAAACTGTGTATTAACATTAATATTATAATTATTAATAATAATAACAATGATGTTGTACTAATTTGTTTTCTAAAATTAGCTTTTTCTTAATTCTTTCGTTGCTAATAAAATAGAAAAGGCATTGAAGTAGAATCATTCTAAATCAGTTCACTCTGAAAAGAAAGAAAAACAATGGTAGTTTAGTTAAGCTACACTGTACCACGAGTGCCTTTTTTCATTTTGTTAAGATCTTTCTTTTTTTTTCTCACTTCAAAATACATATACAAATGAAAAATCATATATTCTTGGTGTCATTATTTCGTAACCTCTCTTAATTTTGAATATCATCACACTATCTACCACACTACATTTTTCACAGTCATAAACAATCTTACTTTTACATAATTCACTATTTTTTTTTTTTTTTTTTGTCTTCCGAAGAAAGAAAAAAATCAAAAAGGAAAAACAAACAAAGGTAGAAAAATATGTGTACAAGATGCCTTTTCATAATTTTTTTAATACCGTATTTTTATTATTATTCTTATTTTCGTTTTCAATGTGCGAAATCATTAATTAATTTCTTATCAACAAGTTAAAGGATGCCCTTCTCTAATTCTTATTTTTAACTATACATCGTTGAGTAAACTCTCTGAGTTCAATCGCTTTAGTATTTTGTATAAAACAAATTATATAAATATATCCATATATATACATATGATATATTTAAATGTTAATGAAAATACCTCGATATTGGTAGACAAAGACACACAAAAAATTTTTTTCTTTCCTTTGTATACATTAAGTGCAAATCGAAGATTGTGTAAGATGTGTTTTATATATACATATATATATATATATATTCTAAAAAAAAGTAGAGAGAGAGAAAATGATAATTTTTTTTAAAAAAAAGAAAGAAAACTAACGGTGGTATGCATAACAACACATAAATGTGACATTTTTTGCATAGCGGGCAGTACCAATGCTTCCTTTTGTGTAGAGTTCGGATAATTGTGATGGTATGAAAGTATGTCTTTGTATCTTAAAAAAAAAAGAAAGAAAAGAAAAGAAAAGTACCTTTTATACATTTTTTTTTTTTCAAGAATGAACTTTAGTAGTTTTAACATGGGAAGTCTACTGAATGGAATAATGTATGCTTTTTTGACTTGGACTATTTGACCACAAAATATGTATGATGATGTTGGTAAATGAACGTGGCATAATATATATACATATACGTGAAGAAAGAAAGAAACTAATTGAAAAGAAATGAGATTTTACAAGAAAAAAAATATTTTTTAATAATTATCAAGTTGCTATTTGTGTGTCACAGTGACAAGAAACAAGTCCTCCTATATATGGAAGACAAGTGTCTCCAATTTTATCAAGATTTAAAAGAAGAAGAAAAATATATATATAGTCAATATTCAATAGGTATATTTTTTAAAGTTTATTAATAATAACTATCAGTGAACTGATGAAATGATTTAATGACATATATATATATATGTTACATGTATTTCAAAAAGAAGGAAAAAATGGACAAAATATTTACATTTTGCCATCTCGTACTTTCTTTGACTATATATCAAAACAAGCTCTCCATACATATACCTACGCAGAGATAAAAGAAACAAATAAACCATTGTATGCATCTTAAAAGAAGTGCGATATAGATTTTTATTAAATAAAAATTGAATAATAAAAAAAGAAAATATGCTGGCACAATGCTCTGTGCCTAAAAATATGTCATGCTTTCGTAATGAATTGTTATGTATTTGACTATTATGTTTTTAATTTGTACAAAAAAAAGTCGCTTTGTATGGTGCATTGTTTTATTATTATTATTACTATTATTATTATTTTCATTAATTATATGTACGCTCTTCATTTTGTTCGTCCTGTGTTAATAGTGACACACTCTCTCTCTTTCTTCGCCTATTGTTGTTATTACTTAATCACTATTTCCTTGCAGCAATTTAGGCTAGATGCATTAGAAGATTAGCCTTCCCTAGGTGCCTTGCATGTCAGCAAAAACTCCTTCAGGTTTGAATGTAACTGTGTGAAAGAAACAGTTTTTTGGACACAAAAAAATGAAAAGTCATTGTACATAACTTTTGTGTGTTTTATTTCCTAGATACGAACATAAGAAAGAAATCAGTTTTGAGTACCACTGTAAAATCTCACGGGGGAAAAGAAATGCCACTTAAAGCTCTTTTAAGCTCACCGTCGCTTCTTTGAACTTTACTGAGTAACTTAAATACAATAATAAAAAAAAAAAGATTAAAATTGTAGAAAATGAGCCAGGTACTATCCACAAAATGTTATTAAAATAAATTAGTTACTATTTCCAAACCAAACTATTTATGGGCTAGAAATTTTGGTGCACGGTTTATGATGTCATCAGTGTTAGAACCCAAACTTATGTACTATATGAAAGGTTTTAAAATTAATTATTAGTTCATGTTATAATACTTTTGTGTTGGACTCATGTCCGCGTGGTCCCGGGTTCGATTTCGTGGCCGGTGCTTCCCAATTTTTGGCGTCCGCCCAGCGTCGTGAGGCAAACTGGGGAGACGTAAGACGTGACGGCCACTATTTCTAAAAAGCTCCTGATGCATTTGTTAGGAACAGGGCGTCGCAGCACGCCGACCACGTGCTCGCCGGTGGACTGCGCTGGAGCAGGCTGAGGCTCACAAATGGGCCGCTGCGCCAAGTGGTTTGGTTTGGTCTGGTTTGGTTTGGTTTGGTTGGTTATAGCACTTTGCAGGTACTGCCTGGAACATTTTCTAAATTTTTGATACTCTTCATTGTCTTGAACTTACTCACTAACATTCTCAAAGAAACAAAAGTTGGAATGAGTTTAGGGAAGAGCTTTCAGTTTTATTTTGAAATATTAATTAACTAGACTAAATTAAAGTCACAAAAGAAATCCCCAACTACCGTTATATTTCTTAGTTTTTTTTTTTTTTTAATGATCTAGAAAGTTCCCCATTATTTTAGTAGAAGAGACTGTGGAAAACGAACATTTGAAAACAGGGGGGGGGGGGGTGGAATGAAAATCTAGATTGTACGCATAATAACTATTTTCTCAGCGTTCTGTATCGTTTACAATAATATCACCATTTGATTTATATCATAAAAATGTATTGATATTTTCCCTCATTTTTAGGATATAATTCATGTAAAGTCTTCTGCGATCGTCAAAAATTTGCTTAACAATATAACAAGTGGCATATTGACATATTATGGCTATAGAAACATTTGGATCTGTAGTGAGTGCTTATTTCGCCATGTAACGTGGCTATAGCATGGGGTGATCTCTGATTACGGATCGAGGAGAAGGCCTCTAGATAAAGAGATTAGTTGTGAATGTATTGAATAAGCAGTCCATAATAGGCGACAAGGCGTGGTTCTCCAGTTTGGAGGTTTGGCATGAGACTAAGAACTTCATCCTGAAATAAATAAATAAATGAAAATAAAGAGACATTTATTCAGAAACGTTCACAGAAGCTCTTACTGGGACTGATAACTTGGCACGACCTCAGCAAAGTAAAATGAACATGAGATTTGGAAGTTGGAATGTAAGAAGTCTTTATAGGGCAGGCGCATTAAAATCCGTAGCAAGTGAGGTAGAAAAATATAGGATTAACTTGGTAGGAGTTCACGAAGTTAGGTGGGAAGGAAAGGGAGTATTTCAGATCGGAACTTTCGTTTTTTTTATGGGAAAGGAAATAAAAAGCACCAACTAGGAACAGAGTTTTCCACGAACAAATAATATCAGCAATTAAAGTGTTGAATTTGTTAATGGTAGATTTTTCTCCTTTAGTACTCGTTAGGGTAGGTGGTGCAGTTTTATTTTTCTTAATATACATACCCCAACAGAAGATATGGATGACGATATAAAGGACAGTTTTTACGAAGAAGTACAATGTGTAGGGGATTTCAGTGCGAAGGTAGGACGAGAAAATATTTTCAAAGGGAAACAGGAATGAAAGTCTGCATAACAAAGTTATGACAATGGCGTTAGACTCGTATCTAAAAAACCTTATCGTGAAGAGTATAAAATTCCCACACCGTGACGTTCATAAATATACTTGGACCTCATCAGATGGAAAAATACACAATCAAATTTATCGCGTTTTAGTAGATAGAAGACAGTCTAGCACAATTGATGCTCGGTCGTTTAGTGCAGCTGACTGTAATAATGATCACTAACTGTAGCAGCGAATATAAGAGAGAGATTATCGTTAAAGAACAGGAAACAACCAGTTTCTGATATCAGAGAGGTTTAATTAAAAAATAAAAATAATAAAGGAGGGTCAAACGAGAAGAGAATACCGTATCGAAGTATCGAATACATTCTCGGTTTCAGGAAGTTCGGGATGCTCTTGAAGTTGAGGATACTTGCGTTAAAATTAAAGATAGCATTAAAGATTTCAGCAAAAGGGACACGGAAATACATAAGAACAAACCATGCCTCTACTAGGAATGCATTAAACTGCAGAGGAGAGAACTACATTTGCTACATAATCCGAACAATAGAACTGCGTAAAATTTTATTCACATCAGGCGGGAAACTTTCGAAACAAAGAAACGTGATTTTTTGAAAGCTAAAGTTATTTCATTTGAAGATAATTGCAAAATCAAAAACATTCGAGACATGTATAAAGGCATCAATGAATTTTCTCACACATATATATTAAAGAAAGTGGACGGAACAGTTCTCACGGATACGGATAGTAATGCAGCCAAGATGATGTTCGTGCAGAAAGTGAAATATTTACACCAAAACTGTATATTCCAGAGCCTAACCGAACAGAAATACAAATTGCCACAAAGAAATTCAAGAAACAAATATCCGGGTGTAGACGAAATTCCTGCTGAATTAATTTTAGCTGGAGGGGAAAAATTGTGAAGCAAGATACCCAAACTCATTTTCCTAATCTGGAACAAGAAGAAATTGCCACAAGACTAGAAAGAATCAATTTTGTTCCAGTTCACAAGAAAAGTGACATAACTAATTGTAATAATTATCACAGCATCTCTCTTTTGTCAGTATCCTATAAAATGCTTTCAAACATTCTGTGAGCAAGATTAACCACATACGTAGTTGAAATTATTGGAGATTATCGATAAGAATTTAGGCGAAATTGATCACTCATCGACCAGACATTTACCTTTCGTCAAATCCTCGAAAAGAAATGAGAGTATAACACCCCGGTACATCAATTATTTATTGATTATACAAAGGCCTACGATTTGATTAGGAAGCAAACTTGTACAAGAAGTTAGATTAATAACGATATATTTAAATAAAGCATGCGGAAAGTTCGAGTAGGAAAAATACCTGTTCATGAACTTTCACGTCAAGAATGGTCTGAAACCAGAAAAGTGTTGCATTTTTATTTGGAATACGCGATAAGAAAAATTGAAGATAGCAAGCAGACCCTAGAACTAAATGGCACCCATCATGTTATGGTTTATAGTGATGTCAATCTGATAGAAGATAGTATGAGAAGAATAGGATAAAGGCAGAGAAAACTAAATATATGCGAATTCACCATG
The DNA here is from genome assembly GCF_964235325.1 of Thermobia domestica. Lineage (NCBI taxonomy): Eukaryota > Metazoa > Arthropoda > Insecta > Zygentoma > Lepismatidae > Thermobia > Thermobia domestica. Next base: position 159,634,726 of record NC_137462.1, read on the forward strand.
GCCATAGCACTTCAAATCATGGATATGTTAAAATATCAAGTAATACTTTTGACAAAGTAGACACACTATCTAGGATAGGGGCCATATTTCAGAAGTGAAAACCCGGGACGCTACTAAATTACGAATATCTTTGAAATACAGGATGTCCGATGAGGAAAATCAAAGATTTTGGGAGGTGATAGGGGAGGTCACTCTAAGCAAAAATGCTTATGTTAACATAGGGTCTATTCCCCCCTCGTTCCGGAGATAGGGGTGGTGGTAACTTTTTTCCTCTTGAACTTGCCGATTTTCTTTTGAAACATTCTAGCACACCCTGTAGTTGGTGTTATGTTACATATTATACCTTGTTTGATAGCTAATGGAACAGGATTGCAGATGGTATACAGATTGTCCCAGTACTGAATACAAGAGGGAAGTAATTGAGGGAAATTTTTCGAATTTCCCTATAAAATTCTCTTTTTAAAAACAATTTTACATTGTTCTTGAGTGGAAACACAGTCGCAAGAGGAACAGTATCTGATTAGGCGAAAATGATACTGAATACCAAAGATCTAGGTAATGTGTCAAATTTTTAGCTTCATTAGAAGCCTTAAGAAAAGCATTCTTCCTAAGTTCTTCTTCTAATAACATAACAATGTTTCAACTTTCCATAGATGATAATGTTTACGAATATTAATAAACGAATGTTTTTATGCAAAACTAGAAATACAATACTATTCCCTAACATACGAGGGCTCGATATTTCTAAACGGAAACATTAATTACAGTTCTGAACAACAGATGGCAGCGAAACAAATACCATTTGAATTAAAGTTTTCGTACAACATACTACACCAGAATGTTCATTGCAAAAGGGTTGTCGAAATCATAAATAATTACTTCTAATCAGGGTGGATTGATTTAAATCAGTCTGATTTAAATCACGATTTAAATCAAGATTTAAATCACTTGATTTTTTAAATAAAAATCGTTGATTTAAATCGAATTCCTAAATAAATTAATTTAAAATGAAAATAAGTAAAATCCCGTTTCTGTTCTGTTATTTCGATTATGGAAGTTAATAATCATAATACAATGAGACTCAAATGTACAGTATAGTATGAAAACAAGTGTCATGCAGAGGATGATTAGGGAAAATCCCGTTTTGAACAGGTAACGGAGCAATCCTTCTTTCTTCTTTTCGTAACATTAGGTTTGGGTTTTAAAATCATTAACTATTCCAACGGGGAAATCACCATTGACATTTAAGACAAAAATTCTTTTTTGTGCGTGTTTGTTTGCTTGTCCTCAGATAATAGGGCGTATTTAGAGGGGTCCTATCCCCCCTTTTTTGTTAATTTTAAACTTTAGGCAAAATTTATGTACTTCATGCCGCAAGCTGGTTCTGAGTTTTTAAAAATAGGCCCCTGCCAAATATCAGTAACTTTTGTTAAAAAAAAGTGTCTTTTTGATAAACGTTGCTGTACTTTTTCCTTAATGCTTGACCTTTTAAATTATATCACCTATTTTTAGGTGATATGGTAGAATCTTCATTATTCAATTTAAAAAATACCAATAAGGCTTTTTACTTCGTTTTCTGTAAGGCTGGAGGCATTTTAGAACACGTTACATATGCTTTCACGCAGGGTTGGCTGGTTTAAACCATGCAAAAAGCGAAAAATGTTTGTAAAAGTGTATGTTTTCGTAAAATCTTCAACACACACATTAGTGGGTTATCGCATGTCACTCCCGCATATTATTCCTATTATATTCAAATTTAAATTCCCCATTCATTACTCAAAGAAATTAGCCCTATACTACAAAAGCAACTTTTTTATAAGGTTATGAATGTTTCTTTTGTGATTTTTTTAATAGTTTGTTATTATTGTTATGCAATTGCAATCAAAAGAAAATTCTAAATATTGTATCGTTTTAGTAATGTTTACTATTGATAATATACATCAAAATATCGTACTTTGGGGAAGGGGGGTCATACAAACCCCCCGAGAGGCATTTACTGAAATCAGAAATATCTTTGGTATCTATTTAGGTATAAATGGGTCAGAACCAAAGTCGACTCAAATAATTCTTATTTTTATTCACTTTTCTTACTGGTATGCAAATTAAGACGTATTTCTTTAACTTGGACTAATCAAAGTCGTAGTGAACTAATTTGGACTAAATTAGTTCTGTACTCTGCAGTATTTTGAAACTGTCCATATGTAATTCTGTATAATGGTTTCAATTGTGCAACTGTTTATCTTTTTGTCCTTCTGAAATGACTCTTGACAATTAGACAATTATATTAAAAGTATGTAAAGATCAGTACAACGTATCAGGAGTCCTTCGTGAGTGAGTCGGCAGACGTATCGCATTTGTGGCCAATTAGTCCAGTTTTCAAGTTCAAATGGAGGACAATTTGTTTCGGATGTAAGAGACGAGAAACGGTTTGGACTCCGCTTTAAGCTTATGTGATCCGTTCCAGCACAACCCGGTTGTTGCATAATAACACCAAAGTGAAACAAACTTATTTCTGTTCATATGTGATATAAATACATAGAGTAAATTATTTAATTAAAAAAAAAAAAAAACTGGTTTAAACCCAAAAAACCAGGTTTAAACAAAAAAAACTGATTTTTTGGTGTTTTTTTTTCAATAAAAACCATGGTTTTTGCCAACCCTGCCACGCCTTTCTGCGTTGAGGCATAGTGTGTGATGACGTCATAAATTTAAAAAGATATTTTTTGTTATGGGTGGTATTATTATTATTATTATTATTATTATTATTATTATTATTATTATTATTATTATTATTATTTGGCGGGTTACATTTTGAATTCAGAAGACTGAAATTTTGCACACTCGTTCAGTGCATCCCTTAATAATTTTCAGATGTTTTCAGATCTCTGCGTGGCAACAGCGGGGTCCAGAGGGGCAAAAATGTTTAAAAAAGGGTATATTTAACAAAAGAAAATAGCTTTTTTCGTGATTTTCCCGTCTCAGATGACATATGAATGGTACCGTTTGAAAGGCTGTTCTATTCTGAAGAAAATAATGTACGTACTATGCTCCTAGGATAAATAGGGATGTCTCAGGAAACTGTTACCTGAGATCCTGTTTTATACTGGAATCTGGGGTATTTGGGGAATATTATTTTTCACGGGCTTACTTTTGCACCTATAAGATTGAAATTTTGCACATTTACTCAGTGCACCCCTCAGTATTTTTCAGATTTGTTTCAGATCTCTGTCTTAAAACAGGGGAAGTGGTCCACAGAGGTATTTTTTTTTTAAAAAAAGACATTTTTAACAGAAAATTCCCTTTTTCGTGATTTACCCTCCCCAGATACATGATGGAGACATTTGAAGGGTACTGTTTGAAAATTTGTTTTATTCTGAAGAGAATTATGTACAAATCATGATCTTAGAATAAATAGGGATGTCTGAGGAAATTTTTATATTAAATCCGGGTCATCTGGAGCATTGTGGGAATGTTCTTAGCTCATTGTTAAATAGTTTCCTCACTCTTACTACTCAAAAGAGAAGCTTGAAATTTTGTACACACATTTAGTACACCCCTTAGAATTTCCAGGTTGAATTTGAAATCCGTGCTGTAACACAGGGGTATCCAGAGGGGATCAAATTAAAAAAAAAAAGTTTTAAAAAATGCCGATTACTCTCAAAATTTCCCGCTTCAGAGACATGATAAGGAAATGTGAATGTTACCGTTTCAAAAGCTGTTCTATTCTAAAGAGAGTGGTGCATGTGCCATGATCCCAGGATAAATAGGGATGGTGATGTAGCTGCTTGACTGAAAGTCTATATAATTAACTTTTAGAAAGAGCCATAATTTAAAAGGGTTAAGAAACATTGTTTGGGATTGATATAGGTTAACGATTGGGGACAATTCAAAATTCAACCCCAATACTTTCACTTAAATGGCATAATTAGCATTTAATACTAATTCCTAATGCTTTATCTTCAATTCGCGACTTGTATTATACCAGGAGAAAGATTTGATTTAAATCAAAAAAATCGATTTAAATCAAAAAAATCAACAAAAATGATTTTTATTAAAAAAATCATGATTTTTTTCCACCCTGCTTCTAATGCACACAAACATTTAGCTTGTCTCACGTACACCTAACAGGGACGTTGCCACTGTTATACCCAATTCCCTCGAAATGTTTTTGGATTTTTTCTGCTGCAAGCGGGGCACTGCACTTAAAAGGGCCCTTTATTCGTTATTTTGTCTCGTGTGTGCAAGTGGTAGCAGGAGTTTCAGTACCGTGAGGAAGTGCTTGTGTGTAGACTGTTGAAGAAGTTCGACAGTGTTGTAGTAGAATGCCGTTTCAATACACCCACGCTGAATATGCAGATATGATGTACGTCTACGGGTTTTGTGATGTTAATACCAAAGGTGCGGTGGAAGAATACCAGCGAAGATTTTCTCACCGAGAGTCCCTACTGCACACGTGTATACTAAATTGCGGAAAACTGGTGAGCTTCCCAGCGTAAAGCTAACATCTGAACGAGCCTCAAAATACACCCCTCAACAAGAAGAGAACGTTATTCAGGCTGTACAGCGAAGTCTAACCACCAGCATTAGGAGACTTTGTAATCAACTTGAACTTCCATGTACGTATGTACATGATGTACTGCGATGAGAAGGGCTTTATCCGTTCCATGTCCAAAGAATGCAATACCTCCACCCAGGAGACACTGAACTATGTGTTGGTTTCTCCCAATGAGTACAGGAGCATCCTAATGTTTTGCTATTCAACTTGTTCAACGATGAGGCCACTTTCACCAGAAATGGGATAAACAACACCCGTAATTAGCATCGTTGGAGTGACGAAACTCCTAGGGCAACCACAGTAAGACAATATCAGGAACGATTTTCTGTAAATGTTTGGGTGGAGATTATCTGTGATCAGATCATTGGGCCCTTTGGTCTGCCCCAATGTTTTACTGGTGAATATTATTTGCATTTCCTGCGCCATGAATTGCCAGTACTACTGGAAGGTTTGAAGATGTGACTCTTCAAACTCAGGCGTCCATGTACTTCCAGCACTACTTGATCTTTGGTATACAGTATCATTTTCGCCTAATCAGATATTGTTCCTCTAGCAATACAAAATTGTTTCAAAAAGGAAATTTTATAGGGAAATTCGAAAAATTTCCCTCAATTACTTCCTTCTTGTATGCAGCACTGGGACAACAGTATATCATCTGCAAACCTGTTTTAGTAGCTCTCAAATGAGTATAATATGTAACATAACCCCTACTACAGGGTGTGCTAGAATGTTTCAAACGAAAATCGGCAAGTGCAAAAGGCAAAAAAATACCCCACCCCTATCTCCGGAACGAGGGGGAATAGACCCCATGTTCACATAAGCATTTTTGTTAGAATGACCTCCCCTATCACCTCCCAAAATTTTTGACATTCCTCACCGGACACCCTGTATAGTAATTTACTTTCTTCTATTAGATAGAGTTGTTTAAGTATTAGGTAATCACATTTTAAATCATTTTACTAAACCTTCTCCTCTTTAGTTAAGCAAAAACGTAACCAGATGATTTACCCCCTCCCCCTAGTAAGGTTTATATATATATATAATTCTGAGGATTTGTTATGTTTCGTAGCTTTCAGAGTGTTTTAGCTCATTCAAGGTATGATGTTTCTTTACACACGTCTTGTCTGTTCATTTTTTTAAAAAAAAGAACTTGCTACTATTTTTTTAAAAAAAATACTCCAACATTTTCCCATTGTTGTCTATTCAGTTTTATGAATTAAAACAATATATTTTTCTTCTTGAATAATCAGCGGAAAATTACCAAAAATATCGGTCAGGGATTATTGATTAAAATCTTTCAGAAGCAAGATGCAGATTGAAACAGATTACTAAGATTACAGGCAATAAGAATGAGCAATAAAACCTTTTGTCCCTGGCCCAATGAAACGAATGCTTCGTTCAATGTCAAAGTAGTTAAATCGCGAACTTAATTAAATCCATATTTTATGTATTATTATTATTATTATTATTATTATTATTATTATTATTATTATTATTATTATTATTATTATTATTATTATTATTATTATGCACCTTTTGAATTGCTATACTCAGAAGTTGATAAGAATAATTATATACCTAATCCTGTGAAAAAAGCAAACTGTAATATTCCCTTCTTTTCTTCTTCGCCGAAATCCAGGACATGTAAGCCTCCCGAGAAGTATCTTCGGGACGCCGGGACACATCTCGATTCCGGGGCGAATGGCAACCCTAATCTAGGATCAACATTAACAGATCGAAACTATTTCACGAAGAAATTAAATTTCGACTGAAAATAAGGAATTTGTACTATTATTCAGTTCAAACTCTTTGGGCTTCGCGAATTCTGTCGAAGAATTTGAAGCTTAAAGTACTTAAACAATAATTGTGTCTGTAGTGCTGTATGGTTGGTAAACATGGTCGCTTGCTTTAAGGGAAGAACGCAGACTGAAAATAGTTGAATATTAAAATCCTGCGGTGAATATTCGGACCGGGCGGATCTATAAGCAGAATGGAAGAAAGTAAGAACGTTTTCAAAATTTTAACTGGAAACCCAATCGGAAAGAGAGTATTAAGGAGACCAAGGCACAGATAAGATGACAATATTAAGATGGATGTCGCAAAAACAGGAATACAAAAGACCATCTATTTAATATAAATTTGTTAAGAACTTTTTTCGGCACAAGGAAAAAAAGTGGAATATAGAAAGAAGCTGAACCCTTAGTGTATGAGCATAAGAATGTTCCAGAAAAATGGAAAGAATATCTCGAAAAACTATACGAGGAAGGATAGAAAACCGAAGTGTTGCTGGAAGAAAAAGATGAAGTAGACCTGGAGGAAAGATGCGATAGTGTTACAAGAGATGAGTTCGACTTGCCCTTAAAACAACTTAAAGACAAGAAAACTCCAGGAATCGATGATTTCCCAGCTGAACTAATACAAGCTGCAGATACGAAAGTGCACGATGAATTGTTCCACCCTGTATGTAAGATCTATGAAACTGGGCAGCTTCCTTCAGACCTCAAAAAATGTATTGTGGTTACTCTCTCAAAGAAACCATCAGCAACCAAGTGTGAACAGTACAGAATTCTAAGCTTGGTAGATTACGCATAAAAAGTATCACTGTCGTTATACTGCGGATAATCAAGAGGAGAATAGACGCAATACTTTCGGAGGATCAGTTTGGGTTCAGGAAATGCGTAGGCACAATTAAAGCAATATTAAGGTTGAGACGTAACCTCGAAAAATGGCTAAAGAAGAGACAGGTCATGTTTATTGTTTTTGTAGATCTGGAAAAAGCTTTTGACCGAATCAATTGGGACATCCTTTTCTAACTGTTGAAAGAGACAGGGATATACTACAGAACATGTACAAAGAAGAGGTGGCAGTTATAAGATGTGGCGACCATCAAGAAGGCTAGTATCAAACAAAGATGTTCACTCTCTCCTAGACTTTTCAACATACAAAAGGGCGCTGTGGACGAAATGAGAGAGACTTGCGGGAACAGGTGAAGTGAAGATATATGGGCAGCAGTAAGACGTGCTTCGTTTTTCTGATTATATAACTCTGCTTGCAAAGAACAGAAACCAACTTGAAGCGACACTTCTCGAGATGGAGGCCACTCTCAGCTCCGGGTGAGGGAAAACAAAGATATGGACAACGACTAGTTGTAGGTTGGAAGAAGGCCGACCTGTAAGTATAAACTCCTGGAAACAAAATATCAGACGGAAGAGCCAAGATTGAAATTGCAAGGCTTATACTCCAGGCAAAGACTGCTTTCAACAAGAAACGTACCATATTCACTTCCAAGAACATTGCCTTGAGCCTCAGGAAGAATCTTATTAAGACCTTATATTACTGTCTAGAGTATATTACTGTATGGCAGAGAAACTTGGACGCTTTGGAAAAAAGAGAAGAGAAGGATAGTGGCATTCGAATATTGGTATTACCGTTTGTTGAAAGTTCTCTGGGTTGAAAAAGTGATCAATGAAGAGGTGTTGAGGAGAGCTGGAGAGATAAAGCTGTGCTTGTGGGAAATACAGCACAGGAAAGGAAAAGAAGAACCACCTAGATATGTCACCTTCTGAGCCACGATGGACTTATTAAAATCAGCATCGAGGATACAGTCGAAGATAGGAATGCCAGGGGCCGACCATGTTTAGAATTCATCAAGCAAGTAATGAAGGGCACTGTCTGCCCCAACCATTTGACCATGAAGAGATTAGCATTAAATCGCGAGGCCTGGAGAGCTGCTTCAAACCAATCTTAGAATTGACAACTGACGAAGAAGAATCTTTATACTATTTCTGTGAACACATGTGCAATTATATATCAACGAAGTATTATTTATTAATATATTTAGTCTAAATGCAGTGTTAGCGTATAAATGAAAACTTTTGTTTGACTGTGATTGTGTCGCGCTTTTATTTTTCATACGAGGTGTGATAAGTGTAATGCGCTTACCTATTAATATAAAATAAAGCCTTATCTTATATATTAACGTTGAATAAAAAATAATAGTTTGTGCCTTATTTTAGTTTTCTTTTCTGATTTATCTCTTGTTCATAAAACTATGATAAAAGTTGCACTATAAAAGCTCTTCACATTGAAGAGGCAGTTATGTATATAGTGAAACATTTAACGGACACCTCTTAATAGTGGACACGTTCATAATACCGAGAGATTTTTTCCTGGCGAATATATATGTATTATGGGCTCCTCCCTTTTACGAGCACAGATATGGACACACGGACAGTCTTCTTTATCTTCAACCTCTTGTCCTCAGCGAACAGAAATTATTCTCAGCTCATAACTTATTTAGCATTGAAAAATACTTCCTGCAATCTACAAATAAATCTTCAATTGATACTTTAACTGATCCTGTAATTGCAAGCTAATTTCGATCAGAAGCTAATGTCCGCAGGATTATACGGCAGACAACTATTGCAGATTGTTCCTCAAGAAATTCATAAACTGTCATAATTCGTTAGTTCTGTCTACATTTTCAATCTTTAACAATAATATTGTATATTTTTATTAACAGTTTACTAGCCAAACCCCAAAATCAAATGTTTTACTCTTGGGTCAGCAGTTTTCACTAGCTTATTGAATATCACGTGAAGTGTGCATAACATTTATATACACATAGCCCGCAATAATAGATCAAGTGTGCATAAATATATGCACATGGCTATTAAAGTGTTAAGTTACTTTAACTTTTAATACAGTCAGTAAGCGAAATGAGGAGGAACTTTTTATAGAGATATGACTTGTACTTGACAAGAAAATGACCGGACAGAATTTTGCAGTACACATCCATTTAACATGTCTGCCAAGGTTGTTTCTTAATAAAGAGAGTTTCACTCTCATTTTTCAGTAATTCCAACAAATAGTGCAATATTTCGATATTAGCCTATATTTACATTTATAACTAATGTATATAGGTACTATGTATTTCCTACAATTACTGTATGAGCTGTTGGTAATTTAAATTTGTATAACTTCTCTGTAACGGGCGCCTCTTACTCACGGGCAAATAATAATGTTCCACTGTTGTCCGCTATTGAGAGGTTCCACTACATATCACTTTACTTGGGTTTAAATCAGCACAAAATGTGTAACTGTTCATTTGACGAAACATTTAGCGAAAGCAAAATTACTTATATGGCATTATTATTTTAAATTCATACACAAATCATAAGACTATTGTAAAACCTTCTAAAGGAATATAAGAGGTTAATAGCAAATCTTTGCGATAAAATTTTTTACATATTATTTTCTGGCATATGTTACACAATATAACAATTTTAGTAGTCCTGAGAGATGTCCTGAAGGCAAATCTTGTAATGTGATTATTATTATCTAGAGACAGCTTTCCTCTGAGACTACCGGTGAAGTATTTTGTAGCTAAATTTAAAGTCCTTGAATATTCATTTAATTGCTTTAAGTGTTCATTTTTTATCAAGTATTAAAAAGTTACTATTTTAAATTTAGGGAAGGGGCAGGCAAGTAGCCAGGATTTCGTGAAGGGGGGGGGGTCCGTTACATGAAATACTGTGGTCATCACACCAGGGGCTCGATCATTCTAAAGAATTTTACTGGAACATATATTGGTTCGTTTAGCCAGGATTTCGTAACGGGGGGGGGGGGGGGACGTGACATGAAATTCTGAAGGCCCAGGAGCTCGATCAATCTAAACTACTGTTCTATCAACATATATTGGCATGTGAGGATACCGGTATCTTGGTAAGTATTTTAATAAACTATGAAGAAATCTCAAGTAAAATAAACAACAACAACAAAAAAATATTGAAAAGGATTATACAATATTTACATCCTTCTTCTGTTTATTCAAATATAACAATTTTCTTGTCATTATGACCTTAACTATCATAAAAAAGTACATATTCATTATTATAAAAAGTACATACTCAATAATGTCTTGTAAAATATTTTGCAATATCTGCGTTCCTTTTTCTGTTGAATCAAATGTTAACAGAACTTTCTTTCCACATATATTTTTGTTTTTATTATTCCGTCAACTACTATCTGTTTCAAATGACAGGTTAAAGGAGCAGTAGAAAACTGTTTTTGAAATAACATGTTTGATATTGCAAGGATGCGATGACGAAAACTTATGATAAAAAATGTCCACGCTGTTACACAACGGCACTATGGTTTCGGAAGCTTGAAATCTCCCTGACTGGTAGCAGAAATTCTGAGAATTCCGTAACTTTTATAGAAATTTCAAATTCCCTGACTCTTCCGGGATATCTCGCTCACCCCGCAACCATGTATTGCAAGTAATACAAATTTCCTCATAAGAAAGAGTAACCAAAAGCTTCTTGTAGTTTATTTTTAACGTTGATCCTTCTTTTTCTCATTTCATTTTGTTTCATCCTTCCCTAATTTTTTTCATTTCTGGTCTCGAAGGGGGCCCCTTGGCTCCATGCCTGGAAGGGGGCATTAGATTACGTAATTCTACTCTAAGTAAGATAGCTGGTTTTAAATGTCTGCAGATAGCGACTTGAAGATCACAGGAAGCAGTTTGTTAATTTTTAGTTCATGCCGTATTTTCTATTTCAATTCTTATTTAACCGAAGGCCTTATTTTTCGTTCCAGTTGAAATTATATTTTAATAACAAAGTGTCCCCAATAGTAGATTCCAAAACTGCCTGTTTTCGCATGATCAGTAATAGCTATACATATTCGAAAATTGACTATATTTTTCGATTGCGAAGTGAATATATAAATTTCTACTAGTGAACATTGTTGAAGTTTTTTTTTTCAATTAAATGTTTTTTTCCCAACAGTTTCTTACTGCTCTGGACCGAAATATATAGAAATTTTACTTGTAGTGATCACCTAGAACAAATTGGTGGGAGTTTTTCACATAAATATATATGTTGTACATAACTATGATGGCTTTGCCCTTCTAAAGTTAATCTGTATCGAGGAGTACAACATTGACGTGAGTTTACTCTACCGTTGTCCACTGATTTTAAACCCAAATAATGGAAATGATGGTGAAATCTTATAAAATATGCATTATTTGTACCAAAATTATTTTTACGATAGGTACTGTGGAGTGTTTTTAATCGAATGAAAGGGAGGTATTCATCTTACATTAGGGGAATAAATTCACCGCTCACTCCTGACAGTTTTAAATCCCAAGTACTGTAGAAAAGCCTCAAAGAAGACGCTTATATATTATATAAAGACGCCCATAACTTTCACAAAAGTTACAGTGGAACTTTAAAAAAAAGTCAGTAGGAAGGAGGACTAATCCACGCTTTTGCTCTTCCGGGAATTAATGTCCATCTAGAAGAGATGGTTCGGAAGCCTCAAAGAAAATATTCGGCATATTGCACCAAAACTGAGAACTGTTTTTAAAATAAAGTTTTTGTGGAACTCATTTCTTGAACTTGGGGGATGGAGAGATTCACTCTTTCATTATTGCAGACTTTTAACTCCAAGCTGTTAGGATAATTGGAGTCTCCTTAAAAGAAAACTGTACGATACGTTTTGTCGAAATCGAATAATTTCTGTGTAGATTATTCTGTTGCTTTTACCCCCTTATTCTTTATGGATTACAATCCCAAATAACAGGTTTATTTTCTCGTGTTAAAGGAAGACTTCGTTAAAATCGATCACGTTTTACAAGTTGTCGTGAAACAGACGGACGGACGGACACATAAAAATGCCAATCGAGTCGAATAGTAAAAGCTTCGCTAACGCTTACTTCAAATAGACAGCACTGTAAATGCAAAATAAATTGTTAAAGTTAAGTCTTTAATATCTTTAAACGTTACACTCTATGTTCACTTTTCGAGCTGTCTGAAATTCACAGATATTTAAATTAAAGTATATAACCCTTAAACATTATTTCAACTGAACAGCTGTGAATAGGACTCATTTGTCAGTTAGATAATAGGCGAATGAGACGCTTTTAACTAGTGTAGAGCACAAAACGAGAAAATGTCTTGTCTCGTAAACGAAACCAGACTCGAGAAGTACATTTTCAAATTTGACGCAAGACGAGAAATTTCAGGACTGTCGTGGGCAACACTAATTCATCCAAGTCTTAGATCTCAAAACACTGTTTTAGTGTTACATAATTCACAGTATAAAAACTATAAATTGCTAAAAAATTATTGTACGAACATAATGAAGAGCATTTATCAACGTTTAAAGATAGGTAAATCATTATACAATATACCTCAATAATAAATATTGTTTGAAAGTTGTTATATCACACGTTTCGTGGACCTCTCGTGATGCGAAAGCCTTATGATGGGTTCTGGGTCAAATTAAGAAGAAATCAGGGCATGAATTTACAAAACAAGACGAGACGATAAAAGCTTTCCGAGAATCAAGTCAAGACGAAAAAACTTTTTCTCTTCTCGTGGCAACATTATTCCGTATCTGAATAACGTTATACGGGCACAAGGAAAATTGTTATTTTCAGATCTCAGAGTAATCAGAGGTGCCATAAGCTTGGTAAGTGAAATGGGCTTGCATAGTCCGACATATTGGTCCAATAGAGAATACATGTGAGATTATTAGTGTCTCCTAGTTCAAAATTGCTTTATCAACTCATTGCCTACTAGTATTAACTCATGATTTTTTATGTTATAAATTGTCTTCTATCTTTCAGAGATAATTTGTAATTGTAGATTTAGAAAAAAAAACAATAAATAGTAAATATGACATGTGTATTGCTACCGGTTGCAATACAACAGTCAGACGTGGTTGTGTAATCCACAGCAAAACTATCCCGCTCGTTTCACCCACATAGTGACTGGCTTGGTTTCCAAGTTTTTGGAGAACCCTCAAAAATACTGGAAACCATTTTTCGTTTTCTTGCAAACCTTTGAAATTTGCTTAATAAAAGATTGAAATCAGAAGTGAATTCCATATATTCGAAATGTCAGGACTGGTTTTGTACTTGCTTTTCGATGTTTGATTTTTATAACAGAACTGGCAATGGTTGCTTGAATCATATAATCAACCAGTCATGTTTAGTAATCGATAAATTTATAATACGAGTAATCATTTATAGATTCTTCTTCCACGATAATAATGCATTTGCGTTTGTCATTGATAACAATTCAAGAAAGATAAATAATTGTTTCTGTACCTTCGATTAATTCGTCGATATTGCGCGCTATGATTTTACGCTAGCCGAAAGCGATGGTAAAATGCCTGAAGCAACCAAATTTCAAACTTCGTGCGGAAAATGATTCTCATGGATGGATAAAACCATCGAATGGTAAATACTGTATGAAGCTACTTGTGTTCTTTAGTGTGAGAAATATGGTATTACAAATATGGGAATAAGTATATTGAAGTTGAAATAATGTAAGAAAATTAAATTGGGAGACTTGAAATGTGAATAGACTATCACCGTATTAACCTGGAATATATCACTGTATTCGTCTGGAATGAATGAACGAATAATAGTAATAATAATTGAAGAAGTTTATTTGACAGCAAACAGCTTGGACAGCCACATGTGCGCTAAGAAAAATACAATATAACACACACACACACACACATATATATATATATATATATATATATATATATATATATATATATATATATATATATATATATATGCAACAATAAAATCATACATTATATAAAATCATTATATAAAAAGTATGCATGTAGTATCTGTTAATACAAATAATTCAAACTGATGACCAAATTAGTATCTTACTAATCGTTAAAAATTAATGGTAAAAAAGTAATAAAATCACAACACAAATTTCCACCAAAATATAAATGCACTCATCTGAGAGGAAGAGAAGAGAAAAAGGTTACGCAAAGAAAAAGAATTAAGAAAAAAAAAAAGAAAAATTAACGACCAATAAGGAATGCTTAAAAAAATTGCAGACGAACAATAGAAAATTTGGATTGAAATCGTTTTAAGACAGCGTAGAATTTACTCGTTGCCGCTATACAATTGTAAGTGGAGGATCTCGAAAAAGACTTCGAGCAAACAAAAGGAATAAAATTCCTAGTTTGACAATAAGGTATTATTACCGAAATAAGTTTATCTACGTAAACTGTTATACTTATTCAAGAAAAAATGTTACGAAAAACTTCAAATAAGAAAGTAACTCCTGTAAACCTGAAAAGTAAAGGGTCCAGATGGATGAATCGAGTTGCGGGATGAGACATAGTGCGCCTGATAGAGGATGTGAAAATATGTCTATGTGCAAAGTTATATAGGCTGAGCGCCATAAAAAAGGGAGGGGGTCAAAGTTGGTGGGGGAAGGGCTATGCTATGTTATAGAATTACATCAAATAAACTATTGAATCGTAAAAATAGTGAAAGATGGACAATGCAAAAGATGGTAGTTTCACATATTCTCAAGAGAAGAATGAGTAGAGTGGATCACGAATCTCCACAGCCATCTTGTAATCCGCCATTTTGAAATTGTGATTTTATTTTAAAATGGAAAGGTAGTCATGTGTTATATCAATTAGAGCTAGCATGTTCTCAAAAATCAATTATTTACTTTAGTGATCGTTATCTGTACTTATTTTGAATATTTAGGATCACCTTTATAGTTATTTACGAAAATTTAGGAGACTTAGGCTATACTCGTATGTTGAAAGTTTGGATGATTACAAAAACACACATAAGTTAAACATATCTACAGGCCAAGAAAACTAACAGTGAAATTTGATATCCGATTTGTATATTATTACATTATTATTTATGACATTACTTCTTTGCTTCATATAATGCCGAAGAGAACTGTTCCGGTCTGGAAGAACCGCTTCCGCTCGTTTTTATTTTTTTATTTTTTGCGCTTTTGGTCGGAAACCATGTGGAGTTTATATAGCTACCTTTGTTAAATGACATGCCTACTCATATAGATCATAACACAATAAAATCTGGGAATCCCATGGTACAATTTGTACCATACGGGGTGTTTCATGGTACATTGCGTTATAACTCTCCTATTTGAGCTTTTTCGTCCGTTTTTTTTTCAAGTCCAGAGGCATTGTAGAAGACGTTACGTATGGTTTCACACCTTCCTGCGTCGAGACATAGGAGGTGATGACGTCATAATTCTAAAATATATATTTTCTTTTAATATTGTGGGGCCGGTCTATGTTCATTATTTTTTGGCGTGCTTATTTTTGCACGTAGAAGATTGAAATTTTGCACAAACATTCAGTCCACTGAGTAGTATTTACCAGATTTTTTTTCAGATTTCTGCGTTAAAACAGGGGGGAATCCAGAGGGGCAAAAAGTTGAAAAGAGGGATATTTTAACAAAAAAATCCCTTTCTTCGCGATTTTCCCGCCTTAGATACATGATGGAGACAAGTGAATGGTACCGCCTGAAAGGCAGTTCTATTCTGAAGAGAATGATGTGGGACACATAACCCTAGGGTAATTAGGGAAGTATCAGGGAATTTTTATCAAAATATACTTCTGTATAGGGGAATTTTGGACATTTTCGGTATTATTTTTTGCGGGCTTATTTTTGCACCTAGAAGATTGAAATTGTGCACAAACATTCAGTCCACCGAGGAGTACCGGTATTTACCAGATTTTTTCGTACTTCTGTGTTAAAACAGGGAGGTACAGAGGGGCTAAACGTTGAAAAAGGGAAATTTTTACCAAAAATCCCTTTCACGGGATTTTCTCGCCTTAGATACATGGTGGGCACCGCCTGAAAGGCAGTTCTATTCTGAAGAGAATGATGTGCAAACCATGTTCCTAGGGTAATTAGGGATGTCTCAGGGAATGTTTAAAAATTTCCCTCTGTATACGGGAATATGGGGCATTGTCGGTATATATTTTTTTGGCGGGCTTACTTTTCCACCTGGAAAATTGGAATTGTGCATAAACATTCAGCCCACCTAGTAGTATTTATCAGATTTTTTTCAGATCTCTGCGTTAAAACAGGGAGGCCAGAGTGGCTAAAAGTTGAAAAAAAGGATATTTAGACCCAAAAAATCCCTTTTTTCGGGATTTTCCCGCCTTAGATACATGATGGAGACACGTGAGTCATACCGCCTGAAAGGCAGTTCTAAGCTGAAGAGAATGATGGGCGAAACATGACCCTAAGGTAATTAGGGATGTCTCAGGAAATTTTTTACCTGAGATCATGGTGTTTTACGGTAATTTGGGGCATGGTGGGAATTCCTGATAAAATTTTTCCCGCCCTTAGTATTCAAGATAGAAACTTGAAATTTGGCGCACACATTCAGTATACCAAGTACTATTTATCAGATTTTTTTAGGTGGCTACGTTCACACAGGGCCGCTCCTGAGGGGCCCAAAGTGCGAGAAAAATTTCCCTCCGAAATTTTCCCTTTGACATCATTTTTCCCGCTCCTGGTATATGGTATGAGCATGAAAGTGATACCATTTGAAAGCCAGCTCCATTCTGAAGAGAATGAGATATGAACCATGATCCTAGGATAAATAGTGACGATGCAGTAGCTGCTTGACTGAAAGTCTAAAAAATAGCCCAAAAAGCCGGGTACCGGAAAGGGTTAAATGACATTACTTCTTTGCTTCATATAATGCCGAAGAGAACTGTTCCGGTCTGGAAGAACCGCTTCCGCTCGTTTTTATTTTTTATTTGTGCTTTTGGTCGGAAACCATGTGGAGTTTATATAGCTACCTTTGTTAAATGACATACCTACTCATATAGACCATAACACAATAAAATCTGATAGATTGGAATGCCATTACTACATACTGTACGTAAACCTCAATATTTTTCACCACTTGCTATATTTTTCACTCATGGGGGCGCTGTGGCTCAGTGCTAGAGCGTTCACCTCCGGTGCTTGGGGTCCCTGGTTCGATTCCAGCTCGCGTCGTGTGAACTTTGTGGTGGACAAACACCGTGCTCGTGGGCTTTCTCGGGGTTCTCCCGTTTCCTCCTACTTTCTTCATCCCACCATTTCACTCATCTCTCATCATCACCGTCTCCTTTAGCCTAACCGGCATAATCGTGGGACATAAAACTTAAAGATTTCATTTCTTTTTTCATATTTTTCACTTAACTTTGTCCATCTTCGTAAGCAATAGCAACGTGGGACGAAAGTAGTATGTGATATCGAGATGAAAAGTAGATTACTGAAGTCAAATACAGCAATGAAGTTGTAGCGGAAAATAAGTTATCGGTGAGGTGGCTTACTCAAGTGTCTATCGTATCTTCTACAGCAGTGCTATTCAACCTTATTTTCTCGCGTACCCCTAGACACAGTTTGCCATCCAGTTGTGTATCTCTGAAGCTGTTTAAAAGAAATTAAATCGAAATTAACTTGTTAAACTTAATACGCATGTTTTGTTGATTAAAAGGGAGATAAATAGAGGCCCAACGAAGGACAGTGACTGTGCCAATCAAAAGATTATTTACAGAGGGATAAAGTGCACATCCGTAAAAATTAACATGGGAAATTTCAAAACATATGGGAAACATTCAGTTATACTGAGGAGGATTTTCCTCTCATCCTCCCTGATAATTTGAACACTGAGGACAATGTTAAAAATTCAAAAACTAAAAGTAACTTTAGAACTAACCTGTTAATGAGATGAATGAGCTTGTTTCCGGGACGCCAACTCCTCGATTCTTGGTCGAATCTTCGAGAGTACGAGAATCAGAGCTGATTCTGCATTCAAGCAATTTCTATGCATCCTTTTTATTGATGTTAATGCAGAGAAACCCTGTTCACACAAATATGTTGATGGAAATGGAAGAAGTTGTGAAATAGCACTGTCACTAATTTCGTTGTATTCTTTTCGAGCATAAATACAAAAGTCACAAATTGACAAGTTATCGAATTTCATTTGCAGTGAACTGTCAACAGACATTTCTAGCAGACCTCCAGAAGCAGCATTACGTACCCCCAGAAACATCTTCGCGTACCGTCGGTTGTATAGCACTGTTCTACAGCTTCAATGGATGATTCTAATTTAGAAACATCTTCTTACTCTTATAAATCGTTATCGGTATTATTAACATCATCATCGTCTTCATCCGATTTCAAGTCGTCTGCGATCACCAATGTTTGTATCTCATTTACTACACTTTCGTTTTCTTCCAGAAAGTTTTAATTCTTTCATACACACTGTATTCCTCCGACGATGGATCATCATTGCAAGTACCGAACTCACGAACCAATATTGTCACAATATCGAAGGCTTCATATTTCAAACAAACAAGAAAGTTGAGCGAAAAATATAGCAAATGGTGAAAAATATTGTGGTTTACGTACAGTACGTAATAATGGCATTCCAATCTATCATATTTTGTGTTATGGTCTATATTAGTAAGTATGTCATTTATCAAAGGTAGCTATATAAACTACACATGGTTTTCGATCAAAAGCGCAAAAAATAAAAAATAAAAACGAGCGGCAGCGGTTCTTCCAGCTCTCTTCGGCATTATATGAAGCAAAGA
The DNA here is from genome assembly GCF_964235325.1 of Thermobia domestica. NCBI lineage: Eukaryota > Metazoa > Arthropoda > Insecta > Zygentoma > Lepismatidae > Thermobia > Thermobia domestica. Next base: position 159,653,705 of record NC_137462.1, read on the forward strand.
AGTAATGTCATAAATAATGTAATAATATACAAATCGGATATCAAATTTCACTGTTAGTTTTCTCGGCTTGTAGATATGTTTAACTTATATGTGTTTTCGTAATAATCCAAACTTTAAACATACGAGTATAAGTCTCCTAGATTTAAACCTGTCGCCATTTTGTACAGGTGTACTATATAACATCGAAACTTATTCCATCGTCTTTCTTTTGAAAATAGCTTTCAAACGATATACTACTTGACCTTCCTTTCCATTTGAAAATTTTGCGTTGGACCCCGTCTGGGGCCCTCCGAGAGACCCTGGAGTAACTCTGTTTCTCTCAATAGGTGGTACTTTTGAAATGATAAAATACGTGTTTTTCAGGTTTGATATCTGCTAAGTCATTTCAGATTTCTAGGGATGGCCAAAGACTTCTCAATGCAAACTGTATTAACATTTTGACCTGCCGCCATTTTGTACAGGTTTACCATAGAACATAGTACTCCATCGTCTCCAACTTACTCCATCGTGTTTCTTTTGTAAATAGCTTTCAAACGATATACTACTTGACCCCCTTTCAATTTAAAAATTTTGAGTTGGACCCCTTCTGGGACCCTCCGAGGGACCCTGGGGCAATTTTCTTTCACTCAATACGTGATACTTTTGAAATGATGAAATATGTGTTTTTTCGTTTTGACATATATTTCACCGTTTCCGAGTTTTAAGGGTGGCAAAGGACTTTATGGACACCCTGTATATAGTTGACACTCTTGGTGGAGGGGGCAGCTACTCAAGTTCAAAGTTGGCCAGAAGATTAGAAAAAGCCTTTGGAAATAGGGGAGCTACGGGGGCAAACGACCGAGAAGCAATTATAATAATTATAAAGAAAACTAATAAAAGAAAAAGGGGATTGAACCGAGTGATCAGATTAAATAAATATAGACAATGTTGTGATTAAATAAGTAAGATATTATTAATTCTCCGTAGGCAAGTCCAATTGCTCAGACAATGACAAACCATAAAGCACTACTTGTACGAAGTATATGTCTTGTTGCTTATTACTAATTACAGATGCGTACTTCTACTAACCACTATCAGTAGCTTTCAAATTAATCTTACTTTGGTTTAATTATATTTCTTATATTCTAAAGATATTGTATAATCAAAATACTTCAGTTTATAGCTGGCATTATTAGTTACTAAAGCTACTAATATTTTTGTATTAATTTGACGTTTAACAGTAGTTTCTTTGGAATAATATACATTTAAGGTTCATTATAGGATCCCATATACTCAGCAATACAATAAGATAAAAAACCTATACTTCTTACAAGTATGGTTTCTGATATGGAGAACTGGTTATGGTTACTTATATGAAAAACCAAAATAAACACTTTCCACATTACAATCGATCTTTGGTAATAGCCAATAGTCAAAATCGATGTAAGTTCTGTCTGACTCGGTTTTTCCAAATTTTTTACAGATAGTAATGATGGTTCAGTTTCCTTCCACGACGGAAGATCAGACATGAAAGTAACACTCCGAATAAACATTGCTTCTGGCAGTATGACTTCAGAATCTTCAGAAATCACCACAACAAAAGATTGATATCATGGGTCTCTAGCCCTTTCATTCAAGATGACAGGAGTGAATTCTGTAGCTTCTTTTCTCCGTTAGGTTTGGAAGTGTAGTATTTCTTCAATTTGTCTACGGCAATGGAATCAATCTTAAATTGTCTATGGCCTGATCGAAACTTCACATAGTAACTCTTGTGTTTTCTACCCTGAATTATTAATGGACCAAAATAACGACCCTAAAAACCTTTACAGTTTCCGTTTTTCATAGTTGTGTCGTGAATCCATACAAGATTTCCCCCTCTTAAATGTTTGTTGTTTTATTCGTTTGTTGTATGACTTGGCAGAAATAAGAAAGCGATTGTACAATTTGTCGTGGGCTCGCTCTCGAATATACTTAAGAGGTTCAAGCCGGTCCGGATTTTCTTGAAATTGGCGCTGGCATTGCAGAGTGTTAACAATTGAGAAGAACATAGGTACTGCGCTTCGAAAGGTGAAATTTGCATCTTGGAGTTATACGGTACGTTATACGAAAAAGCTAACTGAGGGAAGAGTACACCCAGTTGAACTGATTGTACTTGTCCAAGACTAAATTCAGTTCTTCTTTAAGAGGTGTATGTCCACTTTCACTATTCCAAGACTATAGTGCCCCATAACATCCATCGAAAGTAGCTGAATGTCGAAGATACAAGTTTATTTTAAGATATGACTGGTAAACGCTGAGCCACGGACAAAAGCTAAATGAGAAAATAGTCCATACTTCAAAGTCACTTGCTTAGAAAGAAGAAATGAAAGGTCGCAGAAGTATCAGGCAAAGAACCGGCTAGACAGAACTGTGTTTCTTCATCGATGTGCACTACCAAGTATTTATGCTTCAAGATGTTATTGCTGTGGTGCAATTCTTCAAAATGTAAATATACAGGGTGTCTGGAATGAAACTGACGGTTTATAAAAGTGCATAGTTTTAATATGGTTAGAGATACAGAATAAAAGAAAACACGAATTTTAAAGGAGAACTCAAAAAGTTTATTTGGTCTTACAAGTCATTCTAACTCAGTGTAACTCCACGTGAGTTCCATTTGTAACTCTTACAATATCTAGCCTGAACTCAATCTCTCTCCACGTATTCTGTAACATCTGAGGTGTTACTGAAGCAATCGTATTCCTAATACAGTTCTTCAGTTCATCAATGTCACGCACCTTTTCACCAGAATACACAAGGTCTTTCACATACCCCCACAGGAAGAAGTCCAGGGGGTAACATCAAGAGAGCTTGGAGGCCACCTAATTGGCCCATCACGGCCTATCCAATGACCAGGAAATTCAGTATTCAAGGTACTCCCTTACTTGTAGGCTCCAATGTGGCGGGGCACCATCAATTGGAATATCACTTGAGGTTGCAAATGTTGTAACTGGGGAACAGCAAGGTGCTAAAGCATGTCTAAGAACACATTTCCTGTTATGGTTTGCTCTATAAAAAGGAATGAGCCTATAACTGCATTATGTGTTAAAGTACACCAAACATTCAATTTGGGACAGTCTCTAGAATGTTCTATGTGCGCGTGCGGATTTTCAGATCCCCATATCCTAACAGTGTGTCTATTAACACAGGCAGACAAGTGAAAAGTTGCCTCATCAGAGAAAACAACGTTCAATAGGAAATTATGGTCATAATCAATTCTGTCCAGAATTTCAGTAGCAAATGCTGCTCTCTGTGGTTTATCGTTGGGCTTAATTTCTTGCAACAATAGCACCTTATACGCACGCAAATGTAATCGTTTGTGTACCACATCGTGCACTGTTGCCTTTGGAATTGCCAATTGCCTGCTCACTGCGCGAATTGGAGGTTTTTGAAGATATGATGATTTACCTAAGGAGCAGACATCGTACCTTTACATCGAAAACAAGCGACAGGGCCGTTTCTCAGTGTACCAATATTTTCAGAGAACTCTGTAGAGGCTGCTTGTCTGCGGACGATTCATCATCCGCGTAATTGCTATTGTTTTGACGAGAATTATTTTGCTGAAAATTAGATGATTGCAGCTCTGATTGTCATTGCTCTACTTAATACAAGAGCACCTTATGTCATTAACTTTGACATGATTTTGGCCTTCCGTAATTGCGGTAATCTGAAGTGTCAGCTTCCAAAGTTATTGCTGCAAGTTATTCAACTGATCGTTTATTCTTTATTCTCCTGAGTCGACGGTATAGCAACTTCAGCAGAACAACTCGCTATTTCCGGCCGTTTGACATCTGAGTTACAAGTAATAACCCACTTAGAAATTTCTGTATTACTCGGTGTTAGTAACGCAGAATGTAACATGACGAATTCTTTTTAAGATCAAACGAGTTTTTCCCTCAACATTTAAATCGCTCGGCAATTGAAGGGTACAAGAGAAAAACGATTATTAGTCACAAAATTGAGAAAATTATGAAAATCAATTTAGGAATACATCATATGGAGTGGTTTGTCCGCGTGCTAGTAGCATACGTGAAAACTAAACACTGTTCTCTGTAGAAACGACTAAATATATTGTATGTCTAGTAAATACTGTGAGTCTTCAAACTTTAAAAACGCTTTCCTGCAATTTCTGTTTTTGTGACTATGATAGTTTTTCACATGTACCCTTCAATTGTGCTATAGTAATGTTATCATTTTCCTAATGACAAAACGAAAAACTATGGTAAAATCTCATGTATGATAATCTGAATCTGTTCCTACCTGCGAAGAAACTTATCAATGTTTTTACAAAGATGAGCATAAAATGATTTAGGCTTAATGACAATAGTAAGAACAGCAACGGAAGCACTGTAACCGGGAGAAATTCCATTAGAAGCCAGGTCTGAAATCCTAGAAGATGAGCTATAAGAAATATCATAAAAATGGTCGAAAAGCTTATCTGTTGAGGGAGGTTATTCAAAAATTAACGCGTAAATTTCACAGAATTCAGAGAAGAACACGCAGCAGGTTCAGAATAAATAGTATAAATAAGATTAAAGAAATCGTCAATGGAATACCAATTTTGTCAGTAATATGGGAAAACAAATAGCTCTAAAGAAAATACTTCGTGGGGAAACAGTTTGCATATAACACAAACATCAAAACGGAAAGAAAAATAGAATTGACGTATGGGAAGAAACGGTTTGGGTACAAAACCTCGCGGCGACAACCTCGCGGACCAGAACCTCGCCTGCCCAAAACCTCGCCTCCCAAAACCTCGCGACCCAAAATCTCGCCGGGCCAAAACCTCGCCGCCCAAAACCTCGCGGGACAAAATCTCGCCTGGCCAAAACCTCGCCGCCCAAAACGTCGCGGGCCAAAATCTCGCGGGGCCGAAACCTCGCCTGGCCAAAATCTCGCCACCCAAAACCTCGCGGGCCAAAATCTGCCCGGGCCAAAATCTCGTCTTCCAAAACCTCGCGCCCCAAAATATCGCCATACCCAAAATCTCGCCTGACGAAAATGTAAATGTAATAAGAATGACGGTATAAAAGACGCTGTTTCACAAGAAGTATCACGGGTATTTGACCAAGTCCCGCGATACCATATGAAAATTTTATTTCTGTATTAGAGGATTTCAATGTGAAGGTAGGGCGACAGGATGTTTTTAAACTGGTTGTAGGGAAAGAAAGTCTGCATAAGGAAAGTAATAATAACTAACGGGGTTAGTTCCGTGAACTTTGGAATATCCAAAAACTTAAAATTTTAACAAAAATCTAATAATATTTATGAAAGTATGAAATAATATATGAGTTTTTACGACGTCCCTTGATTATGTCCTGTAGGTTAAAGTAGACGTAGATGACCAGGATGAAGGAAATGATCGAATAAAGAAAGTGGGAGTAAACGGGAATAATCCGAGAAAGCCCACGCACACGATGTTTTGTATATTCTTCTTCTTCTTCTTCTTCTTCTTCTTCTTCTTATTATTATTATTATTATTATTATTATTATTATTATTATTATTATTATTATTATTATTATTATTATTATTATTATTATTATTATTTGTAATGTGAAATGGCATATTAAGAAACTCATTGGGTAAATTTTAAAGAAAAGTTTCATTCGCGGCGATGTTTTGGGTGGCGAGGTTTTGGCCCGGCGAGATTTTGGGCGGCAAGGTTTTGGCAACGCGAGGTTTTAGCCCGGCGAGATTTTGTCCCGCGAGGTTTTGGGAGGCGAGGTTTTGGCCACGCGAGGTTTTGGGCGGCAAGGTTTTGGCCACGCGAGGTTTTGGCCCGGCGAGATTTTGTCCCGCGAGGTTTTGGGCGGCGAGGTTTTGGCCACGCGAGGTTTTGGCCCGGCGAGATTTTGGCCCGCGAGGTTTTGGCCGGCGAGATTTTGGGCGGCGATGTTTCGGCCGCGAGATTTTGTCCGTATCCCGGAAGAAACGGTAGACAAACAAAGGAATATCTGTAGTAAGAGATGTATTTGAGTATTGGAGTTCACCACTCGTCAGTCTGAGCTGAAGAAAAAAACAAAATGAACAGAAAAATGACAGAGCGTGGATCGAAGTAGATTTGTGGAGGTATAGTAAAAGAAATTGCTCTTGAAGCAATGCTTGAGAAAACTACTAAAAGACAATACTTCACCAAATGAAGCAACAACATTTCCACCATAAAGGGCATGCCTGTGGGAAATTCATAAAGAGTGAGCCTAGGCGAAGCAGGAAAATAGCATCTCCACCATAAAGAGTACAATAAGAGTTGGTGAGAAAACAGAGCTGTCTCGGAAAGGAAAACGTTCAATCTGCAGCTCAAACCAAACACCGTCTGTGTGAATTGCAGGAATTTGGTTAAGAAGAGTATATTAGTGTCGGGGCAGCGTGTTCTCTTGGAATTTTCAACGCTGCGAACAGCAAAGTTTCTTTTAGACACGAAATGCAAATGGTAAACAGAATTGCTCAAGAAAAAGAGACAGGTTAGAGGTTAACGGAAGAGACAAATTCAGGTTCCGCTGAAAGTTACCTTGGCCATATCTACTGAGCTCCGCTGGCTACTAGATGCCTTCAAGTTTCGTTGGAATTTTGTGGACTAGTTAATATTAAGTCTATCTGCCAGGAATCAAATTTTATCATCCTAGAGCCTCGGCATAACCTTCAATAGAGAATCATTGTGACAGACCCTAGCCTCTTGCAGGGAGCTGCCAAGTCCGAGAATAAACGAGGGTATTTTAAAGCATTCATCTAGGCTCGATGGACAGCTGTTGTCTCTTAAAAATGACAAAAGGCGAAAGAATATTTTGGTTAGAGTGGGTGCGGATATGGGATGTCTCTTAGCTTTATTACCGATTATAAAATAATATTACAGTATGTTACATAATAAAATAAAACTCGTGAATCAGCATTATTTACTTAAGTCGGTCGCAGCTCTTATGCGAAGAAAGTTTGTTATTTGTCATATTGTTCGTGAATAGAATAACAAATATACAGAACAGAATAATGAGAGTAGATTCGATCTTTCCAGTCTTAACGAATCCATCGATATCTGATCAATAATCAAAGGTTAATTAGTAATCATAAATAACGCATTGACAAAATATAAAACAAAAAATAACATTTATCATTTAATGATCCGCTGATTATCGATCTTTATATAAAAATAAAAGTTGTGTCTGATGATGTGAATTGTATATTCAGGTCCCACTCCTATTGGATGCTTGAAAGGCTCTTATAATAAAATTCTATTTGAAGTGTATTGTGAATAGTTCAGAGCATTAGTGTCGTAATAAAACTTCTCATTTTCGTTATCAACCTTTTAAGTTTTTCTTTTCCCACATTTTCTTTCCCATCAAATTTCACTGAACTGTGTTGTCCTTGACCTGGGCAGAAAAAACAGACTCTTAATAATATTTTTCATTAATAGAGTGATTGTAAAATACAATTATATATATATATATATATATATATATATATATATATATATATATATATATATATATATATATTGGATTAACTAACCATAATAATCTTTACCATTTAATAATAATAATAATAGAGAAATCTATTAAAATGCATATTTAAAAATATATAAAATATATTGACCATCTCACTAAATTTTCTCGCGCCCATTTATTAAATTAAATCAATTAAGAACAATTTTCCTAAAACTTCGAAGTATACACCAATTCTAAAACACTACTTGTTGATTTTGCATTTGAAATAACATGTGTCATTTTGTAGGATGATTATTCCACTTATTTATAAAATATGAAGGAACACGATGGCTCAGTGGTAGAGCGTTCTCCTCTGGTGGGTGGAGTCCCTGATTCGATCTCAGTTCTATCCTTTGTACGTTCCTGTGTGGTATAAGGCACCTAGCATTTCTAAGAGGCTGTAAGGGGTAACATGTAAAACCAAGTGTCAAAAACAACAGCTATTAGTGTCCAATCCATTGTTTTGGGGGTCATTGAGACGAGTAGTGACACTTCCGATGCCGTTGAAGTCCAAGTTTAGCCTCCATCGGCGTGGGACCCGTTTGAAATAAATTTTGAAACATAGTGCCTATCTCAGTCTGGAATCTTATCATGGCACTTTGTTTAAATAGCTTATCCTAACTGGAAAAAAGGTTTAAACATTTACGTAAAAAATAGACAATCTTATGGATTTTTATCATTACATTTTTTATTGAAATACGTATCCTAAGGGTGGAAGAGGTTCAAATATTTACTATAAACTATTCTCCCTATGCGAAGAACGGACACTTCAATTCGTTCATTATATAACAGAAATGTGTTTCCTTATTTCGTACTTTTGCTAACACCAACACCACACCACCAACAAAGGAATACGTTATAATGCACGAACGGTCAGAAGGAAATGAATCAATAAGATAGAAGAGAGTAATTTTACGGAAGAGAACCCAATACATATAGTTACGAGCATGTATGTGTTACAATTATGTCCCGCAGTCACATCTAAGTCCCGAGTAATGTGCCTTCTATATCTACCTGTCCTCCTCTATTCTTAAATCCGAATCCTCTCGTATAATACTCGGATAATGAAGCAGTGGTGAATACCCGTACATCCTGGATTTCGCACTTGAATTTTAATCTAGACTCAAATTAATGATCTCACGTAACATGTCCATTGTCTAGCACTCAATACAGACACCGAAACAACATCTTTGTATTGGCGTAGTTGCCCGGGAAAGTGAAGCGAGAAAAAAAAAGTCCATTATTTTGGCGGAAGTGCAAAACTTAAAACAAATTCTGCTGTGCTGCTATCACAGGGTTGTAAAATCATCTCAAACGATTCAACTTTCAAGTTCATTGTTGTGAACTTAAAATTTATTTATTTATTTTTGCAGGCCATCTACTCTTGTGCTGTCCTGCCAATACTGTACTAAGGTATTATGTAGGGGTCAGAACCTTCCATTCAAAAAGTTTGAGCACAAAACCTCGCGGCGACAATCTTGTGGACCAAAAACTCACCTGGTCAAAAGCTCGCAGCCCAAAACCTTGCATGGTCAAACTCACCCCCCAAAATCTCGCCGGGCCAAAACTTTGCGGGACAAAATCTCGCTTGGCCAGAACCCCGTGGTCCTTATCTCGCAGCACAGAATCTCGCTTGGCCTAAACTACGTGGAACGTAATTGCGCCTGTCGTCAGTATAAACCTCGTCACGACGATTTCTTCGATGTAGGATATTCTATGTATTACTATATGTATATATTTAGTAATAACACATAACTGCATTAAAATAATGACAAGAAATAAATTCTAACGCTTGCTTTGGAAATTTATATATATATATATATATATATAAATGAAAATTACTATGTTTGTAACATTATATCTCTTAAGCCACCCGACCGATCTCGATCAAATTTTCAACATAGATGAAGTTCGGGCCTGGGATGCTTTTTTTTTATATAATTTCACTTATATGATCAGAATGAAGGAAATGGGGAATGAAGAAAGTGGGAGGAAACAGGAATACCCAGGAGAAAACCCGCGCACACGATGTTTTGTCTATTATTATTATTATTATTATTATTATTATTATTATTATTATTATTATTATTATTATTATTATTATTATTATTATTATTATTATTATTTATAATATGGAATTGCATATTAAGAAACTCGTTGGGTAAATTTTAAGAAGTTTCATCCCGCAAGATTTTGACCATGCAAGATTTTGGTTCGTGAGGTTTTGGGTGGCGAGATTCTGGCCACGCGAGGTTTTGGCCCTTGAGATTTTAGGCGGCGATGTTTCGGCCGCGAGATTTTGTCCGTATTCCCATTCGAAACTCTCAAGCACTCGTATACAGTAATAATTTTGTGGATGACGCAAAGGGAAATTCTCCTAACTCCGAAGCTATGACATTCCCTCCTTTTCGGGACATATCCAATCGTGCCCCACGTAGATTGTCAATATTATCGTAGTATTACTTTTATCCTTGTCCCTTTATGTGCTGAAATGACCACGGGAAAAATCTTATGAAATCACTACTGCTCGTATACACAGGATAGAATGCATTTTTTCTTTTCTTCTTTTTGAGTATGGCTTTTCTATCTAGGTGGGAAATCCACATGGTCTTATTGATGGTTTCTAGATCAGACTTCCAAAATAAGGGTCAACATGAAGTTTTGGATGGTGCGAGCGGTCCCGGGTTCGATTCCCGATGGGGCCACTCGGTCGACAAAGTGTAACATCTTTTTCACACCAGCCATCTTGAATGAGGTTTTTCCTGGGTTTCCCTCACATCAGGCAAATGCCGGGATAGTACCTAACATAATGGTCCCAGGTCGCTTCCTTCCTCCCCCCATCTTTTCTTCCTACCCTTCCCTGGGTAGTGTGCTCGCCGAGGGACCTTACCTGACGGGCTAAATGGCTTTAGATGCCGAAAGCCCGAAAATCTAATTCCTATGAAGTTTTGGAAATATTGATATCTCGCATCATTTACAAAATTTTTAGGTTTCAACATATTGTAGGGATGTATGCGTGACGATTTTATCAGAGATAATACAAATAATTAGTAAGAAACATGCTTAAGTTCCTCGAATATTTGATACCGGTATGACATTTTGCTCATATGCCTTGCATCAAGAGTAGTGACGGATCAAAGGAATTGGGGATAACAGCACTCCTAAGCCTATCTTTTTTTCTTCTAAGCCCAGTTGATTTTCCGATACACAGTCACTTTTGTTCTTCACACAATGACACACACACACACACACACACACACACACACACACACACACACACACACACACATAATTACGTATATGAATGTATATTTTGTTCTGTTTTGACTCAAAATTTGCATCTGAAGCCTACGTTCATCATCCAAGAGGCAATCGACATCCCCATCCTAAAATGATCGAGTCACGAAAACCTTCATCAAGACTACCATTGATGATTCATATGCCTTGCATTAAGAGTACCAATTACAACTTTAGGAAGTTTATAATATAGATGTGTGGTGGTTTAAATTTTTTTTTTCAATTTTTTTGTCGGAAAATGTAAATTTTTGAAAACTATTATTTGAAAGTTTAATCTCAATAGATCACTCAAACCAAAGTTAAATTCATTCAAAGGCATATTTACAGCTTTCATATTCTGTTACAACTTTTAAATACACATAAATAAGTTTCTCTTTAATCAGAAGAAGATATTGTAAATGTATAGAGCGTTACTATGCTGTAATGAGGTACTTTCTCTGTAAGTTATTTTTCTTACTATCTACAGTGAAGTGATGTAACGGTAATGATCTATCTATTAAAATGCTACAATAGCAATAAAAACGCCTTTTTCTTTTTTTATGTGCTAGCCATAGGCTAGCTCTCTTTTAGAGGGCTACACCCTCTCTTAGGTGGGAGAAGTGAAGGTATAATGGTACCGGAGTAAGGCATGGTTGGGCTAAGAGTAATTTATTTACTACTAGAACTAGGACATTATGATCTTTTCGATCATAATCATATATGAATGGTAGGTGTAGTTTTAATAACATAAGGGCATTAACATAACAACAAGTATAGTTGAACACAACATAAATATAAATATGGTAATTATAGAAATATCTATAAGTGAGAAAATAAAGCAAAACATGAGAACAATAGAAGCACGAAAATTAAGATAAGATAGATTATATAAATAGATGAAAAAGAAACGTTACTTTACATATATATGATTGATATTGATAGGGAAATAAATAAGGAAATAAGCAGACAGTATATTATAAGCAAAAAATATTAATGATCATAACGAAGGATTAGGTATAGCATGCATGATACGTATGATATAGTAATGGGCGTGAATGATGTGGCAAGGTGCATACACAGGACAACACGTGGGTGATATTAGTTAGACAAATGAGCTTATCTTCAGCCTAGGGTCTGCTCTAGGCAATGATGCGAATGAGGCCCATGATAGTAAATAATGATAATCACTATGCTGGAAATGATGAGTGACTGAGAGGAAGATGTTCATGAATCACATAATCTGTGACAATAAGTAAAGCAGGGTCTAATGGTGGTAGTGTATAGTGATATAATGTGAAGAGAAGTGAAAGTGGAGGATAGTAATAACGGTGAGGTGTTGGATGAAGTGCTAAATAACGCATTGTATCTTGGAGTAAAGGATGGCGAGTTTTGAAGCGTTTGGCGATATAAGTGAGCCGCAGTTTTTCAATGTAGAACTGTAAGGTCGTAAAAGTAATTAGACGATACAGATCTTGTGTGGGACTAGGCAATTTAATACGGAATGCTGTACGAAAAATATGGCGTTCTAGGATTAAAAGTTTATTGTAGAACTTTGGCGGGGCAGCTAACCAAGCAGTAAATCCGTATGTGATGACTGGTCGTAAGAATACTTTGTACGTATTTAGTATGGTGTGTGCTTTAAAGCCCCAAGTGATACCAGTCAGGCATTTCAAGAGATTAAATCTATTGTAGGCGTTAGTAGTAACGGTTTTTAGATGTTGCAACCAGGTAAGAAGGCGGTCATATGTAATTCCCAGATATGTAACAGTATTACTGAGTTGAATAGGCACCCCATCTACGTGTAGAGAGAGTTTACGTGGATTTCTACGGAATTTGGAAGTTTGTCTGGGTGGTAAGAAAACTATGGTCTGAGTTTTAGCTGCGTATAGTAAGCCTCCAGAAAGTACACCAGGTGTAGAAGCGATCGATAGCAGTCTGTAAGATAGTATTGATCTCCTGGATAGTTGTTCCAAGTGCTAGAAGGGCCCTGTCGTCCGCATACTGGAAAAGATGGACTTTATCTGGTAATCGGGGCATATCACCTACATATAGAAGATATACGAAGATCATTACGAAAGTTTTGAGATGTGAAATAACTTACATACTTAAAATCAATTTAACACTTCATATTCTCAAAGTATTCACCATTACACTGTACACACTTTTGCATCCTCGAAAAACACTTTTGGAAGCAATGTTGCCAGTCTTTTTCTTCAAGTGTTGAAAGTTCATTCTCGTAAGCCACTACAGCTTCTTCAGGTCTGCAAAATCTCTTCCCACGCATGCGATCTTTGATCCTAGGGAATAGATAAAAGTCACACGGGGCAGGTCAGGGCTATACGGCGGATGAGTCTTAAGTTTGACCTTCGTAGATTCTAAAAACTGAATTGTGATGTTGGCCGTGTGTCCGGACGCGTTGTCATGATGAAGCAGGATCCCACGCAATCCAGTTCTTGGACGCCGTTCCCGAAGCTTCTGGAACACTTTTGTTAGGCTAACAGTGGTGTACCACTGAGCAGTAACAGTCCTTTGTTCTTCAAGTAGAACAGTTGCAACATGACCAGATTTGGAGAAGAAAGTTGCGACCATCTTTTTCCCCACACTTCGCGGTCGCTTCACTTTCGTCGGGTGGATTTTCATATGGAAAGATCCAAATTGTAGACTGGCGTTTATTTTCAGGGTCAAATTGATAGATCCAAGTCTCATCACCAGTAACAATGTCAGAGACGCGTCTAGAATTGCTTCCATCAAATCTTGCAAGCAACAATGCGTATCTCAAAACTTTCGTAGTGACCCTCGTAATAAGGGGGATACAACCGACCCTTGCAGTACTCCAGAGAATAGAAAGATAGAATGTGATAAACTGCCTTGTACTGAGATATAGGTGATACGATTGGTAATGAAGTTGTATATGAGGCGAATATATGAGATAGGGAGCTGGAATTTGAGAAGTTTGTATATGAGCTCAAGGTACCAGACCTTGTCGAATGCTTTCTCCAAGTCAAATAACACTAAGCAGGAAGGTTGAGGTGAATTATAATGTTGTGTAATGAGCGTTGTGAGTCGGAGTAGCTGATCATCGATAGAGAAGGCTGGTCTAAAGCCTAATTGTGTGACTGGAAGTAAGTTATGATCAGCGATAAAACATGTATCATTTAACCAGAATACGCTCTAAGATCTTACTGAAGGTGGAAGTAAGTTGGATAGGTCTATAGGATGTAATATTCTGTGGAGGTTTGTGTGGTTTAGGAAACATAAGCGTCTTAGTTGTTTTCCAAGCTAAAGGAAAAAGCCAGTGCGCAGTATGAATGTGTAAACATTCGCAAGAAGAAGCAGTAGCAAGATAGGGCATTCTTTGATATGGCGATATGTCACGTTATCGAGACCAGGTGCAGTATTTCGTTTATTATGAAGAACTTGAGAGATTTCGTGAACAGTGATGGGAGCAGAGACAGCAGCATTAGTAGGTAATATATGAGTAATATTCGGTTGAAGTTGCGGCGATGAGGTATTAAGTCTGTCTGCAGCGTGTGGTGCGTTGTCAGATGACGGTGTGAAAATTTCTTGTAAGTGATCTGCAAATGCATTCGCTTTATCTTGATCGGTAGAAATAGGTGTGTCACCTAGTAAAATAGGGTAAGGTGTAGTAGTGAATTTCCCACACAATGCATTAAAGTGAGTCCAGAATTTTGTAGGATGCGATGTTTCGGAAAGATTGTTGCATGGCTTTACCCATGAGCAAAGTTTATATGCTTTGACGTATTTGTGAACTGTACGTTGAAGTTGTTTGTGATGTCGGAGCGCTTGTGGATTGTGAGTGCGGAGATAGTCTCGATAGAACTGGCGTGAACGTTTGATCATCGTGATGTATTAAGGCGGAAGCTTACAAGTGAACCTTCCGAAAATGATAGTTGCAGTGAAAGATGTGGCCTATGCCAATTGAAAGAGCTGTAACAGAGATGAGCATTCCCAAAAAATTAGCTGCCCATAGCAATAGGTTCAAGAAATATAAGGGGTGGAAGTTCGGGAAACAGCAAGGTTGGACAAGGGGGAAAAGTACAAATTCCGCAAAAAAGGGGCACGGCAAAATACTATGCTGACAATTTATGTATAGAAAGAGACTTGCCACAATAGGGAACAAATGAAGGCCACCAGTAGGGTTAACAGTGTTGCCAACTGCAATAAAAAGTACATGTTTTGCAAAGAGCACAATATGAAGTGAGCGCAATATTCAGTGTCATGTAGAACATAAGATATGGCGTGTATAATCAGTGGTACAATCTAACAAAAGAGAATAGAAAAAAACAGAAGTACAAAAAATACGGAAAAGACGAAGTTGGCCATAATGCGCCACATTTGATCAAGAGCTGTGCATATTAGAATGAACAAAACAAGAAGCACTGACTATGCGGGAAACCGACGTACCTAGAGTCGAAAAGGAAAACGAGTTCCAAAGTTGGCAGCACTAGCCATGAACATCCAGACAATTCTAACATAGTTAGGCCACTCGCTTCACAAAAAGAAAATTCCGGCAACAGGCATCACTCGAAATGCATCAATGCTAGAGTGATTGAGGCAATGCCAAGTCGGGAAACATGAAATGGTTGGGTTGAGCTAACAACCTATAATAGAAGTAAACATTATGTCATGGTTGGGTCGTATGTGGGAATATACAGGGTGTCCCACTAAACTTTGTGACCCGAAAGATTTGAGAAATGAACAAAAATGTGACTGATCCAGTTGTGCAGGAATGTACCAATGTCAGGGGTGATAAAAGTCTGCAAGTGCTCCCAGGATCCCCATCATAGGGACCCCGGAGCCAGCTTCAAACTTTCAAATGGCAACAGGGACCGAGTAGTACCTCTCTCGATAGATCATGGATTGTGCAACAACACATATAGGAAACATTTGCTATATGAAGCATGTTTTTCAAAATGGCCGCCACAAATATATGTTGTGTCTTAACATGGCATCGGACATTATGATCTCAAATTGTTGCGAAGCGAAAAGAGCTGTTGCAAATCCAATTGCACACGAATGTACTCATGTCGAGGGCCAAGAAAACTTTGTAAGAAGCAAGTCCCCATGGTCCCCATCATAAGGCTCGAGGGGTCAACCGCAACATTTCAAATGGGAACAGGGGGCGCATGATATTTCTCTGGATAGATACAACAGCGACTACAAGAAACATTTGCCATATGAAGCACGGGTTTCAAAATGGCCGCCAAAAATGCGCGTTGTTCTTGTTACCGAGCAGATATTTTTGGCGGCCATTTTGAAATCCCATATAGTAAATATTTCTGATATGCGTTGTTGTATATTCCATGATTTATCGAAAGAAATAAAACTCGACCGATGGTGCTACTTGAAATTTTGAAGTTGGCCCCCGGGACCCTATGATGGGGGACTTGTGGGCACTTGCGTCTCACAGAAGTTTCTCGCAGGCTGACATGGGTACATTCCTGCACAACTGGATGTGTCACATTTTTTCGCTTTGAAAATATTTCAGTTGCAGAGTTAGGTGGGACACACTGGATATATCATATAGGCGGTGATAGTACTGCAGACAGCAACACACAGCAGATCAAGCCTTTGATTATGTTTGCTTTCTACAGGTGTGGATATGTGATAGAAAGACCACCAAAGGTTCCGACACCTCTAGAGTACTGTTTCGAGACATTCACAGGCGATCATTGTACCATGTGTGACGGATTTGCAGTATTCCGCTGTGCTCACTGCAAATGTATCTTCTGTTTGGACCATTGTCTCATCGAACAAATACACGTACAATGTGGACGAGCATGAAAGAAGTGATGCGAAATGATGCGAAGGCTAAAGCCTCTTGCCGGAATTTTCTTTTTGTGAAGCGAGTGGCCTAACTATATTACAATTGTCTGGATTTTCATGGCCATTGCTGCAAACTTTGGAACTCGTTTTTCTTTTCGACTCTAGGTACGTAGGTTTCCTGTATAGTTGGTGTTTTTTTTGTTTTGTTCATTCTAATATGCACAGCTCGTGATCAAATGTGGCC
Source organism: Thermobia domestica (assembly GCF_964235325.1). Lineage (NCBI taxonomy): Eukaryota > Metazoa > Arthropoda > Insecta > Zygentoma > Lepismatidae > Thermobia > Thermobia domestica. The sequence continues at coordinate 159,670,503 of NC_137462.1, forward strand.
CATTATGGCCAACTTCGTCTTTTCCGTATTTTTCGTACTTCTGTTTTTCTATTCTCTTTTGTTAGATTGTACCACTATTATACACGTCATATCTTATGTTCTACATGACACTGAATATTGCGCTCACTTCATATAGTGCTCTTTGCATAACATGTACTTTTCATTGCAGTTGGCAACACTGTTAACCCCATTGGTGGCCTTCATTTGTTCCCTATTGTGGCAAGTCTCTTTCTATACATCACTTGTCAGCATTGTATTTTTGCCGTGCCCCCCCTTTTTTTTTTTTGCGGAATTTGCACTTTTTCCCCTAGTCCAACCTTGCTGTTTCCCGAATTTCCACCCCTTATATTTCTTGAACCTATTGCTATGGGCAGCTAATTTTTTGGGAATGCTCATCTCTGTTACAGCTCTTTCAATTGGCATAGGCCACATCTTTCACTGTAACTATCATTTTCGGAAGGTTCCCTTGTTAGGTTGATAAGGAACGGATTGTGTGGTTGTAATGTACAAGTTGCGGGCTTCCTGGATTGCAGAGCTAATGTTGTCTACAGTCTGATATGAATCGTCGCTTGTGGTGGGTTCGGTTAGATCACTGGTGAGGTCTGAAATATGTGTACGATACTGATCCCATTTAGCTCTATCATAATGCAAGCTCACTCGCAATGGTAACGAAGAACTAGTTGTAGCTAAATATGGTTTATAGACTAGCTTGATGGGTGCATGATCGCTGCCCAGAAGATCAAGGATTTCGACATTGCAATGTGATATAAGGTTTGTTGAGTCGATAACTATGTCAGGCTTGGTGTTTGAGATGGGGCGTGTAGCTTGCGGAAGATCAGGAATAATTTCAGTAGTGTGAGGTCAAGAATAATTCCAGCAGTTATAAAGAAAATTCGTCCGGTCACCATCGCTGCGGCTATGCATATTGAAGTCAGCCATAATAATATATCTATTGAAAGTGTTGGAGATATATTGTACGAACTGCTCAGGCAATGGATGGTTTGGTCTAAAATATATAGTTATCAGTATGATTATGATATTTTGGAAATAAACAGTGGCAATCAGGTATTCGGGAACAGCTGTTGCAGTATAGTGATGCTGGCGAAGAGGGATGTGAGAAGAAATCCCTATGGCCACTCCTCCATTAGCTCGAAGTGGAGGTAGAGTGTTTGCAGAATGGAGCATGGTTTAACATGGTAAACGACAAGAGCAAGAGCTTGTAAGAAATGTTTCATTAAGGAAGAAGGCTGTTACATGTTCCTCAAGAAGAAGCTATTCAAATAAAATTTTATTGTTTGGTAGTGACCGTATGTTGAGTAAGAGAAAAGTTAAAGCCATGATATTAATCGAGAGTAGTGGCATGTGATTTAAGGAAATGGGCAGTATTGCCGGAATAAGTTGCAGTAAAAGTGACATGGAAGGTGTTTTTTTCTGCTATTATGATTTGTTCTAAGATATGAGACCTAATGAAAGGATAAATATTTTGCAGAGCTAGTGTTAGAAACGTTAGTAACTGGTCTAATGAAACAGGAGCATCAATCGGATGTGTAGTGGTTTGAACTGGTGTCGGTGGTCGCAAAGCAACGACGAGTTCAGGATCGTCCTGGATAGGATCCGGCTTTGCCTTACTCTTGTAACTGTACGCGGGATGCTGCTCATTACAAGTGGCGCATTTTGGTGGCGATTGCAAGTTGTTACAAGTCCGAGTGTTATGAGGACCAGCACAGTAACCACATTTACTCGTACTTCTACAATCGGATGTCTGATGAGCATTGTAAACCTGGCAGCACTCACAGCGGATAGGCATAGGAACTGGTATTCGTGATGGCTCTACTACGTAATTATGGTTATAAATGTAGGCTCCTGATGCCAATAGCGCATCGATGGTTTCTTGATGGTCAGTAAGAACACGAATCATATAGGTAGGGCCTTGGTCGTTTTGAATTCGTAGTACTTTCGTAATGTTGTGGCCTTCTAGCTTAAGCTCCTCTTGAACCTCTTCATCTGTATAAGAGGGGTCAACCCCCCGAATAACAACAGATAACAATAGTGATCGTTTCGGTGGTGGAGGCTACTTACGTGTGGAAGAGTTTAGTGATTGAATCTTCGCATTTGGACCAAAAGTGTCAATAAGCTCTTTCTTTTTTAAGTGTAGTGAGAAGAGTTGTATTCGGCGTCTTTAAAATGATATCATTCCTCGTATTGACGATTTATGATACAGCTGCTCGAGGAAGGCACTTGCGTAGTTGGATGGCGACGAACTTTGCATTGTTGAATTTCACGTCGAAATTCGTGAGCAACATTGAATGAACTGAAGGTGAAGTAGATCCGTCAGTATGATTTGAAGATAGAGCTGTGTCCATTGGAACTTGGCTTAGATCCGGATTAGAAGCGAGATGTTGCTTTTTCAGAGGCGGAGATTGTAGAAGGCGTTCGGCATAACTGTCTGTCTGTTCTGATGCATGTGGCGATCTGCTGCGGACAGAGCCAGAAGAAATGACAGAAGTGGCAGAGGCAACTGAGGCTTGAGAACCTCGCCGCTGCTGCTGAGATTTGCTAATAGTGGAAGAGGTGTGGCTTGGATCCCTATGGGTCCTGACCTTCGTGTTGCTCTCGGTGGGTCCAGCAAAAACTTGAGGTAATCCTGAATGCTTGCCTTTCATCGTTTTGCCTGATAATAGCCGTGGTTCCGCCATCGAATAATCCGCTCATGGGCTGATGTCCAAATGAAAAGATGTGTTACGCCTGTAGATGTGTGATGAATGATTTGATGGTACGAGGTGTAATGATGATAGGTTTCACCCTCTAGCACTGAAAAGTGCTGTCAATCCCAGTGAGAGCGTATGCGTACTGGTTTTGGTTGTGCGTGTGCTACACAATGTCCTCGAAGGCACGTTAACACTTCCCAGCTAAGCCAGGTTTTATACAAATTACAACTTGTGACGTATGGTACATCAAGCTGATGAGAGAGTATGAATAAAAACACCTAAGCTCCAACCTCTAACTCTTGATTTCAAACCTTTGGTTTACGGTTATTTGTGATTTCACGTTTAACAAAGACAAATGTTTTAAAGTATGTGTATAACTTATTTAAATACATCTTGTTGATAAAGTTTATATTTTAAAATTATTGTTTAAAGCCTTTCTATTTTAATAAGCCTTCTCCAAAATCAATGCAAATGAATTATGCTGCCTTCTTTGGAGTTCTTTTATATTACATGTTTGTGGACGTTTATATGTTTGTCTGCAATTCTTTCGACAATGAGACCTCGAAAACCACAAGTGCTAGAAACACGCCATTTCCACTGGTCAATTCCAAATTTTGTGTAGATAGTCCAGTTCTAATTGAATATTTAAGAAACATGGCCGTTACCTCTTTATTACATTTTTAAGGGTACACTGGAAGTGTTGAAATTCTAAAAAGAAGTAAAGCATTCTATCCTATGAGTTATAAATTCCAACACAACATAGTTGTGTACAGGGGTTGTATATCTCTCAGGCGTCTGTATCATAGCCAAAGGATAGTGAAAAACGAAGTATAACCATTTCTCCAGTCTAAGACGAATCTTTATTGTTTCGCGTGTTTTGTCCAATGAACACCATATATATCACTGACATGATTAATTGTGTATGTAATGTATTTGCTTATTACATAATGTATGCAAGAAGAAAGAAAACACCGATCATATATGAATTAGAAACTCCAACCGGAAGTAGACTCAAATCTTGCAATCGGTGCGAGATATTGAAAAAATATTCCCTTTATGGTACCGCTTGCCGATTTTTTTTTATCAAGATGTCTTTCACTTGTGTCTGTGAAGGGACATGTACAGATGTTGTGAGGAATGACAAGGAGATTCATGCTCACAGTGGGTGATGCGCTGTGTAGAGAACGCAAGTTCAGCTAGTAATGAGTTAATTTTAAAAGTAACTTGCCCAGAACTGGTAATGAAGTTGGGCTCCTTTACTACAGTGAAACCTGTCTATGTTGGCCACCATCGGTTCCATCGAAAAGTGGCCAACTTAGACAGGTGGCCAACTTACAGAAAATAAGTGTGATTTGTGTATTTTTAGAATAGGGTTTCTAGTATTACTTGATTGTAAAATTTTAATAAGCAGTGCCACGACAGCTAGTTATAAATAATGTATGTAGAGTAATCATAAAAGTATACAGTACTAGAAAATATTATTATAGTATGTTTAATATATGTGCATACCTTCTCTTCCTGAAAACTAGTCTGATACATTGGATTATTTGGATTGAAAACACAATAACACAAACAACCATGAAAAAGAAGCATATGTACGCAGTTAATTGAAATTGATATAATAGCACACTGAGTTATTCAGATTGAAAACAAGAAAAGCTAAGTTATAAATTGAGAAATTCATATGCAATTCATATGACTTCTTTTCAGTTGTTACTGAATGGTGGTTCATTCTAGACATATTTGTTTTATTCTTTTTGGCAGATATGCACATTCTAATATTGTAGTTAACTACCTCTTGTTAATGAGCTAAAAGTGTTTCCCTCGGAGCCAAAGATGTTTTGAGAAAATCTTGAAGGAATTGATATCTCAAACACTCCGCTATCTTTTGACAAGCCGACAGGTGCCAATAGTTGACAATTGAGATGGTTAGTTTTAACCTTAGAGAATTTTCTGGAATTACTAAAGCTCCCCACTGATGAGAGGAGCTTATATAGCTAATGGTTTTACCAAACCAGACAGGGTAAACAAATACGTACAGCCATTTTCTGAATTCCTGTACGTGCTTTTTCTTATTCACACCTTCCTTCACCACCCCTTTATGAGGGTAGTGTTCTGGCCATTGACCTCCAAGAACAAATCGTGCGAATCTATGCTTCTTTGTGTCCAGTCACAAATACAGAACATCTGCCTCTCATATGGGAATAAGAAAGAGTTAAGAAAAATAACAAAACATATTTTGCGTGGCCAAGATACGCAGGTAAATTTATCATTATCATCATAGGATAAACATTGCTTCAGTGCGGCCAACTTCCAAGATAGACAGGTGGCCAACTTATAGAGTAGTAAGTAACGAATGTCTTATGGTAAAATGCAGGTTCAAGACAACTTAGGCCAAGATAAGCAGGAGGCCAACTTAGAGAGATGGCCAAGTTGACAGGTTTCACTGTATTACTATTTTATTTAGATAAAAGAGAAATGCATGACATTCTAAGCTTAATAAATTCTAATCATGCTCTGAGGGTTCAAAGAGACTATTAAGCAAATGATTCATAATGAAATAACCAGTGTTATGTCGAAGTGGAATTAAACTGCATCTTGAGGAAACTTACAGTGGCAATTTTGCACAAAATTGATGTGATACACCCAATGTTCGTACTTGTGGACTTGATCAGGAAAGGGAAATAATCGACTCAATATTATCTTGAAAATATTTTTTATTTATATTTCAATATTAATTTTTTATAACATTTAACAACACTAGTACTTATTGCAATTTTGTATTTCTCAAAATGTACTAGTAATATCAGCAAACCAGCAATTAAGGATTTAAAAATAAGTATTGTTCATTAAAGTTTATATCGTTTTTACATGTATACAGTACATGTATGCAAAACATATATGTACTAACATTTTACTTTTAAAATATGTAATATAATCAATTAGGCAAGTGTACGCGATAGGCAACTCATCCCACGAAAAGAAAAAAAAAACTATTTTTGTAAACACCAAGTGTATTAAACAAATAAACAAATCTGATATATTGTTAGAATATTTTATAAATAATTATTAAGTACGTAAATTTTGTACATTCAGACACATGAAATGATGATGCTGGCGTTCAGAATTTAAAATAAAACATACATACACACACACACACATACAAGTTGAAGGTTTGTTATTTTACTACATTTATTATTTTTTAGTAATCATAGTAATATGAGTTTTTATTCTACGAAACTACTATACCATACAAATTTTGTCTTTCGAAGTGGTAAACCGTGTTTTCTAAATTATTTATTTTCATAAATAGAAGGAACTCTATATCATTGTTCTGAAATATTAATTGAAACTGAAAAAAATCGCAGAAAATTATGCTTTGAATATTTTAAATGTATTTAAAATTATGCTTTGAATATTTTACAAGCCCTGTAATTACTTTTTCAACAATTAGAAAGAAGTGTACAAAATCCAACAATAAATATTAAAAATTTAATTGTGTAATTTTGCTTAGTACATAAGAATTACTGTTTAATGAAACACATTTTCGAGTTATCAAAAGTCAATGTAGAAACTGGAGTCCAAAGTACAAACTAGATCGAGTTGGCTGAGGGCAGAAATCAATGGAGAACTGCCGCGTTTCATACTGCCATAGAGTTAGTTTAACATGACGTTGAATTCAAATCAATATAATCTCATACACTTTGGCAACAAAGTTCTCAACAATAAGGAATTCCTCACGTATACTGACTATTTCATTAAGTAATGTTTTGTAAGCACAAGAGAAGTAAACAGATAAATTGTAAAAAAAAAATTAATAATAATAATAAAATTGATAATTGATTTTATCGATATTTTGAAACTGTAGAGTAAAATAGAACTAACTAATAATTACATGTAAGAATAAAATTTATTTAACCCTTTATTCATTAAGTTTTTAATTAAATTCATAAATTTTATAATCTTTTGTACTTAAAATGAGTTATGTCAGTGTCTTGCTTTTCTGTTTTACCTAATTTTGTGTTGTAAATTTTTGGGAATATCATATCCTAAATCCAGCAAAGATTATTCTTTATAATACATAAATTAATATCTCTAATAGCAATATATTTGTATACTGTACCGTATATAATAGTGTATAACAAGACACATATTTATTATTTCCAGAAATATAATACATAGAAGTTTCATACATATAGTAGGCTAGCATTGTACCAAAACATAACACAAGAAAGAACGGTGTAAACTTACAAAATGCAGGTACTTCTTATCTATTATTGAATTCAGGACACTCAAATGGATAAAACTTGTGTGGATCAATCACATCAAATGTGATACTTGGCTTTCATAAACATTTCCTTAATCGTGACTTTTTTTTCAGAGACTTAAAAAGTCTCGTCAGCAAATAAGTTTAAACGATCTCACCTTCTTTACAAAATACTTACGTTTCTAAATTTTTTGTATGTTAACGCTTGAGGGCAAATATAAATAAAGTTTTAAGACTTAGTGTCCCACAGCTATCATTCCTTAATCTTCAACTTTTGCGTCCTGAAGTCGTAGGAAGCTAACCCTCTAAAAAATTCGAAGAGAGCATGTCTTAAAAATTTACTTCATTACAAGACAATGAAAAATAGTTGAAACTTAGTGTAACTCGATGCAAGTTATTTTATGAGAAATACTTTATCTTCTATTACATGAATTACGAAAGATATATTCAACAATCAAAACATTATTCAAAGATGACAGCCATTCAGTTTAGGTACATGGAATCTTTACTGTATTCACTTTATAAACACTCACCAACAAACACTTGAACTATAACTTAATAATTTGAACTTTTAAAATAAAAGCATAAATTAAGAATTTCAGTCACAATTCCTTTAATGAAAACACCACCTCAGTAAAATATCACACCTTTCTACTAGTTATCCCCCAAATCTTCATATATACCTTTTTATTAGAAAAAATATATCGAAGTTGGCCCAAAAGTCACATTGGCCTTTAAACCACCCCGTTAAAAAATATTCAAGTTATTCTGTTCGTTTTTATCATGGGTATCACTGTCTGCTTGGTGCACCTATGAACAATATATAACCACTAATATTCATCTAATGAATATTTAGTAATATTTAGGTAAAGTTTTAAGTGTATATATTTGAACTCTATAAAATTCGCTGTTTTTCTTCCTACTACATATTCTCAACCTCTTTATTACTTCAGTCTCTCTTTGTATGAAGATGTCTAACATTTATATACGTTTACACTTTCTTTACAGAAGGAAAATAATTGTTTTCAATGACAGGTACACTCAACTTCAGTGAATACTTTAAACTATCCTTGTTGACGATTACTATGCTTCACTAGTTTCCTTTTGATCACTTTTCTTCGTTTGGAGTCTGCTGCAGCAATACCTAACTTCTTCATGATTTTAGGTTGTGATAAAGACATTTTCTTCATCACAGTTGGTAATTTTTTGGGTATTCTTTCCATCTTTTCAAACGTGGGAGGTGCTACAGAACTGTTACTGGTTGAAACGAATGATAAAGTTGCTGGATTCATTGAAGGTGTAACTGTACTTCTTCGTTTACGGCCTAGCATAAACGGTATCAAGGCAGCCATGGTCACTGGAACAATACCAGCACCTAAGGCTGCTAAAACAGCCCTGGAATTTGTAGAAAGACGATTACCTCTGGCCACAACAGGACGAGCTATAAACCTGGTCGCCGTAGTTGTTGAATTACCAGGGTCATCACTTTGAGGTTTGTCTGCCAATTGACCTGCTTCATCTACTGAATCGAAGTTGTTTTCTACTTCCAAGAGGCCTCCGTGAGAAGTAGTAGTGTTGACTCCGTTAGCAGACGGTAATACCGTGAGTCGAATGCTCATAGGTTTAGGGGAAAATGAAAAGCCTCTTTTAGATCCATGTCTGTGAGGTATCATGTAGTCTTTAGTGCTTGATAATAGCACCCATCTCCCATCCTCCGAATCTCCATCACTATCTATTCCATGATAAACCACAGGAGTTGGTTTTCGGTATGGAGGTGCGTTATAGTCATCATGATGATCTGGTTTCCATGGTTTCGTCCAACGATTTATGACTGGTTTACGGTATGGAAATGCATTGAAAGAATCATCATGGCTGTCGGGCTTATCGGAGTGAGAAGGTTTTGATGGCGGACGACTTACAACAAGTGGTTGGTTTCTATCGGGTTCCCAATGAGAAGGACGATCATGTGATTCTGCTTCAGACCAATGAGCATATGGTTTGTGAGAAGGCCAGCCAGGTGGTTTCCCATCAGTGATTATGAGTGGCTCTTTGTTATTTTGCCATGGTTCAGGTCCTGGTTTAGTCCACGGACCTTTATCTGAGTGTGGGCCATTAGATGCTGCAGCAGTTGGCCAGCGTGAAGGATAAGTACTCCAAGTTGACTCAGTTGAACTTGCTGGCTTTCTGTTTAGAATCCACTTGGTAATTTTACTAGACGACCAAGGAATAGGCTCTAGTGTCACCCACCCTTCATGTTCATGATTTGTTGAATAATGTGGATAATGATCTTTTGATAATGACCAGGAAGCGGCTTTTGATTTATCAGGATCAGGACTTGGAGACGAAGCCTCTAAATCCCCATTATCTGTCCACTCAGCTACTCTGTTGGATAAACGCTCTTCGATATTTTCTGAATTGCTTGAATAGCCGTGAGATGGATGATCAATGCCAGTCAGCATATGGAAATCAGGACTGATGTGGGATGGTAATCGGTTTGAACCAAATGAAGGACTGCTAATATTTTCATTAAATTTTTTATCGTGTGTAATAAACAGAGAAGAACTGGGAAGATGAGAAGAAGACATTGGCCTTTCTCTCGATGTCTCATGCAAGTTGGCTAAGAGTTTGTTGAGAAGATCTTTGGACACTGGTTTTATGGTTGGAGCGTTTGTGTCCGTTTCTACATTGATTGTCTGACTGCATGACTTGTCCCCTTCACAGTCAATAGTGTACGTGGGGATGTGAAGAGTCGTTTGAGGACGAGGGGTAGTGGTAGTTGTTGTAGTGGACGATGTGGTGGTAGTAGTTGATGGTGTGGTGGACGAGAAATAAGATCTGAACGGACCCCGATGGCTATCTCTTCCAATGTTTAATGGTTTGGATGTAATGATGAGTGAACTTAGGGGAGATTTCCCTCGCTGGTATGTTGGAGGTCCTCTATAAAACCCCACTTGTCGATCTGGTGAAGACACGAAATGTAACGAGGCATCGGACCTTGCAGCTGGAAGTCTGTCTAAAGTCAGTGTCATCAGTAAGATGACTGTATGAAGTATGCACATGATGTAGAGTTGAAGTTTCTATCCTGAGTTGTTTATCATGTTAATTTTCCATATACCTGAAATGAAAATAAAAGACAACAGCTTTAGTACATAAAGATAGTTTCAAAAGTAGTGTAATTGAAACTGACATATAGAACTACCATATAATAAGATTGTGACAAGCAAATTAAATAAAAATGAAATTGTGAAATTCATTTGCTTTTATTTAGCCAGTTACCCTTAGAAGTTGGGTCAAAGTAATAGTTTTATTCTCCTGCTTTTCCTATTTAGAGGTCAAAATCAAAATATATGCGTATATATTCATGGTATTAAAAAGTCTTACTATAATGATTTTGAAAGGTTTTTACTCACAAAAATACGTAAGTCAAAGAGTCAATGTCAAGAACAAGAATATTCATATTCTTTTAGAAGAAGAAGCATTCTAGAGAAATTCATCCTTGGACTAACAGCAATTAGTAAATAATTCTGAACGGTCAGATTGTTTTGCAAATGATTACCTGCATTTGGTCTTTGCTAGACATATCTTTTTATATTGTCTACTTTGTATGAAATATTTCTGCACTGAACTGTCCCCATGATTCTAAATCGACAACCATAGTTACATTGGTAGCTCTTAGTAAGTGAGCTGTTCTGTATGCAAAAATTAGTAAATTTAATTTTATCAATTTGATTTCCTGTGTTGTTTTATGCGTTAATATTCATTCCTCCCATCCTATGCAAGGCTTTGAAAGGTAATTTAGAAGTTAAACTGGTTTCGACTTTTCTGCACCGGTTTTCTACACAGCTTCTAGTCATGAATTAGAGGTCTGCACGGATTCGGGCCTACAAAGGATATATCACTTTGGGCCCGGGCCGGGCTCGGGTCGTAAATTTTTAAATATACAACCATATTTTTTGGGCCTATTCGGGCCTAGCTTTGCAAATATACTGTACAACGATACATCATTGTCCTTTCTAGAGAACTTAGCACAACCGCTAAGCCGTACATAAACAGAATTTTGCGTTAATTTTTAAGTTTCTGTAATTCGGGTTCATTTAATTATCACAAGAGCTCCGGTCGGGCTCGGGCCTAAACGCTAAAACATATTTCGGACTCGGGACAGGCCTTCCATTATAAATTCACGGGCCGGGCCTAGCTCGGGCTAAAAGTTCCCGCCCGTGCAAACCTCTATCATGAATACAGAACATCTTTCAAATTGTAATAAAATTTTAGTGGGGTTAACTTTTCTCCTCAAATCTTCTTTAAGGTCCACCAGACGACTAATAGGATTCAACTTCCAGAGAAGGGGTGAGTCAATGAAAACTTGACCCACGCTCTACTAACCCATCACCCTCCGTGACTTATTCTGACTTACCAAAATCCATCGTTATCAACTCTGACCCATGATCCACGCCCTCCTCTCCACTGACTAATGAATTTACATTTCTAATAAATCAAGGCTATCAAATTTATAATCGGAGGAATTTCTACGGCCAATTGCTCAAGCACCGCTCTGTTACAGTACCGGTGGATCTGACCTTTACGACATAAAATGGCGTGTCGCATCCTGTTGACCCATGACCTATTTTCCCACTCACAAATCTTGACCCACTGACCCACTCCATCTCCGTCAACTTCAATTTTGAGACATTCCGTTAAGAAACCAATGTTTGGCAAATACGACTTGCCATTTCATATTCTGAGTTAAATAGTTAATTACTGTTCAATCAAAAGACAGCGTGATTGTAATATAACTAATAATTTCCGGAAGATCAAAAGAAGATTACAGAAACTGCTCCATATATTTATGAGAGAATCGAAAACCACATCGTGAAATTCAAATATGAACACTTGGAAGTGAAATTTAGGTTTTCAGATTGAAGAATTTACTTCTCCAGCAACCAAAATTCAGAACAGTACAAAATATACCTAGAGATTTTTGAACATACCATTCAATTAAATTTGTATTGAATGATCCAGTTATAATCAGTAACAGAAACACAATTTGCTGTTTTTTTTTTTTTTTTTTTTTTTTAAGAAACAAATGTCTTGAAAAAATCTTTATATGGTCATGTTCTCCTAGAACCTTATAACGTACTGTATAATTGATTTTTAAAGGGGAAAATTGTTAATAAATTAACAGATTTTTATCTAAATTTCGCCTATATTAACATTTCTTTTTCAAATGCCAATCTAATACAGCAAAAAATTATTCAACTGTTGCCATTCCTTCCTTGACCAATAAGTGGTCGGAAAAACTAGATCTACGAACGTCATTTGGAGGCACTTATGATGGAACTGATATAAGCGTAACTCATCGAATGTATCAATTGTGAATCAAGAGTTCGCATTTGGAATATTTCATCTCTGCTTATCATGTCATCAGACAGCTTTGGTTTACCCAAAGCTTTCGAGAAAGTCTGCTCTATAGTCTTCACCAATTATTAGTACTGCATGTTTTGTCCCGACTTTGAAAGTCATACCACCACAGTCACGTAATGAGTGAATGACTAAAAGAATGGAAATTACGCATGCATGTATGAAATTCGTTAATGAATGGAATGGAACTGTCTTCATAATATTGACTGATCCGCACAAAAACCATAACTCCCGGATGACAAGGATTCTCCAACTGTTTTGAAAATGGTATAGCACGTTTAGAAATGCATCCGTGTCTGAAGAGAAAACAATGATGTAAGTGGTTGATTTTACTATTGCTGTATGATGAATATGCAGTAGAATCTAGTCATCCGCTTCCTTGTATGCGCAATATAGGAGTGGTTTATGTTCATTTTCTGCAGCGTGAAGGAAACTACATCTTTCAGGGTCGTCAGCATGAGCACATCAAAAGTAGATGAGTACATGTTCTGGAATGACAGCTGTTGTTTGAACCAAACCATGAAAAACTGTTAAAATTTCGTCAATACCATTCCACTTGTACTGAGAGTGGAGTGTTGATTCTTGATGGGTCGACTTTAATGACTTCTGTTTTTACACGTCGAATCCTCTCCCCTGAGATTTGATGCTATTTACTTTATAAACATCAATCATGATGTCGAGTCGCAGAATATTCGGATTTACTGCAAGACCTCTTTTCTATATGTAACTAGTTAACTCCCCAAACGTCTTCATTTACAGTTTTTTAACGCTAACCCTTCCAGCTTAAAGTATAGAATCAATAACAACAGTGAAAGAGCCGTAAGTACAAGATACTTTATGAGGAATTGATTCAAGAACTGTCTTTGAGATTTCGTGGAAAAGCTCGGATTTAAGAGGCCTTCTCCAGAATCCGTCTTTTGTAAGAAAAAAACATTTTTGTTGGTGTGATTTCGTACTTAAGTAGCCTGTTGATGACGTATTTCCTGGTTTTCGCAATATCTATACACCGAAAAACAATGGAACTTTCCTTCGGCACATTCACCACGACTTCTGTTTTCTTATTTTTTTTCTTACATTTTCTTTTCTTAATTGGATCCATTAATGCCTTTGATTTTATGCAGAAGCTTTCTTGGATGAAATCATCATGGCTGCGATGCACTTCAGTAAAAACGAGATTGTATCTTCATCCACCACCTCTCCAATAACAATGTTTCTTAATTTGTAGTTTTCCCGATTATTTTCATTAAACAAAAAGGTATTTCCTCTTTCCAGAACGAACTCCACCATGGCAGAACACGTTTCTAATCTCTTACTGTTGTAGCTGATGAATATTCATGGTGTAGACAGAGAACATTCGTCTTTGTCCACAAGATCACACACATTGTGCAAAAAGTAAAGTTGTTTATGTTTAACTATATCATGCTGAGCAACTGTTTCTTTTCTTCACCTCTCTCTTCTCCTTATCGTTTGATGGTTTGTTGTAATGATGTTCCAACCTTTGATTAATTGGAATAGAACAGAATTTGCTAAAAATTCCTTTCACTACAAACTCACCAGCAACAAATCATCACATATTGTAGGGTAAAGGTTTTGCAACATCAGGCAGTCCTGTAGAAGCACTGCTTCCCACCGGGAATAGTTGATTTTATAAAATGCAAATGACATGGAGACTGCCTTGGACGCTGTGTCAACAAACAGTTTCCAGTTTGCTTCCTGTGTGCACGAGTTAAGTTTCGTAACACTGGATAAAGATAAGACATAAAGTAATACCAGTATTTCAGTATGTTACTATTCTGCACACCATTATCCACAAATGCCGTGAAGGATTCATCACAAGTAGACAACTGATCATTTACGGTATCCACGTTTTTCTGTGTTTCGCTTGCGCGTTTGGAATTAACAGATAAATTCAGTAGAGCTATAGACGACACTAGTTCACTTATCGTTTTGTTCCAGAAATGCTAACCGCTGTAAGCGCAGCATTGCTTGTAATAAGATGCTGAAACCTCTCAACCCTCCTGAATAGTTCGTTCCACTTAGAATATTCTTTACAATGTGTAGTCCAAATGTTTGTCACAGAAAAAAAAGTTTTCTATACCACTAGCCAGAAGGTAATCACCGAGACAAGTCATAATTTCTTTTGAGGAGTGGAAACCACTCAAATGAAAATATCCTGTAAATTTGTCTGGTAACAACAGTTTGTTTTCTAAATTTTTAAACAATTCTGTAAATGCCTTCATCACACTAACATATATACACACTGCTGGTTTGTTTGAACCGAAATCGGAAAATATATTTACTTAATTTTGTTCAAATTTGTTCAGATGACAATTTTTTGTCGGACGCGAAATTTTGCGAAACGTGGACATAAATGAAAAATATACAGGCTTTACAGACCACTTTCAAGTCATGTAACCATTTTCTTTTTAAATAAAAAGTGAACCACCCCAAATATGAATCTGAAGTTAAACAGAGGAGACCTTTCAATGCACACGGGATAAGAACACTCTCCCGCTTGGCCACCATATTGATGGCGTCATAGTAGGTCCAAATTCTATTTCCACCAGGAGTTGCAGGGTTCCCAAAATAACGGATTACGTCACTAATTAGCTTCTCAAATGAATTTTCGTCTTTATTTGTAAAAGTATTTGCGCGTGTCAGTTTGTTAAGCGCAATCTAAGTTCTCAAAATTCAACACCTTGCGCTAGAGAAAATGGCTTAGCTCCCTCGGTTTTTAATGGAAACAATTTGAAAGGTGATATTCTACTTAGTAACGTTTACTTTGAAGTGTTTTTCGTATCTCCGGCAGTTTCCTAGTAATCCATTAAGCAACGAATATAATGAAACTGAGAAAGCTATATATATATATTTTTTACGGCAATAGTAGCTATATTTTAAGAAGTCGGTAACGTAATGGAACAGTATTAATTCAAATCACTTTAAAAATTTGGTGCCAGAACGAAGTTTGTTCCTCGAACCCGTGACTCCCATGTCAAACGCGCGTACGGTAAGGTGTAACTGAATGAATGTGTTATTTATATTTCTTCAAAATTCAACCTAACAGTTTCAAAAACTGTTTGAGAGAGTATTACGCAAAATACACGCTGAAACTTATAGATACTAATATAACGACACAATCTCGTAATTTACATTTTCGAACAGGATTACTCAAGAATTATTTTGTATTATTTCCATTGATTATGTAAGCGAAACCGTTGCACTTCTAATATTCCTTGTTAACAAAGGAAATGCAGCTGAACTCGTTCTCAGTGATGCTGCTGTAGGCATTGCCTGGAAACAATCCTACTGCCTTAAATAGTCTTCCTGCATGCTGTAGTTCACATTTCACATGCAGAAAAATGAAAGAAAGAAAGAAACGCAAATTACACATTCCCATTGTGAAGTGTACACGTTTACCATTAGCAAATCTTCCTTGTTTTCCAATGCTCCAGCAAACACACACAACTGTATGTTTCGCTTTTAACGATGCAGTTCTTTTTCCAGTGGTTACATCCCAGAGCAGAGTTAGCTTTTTATATACATATGTACTCCAAGCAGCAAAACTGTTTTTACACTGCCGATCGTTGAACAACTGTTTCTAACTGCAACCTGCTGACCTAGCGGGTTTAGGACTTTTTATTCTTTGTCACAAAAATCAACGACCTGTTTGTTTCTAGTTATTATTCTTTAAAACAAATGTTTATGCGATGTAGCACTATACACTTTTATACAGGGGCGGATCCAGGACGGACTTCTGGGGGGGTTGTAATACTGGTACTTAGAGCTACTTTTAAGAGCGTCAAACTCGGGGATGGGTTTTATTTATATATAAAATTAAAAAAGGTCCTCTTCTGGGGGCGATCGCGATCGTCCCCTGGATCCGCCCCTGCTTTTATAAATAAGGGGACTTACTTGATTACATGATTATAACAAGTTATAACTGTAGATCACAATTGTTATGTACCAAGTAATCGTAAATTATACTGTTACTGTGAACAATATAATGAAAGGAATGAAACGGAAACCTGGGTTAATCGTTTGCAACTGGGCAATGTATGTTGTATAGCAGCACATTTTGACAAAAAGAGAAACTTCAGAAAGAAACAGGTAAAGCAACGAAAGAGAAGGAATGAGACAGTACAATAAGCTACAGAATGATTGGCGTTCTACGATTAATCATGGCTCCATGAGTGCTGTATTTGCAAAATCATCCAGTACGCCATCGATCTTCTCGTTTTCTGTCACCACTGTCTTTATCAACGCTAAATTTCTTTGTTTGTCTGTCACCACCGCCTTTATTAATACCAGTTTTTTTTGTTTGTCTACCACCACTGCCTTTATCAACATCAGGTTTCATTGTTTGTCTATCACTACTCCCTTTATCAACGCTAGGTTTGTTTGTTTGTCTATCACCACTCCCTTTATTAACGCCAGGTTTCTTTTTTGTATATCCCCACTCCCTTTATCAACGCCAGATTTCTTTGTTTATCTACCACCATTCTCTTTATCAACGCCAGGTTTCTTATCTGTTCCTTGTTTTGTACGTGCGTTTTACTGACAAGGAATGGACATGAAGCAGTCATCCGGACATCCGAAACAAACCCAGTCCATTCGATAAACATAACAAAGATATATTCATGAACAAAAAAAAAGTGCCATGGACAACGGAGTAAGTCCCTGGGGCCTATTAATTCTGTTAGTATAAAGAAAATCATGGACTCGCAGCGAAATAGCTATTGCATCAACACTGTTCATTGGAAAGTCATGGTTTATAGTTCATTCTCTTCAGCATGAAACAAGCTTTCCAGAAGTGCTATGTATTGGGACCCATAACGTACTTGAGCAGGGAAAATTGGAAGCATGCCGGGAAAATTCTCTCCAGAAATCCCTCCCATCAACTGTGGTCCCCTCTGGAGTGGCCCCGGCTAAAAGCACATAATCCAAATGTATCTCGAAAAATACTATTGGGATACTATAGGTGTGCTTTTACCCGGGGCCACTCCAGAGGGGTCCAAAGTTGATGGGAGGGATTTCTGGAGAGAATTTTAATAAAATAAGATAAAATAAGATCTTATTAATAAAATAAGATATATATAAAAAGTGTGAAGTACCTACGTCATCTTTATTTCTTAACCCATTGATTTATATATAGAGAACTATTTTCTTTTTTCTTTTCTTCTTTGAAGTGAACAGGGAAATTAATTGTCTGATTTTACTGAGTTCTTGTTCAAGCCTAGGTAAATATCCCTTGCTTTCTCAAAATGAATTTGAATTGTATAATAATATAATATTACTTGAATGAAATTCGATTATTAAATATTAAAACAATATGCAATAAAATTTAATTTTCATAAAGTAAGGGAAATTTATATAGATTTTAAAAAGAAATTAGTACAAAATCGCATAATTAAAAACCCTATTAATTTTTTAAAAAATGCAGAAAGATATTTCCCCAAATAAATCAATGGAAGAGAAAACAAAACTTGAACACCGTTAAAGGCCTATAAAACAGGAAACGTAAAATGCCGAATGTGAGATTTTCTCATTACTTCAGAACATCCAGAGTGTTCCGTGATGATGGCACGAATTATATCACTAAAAATAAATAAATAATTTGTTTAAATATGTCTGTAACTCTCATACAATATAACAATATTACCTTAATTACAAAAGAACAACTTTAATTTCTGCTATCTAATATCCAGATCTAGAAGCAATTTAGCAATATAATATAGGTTATCTTCAGAATATAGCATTTGTATCATTTATCTAAAAAAAAAAATCTGCCACATGAAAATTCCAGTCTGCTTTTGAGGAACGACATAATTCATTCATGATTCCACATTTTACATAAATTAATTGCAGAGACAGTGACACGATCTTGTAATCCCAGTTCTCTTGGAGGAGGGGTAATAAGGTGAGGAACGGCCTATATTTACGAGCACACATTAGGTCTCGTCCTTCATATCCTCGGTGCTGTACAAGAACACAAAACAAAAACTCAGACTCATTCACCAGTAAACTTATTCTTCGAATGCCTAAAATATTCCGTATTTTGGTTCAGAATTACCCCACTTCGTATGCTGAAAAATAAAGCATTCTGACACAATTAATGGAGTCAATATGGGTTAGACGTTTACAAGCGAGTTGGAAACTGATTCACCTACCTTTAGCCTGTCTACATCACCAATAAGTAGCAGTGTTACATATATACAGGTGAAGGTGTCTGGTTTGTGGGGTGTGATATATATTAATATCTTAGTGCAGAGGAAGTCCAAAATGTCCTCTTGGACAGCGATAGTGATGATGTAAGTGAGTAGAGGAAAATTACGAAACTATTTTATATCGTGAAAGTGAAGATGATGATAGTAGCGAAGGAAGTGACAGTCACCATATGTAGTGACTCTACTTGCGAATTTCATTGTAAAAATGGACATATAAACATGTAGCAAAATCACCAGCACAATACCGAAGGTCAATTTCTAACATAACACGTGCCCGTGCAGGGGTGCCCAAATTAAGTAAAGTAAATAGCATTCCTGAGCCTTTCAGAATATTCACATCTCCTGAAATTGACGGAATAATTTTGAAATACACGATTGCGGAAGCTACTGCAAGGAACATTGATATTTGTAATGAAAATGAGATTTATGCACTTCTGGGTACTTTGATACTTATGAGTGCAAACGAAGACACAGCATCTAATCTGTGGTCCGAGAAATGAGAATGGATCGTGTACATTGCGTCAATAAGTCGGAAAAGATTTACAGAACTGTTATCAGTGATACGTTTTGATGATAAAAGTACAAGAACAAATCGATATAAAACAGACAAATTTGCTTCTTTGAGGGAAGTTTCTCTAAAAGTGGATAGTTTGCTTTCGAAATACTTTATTTCAAACCAACAGCTGACAGTTAATGAAATACTTAGCTTGTTTTGCGGAAGATGTCCGTTTAAAGTTTTCATAAAATAAATAAATAAATAAATCAGGGAAGTAGGGTATCCTTGTTTGTAGAATATACTTGCAGATTCTTAAACTCGTTACGTATTGAAAAATGGAGGTTTGTGCAGGAAAAGATGAAATGTGCAAAGGCAGTGGTGAGAAGACTCACTGAACCAATCAGGGATTGGTAGGAACATCATAATGGATCGGTATTACACTTCTGTTGAATTAGCAGAACTCTACGCAAAGATTAAACAGTGTTAGAAATCTGCAATTAAACAGAAAAGATATAACAAATGAGCTAAAGTAAACCAGAGATCGTGATGAATGTACACTGATGTCCAAAACGATTGTCGAATGTCTATAAATATGTTGTAGGAATTTAATTTCATAGCGAATTCGCCCGGTATGTCTTACAATGCTAGTATGTGTATAATCGGCAAAGACATGTACGTATGTGGCAAATTTCATGTCAAAAGAGAAGTAAATAAGAACAATAAAACGAAAATAAAACTTTCTTCTCCATTTACCAACATTTTGCTTTACTAATTCAAATTTTCGTATTTATAATTCTTTTCCTATGAAATTTACCACAAATATACATTTTCCGATTATACACATAGTATCAGTATTAAAAGTACCCTGCAAAATCATTATCAAATTATATTTTTACAAGAAGACAGACAGGTAGATATGCGACAATCATTTTGGACATTAGTCTACATCTATGTTTTCAACTTGTAAGGCACCGATTACGTTAGATCTTGCGTTGCATTAAAAAAAAGGTATGAAATATGTTATCTATATAATGTAATGTGATGATCCATTGGTGATATGATCCACTGTGATGATCGAGTGTATCAAAATGGGTCAAACAAACCTAAAATTATTCTTTATTTAATGAAACAATGGACAATATGTACGTTATTGACAAAATGGTTCGCCAATATTCATCAAAACTAGGTACAAGAAGATACGCCCCTTTCGCTCTGTTATTAATATTGCTGTCCTGAATAGCTACACTTTATTTACACTAAACTGCCCAGAATGGAACAAAAACAAGAGAGAAAGACGCCGACTGTTTTAGTTAGAGTTTGAAGAGTCTTTTATCAAACCAGAGAGGGAAGAAAAATCTTCGAAAATTGATAATCTAGAAAAGCCAACAATATCAACAATGGAAATAATTATCCAAAGAAATATTCATCCTGAATCATCGAAGAAAAGAGGTGCATCATTATATGATCCATGTGTTCGGGAAGTACCATCAAAGTAACTGAAGAACAGTCTGAAGAAAGTAAGAACAAGATGTGATCCATGTGTTCGGAGAGTACCATCAAAGTAACTGAAGAACAGTCTGAAGAAAGTAAGAACAAGATGTGATCCATGTGTTCGGGAAGTACCATCAAAGTAACTGAAGAACAGTCTGAAGAAAGTAAGAACAAGATGTGATCCATGTGTTCGGAGAGTACCATCAAAGTAACTGAAGGACAATCTGAAGAAAGTAAGAACAAGATGTGCAAAATGTGATAGTTTTGTTTGTGAAAATAATTCCATCACAAAAGTCCTATATTTCAAATATGATATCATAAAAATGTTTGTGTTTGAGCATATTTTACTGCTACTGTTATTTATTTCTTTATTTCTTTATCAGATGACTATATAAAATGTTTCTTATTCATGTAATATACAAAAGTTTAGATTTATAAATCTATAAACAAATAAACAAAATTAAACTCCAATTAGTAATGTAAGCAATATATCAAATGTAACCATTTACTTTAAATAAAAACAGAAAGAAGAGTTACTTCTATTGCTCTTTTTCCTTTTGCATAATTAAAAATTACTCAAAATCATAATATAGGATGCTAAAATGACTTGGAAAAAGCGTGGCCAAATTTGATCCCCTCCCCTTTGGTACTACACGTAGCAGATACGAGCGAGTTAAATCTTTTGAATGTGAAACTTCGTCTGTTGTTTCTTAATATTGTTTGAACAGACTGAACGATCGCTCTACATCACACGCAGTAGAAAGGGGCATTTTGAAGGTAACAAACATCTTGAGGCGTTAAGTCTACATATAGTTTTATATTTGCTTTACCTTTTAAGATTGAACTGATTTTACTTACTTTAACCTAGCACTGTAACCTAGATTTTTGACTAGCATTGTGTTCAATTTTTCTGTCACTACTTCTGTTTGCGACTTCTGCAACATTCGAGTTGAGATTAGGGATGCCCAGAATGGTTCCTGGTGGAACCGGTTTTCGACTCTGAACGGATCCGGTTTTTCGGATCCAGGTCTGGAACCGTTTTTTCAGATCCAGATCTGAAATCGGATCCCAGGATCCGGTTCCGGAACCGGGTTTTCGGATCCAGGTCTGGAACCGGTTCTGAAAACAGGATCTCCAAAAACTGGTTACGCCGGAATGAGAACTTTGTGGCCATCCCAATGCTAAACCCGAGCTGCTGGCAGGCTGTGAACAGTGTGCTAGACGAAATGGTGGAAGCGACAGGCAGGCGCCAGGCGGTGGCCGCTTGTCTCATATGGCTAAACAGGCAAACTCATTTGGCTAAACACCCACTGGTGTACCAAACATTTTTTCTGGGAGGTACAAGCGGGTCTGGGCGGGGAGGGCACACGCGCGTGGTCCTCTTTGGACTCTTTGGAGTGTTTTGAAGACGAACTTTGCGCCTCCTTTACGGGTCTTTGATGGCTTTCGGATCCAGGTCTGGAACCTGTTCCTAAGATCCGGTTCTGAAGCCGGGTTTTCGGATCCAGGTCTGGAACCGGTTCCGGAACGGTACTGAAAATCGGATCTCGAAGAACCGGTTCATCGCGGAACCGGTTCCGCCGGAACCAGAACTTTGTGGCCATCCGGAGTTGAGATGTTCACCAACTTTTCCCACTATATCGAGGCTCTCGTTCAGTTGGATGCCCTATCTCTAGAGAGTTAGTAATACAGATGTAATGCACGAGAAATTAGCTTTAATATACGTTATTTAATTTTCCACTGAGGTGTCACCAACAACAGATATAACAGATTGAATTGATACAGTACTTTCAAAGAGCTAGAGCACGTAACATATTTGGGATGGATTCGAGGTAATTAGAATAATAAATCTAATACTTCTAGCCACGTTCCCCATCGTGTTACAATAGGTTTGGGTGGCAATGGCCAAAAGAAACCATGATGACAGCCAAAGGGAACTAGTTTTCAACAACTTAATCCTACTGAGAGTTATAAAAAAAATCTTTATTACAGAGATTAACAAATCCATTTGAGGTAGTTAGAATGAATAATTTTGGTACATCTATGAAGGGCATGGGCTCCACAGGTGAAAGCAATCATCTCCGGATAAATTACCATCAACGCTTCTCCAGTTTTCAGCATGTAGGGAACTATGTCATTGATGTGTGAAACAAGAGCATATTTTCACATTTGAAACTTGTGTATAATGAACATCGCATCATTGAGCACTTTGCCAATTGTCTTGTTACATTTCTCAATGATCTCATATGTTAAAAGAACAGGCTTACATGGCTCACACACAACTCATATAATCACACCGATGACGATAGTTACTATCTTCATATCTGTAGTTTCATTAACTGAGACCTATATTTATTTATTTATTTATTTATTTTTGATCTTCTAGTCCAATAATTTAGGCAAAATTGAGGCCAAACCTAGACATTTAAAAATAACATGCTGAAACCTGCTGCAATATGTAGTACTACTCATGTACTTCTCACTAGAAATCCTCAAGAATCTGTTACAGGTTTTCAAGCTATGACATAATCAACATGGTTGTCGTCAAAATCCACTGTAAAATCTTTCACAATATAAATTTTCACATAATTTAACCAGAAAGTTCATTTTTATGATAATATTAAGGAAATGGATTGGAAATTTTGTGGAACGAAGTTTCCTTTTAGGGATGCGCACGAGACAAGATTTGTGGCTGTCTCGTTTCGAAAATGTGCTGTAAAATTGATGTCTCGACTCGAAAAATGTATATTTTTCTATTGGAAGAGCTGTGCCTCGAATTTTGTCAGGAAAATCCTGTCTCGACTCGTCTCGTGCGCATCCCTATTTCCTTTAAAACATTTCCCGATAAATTGAAAAAAAAAAAAATGAACACCAGTTTTAAAGTTTAAACGTAAATATTTCTATAAAGTGTTAGTGTTTGTGCATTAATATTGTTGACCATTTCAGTCATTTTAACACAATAAATATATAATTTCTATATAACTAAAATAATATTTTCTTGGATTTGAGTTTAACATCCTTCCAGCAGAGAGGCTATGTGAAATGTGGATTTACAGCTTAATGTGGGATCCGAACCATATGAGCTTCCTCCGAGAATCGAACTCGAGTCTTCCACGCCATAGGCATACACACTATCCACATAGTCACGAGGAAGCTCAAAAAAATTAAAGAGAGCTATTTGACTGTATATTGTGAAGGATGT
The DNA here is from genome assembly GCF_964235325.1 of Thermobia domestica. Classification (NCBI taxonomy): domain Eukaryota; kingdom Metazoa; phylum Arthropoda; class Insecta; order Zygentoma; family Lepismatidae; genus Thermobia; species Thermobia domestica. Next base: position 159,694,309 of record NC_137462.1, read on the forward strand.
GGTCCGTAATGAGTGCTTCGTGAAGAATCATTCTTGTCTGTTTTTCATTTTAAGATCAAAATCCTTTAAAACTTATCAGAGCTATTTCGAATTTCAGTGAATAAAAATAATAAGAAAACACGCTAATTTATATTATTAGCATAGATAGGATAATATACTAAATATCGAATATATATATAACAAGTGCATCAAAGAAAGGTCCAAAGTCCATAAGTCAACTTCGTTATAAATAAAGTTAGGAAATAATAAAAAGAAAATTAATTTGTTGGAAATAGGTGGTTTTCAATCTGAAATTAACCCACATGAGTAAGGCATCCAATGTTAAATAAATGAAAAAAAGAAAAAGAAAAACTAAACAGCAGTTTCCAGTTCAGTAGGTTATTCGAACGGAACGTATGGACACGACAAAATAATATGCAACGATGTGTTATAAAGGACAATGGTCCCGTACATAAGATACTCTTTTTGTTGATAGACAGACCTGTACATTTATGCTGTTACGATATAAGTGATAACGCCATCTTAGAAGGATGTATTTTTGGAATTTTACAGCTAATAAATGGTAAGTATTAAATAGATTCAGTGTCTTAACAGAATAAAGAAATAATTTAATTTCTTGGGCTAAATATAAGAAAGTTTTGGTGTTAAAGTAAGTTTAATCGAATTGGGACAGCAACAAATATTAGAATGTTTGTTGCAAATACGGGGAATATGGGCATTGTTATGTGAGGGAACCTAAAACATCTCGAATACGTTTCCCAACAATGCTATATTGTTGGTCTGGTGAGGGGCCAAAGAGAAGAGTCTGCTGAACTATGCCTTTTCATTTAACGAGGGGCACCTTATCAGTCTAGAGCTCAAATTTTCTGGTGCGATTTGAAAAATTCCATTTCAGATTGAAAACTATCTGTATATTGCCAACAACTTTCTCTCTTGCTAAGGAGAATGCCCACGGACTTTTCATGCACTTGGTATATTATTTAGAGTTGCTTACGAGATAAGAATTACGGTTGCCTCATCTTGAAAAAGTTACGTGAAAGCTGAATACTATTGGAAATTAGAAAAAGACAATAATGGACTTCCAGTATAAAATATGACAGTGATAACTGATACAAGAAGTAGAGCAGTGACTTAGTGGTGATTGCTCATTTCTGGTGCTAGAGATTTCTGGTTCGTTCCCATCCTAAGTGAATTTGTGGTGAACAACATCGTCTCGCTACTTCCTACATTCTCATTTTATAAATTCTTTCCTAATCATTAAATTTATTAATCGCCCTTCCTTCTGGTCTAGTGGCTAGCGCGCGCGCTTTTGGTACCAATTTCGATTCCTGGCAGAATAACGTATTGAACGCATTATTGTAGTTCCGATTCCATCTAAAACTATACATCCACTTCTCATACAGACTTGATGCTGAAAAGAGACTTTAAACTTCAAACAACAAACTTTCATTAGTCACCTGTCTCCTTTTAGTCTATAGAGCATATGCATGGGACGTTAACATTAGAAATAGGAATGAAACTTCCTCAAAATGGTATACGAAGCCGATTTTAAACACACTTTATTTTAATATTTAATATAAACACGTAAATCCATTATTTTGTACGTATTTCTATAGCAAATACTTTCTTTCCTTCTAGTACATAGAATAGTATGCCAAAGTTTTATGGAACGAGAGCCATATCATGTCAAAATTTTCTTACATTTTGCTATGTGGAGAAATTAAAATAATAACATGTGTACACATAAAAGCTATAATTACCCTAAAGTACGGTATGTAGTTGATAGTCTTGAATGCGGATAAAGGGTAACACTTTCTTTATGTAAGTTGATTTTTACATATAAACATTCTTGATGAGCAATCCACACAATAAAATTTTATTTACAAGATAATAATATATGTCGGCAAGTAGGTTAGGTAAAGATGCATGACAAAGTGTTCATATATTTAATACATGAAGAAAGTCAAAATAATCCTGTGGCAATGATGCATTAGCTTTTAAATATGATGCAGCCTGTTTCAGCTTCATGAGTTCTGAAAGCGAAATGCTTTATATTTTTAAGGAAGATAAGTGTCTTGCTCTATTTATTATGCTTGATGATTGGAAAATGAAAATATTTCAGCAGAGCGAATACGAAAAGAAAATGTATAAAGATTGTTTGATCCTTTTGTGTCTGGTTTCCTTTCAATATTATTAGCATAAAAGGGCTGGAAGTCATAACTATCCATTTTTATAAGAATGAAGGAATCGAAGATTAATATAATATTTGAAATGTTCATATCTTAGTATATCAGCAGAAAATGTCCTTTATCGCGATATTTCTATAGCACTTTTTAGGTTCACGGCTCGGCGCCCTTATTGTGCCATCACTTTTCGAGAGCGCTCCAAATCAGAACACAGGCGTACCTAAAAGACATAAACATAAATTCATGCATATAAATACATAAATGATACAATAAAAATGAAACGCGTATTTTAAATTCGCAAACCATTCTTCATGTACATTAAGAATATGATACAAGTTCAAAATCCAAATAATTGACATAATATGTATTTACGACTGTTCTAACGTTAAGTGCCTTTTCAGTAATACTTTCCAAATACACACATATCCGAAATAAAAGTAACAAATAAAAAATCGAAGATTCTAATATATATGTAAGTACTCAATGGCATTCCAGGGATGCATGAGAGTGTACAACAATGTACCAAACCAGGGACAGTACAGAACACGGAATTGAGGCAAATGAAAGGCGTGATATGAACCGAAACGTGTAACGATGCCTGTGATATTGCTGCGACCATAAGAATGAATGAGATTAAGATATGTCTGGCTGCCCTGTACATTTGCTAACAGGAAAGTTACCCTTTGAATTTGTAATGCATGCCGCACAATGGTTTGCTACATGCTGCAAGCAATTCATTAGGGTATACGAGAGGTTCATGGGATAAATCATTGCAGTCTCCCAGCAGAGCAGTTCTATGTCCGGAAGAGTTTGCAGGTTGGATGCTGAGCTGCAACGTCCTTGCCAAGGCGTCTCACACATGTTCAATAGGGTTACATGGTATATGTACTATGATGGATATCACCCATCAAGTGTTGTCATTTGTGTGTATGTGTTCATAAATGACATACAAATGTGTTTTTTTTATTCCTGCATTTCCGTTTATTACTTTAATTTTGGACGTGTGCGTATTTCGTGCTAACCCAACCAAAGTGACTCAGGGTCCCACCGCGTACAGTTTATAAAATATCTAATAATATAGGTGATAGAAATAGTTAATGACAATGGACAGCTCAAAACCATTTGAGGTATATATGAAAGGGTTTGCTAGGTGAAACACCAAGGAATTTACGAGAAATTATATCCGGCGTTTAAGACTATATGGTGCATATAGACATGCGTCCTTTTTCCTTAAAAAAAAAAAAAAGTCCCTTATAGACGACAGTGACTTTCATAAAGTTGTGGGGCTTTCGATCAACAGCTGTCTACCACGATTAATTGCCTAATGAATAATGTGTTTAGCAAATCAACTTTTCTTTCACTTGTATGACAGTTGTTCTCATGTTGATATGCGTTTGAAAAGTAAGTTCGTTCTCGTGTTGATAAGTAGATTTTTCTTCTGAATTTTATACTAAATTTATGCCTTATGTATATGTATTATATGTTTATAGTATATAGTTTGCAGCACATTTATGCCAGCTATATGCATTCTGTTTGTAGAAGCATTTTAGCTGCTTTTGTGTATAATTTATTTGTTTCATTAGCTTTTATTTTCTAGTTATCCTTGCGTCTGTATGAAATTCATTTGCTGTAAATACAGAAAATATCGTACAGTAATTGATCCCTCGAGGTCTTCATATATCAACGAGAGTGCAATGATAAAAATCCAAAAGATATTCTACCTTTGGCATACATTTTCAAAAAATTCTACCTCCTAGAATGCAGCTTTTAATTAAGTGTCATAATAAAAAATCCAGCTTGAAGTTGGGACTATGTGCCAAAGGAATAGGAAGAAGAAGAAGAACAGAACTGATCGATGATTTGAAAAATAGAAGAAAATATTGGAGTTAAAAGAGCAAGCTGAAGATCGAGAAACGTGAAAGAAACATTTCCAGGCTTAAATCTAAACTTGAAAAATATTTCTTTAAAAAAACTCAATAGTCCCGAATAATAATAATAATAATAATAATAATAATAATAATAATAATAATAATAATAATAATAATAATATTAATAATAATAATAAAGGTCATTTCAAATACTCGTAGCTCATCCGTTTTCTCAACCCCTAAAACTATGGATTCGACCAGGGACGTCCACAAAACTTTTTCAAGAGGGTGGGGAGCACCTGATTTCAAGGCTCGGTAAAAGTCCGACATACAAGCACAGTCGCAAAATCACATACACTTTGATGCGCGCGTGCACATAATAAATCGTATGAACTATTATTTACGCACATATTATTATTAACTATAGTACAATAATATTTAAAGAGCAAATTAGTATGTTTTGACATCTATTTCCAAGAACTGAATACTTTCCGCAAATCCAGGGAGAGAAACTGCACTTCTTGGCCCCCGCTGAGCGCGCTCATACGTGTGTATATGTCATAAGATTTTATCATAGAAAGGAGTCTCTTAGAGCCGCCAAATTTTGTACACAGTTAGATATTCAGCAGATCTATCTACTAAGTCGTTTCTTTGATTATCGGTTAGAAGGAGATTGGGGGATCAGACATGCGAAAAGTATAGAATATCTAAGAAGCTCCTCTTGTTAGACAACCTGACTACTGTGCTGTGCTGCAGGTTGCTTGCTGTTCAGTACGTGAGGAGAATGGGCACTTCTGCTAGTTTATAATAAAGTGTTCGACTCACAGTAGGCAAAGAGAAAATTTTCCTTGCAAAAATTTGTAGTTGCGGCCTCACTGTGATACATGCTTTGATAAGAAATAAATTCAGAGGAGCAATGAAGTGAATACAGTACTAGAACTTGTATAATCACCTTAAGGAAATATCAGATGACACCTTCTACTCACAATAAGATCCGAATGACTACTTTTTTTTTTATCCGAAGCAAACACACTCACCTTGAATCGAATCCGGTATCATGTTCGCGGAAAACACACAAGTTAGCTACTTTGTCAATGAAATGGACTCCTATGTTACGAATAATTTGTATTATTTGTTGGATCATATCAGACAAAGCATCGTGCATTTCTCGCTGTTAGCTGATCAGCAATTTAATGTTATATTAACTCTTAGGGTCCTTTGTCGAATGAGACTCGACATTTAATTTTGTCCATACCCATGCTCGACATGCATTTTGCGGTTGATTTCATCCAATGTCGAGTGTTAGTTGTTTGATTTTTAAAGATTTTTGGTTTACCTAAACTTCTTTATATATATATATATTTACGCTGTCCATCCGTACGTCCATTCAAAAAAAACTTCAAGAACTACTAATGGATCACAACCAAATTTGGTCAGGATGTAAAGATTAAACAGTTAGGAATCAAGTTTGTTTATGGAGATAATTCATCCACCAAAAATGGTAGGTAGAAATCAAGCATTTCCGGTTGTAACGTTGATTGTCATAAAATAAAACCCGTATGACGTGATAGCGAGAGGCGGTTTTCTGCAATCAATTAAGCGTTCCAAGAATTAATTTTGTCTCCACTATAATGTCTCTACTTAAAAAAAATCAACTACTTCCGGTCATAACGGTGATCTTTATAGAATAAAAACGGTCTAGATAACGAGAAGCAATTTAGCACTTACTAACATACTTAGTATGAGAATATATTATAACAAGAAATCCTGAATATATTGAATAATTGGGGTATATTATAGATTAAATATGTGAGCACAGAATTCTACTACGGGTTATACCATCCTACTTTTCATTACCACCTATCACCAGTGAGTTGACATATTTTGACGGCTTTTTATTACTCTTTTGGTACTTTTGTATTTATATAGCATTTACTTGAAACTACTTTCGACAGTAGTTCCACTACCATATTAGCCTGTGTTCCACTAAAATTCAGAATGATACCTTCCTTGCTTGGTATCAGCGAAAGTCTCAACTATATTATCAAAATCCAAAGTGGATGCTATTTCATTTTCGATAGAAAGAATGACCAGATTCGTGAATCTTTCTTGACTCATTGTGGAACGCAAGTATGATTTTATCAATTTCATTTTGCTGAAAGACCTTCCACATGATGCGACAGATACGGGCAGCGTTATCAAAATCTGAAGAGCGGTTGCCAAACTTTAGTAAATTCAAGCCCCATTGAAGATACATATTTCAGGATGCCTTGTGGGGAAAAGTCAAGTTATTCTTTAGCTTACTGAGCACACCTTAGTGAACGGATTATATCCTTACAATCCTGAAATAATTCTAAGCCACCCAGGTCATTCGGGTAGAACAAAGCCAAATCAGAGCAACATGCTTTTAGCCTTTCCTCGCTCTTATCATTTAGCTGCTACACAAAGTTGGCCATAGAACACAGGAATCCAAATCTATCGTTCAGGTCGTGCATCTGAGTAAAATGTTCATGCATTTGTTGTCTCATCTCATCTACAATTTCATTGATAGAGCGCTTCACTTCGGCCTGTGCAGTCAGAGGTTCATTCTTTGCTTCTTCTCCAGGCATGCATCTCCTTCTCCTACTGTTTGCACCCACAATTATATTCCATGCCCTGCAACTTCTTTCAGCTGCGGATATGATTTTCTTGCCAAGCTCATATCCAGGTATCATTGGTGTCAACCATACTCTGTAACTGAATGAGAGTTTGAAACTCATATCCTGAGATTGAAGTCATTTTTGGATCCGATCAATATATGAGAGATCTGCAGACCAGAAATATAATAAAGCGATGAAGTTGAATGACTGGATGCTTGCAAGAAGAAGACCAGTATCTCCTCTAGTATCAAGCGTTTCAATCGAAGTGTCACGCAGATCTTCCAACAGATCAATTACTTCATCCAATCGACTAGAAAGTGCCTTTAAAGCTTCTGCTTTCGAACTCCATCTAGTGTCACTTTCACGTTTCAGATCAATCTTTACATGATTTTGCAGCATATTCCATCGGTGAGTAGATCTAGAGAAGAATACAAACAAACGTTCCATTGCTCCAAGGTGAGCGCAAGAACGTTAACGTGCGCAGCATGAAAACAACAAGGTTCAATGAATTATTGTTACAAGGAAGGAAAATGGCCAAAAGACTTATATTCTGTATCAAAGTTTGAACTCCAGAATATTGCCCGGTCATTGTAGCCTGATTAGCACAAGATTGGCCTCTACAATCTTAATATCAAGCCCATCACGTTGATGTTTCTTCAGTATTTCAGCAGAAATACTCTCAGCAGTCTTTTCTTCGACATAGATGAAATCAATAAATGCTTCCCGAACTTAAACAGAATCATGTTGTATGTCAACAAATCGAATGATTTCTGACAACTGTTCCACATGAGAACAATCAGGAGTTGAATTAAATATAATGCTGAAGTATTTTGAATATTTGAACATTTGTTTTCTTATTGAACATTTTCTTCATTCTAAATTTGTGGGCTGAAATGTAAATTCATACGCCAAAAACAAAAGCAGAAATGGGGAAACCAGCTAAGCAAAAGGGTTCCACTCGCTGAAAATTCGACTTGTAAAGCACAAAAGAAAAAAAGACAGAAGGAAAACAAGTGAATCAGCGACTATAGCGTCTGCGCCAAAGAGCTTTTAGTTAGCAACAGAATGCTAATACCCTAATAAAGCATTATGTACGTTGATCCCTTCTTTCTACCCTTCTCTTGAACTTATATATGAATAAATATATAAATAAATAAATAAACAGTGATATTTTAGGAAGCAAGTTAGCAGACGGGTCCCCATTACTTGCATCATAAGACCGTAGAATGTAAACAACACAATATACTTTGACTTTCTTTTATATATTTTAATCTACACTCAGCTTTTTCCTTTAAATTTCTCTGAGGTTATTGAATATAGTGAAACTTTTATTTTATTCATATTTTAATCCACATACATTTTTTCCTTTAAATTTCTTTGGAGCCCCAAGAGAGTAAAACTTTTATTTTATTTATTTTTCACCTATGGGCCTATTCAAAATTTTCTTTAATTTTCTTGGAGGCCCCAAGAAGTGAAACGTTTATTTATTTATTTATTTATTTTTTACTTGCATTCAGCCTTTTCCTTAGGCCCCCCAAGAGTATGAAGCGTTTACTTTATTGTTCACCAATATTCAAAGTTTTTTCCTTTAAATTTCTTTCGGGCCCCCAAGAGAGTGAGACCCGAAGCTTATAGCTTGTTTAGCTTATACGGAAATCCAGCACTCATTAGCTTTATTAGACAGATATTTCTGTTGTTTTATCCGTTATTTGATGTAATATTGATTGACAATTAATTGCGTTTACTTTTAGGGAAGGTAAGGATTATAAATCTTGATGGCCCTTGTACGGTTCATGCTAACAAGTTTCCTTAGTAATTATTTTTTACCTACCGTCGCCCCCCCCCCACAACGTGGGGCCCGGATCGGGGACACCGCTCGCCCCGCCCTTATGCCGCTACTGATCCAGCTATGCCCTTAACTTGGCAATGGACTCCTAAGTACAACAATGCTTATTTGTATCACGCTTTAAACAGTAGAATCCGTATTATACGTAATTGTGAGATGGCAAGGAATATCAAATGAAGTTGATCGATTAATAAATCAGAGAAATAGAAAGTAATACTCTACATAGAAAACAAACCCTTTTCAAACTAAGTTATTGTATCACCTTAGGTTCTCCGTAATGTAGAACCATCGTAGACGATTTAACTGTAATTAGTTATTGTTACACTTAACCAACACAGATTTACAAAATGAAGTGTCAGTTATCCCCGTTCGTAATCGAATACAATTCCAAAAGATCGTAAATTCGTGTCGATATCGACTATTGTATAGAGAGACAAATGTATATGCTGTCAAAGGGTTTAGTTTATTAACTAATTATAAATACATATGAACCTACATTTAAAGTCTCGTCATATCGATGGCATAATGACCATGATAATGATGATGATGATGATAGGATATTTTGCAAATTTTCTGTAAAACAAAAGACAAAATAAAGTTTGGAAAAGAGATCTATCTAGAATATAGAACGTATAACGAAATAAAGTAAAAATAAATTTCCACACTCTATTTTTAGCTTAGAAATACAACAATATTTCTTAACTGAAAGTTTAGTTTCGAAATTTCCCCACTCTATTTCAGAATATATTCTTGGTTGTTTTCTTTTCCAATTTTAATATTGTCTTTTCCTTTACATTATTATTATTATTATTATTTTTTTGTAAATATAAAATTGTGGGAAATTGAAGTCTAATGATTTAAGCAGGGTAAGAAGCTTGTACAAAAGGAAACAAACAAAGCAAAACAGGAAGCAAAGTAATATTGTAATTATACTGCCAATCTGCGTATCCTGTCCACAATATGATTCTATTATACTGTATTGTAAATTTATAGAAATAAAAAAAAAAACGAAATCTTTCAGTTTTATGTCATACGGTTATTCCGTGTAGACTAAAAGAGACGGCGATGACGAACAGGCCGGTAGCCAGCCCAAAAATGTAGGGGGAGGGGCGGTAGAAGTTAGGGGGGGTCGATCCAACCATATTATAGTTTATCCTCATATTATAGTTCATTTGTAAGCCTACCGTGAAAATTTTAGGGGGGACACTAAAAATTTAGGGGTCCCGGTTCCCCCTGGATACGGGCCTGATGAGGAGAATGAATCAAATTATTGGAATGAACAAAATGGCAGCAAACGGGTGAACATCGAGAAGACCTATGTGCACGGTATTTATCTACCAGTTGCGAGCTGTCATCAAACCAGTGATCGCACGCACCAGAAGTGAACGCTCTATCACTGAACCACCTTCATACTAAAATTGTGTATACCTGTATCTACTAAATATTTTTCAGTGGTATTAAGAATATTATTCTATTATTAGCATCTTCTATTGTAACCCTGTGTAATGTAATGTAACCCTGTAAAACCAACTGTTACTAATGTAACAGCGTTACTAAACTAAAAACAATAAAGACCAATGTTAATTGATCTTATAACAATTGTATTTTGTAAAATAATAATAATAATAATCCTGTTGATGCAGGTATCACCCAGGCGCATGGAAGAAATGAAAAGAAGATTCAAATAGAACATCCATACCTATTATACACCTAGGCGGTTTCAAAAGGAGGAATCAAAACCGGGACCATATACAGATGAAGTACTTGCGAAAATCCAGTTTCGTTGTATCAAGATTTAAAAGCGGTTTAAAAAGGGTTCTTAGTTAAATTTTATTTCTCTAAATTGTCTTTTATGTTTTTTAACAACAGTAGGTTAACGTTACAAGATAGTTTCTTACTTCGTTCATAACGTGATTTTATATTTTTTTAAATGAATTTCAGAGGTGACTCTTAATAAGTTATAGAGGGTAAGAGCTATAATATATTGTAGCTTACTAGCAGGGCAATATTTCGAATTTCTTTCACAAAAATTTAAACCTGTTAAGTTTTAACCTTTTCTTTGCTTGCTCGTTTCTTTATATCCACAGAAGACGTATTTGATATTTTCTTCTAGTCATGTAATGAATTAATGGATTAAATACGTATTTTCTCAACAAAAGAAAATTGAGAAAAGTAGCATTGAAATGAAAATGTATTCGAAAAAAGTATCCTCTTGTAGTCCATATATTGTCTGTTTTACGTTTGAGTGAAGGTTTAGAAATATGTACATATTTAGAAAATAAAACTCAAAATGTCTAATTCCATTTGGTATAAAAATACATAACCGGGCTTTACTTCGGTGTTTGCTTAATTGGAACTAAACTTACGGTTATGGAGTCCCACGGTTATGCCGGTTAGGCTAAGGGAGACGGTGATTATGAGAAATGAATGAAATAGTGGAATGAAGAAAGTGGGAGGAAACGGGAGAACCCCGAGAAAACCCACGCACACGGTGTTTCTCCACCACAAAGTTCACTTGGCGGGGGCTGGGATCGAACCCGGGACCCCAAGCACCAGAGGTGAACGCTCTACCACTGAGCCACCGCGGCCCCCATTGTAAAAGACATGAAAGATGTTTATAATCCGGTAATCTACATATTGACAAACGATGCGTTCATTATGCCAAGGAATAAGAAAACTTTAAAATTATCTGTACTTTTTATGACTACGTGTAGAATACTGTGATAGGAATGGGTGAGTATAACATCGGTCGTTTGGGATTGAGCGTTCCGGCACGAATGAGGAAACATTTTAATGATTGGCGTTCTGACACTTTACCCAGAGCTCAGAGGAACCGCAAAAGAAAAAGAGTCAACATTTGGAACAAATCTTTTTCTTTTTAATTATTATTGCAACGTTTTACATTGTTTGGTTTGGTACATTTCATTATTTTTCTAAAAATACAAACCGAATTTTTATGAAAACCACTTAATAGTTTACACTCACCGGTCAGAAAATGTTGCTTGACATCGTTTATTAAGCTGCTGACCTAACGTTCGCTACAGCTGACAGGTGAGTGAACACACTCAGTCAGGTGAGTAGTGGTGGGTGTGGAGCCTCCAGTGATAAATTACGTAGGGTCACTAAATGCCTAAATCCACCACTGTACTAGATTTTTGAAAAAATTAACAAACTTGTGCGCTATAATTTCGGAAATCTTTCTCGGGAAACTTAAAAAGAACAATAACTACAACGGAAACTTTTTAAGGTCATCTATAGAAAAGTCTAAAGGTAATTGCTAGAATATATCGTAGAGAAAACAACTGGAAAGTGTCAACAAATGTTTGTTTGTGACTGGTCAAGCTAGATATGTATATATTTTTCTCTCATGACAGTCTTTTATCTCAAACACGATTACCCTTTCGGTTATGGAGTATCGCATTGTCTCAGCTGAAGGTAGAGGAAAAGCAGACTTGTTTACCGCTATAGGTTTTTTTAAAAGCATTTATCCTTAATTCAGATAGATGCAAGGAGTTTTTCACGTTTTGCATCTGACTCATTGCTTGGGGGAAAAGCCGCACGTAGAAAAGCAATAGGGAGGAAACCATGAAGGAAAACTCTACGAGAACAGTACATTGAACACTCTTTATAAAGGCCACCTCTCCATACGATCCATTTTTCTTTTCAATTTCGCTTTTAGATTTCAGTGACATTGAAAACGCTTAGTTTGTATTTGTGGATTTAAGAAATCATCAAAAACTTAGATGATTTCACACTTGGTGTTTGCAACCCGGTCTACCCTCCAGTACAGCGGGATTATTTAATATTCAGGGGTTATTCTTCAGAAGTTAAAGCAAAATTTTCAGATGGTTTCCAAAATTAATAAATGATCAATCGAAAAGTATCCAGACCCTTAGCCTACTAACGAAACATACATATGGTGATCAGAAAAATGGAAACACCTGTAGTTGACAACACGTCAGATGTATGGGTTGGCAGTGGTGTCGTGGCACCCGCAGCGACGGACCGCTGGTGGTGGTGTGTTAGGTCGGTCTCCATACTACGTCAGGCGTAGTGGAACAGCAGTGTCCAGTGGCTGCAGCAGACGGAGGTAGTGTAAAATGGGAGACCTCTCAGATTTTCAAAGAGGGTAAATTGTTGGTGCGCGGTTATGTGGAGTGAGTGTGACGGCAGTGGCTACTGTGTTAGGTATGTCGCGTGGGACAGTGTCGAAGGTGATGACGGCCTATACAACACACGGGAAAACCACATCGGGGAAGAGGAACAGTGGGCGGAAGAAAATCATGAGTGACAGGTCACGCCGGGTATTAAAGCGCATTGTCACGCAGAAACGTCGTGCCACTGCGGAGCAAGTGACGGAGGAACTCAATCAGCACCTCCCCCACCCTGTTTCGACAATCACAGTCCGCCGTGAATTACATGACATGAACTTACGGGGTCGTATTGCACGGGCCAAACCGCTCGTCAGGGGCCATAACGCTTTCGCACGCTGCAAATGGTGCCGCGACCATGCAACTTGGACCGTTGAGGACTGGAAACGTGTGATATGGTCGGATGAGTCATCCTTCACCCTATTCCCAACCACGGGCCATGTTTATGTGTGGAGAACGCCCAAAGAAGCTTATGATTTGCAGTGTCTCCTCCCAACTGTGAAACATGGCGGCGGCGGCTCATTGGGTCCTGTGGTCACACTTAGCGGACGAATCACTGCCAACGATTATGTCGCAATTTTAGGAGACCACTTGCATCCTATGGTCCGGATGTTGTTCCCGGACAATGACGCCATCTTCCAGGTTGATAATGCACCCATTCACACAGCTGGCGTTGTTGCAGCGTGGTTTGAGGAACATCGGGATGAAGTTCAACACCTCCCCTGGCTCGCCCAATTCCCAGATCTCAACATAATTGAACATCTGTGGTCCGTCTTGTAAACACGACTCCGGCGACGATTTCCACCTCCATCCTCTCTCACAGAACTGGCCGATGACCTGCACGAGGAATGGTGTAAAATTCCACTTGCTACCATTCACGACCTCTATGCCTCCATCCCACGTCGCATCAAGGCTGTTCTGAAGGCGAAAGGTGGCCCGACACCATATTAATCTGGTACGTTGCAATTTCGTTCAGGTGTTTCCATTTTTCTGATCACCATCTGTATGTATCTCATGAAAATAATTTAAACACTGTTGTCTTTTTTAAATTCTTAAAAGCACACGCTGTTGTCTCATCGGTTCAGATATAACCAGGAGCCTGTTTACTTTCCAAAGAAGTCATAAATGTATATGTAAAACTATCCTCACATTGACAGAAAGAAAATGTAAGCAAAAGATTTTTAAAAACTCAGCGCCATGTGTCATATGCTTTTTAGATTCAGTGCACCAGAAGTTTTTTCTACATTATAAGGTTGATAGATTACTTTTTTTGAAGTTCAGCGTCCCTTTTCAGCACTAAAACTATGCCAGACGTACACCTACAGTTTAAAATCAAATTCGAACCACTGTACTGCGTTCAATGCTGTTCCACTGGAGATCGAACACGGAACCACGTGCACCAAAGCTGCGCGCTGTAGCCACTAAATCAACGGGAAAAACTGATTGATTTTTTTTGTTGTTGTTTTACCACATATGATATACTATAGTTTCTTGCATTTGTTACAGTCAGTCATGCTGTTGAACCTTCTAAGGTTGTAATGCTTAGTATGTCCGTTCGTCTGTTACTCCACATAACTCTTGAACGAAACCAAATGTTTGAATTCTGTCTTTTGCAACAGACAGCTAAGGCGATTGTCTCGGTCAGCTTCATTAGTTGAGTCAATGCGTTAACATCTTCCTGGGTAACGGTGACTATCCCATTCATTCATTCATAAATCTACGTTTCACGTAACGCTAATATTCAAACCTCAACACACTTTAAGAGTCCCGGGTTGCATAAGCATCTAGGCGAAAATATTTAGGTGTTCTTAACTCTTATTGTATATGCAAGTTCATTTAATTGTAAATACAAGTTCTTTTAATTATAAATGCAAGCTTATTTAATTGTAAATGTAAGCTCATTTATCCATAAACGCACGGTTCGCGTGATTCTCTTTACTGTTTTTAACAGAGCTTCTTTTTTTCTAGTATGTGAAGGCAATTTGAAGAATGAAAGCATAGTCTCGTCTCGAATTTTAAATAAATGATTCTCGTTTCGTTTTTGAGACGAGAAATTTCTCGTAATTAAGCTGAAGTTGATACATAACTAATACACCTACCAACATTTATAAAGTGAAAAGTGTAATATTCCAGTTTTGCGATTTGCTCAGTGGTAGAGCGTTCACCTCTGGTGTACGGGGTCCCTGGTTCGATCCTAGCTCGCACCAAGTGCACTTTGTGGTGGACAAACACCGCGTGCGTGTGTTTTCTCAGAGTTCTTCCTTTTCCTCACACTTTATTCATTCAACCATTGCCTTCATTTCTCATCATGAGCTCTCCTTCAGCCTAACCGGCATAATCGTGGGACTTAAAACTGAAATATTTCATTTCATTTTACTTCAGTTGTACGTCCTCTAGTTATGTCCTTTAATTTAAAGGAAACAGGTGATTCATAAAAGTAAATGATTACTATTAAAGTAATTTCGAAGGAAACGGAAAAGAAGCACGGATACAATATTCAGTACGTAATATTTAGTAGCATAGAATGGGAAGATCCTCTTTCGAACTACATAATGAAAATCCTTGTTAGATTTTACCGGAAAGTAAAAATGTGAAAATAATCTGCACAGAGAATAAGGCATAGATAATGCTTGCAGATATAATATATTCTTATGTTAGATTTCCGCTGATTTCAATTTTCCATTTGGGAGGAAGAGTCTAATTATTTTCATGAATAACATAGCAAATTAGAACAGAGGAAAGTGCGATTAAATAAATATAACTTTATCTCTAAGCATCAAGGAACAAGTTTCCGATAGTTTGTATATTTTAAAATGGTTGAATTGATTTTGAGTTTAACGTCCCTTTCAACAGCGAGGCTATATGAGACGGGACCTACTGATTAACGTGGAATCCGAACCACATGAGCTCCCGCTGAGAATCGAGCCCGGGCCTCTCACGCTAAAGGCGCTTACACTAACCTCTTAGGCACGAAGGAGCTCTATATTTTAAAATGGTATAAGAACGAAGTATTGCGTTCATTATTTACTATTCTCCTCTCTGGAAGATAACTGGAATTTTTGTTTATGATAATATTTCATAATTTAAACGTATCGTTGAAAATATAGCACAATTTATATTACATTATTCTTATGGATCTACGAGTTTTCCTTATTCTAAGATAATTGAATCAATATTTATCTAACATTCAACATGCATTCGTTTTTCAAAGATACGCAATTGCATTTCAAACGTAGTTATTTTGCTACATAAATGTACCTATATTTATATAATATTTCCTTAATTACTTGCTATGTGTATTATGTATTTAGTATATTGTTCTGTACAATGATCATGAGACGTGTGTATAAAGATTAAACGACACATATCGTTATGTGCATATGCGTGTGCGTGTAATGAGGAAATTAAAAGAATTAAACAGTTTGAAGTAAAACATTACAATCCAACATAGAAAAGATAATTATAATTAAGAAGACAAAGAAATTATTTTATTTCAATGGCTCATGAGTATGTATGTGCGTGTGGGTGTTGAACCCGAAGGCAGATCTTACTCCATTTCCCTAACAAAGGCTAATAGAGCAAGAAAAGACTGGCAAGTTTCTTTGTACTGTGGTTTAAGAGTATAAGAAAAACTATAAATAAGGGTTTTTGGTATGAGCGAATAGATTGAGGATTAGGATAGGGATATTGTATATAAAACAGTTGAATAATAATGGCCACATTTCCTAAATATTTACTTTAACACGGTGGAAGGCTGTCTTAGATACTAGACAAGAAGTAAGAAATTATGTAGATGATACCCGTATTCACTGGCAACTGTGTATTTGAATAATACCGCTCAAGAGCATCTCAATGTAATGTTAGTAGTTAATATCATATAGTATGACTTAAGCGTAAACATGGAGAAAGAAGTATAGTGTCTGATGAAACCAAAGCGTTAGTTGTCGAAACTATCACACGTGTGTAGTTTTTTAATGTGAATATATTGTTTTTCTCAGCAAATTGTTTGTGTTTAATATATATATATATATATATATATATATATATATATATATATATATATATATATATATATATATATATATATATATATATATATATATAGGCCTATATATATATATATATATATATATATATATATATATATATATATATATATATATATATATATATATATCGCAGGTTCCCGGATCAGTGTCCCTGCAATAGATCTACTTTTTCTTGATTTCAGTCAAGCAAAAAACAAAACTCATAATACAAAATTTACGTGCATCGATAAGAATCAATTGACACACTTCGCTGGAAATTGCCTTCACTTTCAAGCAACAACAAAGTGAAGGAACTCTTGTAATCGTCAAGATTTTTTCTTTTTTTTTTAATATCCAAGATTTCAACAAATTTTCACATTTCCATTTTCCACATTTGCAAGAGTAGTACTGAAGGATGACAATAAATAATTGTTATTTTTTCCACCAATTAAAATTTGTTCATATTTCATCAATAAACCTGAATTCAGAATAGGTAGGTTCAGGACAATTTGATGGATCTTCTCCATAATGTGTGTACAATTTTGGTCATATATCATTAATATATATATATATATATATATATATATATATATATATATATATATATATATATATATATATATATATATATATATATATATATATATATATATTCAATTTAACCCTGTAACAAGACAAGTAATTTATTGCAGGGATAGTTTTCTTCAAACGATTTTCTCGAAACTAACTATGACATATCTCATTAGGAAGTGGTGATAAACTATATATATATATATATATATATCACATAACTAATTTCTCTAGAGGATATCCAAAAAGGATAATTTTCTGTTCTGTAGATATTTTTCTGACAATTGTCTCAGAAATGACTTTAACAATTGTCTTCACATTTCATAAGCAAATGGAAATGAATGGCATAATGCATTTGTATTTTTTTTTTTTTTAATGTAGAAATGGTAAGTTTAAGGGTTCACGGATTCCTAGAGTTATGCGGGCTCAGTTCAGTGTCTCTATAATTAATCTTCTTATAGAGACACTGAGCTGAGCCACATAACTCTAAGAATCCGTGAACCCAGACCTATAACGTTGGTCTCAAACATACAGAAAACGAAGTCCATGAAACAAAGACTATATGCATCAATATGGATCAACTGACAAATCTTACCGTACGAGACCCTATTATTATTTAGTTTCGCACATTACATGATATATATGGTAGGTATATAATTATTATTTAATTAAAGAAATTGATGAATATTCAATCGAGATCATGACTATAGAATTGAATTTTCTATACATCTAGAACAAAAGTTTGGCTGTGGTAGAGCAAGATACGATAATCAATCACAGTAGAGTGAGAATCGAGTTAGCGCGGTGCTTTGTGCCGTTTATTAGTTTTGAATCCAGCAGCAGCACAGTTAGTTTAAATAAATTAAAGAAATACATCAACCTATATATGAATGAAACTTGTTTTACGCAGTACCAAGAGAAATCTGCAAATAATTAATTTTTACGTTATTCTAATTGCTACTAATTTTTCTATACACTCCGTTTCCTTTAGCCCAGCCGGCATAATCGTGGACGTAAAACTGAAATATTTCATTTCCTTTTTCTACACATTGTATTATATTTGTATAACGTTTCGAAGTGAATATCTTCGTGATTTCATACACACAAAGGCATCTTTGGACTAAAAGCTGTGTGATATTTAAAAAACTAGAGTTATGTGTGTATTTTGATTGTATATATGTATGTAAATTAAATACAATCGACCAGAAAACGCTAGATGTAACAAACGTTTAACAAAATATAATATTCTAGCAGTATATAGATTAATCTTAGAATTCAGTATGATAACGAATACCATAGCTTATGATGTTATTCTGAAACTAATTAGATGCAATCAATATACTATGATACATTGATTCGTGTTACTAAATTCTCATATCACTCTTGATAGGAACTTCTCACTAGAATAGACAACATACATGAGGCAAATACGTTTAAAATCTTTTATTAGGCTTCCATGATTACCCACAAAGTATTCCTCCAGTCACAAAGGTTAACTCACGCAACAAATACCCTG
Organism: Thermobia domestica; assembly: GCF_964235325.1. Taxonomy (NCBI): domain Eukaryota; kingdom Metazoa; phylum Arthropoda; class Insecta; order Zygentoma; family Lepismatidae; genus Thermobia; species Thermobia domestica. The sequence continues at coordinate 159,713,113 of NC_137462.1, forward strand.
GTTTTACCTATCACGAAATTCAATAAACAAGTCCTCAGATACAAAAGTACAACTATTTACACACTATATTCCCTGGGAACTCCATTCATCCAGGTACACTATATATCTAAAATCCTAAAGACTTTCTACCTAACTCGAAGTACATTGTCTAGTAATTTATAATATTTACTTCATCTTTTAAGAAGTGACAGTAATGGAATTTCCATATTATTATTATTACTATTATTATTTTATGTCTAGATTATGGCTCCCAGAATAGAGACTAGAATCCAATCAAGGATTCAATGCGCGATTAAGAACACTAAAGATAAACTGCTAGCCACTGGTTCAGTGTAACGTTTTAATCATATATTTGGAGTAAGAAAGTAAGAATTTATTTGGGTAAATTTGGTTTGAAAACCAATGGTGATTTCGTGTGTGTAACATCGCTCCCTTAACGATAATTTTTGTGTAAAATTTTCATCCTATCGTGATTTGCAATGAACATGAGTTTTTTTGGTTTATATATACTGTTGACTAATCTGAAAATATATACATTATACAAAAAATTAATGTTTTAAGTTATAAAAAATGGAACCACAACAATGTAATATAAATTCTTAAGTGTTCTTGAAATATACTGAAAGTTGGGAGATCTAAATCAAGAATATCTTGTAGGTTATATATGGAATTCAATGCATAATCGCAAAAAATCTTGACAGAGATTATGCAAATAAATATACGCAAATATTTTAATATAGAAAATGTACCATTTTAATGAAAATGTATCCCTCATAATTTGCTTTTTTGAATGTTAATATTCGAAAATAAGATTGTGATAGAATTAAAACACAAAAATTGAACTGCGAACTTTGTGCTTAAGATATCAGTATTGAGTTAATACATCAGTATCAAAGTTATTGATATGATGTGTGGATCACGGAACATAAATTGTATTTCGGATCTTAAATTAGATAAGTAGATATTTGGAGAGTCACTGTTTCCAAGCATTTGTACACACATCTAAAATTTTCTTTACTTCAAATTGAAAATCCAATATTTATATAATTTGTTTTAGAAGTAATCACCACTTGGTTTTCAGTAGTTAATAAGAATTGATGGTTAATCTAAGGTAATAGACTAAATAGAAAAGTCATATTCCTAATCATTTACCTGTTATATTATCTCCGTGTAAGATTAAATGCTCCCCGTTAACTTGTAAACAAAGCACAAAACACTTTTTAAAAGAGAAAAGTTATGCTACTTAATCAAACCGACTCACAACACAAACTGTCCGTCACACACACACACACTGCGGGTGCTTGCTAAAATCAAATGGTATTTACCAACGGCCTTCCACTCTGTGATTTGTCAGAGCGTCACCTACTTCATGTTCAGCTGTTAGGCCAACACCCAATGAAGAGGCCGCATCTCAGGAACGAAACGGGGTCTGGAACGAAGGAAGATAAGTTTGAAAGAAACAACGTAAGAATAAGAATAATAAAAAAATAACAATAATGAAAAAAAGATTCACGGTTTTGAGCGACGCTACCGTCCGTGGCCGAGACGCGTAAGAGCGTGTCCATCGGATCCCACGTGCTACATTGCCCGTCTTGTGCTCCACTTCCACAATAATGGAAAAAAAGCTTTAAAAGGAGAATCCTTTTTTCTTTATCCTTTCTATCATCATTGAAAAGGAACCTTATGTCACGTCTTAAAAGGAACCTAATTTTCTTTCTGTTGATGATGATGATGATGGAAAACGTAGAACAACGTAAAATTTTCAAATCCCACAACACAACTTCAAGAAGTTCAAGAACGTTCAGATAGATACCCAAAAGGAACAGAAGAAGTTGACCGTGAATTTGCTCGACTTCCGCTTCACGCTGTATAGAGAAAATGACCAACAAACAACGCAATTAAAAAAAATAATTTTATTGTGTTTCTTTAAATGTCGATATAGAAACAAAATGCAGAATGCAATATTGTCTAACCGGTAAGAGTTCTACAAATACAAGTATTATTTTATTTGAAAACTCAAGGCCATCTGTCAGTTGGCCTACTGCAGCATCAGCTGTTGCCCCATATCAAGCACAAAAGTGGTTGTGATTGAAAAAAAATAAAGTACAGGGACCAAAATTTTTATTCTGAATTGAAGAAGATCTCGTTTTAGCCAAATAATTATATAAAAAAATGCTATAACTGCGTAAGCATGGAGATAATTCCTCACTTTAGACAACTGTTAAATGTTGACTTTCTTGACCCACGATCCTACAAGCAACTTGTGCAAGTACCTAAAAGCTTCTTCACGTTTATATTGATGTACGAATATTAATATCTGAGCAGCAACAGTAAGTCTTGATATAGAATGAAACATGCAACTCATCAAACACTAATAAAACCAGAACAGGTCATGCAATAACTTCTGTAATATATTCATTCCTCTTATTTAACATGAGTTTGCTTGACTCCAAACTTAACAAATATATAAAGTATACGGTAAGTAAATACACTTCTAAATCTCAATTTATTTTCCACACAGAAACCAAGAAACCGCGCAACAAGTAAGCAATATAAACAACAAATCCTCCTCCTCCTCCTCCTCATCATCATCATAGGTATTCTGTCATTATTGGCAGGTCACTTGCTGCAACTGAGAAGCTTCCATGCTCCACGGTTTTCCGCTGACCTCTTCGTCTTCACCTACGATTTTTCTGTTTTGATATCGTCCATCAATTGTAGCCTCATTCGCCCCCTCCCTCTGTTTCCTGCCACCATACTCTCTAGTATATCCGTCATGATACAGTTCCTTCTTATCCAATGTCCCAACCAGTTTCTCTTTCTCTTCTAAAACTGTTCTTTTCTCCCCCACCATTTCTGACACTCTCTCATTCGTTTTCCGTTCGACTCAGCTAATTCTCTCCATTGCTCTCTACACTCACATTTCGAAAGTTTACAGTACAGGTTTTCATCATTAATAATACTACCTAGGTAACGAAAACTAGTCATCTGTTGTATTTTCTCCGTTCCCATTTCTGTATTTGATACAAACCGCTTCGTTCCAATCATTATGGCTTTTGTCTTTCTAACATTTATTTCCATCCCATATTCTTCACAGCTTTTCCTCATATTTTCTAACATCTTATTAATTTTCTTTTCAGATTTTGTCACAAGTGTCATATAGCCTGCAAATCGTCTACATCTAATTATTCTACCTCCTACCGAAGTGTCATCTTGATTATATGTGTTCTTTTTCACTATGTGTTCTATAAATGAAAGATATTAAATAATGTTTGCGAGAGACAGAATCCCTGTCAAGCTCTCCTCCAATTGCATTCCCCTGTGTCATTTCCTCCCCTATTCTAACATTTACTTGTTGGTTCATATATAAGTTTCTTATGAGTCTTTTATCTTTACATTCTAACCCAACCTTCTTTAGAATTCCCAATGATAATCACAATTGACACGGTCAAAAGTCTTTTATTATTATTGTTTTTAGATCAATGAATACAACATACACCTCTTTCCCTTTTTCTATAAACCTTTCACCGATCATCCTTAATAATCCAATTGCATCTCTTGTGATTTTATTTCTCCTGTACCCAAACTGTTCCTTTTAATTTGTTCTTCCATACAACATTCTCTTCAGTATTCAAAGCATTTTTTTTTTTTTTTTTTTTTGCTGCATGCAACATGAGACTAATAGTTCTATAATCTTCGCATTTCTCTGTAGCCATCAGTTTCATGATCGTTTCCATGGAGTGTTTTGGCCACTCTCCTATTTTGTGTATTTCATTGCAGAGTCGGAACAATTCTGTCTTGCCCTTCTCTCCAATATTATTAATGAATTCGATTGGTATATCACCTACCCCGGTTGCCTTTCCATTCCTAATCTCGGATGTAGTTTTTTTTTTCAAACTCATTCCAAGGAATACTAAATACTTAATCATCCTCGCGTACTTCATTTTCTACTTCAGCATCTAAGCCATACAGTCTCTTATGACATAAATCTAATAAAACACCTAATCCCTCAAATTCACGTTTCAACATCGTTTCAGCCACAAGTTTCTTTTTGTGGATAAGTTTCTCTGTACAGTATACCTAGGTAATAAGAAATGGAAAACAGAGCATCTTGCAGATCATTCTAAACTTCAAAGTTAATATCCTTTGTGATTGTGTTTTTTTTTTTTCTAACATCTCACTATATATGAAGCTGAACAGCCCAAAGTATCAAAGAAAAAACAAGAAAATGTTTGATAAATGGCATAGTAATGTATTGATACCACAAATAGCAGCATTGCAGTGTACCCCACGTGAAGAAGTTTGATTAATCACAGTGTACACAATGTGCCAAAATTGAAATTGAAATTTTTGCATTTCTCCTCATCCTTCAGGCCCCACTTTAATATTTTAGTAACATAAGGAATATTTGAAAATAGAAAATTTTTAAGTCTTCAGATTTGTCGACTAGTACGTCATCTACTTTTATTTTAGAGTTACAGTACAACCCCTCAAATCCGAACTAATTGGGGCTGAAGCCTGTTCGGATTTCGGGGGGTTCGGATTACCCGGGAAATAATATTACGTACTTATTTCGTCACTGAATTTGTGGTAAAACAACGACTGAGGTTAGACAGGGTGGCCCAGTGGTCGAAAGGGCAGTGACCTTGACTGGCGGGTGTACACTCATGTTCAAAATGATTGTCGCATATCTATAACTGTCTTCTTGTAAGAATATAATTAGATAATGATTTTGAATAAGCATTAAGTCTAAAAATGTTAAAACCTTTAAAAAACTAAATTTGTGTGATTAAATCTATTTTTTTTCATTTTCCAGCTGTAGTTATTTTTTTTCTCCTGAGAACGTGTTCGGATTTGCCGGGTTTTCGGATTTCCGGGGTTCGGATTTGAGGGGTTGTACTGTATATTCCATACATCAAACACCCATCTGTTTTTTTCCCCCTAACGTTTGAAAACTAAAATCCGTTACTAAGTCTTCATAGGGGACATATACTACTTTGGGTAGAAACCGGTTTTCTTGTATGCAAGCATTTTTAAAAATTTAAACTGTATAATTCTTATTGCATCAGAGTATTTAATGATATTTGGTGTCCAAACAATATAACAGTATTCTAATTTTGACCTCACATACGAAAAATATAACCTTATAAATGTTGATTCTTTGTAGAAATTCTGTCCTATTCTACAAATTAAACCTAGGTTTTCATATGCACTATTCGTTATTGCGTCAACGTGTTGGGCAAAGGTTAGTTTGCTATCAAATATACTTCCAGGATTTTTGATAGTATTTGGGGTAGACAAGGAAGTGCCACTTATTGTATAGGTAAAATTAATTGTATTTTCTTTCCTCGTGAAAGATTTACAGTCGGAAACGTTCAAGACTAATTTATTCTTATCACATCATATTCGAACTCTCTGTGGTTGAGAGTTCACGCAGTCATTAATTGAACTCTTGAAGTTTTACGCAGTCGTTAATTGAACTTACTTTGGAGTATAATTTGAGATTATAGAGAACTTTTAATACTCAGAGGAATATCATTAATAACAAGAACAAAGAACAGGTCACCTAGATTAGATCCTTCAGGGACTCCTGACAGAGTATTGAACTTGAAAATTATCGGTAATATCAAACATCGTCTAGGATTATTCTACTGGAATTCTCTCCAGCCCTCTGTAAGATTTTTTTTTTAACTCTTGGAATTTAATATTTGTATCGTTATTTGTATATTCTACGCTATTACTATGTTGATGTGTATTAAGTTCAAAATAAACAAGAACAGCACTCGATTTCGATAATTCAAAACCATATTTTCATTAACTTTTATGTTTTAACTACAAAAACCATTTACTTTAAACAATTGACATAATACCAACTTCTTTTATCTTACACTATGATCTTACGTTCCATATTTAAATCTAGGAGTACATAATAAACTCTGGTTGTTTTTCATAACACGCCTGGGAATTCTCGCTCCGGGCGCTTACAACCCACGCGACGATAGTATACATATCAGCGTTTCCCAACCTTTTTCAACTTGCGGAACACTACAGGTGTAACTTGAATTCTCGCGGCACATTCATATATATAGATATTATTATTATTATTATTATTATTATTATTATTATTATTATTATTATTATTATTATTATTATTATTATTATTATTATTTGTAAATATGAAATACCGTAGTATTTTTTTTTCTGTGATTAGGCCTACTGATCTCACAGCGAAGAAAGCTCGATAACTGTTTTTTTCCTTTGCGGTAAAGCATTATACTTATTTTTCATTCGAATTTAAAAATAGTAAACAATTGCAGTGAAATACAGGACTCGGATTTAAAAAAAATCCACTTTCTCTTTCGAAAACTGTATCCAACCTTTCACTAAAAAGGAAGATCACTAAATAACGAACGAATAAACAAATCTCTTGTACTTTTAAAACACAAATGTAGGTAATTTGTATGCATGTTTGTTTTGTTTAAAGGATTGAATGATATTTTAAACTTTCAAGTTACGAAATAATCTGCAACAACAATGAAGCAATAGTGATCATAACAATGATAACAAATACTTTCCTCAACATTAAAAATGTACACAAAAGTAACACAGTAAAAAACTTTTGTAGATTCATAGTAGAGGTTCATAGTAATGTGAAATACAAATATACATTTCTCCCTGTGTCTTACAATTTGATTCCTATAGAATTAACAATTCCTATAGATTTCCTATAGATTTCCTCGCGGCACACCAGCGGTCCATTCGCGGCACACCAGTGTGCCGCGGCACACCGGTTGGGAAACGCTGGTATACATACTTGTTTTAAAACCTATTGCTGTTTGCCTATGATTCGCAAAATAAAATGCTCTAAATAAGTATCGCTAATGGTATCGCTTATGCCTCTTTCCGAACTCAAACTGTCCATCTTTAAGTACCTAATGTTTTCGAATATACAATTTAGCTTTCTCTACATTTATTTCTTGTTCAATTTTTATAGTGAAATTTAATCTAAATGTGATATTAAACTAGTGTATACAGTACTGAATAGTTATTGCCTATAAAAATTCTCCTGATCATTCTCTGGCTTCCGGCATATCCTATTATTAACACTTATTTGTTTTCCAATGCTGTATTAACTCAATAGATGTACCTGTTCCAGTTGTTTTCTTATTACTTACATTGCTAGCGGCTTACTTCAATTTATTCCAAAACATAGCAGTTGTTGATGTTTTAACTTAATTGGCTTTTCATCCTCAATATCTAGTTTACGTTCTTGGTTTTTATTTCCATGTAAATATTTCAACATACGCAGGTGTCCACGAATGATTTACAAGATTTTAAAAATTTATTAGCAGACATTACATCAACTGTATAAACAATCAAGTCCTATTTCTTCATTTTCGCCCATTAAGCCATTTTGTTACAGTGTTGCCACACTGGTACAATTGTACCAAATTCAGCTTTTTTTTTTTTTTTTTTTTTGTCATTCAACAGCCCGTTGGTACCACCCTGGAATGTTCAGCCCCTTTTGTGAAAAAGTTGGTACAATTCTACTCAATTCAGCACTATTTAGCAAATATTTGTGACACTTTCAAAAGTGTCAGTACTATTATCCTCCTTCGGTCGTGAAATAAGCAAGAATAAGGTTAAATATTTTATATTTTAACACATGAACTCTGAGATGATTGACTTGTTCCTCGTTTTATATATATTTTTGAATTATATTACCAAAGTAATTTTTGAAAAGAGTACTTTCTTGATTTTGACTCTTGGAGGGCGGAGTGTTTCTAGAACTAGCTCTTTTAGTTTCGTGTTATAAAGCCATGTATTACATTGGTATAAAATAATGAATTCGGCCCTTTTTGTTTCAATTCGGTACTATTTTTCAGCCCACCCCAGAGCTAAGACTGTGGCAACACTGTTTTGTTACATTAATTAACTAGTCAAAATGTGATTGAATTATTAGCGAAAATTTTGGTTAATTTTGCGTTCGTAATTGTCAGTTTCTTGCCTTTGATCTTAGCAGTAATTGAATCTTCTTTTCCAAATAAAATTTGTTTTAGAGAAGTATCAAACTGATAGATTTGAACTATAAACTAATAGTTAATGACATACTTTCTTTTATTATTCTTAAGGGTTGGTGGTGTGATATTATTCTTTAAAATGTACCTACCCCAGTTGAAGATAACAATGACGATATAAAGGACAGTTTTAATGAAGAAGTAGAACCGGTAGTTGACCAACTCCCGCGATACCATATGAAAATTTTGCTAGGGGATTTCAATGCTAAGGTAGTAGGATGAGAGAATATTTTCAAACTGATTATAGGCAGGGGCGTCATTTCAGACTTTGCTTGAGGGAGGCAAGAGCACCACCAACATAAGGATTTCACGTTTTGTATTAGCATATTAGTAGACAATCGATTAAAGTATATGCATTCCTCAAACTCTTGGAGGGAGCTATTGTCCCCTCCTGCTCACCTAAATGACGCCCCTGATTATAGGGAATGAAAGTCTGTACAAGGAGAGTAGTGGCAACAGTGTTAGACTCGTGAACTTTGCAACATCCAAGTACCTTATTGTTAAGAGTACAAAACTCTTACATCGTGACATTCATAAAATATACTTGAACCTTACAAGACGAAAAAACACAATCGAATTGATCACGTTTTAGTAGATAGTAGGTAGATATCTTCCAAACGGCACAAGCTACGGTAAAATTCACTACATCAGTGAATTTCCGAGAAAATTGTACATGAATTTGATGTATCACTTGAACCTATTACCATTTGAAAAACTAAAAGTTGAACCCAACATGGCGGCCGGAATGGGAAACATACTGTATAGGCCTATCAGAGAAGCAGTGCTTCATTCAATTTGTTTTACATATGTCTACATTCATGTCGAGTTATATCTAAAGAAGCTAAAAGCAATTTTGTCTCCGAGCGTTATAGTAGTGTCTGATTGAATTCCAGATATATGAAGGTCCGTAAATATGCAAATTACCGGTATGGGCCGCTAAAATTAATACAATACACATTGGGTCACGAACTTTGCATTTGAATTAATTTTACACGAATCCCGAGGGGCACTAAGACATTTCATCACAGAGAGACGAATACGGAAATCAGAATATTTTGCATTTCGCTCGTTCTATTTGAGATAAATCAGGAAAAACTGAGTGATTATTTCACATTATTTCTACACCTAGCATTTCACCTATTAGTCAAATTGACCACACCTGATATTGTGAAATTGTCGTACCAATCATAATGATTTCCGTTTGTCTTACAACTGGAGAAATTTGATGTTTCTTCCAGGCATTCTCTATTTGACTACTCTAATTTACAGCAATTTGAAGTGGGTGACCGTCCTGGCAGTAAACTTTCGGCGACAGCTTTAACTTTCACTGTAGAACACAACTCTCCACTCTTTCTATAGCCTACATGCATCTGCATAACGTGTATTAGAGGCTAGGATTGACAGATGCGAATTAATTAAAGTGTAAATATAATAAAGAATACCTCTACGTAGAACAAAAAATGTATATATATATATATATATATATATATATATATATATATATATATATATATATATATATATATATATATCGAGGTTCACCTGGGCTTAGTTTCCAGTATTCCTCTGCTCTGATGATTCTTGCCTCAAGTTCTATATATCGTCATCAACTTGGACACATGTAACACAATGGACTTGTTGGTTGGCCTTACTCCAAATAACATTGCAATCAAGTTTATCTCTTAGAAAATCGGAGAGTTTGTCCACTTTGCTTGACCAACGTCTGGCCTATTGCACACAAGCAGGCACGTAGCCCAGGGGGGGGTCCGGAGCCCCCCCCCCATTGAGACCAGAAATGAAAAAAATACGGAAGAATGAAACAAAATGAAATGAGAAAAAGAAGGATCAGCATTAAAAATTAAAAACTACAGGAAGCTTTTAGTTACTCTTTCTAATGAGGAGATTTGTATTACTTGCAATACATGGTGGCGAAGTGAGCGAGATATCCTGGAAGAGTCAGGAATTTGAAATTTCTAGAAAAGTTATCGATTTTTGAGAATTCCTAGTCAGGGAGATTTCAAGCTTCGGAAAGCATAGTGCCGTTCTGTAACAGAATGGACATTTTTTATCATAATTTTTCGTCATCGCATCCTTGCAGAATCAAACATGTTATTTCAAAAACAGTTTTCTACTGCTCCTTTAACCTGTCATTTGGAACAGACAGTAGTTGACGGAATAATAAAAACAAAAATTTATTTGAAAAGAAAGCTCTGTTAACATTTGATTCAACAGAGCAAGGAACGCAGATATTGTAAAATATTTTACAAGACATTATTGAGTATGTACTTTTTTAATAGTGAATATGTACTTTTTATAATAGTTGAGGTCATAATGAAAGGAAAATTGTTATATTTGAATGAACATTGTATAATTTTTTTCACTATTTTTTATTATTTTACTCGAGATTTCTTCATAGTTTGTTATTGAAATACTTACCAATATATCCCCATTTTATAGTCCTAACAAACCAATATATGTTGATAGTAAAGCAGTTTAAATTAAACGAGCTCCTGGGCATTCAAAATTTCATGTTACCCCCCCCCCCCCCAGTTACGAAATCCTGGCTAAACGAACCAATATATGTTCCAGTAAAATAGTTTAGAATGATCGAGCCCCTGGTATGATGACCACAGTATTTCATGTCACGGACCCCCCCCTTCACGAAATCCTGGGTACGTGCCTGACACAAGAATCCGTACTACAGTGCCTCGCATACTACTCACTATCATACAGCACAACTCTAATACAAAAAGTCGCAACGCATGAACATTCATTATAGTACATGTAGTATTAAAGGGACATTGTTACTTTGATACACTATTTACCAACTCCGGGAATTAGAACTATCCACAAATGTACTTAAGCAAATCATCCTGACAATATACTAGCGAGCCTACATGCAATAGTCGATTTACACTTCTATATAAGAAAAATTGAACTTTGTTTCTTAAGAGTGTTCTTTACACTTTGTTATTTTTGTCGTCACTTTAAGTTGGTTCACAACATTTCAAGCTATACCTTGCAACTCAATGGATACTAACTATAAATCATAATGTATAACTTGAAGAGGTTTTGGTGAAATTTTTACATAAATACACATATATGCACATACAAACAGAGCCATCCATAGATTTCATGGACTCCCAGACAAATTTTCGGCAGGAATTTCAAACTAAAAATAAATCACAATTGAATGTAGAAAACATAATTATCTTTTTTTTTACAGACCTCCGATAATTGTTGAGATCGTCCCCTGTTACGGGTGGCCCTCCGTATACAAATACGCATACAGACATATTTGTGTATATAATGTATTTTTCCGTACACAGAAGAAAGAAGCAGAGAATTTTTTAATGTGGGTTACATTCGTCCTTTTACTATACGCTGATTGGAGTTGAGTTGAGTTGATTTTAATTTATCGTTCCGTTCAGCAGCGATGCTATATGAGACGTGGACCTACTGATTAACGTGGAATCCGAACCATATGAGCTCCCTCCGGGAATCGAACCCGGGTCTCCCACACCAAAGGCGCGTACGCTAACCGCTTAGCCACGAGGGAGCTCACACGCTGATTGGATTCCAACCGATAAATTTATAAAAAAAAATCTGCAAAGGAAGTATATCGAGATATATTTTTAAGGAAAGCTACATTTGAATAGCCTATACACTTTTTTCTTTCTTTCAAAGAATGGGTAACTTCAACTCTTTTCCTGAAATCTATTTCAACCGCAACAATTATCGTTTTGATTTAAGAGGTCCTAAAGAGAATATACGCATCTTCCATCAAACCCCGATAAGTTTAAAGAGTTCAGTTGACTTTGAGTTTAACGTCTCGTTCAGCAACGAGGCTATATGAGACGTAGACCTACTGATTAACGTAAAATCCGAACCACATGAGCTCCCGCCGGGAATCAAACCTAGGACCCGATAATTTTAAAGAAACTTATCGTTAAACATTTCTTTTAAGATAATGATGATGCATTTAAGGACCATCAATTATCACTAACGACTTTAATCCCTGACAATAGGGTGTGTCTTAAATCTCAGAGAAAATACAAGTTATGTTTCATAAAAATTGAAAATATGAAAAATGAAATCTTTAAGTTTAACGTCCCACGTTTATGCCGGTTAGGCTAAAGGAGACGGCGATAATGAGAAATGAGTGAAATGAAGAAAGTGGGAGAAAACGGGAGAACCCCGAGAAAACCCACGAGAACGGTGTTTGTCCACCACAAAGTCCACACGGCGCGACCTGAGATCGAACCAGGGACCCCAAGCACCGGAGGTGAACGCTCTACCACTGAGCCACCGCGCTCCTCATTCATAAAAATTGAAGAATTGAAGAAGTTTTGTGAAATTTATCGTGAAAAATCTTTTTTAAATACGGAGTAAATTCCTTCTCTTTTTCCTTATTGATTTTAGCCTCAACACAACGAGGATAAATGGAAAGTTCCCAAGAAAATAATACACAATATTTCATCTAAATTGAATAAGTTTTCGTTTATGCAAATGATCAATAACAATTTCTAGATTGTGGTTCAATTTTTCCTCTTTTTATATCTCCTTATTCTTGACTTTCAATCCTAAGCAACAAAGACAATATGCGAAGTCTCAAATAAAACACGCAAAGTTTAACTAAACTAGGACAAATTTTTATGGAAATAATCATAGAACAGTCATACAAATACACTTGCCAAATGATAGAAACTCACGTACCCTCGCTTCAAATTTTCTTCGAATTTGTAATAAACACACGGTAAAAAAATGCATAACCGTGAAAGAGATTATGAAATTCTTACCTGAGTGCTTACGAATCTCCTACCACAATGACAACACTCAAATGATGGTGCAGAGAAGACATATAGCTTGGACTCTGACCACAACAGGAGGTTCCAGTCGACATGTTTTGTAACACAACAGAGAGAAAGAAAACATTCTGGCGCAAAACAGAAACGAAAATTATCTATACATAGCTTGAAATATAATGACCGTATATTGATACAAATTTCCATGAAAACATTGATACTTTTAAAACTACATTCTCGACACATGTTGTTCGTGCTTGAGTTTAATTATACTTTTAAAAGTTCTACGTCATAATCATCCGTGAAGTATAAGATAAAATTCAGTCGCTAAATTCTAATTGTCGACATTCCTTATATACCACGGCGTAATTTTAACTTCTTTAATGAAAATAAATTTTAGTTTCTGCTATACGTGTGTATGTGTGTGTGTGTAGAGGGAAGGAACGGTGGCTCAGTGGTAGAGCAACAACCTTTGGTGCATGGGGTCCCTGGTTCGATTCCAACCAAGTAAGATTGTGGTGGACAGCATCGTACTCGTGGGTTTTCTGGGAGTACTTCCATCTCCTCGCACATTATAATTCCACCAATTTTTTCATCATCATTCACTTCCTTAATAATTAATTTCTCTTCTTCTAAAGAGCATAATCGTCAAACGTTAAACTGAAATATTTCATTTTATGATATTAAAGTTCCAACTTTGTAGCTACATGTAAAAGTTACCCAAACAATCTAATTACTAATACTTGCTAATATAATAGCTAATTATGGAGATGTTAATGTGTTTTCATTAAATCTTTATTTGAAACAATTAAGTATGTAAATTGACACTTGCTGAATATATTTCTTTTATTATTTAATGTGAATATAATTATATAACGGACACGTGATAATTTAATAACAGTTATGAGTGTTGCTCTAATTTATTTCCTTCTGTTTCAATTTCACATTCAATGATTCTGTAGAGTTTTTTTTTATAGTTATGTGGTTAACGTACTAGACTTCGGAACGGCAGACTGAAGTTCGATTGCCGGTGGGAGTTCGTGGATTCGGATCCCACGTAAATAGGTAGGTCCAAATCGCATATAGTCTCAGTTCTGAAAGGGACGTTAGACTCCAATCCAACCAACAAATGATTTGTACTAAAGATTCCCCTCTTTCCACCTATAACCTAGCCGGAAGTCAACGCACCAAAAGCGAAGATAGTAACTATTAAACTACCAGCCGTTAAACTCAAGGTTAAGTTGCCTTATTATATGTTCATTAGTATACACACAATATTCTAACCGAATTCACGGTGAATTTATGTCATGAAATTATTAACTAAATTCTTAGAATTTCTTGTCTGAATATCTGAAACATTTATTTTACTTGCTTCAAAATTGTTATTTTTGTTCCTTAATAAATGTTGTCATCGTATCCATGGTACAGGGTGGGACCATAATTCACGAAGGAGTGGCAAAACGGCATAACTCCTCGCGTATGTTATAATATGTATTGGAATGCTAGTATAACATATTTTACATATGGAAGATTTATGCCATCTACGTGTGAAAGATAATTTCCTGTAAATGTCCACCATGATGCAGTTTGCACACATAAGCTCTTTCCTCAACATTCCTAAACACACTTCTCAAAGTTGCTGAAATTATCGCTTGGATTTTCACAGAGATGTTCTCCTTGAGCTGTTGTATTGAGGTTTATTGACATATGTCTGGTCTTTAGGTGGTCCGAAAGATAAAAGTCTGCTGATGTGAAATCTGGCGATCATGGTGGTCAAGGAATTTTCGTATTTCGTGAAAATATTCAATCTCCAAAAATGGTTCGCATATGTGCGATTGTATCCCTGAATGTGTGTACTGTGGCGTCATCTTACTGGAACCAAGTGTCTAGCATATTCTCCACTACAGAGTGCAAAACTTCTGGAATCATTGCCTGGTATCGAGCATCAATGACGGTCACTACATTGCCGTGCTAACTTCAAAGAAGTAAGTCCCAATGATTATCTGAGACATAACACAACACCATACTTTACACTTCACAGAGTGGATTGACGTTGGTAGATAACCTGTGGATTCTCGGGACCCCAAAATCTGCAATTTTGTTTGCTTACGTGTCCATGTAGGTGAAAGTGTGCTTCGTCACTCATAATAAAATTGTCAGGAAAATCGGTGTTCTCACGAATCTACTCCTGAATGTGTAGCAAATTTGGGGTATTGAGCAAAATCTGTTTGCATTAGTTATTGCACCGGTTGAACTTTGTAGAGATACGGGTTCAAATCATGTTTTAAAATGCGGCGCAGTGTCGTACGATTCGATCTATGTGGGTAGACCGTCCTCTTGTGGAAATCTGCGGTGCCGCTTCAACACTCCTCCAAAATTGTTCAATTGCTGCTTGAGTTCTTGCCGCATGGTCACCCCGATCATGGCAAATCAGCTAATGAACTATGCTCTCTGAAACGTCCAACGAAACAACGAATCATTGATTCAGAAGGTGCATTCCTGACACAAAACTGGTGGCGATGCGCTCTTTGTGTTAAGATAATTGACCTCTGGTTTTCAAACTACAGATCAATAATTTTCGCTCTCTGCGGAACTGTGAATTTCTCCATCTCGCACCTCCTGAATGTCTACTTCATACAATCCGCTAAATAAGAGGAAAATGGTGGTTAGAACATTTCCCCCATACTTCTACTACTGCGATCAAAAGAAACATTCACATTAATCTTATTCTCAAGGAAACTATTACGTGTTGCAACCACTTCGTGAATCATGGCCTACTCTGAAGTAGTGAATTTTAGTTCAAGAGCCTGAAGTGAGATGAAAATGTATAATTCATGCTTAGTTTGCACTATGTTTGTGAATGAACATCTGGCAAGCAAGGCTGATGAGAAGCTACAAATTATTTGGCGGTAACCTATTTTTATAATATTAACCACGTCATCTTCTTTTCTCTTTTAACAATGGGCAAATAAGTGTAAGATATTACAACAAATTTGAAAACATTTGTTTGAGAAGAAGAATGGCATATAACACAATATTTGATGATTTAAATGACATAAGATTTGATTATATAGCCATAAGCTTTATTATTATTATTATTATTATTATTATTTTAATATTCCTTATACATATAGTATAATGTATAAAAATTCAATATTAATATCATATGGATTGTATCAAACCTAGAATAGTTTCGTCATTTATTACAGCTGTTTGTAAAACCCTATAAACTATTTTAGACTTCAATATCTCCTAGTAAGAAATCTATATACTAAAAGAGTTTCATAATAATTTAAGCTAACTATTATATTATTCCTCAAAGTCAAAGAACAAGAAGAAATTAATGTTTTGTTCTTTTTTAATGTCTTATGCTCAAATGTCTTATTTCAAAAACATTGAAAAGGGTTGCTAATCAATGGATATTAGAAAATTTGAAAGGGGAACAGCTAGAGGTGTATGAAAAATATTACTACGTTCCTTATTGTAATATGACAAAAACAACACATTATAGTCAAAATTCCCGCGAAATGAAAAAAAAAAAATGCCTTTTTTAAAAATAAGCTTAATTTTCACTGGCTATTGATTGGCCACAAAGCACCTTCCAATCCCAATGACTAAGGTCACATTTCGATACTAAATATGGGAGATATGAGCAAAAGTCCTAAAACTTAAAAGCTCCGTTCTCCCTACGAGATTCGACTACCTCGAATTTTAGGTATTTCGATGATAGAAGCTTAATAAACAAATCCACTGGTTTTTGAGATGCAGGGCGTTTGAAAAGTATAATTTTCTATTTAAAAAGGACATGAAAATATGCAGTACCGGTATCTGTTCCTAACATTCATAGTAAGGAATTTTAAGTACTATTAAATGACGAATGCTCTATCGCGATATGTTAGGATGTTCGGCAGATATAAAGTAAAAGCTTAAACCTCTCCACCTCCTTGTATTTAATTTTTTGTGACGTAAGTTTAGTTAAGCCAGGATGGACTAATTCAATACCCGATCACATAAAGATTGGCTACGAACAAACCACCATCAACAAACAAAACAAAAACTGGGGAAAACTATAGTAACAGTTAGTTTTCTGGAACGGAATGCTATCACAGAAATAACTTATTACACACTAAATCCCAAAAAAAAGAAAGAAAAAGAAAAGAAAGAAAGAAAAAGAAAAAGAAAAAAGAAAGAGAGAGAGACAGAACTGATATTTCAACCTAAGGAGGGATACCGGCTACATCATTTATCCCAACTCTTGGAGAACAACAGAAGAGCGAATGGCGAAACTATCAACATCAGGCTCGAGTTGAACCAGGTAAATATTACTGGCGAATAGAACCTAATCCTACCACGCGTTCTTTTATCTATCACCCTAAATGGACTCATGCTCATCATGACTTATTCATACGACTTCGACTCAACACCGCACAGACTCCGGTGCAAAAATATCGTCAGGGCCAACGGGATACTCCACTCTGCTACTGCCAGGAAGATCTAGGTCCCTTGAATTATCTAATCTATGCCTGTCCATACACCCAGCACTACCGACCAGTGTTTCTTTCTTCCTTGCACTCTCTACTTGGTTATGGTCCCATGGCGGTGTGCACTATTCTATCCATCAACAATTCCACAGTGATTTATCATCTCCAGTTTCTTCTTCTTAATAAGCTCGATCTGTAATCACTGACAGCAGCCCCCCTTATCTTTACCTGCGCTCCATGACTTCCTAATCTAAGCTAACCTTCTCCGTAATTACCCTTGCACTTACCTTTCTTACTACACCCCATGTTCAAGGCGTCGCTGCTGGAACAAAGGTGGGGGAGCGTCTCCTCCTCCAGAAGTGGAAATGGAGAGACACACGTTCTCAATAACAACCCTCAACGTCAAGAACAAAGTCTATTGATAATGGTATTCCGAAGTAGGTCTATGCTTAGTTTATAAAACGATTCTATTTCTTCTATTTTCTTCAGGATAGCAGCATAACCCTATAGTTTCTTAAATTACAAGAGTGTTGTAATATTCTGGTATGCAAACCTGTATTTATTACAGTACAATCACGAAAGCAGGTTAATATTTAAAACATAGCCCTCGTGTTGGACTGTCTCCAGCCACTTTTCTGCCAGTTCCTCGATTCCAAATCGATACCATGTATCACTGCTGTTTCCATCTCCTGCTGGTCGGTGAAGTATCCTGATTTCAGGAAGTGCGTCATGGTATTCTTTTTTTTTTTTTTTCTTTGAAAGTAATACACGTTAATAGAACATTTCAATCATACCAAGTCAACATATACTCTCATCATGATACTTATGTCCTAAGGTGATTTGATACACAGATAAGTGTCTGTAGCCCTGTAATTAAGATAAATGCTCAATATTTACAGCTCATTTCATAAGGAGAGATGATTATGTCTTGGGTATGATGCTGAAACAAGAAGCTCTCAACACATGTGTTCCTTTCGGAAGAGAAAAAGGTATTAAGGAAATACTATTAGACCTTTCCCCTTCGAATTCCAGCACAAATTTGCTTATTTGCGGTATTTATTTATTTAACACAGTCTACTTCCAAATATAGCTTGGGATGTAAATTTACACTGCGATCTTTAACAGACAAAAAAAATATTACAACAATGAGAAAGAAAGTCGTTTTTATGAGACGTTTATAAGTACTCCACTGGCAGAACTTAAAAACAACAACAACAACAACAAATCTCACTCAAGATGGTGGATCGTGAAGCTTGAATTAGCAACCTTCCAATTTATGGAGTCAGAACGTGAGTCATGATTCTACGTCTTGTCGGTAAAACTTTCTTCAGTAGTAATTGTTAAAATGTTAATTATCCTTGTATCTGTGCGCACACGTTTGCTCTATATCTTGGAGCACTACAGGGATGGGCGAGAAATTACTATATATCGTTATTTATGTAGATATTACAATAAAATTAACACTGTTTTACTCTATAATCTGTATGATTATTTATGCTTTCTTTTTTGTTTCATGACTTATATTTGCATTTTTTGCTCTGTTTCAGATATGAGAGAGGGCTAATCGACTGACTATTGAACAAAAAGCTAAAACTATTTGGAAATAGAAGTCATTATAGTCTGTTGTCCAATTGCAATGGTAATGAAGGAGTCAATATGGCAGACATGCCCTTTTTAGTACAAAACCAACACAGAAAGTTAATAATAATGAGTTCGATGAATGTAGCGGACATCAAGAAAACTGGAACACCTTTTACACCATAGTCTAAGATAAAAATGAGGATATTAAAAGAGATGATCAATTTACGTTTCACCAAATCCACAAGGTAAGAATAAAGTAAATGTGGATATACTCTCTGGGTTTTCTTTCATATGCTTACCCAGAAGTCACCTCCACCTTCTTTCATATACTTTTTTCATTGCCTGTAAGTAAAAGTCCTGTGAATCTTGATTTCGTAAGGGGCCTCGGTGCTAGAGCGTTCACCTCTGTTGCGTGGGGTCTCGGATTCGATCCCAGCTCCCACCCAGTGAACTTTGTGGTGGACAAACACCGTGTGCCTGGGTTTTCTCGGGTTTCTCCCATTTCCTCTCACTTTCTTCATTCCACCATTTTATTCATTTCGCATAATCACGGTCTCCTTTAGCCTAGCCGGCATAACCGTGTGGCGTAAAACTTAAAGATTTCATTTCAATTGTTTTTTATTTCGTAAATCTTCATTGCTTTCCATTTAACTACACAAATTCCTAACAAATCTAGATTATTTTGTTACTTCTTCTTTAGAATTTTTGTTCCATGTTTCTACTGTAATTAATTCCTTTGGTCTTGCTTGCCTTTTTCTCTTTAGCTACCTTTCCCACTTCATTCTTCTTTCCGTTTAATTGCTCTCTCAACACATCCCCACCTGGAGGTACGAATAAGATACTTCGCTTTTCGCTAGAATTTCCGCTTGCGAAAACCGTTAAATGTAGTTCTCTATCTCTCTCCCTCTCTTTTCTTTTTCAGACTAAGAAAAATTTCTGTGCAAGTTTTCTGGCACTTTCTATATTGAAAAATTTCAGTCATTGAAGTCAAATTACTAATCTTTATGATTACTGCCAACTTATTAGATTTATTGGAAGAAATACTGTTTTCTGACAGGACATTCTTAGTCCAGTTTAGGTGTTGTAAATGGTCGGAAAAAATTGGAAATTTCGCGAAAAATATTGGTTTCTATCGGATTTTTCCATGATCAGAAAAAAAAAAAACATACAATTTGGGGAGTATAGATATTATATTATTGAAAGAAATCGTGTATATATATACATATAATTTGTTAAAATAAAAATGTCCTATTTTCAAGAAAAATCAATGGAAAAAATTTTTCTTTGGCAGGTTCAAAATTTCCGGAAATTTTACAACTCTGTACTATATGGAAACCGAATTGTTGTTTGACGTGAACCAATGAGCTTTGAGATGCGCTGTTCCCAAACCTCATGTGAGAAGTTGGGAATATTGTGACACATTAATCTCTCGAGAGTTGTAATCCCTCGAGAACTGATAGTATGTTGGTCAAATATGACTCCCACATCTCAGCATTGGTAACTTCGCTGTAACAGAGTTGGTCGACGTAAGGGCAGCACTTAGGGTCAAACGCCACCAATTCGCCTGCTGTGCACAATAATCCTACTATTACATTAAGAATAATACGGCATGCGCAATTCTTCTGATTGCAATATAATGTCCGCAGATCTTTTAATTTCGCTGTAGGATACAATTTTCTTCCGACTCCCATAACAGAAGTATCTATGTAGAGATGGTGTCCGCCAGTAGCGTAGCCAGGATGTGTGTTTGGGGGGGGGGGGGCAAGTGCTGTTATAGGTACATATAGAAAAATTACAAACAAAAAATATATAAACATAAAAATATATTTAAAAAAAATTACAAACATCAAAGTACCAAAGTACATTGTCGGGCCTCATTGGAGGGCCGGCCCCTCTGAGCCCCACTTCCCTTCGTCACTGGTTCTCCGCCATAGGCAGTGTTGCCCATGAGATGTGTCGAAGTCGTAACAAGAATTACATTTTTAAATTCAAAACGAGATGAGAAATTCCTCGAGTTTCGTGGGCAACACTAGTTCACCTAAATATTGAATCTTTAACACTATTTTAGTGTTATCTGGTTCATAGTATAAAAACTATAAATTGATAAAATGCTTGCATCAAGACCATGAAGAGTATTTATCAATGTTTAATGATACATAACTTATTATACAATATATTCCAATAATAAACGTGGTTTGAATATTGTTATAGGACACCCTTCGTTCACCTCTCGTGATGCGGAGTGATTCTGATAACTTCTAGATGGAATTAACAAGAGAATGAGGGCATAAGTTTTACGCATAAATTTACAAAAGGAGACGAGAAATAATTTTTCGAAATCGAAACGGGACGAGAGTTCTAAAAAAAATTACGAAGCAAAACAAAAAAAACTTATTTTTCGTTTCGTAGGCAACACTCTACGTCGAGATGATGTCTTTCTCAGAAGACTTTCAGTTCTATGAATTAAAAAGAATTAAAAAGAAAAGGTGGAGACCGAGAAGTATAATGGAATACATCTTTTACAACAACAACTGTACTGTAAGGTACGGGACACAAGACAAACCGCTAAACATAAAATTAATAATGTGCATATGCATACTGCAATAAAATAGCAAAACGGAACTTTTGTTGTAATAAACAAAGATTTCCTTTTATTTCTAAGCCGTTTCTCTGTAGCAGACTGTGTTCTTGGCGAAGAATGTACCAGCAGATATGTGTCTACAGAGTATGGTACGTACACGTGTGTGTGTGTGTGAGAAAAGTGTGAAATTAGCGAGATGCCACTTGAAATAATTAGGAGCAATAAAAAAATGTAACGGAAGCATTTACCTTTCTTTATTGCTCTAGTTGAGAAGCATTATTTGTCTTCCAGCAACATCTTCACGTCACTTGCAAAATATTTGCAACGAAACATAGCCTTTTTCACTCGCCTCCTCTACTGTAAAATGATCACTATTATCATCATAGGAAAATAAATCATAAAAATTTAAGACACTTATAAATGAGAAAATGAAATGAAATCATTAAGAGTCTTCATCCCGGTGAAATTAAAATACCGTTAATTTAACAGTAACTATGTGATATCTTCAAATAGATAAAACATAATTGAAATATGGAACAAGAGCGCCCTAGACAATATTATTTTGCGTCAGGTACCGTTATCACAAGTCACCTAGTGGCTTTCCGTTTTCAGCTGTTTAGAAACGCAAAAATAAATGCCGATTATCAAAATGGCTCGGAATCGAAAGCAGATAAGTGAGTCGTGATAACGGTTTCTCATGTAAAATAATATTGTCTAGGACGGTCTTGTTCCACTTTTCGATTATCTTTTATCTATTTGAAGATATCAGATAATTACTGTAAAATTAGCGGTATTTTAATTTCGCCGGGATGGAGACACTTAAATTTTACTTCAAAATGAACTCTTTTTCAGATTTACGTACATTATTATACATTTAGGCCAAAGGAAACGAATAATTAAGACAAGTGAATAATCATGGAAAAAGGGGTGGAATGAGAATGTGGGAGGAAACGGACGTACCTCGACAAAACCCACGGATTCATTGGTCGGGGAATGAACCAAGGTCCCCACGCATCACAGATAAGCGCTCTACCACTCAGCCATCGTGTCTCCCATTAAGACACTTACAAGTAAATTTACTTTCATTATAGTTGGGGATTATTTACACAACAAATTCTAATTAACTAAATCAAGCCTTCGCAATCTTAAATTTTACTCACTTTCACAGCCAGATATAATAGCCTTAATTAGTTACTGTTTTATTGTTAACCATGAAATATAAGTGTACATATATATATATATATATATATATATATATATATATATATATATATATATATATATATATATATATATATATATATATATATATATATATATATATATATATATGAGTGTATATGTTTTCTTCTAGGGCGGGTTTATACACAAATTTATAAATTGACAATAAGCAGGGGCGATCCGAAGGCTAAAAACTTGGGGGGTAATGGTTTAATGTGCCGAATGGGTAAGCATGAGTATTAGTACGATGTACCTAGTAACAAGATGCAACATAAGAAGTTTGTCTTAAAAAAAGGAATCGGAGGATGCGGTGATTCAGTGGTAGAGCGTTCACCTCCGATGCTTGGGGTCCCTGGTTCAATCCCAGCTCACGTAGTGTGGACTTTAGTGATAAAGGAGTCAATATGGCAGACATTGCTGTTTTTAGTACAAAACCAACACAGAAAGTTAATGATAAATTAGTTCAATGAATGTAAAGGACATAAAAAAAAACTGGAACACCTTTTACACCATAATCTAAGATAAAAGTGAAGATATTGAAAGAGATGATTAATCGACGTTTCACCAAATCCACAAGGTAAGACTAAAGTAAATGTGGATACACTCTCTGGGTTTTCTTTCGTATGCTTACCCATAAGTCACCTCCATCTTCTTTCATATACCTTTTTCATTCCATGTAAGTAAAAGTCCTATGAATCTTGATTTCGTAAAGGGCCGCGGTGGCTCAGTGGTAGAGCGTTCGCTTCTAGTGCGTGGGGTCTCGGGTTCGATCCAAGCTCACGCCAAGTGAACTTTGTAGTGAACAAACACCGTGTGCGTGGGTTTTCTCGAAGTTCTCCCGTTCTTCCCACTTTCTTCATTCCACAATTTCATACATTTCTCATAATCACCGTCTCGTTTAACCTAACCGGCATAATCGTGGTTAGGTTAAAACTGAACGATTCATGTCTTATAAAAGGAAAATCCCGGGCTCAATCCTCAGTTCAGTCTTTCTGAAGTAATCTATGCTTGTCTGTGGTTACGTTAATAGTTCTGTGTCTTATTCTTTCAATAATACCAATTTTAGATTACAAAAATGCGTTTCCAAATTTCTATTATAAAGATTTAGATAGATACACGACACACTTTTTATAACACCAGTTTAGTATGTATTTTTTTTTCTTTCATTTTTGAATAGGGCTACTACTACTAGAAAGTATGAAGACTTACCATTATTCAGTCCTTGTGGCATCAAAGTTCCAGCCCAAATGGGCGCGACCTTTACCTTTATTATTAGGATCATGCTAAGTGGTACTCATAAGATTGTAATGGTAGTTGGTCCGTTACTTTACATGATAACTTTAGAAGCGAAAGCGAATTTTGAAGTCTTGTTCTTTTAAAGATTTTTTTTGGCAATAGATGACTAGAACGACTGTATCAATCGAGTTCGTTAACGGAGTCATCAGTTAACATTTTCACGGGTAATGGTGAGTTTAACGTACATGATTTTTCCTAGCTGTCTATGCAATGTGTACAGCATCAAAACATTGTTGGTTGGCTATGATAAAAAATTCATTAGCCTTTAGTTTCACAAAATCCACTTTACTGTCTTTACCAGAATTTATTATTTACTAGTATCACTGTAGTGCATCTCATAATGTTGTAATGTTTATAATGCCATTCGTCCGTCCATTATTTAAAATCCGTTAACATCTTTACGGGTAACGGCGAGTTTAATGATGGCTATCCATATTCCATATACGCTATCAGGATAGATATAAAATTTTCCAGGTAGAATATAAATTTTGCTTGATTCTCTTTACTATCTTTAGCAGTTTATTATTATTATTATTATTATTATTATTATTATTATTATTATTATTATTATTATTATTATTATTGTTATTTCTCTATTTTGTATTGTCTAGAGCAACAGTGAGAAGCTGTTGTTGTTTTAAAGACCATATTGGCAATTTTCATTTACCAGGAACGCCGCGTATGATAGTTTTGAATAAAGCTGATTTTTATGGTTATTTTTTAGTTGTTAGTTATAACAATATAACATATTAAAAAGGTAAAGTAAGAAAATTAAGTAAAGGTATAATTCATTTGTTTTTGCTTTCCCTGTATACTTACATCTCGTATATTCCTTATATAGATTTTTTTATAAGAGGTCCAGAAAGCCGCACTTTACGACTGAAGGCTGTAGGTCTCTCGGTTCTATGTCAGAAGGGCCCGGACAGAAAGGCCCCAGTCAAAACAGCCCCGCGTCAAAAGGGCTCCACGTCAAAAGGGCCCCATGTCAAAAGGGACCAAATCAAAAAGGCCCCGCGTGAAAAGTGCCCAGTAAAAACGGCTCCACGGCCAAAATGCTTGAGATTAAAGCAGGAGTAGAAATCAGGTATACACAAGGGGATAGTGTCCCCTTAGTAAGTTGAAGTGTTTGTCTAAAAGAAGGAAGAACATCAGTGGTTATTTGAAATAGGAAATTTGAATGGCAATATTGATTTTATTTTGTTGTTGTTTGTCCTGTAACAATCGCTATCACTTAAGTCGGTTCTCCATGAAAGTTTGCTTGCAACCTCGTGTTTCTGAGTTTGTGTTCTCGTAACATAGCCCAGTCAAACTTAATCTATTAATGACTTTCCCCTTAGTTCTAAAATTCCATTTCAACCCCCGGATCAAAGTATAAAAATACATATTACTATAAAAAATATTCTATAAAAAAGATTAGTTTAATTTTGCCGTGAGAAGACACATGTGGATCTGTATACAGAGTTAGTCTGGGACAGAACAATAATAATGACATGTGTGGATGGAGGAAAAAATAAATGTTGCAATTGGTATTATTGCAAAGACTGCATTGATTTGAAGTGTGGTCTTCATTTAAGTCATTTTGAATTCCGCATATTGGATAACACACAATATTTTTAAATAGAAAGAGGTATGTATGTTACACAAATGGGGCTACAATCTTCCTATAAACGATATCCAAATTGATTTTTGACAGACCGCCATTCGTTTATGAGATAGCGTATGCTACGTTTAACATTTTTATAGTAGAAAAAAGTATCGGGACAGACAAGTAATAAATAGATCGTTCGTCGTGTTCTTCATGTTTCTATTCGTATGCTTGCGCTTGTAAAATATTGTAAAGTGAGTTACCACATATACTAATGGTAAGTGTAACATATTTTAACATTTTTTAAATAGTAAGTATATTTTTTATTAATTGTTACTTTACGAATATAGAGCAATAGAATGCTCTTAATGTGCAAAGTTTCGAATAGTAAGTAGAGCTGAACGACTTCGTTCAAATAGTAGCAGGTATTGACAATGTTTTATCTTGTCAGTGTATTGTGCTGTGTGGGCTTAATTTGGTAAGAGTATAATGGCAGAATAGCTAGAAAGAAATCGTATATTACAAAAAATTACGAAAAAAAGATACTTAAATTTTCTAGAGTTTTCGTAGATAAGCCCAAAAATTGGTGGGAATATGTGTTATTTTCCGACGAATATAAATTAAACCTGCATGAATATGATGGTAGAATAATAGCATTTTGGCAAGTAAATACAGAGCAAAATGTCAAGAACTTCAGCTTACTGTTAACTACAGAGGAGGAAGTGTAATAGTTTGGATTATTTATGCCCATCTGGTGTTGGAGAGTTAATGTGTGTTGACAAGATAATGCCGTATATATATTAACGTTCTTAGAACAAATCTTCAGCAAAATACGGAAAATTGGGAATGACGAGGACTTCTAATTTTATCAAGATATTTATTTCAAACAAAGGGTATATTGTAAGAAGATGGTTGATTTAAAACTGTCCAAAAATGCGCGAAATCCACCTCAAATACAGACTTTAACCTCATTGAGAATCTTTGGAACGAGGTCAGTGTACGTGTTAAGGCGAAAGAAGGTTTTAAAAAAAGCATTACACACAACGTGGAACAATATTTCCTCACACAATCCCAGGAAAATTGTGACAACCATGCCGAAATGCTTAAAGGAAGTTATAAATCGTGGTGTGTTTGTTATTAAATACTAACTGTATTAACTTGAAGGGAGAACAAATTCTTCCTGCCATCTAGTCTTTACATATAACTTTGATCACGTGTCGCTCCAACAGGACGAAGCGCTGCCACACTATGGACTGAACTTTTAACAATACTTACATAAAAAGTAAAACCTCTCCACAACAATGGATTGGAAGACGAGTATGATCAAATGACCTGCAAGATTTCTCTATCTATCACTCCTAGGTTCCCTCTATAGTGGTACATTATCGACAACGTGCAAAACACCAAACCACACACCCTGAATGACTTATGGATCGTCTTGTGAAAGAAAGAAGTCTTCCTCGTGATATGCTACAACATGCACTTTCCAATTTTTACGACCAAGTGACCTATTGTCAGACAATCGGCAAAATGCAGACAAATATAAGAAAATGTCATATACAGAGTGTTGATTAATTCGTGTGTCAATTCATTTGTTTACTGTGCAAAAGTGGTATGAGGTAAAGCCGTGGAATTTGGTGTAACTTTAGACGGACATAAGTTTTGTTTCGCCATAGAAGCATGTCACTTGTACTAAAGATTGAAGAGATATAGGGTCAACGGTCAAATTTCGATTTTTTCCTTATGGGATTCCAATATTAAATTCTGAAAGAGCCTGAGAAACGTAAATCGAAGTAATAACAAAGAAAAAGCTGTACGGTATGATTCTATGTCGTAAGCCAACCAAATATGCGTCAATTAAGTGTCATGGTCAGAGGTGACTGTCAGATCAAGGTCACAGGTCACCTGAGAACCCATTTGACATGATGAGGTACGGACATTGTGTTGTTTTCAGTGTATTCAAGTGGGTTCTCAGGATGACCTGTGACCTCTGACCTTGACACTTGATTGACGCATATTTGGTCGGCTTGCGACATAGAATCATACCATACAGCTTTTTCTTTGTTATCACTTCGATTTACGTTTTTTCAGGCTCTTTCAGAATTTAACATTGGAATCCCATAAGGAAAAAGTCGAAATTTGATCTTTGACCCTATATCTCTTCAACCTTCAGTATAAGTGACATGCTTCTATGGCAAAACAAAACTTACGTCCTTAATCAAAAGCCACACCAAATTCGACGGCTTTACCTCATACCACTTTTGCACAGTGAACAAATGAAATTGACACACGAATTAATAAACACTCTGTATCTCTCTCTCTCTCTCTCTCTCTCTCTCTCTCGCTATATATATATATATATATATATATATATATATATATATATATATATATATTCTGAAATATATAGTGTGCACCTTCTGTATAGTAAACCTTTCAGATGCATTTGATTTTTTAATGTCAAACGTAGCACATTCTATCCATTGAAGAATTAGCGATAGGTGAAAAGTGAGTTCAGGTTCACATTTCGGGATACATCCTAGCTAATATTGATGTGTCACACATATCCTTTCTATTTAAAGAATGTTATGTGATATTCAATATGGCGGAATCAATGTTGGCTGCCACGATGACCACATTCCCATTCAATGCAGTTTTTGCACCAACACCCACTTGCAAGATTTGCTTTTCCTACGCCACAGTATTACTGGATTGTACTGATACTTTTGCCTACTACATATAAATGTTAAACATAGCACATCTACCTTGTAAAAGAATAATGATAGGTAAAAAATAAATTCAGATTCTCGTTTGTGGGAAGATTCAAGCCTAAATTGATGTGCCGAATAGAGTCCTTTCCATTTAAGATTATTATGTGATATCCTATATGGCGGAATCCAAGGTAGATACCATGATGCCCACACCCTTAATCAATGCAGTTTTTGCATCAACCCACACTTGCAACCTTTCCCTTTTCTCCGTCGACGTGTCTCGTTATTAATTGCCTGTCCAGATACTTTTATCTACTAGATACAAATGTCAAACGTAGTACCCTACCTCGCAAACGAATGAATATATATTTAGAAAACAAGTATTTTAGGAATGATCAAAAAATGGATCAAAAGATTATTTTGTCCAATAATTAGTTTTTGGATCAAGGGCCACAAAATTTTTGATTACGGAATAAGAACATCATACTGAGTTAAGTGATAGTTTGTTTCGCTACACTGTATGTAGTTATCCAGATATAAGACTTACATGAAAAATTTCGAGTGAAATATATTGAATCTTTTGATCCAATAAGTTCGTATTTGTGAAAAGATTCTAGCCTAAATTGATGTGCCAAAAATACCTCTTTCCATTTAAAAAAATATTCTGTGATATCCAATGTCCCGGAATCCAAGGTATGTGCCATACCCCATTTCAATGCAATTTTTGCATCAATACCCACCTGCAAGATTTACTTTTCCTCCGTTCACGCGTATCGTTATTGCTAGTCTGTCGTAACATTTTTGACTAAACCTATAGTTTTTTACCGCACGTGTGTTCCTTCAACACAAATAAATCAGGTACTGTCCACAGAATATTCTTCATCTAAGCATTTTTATACTTGTCAGGCTTTTTAGGCTATATCTCAGGCTTTTTTGAAGTGGGGCCACTTTTATTCGGGCCCTTTTGCCGCGGGGTCCGCTTTTCACCCGGGCCCTTATGACGCGGGGCCGTTTTGATTCGGGAGTTTCTATTCTCTAGCTTTTGTCTGGAACCTTCTGACGTGACACCAGGTTTCTCACACCTGGTCTAGAGTCTAGGCTGTTTTTGTAACTTTTGTACTAAACCATATGCAATTCTAATATGTCGTTTTGTATGTGGATTTATCTCTGTAGTCAGCATGGATAATAAATAAAATAAAATAAGATAGGTTGTTACTTGTATAATTTGAATATATTTTGTAGACAGTCTAGACTGGTTTCATAGTAATTATGAACATATATGTAGTTAGTAATTACCAAACTATTTACTATTTTATTTCTCTTTAACTACTTTTTGAAGTAGAAAGATTTTCCTATATTCCTTAAGCCGGAAGTCACAAAATAGCTTTTATATGACGAATTTTACTGTCGCATCTCCATTTGTATGGTTCCACATTTTCTCGTGTATATGAGTGTGGTGTAAATTATTTACTTTCTGAAGAGTGAAAACCGGGTCAATGGAGACGCTACAGTAATTGGATATGCTCTGTAGCTTCTTTAACCGACGGAGAGAAGATGTTTCATCCATTTTCTTCAAGAGACGAAGAAACCACTCATTAATGCATCTTCTTAATTTTTTTTAAATGCATCTCTACACTCACATGTAACATGTCAAAATGTATGTTTTTAATTAGTTTTATGTATTCACTAAAGTATGGAATGTCATGAGAAAAGGATTAGCTAATTAACTCGTTTATTGTTTTATGCACTCTTAGCAAAACACGAGAAGAATGTTTTGCATAGTTGGGTCCACTTCAAACAGTAGCTGTACTTTATGCATATGTATGCATGGTGAGACGCAGTATATTATTAATAGGGGAGAACATGCCACCGGTGAAGCGATACCCAGTACGCACGTGTGCTGGGTAAAAAGTATCTAATATGGAGTACATACTATGAGAAATAGTAGAGCATATTAGTTCATGTTCAAATTTAGTTACATGTGCTATGTTAATCGGAGCACTAACAACATGGCAATGTCGATATTACGGTTGATGAAACATATATTTCAGGATGAGATAAATTGGCTTCTTATTCGTAACTGATTTATATCCTTCATTCGCTTTCTCCCTCCACCCCCTCCCTATCAATCACAATGATACTATGTATCGTACGAGTTCAACCAAACTAATCCGATCTGATTCAAACTGGATACAATAATTCAATATATATATATATATATATATATATATATATATATATATATATATATATATATATGTGTATTTTTTTATTTTGTATTTATCGACAATACTACTTTAGCCTCTCCACATGACTTTAGTATTACGTAAAATATACCACATGTTTAAAAATGGTACACAGTCATATGCAATATAGTTTTCTCCTTTACAGAATAATTTGGAGGTAAAACAAATTAACCATGACTCTTACATTGGACGGCAAAATTTTAAAGAAACTTCGACACATTGAGAACGGAATATAATTCAAACAAGTGTTGCTAGGCTACGAAGGCATGTGGGTAAGAAACATATTATATTTGAAGATTCACAACTAGATTTATTAATGGCCATTTGTCATAATATCTGTTCAAGAACAATAAACCTGATGGAAGATTGTATAACTTGCAACGGGACAACTCAACTCACTACATTGCATGGTCCAAATAAACGAAAGAAAAAATTTTTAAAAAAATACTAAGTCTTCAAGGGTCTTCTCTAAACTCATTCCCGCTTTTTTAATTTTAGTGATTAATTTAGACAATGAATAATATAAAACAAATGTAGATGGTGAGCCAGATAGAATGTACAATACGCTATTATATGGACTAATAATTGTTTTCAAGATCCTCCATATGGTGTATAAATTTGGGTACTCAACAATTATGACGTCATAAACTGCGCCCCCAAATATCTGATCTATAAGAAAAGATTTGGAAACGATTATTAATTTATTTAATAGTTTTCCTGATATTACCTGGCTCACTTTCCATTTCTAAAAATATTCTCCATTGTCTTTAAATTATTCACTAAATAAATAAAAGTGGGGCTGAACTTAGCGAGGAGCCTTAAGCAGATTTGATCAAATGTTTTTGTGATAAGATCATAGGGTCTTAGTGGCTCAGTTGTAGAGCGTTCATCTCTGGTGTGCGGGGTTCCTGGTACAATTCCAGCCTCTGACTTAAGAGCTTTGTAGTGGATAAACACCGTGTGCGTGAGTGTTTTCGGTGTTCTTCCGTTTCCGTTCACTTTCTTTATTTATTCCATCGCTATCATTAATCTCATTACCAACCCGAACCACCGTCAGTAATAGATGTCGGTCTATCTGCTGTCTCTTGTTCGAATCTCGCTCTCTGAGAAAGAATCAGATCTTGAATAAAGAAATTTCTGTAGTCGTAAATACATACTTTTAAAATGTAATGTTTACATATAAAAATCAGGGTTGCTTCTCAGGATGTTTCATTAGTGTCAGGCACTGGAGCGTAAGTGGGATCTGACTGTGTACTCGAAGATTGTGCAACATCCTCACAAGCAGCAGGTTCTTAATCGGATGAAACACTGCACAAGTTGTATGAGTTCTGAGCCTCGGTGCAAAATCATGAGGCATTAAACCTTAAAGAAAAAGATAATATAGACCGAAAGTGACTATGTAATACCTCCTTAGGAACATAGATTCACTTTTGATGCATCACAACGATATGATCAGAGCTATGTACAGAACTTAAGGACAAAAGAAAGAAAAATGTTTTGTCTCCTTTTCTTTTTGCTAGAACGAAAGAAGTTCAAAAGGCTGCCAGAGCATGAAAGAACGGGTCACTAAATTTGTCCCCAGAATATTTTCTTTCCTTCAATCCCGTTCTGCACTCTGTTACAAATTAACGTGTGAACCACGCACATACGTACATGAAACAATTAGAAATATTTTCCTCTTTTTAAAAAAGAAAACTCGCTCATCACATTGAGCCACTGAAGCTAGTAAGAGTTACCCTTTAAATTTTTATAATATGGTTTCACCTATCTCTATTGTTTATCTTCTATATTTTCTCTCTCTGATATCTCATATCGTTGCGCAAGATGTAAAGCATATATGTCTTTAAAACTTTCACACATACTCTGCCTGTGATGGCTAGAAAGCAGAAATTCTTATTAAATACAGAACAATTATATTTTAATACGTTTCTCTCTCTTTTTCTGCTTTCTACCGTACTTTCATATTCACATCTCGCTAAGAGAGAGATTGTTCCTTCATCTATGATATCTCAATTTTCCGGTTTAGTGGATTGTTCACATTTTAAATGAAGAATTCATTTAATCTTCTGCCAAACGCAACATTATGTTATTGCAAATCAGCTGCAGTATATCTGACTCATGTACTTTTTTCTTATGTATAAAACATATGTACATCAGTGGCGGATCTTGAGGTGAGTCACGTCAATTTTTAAAAAAGTAATTTTATTGCTTACAAGCTAAAGGAAGAAAATTTACGTATGTAGTAATTCTTGCGCACAGCTTTCTAAAACTATATTAAGTTTTCCTTCCTTAGCGTACAGAGATACAATTTAAATTATTATCTATGTGACTTCCCTCAGACACTGCCACTGATTCATCTGATACAAAGCGATTTCAGTTACACCCGAACTCTTGACACAAAAACCTAAGCAATACCGACTTCTTGTAAGTGATAAAAGAGAAATATAGTACAATCTGACTTCCACCTTGGCCTACTGTGTTACTACATGGTTGTTGTTCACTATTTTCCACGAACACGGATTTTACACGGGGTGGTAAGGGAGTTATGGCCCACCCTGTATAACGTAAAATAATTAAAAGTGGTAAGTTTTAAAATCGTCGCATGAGAACCAGAGGAACGTAACTCCATTTTCGTTGGTTTACAGGCGAGGGGACAAAAATATTAGTTTCTGAGAAAAAAAAATGTTTTTAATAGCATGGTAATTGAGCTACATTACAACAGATGATCGACGAGGAGAACAGTAGGCGTTACATTCCATTTACATCAAGTGGGGCTTTCAAAATTATGTCCAAATATGAGGAAAACGAAAACCGCTTTTTTGGAGTTACGTTCCTCTGGTTCTCATGCGACGAAATGATGTAGATAAAATCCAACTGTATGAATCTGAACCATTTTTGATCAACGAAAAGTTGTGTCTGTGTGAATGATTATCACCTCCTCTTCAACTTTCTCATTCTTATGAGAAGTTAGGCGGTTTTTCCGAAATGACATTTTTAATTGATTCCGGTGGATACGAATCTTTGATGTATTCTAAAGTCCCGCTGATCCTCTAATGTGACTTACTTACATTTCCGAAACAAAATTATGTGATTAATCGTTGTGCTATTCAGTCAGATGTAGTTTGATTTACTCACGGGAAAACCAAGTGTATGCAATCATGACATGTTTCTACGATTTTCTTTCCAGTTCCATGCAAAGACCACAACAGGTTGTTTGTTAGGTTCTATCCATATATATACAGTACATATCAATTGAGTTCTTCTCGGGTTCCGTCTGCAGGGTTTTTAGGTATCCATCTGTAGCTGTTTTGTTCTGTCAACTTCTCTGATCCACTCTGGTTCTGTCCAAGTCAATCTTATTCCTTCATAGAGTTAAGCTACTACTTTCACTCCGGTGAGGGAATCTTTCCAGAAGAATCCATTAGTTTTTTTTTTTTTTTTTTTTAATTCAAAGACATGTAGATAGACTGTTGTTAAATAACCACCATTGCCAAGATATTCCATGGTGTTACACGTAGCATAATGTTTTCAAATGTATTATGATGTCATAGGATTTAGTAAAGATCGACTCATTAGTAAACAATGCGTCACAAGCACAGGGTATTTACCATATCATATATATATATATATATATATATATATATATATATATATATATATATATATATATATATATATATATATCAGATCATATCATATAGCATATCAGATAAAGATTTCTAAAAAATTACGAAGAATAATTGCAAGATAACTATATATTGTACTGTATTTTGAGAAACGTGAAAACTTGGATACATGACTGAAGAACACTCTGCGCAAGCCATACTAAGAAATCAGCAGTAATCTGTCGTTATAATAATTTTGGGGTTCCAAAAGGATCCAATCTTGGACTATTTTGGTTTAACATGCTTGTTAATGACTTGATGAGCATACGTAAGTCACTCACAAAAACTAATCTTCGCAGATGACATAATGCCCTGACATGAAAGGGCTCTAGTCAAACAGGTGTTTTCAACTAGAACAGTTAAATAATTTCCAAAACTGAGAACAAGGCACATAATCTTGACAATAACGTTAAAAAAGAAAAAAATGAAAACTGATTACCCGCGCGACATATAAATCTTACCTATTCTTCACGCACTCAATAAATAGAATGAATTTGTTGAATTTGATACTTGTATAGCATTTGATTGTTAGTTAAGGCTTTCCCGTCATGTTATAAATTGAGACTTCAAAATTCTATAAAATATCAACAGATTTCGTAAGGATTTAAAATCGGTTCAGTTTTTGTTTTAACTTATACATCACTCATATCAACAAAATTAGAATGAGTACCAATAGTGTAAAGTAAGTGCAGACATAAAACAACAAAAAACTTGAACGTATTCAATCGAAAATTCTTATATTAATCATTTGAACAAACGCATTTCTACTCAAGTTCAAACATTAAACCAATCAGAAAGTTGCAAAATTCAATCACTAAGAACTTCGTAGAATAATCAATGGGTATTTAGAAGCAGTATGTCCATCACAGTTAGGATTATGTCTGTCACTAACTAACTGTATGGGCTTTAGACCCCAGGGGTTCAATGCCGCATTCACAAAAACTCTCCGTTGACTTCTACTCTTAGCCAAGTGGATTCAGTTTCTGCTTTGTATTCCTATTTCTGTGAGATCCATCTTCATATTGTCCTCCTATCTGGTCCTAGTTCTTCCTAATGGTCGTTTTACTATTGGACTTTCGTTTCTGGTTACATGATCTACCCACCTGAGCCTAACACCTGAGATTTGATGATCCCAATCATGTTTGATAAACGGTATAAATTATGAAGTTTCCGCCATTTCCCATTCCTCTAGGGTCCGAATATTCGTCTGAGGATCTTGCTCTCAAACACTTTCAGCTTATGTTCTTCTCTCAGAGTAGGGGACCATGTTTCGCAACCATACAGTACAACAGACATGATTGACGTTTTATATATTTTAAGCTTCAAATTCCTCGACAGAATTCGCAACGACAAAAGATTTTGAACTGAATAATAACACAAAGTCCCTGTTTTTAGTCGACATTTAATTTCTTCGTGTGTGTATATTTAATTTCATTGTGAATGTTTGTCCCTGTATTAGGATTACTATGTCTGTCACTGTTGAGTATGCCCGTCACTGTTAGGATTATGTCCGTCATTTTAATCAAAGTGCAATGATGAAAACCCATAAGGTACTCTATTTTTGGCAAAATTTTGTACCAAACCACTCTTTTAGGATTATCACGTTCCCCCTTTTTTGGAAGTAACATGATAATAACCAAGCTTGAAGTAGACTATATCCTAAGCTTAATTTTAATTTTGGAAACGCTGAGACACTTGTCCAGTTAGAACGCCCTTAAATCAGAGTGACGATGAAAGAAACTAGCTGCAGGTAAGTACTAACTATTAGATTGTCTAAAAGGTATTAAGCATTTGGATGTCAAAATCAAGAACAGAATTATTGTTATTTGAGAATACTATTATGAAACCACATATGCACCATTTTGTTTAATGACCTGCCAATTTTT
This sequence comes from Thermobia domestica, assembly GCF_964235325.1. Lineage (NCBI taxonomy): Eukaryota > Metazoa > Arthropoda > Insecta > Zygentoma > Lepismatidae > Thermobia > Thermobia domestica. The sequence continues at coordinate 159,749,249 of NC_137462.1, forward strand.
CGGCAACACTATAATCTCGTCTCTACTTCTTCTGTAGTTTCTGGTCAAAAATTGTGACACCTGGATTTTACAAACCTCTTTTAAAACTAACTTAACATTATTCAGGGAGTTCTGTAGAAACTTAAATAAATGATAGTCTGACGGTGCCAGACCCGTGATATACGGTGTATGCATTAAAAACTACCAGGCAAAATCTCTCAATTTCGGCAGGGTCGTTAAAGATGTATGCGGTCTAAGGTTGTCAGTGTAGTATACGATTCCCTTTCTGTTGATCAGCTCTACCGTTTCTTTTAAATTGCTAGGAGCATTCGCGATAATTGTCGACAGTACAGGTTCAAGTCTATTGTTCTTCCCGGCGACAGCAGCTCGTAATGCACGTTACCCTTCTAATCCGATCAAACGCACAGCATATCCTTTCTGGGCGTCATTGTGGGCTTTGCCACAAACTGTACGGTTTCTCCTCGCTTCAACCATGGTCTTTTTCGCACACTGTTGACGTAGGGTACCCACTTATCATAACTTGTTATCACCCGTTTTAGAAATGACTCGATTTCGTATAGATTCGCAGATACGAATTCGATCGAGTATAATGGTTTTGTTCAAGACTCTTTTTGTAGCCAGCTTTCTTCCAAATGATTTAATACTATTTGATTAGGAGGTTTAGGTGGTAGGTGATATCATGACTTCCTACATTCTAATCTTGCTCCCCTTTTGCTGTGATTAGTTCCCCACTGGGAGAAGCATCTTGGACACCGAAATTTCCAGAATAAAAGCGACTGAGCCATTTTTTGGGGTGTCGCCTTTTTTTTTTTTTTTTTAACGTATATTGCCTATAAACAGCACAGATTTCATCACACGCTTAAGCAACATTTGCGCCTTTGTCGAATGTGAAATATAGCGCACTTCTGCAGAAAATTCACTGATCCTCACAGCACAATCCCTTACGTGTGATTATAAGAACATTTTTTTGCATATCTACTAGGTTCAACTGTCAGTTGTCGAATGGCTATAGGCTTGATTAGTGATAACTTCTCGTTTCAACGGAAATTTTCTTCTTTCATGAAAAATTTTTTACTTGTTCTTACATCGTTGTTGTACAGGGCGTCCAATATACAATGCAATCCGGAGATTGGGATAGTAGAACTTTTGAACTTGAAACGATACACAAATAATGGTTATACCAAAATGAAGCCTTGTTCATGTATATATTTTTAAACTAGAAAGCAACGATTGAAGTTTACTAGGAACCACACAGTGTTGCCGAAACCGAAGCAACGGAGTGAAACTAGGGATAATAACAGTTTTGTTCAACACTTCAAGAACTCCGATTTATGGAAGATATGCTTATCAGCTGGATTTTTTTTTACTAGCTAACTCAAACACGTCATTGGTTTACTGCGTAAGATTCTGTAAATGGATGAAAATCATTTAATAATCAGAAATGACGAATAAGACAATCAATTTAACACTTCTCATCATCTGGGCTCGGTCAGAGTAACTCCAACTTGTGCAGTTACGTGGATCCAGATCAGAGGTGTATGAGTGAACATGTGTCTTACCATGAACAGTTCGAACTCGATTTTCGAGTAATATATAGAGAACGGAAATATAAAGAATGTTCTGTACATATTTAAGTTTCTTTACTATATTTCGATAATTATCCCGAACCTTTTTCTGTTGTTTCTCTTTCTTCTTTCCCTTCCTCAGATTCCCTTTTCTGTAACATTTTATTCTTGTCTTTTACTATCTCCGCCGTAATATAGTTTCATCAGAAGACCTTCCTAACCATCTCCATCTCTTTCTCTCTCTTCCGTTCTCCCTTTTCTTCTTCTTCTGCTTTTTTTTACCTTCCCCTGGACTTTCCTTTTTTTACCTTTCCTAGGCTTTCTCTATTTAAATTAAAACTGAAGGGAGTCGTGACTAGAAGTTGTCGCCATATGCGCGGTCAATAAGTTTAATCCGTTTTATCTTCGAAAGTCCGATATTGAATAACTATTAAAAGATATATATTTAAACTATTAAATCTAGCAATTGGCTTATTTCGTTTCTTGAATTGATATACCGAGTTACGTTCGATAAGAAAGGAGCTCTTTTCTTTCAGCTTTAAAATGGCGAGCACTTCTTCTACCGCTACGTCTCTCGCTTGTCACTTTCGTTTCACATTAAATACCACTGTCCTTTAGCAATTAGCAGTAAATGTGGAACATTCAACTAAACAGTTAATTACATTCTAACTAGAACAAATTGTATATAATTCACCATTATGATAATGCTATGTTCGAATATTATAATCAAACATGCTTTTGACGTTGATAGGGCTATGTTTCTAGATATCATGTAATTTGATTATTATAATGATATATACGCTACTTAAGTCAGATTTCATCTATGGTACAGATTTACAATAATTTGTCATTGAACTGGTAATTTTACTGTTAAAATAAATAAGTGCATATGAAAGTGACTGTCAAAATATAGGGTATCTCAATAAGAGCGATGGATTTAATATTCCTACAAAACATTATAATTTAGCAAATTTACAAATATTAAAACATTATTACAAGTTGAAAAGATCCCGATCTAAGAATGAGATATGACATCAGGCATGTGTTTCTCTTGACTTGGTCTACAAATCTTTCACTCTTTCCAACTTTTCGTAACTTTTTTTTTTTTTTTTTTAACACATTCTCTCATCGATTTCGCTGGTAATTCATTGAATTTTCCCCTGGAATTCTTGTGTTGTTCGAGATTTATTTGGGTAGAACTTTGACTTGAGAAATCCCCAAATGAAGTAGTCAAGGAGTAAGGTCATATGACCTTGCAAACCAGCTCCGATCACTATTGTGAGAGAGTACCGCCATGGGAACTTTTCAATAGCAAGTTAATAGTCTCGGGAGAGATGGTGCCTTCCTGTTGGAATCATATGTGTTCACTTTAAACAAAAAGTTCTTTCCACTGGGACCATCAAAAAAGTGATAACCATATTGCGGTACCATTCTTCATTAACCGTCATGGAATGATGGTACGATTCTACCATTTCACAGCCCAAAATCCATACCATATTGTCGCTTCTACTACATTACTCTACTTTACTAATCTAATTCACATAATTCTACTAACCTGACCTACCCTGCTGAACTAACCTACTCTACCTTACCTTATTAACTAATATTACATTACTAACTCTACATTACTCTATTATTTTACTTTACTTTACTAACTTAGTGTAATCCATCCTACTTTACTTTACAAATCTATCCTACCTAACTTTACTCTACTTTGCTGTCTAACTAATGGTTTTCATGCCATATTGATTTGCACGCATATTATCAATCTGTAAATTATTCTTTGAACATCCTTCAGGAAATTAACATTATATATATATATATATAGAGTACATGTATATATTATGCCCCAGATGTAATGACGAAAAATGAAACCACAGATTCCTGGCACCAAAACAAGAAAAAAATATTTATATGACACATAATCTGGAAGTAGATAGAGGCGGAGCTAGACAGCTTCGAATGTGGAGGGAAAGGAGGGCTATATGTTATTTAAATGTTTTTCTTGTTATGGTGCCAGGAATCTATTGTTTCATTTTTAGCCATTACTTTTGGGTCATCCTGTATATATATGCACTAAAAGGGTATAGTATAGTAGAATAGGGTAGAGTAGAGCAAGATAGGGATAAGTAGGGTAGGATAGGGATAGGAACGGATTAGCTTAAGGTTACGGAAGTTTTGACCGATTTTCATAAAATTGTGCGGAGCCGAAAGATCAAATCACTGAATCGAAGAACCGAAAAAATGAATGAAATAGCGAAACTAAGGACTTGCCTAATTACATACATATGTCGGTTGACTCTGGTTCCTTTAATATTTATCTTCCCAACATTTTCGTATCATATATTCTCTGTTTTCTTCATTCTTTGGATGGTCTCTTCGATTCTTGGAGTACAACTTTCTTGCACTTTAATGCTCACCATGCGAATGAAATAATACTATCATAATCATGAAAACAATTATAAACATCCATATAGCTAAACTACATACTTAGTTACTAAAGAAAAAGACAAATCCTCATTTAGTATGTGTCAATTTACAATGCATTTTCTGGTCAAATATGTTTGTTTTAACTACTGTTGTTCATTTAATGTCTTGGGTTTTATCCAATTCTATTATCCTATCGTTAATAATTTGATAATTAATTCAAAGTTGCCATTGTTTGCAATATCTCGTAGAACAAGAACAATAAAGAAAAAGATAACTAAATAGGTTCAATTAATTTGAATTTGAATTAGTGCTGAACAAACGGCAAGAGACAAAGAACAATCGAGTTAACTTCACATGATGAACCAGGCCCGTATCCAGGGGATCTAGGGGGGCCGGGCCCCCAAAAATTTTGTCTGGCCCCCAAACATTTTCACGGTAGGCTTGCAAATGAACTATAATATGGTAATATGGTTAAATCGCCCCCCCCTAACTTCAGCCGGGCCCCCCTAAATTTTTGGGCTGGCTACGGGTCTGGATGAAACTACGGTAAACTTCCAAACCATGAAACTCAATCCTGGAACCAAACATAGTATTTAGATCTATAACTTCCAGCTGTTATACACGGATAGGATTGGAAATGGAAGTTACTCCTGGAACGCTGAAGGAATATCCGAAAGGCCATTTCTTGATATTTCTTACCATTTTTGCTATATGAAAATTAATATTCAATCCAAGAATGGTAGCAGATTTGTACAACTTTCAGTTGCTTTAGAGGAATAACGTCAGATATAGAACATATTCTTCGTACACTTAATCGATTGGAAAAGACTTTTTTTGTTATATCTTATTGATTTTGTGTATGGAAATCCAGAGTGAAACGGGAAGTAGCAGTTTCTATAATTTAAATTACTAAATTTACTAATTCACTACGGTAATTTACTATTTTACCCTACTTACTCTATTTTACTCATTTAATTTCACCTACTCAATGAACCTAATCTACCATATTTCACTCTACTAATCTACCCTACGCTACTCTAACTTACTCTATCAACTTAATCTAACCTACTCTACTCATCTAAGCGACCTTATTCTACTAATATACCCCCATTCCACTCAACTTTCACTTCCGGTCATAGTAGAGAGATACGAGTGAAGATGGTATCTCTTATTGAGACACTGAATCGATTCCGGAATACTGCTTGTCGCTATCTCTTACCATTTTCAGTTCTATGGCGATCAAAATTGAAACCGGAAATGGTTAATTTCTTCCTCTCTCTTCTGGTTTGAATAGAGAGTGTAATGATGTAACTAGGAATTGTTCTTGGGACACTGACACTGAGTCAATTTCAGAAAAAATGCTTCCCGCTATCTCTGACTGTTTTTGCTATATGGAGATCAACATTGAAACCGGAAGTAGAAGAAATTTTCTTTACCACTTCCGATTTTAGTAGAGAAATGCAGGTGAAGATATCTTTTCTTGAGACACAATCAATTGAAAGAAAAAAAAAACATTTTGGTATCACTACCGTATTTAATTCTATGGTAAACACGTTGAAACAGGAAATGACTACATTCTATCACTTTCGATTTCAATAGACGGTTAACGTATGAGCTGGAACATATCCTTGGGACGCTGAGTCGATTCGAAGTAACGCTTCTCGATATCTCTTACCGATTTTCTTTTTACTTCTTGACAGACAAACGAACGGACATAGGCATTTTATAAGGCTTCCGATACTTATACATAGTATAGTTTGGATCTAATAACAAATGTCAGAGTAAAATAATAACTAAGTAGTAGAAAATGGATCGATCTGGATCAGACCTGAGCCAGTTTTAATCAACTCACAAGCCCCTGGGAAAATGACCACCTTGCACCGTGAGCCCACGGTCTTTTACGACCTCCATTTTAGGGGTGAATTCGTTCCCTTTTACGACCACTTTTTAGGGGGTGTACTCGTTCCCTTTTATGAGCATATTTTCCAACCCCTATGAACAAACAGCAGAACATCAGACTACGTAACATAACGAACATACAAAAGAGCAAATTGAACTCGTTCTCTTTTATGAGCACATTTTAAGGGGTGACCTCGTTCTCTTTTACGACCTCCATTTTAGGGGTGAATTTGTTCCCTTTTATGACCACTTTTTAGGGGGTGTATTCGTTCTCTTTTACGACCTCCATTTTAGGGGGGGGGTGAACTCATTCCCTTTTATGAACACTTTATCAACCCTTATTTTAATATAGCAGAAATTACGAACACATAGAAGAGAAGATAACACATAGCAGAACAGATAACAGATAAGAATATGAAACATAGAAGGGGTGTATTCGTTCTCTTTTATGAGCATATTTTCCAACCCCTATTTCAACATGCCAGAGACTACGAAACATGGCGGACATAGCACAAGGGGTGTATTCATTTTCTCCACCTCTAATTGAACATAGCAGAAATTACACTGAGAGTACGTAACACACAACATCCTCCATTTTAAGGGTGGACTCGTTTTCCAACCCCTATTTTAAGACAATGAATACCTATGTAACATAGCGATTGGATACGCTCTTTGAACCGATTTGGATAAAACTAGGCATATGGGGGTTTTCGACCATGCTGAGTACGAATATCATACCATTTTAGGGGTGAATTCGTTTTCAACCCCTATTTTAACATAACAGAAACGACATAAGAATACGTAACATAGCAGCGGGCCTATTTTTCCACCCTTATTTGAGCATAGTCCATTTTTAGGGTGAACTCGTTTTCAACCCCTATTTCAACATGACATAGACTACGAAACATAGCAGAGGTGAACACACAGCAGATACATAAGACTTGTTCCACCCTATTTGAATCCATGGTCTTTTAGGGGGGTGAACTCGTTCCCTTTTCCAACCCCTATTTTAACATAACAGAGAATACACTGAGACTATGAACACACAGCACAACAGATAATACATAGCTACGGAGGGAGGGTGTACTCGTTCTCATTTTTCAACCCTTATTTTAACATAGCAGAGAATACATTCGAACCCTATAGCAAAGATTCTTTTAAGGAGTGAACTTGTTCTAACCTATATTTGAACATAGCAGAGATGATTATTTAAAGAATGCGAAACTTCCGTGTTTTGTTATCAGTTACATAATAACTTCCGCCATATGTAGATAATTCTCATTACGTCATTCATCCGGATTTTTAACCTAGTTTTCTCTTTAACAGACAATAACTTGTCATTCAACGATAGGAATCCCTGAACGTAATGTAATCAATCACAAAGGTATAAAAAAAAAAGAGGGGAATTCCCGAGGATGACTCATACTATTGCGCAACATGTAATACTGTCAGACAGGTATAAAAGACTGACCGACATGTTTTTTTGTAATCACTTCATGTTTACCGTGTGAAGCGTAAAGTTCAGATATTTTTTGTGTGTGTGCGTTTATATTATTAGTGTGGTTTATTAATAGTGTGGTTTTGTTTTCTTTTGTAAGTAAGACATTTTATAATAATACTATTAATATTATATTATAAAAACTCAGTTCAAAATTATTATAGTAACTTTGAAGAGTTAGTTTTTTTAAAAAAAAATGGCAACAAAAAAGGTTAAATCAAATATTATCAATTCTGATACTCTATTTAATAATAATTTAAAAAATTTTATTTTAAAATGTGATACTGATTTAAATGAGGATAGTGGATGTTTTTTAAAGAATAAAAGAAAAGACTGTTTAGATATATTACAACAAGAACAAACTAAGACATCGTTTAAAGTAAATTTTTCTTTGGCTACAACTTTTGTAAAACCAGTAGATTTAGAAACATGTCGATTCTTTGTAAATAGTGGTAACGAAATTATTTTGCCGAGTACAGATTTGAATTCTATAATTGAAAAACTATTTAATAAAATTTTAGTTGAACAAGAAAATAGGGCAATTAAGAAATCAGGGTGGTCTTTATGTTCTGAACCAAACCATCACTTAGAAATTAAAATCAGTAAATATGATCCGCTTTCCGCTTCTTCTTTTATAAAATTACCTCAATGGATTTTATCCAAAAAGAAATGTGTTTTAAATATTCAAAATAATGATAATAGATGTTTTATGTACTGCATTCTAGCTGCGTTGCATCCAGTAAAAGAAAATCCAAATCGTGTGAATATTTACATACAATATAGTAATACTTTATTACCATTATTTGAAAAAACCAATATACAATTTCCCGTCGAAGTAGAACACATAAGCAAATTTGAACATATGTATAATTCCGTATTTCCTAACGAACAAATTTCCATTAATATATATGGCATTAACTATGATCATGAAACTATTTTCCCATTACATATAAGCGAAAATGCAGGTGTATTTAAACATATTGATTTACTGTATTGTGAAGAAAATTGCAACAGTCATTATTGTCTAATAAAAAATATCAATGCGTTATTGAAGAGTCATAAAGAGAAAACTTATGTAAAATTGCCTCAATGGATTTTATCCAAAAAGAAATGTGTTTTAAATATTCAAAATAACGATAATAGAAGTTTTATGTATAGTATTCTAGCTGCGTTGCATCCAGTAAAAGAACATCCAAATCGTGTGAATAATTACATACAATATAGTAATACTTTATTACCATTATTTGAAAAAACCAATATACAATTTCCCGTCGAAGTAGAACACATAAGCAAATTTGAACATATGTATAATTCCATATTTCCTAAGGAACAAATTTCCATTAATATATATGGCATTAACTATGATCATGAAACTATTTTCCCATTACATATAAGCGAAAATGCAGGTGTATTTAAACATATTGATTTATTATATTTAAACTCTCATTATTGTCTAATAAAAAATATCAATGCGTTATTGAAGAGTCATATAAAATTGCCTCAATGGATTTTATCCACAAAATGTGTTTTAAATATTCAAAATAACGATAATAGAAGTTTTATGTATAGTATTCTAGCTGCTTTATATCCAGTAAAAGAAAATACAAATCGTGTGAATAATTACATACAATATAGTAATACTTTATTACCATTATTTGAAAAAACCAATATACAATTTCCCGTCGAAGTAGAACACATAAGCAAATTTGAACAAATGTATAATTCCATATTTCCTAAGGAACAAATTTCCATTAATATATATGGCATTAACTATGATTATGAAACTATTTTCCCATTACATATAAGCGAAAATGCAGGTGTGTTTAAACATATTGATTTATTATATTTAAACTCTCATTATTGTTTAATTACAAATTTAAATGGTTTAGTCAGACATCAGTTAGGTAGTCGTCAAACATTTATTTGTAGACGATGTTTAATATCTTTTTATAACAAATCAAAATTAGATGAACATGACAAATTATGTAAAGAACACACTCCAACCAAAATTAACATGCCGAAACAAGGAGAAGTTTTAAAATTTCGAAAATTGAAATTGTTATTACAGAATGATGTGATAATAATTGCAGATATGGAAAGTTTATTAAAACCTATAAATAAACAAAGTGGATCTCATACAGTACAAATTCACCAACATATACCATGCAGTTTTGGTTATATTGTATGTTGGAGTAACAACTATATGAAATCAGATTTAGTTATTTATCGGGGAGAAAATGTATCGATGAAGTTTATGTCTGCTATGGAGAATGAATTAAGAAAAATCATAAACATATTAGATCAAGAAAAACCATTAATACCATTAAATAGTTCTCAGTTACAGGAGTTTAACCTATCCACTGAATGCTCAGTTTGTGATAGTAAATATACGAGTGACAATAGAAAAGTTAAACATCATAACCATTTAACTGGTCAATTTATTGCCACGGTGTGCAACAATTGTAATTTACAAATTAAGCGTCAAAGTAATTTTATCCCTGTCTTCTTCCATAATTTGTCTGGGTATGATGCACATTTATTTGTGAAAGAATTAGGTTGCACCCCTGGAAATATTTTTGTAATTGCTGAAAGCACTGAGAAATACATAACATTCTCTAAGCACTTTAATTTTAATGGTAGACCTATCGAGTTACGTTTTGTAGACTTATTTAAATTCCTACCGTATAGTCTCGAAAATTTGGTGTCAAAATTAAAACCTGAGCAATTTGTCTATACAAAGCAATATTTTTCTGATGAAAAGTTTCCTTTAATTCTCCGTAAGGGAATTTATTTTTATGAATACATAACAAATTTAGATACATTTAAAGAAACTGAATTTCCTGGAAGAGAGGCGTTTAGTAGCAAATTGAATGGAACACAAATTTCCGAGACTGATTATCAATATGCAAAACTGATTTGGCGTGTGTTTAAATGTGAAAATTTAGGGGACTACCACGATCTATATTTAAAATGTGATGTACTTCTCACAGCAGATGTGTTGGAGAATTTTAGAAAGACATGTTTAAATGCTTTTTGTATTGATCCGATTAATTGTTTTACTGCACCTGGGTTAGCATGGCAAGCCATGTTATATAGAACAAAAATTGAATTTGAACTTTTATCAGATATCAATATGTATATGTTTGTAGAAAAATCGATTCGCGGAGGTATTACTCAAGCTGTGTTAAGGTATGCCAAAGCTAATAATCCTTACGTACATGATTTTGATGTGGAAAAAGAAAAATCTTATTTACTGTATATTGACATGAACAATCTGTACGGACTATCAATGATTGACTATTTACCATATGGTGGTTTTCGGTGGGAGGATAAAATTGACAACTGGCAAGACAAACATAAAATTATCAATTGGCCCACGGATAGTGAATGGGGATTTTTTCTAGAAGTGGACTTAGAGTATCCAACTGATTTACACGAATACCATTCTGATTTTCCGTGTGCTCCAACTAATGAAGTTCCACCGAATGGTAAATATTCAAAATTACTATTGACACTTAAACCGAAATCGAATTATATCTTGCATTATAGAGTATTACAATTTTATCTAAAACAAGGTTTAATATTGGTAAAAGTACATAAAATATTATGGTTTCGTCAATCTAAATGGCTTGCATCTTATATTCAAGAAAATACTCAACGCCGTGCAAATGCTACAATTGAATTTGAAAAAGATTTCTATAAGTTATTAAATAATTCGGTATACGGAAAGACAATGGAGAATGTACGAAAACGAATTGATATAAAATTAATTAACAATGAAAAAAGTGTAAAAAATTAGTAGCGCAAAATCAGTTTGAAAATTGGGTAAAATTGGCTGATAATTTGGCATTGTTTCATATGGTAAAAAAATCGGTAACCCTTAATAAACCAATTTACGTAGGAGCGACAGTTTTAGAATTATCAAAATTAGCAATGTATGAATTCCATTATAATATAATGAAACCGCGATATGGAGATAAAATTAGAATTGCATATATGGATACTGACTCTTTCATTTACCAAATTAAAACTAACAATATTTATAACGATATAAAAGATATGAATGAGTATTTTGACACCTCAAATTATCCTGAAAATAATTCTTTATATAGCACACAAAATAAACACGTTTTGGGTAAAATGAAAGACGAATTAGGTGGAGTTCCTATGATTGAATATGTTGGGTTACGAGCAAAAAATTATGCTATAAAAACTGGTGAAAATAAAGAATTGAAAAAATGTAAAGGGATCAAGAAAAATATAGTTAAAGAACAAATTACGTTTGACGATTATAAATCATGTATATTTAAAAACGAAACGATTCATAAAACACAATTTGAAATTAAAAGTAAATACCATAATTTAACAACAAATCAGGTAAGAAAATTAGCGTTAGATCCGTATGATGACAAAAGAAAAATTTTAAATTGTAATATACACACTGTTCCTTGGGGGTATTATAATAATAAAGATGTAAAATGTACGATTTGTATATTGTAAATACGATATAATTTTTTTTTGGATATATTAGTATTAAAAAAAATATGTCACAATCAGTTCGAGAACAAATAGTTGCAGAATTACATAAAAGTGCAAGACGAAACTATCCTCGAATACCCGTTATAACGAAAGGGATTCATGATTTATGGCAAGCTGATTTAGTTGAAATGAATAGTGGAAAATTGAAAGGTCTAGCAAAAATTAATCGAAATTTCAAATATTTATTAACTGTGATAGATACATTCTCTAAATATGCTTGGGCTATTCCTGTGAAAAATAAAACTGGGAAAGAAATTACACAAGCATTTATAACAGTACTGAGAAAAGCAAACAAAAGCCCTAAATTTTTACAAACTGACAGGGGTCGAGAATTTTATAATTCAGAGTTTCAGAAGGCGATGAACCAAAATAACATTAAACATTATTCCACGTACAGTGATGTGAAAGCAAGTATTATTGAAAGATTTAATAGATCGTTACGTAATTTAATGTGGAGACAATTTACACTGCAGGGAAATTATAAATGGATTGGCATTCTGCCGGAATTACTACATAATTATAATAATACTATTCATTCCACTATTAAAATGAAACCTATCGACGCTGTTAAAAAAGAAAATGAAAAACATCTATTGACAAACATCTATTGCAAAAAGTTTTCTGTGATAAAAAGAAAAAGTAAATTTAAGATAGGTGAATATGTAAGAATTAGTAAACTTAAGCGTCCTGGTTTTGATAGAGGTTTTACACGCAATTGGAGTACAGAAATTTTTCGAATTGCTAAAGTTTTCTTCACTAATCCTCCGACATATCACTTAGTAGACTCAAATAATAAACCTATTGAAGGAAGATTTTACGGACACGAATTACAATTAACGAAATTTCCAAACACATATTTAATTGAAAAAGTGTTGCGAAAGAAAAATAATAAGGCCTATGTGAAATGGTTAGGTCTGCCAAAAAGTGAAAATTCTTGGATTGATTTAAAACATACTATATTGTAAAAAAAAGAGAAGTCAAGAATTTATAGATGAAGCATGTCGTCACAAGTATTTCTTGTAGATTTTATAATTTCAAAAAGTGAATTTTATATTTTAAATTCTAGCAACACTGTAAATTTTCGTTGCTTAGTTAAATTGTCATCATCATCATCATCACGAGGTCTATCAGTATCACAAGTTCTTCCACAAACGCTGTTTTTTTATGTAAAGGAGAAAAGAAAGCAAAATATTTAAAAACGCTATTTAAAATAAATGCAATATATCTGTAATAGAGATGGAATGGAAAATTCCTTTTACATGTATGGTAGCAGGTCCCACAGGTTGTGGAAAATCATATTTTGTTAAAACATTTCTTGACCATTATAGCAAGTTATTTAAAAATATTGTATGGTGTTATGGTGAATGGCAACCATTGTATGATACTCTTTCAAACTGTACGTTTAAAGAAGGTTTACCTCAAAATAATGAATTTCAAGCACATGAGGGTCCACATCTTGTCATTATTGATGATTTAATGCGTGAGTGTGACCATCGGATTGTAGATATTTTTACTAAGGGTAGCCATCATAGAAATATAAGTGTAATATTTATAACACAGAATATTTTCCATCAACAAAAAGGAATGCGGGATATTTCGTTAAATTGTCATTATATTGTTTGTTTTAAAAATCCTAGAGACCAAGCTCAAATTAATTATCTCGCACGACAATTGTATCCAGGTAATACAAAATTTATTCAAGAAGCATATCAAGATGCAACTCGAATTGCACATGGTTATTTACTCTTTGATTTAAAACAAAATACTCCTGATGAGCAGCGAGTTCGAACAAATATCTTTCCAACAGATTCTTTTAATTATGTTTATGTACCTGTAAAAAAATAATAATTGTAATATGGTTTATATTCTAACAACTATTTGTGCTTTAATAGCCGTAAAAAATGATTAGTAAGGAAAATGCACTTTTCTTAAAACTTTTAGCAGTCAAAACCGAAAGCACGTAAGGCAATTTTACAAAATGCAGATCCTGATTTAATTCGCTCTATTTGTGAATGTTCCTATAACGTATTACAGGGAAATGTTCCATTAAATAAAACAGAGATAAATAAGCTAAAAAAATATAAAAAGGAACTGAGATATTTGGTGAAAAAAGGTCCGTCATTAAAACAGAAGAAAAAACGAATAATTATACAAAAAGGTGGTTTTCTTACTGCATTGCTTGCACCTATTATTGGAGGTATACTATCTAGTTTAATTAAATAATTATGCAAAACGCACAAAAACTTATTTTAATCGCACCAGAAAAATTACATCATTATCAAACGATATCTAATCTTGATGATGAAATGAAAGAAATTTTAAATAATAAAAGTTTAAATGCAGAAGAAAAATGGACAAGATATAGAGAAGTCTTACAAAAATATTTAAATATTATTCAAAAACCGGTAGCAGTTACAAGAACAGCAACTACCACTACTAAGGAGGAAGAAGAACAAGAGGACGAGGAGGACGAGGAGGAGGATGATGAAATAATATCTACTCTCCCTGAAATTTGTAAACGTAAAGCGAGACCTTTATTACGTAAATTGAAACAAAATCCAAATATTCAATGGGACGATAATGGAAATGTGAATATTAATAATAAATTAATTCCAGGTGCAAATATAGTGGATTTGATATCCGATTTTGTTAGATGTCGTAAGAAAAATATTTCAGTTGCTGGCTGGAAACCTTTTGCTACATTATTAGCAAAACCCAATATACCTTTAGAGTACATTGGTAATCCTCAACGAATAGATTATATTAGAAAACTAACAGAAGACGAAGAAGACGAAGAAGAAGATGGTCCTCCACCCCGTAAACGCAAATGGTGTACTTATAAGCAATAATAATAATATTCTATTGTAATCTATTGTTATTTTTAAGTATATAGAAAGAAAGAAAGATGAATGAGCCCTACCTCAACTATTACATATATCAAGCAGGAGGTGATTATAACGTGTATAGAGGTACACCATATCAAGAAGGTTATGGCATTGGTAGTTTACTAGGAGGTTTATTTCGTACTGTATTTCCTTTATTAAGACAAGGTGCAAAAACTGTTGGTAAAGAATTGATACGTACAGGAATTAATGTAGCAGGAGATGTACTAGATAATAATAGACCTATTGAAGAGTCTTTGCATGATCGATGGCAAGAAGCTAAAACAAATTTAAAAAATAAAGCTCAAAATAAATTAAATCAGGTGTTGGAAGGATCTGGTAGAAGAAAAAGAAAGAAAGTTCATTTTATTGGTGCTGGTGTGAAACGGATAAAAAGATCCAAAGATATCTTTGATTGATTAATTATGGAGCAAAGTGATAGTTTTTATCTCACACTTCCTAGCAATAGTTCTATGAAATATTTTCCTCAAAATACTCTTGCTTGTTATACTACTAAATTATATCAACCTATTGTACTGGAGAAGGGAGTGTGGGAAACAGCTGTTGTTGAAGTGCATTATACAAATAATATTTATTACCGTCTCATGAATACAAAAAACTGGAACATAACTCAAATCTTACCAGGCCACTATTATCATGTTGATGATATTCTATCTCAAATTAATCATAAAAGTGATATATTAAATTTACAATTAAAAGTCAAAGCATCAGTGAAACGAATTGAGGTTAATAGAGTAATAAAAGATCAAGAGAAGCATATACAAGTACGCCTATCTCCTGAACTAGCCAGAATACTAGGTTTTGATCATATTCAACAAGAAGATATTGCAGTTGTTCATCATGCTCGTTATCCACCTGATTTACAAAAAGCGCTACCTACACTTATGTATATTTACAGTGATATTGTAGAACCACAATTGGTGGGTGACACCGTAGCTCCATTGTTACGTATTATAAATACAAATATTACAGAGCATGGTATTAATAATGTACATATTTTTGATAATCCTCATTATGTCACTGTGCAACGTAAACAATTTGATCAAATTATTATTGATTTAAGAGATAGTACAGGTAATCCACTTCCTTTCCAATATGGCAGTGTATGTGTAAAATTACATTTTCGTAGACGTAATACGGTATTGTAAATTTTACCATGTGTGAATATAATAGTAAGAAAAGAGAAAAAAATGCAGTGTGAGTGTATGAAATCAGAATTAGATTTATTTGCTGGTTTGCCCACTCAAACCAGTATTATAGGTAATAAAATAGTTCCATATAAGCCTGTGGCTTCGATAGCTGATAATGCACCAATAGAATTTGTAGTCCCCGGTCACGGGGATGACTATATTGACTTACCGCACACAATGTTATATGTTAAAGGTAAAATTACTAAATCAGATGGTTCTAATTTAACTTCTGCCGATAAGAAAATCGGCCCTGTAAATGATTTTCTCAATGCAATGTTCAGTGAATTGCAAGTATATTTAAATAATCAACTTATTTCCTACTCTTCACATACATATCCATATCGATCGTATATTGAAAAACTACTAAATTATAATACTGAAGCTAAAACAACGCATCTTCAAACATCAATGTGGTTTAAAGATACTGCAGGGCATATGGACAGTGTGGCCGATGCTAATGTAGGATTTAAACAACGTTTTCTTCTCACTGCTTTAAGTCAGTCATTTGAATTATTGGGCTATATTCATGCTGATATTTTCAATCAGGAGAAATTTTTACTGAATGGTGTACAATTGCGTATTAAACTAATTCCAGCTAAACCTACATTTTGTCTAATGGGCGACGCAGATGCTGATGGAAAAGTTGTAATTACAGATGCAACATTGCTTGTGAAAAAGGTTGATGTATCACCAGCAGTTAAAATAGCACAAAATAAAGTATTACAAAATCCTAAATTTAGAGTAAAATATCCTATAACAAAAGTGCAAGTGAAGACTGAAACGCTGCCACAAGGAATTATGGATAGTACACTTCCAGATCTGTTTTCAGGCATAGTGCCTAAACGTATTATTATTGGTTTTGTTACTAATACTGCTTTTAATGGTAATTATCAAACAAATCCATTCAATTTTCAACATTTTAGTATGTCATTTTTTACATTGTATGTTGATGGAAATCCAATACCCTTCAAACCTTTACAGCCAGATTTTGATAATAAGCTATATGTACAAGCATATTCTACGTTATTTACAGGTTCAGGTATTTATTATTCTAATCAAGGTAATGATATTTCACTCGCTGAATATCCTAATGGTTATACTCTACTGGTGTTTGATTTAACTCCTGATTCAAGCGCAAGTGCTGCATTTCATACTAGTCCACAACGGCAAGGAAGTGTACGTTTAGAGGTTCATTTTAAAGAAGCACTGCCATCTCCTGTAACAACAATTATTTATGGTGAATTCTCTTCAGAATTAGAAATTGATTTCCAGAGAAAAATATATATTAATTAAAGAAAATGTTAAATACAATTGAGCTTTATGAAGCATTACAACAAAATTTGCCTAAAGATCATTTTATTGGTGTGTATGCTGCTGATGAGTTACCTTTGTTTATTCATACATTTCCAGCCGCCATAATTATAAACACTGATTCTAGTGATAAACCTGGTGAACATTGGGTTGCTGTTTATATATCTAATATGTGTGTGGGAGAGTATTTCGATAGCTATGGTATACCTCCCTATATACAACATCATATAAGGTTTTTAAAACGAAACTGTTTGTATTATACATGGAATAATAGACGTATTCAAGGTGATTTATCTCAATTTTGTGGACATTACTGTTTCCTATATTTAGCATGTCGTGCATCTGGTTATTCGATGCAGGATTTTTTAAACAAATTCTCACTCACTACTATTGATGCTAATGATATTATGCTTTATTCATTTTTGAGAGTATGATGATATTTTTTTAAACTCCGCCATTGCCGGTCCCAAGCCCTGGATGAGAAAGGAGGAGGGTTGGGGGTGTTGCTACCCCCGTAAAAGAAAATAATGTTGGGTTGGAAACGAGTACACTTCTATTCTCTGCTACGTTAAAATGTGCTCATAAAAGGGAACGAGTTCAATTTGCTCTTTTGTATGTTCGTTATGTTACGTAGTCTGATGTTCTGCTGTTTGTTCATAGGGGTTGGAAAATATGCTCATAAAAGGGAACGAGTACACCCCCTAAAAAGTGGTCGTAAAAGGGAACGAATTCACCCCTAAAATGGAGGTCGTAAAAGACCGTGGGCTCACGGTGCAAGGTGGTCATTTTCCCAGGGGCTTGTGAGTTGATTAAAACTGGCTCAGGTCTGATCCAGATCGATCCATTTTCTACTACTTAACTAATCAACGAAGGACTAATCGAAGCGTAGTGAATCGTGTTTTTGTAACCAGCGATTCAATTTCTTTTTTTTTAAGGGGGGGGAGTTTTACAGTAAATCGAGAAAGATTTATCAACGAATTTATTAGTGAACACTGAACATCCATAGGGGAAGAATTCGTATCTACCGTTGGAGAAACACAACTAATGATAACACTCAGGTAACGTATTTCATACCAGACAGATTAATTGAGTATTATATTAGTCCTAATAAAGTTAATTTGAACACAATATTCTGTTTACTTGATTGGAATCAAATGTTCCTTTTCAGTGTGGATGCTATATGAGATGCGGATCCATATTATAACGTAGGATCAATACCATATGTACACTCATGTCCAAAATTATTGTCGCATGTCTATAAATATGTAGAAGTTGCAGGAATATAATTTGATAACGAATTCACCCGGTATTTCTTATAATGTCAGTATGTGTATAATCGGCAAACACATGTGGCAAATTTCATGTCAAAAGAGCAGTAAATAAGAACAATAAAACGAAAATGAAACTTTCTTGTCCATTTAGCAACATTTTGTTTTACTCATTCTAATTTTCGTATTTATAATTCTTTTCGAATGAAATTTACCACAAATATACATTTCCCGATTATACACATAGTATCATTATTAAAAGTGCTCTGCAAAATCATTAACAAATTATATTCTTACAAGAAGACAGTTACAGATATGCGACGATCATTTTGGACATGAGTGTACCTTCTCTCCCGAAATCAATTCCAGAAATTCAGAAACAGAGTCAATCTCCTCGATTTTTAGGCTTTAAAAATCGTTAATTGATGGTTTAACGAGATAGAATATTAAGAAAATCGCTTTAAAGTAGAAGATCGGTGGTAGAAAATTTGAATGTTATTCTTTTCTAATTACGATACTATCAGTGGCAGATACCAATGATCAAAGATAACGATTTTTTAACGCATTACAAAACAAATTGAAGAAACGTGAGAACTGGAGAAGTCATTGCAATACATACGAACGCTGCTTGTATGGTTTTCAGAAATACCGAAGCTCTTTAGCAATGATATTTAGATGAGGTAATGATGCAACGACAGATAACATTCGTTAACACAGAAGAAACATAGACTCGTGTTATGTAGATAAAAAACAGAGTTTGCAAACATCTCAGTCATTTTGCCAGGTGACAGTAACGAGATATCCAATCCCAAACACAGAACGGGAAAAAAGTGAGTTATGCGGCATCTTTAACATACAAAGTCCAGCGACTTTCGTCAGCTGGGCATGTTCCGGATGACGTTACTTCCGACTACTGTTTGTGTTTTGGTTTTCATAATGTGTTTCTATTCTACGCTATGCAGTGTAGTCGTCGGTGAGTATTCATCTGTTAACGTAAGAACTAAATATAGTCTTCTATAGCAAATGTTTCAAGTACAGATTAAGATGCCCACAAATAAATAATTTAACTGCTTGGAAGAAATTGATTTATCATATTAGAGCAACAATGCATATAATGTTAAGAAGTTCTCCGGAATATGTTAACTAAGCAACTATTATTATTATTATTATTATTATTATTATTATTATTATTATTATTATTATTATTATTATTATTATTATTATTATTATTATTATTATTATTTCCCACTCGAGTTTTGTGTCTCTTGTTAAGGCAATGTAATGGAAGGTACTACATTCAGAAGACATAAATAATATAATTGATTATATGGGTATATATTACCAGATAATACGTTGCTATCAAGGGCGCCGATACTGGGGGGCCATGGCCTCCCCCAAAACTCATGTGGACCCACTCATTGTATTTGTGAATATACAATATTTGGCATAATTTGAATACAATCCGTCTTAAAATCCTCATATATGCCTTCTCCATCTAAATGCCGCCCCCCTCCCCCAAATGTACAGAGAAACCTGACAAATGCAAAATCAACTCCAAAATTTATACAAATGCTCCAAACTTGATGAATCATTGGATCTTTCAAGATAATTAATGATTCAAGATAAATTATCTTGAAATGGGCATAACGACTATTAGGACTTACGAGATGTGATGCAAAAAAAAATTCAAATACTCCAAACCTGATGAATTATTGGCCTTTTGGTCATAAATTTTATCAGGAAATAGGTATAACGAATGTTTTGAGATTGGGTAAATTTGCTGTTCTCTTATGCAAGAACAGTTTAGTAAGGCCTGAACTTTAGAAGAACTCTTAACGGGCGGCCTTGAGTTAACCAATTTAGATTCATAACCCTTTTCCTCTTCCTCCATCATCATCATTATCAATCCAAGTTTTACTTTCCAGATATTCGGAACATTATGTAAATAAACATTTAAGCAAGTTTTTCGCGCACAGAGTAAAGAAACAAGGCCATATCTAGAGGGTATTACAAGTCAAAAATCCTACTTATCACAGGCGACCGTAATTATTTATTTTTCTCTTCCATATCATGAATGATACTACTTGTGCGGGAATCAGCTGTACAAGTCTTATCTCTGATGCAAAGGATCCCTAAAGTTTGATCTCAGGCCTTGTAAGTTTTTGTCGGACAAG
Source organism: Thermobia domestica (assembly GCF_964235325.1). NCBI lineage: Eukaryota > Metazoa > Arthropoda > Insecta > Zygentoma > Lepismatidae > Thermobia > Thermobia domestica. Next base: position 159,770,026 of record NC_137462.1, read on the forward strand.
ATTGTACCCACGAGTTTTCTCGTTTGAAAATGAAATGAAATCTTTAAGTTTTACGTCCCACGGTTATGACGGTTAGGCTAAAAGAGACGGTGATGATGAGAGATAAGTGAAATGGTGGAATGAAGAAAGGGGAGGAAACGGGAGAACCCTGAGAAAAATCCACGAGTACGATATTTGTCCACCACAAAGTCCACACGGCTCGAGTTGGGTTCGAACCAGGGACCCCAAGCACCGGAGGTGAACGCTCTACCACTGAGCCCCCCCCCACGAGTTTTCTCGTTTCCTTATATGTTCATTCCGTAAATGCTTTCATAAGCATTCACTTTCTTTACACATTCATCTCTTTTAGTCAAAGTAGTATAACCGTGGGATAAACTTGGCAGCCCTTATTAGTTGGCTTAGAAACTATCCGAAATCATTTTTGACCTTACCTTGTTAGATAGTAGTAGAATCAAGATTCAATAGTAGAAAAATGCACAAGAAAACAAAAAAAAAATCTATTAAACACTGGTCTAAAAATGTTTTGTTGTTGTTGGGCTAGCAATAAGATTCCACTTTGAATTTTGGTGGTAGCAAATGTATTAAAACTAATATAAATGGGAAAAAGTTATAAGTGAAGTTCTGTATTTATGACAAAATGTCCTACTTTGTTAAGTGTTTTTTTTTTCGATTTTCTGTAAGAAAAATACCAAGTTCATGTTTTCCAGTTATTTGATGCCTTTTTTGATTATTTTTCATTATTCGTAAAAATACAAAATTTCAATTACAAATCTGAGTTCTCAGAAAAATTGTAACTCTTTCTCGCTCGTCATTTTGAAACTCGCTCAAAAAATTTGAATGCGAGAGTGGTGATGTGATATATGAAACTGAGCTAGAATTATAAGAGAAACTCAATAGTGTAATGGGATTTAACATAACTATAATTATTATGAATTATAATCACACGAAACTCAGATTACCTCTTGCAAAATGTGCTCAATGACAAAATGCGTCAGTGTTTGCAGACGTGTCTCCCAAACTGTATGAACACCGAGCAATGTCTCAGGTGTGATTTGTGCACATGTAATCTGTATCCTTTGCTACAATTGACCCAAACACATAATCTTTTCGACATATGCCACTTCCTTTAAGTGACCCACAGGTAAAATCTAATGGTGATAAATCAGGTGATCAATCAGGCCATTCCCTCGACAAAGAAATTGTTCATCTAGATATTGACGACCTGCTGTGCATAATGAGGTGGCACCCCATCATGTTGGTAAAATGGGGAGAGCTGCCATCCGGATCCAACACTGAGGGAAGAATGAGATATTTTAACATGTCCAATTAACGATCTGCAGTTAAGGTACTAGGAATAACAAAAGGGCCAATGATACTTGTTCCTTAGATCCCTGTGCACACCATAATTTTCTCTGCATCAACCATTTTACACAGATTTGTCTACTTGGGTTATCTAGAGAGTACTAGCATAGATTTTGTTTGTTTACCTCTCCTGTAACATGAAAATTTGTTTCATCGATACATAAAAATTGCATCGCAAAGTTGGAGTCCTATCGCAATTGTTCTACTGCCCAATCACAGAATTGCTTTTTTTTATCTGGGACATCCTTAGAAAGATGTTGTTGCAGGTGCAGACTTGTAAGGATGCCAATTATGCGTCTATAATACCCTACAAATGCAGGATTGGCTGACGTGATAATCCGTGTTTGCTGCGCTTTGAAAACTTAACAAACGATGCAAGCACGGTTGTACCTTTACCTTCGTTAGGGCCTACCTGATTCTAGCCTGTCCTTAACTGTATGTGTCTCTTCGAACTTGTCCAGAAAGTGTGCCACTGCAACTTGCGAAACTGGGGCATGTTGAGAATACCTTTCACTGAAATATGTATACTAAATATTTTGACATACACAATGTGAATAATCCATGCGAGAAGTCAATTTGGTTAAGTTCTGGGACTGGGAAAGACATTTAACTGGTTTTTAGAAAATTCATTTTGTGTTTTTATTCTCACATGACGGGGAGAATCTTCCGAATTCTAGCGCAAGTAACTAATTTATTTTGTCTCAAGTTTTGAAAAAAAAAAGTGTGGATTCCTTTTAAAAAATAAATATTTGCTGGGAAATGAAGGTCAACCAAAGACCTTGCATAATAATTGTCATAAATTTAGGTGAGCCCATTTCTTTAGGGTCATGTGAAAACGATTTGATAGGTCTTGGTGTTTTAAAAACTTGTTCAGGAGTAATAATGTGAGTGTTTAGGTAGCTGTATGAGATCAAATGCATCAAGAAGTACTAGAGATAAAAAAAGTACTTCAAGTGTATATATTTTTTAAACATTTTCACACATTTTCTTCTTCCCGTATGAAGAGCGGGCATTTAATACCTTGTCCATCATCACTTCTAAACTTTTCTCTTGCTTGTTGTGTCGTACAGTCTCGTCTTAATGGTTGTTGTGATTTTTACGTCATGTTCTTGAGTAACAACGTTCGAGTTTATGCCAATGTTAAATGGCTATTTTGACGTGCTTTTCTTGTGTAGCATAAACCGATAAAGAGCTTTGGATTTAGGCTTATTTCGACCATATTTTTTTTTCTTCTGCTGAGGAAAAGTGAATTTCTTTTTCTTTAGACTTTTGTCAAAACGATTATCATATTACACACTAACTCCTATAATTCTGCTAATTTCTGTTTTCTAAGTTTTATATCTGAATTGGAATAACACTAATTTTTAGGATACAATTGTATATATATATATATATATATATATATATATATATATATATATATATATATATATATATATATATATATATATATATATATATATATGCGCGGATACAAATGGGCTATAGGGGCTATATCCCCCTTGACGCTCAAGTATACACTGGATAAAATGGGCTTCAATCCTGCCTTATACTCAATAAAGCGGCAAACTATGGTTTAGCCCCTCCCTTGATCACATCCTGGATCCGCCACTATATATATATATATACTCCTATCGAATGACATGTAACGCTAATATTCATTACCTTTAATGAAAAACTTATATTTGTTAGGATGTTAACGTGAATGACTATCCGCATTTAACGTACGATGCTCTGCAATACAAAGACTATTTTATATATATGTCTATATTATATGACAATATATATATAAATGAAGTTGTCTATATTATATGACAATACAATATATATAAATGAAGCTGTGGAGATTATTAAACAAAAGAATGATATTTAACACAGGAGTTGTATTTCACACTAATAATTTACCCACATTTCTGCACAAATTTTGTAACAATTAATTTACTTGCTTACTTCACATATAATTCAACTGTATGTAGATCCAATGTTATATAAAAAAGAAATAAGTAATTACTTTTGCAAAACGCATTTTTTCTGGATTTCCCTTTAGGTGGCAATTTTTATCTATTTGTTTGTTTGAGATTAAATAGTGGTAAACTTGCTGCCAAAAAGAAATGGCCATCATTTAATTTGCAACTGAACTATAAATATTCTTCTATTATATAATAAAAACAAAAGAAATATAAGGGTCCCTGCTTGGTTCGATCCTAGAACGCGCCAAGTGGTCTTTGTGATGCACAAACACCGTGTTTCTTTCTGGTCCTTCCGTTTCCTCCCACTTTTTTCATTTCACCATTTCATTCATTCTCTATCTTCTTTGGGCTGCAGGGCATAAACATGGGGTATAAAACTACAAGATTTCATTTTATTTCATGTCAAAATAAATGTGACAAACAAAAATAGCACGCTAAGTTCCAATTAATCACTGTCGAGCGATATAACGTTACAAGTTCCCACTTGAGGAATCGAAGAAAGCTGATGTAAAACATTCATTATGCATAGAAAGATTAAAATTCATTGAACTGAAGCTGGTTTTACATATGTATAGTGTGGTTTGCCTCTCTGCAACTTGGTTTTTCTCCCGCCGCGGAACAAACCCGGAACATCACAGTCTGAAATTTTTGGCTACACTGTAAAAAATAAAACACCATTTAAACACTTTCAGTACAGATGTTGATGGGAAAATTAATGAAATAGTGTTTGTAAAGTGTGCTTCGCGTGTCAAAAAGCGTTAATTAATTCTCTAGAAACAATATCTAGTATGACATATTTAAACCACTTCTTCTCGGCAAGCAGTTCAAAAACAAAGTGATGACACATTTTGCAAATACATCTGGGACACTACTTGGAAAACACAGTAGGGCTATCTACAAGGGGTGAATATGTGTAATCTGTAGGTGTTCAAAGAGTGTCGGTAATGTGTAAAGTGTCCTATTGTGTTTAACATTAGTTCCTTTATTTTTTTGCAGTGTACGTGTAAGCCCAGAATTTGTTTCCTGTTGGAACTATAACGTACTAAAAATTGCACACTTTTCACCCAATAAGAATAAACACTTCGCTCTTAACTTTATTCTTTTTATAAAGAGGGATGCCTCATGGCTAAGTGGTTAGCCTACACGCCTTTGGCGTTTGAGGCCCGCGTTCAATTCCCGGTGGTAGCTCATGTTGTTTGGATCCCAATGTTAAACTGTTCTGCCACATCTCATATAGCCTCGCTGCTGAACGGGATGATAAATTCAAAAATTAAATCAACTCAAACTTTATATAAAGAATATTTCTGTCAAATGAAATATACAACAAATTTCGACTCACAAAATAAAATAAATAAAAAGAAGAAAAAGCGTCCAGTACGTGAAATGAAATAGTTAAATGCTCAACAGTCCATGAAATAGTTCGTGCATATGCAGATCCATTTCTAATCTGACTCTTATGTCAACATCTTGTTACAAGGCTAAGGTCAGGCACTAGGAAAGCTTCAAGGCTTTTGCAGAACGACTGAGAAGATGAAACCAACATTTAAAAGAGAATGAATGACTGCTTCGTGCTCTGTAGGAGTTCTTTGGAAAGGAAATACCATCACGACTTCAGACACGGTTGGTGCCACGCGACTTACAACTAAACCACTAACATTATTCTATAATAGAAACAAAAGAAATATAAGGGGGAATAATAACACGCTAAGTTTCGAATTAGTCACAGCATCTGTTACACGCTCGATGAATCGAATGAAGATGCTTTAGAACATTCACCATCAGTGGAAATAATTTTGCAGCTAATCATTTCATTTGTTATAAGTAGAATAGCCATACGAGTACTAGATTATCAATTAAAAGTTTGTTCAATTGTGTTAAATGGTTCTAAAAGTCAGCCGAGCAAATGTATGATAAATGAAACACTAACGGAATTCATATTTCGATTCTCGCGTCTGGCTATTGTGACCCAGAATTTTGACATTTTGGCATTTTCAATCACCGTCATACTTACCGTCTACCATTATTATCAAATCAGGTGCTGTAACTGAGAAGCTTCCGTGCACCTCGCTCCTCAGATAACCCCTTCGTTTTGTGTTGGAAATAGCACCCTTAAACTGTAGTCTCTTTGGGCTTTCCCTCTTTTTCCTACCACCGTACCTTCTACCACGTCTCTCAGAATAGAGCTTCTTCTTAGTCAACGTTTCAATCAACTTGTTTTCCCTTTTTTAATGACGACTAAAAATTGTTTTTGTCTTCCCCTTATTTCTAACACTTCCTCATAAGTTTGCTGTTCGATCCATGTTAATTTTCTCCATTCTTCTCCATACTCACATTTCTAAAGTCCCCAATCTTTTTTTCATTACTTTTTTTTACATAGTATCTATATCTCTAACCTAATAGAGTACAATACTCTATAGGAAACATTATATAAGTCTTTTTCTTAAATTTTTATTCATGGACCCATCACCAGGCAAATGATGAGATGGTATCTTTAACTATAATCCCTTGATTACTTTTTTCTTCCAAAATTTAGTTCCCTCTTTTTATTTTAGTATCCCTGATGACTGTATCTTGAACTTCTTTAAAATAAAATAAATAAATAAACAGGACATCTTCTTTAAAATAAAATAAATAAATAAACAGGACATTTAAGAAGATAATTTTAGAAAGTTTGTTAACAACAATGCAAAATGAGTTGGATTTGCATAGAATAGAATGCTACATCGAATATTTGTTCCTGTGGTGTTTGTTTCCTTAAGCCATAGTTAAGTTACAGTTATTTTTTTAAGAAGGATATTTCAACATGCATCATAAACGTCAAAATTGCTTCTTTCTTGTTCCATCGTTAACACTTAACATGCTATTAAAAAAAAAGTCCTAATCTTTGCTTACATTGAAAATCCCTTACTTAGTGCCTAAGAAGTATTCAGTCATTACAAATTTGAGGAGAATAGCTGAAGCGTTCTACACATGATCTAATAGCCAAAGAGAGGGAACTTAACGTGTAAACTCTTTAAGCTAGTCAGTTAATTCTTTAAATTCTATGTTAAATCGAAATATTTCTTTATGATCAGGAATGGCGACATGTACTTTCTACTGAAATTTGAATTTTACTAATGTTTCGTCCATAGTAACAAACCAAATTCCTAACAGAAGCGAAAGAACAAACTGGAAAATTCTTGTTTGTTGAAATTCTTTCTTCCGGGCTCGGAAAAGGCGAAATATCGTCATACATATGGAGTATATATATATGAAGTTTCTCATGTAATTCTAACAAGCATAATTGTCTACTCGCTCTCTATTTTCTCACTACATCTATCATTGTTTTTCTCTATTCTATGCGCATGCGTGTCAAAGTTCTACACTGAAGGATAACTATAAAGTTCTATCAAAGTGTAAGGATATAAGAATCACAGAAAGGAAATGTTATACGTTTTTCTTTCGAGAGACGTCAAAGTTTAATTCTGGGAACCTGTAACAACTGTTATGTAGAATATGAGAGATGCCACTGAGTAAAAACAGTATTTTGTTAGATTCTTTTGGTTAGTCTGAATTAAAGAAAAAAAATATTGTATTATTTTTCAGTGTGGGAAGCTGAATAAATATAAAGTTATATTTGAAATATATTCGAAACATAACATCTTAATTAAGAAATATCACATCGGGAATCGACTCAACCTCGAGTAATGGATATCATTAACGTATACTGTTGTATATATAACAAAGAGTGGTAATGACTTACTCATCTTAAACCAAGTTATGCTACTTCAGGTAGAAACGTTAAATTTGGATAGAATATTCTTCTTGTCACGGAAACCAGAGGTAAGAAAGGATTTTTTTTTTAATTCTAAGAGGGGTAAAGTGCGAGGTAAATTTGTTTGCCAAGAATTAAGTATTTTATGAATCTCTGATATTAGAGAGATGAAACTTTGGTATAGACTTTTCATTTTAAAAAAATAAATAAAAAAATACGTTTGAGCATTTCTGAAAATTCTACATATAAGTGGGGAGGAATGGGGTCAATTTTATAAAAATATCCAGTTTTCCTTTGTTCAGAAAGTGCCCAAATATGACAATTTGCATAATTTGGTTTTTAAATTCCGTTTCTGGAGAAAAAAGGTGATAATTTCTACAAGAAAAGCATTCAAATTTCCGGTTTCATATTTATAAACTTCCTTCTTATTCTTCCTGTGCGAAGAATGGACATATCTATTAGTCAACCATAAACATTCGTGAGTAATGCTGAAGAGCTAATATTATATCGGCCATCTCTGAGTCGCCGGGTATGTTCAGGCCACCAGATCAGACTGGGTTACGAAGTACACTCCATCACTTTAGGTTCTTTGTTCTATCAATCCATTCGGAGTTGATATTGATCTTTGTTACGTTATTCTATACAGTATTGTCATTTAGCCATATTATGGCTGAATCTAGCCATTTTTACATGATCTTTAGCTAGTAAATGTGTGTTTAGGGTCGAATCCTTGATTTTCTGAGGGGGGTGCACCATAACTACAAAAAAAAAAAAGTTTCATTGAAACTCTTCAAAAAGACATGCGACAACATTCTTTACACCTGACAACTCTGATACGGAGGGTGTATTTTAAAGAGGGTTGCATGTGATACACAGGAAAGCATGTTCTTCTCTCCTCCTGGCTTCTGTTTTCTTCCGTACTTGACAAATGTTATATTGGTTTGCTTGCTGAATCCTTTTTCTTCAACCTTCAGAAAATCGACTTAAACTATTGCTTTTGCAAAATCCCTCTTTCTTTTAAGCCCCAAACGGAAACATGACGGCAAAAAGTTTCGGAAAGCGTTGCTATTTTCACTGCTAGCTTCTCATTTTAGATAGAAATCCTGCCATATATGTGTCTTTAGCTATTAACTACAAATTTGACCAATTTGCATTCAAAGTTCCCAGTTTCTAGCAATTTATCCTTAGGTATAGTTTAATATCTTTCTAATCAAAATTTATCTAAAATTATGAATAGAAATAGAACGAAGTGTGATTTGCTATCTTGCTAATGCCGCTGATAGTAATAGTATTGACATTGCCACGCCACAACCTGTTTTACGTATGTTGTTCATCATTATCACTTACTAGCATGGTCTCTGTAAATTGGGTTTCTGAAAATTCCACTTTGTTATAGCTAATTTCAAAGTTTAATTAATTTACAATCGAGAATTTTGATTGTACATTTCGACATGCATGGTGTCTTTTAAGTTTTATCCTAGAACAACTGCCATCTATATGAACAAACATAACTGCAGAAATTGTGGGCAAAGAAAGGAATTCGAGGGATGTATAGAATCTTATCAATAATACAGACAAACTATACTGTAAATATTTCAAGAAAGAAAGTATCTTATTTGAGAATACCAGAAAGAGCACTGCAGTATGCTTTAGATATACATTGAAACTTAGAAACATTTTGCTTATTTGATTATTAATTTCTCTCTGCTATCAATTGAGCAATCGTTGAGAAAGGGGTTTGCTATTTTGACTAGATTTTGTGACTCATTTAGCTATCTTTTGAATTCACCTATTGGCAGGGACATATACAGGAGATGAGTTTTGCAGGTCCGGACCTTCCCAAATCCCGATTTTAGCCGTTACAAAATCCCGATCTGTAAATTTAGTCTAACTTTAAGGTTATATTACAAATTTTAATATAATTTATCCTCACATTGATTTGGACTTTTTGAAAAGCTTTGGACCTCCCGGAATAGATTTGGATGAATTTGGACGTGTCTGCCTATTGAGATACCATTGGTTCTACCGTCTCGTTTTCGGCCCATTCAAAGGTTTCTCTTGTCTCCGATATCGAATCAATACGCTATGACCCTCTAACCTAATATCACAAGCTATTTGTCAAGAAACATCTTGCAATACTTATTCATTAATGTGCACATAACTAAAATATACTGACACTCTGAAATTATTAATCGCATAACGATTACAAGAAATACGTGCATCTCTGAAAACATTAACTGAAGAATATTTGAAATTAAAGTTTAACGTGTCGTGTCGTTTTGTCTCAAGTAGCGTTTCGTCCCAGTAGCGTTTTGTCCCAATCCCACCACGTGTCGTCCCAATTCCACGAATATGAAGCTTAGGTTTCGGCCCGCTACCTGATCGAGTAGCGTTTCGTCCAGACACACAAACACACACACTAACACATTGATTATGTTTACGATGCAATAAGGTCCATTGTTAGCACCAGGCAGGACCGCGTGCTCTCTTATTGGCACCTCTCTGACAGAAGTGGACCTGCCGTAAGCTTCGCATTCAACATATACGAAAGGGGGTAGTAAGTAACCCAAACTAAAAAGTCTATCTTATTACAGCACCCGACCTTAAAACTTAAGGCCTAGTATCAAAAATAAAATTGAAACAAGCGCTTTATCACTTATAAAATGATATTGGAATATTCCTATCAATAATTTCGTCAAATAACTTCTTTAATCCATGTGGATTACGTAAGAGACATTTCTTAAGAACTTCCCGGTGTCTCCTGACTTTTCCAGTGACTCGGTTGCTCTTACAATTCTGTCATCCATCGAAACATACTTTTTCTTCCTTTTCACCTTTTCTAAATTTCACTCTATCCTCATAACCTTCGCATCTCAACATTCTGCTTCCTTTTTTCAAGTATAAAACCAAATATTTCACTAGGGGGTGTGGTTTACCCGCAACTGAGTTTATGCGATGATTCCAACCTTACAGCGTTATTTGTTCGCTATCATCTTTGGTAGCAGTTTCACATGTCAACTGATATTTGTGGATTTTGCAACCACTGGTCAACAAAGTAGTCGAAAAATTCAGTCAGTTTTTCGTGGTCTTCTGTGGTACTGTGGATATGTAGCCATTCTTCCTCCACTTCTGCTGGCTTCAAAAAGACTAAGGCAGCACACGTCCTGATAGAGTCCTGTACTTCCTTATTTGCTATATACATATTTGTCAGACCGATATTTTGCACCTTCCTCCAGAGACTTTGAGAAAAATGAAAATGAAAGAAACAATATTGTAGTTTAGCTATTGGGAAGACATGTTTAGTAGCTTCCAAAGTTCCTGCCTCGAAATCGATGTTTATGGTTTCAGGAGACCATTCTGGTACTACTCGAAGGATAGTCTGAAATAGACGAACGTAGACAACCTTTTTCTTCGCCTGCAATATGGTCTTGTGTACATCAATGCTGGCAACATCAAGAACACAATCGTGCCTCTGTTCTTCGTTGCTCTCAAATTCTCCGTTGCTGGTAAACACTTTTCCTTTACATGGCCGTGCAACACAATGCCAAACAATTTCACCACACTTCCTCTCTGTCTTCTTTGTATATCGATATCCATTAAATATCAAACTGGATTGATCTCTCTTAGTTTTAGAAAACTCCATTGGTGAACACTGATACAAATAACGTTAGCAAGTGTTCGGAGTGCCTAGTAGGCCTACACGGCTGTGCTACCACCTAGTTTAAGTCTCACGAACTACCGGTAGATCGACGTGTGAGTCATCACCTATGTGTCACTGGGATGAAACTCTACTCATTAGCCTGTTTACTAATCAATAAAAATAGCTCGAGACTAACTGGCACGGATTTGCACTGGAACGAAACCCTACTAGGACGAAACACTACTACACCGGGATGAAATGGTACGGACTTTGCCTTGGGACTAAAAGCTACTGAGACGAAACACTACAAAACCAAGTTTAATAGCCAATGATAATTTTAGGTTACTATATCTTGTCAATCATAGCATAGACTATTGTCTTGCTAGTGTAGTAGTGAAAGACTTGTTGGGAATATACAGGTATATATTGGTAAAACTTACTAGCAGAATGCAGAATGCCCGTTCTTCGCACGGACAGAATGTTTCATTTTCAACATAAAGGGCATCAAAACTGTCACCAATCACCTTACGGATTCCAAAAACTATGAATGACACCAGTATCGGTAATTTTCAATTATTTTACATGTCACCATCCATCCTTAGGAGTACTAATAGGGACTGATTTTGGATTTAAACAGCATCGAAAGTGTCACTGTTCTTCTCAGCAACCCGGAAAACTATGAATTCAACACCAATATCGGTCATTTTGGATCATTTTTACATATCTCCCCTCTAACTTCTTCCCGAAGTTGCACCATCAAAGTGAAATGATTAAAAAAAAATCCATGCCCGAACCTCATCTACGTTGAAAATTTGATCGAGATCGTTCGGATGATGCAAGAGTCATTAAGGCACAAACATAGTCACTTTCATTTTTACATAGACCCTATGTAGATCAGTTTCATCTTATTGATGACATATTTTCGAATTTGTTGTGTATTTACTATATCGCATATAGTTTTGTTCAATTCGATGAAATTGATGTCTCACCTCTTGAAAGAAATCCATTATACTCTAATATCATAAGCTAACGAAATCATTAAAAAAAGTTATACAGGGTGTTTCAAAACAACACCGACAATATTTGGGAGGTGATTCCTGATACCAAGATAAGACAAAAACTATAGATAGACCTGAGTGCACAAATGGTTCCTTTCGTAGTTATAGGTTGCAGAAAACATGAAAAAGTGAACTTTAAAGGACCATATCCCCAAAAATATGGAACCTACCGTAGTCGGGTCAAGACTTCACTTAGAAACTAATATGTGCACTATCCAAAAATACATGTTTCAGAATCCTAAGGTACTCATACAATTTTTATAGAGGCTTGTTTGGCTACGGGCATAGAATTTGAAGTACCTTAGAGACTACCTCTTTAAAAATAGTCGCGGAAGTACCGCAGGATTCTGAAACGTTGATATTCGGATAGGACACATACTAGTTCCTAACTAAAGTCTTGACCCGACTACGGTAGGATCGGGTAGGTACATAGTATTGGAATTATGAATCTTTAAACTTTATGTTTTTGGCAGCCTATAACTCCGAAAGGAAGCATCTGTGCACCTAGGTTGCACCATACTTTTCGTCTTATTTTGGTGTCAAGAATCACCTCCCAAACGTTGTCGGTGTTATTTTGAAACACCCTACACACACACACACATTGAGAGAGAGAGAGATGGATAGATATAGATATGTGTGTTTGTTTGAAATTATGATAAATTCTTTATATATTCGCTATCCATACAGATATGTTATGAATAGTAACGAACGTTTTACAAAATACATTAATATTCTTTTCTTTTCTAATAGTGCAAGTCATGAAAAATCCTGTAGTGTCTTTGTTAAGAGAGAAAATTATGTCTAGGTGAATTTACGTCATTAGATTTTATACAATGTCAAAGTCCTCCTAAAGTGAGAAAACACCTTCTCATCTTGACATAAGACGTATATAATGCAAAATATGTATATACCTTATCTTGTCTCTTTATTATTTTTATGTTGTTTTTTTTTTTATGACTGCGGTCATACGACTAGCAACAACTCAATTTGAATGTTGACATTTTGATAAGAAGACACGGATCACTCCATGATGTTCATATAGTCTATAAAGGAAGATATCCACAGGACAAAAGACAGAGAGAAACAGAGAGAGAGAGAACTGAATTAATTGTTTGAGGTAAAGTTTTCTGGCACGGGTCTGTAAAACTTGTGGATTTCTTAAAAGTTTTAAGAGATAAAGAAAACTGAAATTTGTAATGCTGGACAATGTTTTCACCGAATATTTTTCCGCAATTAATGTTTTTTTTTTTTTAAGTTTTCTTTCTTGAAAACTATGAGATCTAGCTGAAACAGTTTGATAAATTATACAGAAACAAATTATATCTAAAGATTCATATTTGCGAACCTCATAGAACGAAATTCGGAAGAGTAAATGTCGTTGTTGAAAATCCTTCTGATGCATCCAAGTTGAATTGCTGTTTGCCTCCGCAACTTGCTATTTCGAACTAATTGTGATTTGGGACAAGAATTAGGGAAAAATACATGAAATACATCGTTATATGCTTATTTGAGGATAAAATGTTGAGCTGTTAAATGTTAGGTAAATGCAATGTGAACTCATAATAGAGATTTGCTAAAATTATGAAGGACGATTTTTTCCCTAGTACTAGCTTACACAAATAAATGGTTAGTACTAAACATAAACTGGCATTGTTTTTTTAAATGCCAATTTATGCGTCAACTTATGACTCATGATTTAAGTTTTCTTTTTTTAAAAAAAAGAAAACTTTTGTTGTGTTTATTCATTTTGTTTTTTCTCCTCGTTCCACACAGTAGAATACTATGCATTGCTACAAACCCCATAATTTTAAGATAATGCTTGACAGGTAATATCACCGTATTATTTCGTAGATAACTAACCACTCTATAATTTTCTTTTCGCTATTTTTCTCATGCCATTTAGCATAAAAACATTGCATTAGAACCATGACAAAAAAAAAAAAAAAGTAAACGAGTATAAGTTAAATATAGCTACTAAGCTAGTGATTGTGCTGTAATTTAAAGTAGCGTGTTATAACGTATTTACTTCTACCCCAGTTTCAATCAAAGTGCAGCTCTTATGCAAGAATTACACTTCCGCATTAAATGCGTTTATACGTATATAATCATAAGAATTATAATGGAAGCATGTAAATATGTTTCCTTTTTTGTGTTGTTGATTGCTACTAGCAGAACTAATGCAAATAAAACGAAGTATATATTTTTTTTCGGTAAGATAACAAACCACAACTTTTCTTATAAAGCAAGTCACCATAAAGTACTTAATGTTCTTTCATAAGTACTTTAGATTAAGTTAGGTCAGGATACGTTAGATAATTCTATATTAGAAGAATCGTTCCAAGCACTGCAAAAAACAAAGAAGTTACTTTTAGACACAGTAGGACACTTTACACATTACCGACACTCTTTGAACACCTCTAGATTACACATATTCACCCCTTTTAGATACTATGTTTTCCAAATAGTGTTCCAGATGTATTTGCAAAACGTGTCATCACTTTTTTTTTTCGAACTGTTTGTCGAGAAGAAGTGTTTTACACATGTCATACTAGATATTACTTTTAGAGAATTAATTAACGCTTTTGGACACGCAAAGTACACTCTATAAACACTATTTCATCAATTTTCCCCAACATCTGTACTAAATGTGCTTAACTTGTGTTTTATATTTTACAGTTATTACAGGGATAGAAATTAAGGGTATTACGTAAAAATCATAATAGATAGCTTCTGAAAGATAATTTCATTTTTATTTTCAAATTACCTATGTTTTAACACCACTACGTAGTTACCCTGCGAGTTATTAAGCCTCAAACTGCAGAGTGTTTCAAAAGAAATGCAACCCAAACTTTGATCAAGTATACTTTTTTAAGTAAGAATGATAGAGATATGATTTTTGTGACAAAATTTAGCGTTGTCTATGGAAATATTTTGCGAATAAAACTAATGATACAAACCGTAACGTTAAATTCTAGAAATTATTTGAATGACCAAAAGTGTAATTTTAAAAATTTGCAAATTGCTTATAATCAATTGCGAGGAGCAGAAAAAAAGAATTAATCGCAGAAATTCTTAATGTAAATGTTTGGTACGCATCAATATTTATCGGGTGGGACAAAAACTGCATGTTGTTTTGCAGCGTGGACAGTTGTAAAGGCTAACTTTTCACGTATTCAGAAAAAAAACTTTTTTTTTAATAAAATAAAATAAAATAAAATAAAATATTACCTTACCACATTTGTAACTTATCCTCGCACACGTTAGGCAATGTTATTTATCAATAAAATAATGAATTGATTTTTTGCCCCCCTCCCGAAAAAAAAAAACGATAGTTTATCAGGTTGAAACAACATAGAGTGCGTCCAAATCACGTATTGAATATGTATTACTACTAATGAGCAAAAAGTAAAACACACACGATTTGAAATCGTTTATAGTTTATGTTTGTGGAGTTGACTTATAGAATTTAATGCACTCTCCAAGCATTACCTACAGATGCCCAGCCGATTCTCCATATCTTTCTGAACCTTAAGACATTTTGTTGCACTGGAGTTTTTAACACTAATGACACATTCATCTGTGAAACAACATCAAAATACTTTCATCTGAAATACTTTTATGTCAAGCGTTAAGCTGTATTACTTATGTTTATTCAAGCAGAAAATCACGCTTTTGAATGCATTCTCAGTATAACTAGAGGAATATATGTGGTTAAGATTTCACATCAAACTGAAAAGTTACCACTCACCTACATTTCTGTAATGTGGTACTGACCGGTTCCAAAACAGCCGAAACCAACACTGCCTAAGAAGAAGGTCCTTTTATGTGTTTGGTGGATTACTCGCAGTATCATGAATCGGGAACTGCTATCAGCTGGTCAGAGTATCAATACAACTATGTACTGTCAGCAGTTGAGCCGTGTTCAAGAAAAACTCAAAACTCTGGAGGCAGCACTTCTGAATCGCAAAGGGGTCCTCCTGTTACAGGACAACGCTAAGATTCACGTGGCTAGGATGACTCGGGACACCACTCTACGCCTTGGATGGGAAACACTATTGCATCAGCCACACTCCCCGGACATTGCAACGTCCGATTATTACCTGTTTCATTCCTTGGACAACCACCATAGAGGACACGAGTTCAAATCCCTAGTAGAGGTGCAAAATGCACTTGATACCTTCTTAGCTTCACAGCCCACCAAGTTCTACCGCGATGGAATCCATGGCCTTCCAGAACGTTGGCAGAAGGTCGTCGATGCTGATGGGGACTAATTTTGATCTTCCAGGTTTGTCTTAGGTGACATATCAATGTTCGAAAGTTATGGGTGAAAAAGCGATAGAACTTTCTTGGTTACCTTTATAGAAAATCTCAAAGTTCCACGCCTAATACAAAATATTCAAGATCTTCTTCCTTTTTTCCTCTTTAGAGGTCGCATCTCGCGAAGTATCTTTTTGACTTGAGTACGTGAGAATACTTCTACACTTTCAAAGTTGTATTATTAATAGCTTGGGACATCTGGAGAACGCAAGAAAGATTTCCAAATAACCCTTCTACCCTCTTAGGAGTCACATTTCGAAAGAAAGAAAAAAAAAAAAACAAGTTTGTATGTAGCCGCAGAGTGCAAGGGCAATATTCATGATAAACAAATTCTATGGAAATTAAAATTCGGCAATATAAAGTTTTGGGGGAAATTTTATATCAATGGCCAGTCAACAGTGAGATATCAGCTCCAATGTAAGGCAATGGAGATTTTGATGTTCAAAAGGCTTATCCGGTTTGCCATAAGAACCAGTCTCTGTCACGTGATCAAGTCAATCCAGAGGTGAGATACCGGTACTTCAGCACATAACATCCGAGTAAATCAATTTGGTTTCTGACAATGTTATATCCATATTTACTTTACGTGCTATACATCATTTTTAAGCTCTTCATTACATCTTTGTAATAAGCTTTCAATTAGCTAGCTTGTTATTATAGTTCTTGAGATTTGTGGACGACTTAATTTTTTAATTGATTTTCCAAAGACTTTATTGTTCATGTTTCGTACTTCTTTTGGGGTCTCGGTGGCTCAGTGGCAGAGCGTTCATCTGTGGTGCTTGGGGGCCCGGGTTCAAACCCCGCTCCCGCCAAGTGAACTTTGTGGTGGACAAACACCTTGTGCGTGGGTTTTCTCGGGGTTCTCCCCATTTCCTCTCACTTCCTTCATTCCACCATTTCATTCATCTCTCATCATTACCGTCTCCTTTAGCCTAACCGGCATAACCGTGGGACGTAAAACTCAAAAATTTCATTTCATTTTTCGTGCTTTTTTTTCTTTTTACTATATTCCATCCATATTAGAACAATTTGCGTTTCGAATATAGACTCTACATAGTCTCTTCTATATTAAGATGAATTTGAGTCATCTCCCTTTTTGGTTTTTGAGATAGTGGAGGAATTATTTGTTTTCCATTGATTTTCCATTGATATTACCTTTATATTTCGTGTTTTTTTTTTTTTTTTTTTTTTTTGACTATGTTTCATCCATTTTAGGACATTTTGCTTGTGGAATATCACTCTACGGTTGGAAATTTCTATTTCTGATGATTCACTTAGGTAACACTAACGAAAAGGTACAAGCATACCGAATTTCAAGTTTTTATTCTAAGTAACTAAAACATGAGATTATAGGTCCAAAACTGGCCCATTTAAATAACATGGGGAAGTTCTTCATCCCCTCTTTAGACCCCCTAAACATTAAAAATATTCACTTTTGGCAATTTTCCTGTGGGTTATTTCGGGAAAGCTACAATCATTCCAAATTTAATCATTGTAGTACTAGAGGAAGTGCTTAATAATTTATGTCAGCTCATGTAGTTTTATATATAGTTAGGATAGATAGGTAGATAGATACAGAGTGTTCATTTATTATGTAGCCAAAAATCAACTGGTGAAATTCTCACACCTAAACAATATTTAAAGAAAGTCCATATGAACATAAGGCGAACAATGCGTTGTTTTAAAGCTACGAGATGCCGAAATCGAGAAAATTGAGACTTTGAGGCTGCCTACCTCAAAAACTATGAGAGATATCAACGGCGGTCAAAGAAATATTAGAGAAACTAGTACACTGTCTATCTAAATAACCATGTTTCAGAGTTGGGTTGTACCGTCGCACATGATTTTAAAGAGAGAGTGGGAGGAGCGTAACCTGTACCGCAGCTCCCTCTATAAAATCCGTTGCACCGATACGTTCCAACTCTATTATTCCAACATGATTATTTAGATAGACAATGTACTAGTTCTTCTACCATTTTTAAACCGCCTTTGATGTCTCTCATAGCTTGCGAGCTAGGTAGCCTCAAAGTTACAATTTTCTCGATTTCGGCATCTTGTAATTTTGAAACACCACGTTTTTCGCCTTATGTTCATATGGACTTTTTTTTTTTTATTATTGTTTAGGTGTAAGGATTTCACCAGTAGATTTTGGGTACATAATAAATGAACACCATGTATATATTCATGCTCTTGATGACTTACCAATTATTTCACATGTATGAATTGCAGAATGCATAGCACTTCAATAGCATACATTAACTAAATGTGAGATGTGTGAAAAGAAGGTCACAGGGTTGACGTGTTGTGGTAGAAGTGTTGTTGTCAACTTTTAACTCTGTGTGAACGAACGTGAACTGAATTTACGAATATCAAACAACGGTCAACTCTTTCTTGTAAAAAAAAATATATTTTTTTCTTCCCTTAGCTTCTTCAGAAAGAGGAAGAAGATGGATAAAAAAGAAAATAAAAAAGTGGCATTTAAATGAATAGGGATAGCTTTATTTGTGTCATATATATCCTGGCTGTTAAGGTTCTGGTGACGAAACATCACGTCTTTTGAGAAGAAACATCACGGAACACTAAAGAGATTCATGGTGCATTTTCCGCGACCGCAGACGCAGAGACGCCAAGTGAACACCAACCTGCACTGATGACCTGAAGCTGTTGGAGCGTGTTACTACTACTCCGTCTCAGTCACGGCCTACTTTATAGCAGAGAGTCTTCGTACTTTATGTTTCAATGTTAGATAAAACACCCACACCCAAGACAATTGCTCCTAACGTTATTACCTCTCCTTTACCATCTGCCTAATATAATTAGGACACACAAATTTCAGTTTCATATCGGAGAGTCACTCTACGATAATTATACTTTGAATGTAGGTTAAGGTTCAATTTTGGGAGCTATTTCTCCGTTTATTTTGAAAGTAAAAAAGCGTAATGAGTTGAAAGTAAATGGTTTACCAAAAAAGAAACAAGTAAAAGCTTACGTCTCGCACAAACGAGGTTAATATAAATTTATGAAGTGAAGTTAAATTATTATTACTTTCTGTTTATCGATAAACTTTCAGTTGGGTGAATTCCTCATAAAGTTATCAGTGTGACAGTTATTTCGCTATTATTTTGTTACAATGTTTGAAGGATTAAATTGGATTTGCATTTAACCGTCATTCGTAAGCTAGAAAAAATAATAGCTATATCTGCTTGTTTTTTTATGACGTTAAAGAACTTCCAAAAGAGATGTCCTTCCACGACGATGCCAGCTTTAATTTCTTTGGGGGGCAAGCGGAGGGCCAGATACATTTTTGGGGGGGCAGCTATTTCTATATACCGAAAATAATACTTTTAAATTAAATTACTTACCTTACATTGCAACACAACAAGTCTGGGACAGACTCGTATCTACGGAATTGGGGTGGGGCGCACACCGGGGCCGGCCCCTCCAAAATTTAGACGAATTCCCTAAGTGAAAGATATGTTTTATATCCCGTTTATTAATTTAGAAATATTATTCATGAATCTGCGGTGTTTTCATCACTTTAGGGCTGAAATAAGGCAAAAGTTGAAGTAACAGCAGCAGGAATGAAGGAAAGGGACACAAAAGGACGAAAACCTAAGTAAGAAGAAACTGATGTTTACACTAGTGGTTTAACTGAAACAACATACATCATACACCATACATCATCACATCATACAAATACATCATTTTTATCTAAAACGCTTTTCTTCTACATGTCTCGTTTAAAATGTGGACAGTAGTATGTTTGTTCTGTTATCTGGTTCATATAGTGTTCACACTAATAAGCTCAGGTACCAGTTTTCAATGAACTAACTAAATGTTATATACTTCTCGATGAAGCAAGCTAGATTATATAACTTTGTTTGTATATACAAATAGTAGAAAAACTGTTTGTTCGTGAAATATCTTCTGTTTCCTTTTACTGAGTTATTTACGTTAAATGAGAAGTGATGGAGATTTTACACGAAAAAAAAAAAAGTATTTGAACATGATTTGGACATTTTTTTTAAAGAAACAATGTTATGGTTATTGTGTAATATATCCAAAAATGTTCTAAAGTGTTTTATCAATGAAAAAAAAAAAATGCAATCTAAGAGTGGTTTATAGGAACTGCCCTGAATGCGTTTAAAAAGTAACCGAATTTCTTATGTATCCAGTGAGTATAGGGAAGAAACGACTTGTAAATGTGTAAACGGTGTTGTGTAAATTGTCCTAATATTTAGATGATGTTCCTCTGCTCATATACTCATTAGGTACACCAGAAGTTGATACATTTTCAACACGCTCAGGACAGTTCCTATTAACCAGTGCTAGGGTGCATGAATAGAACACTTCAGGACATTTTTAGATATAGTAGGGCGAACAAGAGATGGTCTCTGCAGTTTCTTATCACATGCGGAGGGAAAGTACAGTCCCTACTTTGGTGCTAGTCTTACCAACTACGGTCACTCTGTCTTACATCATTAATTAAATTGCCATTATAGATGCACCGAAAAAAAACCTTGACACACGAGTAGTGGAAACGTTACTGCGACTGTCAGAGACCTTCTTTTGGTGGCTCCTCTTTTGACTATTGCCAAAAATCGTTTCAAAATATGTTCAAATACCGATTTTGTTTTCATTGTACTGATATGGCATCTGTTGGTGATGTCAAAGCTTCCTGTTTTATCGAAGATCGAAAGCACTGTAAGAATGCACAAAAAGATATCTCCATGCTTTCTCTGCTTTCTCTATATGAGGAAATATCATTAGTCTGAATCAGTGGCGTATTTACGATTTTGTTTCGGGAGGGGCTTTGCTAACTTTTGGGGGGGCTTTGCCTGGAAATGTGAAAATTCTGCAAGATATTTCATTTACTTTACTATACTAAGTAAGATTTCGGGGGGGGGGGGGCTTAAGCCCGGAAGCCACCCCCCTAAATACGCCACTGGTCTGAATGCTAATTTAGGATGAGAAACCTTACTCGAACCGAATTACTTCCAAAACCTCAGAGACATTGTTCCTAATTCCTGTAGAAAACAATGAGGAAGAAATCGTTCCTTTCCACCACCACCCTCTCCGTGTGATGCATTTGTGAAGAATGCTTAATTCTTTTATTTCTTGAAACTGTATTTGTCTATTGAGATTGTATCTCAGGTTTGGTGTGTTAAGATAACCTAGACACAGATTGAAAATATTAAAATAAATAGAAACACTCTTCGTTAAGAACTTTGAAAACACTCAAAAGTTCTTGTGATTTTAATTTCGCAAAGAGATAAGAGTTATAAACTAGAAATCCTAAGAGAAAGGGAGCTTTATCCACTCTCCACTTTCCTTTTCTCCCTTTAATATTATAGTATTGTTTCCGCGATGAAAAGATCTTTTTAAACCACATCCTCCTCTTATGTTATATGATTTATTACAAGGAACTCCCATTTCTTTGCATCGGTGGACAACAAGGCCATCGTGCATTGGCTAGGTCACGGCCAAATGATTGACCCATTTTTATTCTCCCTCAGCATCATCATCATTGTTGTAATTTCAGGGTGCCCACTACGTTAAAAAAATGCCTTTTTTCTTTCTTTCTTTTCATCCTTCCTCTTTGTCCACTTCTCTGAACATTTACAATTTGTTCAACTCTAATTACAATATTCAGAGAATGTTTTATTAAGATTTGCCTCTTCAGATGAGCTAAACTGCAAGAGTATGTGAACAATGTTCTTGAGCTCAACATCACAAGATTTTTAATGGATTGTATCCTCAAAGATAATTCTTTTGCTACTCAATTGTTGATTTAAATGCAGAGAAATTTTAATTCTAAGTGTCTTTTAGAATAATTTTTAACGACAACAAAAAGTGCTCAATTTAACGAATAACTTTGACTTCGATTTTGCTTTTATTTGAAAAAAAAAAAAAAAAAACTAACTTCTTTGGTGTTTCCATATACATATACTCGTAAATTTTATCGAAATACTGTTATAGGCTTCGGTAGACCATGAAACACGCAATCGGGTGTAATATGAAATACAATTATTGTGTGAAATTCAATAGTAATTCTTAACTTCGGCATAGGTGAAGCAATTTTGTTGTTTTAAAATCGGTTAATATTGTTTTTTTAAGTCTTATTTTATTACCTGTCTTAATGTGATTGGAAAGAAGACGAAATACCATGTAGGATATGTCAAAAGTTGAAACTTTGGGAATTTATTTCTAGCAAATACAAACAACAACAACAACTACTACTACTACTATTACCACTACTACTACTTATACTACTACTACTACTTATACTCCTGCTACTACTGCTACAACAACGAAAACAACAACAACAACAACAACAACAACTACTACTACTACTACTTATACTCCTGCTACTACTGCTACAACAACGAAAACAACAACAACAACAACAACAACAACAACAACAACTACTACTACTACTACTACTACTACTACCACTACTACTACTACTACTACTACTACTACTACTACTACTACTACCACTACTACTACTACCACTACTACTACTACTACTACTACTATTACTACTACTACTACTACTACTACTACTACTACTACCACTACTACTACTACTACTACCACTACTACTACTACTACTACTACTACTACTACTACTACCACTACTACTACTACCACTACTACTACTACTACTACTACCACTACTACTACTACTACTACTACTACTACCACTACTACTACCACTACTACTACTACTACTACTACTACTACTACTACTACTACTATTACTACTACTACTACTACTACTACTACTACTACTACCACTACTACTACTACTACTACTATTACTACTACTACTACTACTACTACTACTACTACCACTACTACTACTACTACTACCACTACTACTACTACCACTACTACTACTACTACTACTACCACTACTACTACTACTACTACTACTACTATTACTACTACTACTACTACCACTACTACTACTATTACTACTACTACTACTACTACCACTACTACTACTACTACTACTACTACTATTACTACTACTACTACTACTACCACTACTACTACTATTACTACTACTACTACTACTACCACTACTACTACTACCACTACTACTACTACTACTACCACTACCACTACTACTACTACTACTATTACTACTACTACTACTACTACTACTACCACTACTACTACTATTACTACTACTACTACTACTACTACTACTACCACTACTACTACTACTACCACTACTACTACTACCACTACTACTACTACTACCACTACTACTACTACTACTACTACTATTACTACTACTACTACTACTACTACTACTACTACTACCACTACTACTACTACTACTATTACTACTACTACTACTACCACTACCACTACTACTACTACTACTACTACTACTATTACTACTACTACTACTACTACCACTACTACTACTATTACTACTACTACTACTACTACTACCACTACTACTACTACCACTACTACTACTACTACTACTACTACTACTACTATTACTACTACTACTACTACTACTACTACTACTACTACTAATAATAATAATAATAATAATAATAATAATAATAATAATAATAGGTGGAGATCACAAGTGAGATCATGACTCATTTGCACAATTGAAATCCTAGACTGTAGAAAACTGTGGTAATGTATTTTAGCCAGTTCAAACAAAAAATGTGTTTAAAGTATATTCATCTTTTTACGTTTATAACTAAAGATATGCCTAAGAGTGAGCATTGCGTAACTTTAATAATGTTGCTGATTTTTTTTTTTTTTTTTTTTTTTTTTTTTTTTTTGAGGAGGTGCATGTTAAGAGCAGAATTTAGGAGAGTTTATTGTAAATACATTAACCATGTTTCTGCTATTCCAAATCCCAACACTTCGGTGGGAGACACGTACACACCCAGAAATTTTTGTTAGGAAGGCTCTAATACTAGAAGCCACTACATCTTTGTAGTATTGAACGGGTATTATTCTAGACCTAAAAAGGTGATAAGTAATTGTAAAATATTTCCACATATATTTTCAGAAGAAAATGATAAATTGTTTTTATGAGAGAGAGTACAGATGAAGATTAAGATCAAATGTTCATCAATCATTTAAACAAGCATAGTTTTATTAAGAAAAGGTACAAACGTATGTTGAATTAGAAAGATTTTTTTTTGGGGGGGGGGGGAGACTTCTCATGGTTGCATCCCTGATGGGAGATAAATATTCTAAATCGGAACACTTTGGTAGGTGGGTATCAAACGGACGAGACTTATATACTTGCATTCGGTAGAAAGTGCCTAACAAACTGAACATTCATTTTTATTGCATTACTGTTGGATGCATTTGTATTGGTGGTTAGGAAAGTAACTTGCACTCTATAGAATGTATGAATTGTATATCGGGTCCACTCTTCCAATATCGAAGCGTACTCAATTAAGAGTACATAGTAGCTACTAATGTAAAAGTATGTAATATGAAAAATAATATCTTAGAATCTTACAGTAAGAATAGGGCCTATGTACAAAAAAGGGGTAAAAAGATTATTACGATTAGTGGTGGGCACAAAAACCAGTTTTTCGGTTTCAGGATTTTAGGAAAACCGAAACCGGTTTTTGAAAATTTTAAAAAAAACTGTTTTTCACAGGAATCTGTTTCAGTTTTCTTCAAAACCGATTCCGATTTTCTCCAAAAAACGGTTCTTTTTTACCGAAACCGGTTACTGTTTTCTCAAAAACCGGTTCAGTTTTTCATCGAAATCGGTTTCAGGTTTTCCAAAACTGGTTCTATTTCTGACCAGAATAGTGTTTCATTGTTCTCCGGAAACCGATTCCGTTTCCACAGAAATAGTTTTATGTGTTTTCCAAAACAGTTTTGAGATTTTAGTTTTTACTAAAACCAGTGCGATTTTTGCTGAAGCCAAAACCAGTTTCGGTAAAAAAAAAAAAAAAAACGAACCGGTTTTTGGAGAAAACCGAAACCAGTTTCGGTGAAAAACCGAGCCGGCTTTGAAGAAAACCAACATGTCGTTTTTTTTCGGATTTTATAAAAAGTTTTTCCCTCCCTAATTATGACCTAAAACTGGGAGAAAATGTAAACCGGTGGCGCAAAAATATCAGCACAAAACTTTATTTACAAAGCCACAGGACTTTACTCTACTTTTCTATGTAATCGCCACAGTTGTCAAGACACTTGTTATAACGTTGGACCAGTTTTTCAGTGTTGATGTTATACTCATCTGCCGCCAAAGGGTTGAGCCAGACTGTCACTGCTTGCTTGAGTTACTCATCGTTTGCAAACTGCTCATACTCATGCATGTAACATACTCAAAGTGAAACATCGGTTTTCCTAAACTTTTTTCTTCGACTTTTTCCTTCAGTTCTTCCGTACCAAGTGATGCCTTCCCACTACGATCATCATAAACATTCCTTATTTGCCTATACATTTCGGTAGGCTTAACTTTTTGCGCGTTCAGAAAATGAATGACAATCAGTACTTTCCGATTGACGCTGGCATTTTGAATCGCTGCAAAAACAAGTAGCGTGATGACCACACAGCATTGAGACGGCTCACACTGAGCTGAAGGAAGGAGCTAATTGCCGCGCACTCAATTGCAGTGGTGGGGGGACGGAGCCGCGTGCGATGCGCAATCGTTCTTTACTTTCTGGACGACCCTCGTAGTATTGGAGGCTGAAAAACCCTGTTCGAGGACAGGAACGTACACAGTTGGTAGTTTCTGAGATCTGGACCCCTCTGAAATCTCGTCTTTTCTGTAAATTTAGTCCAATTTTAGTGGTGATTTTACAGATGTTAATATAATTTATCCTCATATTGAATTTAGACTTCACGAAAAGATTTGAACCCCCGCCCTGAAATAAATTGCTGCGCAAGTGCCTAGTCGAGGATATAGATTAAATCCCTCCTTGACTTACGCTAAAAATCGCAAGTTATTAGCTGATGTACATGCTGTCACCTTCAAAACTGGATTCCTTAGACAAATTTTCATCTTTAAATAATTTCCGAATGAAAGGAGCTGTTTGTTTATTTTCGTATAATGTTAGTTAAAATCAATTGCACAATAATTGATTGCCCTTTGCCTTGAGTTACAGTTTCTCCCACCTAACCCACCCCACCCCGAATAAACACTCAACTACTTAATCACTTATATCTTACAGTTATCTTTGGCCTTATAATGTCCGTCTTTTTTATTTTTGGCAATGTTTCATCAGAATGTCAACAAACACTTCTGAAGTCTCTATATGCCACAAGTCAGTAGCTGAAAGGACAATGATCACCTTCGTTCTGATTCCATCTTTACGGTCTAAGTGTCACGTCTCATATTCACGAAAGGACTCTGAATTTCAATGAACAAACAAATAAACTATAATAAATAAAAGGCAATAAAATTCACGTGGATCCAAATTATGCATTTATGTGTTTACTTATAAAAATACGTATTTACTTAAGATTCTCTCCAATGGAGATTTCTGGCAAGAAAACTGTCAAACTTGAATACCGTATTAGTCAAATAACTTCAGAGCATATCGCTTTATTATTATTCTGTAGCACAGAAGAAATCAATCACCACTATTCCACTATGCTGGTCTCTAAAAGCTGTCAGCATGACCTCACTGGCTGATACGGACACGGGCCTGTTTTGGAGTTAATGAGTACCGGTGAGTATGCTCCCAGGGGTGTACCCAGCAAATTTTTCATGAGGGAACTCAAGACTTTTTCAGGCGGGTCAGGAAGGGTTTAATACCAAAAACGAAGCGAAAGTCCTTCTACAGAATGTGAAAGCACTAATAACTCACCAGCATAGACTACATATACTGTATATTACATATTATTATTATTATTATTATTATTATTATTATTATTATTATTATTATTATTATTATTATTATTATTATTATTATTATTATTATTTGCAGTTGAAACGTGGGTAATGGCAAAATTAGAATTATAGCTTGTAGGAAATGTACCAGTAAATTATTCACAGAAAAAAAAAAAAACAATTATATTAGGGAGCCCATTTGTTTGGCTTCACCTTCGTGTGCGTAAATATAAGGTGCGGGCCACCGCACTGAATTTCCTTAAACTAAATCAGTAATGCTGCAGTTATTACTGAATTTTTTATTTATGAAAGATGAACAAAGCCTCACACACACAAGTAAAGTACCGTTTGTGTACTTTTTAATGACAAATTAACATCATGTATCAGGATTATTTATGTAACATTTGTTTATGAGATATCAACAAAATCGCGTGAGTTGTAATTGAGGATATAGTAAACAATATTAATAATAAAAAGGAAGTTACCCTTGTAAATATTTTCGTGACAACTGATTAGCGAAACATCGTAGAATTATTAATGATACAGGAACATCATCTAGCAAGGTAGGGTTACGAAGTTGCTCCGCTGAGATCTGAACGAGACAATCGTGCTTGCATTTGATACGTCATAACTAGACGAATCCCAAAGTTATACGTGCCACAGGGCGGGATATCGTGAGTAATGTTAAAGCTTAAAAAAAAAAAAAAAAAAATCTGGCAGAATAGTTTGAACCGAGCAATTTGCTCGGAAACGGTTGGGTAAATGGAAAACCCGGCGAACACGTGTCCCATCATTTTGAAGGACACACTTTTTGGGCTAAAAAAAAACTTTGCCCCGGGGTCCCAGACGGGTTCCGACTTAAAAGTTTTAAATAGCAAGAGGGGTTAAGTAGCACATCATTTGAAAGATGTAAAATTAAAGAAAATGAAGCAAGTCTCGACTCTCTATTACAATCCTGTGCAAAATGGCAGTTGGTCAAAATGTAAACAAAAACTTAATTGAAAGTCCATGGTCACCCCTATAAATCGGAATCGGTGAGACAAATGTGAAAACAGGAAAGGATGTATGGCATTATTTCTCAAGTACAACGATTTAAGTTAAAAGGTCTTGTACCAGGGCCCCACAGGGTCCCAAGTGGGGTCCAACTAAAAAATTTCAAATGGCAAGGGGGGGGGGGAAGTAAGCACATCGTTTGAAAGCTGTTGTTAAATGAAAGAAGATAGAGCAGGTCTCGACTCTCTACGACAACTCTATGCAAAATTGCGACGGGTCAAAACATAAACAAAAGCTTAATTGAAAATATATGGCCTCCTTGAATCCAAGATGGTCGCATAAAGCTTATGTCGAAAGGATAAGCATACCAAACTGCTGAAGCTAGGAGAACCAAATTTAGCATGGATGTTGGTCAGTAGGTGACAAAAAGATGCGAAATGTTCAAAAACGTGACATCTTGAGTTCAAAATGCGTCATTATGTATCCAACGCATGTCCAGCTCAAATCACTGGTGTTGGAGAAGCGAATTGTGGTATTTACGTTTATGATCAATAGTAGATATCCACAAAATATCAAAGAGTATCATCTATAATGAAATATGGCTGCCAGCGTGAAAAATTAGTTTGTATAGAACTATGGTATTTCTTGGAATATTGTGATCAAACCAACAAAGCTTGACGCAGCTCGATGCACTGAAATGATTTTGGTACTGCTCGTTAATCTTGTAAATGATTTTTTTTCTTTTTTTGTATATTTGGTATTGCTTGAAATATTGCGATCAAACCAACGAATGGCATACAAATGTAACAATCACAAATACGATACAATAGAGACCCCAACCTGACTGGTGCAGCAAGTCCTTTATGTATGAACTACGTATAGTGATGAGCGCAAGAGTCTTGGTCTTGCAGTTTTTGCAAGAGTCTTGCATGCAAGACCAAGACCAAGACCAAGACCAAGACCAGGAATCCCGATGCAAGACCAAGACAAAGACCAAGGGGTGCAAGACCAAGACCAAGACCATACCTGCAAGACCAAGACTCTTGTGCAAGTCTTGCACAAGTACCGGCACTACTTGATTTTTTTATAGAATGTAAAAAAGAAGGAAATAGATTTCTTGGCTTCAGTAAAAATGCTGCTGGAGTGGATGTGTTCCCAGTGGTTAATGAAATCCGTGTGAGTCGATCTTCCTCTGTAGCATATAGCTACAGTATGTCGTTTTCTGAACTGGTTGTTCGCGTTTTCTGTGGATATTGCTCGTTTTTAAGCCACACAGGTGTCATCTTGCGCCATGTGAGCTCTTTTTGGTGGACAAACACTATGTGTGTGGATTTTCTTTTGGCGTTTTTCCGTTTCCTCCTACTTTCTTCATTCAACCATTTCAGTCATTTCTCAACATTACCGTCTCCCTTAGCCTTGGTCCATAATCGTGGGTCGTTAAACTAGATATTTCATTTCATTTCAAAGCACATTATTTGCTAAGTTCTTCCAAAACTAAAGAGAAATGTAGTATTGAACATCGGTAATACTGTACACCATAGGTGTCGACTACATGGGCATGACCTTGGCTCCGAGACTCAAGCATCCGTTGGAAATTTTTAATGTGTACTCATGAAATTAATATTGAAATAATATTTTCATGACGTTGACAAAAACTTAGTTTGACCGCAAGTTTGATTTCATGGGCGAATGCTTATACGTTGAATAATTGTTTATTAATATAACTTTTAGCCTCCTTAGGTATACGGCACATCGAGGATTGAGCGATACAACATTATACTACAACAATAAATCTATATTATAAAATTGAAAGTGACTATTTTTGTGACTCCTAATGTCTTGAACCACCCGACCGATCTCGATCAAATTTCAATATAGATGGAGTTTGGGCCTGGGAGTGTTTTCAAAATTTCACTTTGACGGTAAAACTTAGGGGAGAGGAGAAGGGGGAGCTATAAAATAATAAATAAAACTTAAGTCTTGAACCAAACGACCAATCTCACTCAAATTTTTCACATGTATGAAGTTCGGTCCTGGAAAGCTTTTTTAAGAGTTTGTTTCACTTTGATGGTAGAACCTAGGGGAGGAGGAGGGGAGGGTATATATATGAAATAAATAAAACTTAATAATTTTTGAAACACCCGACCGATTTTGATCAAATTTTCAACATAGATGAGGTTCGGACTTGGGGCGTGTTTTTTTCAAATCACTTTGATGGGAGAACGGGTTACGGGAAGGGGATAAAAAATGTACAAAAATAAATAAAATTTAATAACTCTTGAACCATCCGACAGAACTCGATCTCATTTTCAACATAGACGAGGATTGGACCTGAGATGGTTTCAGTCATATCACTTTGGTGGAAACATATTTTAAAATGATCTAAAATAACCGATATTAAAATGGAATCTATAGTTTGGTGGGCCGCTGAGATAAACAGTGGCACTTCCGATCCCGCTTCAATGCAAATTCAGCACCGCAATTTGGGGGAAGAGAGAAAGGAGATATATAAAAATTATCGAAAATGACCATTATCAATGTCGAACTCATGGTTTTCGATGTCATTAAGATGAACAATGGCACTTCCGATGCCGTGCCTCGCAACATGGGGGAGGAGCAGATATATAAATTTATTGAAAATGACCAATAGCCAAATCCATACTTTTCGCGGTCTCTGAGACGAACAGTGACACTTCTGATGCAGTTTAAATCCAAATTTAGCCCCGCAACTTGGGGAGGAGGAGGGGAGAGAAATATAAAAATAATGGAAAATGACCGATATCAGAAAGAGCTTTACTAATAGAAAAAGTGACTGACTAACGAAATTTATTATTATTATTATTATTATTATTATTATTATTATTATTATTATTATTATTATTATTATTATTATTATTATTGTTTTTACTTTAATCCAGCGAAGTATGTAATTGATGCTAGTAATCCATATTCACAAGTGAGACTTCAAATTGAGTTTACACAAAAGACATAGACAGTTGAGTCGTTTTCAATTTTCTCTCAAATTATTCTATAATATTAAGAGGTTTGATTATAATCATTATTATTTTAATTTTCTCTCTCTTTTTTGGTCAATATTGCTAAACATATCATCATCACCATCATAATAATAATAGTTATTTTGCCATTATTGACGGGTTACTTGCTGTAACAGAAGGTTCGACGTTCGATGGTCCTCAGCTAGTCTCTTCGTCTCGACGTAGCAATTTTCTGTTTTAATACCTTCCTTCAACTAGTCTGCTTCGCTCCCTCGCTCTCTTTCCTTCCACAATACTCTATATCACGTCCCTCATAGCATAGTTCCTCCTCAGCCAATATCCTAACCACTTCCTCTTCCTCCTCTTCACAATATCTAAAATTCTTCTTTTTTCACCTACTGCTAATATTTCTGACACCTTCTCATTCGTTTTCCGTTCAACACAGCTAATTCTCTCCTTTTTTCCCTCCATATCCATGCTTCGAAAGCCTGTAGTTTTTTCATCGCTTTTGCGTAATGTCAAAGTTTCTGCCCCATAGAGTACATATTGGAATCAGTAAAACAAAAGCTCAATATCTAATTGGAAGTTTGTTTAAGACAAGAATTAGCTAATACTGATTGAAAAGAAAAATCTGACGCCTTTAGAGTGTAAAAAATATTGTGCAATTCATGGTATCTCAATAATCTGTGCCGTCTTGATTTTCTTTCATGCGTTTCAGGGGTAGCCTCCCCAGTTTGGAAACCAGTGGAGTGTTGGGTCTCTTAAAAAATATAAACAGATTACGAAACGTTGTGATTTAGGCATATCTTATAAGTAGTGAAGCGTTGGTACCCAGTCGTCATCTATGTTGTACACTATCATGATACTTACATAAAGTTAAACTATATTACATTTAGAAACATGCATTGTATTTCTGTTACTATTGGCGCATTGTAGAGTTTATTATATATAGAGTTTATCCCTTATATCCATAGTAAAATTTACCTATGAAAAGCTTGAGATTTCTTAAATGCAAGACTTGCAAGACTGTTACATGCAAGACCAAGACCAAGACCAAGACTAGGGGTGCAAGACCAAGACCAAGACCAAGGGTTCCAGTGCAAGACCAAGACCAAGACTGGGTGTGCAACACCAAGACCAAGACCAAGACCACCCCGGTCTTGGTCTTGGTCTTGCATTTGCTCATCACTAACTACGTATGGCAATATTAGAAAAAATATCCGAAGGTATTCAACTTTTGTTTAGCAGTATGAATAGGAAGTCAAAGTTGTGTGTTCATCGCATATTCGTTATATTCACATAAATGATATCGAGAGAACAGTGACGAACGTGTATTAGGAACAAAACATATATGCGTTGTTAATAATTGAATAATAATTGAATTGAATCAAAATTCAATTGTTCTTTAGTCCTCCTATTTTTTCTAAAGTGGTCTAGAGGTGGTTGCTCAACCATCTCCGATAATTATAAGACTTTGAGTGTGACAAACCTTGTGTATTAGAAGGTCAATAACATCATTCACATTGTCGTATGTACAAGTGTTTCTGAATGGCGGCCATCTTTGTTGTCGGTGGAGTGCCATTTTTTGCATTTGCAAGCGTTTACGAAAACTACAGTTGCTCAAGACTTACGTATCAGCCGAACTCAAAATAAAAACGAATGTTTAGAGGAGAGATTGAGGTACACGGGGAACATATACTCTTGCTTCTAAATAAATATGCAGGGTTGCAAACCAATACATGAAATCACTAGAAAAAGTACAGAAAATTACACTTTTAAAGGGGCTGTAATTTGGAATGGCATAAAGTGGGGGATTCGTAAGTTTTGTGATGAATACTATTCCATGTAAAGAGTCTGCAGAAATATCCACAGCTATGACACTATTGGTACCATTGATTTATGGAGGTCCGGAAGTTGAAGTTTGTGATTTTGATGCCATGTTTGAGGCGTAATATCTCAGGAGGGCAAAGTACTAAAAATTGCTGCTTAGGCCACAAAGAAATTCTGTATGTAAAAAAAAAAAAAAAAAAAAAAAATCATGACTGATATTAAATGGGAAAAAACTGAGGACATGGTAAAAACGCGAAGAAAGAACGCGCGTGACGATGGTCGTAGCCCGGAAAAGTGTAAATGTGTTGATATGTTTAATGCTAGATCTCAAAAACTACGCATGGTTCAGCAATCAGGCTCGTTTTTCTTTGTGTTCAGTTGTGTAAAAGCTTGCGAGTGGCGTTTGTTCCATCTTTCTAGCTCCATGATCATTCCCACGTCAGTGTGCTTCGAAAATAATGCCACACTGCCTTTCCTGTTTTCACATCAGTCTCAGTGTTTCCGATTTATAGGAGTGCCATGGACTTTTCAATTAAATTTTTGTTTACAATTGGACTCACCGCCATTTTGCACAGGGTTGTCGTAGAGAGTCGTGACTTGCTCCATGTTCTTTCATTTTATAACAGCTTTCAAACGATGTGCTACTTAATCCCCTTGCCATTTGAAACTTTTGAGTAGGACCCCGCCTGGACCCTGCGGGGGACCCTGGGGAAAACTTTTTTTATCCCAAAAAGTGTATTCTTCAAAATGATGGGATACGTGTTTGCCGAGCTTTCCATTTAACCAACCGTTTCCGAACAAATGACCCGGTTCAAACTATTCTGCCAACTTTGTAGCTTTTATATTACAAAATATGTTGTAACTCACGATATCCGGCCTGGTGGCACGTATAACTTTGGGATTCGTCTAGTTATAACATATCAAATGCAAACACAATTGTCTTGTTCGGATCTCAGCGGAGCCACTTCGTGACCCTCCCTTGTGAGTCGTTTTTTAAATTTATTTTAATAAATACTCACCTCTAACAATAAACTACTTCTTGCGAATTTTTTTCAGGGCAAATGACTTATTCCATATTGTTAGGTTTAATAAAATGTCTATTAATGATATGTGAACAAAATCGCCTTAGTCATTTTTGAGAAAATAGTCTGCAAACCTTACTTCCAAGAATAAACTACCCATTCTGGATATTACTTAGAAAAACGACTGAAACATCGGTTTCACCCTTCAGTAAAATACCTAAATACCTTTACTTTTAGAGGTAGGAAGAACACCCGAAACATTCCCCTAAGAATTTTATTTAGTCTTAACACTTTGAGCAGTCTGGCTTCTATGCGAGTGAACATCTTTACATCCGGGACGAACGGAGAGTCGGACAAACATTCCAAAATCCGTTTTCGACTTGCAGAGACCATGAAATGTGTTAAACAACTGAAATCTCAAATTTTCATTTTTTTAACGATTGCCATACTTTCTTCTTTCCTATTGACACTCGAAAGAAAAAAATGGTAAAAATAGAGAAAAATCGAAGAGACAATAAGATCATTCTCAGACACTTATGCAGTAGTATAGTAGGCAAATAAAATAGCAACTGTATGTATCCAGTTAGGTAAATTAAGAGTAACAAAGTTGATTATTAATCAGTATGAATGGCGTACGCAAGGAACTGACTCGGCTGAAGTCCTCCCTCCATAAGTACATTGATACTGAAATGAATTCTGCTTTCATATAGTAAGTTCCACTTGTAACTCTTTTATATAGACACGTTACTATTCTTTTATCTGAATAATTTTTCACGAATAACAAGCTTTACAAAGACATGTTTAAAGAGAAACTTACTTCCCATAAGCTCTATCCTTACCCCACACAAGATTTAAGCAAATTAGTTATATACCTGTTCTTAATCTTTTTCAACTCTTTTTCGTTACAATAGGCATCAAAATTTACCATCTACGGGTGCGAATGGAGAGAATTAAAAAAGAAAGTGGATGCTTCTTCTTATTATTATTATTTAGCTACGGTTTAGCCACATTTTTAGCATGCGCGACCTTGCTGTGCATGGACCTTGGTTCTATTCTTGCTGGGAGCACTAAACTTTTTTATATGGACCCTACATCATGAAGCAATTGGGAAGCTACCTGAATTAAGAACTAGTGAACTCCGATTCAGAAAGCCAGAAATAATGGAGCCTGAGAAATTAGACGCTGGCCACTCATCATCTAGTTGAAAGCAAGCGATCTGGCTAGTCATAATCTTTCTTGGCTGTTGCGTCAGGAAGTTTAATTTATTACATCTTAGCAAATTTCATCGGCACTTCAATACTGTGTAAACTAACGAAAACTGAAAAGAACATGTTTCTTATCTGTCTCACCTGCAATTGCCCTCACCTCTATGTACTGAATTAAAATACTAAAAGTCGAGTTCCAAAAACCCATGAAGTACTCTGGCCGATCATATGATCTACATTTCAGCCGACGACGTCACATAATGTTTGGCATATGTGTATATATGTGTGTGTATGTGTGTTTGTAAGCGCAGTTCTTCGTTGCGGCAATATTATTATTTGTGCTCTCCACGATATATATGGCTTCTGGCTATGTCACTGATAAGAAACTATCACTAATTATTGGATTTGGGAAGTTCGTGTGACTTCTCAATTACAGAAACTTGATCACCAATCGGCATTCAACTGGATCCATCTTTACACTTTCGTTCAGTTTAGTGCCTGTAACATAGAAAATGTGAGCAGTTAAAAGGTGAACATTTTCTGATATTCTATAGAGACATGTATCAATATACATGTTAAATTTCAGGATTCCACATTAACAACAACTAGTAATAAAAGAAACAACGAAATATGTTTGCTTTAGCGGTTATTTGTCCCAAAATGGTAATCACACTTTAATAAATCTTCATCACCATCATCACATTTTTTCCGTCATTATTGACAGGTCGCTTGCTGTAAACTCAGAAATTTTCATGCAACTTGATATTTAGTTCACCTCTTCGTCTTCACGTAGGATTTTTTGTTTTGTTTTAATATCTCCCATTAATTGTAGATCATTTCTCCATTTTCTCAGTTTTCCTGCCCATACCTTTAAGAACGTCCTACATGATACAATTCCTTCTTTGTCATTTTCTTAACCAGTTTGTATTTCTCTATTCAATTACATTTAAAATTGTTCTTTCCTCACCTATTATTTCCAATACTTCCGGATTCGTTTTCCACTTTACTCAGGTAATTCTCTCCATCCTCCTCCGCACCGATATCTTGAAGGTCTCTAGACTATTTTCATCGTTTTTTGTAAGATCCATCTTTCTTCTCCATACAGGAAAATGTTCCACACGATATATTTCATGAATCTTTTTCTTAACTCTTTATTCCAGGACTCACAAAATATACTTTTCTTCCTTCTAAATGCTTCTTTAGCCATTCCTATTCTTGCTATTATTTCACATTCGTACTTCATGTCCTCACTAATAATACCACCCAGATAAAGAGTAGTCACTTGTTCTATATTCTTCTCTCCTACTTCTATATTTGATATTGACCGCTTGAACACAAGAAGCCAATAGTTTTCTAGCTAAAGCACATCAGAAACTAATTTCTCGCATTTTCGGCAGTCTTTAGCTGTGAAAGAAAGTTTTTTTTTTTTTTTTTTTTTTTATAATATCAATATTTATTGAGGATTCTGGGGATATTTTGAGATTCGCTACGCGATGATATAATTTGGGTCGTACATCATTTCGTCACGCAGTAAGAACATGTACAAATTTCCATCAAGATAGCTCGATACACAATGCTAAAAACAACAATAATAATATTCAAAGTGAGTGACTTTCAATTCCAGTGACACGGAAATGGTAAATCTTATTTCTTTTTTTGTTTATTTTGCTTTCTCTCTATGTCTCTTTCTTTAATTGTTTTTTATTTCTTCACCTTGCTAACGACTATCAGTTCAGTACATTCATGTTAAACATTTTGTGACTGAAAAGAAAAAAAAAACAGACGGAAGAAAAAGAAAGAAATATCACGTTAGAATTTTGCTGTACACCCTCTGAGAAATTCTTCCTTTAATATTTTCCTATTCAATATGCATGCATAAATTCAATAAGCTTTATTATTAAGTTTTTTCTCTAAAAATACAGTATCATTTTTGAGCTATCAGGGGAACCTTCATTGGGGGAATGTTAACGTAAGCTTGTAAAATAATACAGTAAAATCTGCCTTCAACAGACTCCTTACTAAATGGAAATTCATGTTAATGTTTTATGCTCCTATGAATTTAGGGGTGAAAGCTTGTTATCTTTGTTTCATTAAGCAAAAACTGTGTTTACGCAGATAACGGAAATCAAAATAAGCCTTTTAAAGGAAACTTTCAGTTTCTGGAATGCAGCATTCAGAAATTTTTTAGGCACAGTGTGAGAGATATATGCACTACGTTGTTTGTGAAAAGGTCTTCGTTCTTTTGATACACTCTTACACATTCAACCTTTAATCAACCAAACCTATTCCGCCATGTAAGGCCCAAGATACCGCGCAACTTTTTGAACGAAATGCAATTTTCAGACTTATTTTTAAATACCAGTCACTCATTTCCTAGTTGGTTTAGAGACATAAAGCCGCAACACAGTATCAAAATAGATCAAATACACGTGAAACAAAAGTAGAATGGGGATTGGGGGAAATGACAGCTTCTATGTGAGAGAACTACGTCATTCCCCCCCCCCTATTTATTATAAGTTTTGCGTGTGCGTATTAACTCGTAGCAGAAATAAAGAGTGTAACTCAATAAGGTACATGCAGCATTTTATCTCAGTATGCCCATTATGTGCATGCACAAAGTTTGATTTTATAAAGCATAATTCTATCTTCGTTAATTGGAAACCCGTCTTTAATAGAAATTTTGCGAGTCCTGTTCGATACCACTAAAGACAGGTTTCACTGTATGTTGGTGGTATTATAATCAATGTTTTGTCCAGACATGTTAGGGAGGAAAAATCTAACAAAGTTCTAGAATTTTGTTCTTAAATTTTGAAAATGTGAATATAGCAAATAGGTAATGAATGTGATTTGTCCCTTACAGCTTTAGATTTCTCCCCGAAATCGAGAAGACTGAATAAAACACTGATAATAACTATTGATATACGCGATAGATATCCTTTCCTACTTCTCAATCTATCTCTACACTCTAACTCGTTAATTTCCACTTTCTTCTTACTTTTACTCTTAAGCCTCAAGGGAAAGGAACTGGTTACTTTATCCTTGCTTACTCTTAAAACGTAAGAGAAAATAACTGGTTACTCTATTCTAGCAGTACTGGACTATTGGTTCCATTTAGTTCTGATAAGTAAATAGCCTAGAATCTGCCTTTGGGAAGTTAACATAAGTTATGTTTTACATGCACCTTAAATTATACATAAGTTAGACTGATATCAATCTTAAATCTAACAAGAGTATTGTAATTTTAATACATTTACTTCATACTATTAATAATTAGAATTATTTAGAATTACCCCCTCTTTCATCAAACTTTCTTGCATTTATTTAATGCTAATATTTATCTTGTGTGAAGAGTGTTTCTCCAACGTTGCTTCTAAGTTTAGAAACATTGTAACACTTTAAGGTTGTGATAACCTACATTTGTCGTAATGACGTTGAGGTCAATTAAGATTTGCGTACATACTTAGCTTTTATATCTCAAAGCTAAGAATCCTAGCGAATGTTACTATGGTGAAATGTTTGCTTTACTGCGTTTTATGACCCTATGCAACAGCTGAATGGTATGACGTATATCTATGCAATGCTGCGTTGTCTTTTTGAGGTAACAAGCGTTGCTAACCGATAGATAGACATAATATTCCAGAAATATCCATAAAAAAAGGATATAGCGTTAGACAAGTTCTATCAGGATTCTATTGGAAGTCACAGCACTTCAGCTAGGGTTGCACCAAGCTTCAGCAGAATAGCAAAACAATTTCTACTTGCTGCCAGTGTTTCTTACTTTGAAGTTCCTTTTGATCAAGTAGCTAACTTACGTGCTTTCTTTCTGTATAGTCCCGGGTTCGATTTATGATGGGACACCCAACTTCGGATACAACTCCACTTTAAGAAGTAGATCCCGCCCCTCGGGGATGAAATGAGATGAAGAATTGCACATATTTTGAAACAGATGTTAGCAACTAACACAATATTCTGTTTTGTTGGTTAAGCTCGCAGTAATTATGACTATATTGGGCAAATGATATTTGGTGTAAACTTTAGGGGAAAAGTGGTCATATTTATTTATTGTGTTATAATGAGCCTATGAGGAATTTGTGATGATACGATAGCCATAGGCGCCGATTATGAAGGAGCAGACGAGGCTGGGTCCCTAAATCCTCCCCCTAGTATTTGTGTGAAACTTCTCATTGATTTCTTGTAGATATTATCTGACAATGAAACACATATCTGAGCGGGTATCCCCCATAGTTATACATACATTTGCGTCACTGATGATACATGTTTGTAATAGATACAGAGGTATCTAGTAGGTAGAAGTTGGAGCGCCTACCAATGAAAATTATATGAAGATATAAATGTCCTTTGGTGATTAGGTGTAAGTACAGGTGGCTACGATTGTTGTTTATTGAGATATAAGGATTGTAAGGAACTTTTTAACAGCATAAATCTCCAAGAAATTAAATCTTATTGCCGGCTGGATGTGAATATTTGTGGTAAAGAATTGATAATTGTTCGGGCACACCACACACGTGGGAGAGGCCAACGAAAACCACTAACGATGTTGAAGTAAGAATCACATTTACTCGACAGGAAATGATATTGTCAGTCCTATGTTTCGCCTCCTTTAACCCCCTTTCAATTCTCCCCTTCTCCCGGTACGCATTTTACGGGATGATTTCCTGATACTCATTGGAACGAGAGTAAAAGAGAAATAATTCTCTCTACTCATCCCAGGGGGCGGATCAAGGTAGACCCCATTTAAAGATTGCGCCATCACGGTTCTTGAGAGAAAGAGTTGCGATCTGGTTAGTCTATGTTTTAAGGATAGTATTTCGAAATAAGCGACTCATACAGCGTTCATCATCACAGCAAAGGTCTTCCTGATATTATCAATACAAGCTATACTTCATTAAAGTTTTCCACACTAATAAGAGAATTTGAAAGTTATACTAGACCTCTGAAATGAAAAAAAGGTCTTCCTCCGATCGTATAAAAAATCAGTTTTACCCTTCAATGAACCAGAATTATGTAATACACCATATACTCAGCTAAAACAACTCAATTTGTCTATCATTATTGGCATGTTGTTTCAACAGCAAGGCCGTGGCTTTCCTAAACTATCATAAATATCTAGAAACTGACTGTTTGAATTTTGTATTAGTTGTAGTACATTGTTTGTTACATGGTATAATGTCAAATATACTACTTAAAGCTTTGCCCATGCAAAAAAAATTAATACGAATTCTCACTTACCAATAGATATTTATAATATACTAGTTAGGGGATGACCTTGATGGCAGGAGACAAATTAAATTGTTTTAGCCTCTCTCTCTCTCTCTCTCTCTGTATATATATATATATATATTTCTATGGTACGTCAAAGCGAATTATCGTGTTCCTTAAAAGGTGTCTGAGGAATAAATTTACTCTGGCGCACATGAATTTTACCTAGCAATATTCATGAACTATACTGAATAATTTTCTCGGTATAAGTAAGCGATTGATGTACCTGAGTCAGTATGGCAAAAACTTACTTAATGATGTCTGTAGAAACATTTTCTGGGATGCTTCAATTTTATCTAACTAGCGACTCTAATGATTTCCATGAAAATTAAATTAAATTCCATTTTCCAGTACGAAAAAGCAGTTTAGCTAGGTGTTCGACTTTACGAAAATAGAGTTTTGTCGTCTGCGGAAGAAATATGCATTTCTAAGAGTGCATCAATTTTTATCTTGGAAACTTCATGAATTATTTTCAATTATACTTTCTAGGCCTAAGAAACCCATCTGCCGAGGTCTGCTTTGTGAAAAGTCATTTAATGGAGACGTCTATGTTTTATTGCTCTACAAATACTAAAAATTATTTCAATATCATATCGCTTAAGAAATAAACCTAATAATATTAAAATTAGCATTCCAAAATATTGAAATATTCTTCAGTTAACATTTTAACATCATTATCGTTAAAAATGCTACGATTATTTAGCTCCATCTTCCATTTTATAGTGGTGTGAGAATTGTAAAGAAAAAAGTGATCGTATTAAAACAATAATATATCCAATTAGTGAATTGCATGGCCAAATGGGGGCTGCGGTTGCTCAGTAGTAGAGCGCTCACCTCAGGCGCATATAGTTCTTGGTTCGATCCCAGCTCCCATCAAGTGGACTTTGTGATGGACAAACACAATGTGTGTAGATTTTCTTGGAATTTTCGCGTTTCTTCCTACTTTCATCATTCTACCACTATCTCATCACCGTCCCCTTAGCCGCGGTTCATAATTGTGGGGCATAAAGTTAAAAGAAGAATACAATGTCCAAAATAAATTTAATCAAACATTAAGTACTAATAATGGCCCATATTTATAATAGTTTGACCTAAAAAAATGTAATTTTACGGGTAAAATGAGTTAGTGTATATGAAATGGGACTGTATTAAATATTAATTTCCGGCGGCGGGATATTTCAGCATACTGTAATATAGTTGTATTTTATGTTTGAAGTATAGGGTTACTAGTCTGTAACCATGACAAATGCTATACAGAGGTTAAAATAAGTGAATGTATATTAAAGATGTCTGTACTATATACATATTTTCCGCCAGTAGGTTATTTATGCACAGTGTACAAAAACTTTATGTTTATAAGTGTATCATTACTAGTGTGAAACCATTACAAGTGCTATAGCAACACGTATCACTTTCTAAATCCAATATACAAACACGAACCTAACCTAACCTGACACAATCTAACTCACTTATTAACCTAACCTAACGTTCCCTAACCTACTTTATTCCATTTTGCTCTACCCTAGCAGACGTTCGACCCTGCTTTACAACC
Source organism: Thermobia domestica (assembly GCF_964235325.1). NCBI lineage: Eukaryota > Metazoa > Arthropoda > Insecta > Zygentoma > Lepismatidae > Thermobia > Thermobia domestica. The sequence goes on from NC_137462.1 coordinate 159,811,854, forward strand.
TTCGCTACTCTATTTTACCCTATTACACGTTGGTATGTGCTTTTTACATAAAAAATCGTTTTCATGGCACATCAGTTTGTACGCATATTATCCATCTATACATAATTATTTGGGAATGCGCCAGGAAACTAACAATTCAGAACGTCTCAGAAAATCATTAAAACCAGAAAAGTGAGATGGACAAACTATTGTAAACCAGCATGCAAATGTTTTGACATGTATTCCTAATTCTTTTTTATTTTTCAAGCTTATCAAATGAAAAAACAGAACGACTACTACAGGATGAGATACCGATGCGATAGTCACCAACTACATACGAATTCACCGAAATGATGCAGTAAATTTTGAAACATACCTATGCGGCAGTCGAATTGACATTAGGCATAAACCAACGAAATAGCAACGCTCTATTGTCAAACCTCCGGTGAGAAATTCGCTTTCAGTGTGTGAATATTGAGAGACATTGGTAAGGATCTCGTCTTATTAGAAACATCGCTGTAAGTATTTGCAATACCGCTGTAAGCGGACTGGTGGACGTGAGAATTGCAATTCAAGGTCAAACGTCAATTCAGCTGCCGCGCACAATAGTTTTCTTGTATTTGTTTCATAAAAAGAAGTAACTTCAAATGTAAGTTTTGATTTAAGTTATTTTTTTTAAAAAAAAGGTTGAAATAAATTGTGACTATGGTTTAAGCTTCATATGAACTATTTCTATTTAAAATTAAAAATGAATGTAAAGGATTTATTCTTTTCTTTCAGACATCAAAGAAGAAGACTTTGATGTGATGTCTTGGAAATTTAATAAATACTGGCACGTGGATAACACTCCGCCGGACGAATATTTTCCAGTTGACGAGGGCTACATAGATATCCCACGACCTCGACCTAAGCCTCCTCCATCACCAACCGGCAGACGACTTGCCAGCGCCCAACCAATGACCATAGAAGAAAATGATCAACTGGAAGATATTCTCACAAGGGTAAAACGATCCACAAGAAGAAACGGTGGTGGCGTTAGACGTAAGAAATGTAAGAAAAAACGGCTTCGAAAATCCTTGGGAACCACGACAACAATAAGGACACCAGTTGATATAAACCAATTTCTTCAGTCAGCAATCGTCGGCCAGTTTTTCACGGGAGGTAGTGGTGACGGCAGTGGAGAGAGAGCTGCAGAATATGTGTAATCATTGTTACTAATTTTGACTGAAAATGAAATTGTGACATTGAAATTAGTAAATGATGCTTCTTTTTATTTGAAAATGGTAAAAATATTAATGAAGCAACAGCGGGAGCTAGTCAGCGACACATTCCTTTCAAAGAACACATGAAATCTATCAAAATATTTATTTACTATGGTTTGAAAACCACATGACTGGTAAAAAACGGGATTAATAGAATTTATCTTCTTTTACATTACCAAAAAAGTTAAATAGGCCTACTCCATATTCGAAATGTTTGAAACCAGGAGTGACTCGATTTTTAGATTTTGTAATATTTGTGCATACTGTATGTTATAAATGTGATATGTATCTTCTTTAATCGCGCTATGAAAATATGGCAATCGCTAACTTTTTAGTGGATTTTTCACTAGTTTCAATATGTAAAAACATAATTAAGTGTCTTCATTAACGATCCCCACTTTTTGTTTTCTCTTCTTTTATTTATTTTTTGCGTTTTTATAAATAATTTAGAGAATTAAAAAAATAACAAATTCAGAAATTAAGCCATAAGATTGTTTATATCTTATAAGCCAGAAATCTGAGTATGCAGCTTATCATGTCATAATTGTCTTTGGAGCAATAAGTTAATTTTAAATAATATTTTGTAAATAATTAATGGACTGCTTTCATATTGTTTATTTTATTGAAGAGTTTTAAAATAATTGAATGAATATATTAGTAAATAACAGTTCTGAGGAGAATACTGAATTGCTTTTTAGAAGGTTTTAATGGATATTTTTAAGAGGCGGATAATATAACTTTTAAGTAGAATTTTGTAAGTTTCAATAATATATGGTTGTGAATACAGTTTTCAATAAATAACACTTTGGATTGCAATATTTATGAAGTACATGCCCATAGTTTGGGGAGCAACTTTATACATCACAATATATTTTTAAAATATATTTTTAACCTTTTAAAAACTAGTTAACAAATGTTTTGTTACATAAAAGGAAATACCTGTTCTTAAAGGAACTTTTTGCGCTGAATTCGAATATGCACTCGGTTTTTCTCCATCACGTACGATTTTCCCGTAACAGAGGGATTTTCGGGAAAATCCCTCAAAAATTTCCCTTTTCGTTTATTTTACACCCCAAGATCTTGTCCCCTTGCATATACTAACATAGAAATTATACCTAAGTATACTTCTATTCATATTTAACAAACCAAACCCTCCAAGTTTCGTAATAATCGCTTTATTCTTTCTAGAGAAATAAATATGTTTGTATGTATACTGTGTGTACTGTTTATTGCACCTTATAGTAATGCTTTCAGATCTCTTAAGTTGAGGTAAAACGTTTTGCTTTATTACCACAAACACATATATAAAATATAATACAATATAATTTACAAGTGTGACAATTTACAATAAACAATAATACAAATGTACCAAAAGGTCATGAAAAGACAATCAAAACTATCACAATATATGAAACTTCCATTGGGTTACAAAAACGTACACTACTTCCTTCTTTTGTAAGAAATGTTGCATTCTCTAACAAGACCCCAACAATAGTCCCCCATCATTGAAGGATCCCATCGTCCCTGGTACCTTTTCTCCATTGCCATTATATCTTGGTGGAATCTTTCCCCCTGTTCGTCGCTGAGAGCACCTAGGTTAGCAGGAAAGAAGCTGAGGTGGGAGTGCAAAAAGTGGATTTTTAAAGACATCCTACAACCCAACTCTTTGTATTTCTGTATCATGTCCTGTACGATTTCTGTGTAACTCTCAGCTTTGTTATTGCCCAGAAAGTTGCGCACAACACACTTAAATGCTGTCCAGGCAGCTAGCTCAGCACTGTTTAACTTGCTGTCAAAGCTATCATCAAGCATTAATTTCCTAATTTGGGGACCAATAAACACTCCCGCTGAAATCTTAGCATCACTCAGGTTAGGGAACTTATCTCGCAAATACTTGAAACCTTCACCAGATGTGTCCATGGCTTTGACAAAGTTTTTCAGAAGTTCTAACTTGATATGAAGTGGCGGTAGTAATATCTTATTAGGATCTACCAAAGGAGCGTATTTGACGTTGCATTCTCCAGGTACGTAATTCACTCTAGGTTCCCATTCCTTCACTTCATAATGTTTGTCATCAGCTCGGCTATCCCATAAACATAAAAAACATTGGTACTTCGTGTAACCGCACTGCAGTCCTAATAAAATACCAACTACCTTGAGATCACAACATATTTGCCAACAATGGTCCTTGTAATTTATAAGATTTAGCAAAGTTGATATGGTGTCATAGGGTTCCTTAATCTTCACTGAGTGCGCAAGTGGTATAGAAGATTTTTTATTTCCATTATGTAAAAGGACAGCTTTAAGGCTGACCTTTGACGCGTCGATAAATAACCTCCATTCTTCTGGAACGTAAGGAATTCCTAGCTCCGCCATCAACCCATTTATATCCGTACATACGCACACATTATCTTGCATTGAGAAATAGCTTGAAAATTGAACATGCCTTTTCCTGTACACTGATATGTTCGTTTCTGCATCCAATAAGTTCCATTGCTGGAGCCTTGATCCCAGAAGTTCCGCCTCTTGTTTTGTCAGGTGCAAATCACGGACTAGGTCATTAAGTTTACATTGCCGGATGAAATGTGGCTCGCGAACACAGTCAGGGATGAACGTTGGATCCTTGGATATACATGTTGATGTCGATGGTTTATCAAGGTCATGATCATCATCAGAGTCTTTTGGCCATATCTCTTCCCAGTTGGTAGGGGGCTCGGGAAGTGGAAGTTCATCCCCGTGCGGAATAGGTCTAATTGCGGATTTAACGTTGGGATAACTTATTGTGTATTTGCTTTTTTTAGAATGTCCCTTAACTACTGTGAGACAAAAATAACAATCATCCAGATGGTTGGTGGGTTCTCTCCACACCATTGGTACAGCAAATTTCATGAACCTTCGTTTCCCTTTGGCCCATGCAAGTAAAGTGACGTAGCACGACGCACAAATTATGTTGGGTGCCCAAGTTTTGTCCTGATCTCCCACACGACATCCGAAATATATATAATATGCTAGTTTAACCGATGGCGTAATGGATCTACACTGTCCTTTAACTACAACTGACCACACACATAACAAAAACTATTTGGTGAGTTAACACACGAACGCCGTCCTCTTGACGCCATTCAACAATGAGTCCGTATTCCATTCTTTCTTTCTTTTGCATTCTGTTACATTTGATAACAAATATTGATAACCATTTCATGAACAAAACGAAAAAACTTGGAGAATTGTATATATATGTATTAAGATATACATATACTGTACGTTTTAAAAAAATATACGTTGGAAGTACATTCTATTTTTATACACGTTTCTAATTTACAGAGAGCAATACAAGTGTGTTATTGACTATTGTAAATATTCATTTTTATGTCTGTGTTTGTAGTAATAAAGCAAATCGTTTTTACCCCAACTCTGAAAGCATTACTATCAGGTGCAATAAACAGTGCACACAGTATACATACAAATATATTTATTTCTCTAGAAAGAACAAAGCGATTTTTACCAAACTTTTAGGGTTTATTAAATATAAATCAAGGTATACTTAGGTATAATTTCTATGTTACTATATGTAAGGGGACAGGAGCTAGGGGAATAAAATATCTGAAAAAGGGAAATTTTTGAGGGAATTTCCCGAAAATCCCTCTGTTACGGGAAAACTGCACGTGATGGAGAGAAACCGAGTGCATATTCGAATTCAGCGCAAAAAGTTCCTTTAAGATCAGGTGATTTTTCTCGTGTAACAAACAAAAAGTTTGAATTTGTTAACTAGTGTAATTGAAAAGAAAGTATTCTGTATAAATTGACGAGACGTCCGTTTCTGGTGGGATTTTCTTTCTTTTCTTTTCTTTTCTCTTTTTTTTTAGAAAGTTTTCAGGTGTCCCGAACAAAATACACATAGGACGCAAAATATTCCTTAAAAAAAAAAAGCTCCCGTTTTTGGCTATTAATTACGTAGTATACTAGTAGTTTCATATGTGGACTTCTACAGTTTTTTGAAGGAAAGACCACTTACATCCTATATTTAACAGTATATAAAAAACAAAACTGGCCAAAACACTAAACATATATTAGTTAGAGTTATTAATATATTACAAGTTATTAATATTACTAATATATTAAAATAACTGTTACACAAGCATTATTGCTAAATGTTAAGTACTTTGATAAGTTTTATACTATTAATATGACATTTAGATACAATCGATGCCCGTAATACTGGTTCCAATTACTTGTTAAAAGATAATGTACAAGCTGGCGGAAAACATAGTGATTAGTACGGCAACTTTGACATTAGTCCCAGCTGTGGTCAGAGTAACTTTAACGAATTGGATACTGCTATATGGAAGACAACGACAAACCACCAATCTATTTTCCCTAATTGCTGGCAACAGAAAGAGAATGTGATTATGGTCTTTCACTTGTCAATATATAGTTCCGGACGTAAAATATCTCCACATTCGGATCGGATCTTTGGAAAGGGTATGTCTTGGGAAGGACCATTGGACTAGAAACTAATAATGAGAGGAAGAAAGACGAGCAAAAACAAACAGTTTAGGATAGGAACATAGAACTTACTACCATGTTACTGGGAGGAAAGTTAAAAAGTCTTAAATGAAACAAAATAATCTAGATTTGGTAGGAGTTCGTGAAGTTAAATAGGAAGGCAATGGGGTGTTGACCAGCAATGGACGTAGAAGGTTTACTCAGGTAATGAAAAGGACTATCAGAATAGAGTAGGAATAATTGTTGGTAAGCGCTTAAAAGAGAAGGTAGTAAAAGTAGAATTTGTTGATGATAGAGTTATGATAAGACTTAAAGGAAGAAAAAAAAAACGAATGATCTATTGGTGATACAGACATATGTAACGACGACTTTGCATACAACTAAAGAAACAGAGGAAAATTATTAGAAAGTAGAAAATAGAGGCAGTGAGAAGAAGGGCGCATGTGTAATTGTAATGGGAAATGTCAGTACAGTTGTGGAAGAAGAGCAGGAAGGTAGTGTAGTAGGCAAATATGGTTCAGGCGAAAGAAATGAAAGGGGAGATTAATTGATGAATTTCTGTAGACAGAATTCATTAGTAATTGAGAACACTTGGTTCAATTAGCACAAGAGAAGATATACATGGAAATCCTCAATATACGGCCGGATTTAATGTTATGATTTAAAACAGGTATCGGAATACCTTGAAGAACACTAAGATTCTTTCCTGGGTCGATATTTTATCTGATCCTAACCTTGTGCTGGCCGAAGTAGATATTCAACTGAAAAATGTAGGCAGATGCAAAGTAGGCAACGGAATGTTGAATACTGAAAAGTTGAAAAACGACGAAATAAGAAATTTTTTAGTTAAAAATAAATTGAAAGAAAAATACTCAATCGAGGAGCGGTTAGGTGCAGGTAGTAACAGACGGTGGGAGAATTTTAAACTTTGCGTACAGCAAGGTACAGAAGAAGCAATAGGTTGCCGCGAACACAAAACAGCTAAGAAACCATGAGTTACACAACAGATGTTGCAGAAGATGATGGAAACGAAGGCGTGGAAAGAATTTGAAACAGGTTGGTGTAGAAGAGGGCAGAAAGATGCACATAAAGTTATATGAGTTACGAAGGGAAACAGACAGAGTAAGAGAAGAGTTTTACAAAAGAAAATGCGAGGACATAGAAGAATTAGAGAGTTAGGAAATATGAGAAAATGTACAAGGAGGTGAAATCTACCTATCTTGGGAGGAAACAAGGGGGTATAACGATGGCAGTAAAAAATAAGAATGGGGAAGGTAATCAGTGAGAGAAGTGAAGTCTTAGGAAGATGGAAATAATGTGTTGAAGTCTTACATGAGAATAGGGATAGACCGTGTGACCTAGATGTTGAAGTAGAAAGGATGTAGTATTTTTCGGGATAAGTTTGAAAAGTTATCCGAAATTAGGAATGGAAAGACAACCGGGATATATAATATACCAATCGAATTTATTAAGAATATAGAAGACAAGGACAAGAAAGAATTGTTCCGACTCTGCAATGAAATAAAGTAGAGTGGTCGAAAGACTTCCTGAAGACAATCATAATACTAACGGCTAAGAAATCAAATCGAATCGGGAGAGATGTGAGGATTATAGAACTATCAGTCTCATATCTCATACAGCCAAAATTTTGCTTCGGAAAGTGAACAAAATATTATATGGAAGAACAAATGAAAAAAAAAAAAAAAAGTCTCTAGAAATTTTCTGATGAGTCTCGTTGGCAACACTGATTAATTAGAGTTTTCGCCTTTAGAAAGTCATTACGTATGTGGACCATGCTGACCTGACAGATAATAATAATAATAATAATAATAATAATAATAATAATAATAATAATAATAATAATAATAATAATAATAATAATAATAATAATAATAATAATCGGGACTTTCGGCAAGCTAACGTGATTTGATATTCATCCCAGTGAGGAAGAAATCCACCTTTTTCAAAATAACCAGATTTTTATAAATTATAGCCTAGCTAAAAATAGCTGAACTCTTTTAAATTATGAGTGAGTTTACATTAACAGAATTTAACAAGAAGGAAACAGAATTTTCCATAATTTTACTGCACTCACTTAAAACATACTCTAATATTCTCCCAGGTATTCTCAAATCTAACCCCAATTTTATCCTTGATTTACATTTACATTTACATTTACATTTACATTTACATTTACATTTACATTTACATTTACATTTACATTTACAATCTCCCTTGAATTCTTGTGTCCGTTCCTAATTCTGATGATATATTGAGTATATATTGATTTAATACAACAGCAAAAGAGCACAGCCCTAGCCAAAATATCCTTAAATACTAATATACAAGTTAACCATGCGTTGAAATTATCTATTAGAAGGTGAAATATTCAAAATCACAATTTACCGCTACGACGTGTCAAGTAAGTAAGAATGATACAAGAATGATACAGCATATTAGAGGCGTTGTGTAGTAGGAATATAAATAATCAATTACTACCGCAAGCAGAAACAAGTCACATTTTACTGTATTTTATTTATTTTTATTCATATTTTTTTAAAAAAAACTTTGGTTGTAAAAATATTCAAATACCACTAAAGACAAATGGCTAGAAATGAGCAAATGTGAATATAGAAATAGCTAAACTAAATCTAACAGCGAAGCTACTTTTTACTTTTTTTTACTGGATAGCATTGGAATTCGAAATGTTTAGGATTTTTTATGCATTTCTAATTTCAGACAATAAGTTGCAAAATTGCAACAAAAACAGCAAAATAGATTTTTTCCCCTTATGAAACAATATAGTTTTTTTTTCTAAATAATTTTGACAAGCTAATTCATGTAAGTTATATTCGTATTGAAAATAACTAAAATCAACAAATTACAAGTCTTCTGCACGTATCTTTTTGAATAGTTTGTAGAAGGTTAGGTTAAGTTAGCTAGTAGGTTAGATTAGCTTAGGTTGGGACTCCGAGCTACAGTAACATGGCATTTTTTAATAGCAAGAACTGAAGTAAACAGAACTAACTGTCTGTTTTCACATTATTAATGATTATATATATATATATATATATATATATATATATATATATATATATATATATATATATATATATATATATATATATATATATATATAAGGTGCGTTGCAAAATGATACGAACGATACCAGATATCTTCATATTATGTAATCGGAGAGGAAACGGAAAATAGAAGTGAGGGTGAATGAAACAGTATTGTATTTATGTTACACGAACACAGGTACTGGAGAAATATACACGTATAGAGGACAGGGCGAAACAAAAATGAAAAATCAGCCCAAGAAAAGTGTTGCAAAATGATACGAACGATGACATGTTTAGTGTAATAACATGTAGCTAGGTCTCTGCTACGAACATAGAGGGCGCTAGACGAGAAGGCAAAATGTATAGCAGACGAGTGATAGAAGTGTAGGCTGGTTTACTACGGCGAGGACATCTGTGTGAGGTGACGAGTAAGAGAAGCATAATGGGCCCTGGCAAAGTATTATCTGAGTGCGAAAATTGCCAAATAATGGCATATAAAGAAGAAGGTGTATCTGTTAATGAAATCGCACGTCGAATTGGGCAATGTGCTTGTGTCCTGAACAATTTTCTTAAACTTGGGATGCGGTATGAAGTAAGGAAATCATCAGGAAGGCCGCGTTAATTAACGCCACAACACCAAAAACAGGTTGTTGGAAAGCTAAGTTGTGCTGGAATATCCCTTACACAGTTGGCACAAGACCCTAACATTCGTGTACATAAGTCTACCCTATCTAGAACTGTGAAACGCTGTAATCATATCTCTGATATAAGAAGCGTAAGCGTCAGCCACAACTCACCGCGCAGCACAAGGAGCGACGGGTGATCTGGACCAAAATACATGTGACCTGGAAGCAGAACGCGTCGTGTCATCTTCAGTGACAAAAAGAAATTTAATTTGAATGGTCCCGATGGCTGATGATACTATTGACACGATCTGCGGAAGTAGGAGCAGATGTTCTCCAAGCAATAGCAAGGACAGTCGTTAATTATGTGTGGGGGGAAGGCTTCGGTTGTTATGGTACAACAAATCACGAATTTCTTACATTTCATATGACATCAACCGAACAGACAGTATTTGCAGACAATTTGTTGTCATTTACCTCGGGAATTGCTGGTCGCGAGTGGATCTTCCAACAGGATAACGCTACTATCCACGTTCTTGGAACTACCAAGGATTGCTTTCTGGAGAAAGACGTGGTTGTACTTGATTGGCCTTTCAATTTCCCAGACAAAAACCCGATGGGAAATCTTTAGGAAATGTTGTGTCGCTCAGTGATCGCCATCGGTACCCAGTACAACAATGTTCGTGAGTTGCAGGATGCCATCATCGCTGCATGGAATCAAATTGATGTGACTCTGCTGCAATCGCTGGTAAACATCATGTTTAATCGAGTGTTCAAGCTGGTCTTATGCAGTGGCTCATTTATTGTCTATTAGAACTAGCTTTTGTATTGCGTTCGTATCATTTTGCAACAGTCATTATCATGTTGTTTTGATTTTTTTTTTCAATTTGGTTAGCCGTGGAAATGAATGAACTATCCATGGTCTGTAAACATATCCTCCTTATACATTTCTACATAACACGTATTCCATCCGTGACGTGCACTTACTAAAGTTATGCCACATATTTGGATCGTTCGTATCATTTTGCAACATACCTTATATATATATAATTGTTTGGTGCATCTTGTCTTATAAAGAGCCGAGAAATCAAAACGCTATCCTAACAGAGGAGCAGAGAGAGGGGGGTCATAATTTATACGAAAAATTGAGTATCTCAAGAGCCGTCAATTTAGGGCAACGAAATTCGGTATACAAACAGCTCATTAGATCTGATCAGGCCTGTAGTCAGTACCAAGGGCACCGATTTCTCTGTAAATTTGGGAGGCCCATTCAAATGCAGAAGGTATATATATGAGTATTTTAAGACAAATTGCATTCAAATTATGCCAAATATTGTCTATTCATAAATACAATACGGGGCCCACATGAGCATAGGAGGGCCCAGGCTCCCCCAGAATCGGTGCCTTGGTCAGCACGATTTCTTACGGGGGACGTAAATGAATGTTAATAATGCAATCAAAGATATTATGAAACCACAAAAAATTGTTTATTTACTTATTAATTGTGAAATATATAGCAGAGTTGTAGCTACTTTGACAAAGGATATTGACAAATATTACGGTACACGAATCCAAGATTACGAAGATTCATTATTACTGTATACAAATATAAAATGTAAACATGAATAATTAAAATATGCTAAATTGAATGTAATTTGGTAAATTCTGTAAAACTGTCAGAGTTTGATATATTTTTCTAGCATTTAAAAATTCTCTAAATGTTATGTTTTAGACAAAGTGGAGTAACTTAGGGAGTGCACTGTCCACGTTAGTCCGTTCTTAGAAGAAATTTTTAAAGAAAGACTTTATTTTATGAGGAGTTAAATTATTTTGTAAACATACCCATTTCTCTGTTTGAGAATCTGCTGCGAATATAATATGTATATTTAAGAACTGTATTGGAGAAATGGTAACATTGAATTCTTCATTCATTTGTTTAAAAAATAATCCTTTGCTGAAACCAAAATAGTTAAACATGATATCTAGTGTGCGGTTTATTAATTTTCTCGTACACTTTGTGCAGTAAATCCTCCTCCCATCTAGTGTTAAACTTTGAAATAACTTTCCTATATTTATACATATACTGCCATCTATCAACCCGATTCTGAACTTGACGCGGTGGAAGTGAAGGTTGCGCTCTTCCTTCAGTGGCGGTTTCATAACACTATTACCCTGACCTTTCAGGTTCTGCTCAAGTTAACACGACCTTAGTTGCCTCTGAAATTGTAAAATACAGGGTGGCCCAAAAGTAGATATACAGTCCCGCACTGAGCAACTCATTGTCATTTCTTAATGTTATCAGGTAGACTTAGTTTTTTTATTATTTGTTCTTAATGTCTTTTTACTTACATCTTAAACTCGGAACAGCCAAAGCAAATAAACCTATAAGCTTGAATGTTATACTTGATCAATGCAGGGATGTTTACCTACCTTTGGACCACCCTTTATTTTAGTTTTGCCATAGGTATACATAGTCACTCAATTACTATTAGAAGGTGGCTTTTCATTTTTACTGGAATATATAGAATAGCTTTTCCTATTTCAATCCAGATAGAAGCAGGGGCGGATCCAGGACCGACTTCTGGGGGGGGGGGGAGGTGGGTTGTCATACTGCTACTTTTAAGGGCTCCAAACTCTGGGATGGATTTTATTTATATATATAAAATAAGAAAGTTTCCTCTTCTGGGGGGAGGTGATTGCGCCGATCGCCCCCCCCCCCTGGATCCGCCCCTGCATAGAAGAAGCTGATTTTCTATTCGCTTTCTCAACTCAACACTTTCACAGTTTCCAGGACAACAACTATGAATTAGTGATACTATGAGACGAATTCGAATAAGCAGTTTGGGGCGTGAAAATTATGGAAAATTTATTGATAATTCGAGGAAAGAAGGAAAGAAGGAAAGAAGATATTGCTTCGTATATACTATGAACTATGAAATGGAGTTTTATTTCTGTTTTTTTTTTTTTTTTATTTTTTATTATTTACATGCCGAGGTAATTTCGTTAGAAAAAGAGAAAGAAAGCAAAAAAACGAGCTAAGAGCAGTATGTAGCAGGAGGTAATATTAAGAAGCGCGTTAAATTAGAAAATGCAATTATGGCAATTTATGAAGATGTTGTGAAATAAAGTACGTTTTGTGTTCGTTTTATTTGGAACCTAATTTTCTTTTTTTCAGCGTCGGGGCTATATAAAACCTCTCTCGTTCTGGAGGCAACAACACTTATTCACAGGGAATCAAAAATAGACGTGCTTAGCAACCATTAGCTCTTAACGTGAAATACGGTATGTGAGAGTCTTCACGATAGTGAGATCTGGTAAATCCAAAATGAAAATACCGTGGCAAACAACACCAAAATCGAGTTGTGGCAAACTACTCGACAGTTCAAAGATATTAAGAAGATGGAGAAAGTGATTTGTGATGTTTACATCTGTTTCGTTCTTATGTAATTACTTTAGCCAGATATAGTCGAAAGTTGAAAAAGGGTATCACCATAATGACTTAATGCACAGGTATTCTTTCGCATACATCTAGCAATACTTTTCCATGTGCGTACTTTCAGATTTTAGCTATCCTTAATTCAAATTATAGGTAACTGTATTGAAAATAAATACTAGAGATCATTTATGAATCAAATAATCCAATCTTACTATAAACAGGAGAATCCAGTTATAAATGTGATTACAGAATAGAACTTGTCATACAACTAATTTATTTTAAACTCTACGTAGTCTTTAGGAAGTAATCCCACGTACCCCATGTTGATACCATTGGTTTGGTATTTTTATAAACAAGTTTTCCTTTTCGGTCTTAAAATATAGTTTTAATGTAAACCTTATTCCTTAAAATTTGTTTAACCACTCTAAAACGAGTTGAACTACGTATTAACTTTTGAAACCAACTTTCTACGTATCAAGAAGGACGAATTCAAGTATTGCTAAGGACCTAATATGCTAATAACGTATTGTAAAACCATTTTCAACTAATTAACATTATCAACTGTTGTACCAGTATGTTTTCAACTTTTCAACAATTATTAACTGTGACACTTTATTGGAAACCTCAGAACAAGAGTACTTATACAAATCATAATTATATACTATACATACAGATCTATATCAATTTAACGGAAACACATGTAGTTCGAAACATGACAGATGTCTGGGTTGACAATGGCCAGGTGGCGAGTGCAGCACCGGGCTGTTGGTGATGGTGTGTTTGAGCAAACTCCTTACTATGTGAAGAGAAATAGAACGGCTGTGTGTTGTAAACTAGGCAGACGGTGATAGTGTAAAATGAACGACCTGACGGATTATCAAAGAACGGCAAATTGTTGGTGACTCCCATGACAGGTTCTGCCTAGTTATAAAGCGGATTGACACTCAGAACGTCGTACGATAGCGAGGGATGCAAGTGATGGAGGAAGTCAATCTCCATTAGCCTATGTGACAATCACAGTTACAATTATAACGCTTTAGGATGACGCCAATGGTGTCGTGAACAGGGAACATTGACAGCTGATGACTGGAAGATTACGTGTTGTTTGTCACGACTCGATTTTTGTGTTTTTGCTAAGGTATTGTTCTCTCCGATTTATCTTATATTGTAATCGTAAAGATTTATACAAAATCGATTCATAAGCTAAAGGTTCCCAGATGACTATATTATAATAATAAAATATAAGTTATAATAGCCTATTTATAAACAGAATACAAAAAATACAAATGGTTTCAAGCACGTTATTGGGTTACTGCGCTATCGGCTGTAAATGCACAGCTAAATTTATTCAAGTTGAGTTCAAGCACTCGAGGTAAGCCTTTGTGTTAGAAACTCCCAAATGTATTTTGAAAATTGGTATGACGTACAATATGTGCGTGTTCGAATGTGTAGCCAATATTGAATCTAGGCATATCATCAGGACAACACATAAGTAGGGGCTAGCAATCCCGACAAATGGAAACTCGGTCCTTCGAAAGGGGGGGGGGGGGGGTATGCCAAACAATATTTTTTTCTACTAATATTTCATAACTTTCCTAGAGATTAAATTAAACAAAATTATATTTAAATATATAGATTTAGCAATCTTTTAAACACCATTGGAAATTTAGTCTATTGGTAATACAAAAATTTAGTAGTGTGTATTATCAAGCCCACATAGATTATTACAAATATTATTAAAATACATGGGTGGGTAATACCTTCATAGACTTTCTGAAACAAGATGGATGGTGCTCGAATTCAAGTGGATTTCAGTTAAGCGTCCCGTTCAGACCTGGCAGCTAAATCCTAATGACGTGAGTTTTTTGCCAATAATAGAACCCAGGTCTCCTACACAAAAGACGCGTATATTATCCACATAGCCGCAAGAGATCTCTGTGTACGAATTGAGACAATGAAGCCTATAGCAGAAGTAAACGGGCAGATTACCTTTCTCTAAGTTTAAACCATTAATTCTCTCGGGTATTTGAAGGGAAAATGTAGGTCATATAAATGTAAGAAGTTGAGAATCTCACACACTGCCAATAGGCTGTCGTAACCCGGGTTTCTTTCCAGCACTGCATTTAGTTTCTTTCGAACTTTTTTCTCCTACATCTCCACACACACCTTGCAGCAGTCTCTTTGCAACCTCTATGATTTCCATGGATTCCGGAAGAGGCCACCCAACAGTCTCTAGCTTTTTAATGCTTGTACTGTAGCCAACCAAAATTGCTGTCTATGTATCTGATATCACACGCTACTTTTGAGTCATTAAACAGTTTCTGAGCAATGCCAACTGACAGAGCAGACTCCGATGGAAATGAATGAACAACAGGCTTAATTTTTTGAAAACGTTCATTGTAGAAATGTATTGCCTGTATCCAAGTGCCCCATCGCGTTAGCACAGGCTCCGGAGGAAGTGGCACGTCTGGCAGTTGATCTCTGTACACTTGAATACGCTGTGGCGCCTTAACAAATATTTTTTTTCGTGGAAGAAAGTAGTTGATTTACTTCGCAAAAATTGTCTCTCACCTCTTCAGCAACACGCTGAAGGGCATAGGCCATACAGATGAAATGGATTAAGTGAGAGTAAAAAGCTGTAAGTGCTCTAGCCGCTTTTAACATGTACGCTGCACTGTCTGTATAGAGAACAAGGACTTTTTCTTCCTGGACTCCTCCCGGCTACAACACTTTAAGACCATCGTTTACAAAGCGATCAATCGTGGAACGATTCGTGCGTTCCAGCAATTTACTCGCAATAAGATAGGATTTAGATGGAGCATCTTCATTTAACTTTCCAATCACTAAATTTGCTACATAACGTCCCAAAACGTCTGTTGTTTCGTCTACAGAAATCCAAATATATGAACTACCTATTTCTGCCCTAATGGTATCTATAGCTTCCCTATAACAAACTTCGAGATAACACTTTCGAAGAGTGGATTCGTCAGGAATTCGACGCCCGCAGTATTTCTCCAGAAAAGCACGGTATTTTGGCACTTGAACTTTGTTCCAATGAATGTTTGCTGCTATCATTGCTTGGCACAAGTCTTTGAAAAACTCACTCAATAAAATATCTTGATGCATTTATGTCAAGAGTACTTGTTCGCAAATTTTTATTTCTTGCATGGAGTGCACTTCGTACATGTTGTTCTAACTGAGATTTCATTGAACATCCAATTTTTTAATCACACACAATTTTGCGGATAAAGTTGAGGCAACCGGAGCCATTTCTAACTTCGACGGTCAATACAGAACACGTGCGTTTTGCAACTGCAACACTAGAGTAGTGTCCTCCTGTCATTCAGTTGAACAAGCGAAGTTCTTTGAAAGCTTAGGTTACCTGCTATGATATTGCCATTGTCGCCAGCTTCTTGGAACGAACTCTTGCAGTAAATTCCTGGAAGCACACTAGCTACAGTTTTAACTTGAATTGCAGGATTTGCTTTCATCTTTTTTTCAGGCCGACCTCCGATAACAATCAAATAGACTTCATTTTAGAAATTTCCTGGCCAGTCGCCTGTCACACACGTGATCTATCTTCCTCCAGAGTTGAGAATAAAGGGCGCTGCTAATGTGCCCCGGAGGGAGGATTTTTACTTATTTCTTCTTATATTTTTTGTTATCGGCGAAAATTCTGCGAAACATGGTTTGACAAATAAAAAAAGAGAGAGAGATTTCTCTTTCGGTAAAGAAACGAAAAGATAGACATGACAAAATTGAATCTAGATGCAAGCCTTGCACAGTTGGAGAGTTTATTTTTTTATTTTAAATTAAAATTTCAGTAAAGGCTAAATTTTAAGACAGTTTTATGTAACAAAAATATGTATAAACCATAGAAATATGTAATATTGGTCAAAATACGTAAAAATATGTAATATGAAACTTGAGTTGAAGCACCCTACAGGTGTAAATCACAAACATTTAAGGATTTGACGAACCTACATATGAAGGAAAGCATATGTAATTACATACAAATCCGGACATTAGTAATCATACACAAAATCGTATCTCAAACAGATTTTCGGTGTGCAGAAATGAGAAATATTTGCGCAACTTTTCAAACATTTCTGCTGAATTAACACTTTGGATGACAGTGATGCAATCAAGAAATTAATTACAGGCTATTCTGATTACCTGATTTATAATTCTTCAAAGAGAACAAATGCTTCAGTCTGTGTGCAGCTAGTTTCTGGGATCTTCTCAATGAAATTTATAAATTGAAGTTACAATATTTGTGTTTCCTGAACTTTGTAAAGCACTTAGAGTTTTCCTTACCATGCTAGTGACTGTTATTTCAGGTGAGAGTAAATTATCGTTGAATCACAAACCATTTGAAATCAAAGAGTTCAACTTTAAATGTCATTTTTCTCGTGACTTCATGCATGGATATATGTTCATTCGATTCAGCGTCCTCTAATTAATTTTAAAAGCGCAATTAGACATTTATCCAAGAAGTCTGGGCATTTCTTATTAGTAGCATTAGCGTTAGTTCTTTAGGACAAAAGAAACGAAATAACTTATTTTTTTAAAAAAATATTTTTCTTAATCATGACGTGCAATTTGTATAGATACAAAGGACAAAGTATAGGAGCAGCCTAGGAGTATGAACCAAATGTGATGTGGTGTTATAATCATTACTTTATTTCATGCTTCTGAGTACACAAAGTCTACTTCCTCTATGAGTCAATCCATTCTAAGTGATCAAGCATGTGCCGCTCGACCATCTCCAAAAAACCTAAATTTTTCATGAATGTTTATCCTATATCAGGGTACTTCAAAACTACAATTAATTAATTTTTACAACATCCCATAGCGGCACATGGGCTGGCGCTATTCTGCCTTTTTTCAATTTTAGACGTTTACATTGTTTTGAATATCTCAGCATCCATTTCTCCTGCCAAGTTGAAAATTGCTGGACGTCTCCAACTCGTGCAGAGCTAAAACTTTGATCTCTTAACATTTTCCCCTAAAACCACTTGAAAGGGGCGAAATCAGTGTCTGCAGTAGCAACATTTTTGGACATTGAAAACATGTTTCGGAAGAGGAAACAACTGACGTAGAGGTCTGAATTTGTGTGTGCGTGTAGTCCGGGGACATAAGTTAATACACAAAAATTTACAGACCTGTAGCTGCTCCCAAAGGCCTGGAAAGAATCGTAAAGTTTGGGAATTATGCCAATTTCACTGTCCAATATCTCCAATGGGCCTGGATAAAAAAATCTGAAATTTTGGGAATACTTAGTCCTTTAGTATACATTAATACACAACAAAGCACGTTTTGTGTTTTTGAGCAGAAGGGGGTCAAAGTATTAAGTAATGACGTCATTATCTAAAAGTTGTTTTGTTCATAAAATCTCGTATTCGCTAGGAGATGCTGGTGCAGTCTATTTTGAACTGAAGCACAGAGAACATCGTAAAGGTTGTATTTAGGGAAATTTCCGTAATAACTTTAGTTTTAATTATGTTTACTAAGTGATAATAAGATCCTAAATTTTAATCTTCTACGAGATTATTATTATTATTATTATTATTATTATTATTATTATTATTATTATTATTATTATTATTATTATTATTATTATTATTATTATTATACCTGAAGATTTGGTAGTTCAAGTATTAAAACACACGAGCATTCAAAATCTGAAAATAAAAAAATGTGTGAGATCGCCGATTAATCACCAACAAAAATTCTAAAGTAAAAAGAAATATTTGCCCTCCGTGGATCCGATCCAACAATCTTTAGATTGCTAGCCGAGCGCCTTGATCACCTTTTTTTTTAACAGTCAGTTTTATTGCGAGAAATTACATTACATATATGTATATATAATAAGAATAAAAGAGTAATCACAAATTACAAAAAGGATACCACTGCAATACAACTGAAAATCAATCACATAAAGTATACACACAAACACACACACGAAAAAAAAATTAGTAAACAGCAGTCGGGTAGTGAGCAAAATGACGCAAGCGTAGATCTGAAGGCATTGTTTTTAAAGAGCACTGTAGTCTAAAAATGTACATGGCTTGTGTCACCAGCTCATTTTCGGCAAGTAGGATAGCCGCTGTGTGAATAGTTAACCA
Organism: Thermobia domestica; assembly: GCF_964235325.1. Lineage (NCBI taxonomy): Eukaryota > Metazoa > Arthropoda > Insecta > Zygentoma > Lepismatidae > Thermobia > Thermobia domestica. The sequence continues at coordinate 159,830,853 of NC_137462.1, forward strand.
CACTATGATATTGTGTTTAGGACGTGGGAAGTATTTGAAATCAGGCAAAAGAAAAAACGGCTCACTATTAATAATCCGTTGATCAACACGAAGTATTCGTGCTATAATATGTGTATAGCTACGCCACAAATGCTGGATGGATGGACATGTTTGCAAGCGATGGATGAGTGTGTCAGCTTGTCCACATCGGATACATTGAGCATCTGGTCGAAAACCGAGTTCCCATGCTCGATGGTTAGTAAGAAATACATTATGCACTAACCTATACCATAACTCTCTCATTGCAGAAGGTAAAAAAGAGGAATTAATATTATGCCAAATTTGCGCCCAAGAACAATTGGGATGGCGAGTAACACATTTAGGGGGGTATAGAGATAATTTGCATAATAAGTATACAATTTCTTCACAGTCATATCTTCAATAGCTGTGTGACTGATAAGAGCATACGAAATGTCTAGAATGACGGTGCGCAGGTAATGGTAAGGTTGGGACCAGTTCAGAATAGAAACAGGTGAACTGAGAGTCACGTGCCGAAGGCAACACATGATATGGCACGCGGAGAAAGACTCAGAAAAGGAAGTTAACAGCTGACACGTGCGTTGTAGTAGTAGACAACGGCCTTGAAGAGCCACGTCTTTAATACCTAACCCTCCTACTTGCTTGGTCGTACACACAGTTCGACGATGTACTCGCAGTGTCGATTGATACCACAAAAAGGCAAACAGATGTTTGTTAAGTGTGTTAGCGTCTGAGACAGAAAGCTGAAAAATCTGCATTATATACTACAATAGACTGAAGGCAAAAATATTTAAGAAGGTCGCTCGCTCATGTAATGTAAGATTGCGAGCTTTGTGTTTATAAAGCAAGTTAATGATCTTAGGAACAGCCACTCCATATGTTGCCTGAATAGATGCTTTTATAGTGGTATGCCAAGTAATGCCGAGAATTTTATGAGTGTTAACGACAGGGAAGGGGGAGACAAAAGGGCCAGAAGACGTATCATTCAAAACAAGTAATTTGGTTTTCGTGGGATGTAATTCTGCACCAGACAGTTGACTAAATATCTGGAGATTAGTAAGGATAGTATCTAAATCGCGCTGGGAGCGAAAGAAAAAGCAAATATCATCTATGAAACTCTGAACTTTAATAGTAGCCGGAGGAACACACAATCCCGTCATTTCATTCCGGATCTTATACAGAACCGGCATAACGGCAATGCTGTAAAGCATGGGGGACAAGGGACAGCCCTGAATAAGCCCCCGGTTAATTGGAAAGACCCGCGTTAAGGCTCCGTTCAGTTTAAGTTGGGCAGTACGCTGGGAGTATAACGTCTTAACCATATTTAAAAATACTGGCCCGAAATGAAGTTTCTCAAGAACTGTGAATAAGTACTGATGGCTTAGTTTATCGAAGGCCTGAGAAAAGTCAGTACTCAAAAGCGCTGCAGTTAATTTCGGACGACTTTCAAAATAAGCGATCGTGTCCCTAATATTCGATAAAGCTAGATATGTAGGATGCTGCTGATCGTGACCAAATTGTTCCGGTAACAGAATGGAACTTAAAGTATTACGTAACCGAGCTGCTAGAACTTTTGCGAGAAGTTTATAATCACAACATGCGAGACTGATAGGTCTAAATTGGTTGATGCGGTGCTCTTGGGCTGCTTAGGAATGATCACTATAATACTGTGTGTAAATGTTTTGCCGACTTGTAAATTAGAACGAAAGGCATTAAAAAGTTCAGTAAAAAAAGGAATGAAAAGATCTGGGAATGTCTGGTAAAATTCGTAAGGTAGGGAGTCAATGCCACTATATTTATTCCTTTTTGCCTGGTGGAGGGCACGCTGAATTTCTGCTTCAGTAAAGGGAGCATCAAGCTCTGCTTGGAGTTCAACTGGGAGAGGGTTCAAGGTATCGAAAACACCGTCATTACTAGCTGGAACATCATGGTTGCGATATAAATCAGCAAAATAGCGCACAAAGTATGGAATAATATTAGTTCCTTCATATAAAACACCTTTATCATCCAGTATATTATGAATAATCTGTTGCTTGCCTCTGCGACGTTCAGCACTGATATGTACAAGACTCGGAGGCTCAGTGGGTGACATTGATGAGATTTTGCTGCGAACAGTAATACCGTGGAGTCTTTTGCGGTGTAATGTTAACAAGAAAGCCTTTACCTGTTTAATTTGTGGAAGTACAGGTTCACCGTTAAGGAATGCCGTATGATAGTCGCGTAGAAGCTGAGAGTAGTAATTATATGGTTCATGGAATCGCTGTGACCGTTCTCTGCTGTATTCTTTACAGATTTGTTTCAAAGCTGGTTTGCCCCGTTGTTCCCACCATTGGATAATATAGTTCCGTCGCAAAAGTTGCTGATTAATTTCTCTCCAGCGTTGGCGTAGCAACTGCTGGAATTCTGGCTCAGAAAGTATGCCGGTATTGAGGTGCCATAAGCTATTATGGTTCAGAAGCTTTTGAAGCGGTAGCTGGATAGTCATAACTAGCCCCATGTGATCCGAAAAACAAACAGGAATCCTTTCCACAGATTGCACATGTGGAAGTAATGATCGTGAGATATAAAAGGAATCGAGGCGTGAAGATCCAGTGGCGTAGAAAAAGGTGTGTCCAGGATTGTGGGGATGAAAATGACGCCAGACATCACATAAATTAAATTGGTTAATCACCTGTAATAAAGTAGGACAGAAGTTCGAAGTAGAAGTGGAATCTTGAGCGGAAACTATACTGTTATGATCTCCACCCCATATAATCAAACGAGAACTGTCATGTAAGGCGGTGGCTACCTCGGAATTAAAGAAATTATGACATTCACGCCGTCTGTGTGAACCTGCAGGGGCATATGAGTTGCAAAACCGGATATTGGCCACATTTCCAGTAATAATCCGGCCGGTGGGATGTTTGTATAACTGTTCAAATTCTATATCATTACGAAATATAAGTGCAGTACCCGTGCCGTTTACAGTTTCGTTAGAAAAAAAGGTGTGCTGATAAAGGCCTTGAAGGTCGGTCAAGGTCACTTCCTGAGCAAACAGTATATCAAGAGAATAACATTTAATGAAATCCAAAACAGCACTTTGCTTGGTAGGAGATGTTAGACCATTAAAATTGATCGTTCCTATTTTAAAATAGTACATTAAGAGCTGCAAGGAAAGGCTTGGTATGGAGGAAAAGGCACACACAAAAAACCGGCAGGCCCAAGGAAAGCAGCAAAAAGATGCAATATTAACAAAAACAAAAGTCCCAAACAGACCACTAGCATATTCTCACTGCGTAGCGGGTCTGTCCAAAGTCTCGGGGACAACCTCCCCATCATTACATGTAGTAGCATCTAATTGAGACATCTGTCGTAATCTAGTGCGGGTTAATCTACTGGTCGAATCATATGTCTTCCCGGTCACTTTCAGAACTTTCCCAGTATTCACCTCGTGACTGGAACGTTTCTTCTTTTTCAGTTGTTCACTAATAGGGGGTTCAGGAGTGTCATCAACACTGGATGTAGGCGTAACTGGGGAACCACTACCAGTCGAGTCGAGCACATCGGAGAGAGGAGGCACTGTGTCAAGAAAATCACTAACAACAGGTTCAGGCCGAGCAGGTGCTGAAGTATCGAAAGTCATTGGCTGGGGTCCGGGACACTCAGTCTTATCAGATAAGTCACCTACCTTATTTGCGTCGTTGTTAATCTCAGGAAGAATTTGGCTGGTCATACCCTCTTCATGAAACGGGACCTGTGAGGATGTATCACTTGGTCGGGACACAGAAGCTGCCTCGCAGGGGACTGGCGGGGTAGAGTCATCCAGAGTTGTCGGCATGGCAGTAGTAGCGGGCCCGCTTTTTGTCGGCAAAACCGGAAACACACTATAGTTGTGAATAGCAGGCGCATCCTTCAGTTGTAGGATAGGTCGAGCAATTCGGCTACCCAAAGTAGAAATTCCAGAAGGATCACTGAACCGATGATCTAAACGGGCACTAAATGTTCGGCGATCACACTGGGACACCAAATGCGTTTCACTGTCACACCTCGCACAAGTTTTTGTCTGTCCGGGATACGTCACCCAAGAACGAAGAGAACTGAGAGTAATATAGGAAGGGATATTCTTTTTTAAAATCATTTTCACAACTTTGCGGCCAGTACGTACTTTATAATAATGACCATCAGTATAAAGTTCGTCACTAACACTAAGAATTTCACCATAAACTTGAAGCACTTGTTTCACTTGGTTATCAGAAATTTCCATAGGTACCGCGTGGATACGTACCAATTTAATTGTATGAGAAGCCGAGTCAAGCGGAAGGTCGTAAGTACCTTCTGCATCTACATACGTTACTTTATTGTCAAATTTAGTAATGATCTGTTCACAGAGCTGTTGAGTAATTAATTTGATATATAGAAGTTTACGTGGAAAGTCTAGTTCAATACTTAATACTGCATCTTGTGCAAGCTCAAAGGTAGTTCGTATCCACTCATGGAGCGAAATCGAATTGGGAACTTTGGAGACAGGTTGAAAACTAATGCGAAGAGTGTTAAGCCTGATATTGGCCATCGTAATCAGTCGTAATCTTGCACTTCACTAAACAAAAACGGGGAGAAATCACCCAAATCAAGTGGTAAGCTCACTCTGCTCAAGTCCAAAAAGCACAGCAAAAACTCGCAAAAAAAAAAAAAAACTATCACTACTGGCAGAATCAGCACCAAGGCGCGAGCAACACAGGACGTGTTGACTCGACGAAAACTCAGGCGCAACTGCTACTGAACCACGATCACTACTCAGTAGAAGATTCGTCCTTAATGGGTTCACATTATGTTTTTTGCATCCAATTACAAAGATCTATGTTTATTTTGTTTCGAAAGGTCGTTCGTATTTTTTTATGATGATGTAAATCAATAATCTTCGGATAGTTTCTATTAATAACTTGAGTTGTTCTTAAACATTTAGTTCTCAATTTTGTTCCTTATCCACACCTAACTATAGATATGACAGATTTAATTCTCATACTCTGCATTTGGTTTCAAAGCAGTCCCCATTACCTGGTCAAAGACTTATATCCGCCACGAAACAAACGTTTGTTCGACGTAGTATTCAAGCACAAGGATCACGTAGTCAGCTCCAAATTCAAATAACCGAATTGTTGCCTTCTATTTGAGGTTTTTTAAAACAAGCATTAGAAAAAAAGAATCATAAGATAGCTACGGTGGAGGTTCGAACCCAAGGCACCTAATCACTACTTCACTATTCAAGTACGTTATCCACTCACCCAACGATACACAGAAAACTTCTGTAACAAACATAATATCCCTACAACAAACATAGTTGTAATATTTTTTTTGTATTAACGTTAAGTGCTAAATATGAAGATTTGTTATGATTTTTTTAAATTTTTACAGCTTGTTGTCTAAACTGCTACATAAAAATAAATATAATACCTATTTTGTTCTTATTTGCTACTTGAATAGTTTTGTGAAACATAATTAAATTACGGTCTTCGGTGCGAGCGGTCCCGGGTTCGATTCCCGGTGGGGGCACTCGGTTGAAAAAGCGTAAAACGCTCTGTCAGGCCAGCCACCCTGAATGACATTTTCCTGAGTTTTCCTCATTCACACCAAGCAAATGCCGGGGTGGTACCTAAAGTATAGGTCACAGGCCACTTCCTTTCTTCCAGTCTTTTCCCCGGATAGTGTGCACGCCGAGGGTCGTCACCCCTCCGAAACGTGACGGGCTAAATATCCTTAGCTGCCGAGAGCTCAGGAATCTAAATCCTAAACCCTATAATTAAATTACGAAGTGGATGCGTATTGTATGGACTGATTGTTCATAACATAGATTCCAGGAAGGGTTAAACAATGTAGACCCGCGCCAAAAATCTTTTTGACAGATACATAGTAATGTATTATTTCACCACACAAGACACTTCTTTTAGATTTCAGCGTAATTAATTAAATACCTACCAAGATACACAGGTTAATATGGTAGAAAAGAAATATTGTGTCACATTCAAGATTTCTTCAAAAGGGTTGTCCTAACCGAGACTTGGCTGCTTAAGCCTTCATTCGACAAACCGAAAGTTTCTGTTTATTTCTGTTATTTGTTTGTAAATCAAAGTTTTATTTCCGTTCTTTCTCCCTTCGGCCATTATTTCATGACAGAACTTTCAAGTTGGGAGACTGCGGCAGTCGTGAAAGAGTAGTCGGTGTGTTGTAGGCACTAGGTTAGGAATCCGGGGCTCGAGGGTTCAAGTCTACTCACAACTAACTTAATACTTTTAAATTTCATTTGTTCTTGCAGGGTGTATGATGACTTCTCTTTGCTCAAAGTTCTCCATGCACATGTTAACCGAGAGAAAGAGAGAGTGGATCTTCAATTGAAATATTATCCTAAACATTCGTCGATATTCATATTTGATTATGTTTTAGTTCATTTTTATTTATTCTTCTTTACGAAATTACAGTTCTCGATTACTTAGAATTTAGCAAGAGATAGTGAATGATATATTACGGCGTATTGCAAGAGAGAACTAGTATTCCTTTGATATCGTATATACTTCTAATAAGTACATGCTTGTATCATTAATTAGAGATTAAATTACACAAAATCATGTTATGAGCATACAAAATAGACTATTTGTCATATTAAAACATGTGACATATTTTCTACTAATGAAATGGATTTCGCAGATTGAACTGACACGCTACACATCTTGTTTTTACTTTATCAGGTTTTCTTTTCCTTTTGTATTTATTTTTCTTTTTAGTTTCATTTTCCGAACACACTGGAAGCCAGTAATACAACACCAAAAAAAAATATTCTAGTTAGCTTTAATGTGTAAAGGAAAAATAATAATAATACATTAAAAAATAAAAGCCAGGATGTTTCTGCTGGTAAAAAAGATCTCATAAAACAAAGATGGAAGTCAAAATACTCGACCTGATATTTTTTCATAAAGTTTTAGTAGAGATACTAAAACTGATAACTAACAAAACTGAAGGTAACGTTGAAACGAATAATGTAAAAAATTCGGAGATTTTCCAAAATGCTGTAACCTGTGAAATCAAATGAAAGTTAGACCAATATTGATTTTTCCTTGGTATATCTAAGGTTATATAAAATTCCTCTGTAACTCTCTCATGATATCAATGGTACTGTAAATACTAAACTGTGTATTCTAAGCGACCTTTTATTCGTCGCAGAGGTATGGATATTTTTCTATTTTTTGAAGTTTGCTACACTGACATGTTTCGAACAAACTAGTGCACTTGTAGAACGCCTTATGTAGTTCTCAACTAGCGAGATTAACAGTATTGCTGGATGTCTAACGTTGCAGGATATGAACATTGGAAGTGTGAATGCACTTTCGCTCATGTGTATATCTAAATAAACCACTGGATTAAGAAAGAAAATTGGAGAAATTAAAAAAACTTACAAGAAATATAAGCATCTGAAAACACAAAAAAGCAGAAAATAAACACTTATATATATATAGTGGTAGTCCATAACTATCAATTTTCAGATTTCACCCTCTAAAATGGTTCCATATGGGACTAAATTAAGCCAGGAGAAAAATTAGCGTCATTGAATAATATTAAATGGTGCCCCAAGCGACCTAAAATTTTGAATCCGATTACAGGACATAGTATATGGAAAAAATCTGGAATAAACTCATCTAATTTAGAAACGACTAAAGGTAATACAAAGATACCATGGATAATAGAAATAGAGGAAGAAACATATCTAATTTTGTATAGTACTGCTATTGCGGCCATCTTGAAATCCGCCATCTTGGATTCAGGTCAAAATTTTTAAATAGAAAGAGAGTCATGTGGCATATGGTTTTAAAGTATCTTTTTACCAGAAGCACAAATCTGGCACTATTTTAAAGATAGCTTTAGTCATGTAAGAATTATTACCTGTGAAAAGATTTCTCCTTTTCAGATTAATAATTCTTACACGACTAAAAGTAAAGACATGAGTTTGGCGTGAAAAGAACGAAAGGGATATGCACGACTTCAAACGAAAGAGAAACGCGAAAGAAAATGCACTTCTGAAAATGATTTGTTTGAACTTTATACGCCAAAAGACATGGACCAGTTCAAGTAATGAAGAGGAAAACCCAGTTGAGAATGTTAGAGAAAATGTAAATACGAATGCGTGTGTGCCCGGACCGTCCAAGAGATGTAAAAGGGGGGAAAACTAATTTTATTACTCAAAGACTGGTGTTGTTCTTAATCGATAAAAGATCACTCATAGAGCAGCAATACATATTCTGACAGCGACGGCAGAGACATTAGGCCATAATGTAGAGGAACTAGCAATAAATGGGTCTTCCATTCACCGATGCTGAGAGAAAACCTGTAGTGAAGTTGCACAGAACTACAAGAAACAATTTCAGAGTGCATCAAGTGCGTTAGTTGTGCATTGGAACGGAAAACTACTGCTGAATTTGACTGGCAGAGAGACTGCCGGCAGGTTATCAATAATTATTACAGGAGATGGTCATGAGAGGTTAATTGGTGTTCCCATTTTGTCGTCATCAAGAGAAGAACATATTGATTCTACTATAGTACATTCGCTTGAAGAATGGAATTTGGTAAAGCTCGTGCAGGCAGTTTATTGTGATAGTACTTGCAATATGGATCTTGTCAACGGTGCTTGCATTCTGCTAGAGCAGTAGCTCCAAAATAACCTTCTATACCTTCCATGTAGACACCACATTTATGAATTAGTTTTAAAATGTGTATTTGATAACTGTTGTGTTTCGTTTGCATCTGGGCCGGACGTTCTCCTATTGAAGTGTTTTCAGAACGAGTGGTCTAGAGTAGATTGCACTAACTTTATTCCAGGAATTGATAACGAAGATGTAATAAACAATATTTCCGATGTAAAAAATGAAGTGTTGAATTTTGCTATCAAACTTATAGAAGCAGGACACTGCAGAGAAGATTACAGGGAATTTTTAGAACTGACCATCATATTCTTGGGTAGTATACCTCCTTGAGGAGTTTTCTTTCGTTTGCCTGGAGCAATTCACCATATAAGGTGGATGGGAAAAGCAAGCTACTATTTAAAATATTTCTCTTTCGCCAACAATTTCGTTTAACGAAGCAAATAGAAACGGGTCTTCGGAGAGTATGTACTTTCTGATCCGACTATATGTTCACAGTTGGCTTAAATGTGATCAAACATCCCATTCACCATTACAAGATCTACAATTTTTAAAAGATTTTTACAGTTAAAGACAAATAGATTCTGAATTATCTGAAGTGGCTCTTTCTAAATTTTCACGCCGACTCTGGTACTTGACGGAGGAACACGTAGCATTGGGGTTTTTTGATGATGGAGTTACCATAATGGAAAGGGAAAAAATGGTTGAAAGAATTAAAACTATAAGGGGGAACCGTGAAGCAGGAAAGAGGCTTGACGCAAGAGATGATACCATAAAAATTCTTGTGAAAAGAGAAATCAGTGATTTTGTTACAACAAACAAATTTTCCTCGAGAGATTTAAAATACCCAAAGGGTTAGTGTGATCCGACTTCATGGTCAAATAACAATGACTATCTTCAAGGAAAGACACTAGTTTAATTCATCCACGTAACAAACGGTGTGCAGAAAGGGGAGTGTAACTAATAGAAGATTACAACAACGTTCTTACGGAAAATGAGGAGCACAAACAGTTTCTTTTGCAGATAATAAAGGCCCACAGACAATCTTTTCCTATATGCGACAAAGTGAACTATGTAGCAAATAAGATTCATATCTTACCGAAAAGATACTACATAAATAAGGGATATTTCAATTTCTTCCAAGTTATAATTTTTCTTTCTCCTCATAATGGTCTATGAATCATCTTGATGGAAAAGAATTTATTTGTAGTTCAAAGCGAAACAAGCAGTTTGTTTCAGTTTATGTAAAAGACTTCCAAAATTCTTTCATATTTGAGTTCCATAACTGCAATAAAATAACATTACATGAAGCATTTTGTTTTTCACACGTAATAACTCTCACATAGGTAACTTGAAAATAATACCAGATTTGTGCATCTGGTGAAATGCTACCTCAAAAAGGTATGTCACATGACCCTCTTTCTATTTAAAAATTTTGACCTGAATTCAAGATGGCGGACTTCAAGACGGCCGTCATGATAACGTATACAAGATTAGGTTGGTCTCTTCTTCTAGTTCCATTATCCAAGATATCTTTTCATTCCTTTGAGCCGTTTCTAAATTACGGGAGTTTATTCCAGTTTTTTCCCATACACTATGTATTGTAAACGCATTCAAAATTTTAGGTCGTTTGGGGCACCATTTAAAATTATTCAATGGATTTAATTTTCCTCCTGGCTTAATTTGGTTCCATATGGAACCATTTTAGGGGGTGAGTCCAAAGAAATTCCTAAATTTATTTTTCCCCATATAAATTTGAACCACCCTATATATATCCGACTTCAACAAAAGCGCTAAAAAGCAGCAAGCAATAAAGGCGCTAAAAGTAGGTAATAATAATAAACTGCTTTAAAATAACAATTCCATACTATTACCTATAAAAATGTTCAAGATTGTGCCAAGCGAAGCAAATAATGAATGACAATTTTATGAGGCATTAATTTATGTGGATTGACAGACTTTACTCTATGGTAATACTAATAAACTATTTTCTGCTTTTTGCACTTATTTTCTGCTATTTAGCGCTTTTACTATTATTTTTTTATTTTCTTCAGTGCTTTGTTGAAGTCTGTTAATATATTTATTTTAAAGTTTTTATAATACATAGGTACAGTCAGTAAGAAAAGTCTTCTACTCATACCCGCGACCAGAGGGGGCTAGGGGGCTTGCCCACCATAACTTTTCGTGGCCCCTACAGACCTCAATACAGAAAAACACAATTTAGACATTACTAAGAGAATTTTTGATGACTTGGCCTCCCTAACATATTCATGTCCCTCCAAACCCCTGTGGCTAGTTTCGGCTTGCTCGTACTTAGGTATGGCTTGTACATGAGAAGAAAATTATCACATTCATTATGTTTTGTAGCAAGGTTGTTTTGTTTAAAATAAAATGTTTAAAACAAATGATTAAATCTTGTTTTGAACAATTGATTTTGTTTAAAACAAATTTTATATACATTTTAATCATTTTGTTTCAAGTTTTAATCATTTTGTTTTTGTGTATTTTTTAAGACTTGTTTTAAACATATGTTTATTTTTATTTTATTTTATTTTTGTAAAGAAATCTGCCAGAGAAACAAAATGGTCAAAAAGTGCTTCCAGTCCCGTAGCCAGGGAGGGGCTAGAGGGGTCACAGCCCCCTCTATTTAGTTTTTGCACCCCTCTAAAAACACCCTGAAGAGAATTTTCAAACTGACACAAAACCCGTGAAATTCTTGCTGTTATATTTACCAAATTAAGTTCAACTTTGCGAATTCTACCCATTTATGTGTAAAATTATATGTTTCTTTGTTAGATGCACCAAATATCTTCAACTCCCTTTACTCATTTCAAGAATTTGAAATCATGCCATGTTGTTGCAACCACGACAAGCATCGAAGAATACCAGGTGCACTTCCAAACAGTATCATAGTCCACAACGTTAGTTGTGAATATAAACAAACTGTAATGTCTCTCTTATTTTGGAAGGTAGAAAATTGAATACAAACGCTCAATAAAACATATACTTCTATTTTGTATTGATATAATCTAAAGTTGCTGTAATATAATTTTGTTCTAATGTTTAAAAAATAAATACTTCAATTTTAATTAATATGAAACCAAGTATCTCGCACAGAGCTCGTATAAAGCACACAAAAATGAAACAAATTACGTTCGATTATACGTATAGGAAATATAATAATATTCTCTTTTAAGTTTTTCAATTAATAAATGCAAGTGCTTTGGTCTCGGTATTTTTATCTCATCATTCTTAGTAATTAATACAAACAAGAAACTGTAGTAAAGGCTTAGGAGAAATTAATAATTTGTAAAACAATACTACAAAATAGCCCTTACCGCTGGTCTAGTGAATAGAGCGCGCTTGTTTGAATGTGATCTCGGGGTTTGATACCCGTGGAATTCTTGAAATCGAGAGCAATGTGGTAGTTCGTATTCCATTTTAAACTGCAAGCTTCGTGTTTTTATAGCCTTGGTACTGAAAAAAAGATAATAAATTTTAACAAACAAACAAACAAGTTGACCTTCTACAAAATGAGAATGTGAAGGAAAAGTTTTTTTTTTATTTAGATAGAAACATTAAATAGAGCAACCCACATAATGCTTTATTTTTGTTTAATTATGCTTTATTTTTTTCCAAATTATGCTTTACTGTGCTTTATTATTAATTTAAATCCTTGTTTTACATTAATCGTGTATAATGTATAATATTTACTATACATTAAATATTCTAAATATCTTGATCTATTTATTAATATTTTATGCAACCAGTTTCTTTCATATTTAATGAACTTTCTACCTAATGCACTGTAAAGAGATACTTTACTCGAGTCAGTTTTTTTTAAATCACTTGTGTGCGCCTTAGAGGTGCATAGTATATACAGAAAGGGAAAGTAAAAGATGCCACCAAAAAGTACAGAAAGTGCTCAAGTTCAAGAGGTACACATAACAATATAGTGTGGAGTTTTTGTGTACTATTCACTGTTGGCCGAAGTTTTCTTCTTCTTCTCCTTTTTTCTTTTCTCCACGACAAAAGATTAGACCGAAAAGTTTACAGAAATAAAAATAAACTTTTCATTGTTGCATTGTTATGTTCTCAATGATTTTGCATTGTAAATATTGGTTTAAAAAAAAATATATTAATACAGTATGTTAAACTTGTAGTTAAAGAGATTTTTTTAAAGAATTGTGCTATATCTTTTAAATTATGCTTTATGCTTTATTTTCTAAAATTATGCTTTCTTATGCTTTTAAAATTAATTTCTTCTGGACCCTTAGGCAGCCACAACCATGTTCAAGGTACCAATCATATGAGTAAATAGCTATTATGCTTTTTATGCTTTTGGGCTGCTCTAATAATAAATCAATTTTAATGAACATATAATGATGCCATTATACAATAAAAGTTAATTGGAGTGTTTTGTTGTGACTAAAAAAGTCTATGTCAAAATATTCTGTTTGTAATATTTTGTTTTCTGCAAATGGAACAATCCTAATTAATGGGACGTGTACTCACTCTAACATTCACTTAATTAGCTTTTGTTTAGTGGAGGGTTAAAAGTGAGGGGAAACGCAGGGGACGTCGTCCCCTCACTTCCAGAAAATATCTATGGCGTCCCTCCACTTTCTAAGGTAATTACAATGGGCAAAAAGATAGGCAAGGGGGACGGCGTGACGTTAGGCGTCCGCCTACTTTTTCAGATCCACTTTTACCCCTGGTTTAGTGTAAATGCGACGTACAGTGACGTTTCCCATCTACGTTTACCATAGTACTATATTGTTCCAAGCTCCTCAATTGTATTGCATCGCAGTTTTTTTTAATCTTTGTATGTTGATGTTTTTAATCTTGAATTTGTGTACTGTAATATTGTCAAATACAGGATATTATGTATAAAAGAAAGTATATATGTTACAGATTCTGTAAATAATAAATAAGTATGCAATTTTATGGTACTGTGTCATGTCTTAATCATTGCCCCCTCAGTATTCACTTCTGCCCCCCTTAGAAATCAGGTTGGCTACGGGCCTGAGTGTTTCTCATTCAAAAGACTATTTTCTTCCCATGTGAATGTTTTGATTTCTAGTGGCTATAACAGGTCAATGTGGTGATCTACGATTTATTTTGCCTATTTTTCCCCTTGTTTTTAACGTTTCTTGTATTGTTTAAATGCTTATCAGTTAACTTACGAGAAAGTGTCGTAGTCGAAGGTTAGACTACTTATAGAACTGATATTAAAAAATAAATTTGTGCTTCTGAAATATAGCACACTGTAAGAAATGAGGTATTGAAACAACACAAAATAATTGCCACTTCAATGTGTTACTTGCGTGTTAATTCAGCACCAAGATTTTTTAATTTTTTTATTTTTTTTACGTTTACCCGCTTAAAGGGTTGCGCCCTTTCTTCGGGGAAGAGATCGGATGGTATAGGAGCATCAATTTTAATATGAGAGGGTCTAGGTGTTGTTTAGTCATCTTTATTTAACATTTCATTCAGTTTACTCAGAGGGATGGGCATCAATTAAGTGGGAGCAATTTTCATGTGCCATGGATGCTAAGGAAGATCGTCTGGCTGACATATAAGTCGTAGTCGGTCCTTAACTTCGGTGCCTGAAATAAAGAGAAAATACCAAAACTCAGTTGCGGTGATTCAGGTTCATCAGGAGCTATAAAACATACGGTGCAATCACAGAAATAGACGGTAGGCAAGACAGGAGTAGTAATAGATGTCATGAGGGTGAAGTGCTATGACGCCACAACACATGGGTATTGTTAGTAAGACGAATGCTGTTAGCTTCTGTTCCTGGGGCGACTCAGGAACTAATGAAGACAAAGGCAGCCCTGTTAGTGGTTGATTTACTGTGCATGAGATAGATAAATGAGCGGTGAAACTGTGCCAGGATGATAAATGTCGAAAACTTCCGGATAGACGTTCTTGCGGCCAATGTTCAAATGATACAGGGTCATCAGATGTTGTAATGGTGTCGGATAATAAACAGCAGGGGTATCGAAGTCTCTATCATAGCGGAGAATGTTCAGGAATACTGGATGAGCAGTTTCAATGCGTTTCGTAATGTATTTTAAGCGGAGAGCCTCAAGATGGGATAAGAGCAGTGGAAAATGAATACGGTCGTAGAGCAGACGGGTTGGGTGGGGGAGCTGGATACGAAATGCTAAACGAAATGCATGGCGTTCGAGTATTGCTAGCTTTCGATAGTACTTCGGAGGAGCTGGCAACCAAGCTGTGTGACCATAGGTTAAGACTGGACGCATGAAAACTTTGTAAGTGTTTAGGAGGAGATTTCAATGTAGACCCCACGTGATACCAATTAGTCGTTTCAGTAAGTTAAGTCTGTTTTTGGCTTTCTCGATGACAGTGAGAAGGTGCGGTGTCCAAGTAAGCTTGGAATCGAACACAATGCCTAGATACTTAAGAGTGTTATGGATGGTGGCTGGTGAGATATCAACATGAAGTCGTAATAAATGAGGATTTCAGTGTACTCGAGATCGACGACCAGATGGTAAGAAGACGATAGCTTGCGTTTTAGTAGCATTGATTGCCAAACGCCAAACGTTGCACCAGTCAACAAATGTGTCAATTGCCTGTTGAAGGGGTTGTTGGATACCAGCAATTGTCCGTCCGACAGCGAGAAATGCAGTATCGTCAGCGAATTGGAAAAGTTGTATACCAGGAGTGGTTGGTAAGTCGGAGACATATAGCAAATACAACAGAGGAGAGAGAGAAGATCCCTGAGGAACGCCAGAATTAAGGAATATTGGAAATGACAGAGCATCATTGATCGATATGTAAGCAAGTCGAGCTGTGAGAAAGGAGTGTATAGTTCGTATGTAAGAGAGAGGAAGCTGGAAAGAGTATAACTTGTATATAAGACCCTGGTGCCAAACTTTATCGAATGCCTTCTCAAGATCGAATGTAACCAGACATGATGGATGACTCTGGTTGAATTGATTGTATATAGAGGTGCTGAGACGTAGCAGGGGGTCCAGAATGCTGAAATTGGGGCGAAATCCAGCTTGATGCAATGGTACAAGAGCGTTAGTCTGTAAGTGATCGTGGAGACGACGCACTAAGATACGTTCAAATATTTTGCTAAACGTGGACGTCAGTTGTATAGGTCGATAAGAGGTAACGTCAGAGGGTGGTTTATTAGGTTTGGGAAAGAGTAATACTTTTGAGTACTTCCAAGTGATGGGGAAAAAACAGTACGGAGTATAAATGTATAAATAAAGCTTAGGATGGTGAAGACAACAGGAGGAGCGTTTTTAATCAGAGTATAGGTAAGCCCATCGAAGCCTGGTGCTGTATTTCGATTCTTAAGAAGAGTAGACTGGATGTCTGGCGGTTGGATGGGTACTGTGAGTGCATTATTTAGTTCCAGAGCGTGACTATGATGTGGTTGCAAATGTGTTAAGTTAGAATCAGATAACCGATCGATTTCTGTAAGTAGACGTTGTGGAGTATGCCAGCCAGGTAATGGAGTAAAGATATTTTGGAAGTGTGCGGCAAAGGTATTGGCCTTGTCCTGATCAGAAGAGAGTGCTTGCTGGTTTACAACTAGTGGGTATGGAGTCCTTTGAAATTTGCCGACGAGTTGATTGAATTGTCGCCAATATTTGGTAGGATGGGATGTTTCGTTGAGTTTATTACAGGTTCTGGTCCAGTGAAGGCGTTTGTATGCGATTATGTAGTTATAGCACCAAGACATCGGCTTCCGAGCATATCACAAATAACTAGTTACTACCTGGGAGAATTTGCATTGATATTTATCGTTTAATATGAGCAAAGCTTTGCGAAATATCTTTGGCACTTATGCCAAGTAACGAATAATGTTCTATGTTTTCTGTAATTAGTCACAATAATATTGTTGTAAACCTGTGAATCATCTGACAACAGTTACACAGGCAACAGTTCTGCCATCTTGTGTTCATATATGCTAAGACACAAGAATAACAAATAAAGAAAACAGATGGAAGCACAGCTATCTGTGTAAATGTTGTCAGATGATTTACAGGTTTACAACAATATTATTGTGACCAATTACAAAAAACATAGAATGTTATTAGTTACTTGCCATAAATGCGAAACATGTTTCGCAAAGCTTTGCTCATACCAAACAATAAAAAAGTCTGCTTCAAATGTTACTTTTTGAAAATTTATTATTTTAAAATAATTTTATTAGCATCAGTGTTCTGAAATAGAATCAAATTTTGCAACTGAAACCTCACCCGCCTCTACGAAACGTGAGTTTAGCCCCTAAAGGCATAACTAGGAAACGTTTAGAAAAAGTAACCCCAAAATGACTTGTCTTAGGACTAAATAACCGCACAAGCGTATTTCTGGTAAAATTCTAGCCTTAAAACATGTAAAATTACTCCCTTTGCATTTGAAATTTCGAATTATAATCAAAGATTGCCGCAATGATACTTGCCATCGCACCATCTGAGTATCAGACCACTTTCAAGTTCCATCATCCTCCCTCAACCCATTCTCAACACACAAGGGTGCTGAGGACTTTTATTTCACTATGTATATCGATAGACTGTGTGAAATCTCCATAGTAGGTAGATTTTAAAATCTACCTAAAAAGCTTATTACAACCAAACAAGTACTTATGAGAGTTACTGGCAAGAGGGTGTAATAAAAAGGGGTCGTGATATGAAATAAGTTGAGAATTACTAATCTATACTGAAATATTCTGCACCTAAAACAGTGTAGTCTTAACCGGGATAAAATAAATGAAAAAGTCGGTTGCAAGCAATGGTGCTATT
The DNA here is from genome assembly GCF_964235325.1 of Thermobia domestica. Lineage (NCBI taxonomy): Eukaryota > Metazoa > Arthropoda > Insecta > Zygentoma > Lepismatidae > Thermobia > Thermobia domestica. The sequence goes on from NC_137462.1 coordinate 159,848,323, forward strand.
CAGCCGGTTCCGACCAGTTCGCTAGAACCGGCTATTAAATATTTCGAAGTCGCAGAAACGTTTGTTATAACCAGACATAATAGTAAATTTTACCCAGTTATACTGAGGAACAGTAAATTTTAGGTTAACTATCTTTGTTTTTAAAAATTCTCACAGCTACGGAGTTAAAGAAATGATTCCGTAGAACAAAGTATAAGCGGTTTATTTCTTAATCTCAAATGCTCAGATATCAAGAATGAAAACTGGGATCACATGAGTGTAGTGATGAGGGTGATGTATGTTTATTTGAAACGCATACATATTATCAACACTTGCTGATCCATTGCTATATTAAGGTCTTTCCAATACTTTTTGACAACCATCTATGTTGGGTAATTTGTTTCCTAGATATTTGCAGTAGTACCTAATTTCGTCACACCACCTTGTATTAGAATCCTGTGTACGTCACTTCTTGTCACTTGTGGGATCCAGGAAAAAAATTGCTTTTGTCTACTTTGTACGGTTTGTTTCCTAAGAGAGTTATATCTATTTATCTACCTATCCATCTACTCTCTCTCTCTCCCTCTCTCTCTCTCTCTCTCTCTCTCTCTCTCTCTATATATATATATATATATATATATATATATATATATACAAAACCAGTTGTTAAAAAATTAGAATAACATCACTGGTTGCTAGTAAAGGGCAAGAAATCTTAACAAATAAGTTACTACACGATTTTGAAATATATGTTTAAAATTATTTTTTAAACTGTTCAAAATGTTTAAAACATGTTTTCTTTCGTGTGTGTTTTAAAACATGTTTAAAACATTTTAAACATCTTTTTCATGTTTTAAACATTAAAAAAAATGTTTTTTCAACCTGTTTTGTAATATGTGCTCTTATAAAATCTCCCAGCAAAACTTTTGTTTCTCTACAAAAGAGGATTTTCCTCTCTTTCCCCCCAGTAATTCGAATATTGAGATCAGTATTTCGATATTAGCCTATATTTGCATTTATAAGTAGGTAATATATTTAGAGTGTAGTGCATACAGTTACAACATCAGCTCTGAGTAATCTACATTTGTTCGCATTTGTACCTAAAAACTTTGTACAACATATTCTGTACGTCTCAATATGCGTACCATTACTTTTCGTAACAGTAACTCATTTCAGGTTTTGCTTGGTGGTGGTGGAGGGGAGGCAGTTGAAAAACTCTTCACGGACATAAATAGATAAATAGTTTCACATATTTGATTAGTATTATTAATTTATATATATAGAGGAAGGTTACCAAAGAGCACGCACTTAATATTCATTTTCAAATAGCTCCGAAAGTAATGAAGCAAAAATTATATAAATTGTACAAAATTTTAATTGAAGTTTAGGCTACATTGTAAGAAATAGAAAAGTTTACTACTAGATGTAGAAATGAAGATATACGTTAAAAAGTTAAAAAACTCAAATGCGTACTCTTAAGGACCAGTGTCCCAAAGAGTGCGTTTTGCGGTCCCTAAGAGGGCGCACTCAACACCTACTCATACTTGAAACCTAAACCCCTTCGTAAACTTTAATTTACCCTAAGGTTTGCTTCCAATTTTTCGTATACAGGCAATTCTAAACTATTTTGCTTCTAACAATTTCTTTATTACACGTCCATGTGGTTTTAAAGAATTTATTATGAACGTACACGAAATTTAAAACATTAGAGAAAATCTTCGTTTAGTTTCACCCACAAATTATGATTTTTATGAGTAAAATTAATGATGATTTTTTAAATTCTTAGTTCATGGTTTCATTACATTATTCCACCAACTGGAAAAAAAATCCTGAACAACACCTTTAGTGTATGTCTTTTTTAATTCTTAGTTTGTGGTTTCATTACAATCGTAATCGAAGCCATATTTCACTCAGCATCTTCCTCCAGAACACTTCCAGAATCTTTATTTTGATCATTTCCTCACTTCTTAGGATGACATCATCATACCATGAAAGGCAATGGCAAACTACCATGGACCAAAGGCCTACCTTCGGGCAGAACACCACATCATCATTGTAATTTAAGAAATTTTGTGAATTTAAAATACTTCTTATATATGATTTACAGTTGGTGCTTGAATCGAAGACAAACAATTACAAATAATTCTACAATCCATTCAAACATCATATTACACTCCGAAATTAACTGATGAGAATAACCATAGTCTGTAATATGAATGCCGCTACCCACACACGCTATCGAAGAAATTCTCCCAAAGAGTACGTTCTTTGGTAACTCACTAATGCGCACTCTTAACAACTCGAGTTAAGAAACAGCAGTCAACTCGAGTAAAATTCATATGTGGCTGCATATGCAAGACCCCCGAAACAAAGCCATGGCAAACAATTCTATCTGCATTCATGTTTCCTACCATGCAACAAGAGTACTGTAGTTAGCTACTATATCAGAATAATTTCTTAACTAAGAGTATTAAAATATTACATCAAGAATTCAAAAAAGTTATTTTTGGCTGTATTTTCTGTTTGCAGCGATCCGTTAACTTCCCTTTTCTTCGTATCAACTCTCACACAAAGACGCATCAAACAGCGTAGCAATAACAATTTTCTGTGTTACCACTTCAGCGTAATTGGCAATGCGCGCTCTTAGGGCGTGCGTACTCTTTGGTAACCCTCCTCTCTCTCTCTCTCTCTCTCTCTCTCTCTCTCTCTCTCTATATATATATATATATATATATATATATATATATATATATATATATATATATATATATATATATATATATATATAATGACTTAGAGTGGGGAAATTATCAATTCCTCCTGAAATGATTCTCTTGGCTCGTATAATGTCCAATTGAAGTTTAATTCCATCCATGCACACTGCAGAATTTCTTATGTTACACAATCGAAGACTGCATTAGTAAGTTTTTGGAGAACATCGATAGATCCTACACAGAAGAGTCCGTTCTCCGGACAGCTGCATATTGTACAAATAACGGAATTCCCTTGTTTACTGCAGAAATCAGTAGGAAGCATACATTATCCGTATGTTACTTAGGCACTGTCCTTAGATGTTATATCATGCCGTTGCAGGATGTCTGATATCTAACAGTTTTCCGTATATCACATGCAGATACTTATGTTACATTCCTCAGCTATATGTTATATACATCCATTTGTATGTGAGATCCTGACCGCCTATATTGTTTTATACGGAAAGTACGTACAGATGGAACACTTATACAGAAAATATTATAAAACATGCTTTTTCAGTTATACGTTTGCTGTACGTTAATTCCAAAAACTACAGGATTTACAAATGTAACATACAATTTTACGTAAGCCACATACATTTTTTTCTCAGTGTACCTTTAATAATACCCTTGATATAGCTTCATATAAAGAAACACACGGGGTAATATTGGGGGAACGAAATGGCGAGGGTATTGGTCTACCTCCTCTGATCCAAGATCCTATTAAATGTTGATCTTTTAAAAAAATATGTTTATCCAGTTAAGTAGCGCCACTAATACCGATAACTGGAGTCCAAAATTAGCGCAATTTGCCTAAGCTTTCTCAGTTCTCAGTTAATTTTGTTACATAGAGTAAATATTTATAATTCAGATTAATTTTTATTCTATTGGCAAAGGAAATTGTATAAATCATTACAGTATACAGTATTGTATGTATCATTACAGTATATATCTTGATCAGTGGTGTACGTAGAATTTCGTCAAGTGTCGAAGTTAATGTCATTTCAGGAGTTTAAATAGTTTTTTTAGTGTGGATAAATGTTCGTTTTTTCCATAATACAATAGTAAGAGATGGGACTCAGAAACCTAGCCCTAGCGTATGCCACTGATCTTGATACAGTAATTATCCACCTTAATATACGGTCATGGTAGAAGTAGTATTCACTGTTTACTCGTTTCTCTTCCAACATGGGTTTCATGATTCGCAAAAGAATATATTTTTTAAAAAATTCCTATCCAAAATAACAAAGATTATTTATTACTAACAATATATTTAAACAATAAATCTACAACTCGCATTATTGGAGATTTTGTTAAGTGTACAAAAAAGAGACATATGCTAATTATTGATACATCAACACAGATGAACAAAACGATATATGTGAGTGCAAACCCTCGTACAAAGCAGTTTTTGAGAATGACAAATCAAAGGAGTTTTTTTTTCTGTAAACCTAAAAGTATATGTTGTGCGATAACCATGCCGTCTATGAAAATGAAACTAATACTGAAATTCATCAACGTTTTTATAACGATACTAGCAAAATATAGTTCATATAGCCCAAAATTATGGTTAACTATCGATCATTTATTAATTATATATATAATATTGTCCAAAAATGACACATATATCGATAGATCAAATAAATGTGAACAAAATAAAGTACTTGAATATAAATTGTCACGAGTAGTTTTCGAGAAAATCAACGAAATATTATTTTTATAGGGCTAATCTACATTTTTCGTGACCAATATTTTTTATTCTCCTCGAACAATTTGTTTACTTATTTACGTACTATTTCATACTTATACCATTTAGGCAGCGCCATAACTTAGATTTTTTTTTCTGGGGAACAAGCATTAATACGCGTATTTGGGTCCCTAGAAAAAATTGTTTTTCTAATACTTGGGCCCCCTCTTTCATCTTCCTCTTACTCTTCATGGGGCCCCCGCAAAGCGAGGTCTGCGGAACCGTTAGTTACGCCCCTGGGACCGTTTCATACATGACAAATTAATTAAGGGGCAATATTAACAATTCTCAAAGCCATGCGAATAAATATTATTTCTAGGGCCCCCAATAGACATTTTTTTTTTTTACTGAAATGGGCATACGATTCATTTTTGTTTTGTTTTTGTGTGTTGTTTTGTTTATGTAATGTAGTGAACCTGTTTGATGCTTCATTTATAATTTCATGTTCGTACCGTATGTGAAGTAAGAAAAATTTCCCCCCCTTCCCCCCACAAGTTACGACCCTGCCTTTAGGCTAAGGGAGACATATGATTAACGGAAGGGAAAGATGATAGAAGAATTGGTAGGATGAAAATATGGGAGGAAGATGATAGAAGAATTGGTAGGATGAAAATATGAAAGGAAGATGATAGAAGAATTGGTAGGATGAAAATATGGGAGGAAGATAATAGAAGAATTGGTAGGATGAAAATATAGGAGGAAGATGATAGAAGAATTGGTAGGATGAAAATATAGGAGGAAGATGATAGAAGAATTGGTAGGATGAAAATATAGGAGGAAGATGATAGAAGAATCGGTAGGATGAAAATATGCGAGAAGATGTTAGAAGAATTGGTAGGATGAAAATATGGGAGGAAATTGGAATACTCAAAGAAAACCTACGGCTTCGATATTGTCTTCCACAAACTAGCTTGGCCGGGGAGTTAACCAGGGATCCCACGCACCATCGATAAGCGCTCTACAACTCTGCCGTGTAGTGACAAAACGCTGTAACTTTGGCGGAGAAGTTTTGCGAAAATGAGCCGTATAGTTTTCATCCGAAAATGTGATCTGTATCGTGTAGAACCAGTGTAACTAGGCAATAATGGTCAACCAATCAATTTTCACCAAATTTAATCACACAACATGCATTTACGTGACATTACATGTAACCACGTGTTTCCAAAGTCAAGATACACTAGTTCTACACGACACAAATCACATTTTCGGATGAAAACTTTACGGCTCATTTTCGCAAAACTTCTCCGCCAAAGTTACAGCGTTTTGTCACTACACGGCAGAACTGAGCTCCTGTACCCCCAATACTAATATAAGTTATACTGTTCAATATCAAATTGTATGTATATAAATGTTTGTCTTCTTCTAACGCTTATACACATACTATGAACGATGACAAGTATAATAATAATAATATCAAAGGAAAAGAGCTTGTCCCTGTGTAGCAATTTTTATTACAGTGGTATACTAGAAATGGGATTTTTCCTCCCTTATCCACCAGGTAACTTTACACAGACTCTTTTAATATATATATATACATGAAAGAGGAAAAAAGGTGGAGATGAATATGTATGAGTATTTCAAGGTGACAAGGTGTGGAAGATGGTTCCCTTCTCTGCCTGTCATTTGTTTCTGAGCTGAATTATATTATAATTGGAAAGTAAGACTTTTGTCTCATCCTTCCTTTTGTCTTTGCCTTCAGTGAAAGTGGAGAACTATACCTGTGACCCATGACCCATTCGTTTTACTTTCCTTGTTCTTAGTTTTGTAAGTGTGCGATGGTAGCTCACAACGACACACAGGTGCAGCAGTGCATTCAACCATGTTTCAACAAAAGGAATCACTATAACGAGATTGTTAATAAGAGAGGAGAATAAAAGAATGAAGACTGCCATAAATCCGCACTTTCCTTAAGTCAAGCTAATACACTCTATATAAAGACAATGAGAAACGCAAGAAACATGATACCAATGTCTGCATATGTATCATTGCATCATTTGAAATAAACTTTGCATGATCTTCAATTAGGAGTTTTCCGCATATCCCACTAAGTGTTACGAACAAAACCCCAGATTGCTATAAATCCCTACTGAAGGAAGAGCGCAATCGTTTGAGGAAAATAAACAAGTAATAAAGCCACATCTTTACACTTGGACTATACGTTCATTTACAAATTATTCCACATAGCGCCGACATGCAGTATACTGCTTACAACGAATAGAAGAAAATAGTTGATTTCCTTCTTTGTATATATACAGTAGTCAACCATAGTAAAAGTTTATTTTTACAAATACTTCAATCATTGCAAGTGAACGCCTTCGTACTGGACAAAACTGTTTCTAAGCATAAACAAGTAAACATTTTCCGATCTACTCTCATACAAAATGATGAGCCTTCTGGTGGATGCTCTAAGGTGAAACCAGTATATAAATCCCGCTCAAACCCTGATATCATGAATACAAATCTGTTTCCTAATACACTAAAACAGACACCTCTCAATAATGGACATCTCCATAATACGGGCAGTTTTTTTTTTTTTTTATCTCAGTAAAATTTTATGTATGTAAGTATTATTACGAAATAGAATCGTCCGGTTTACAGACACTCACAGATATGGAACACAGACAATTTTTCCCCCTCTCCCCTCTCTTCATAATGGACCGTAATTATTCTCAGTTCATACATATTTAGCACAGACATTTTTTTAAAATTCAATCAATAAATCCAATCTATTCCTTCAACTGATCCACTAGCTGCAAATAAATTTGAAGCAGAAGATAGACGTTTGGTGTGATACACAAGACAAATATTGCACGCTTTTCCCCCAAGAAATTCATAAATCGTCATGATTGGGGAGTACTTTCTTTATTTTCAACCTTCAGTAATAATGTTTCAGTATGCTTTGCTTTTACTTTTAGTACATTCAGTATGCGAAGTGAGAGATTTTTATACAGAAGATCATAAATAAAATTGATCTTGTTTGTGATCGAATCATGGGAAAACGGCAAATTCGATCGCAATGATGTTTTTATATTATCACCTATCTCGAATTAGCTTTTTATAATTTTTTTTATCAAAATGCATATCTTAAAAGGAAAGCGGGGTCTTAATTTATGCGAAAAATTTAGTACCTCATGAATCTCTCCAGATAGGAACATGAAACTCCGTATATGGCACTAGCTCTTTCGTTAAAAGTAAACGGACACGTATCCTAGCTATTTGAAGGTTGGGATGGGGGCAAATTTTCCATATTTTTTTCCCTCCAAGTTGACAGAGATGCTGCTTTGTTGTTTGTGATTGCATCATGGGAAAACGGTTGAACAGTTTGAATCGAGTTTTGGAACACAATTAGTACCTATCTTGAGCTAGGATTTTGTCACGTTATTTTAATCGTAAGTAGGGGAGAGTAGAGGTGGTTGAATATTTATATAAAATGCAGTATGTCAGGAGCCTGTCAAGTTAAGAAGATGAAACTCACTTTATAAACTTCTCATTAAAAATTAGGGAAAACATATTTCACTATTTTTGAAATTCTCCTTTTAAGGAGAAATGGGACATTTTCTATAATTTCTTTCTTCACGTTGAAATCGACGTTGTTATTTGTTTATGAATGTGTCACGGGAAAACAATGACCTGTTTAAATGAATTGTAGAGCATAGTTAGTATCTATCTTAAGCTGGAATTTTTTTTCAATACGCTTCCATTAAAATGTGTATCCTAAGGGAAGTTCAAATATTTATCATAAACCTATTTTCCCAGTACGAAGAACGGGTATTATTCTTAGCTAGTATAAAACATTTATGAGTTATATTCAATCCTAATCAAACCTACGAAATATTGAAGACAAAGTAACTAGCAGATTGAATCCTTTGAAACATTTGACTGGAACTACTTGGGGTTTACAATCCAATATTCTCATAAAATCGCGTCCTTTCTTCGTTAATATTCCCTCCTCGCGGTCACAGAGCTTGGATAATTGCTGGTATTGATTTCTAAAGCAGGTTCAAAATCTCAGAATGTAATACTTTACAACTTGTAGATTGCATTAAACTTCCCTGCAAATTCAATTACTGATTCCCTTGTCAATTATACACACTACCTTGTAAACATTACGAGACATTATATAGACAAACGTAGCCAGAGAAATGTGTTACCCAGAATAGCTATGAAAGAAGGACCATTAAATATAACTGTAATTCTTTGCAACATCTTATTGCAATTTATGATCTTACAGATCAAGCCAACCTGATTATAAAATTTTGCAGACTTATCCGCACACCCTTTATTGTTACAATTTTTCCATCACTCGTACAATCAAGAAGGATTGTATGTATTTACTCATGTTTGAGCTTATTCTGTCGTTGCAGTAATGAAAATAATTCCATGTGTTTCTGTTTGAGAATAACACACACACACACACACACACATACATACAGAGAGAGAGAGAGAGATAAACAAACCTTAAAAAAAAACTCCGTATAGTTTCCTTCTATAGAGTTGAACGTATAATACCAAGTTTCAAGTAGGGGTTCGATTCCTTTCGGGACGTTACATGTTGCCTCACTGCTGAACAAGATGCTAAATCCCAACTCAATAATAACAATCAACATCGAAGATAGAAGACTAAAACTTGTTTGAGGTGTTTCCTACGCTATTTTTAATCTAGACATTGAGTTAATTGGTTCAGCAGGATGTATGCAAGCACTAGCATGATTGTTAGATTACAATTAGCTGTTGCAGGATGAATACAATTGATAAAAAAAAGTTACTGATCGTTATTACCATTTCTTACTATTTTAACAACAATGATAATTATTTTAATAAGGACCATGAATGTTGTACTTTATTATAATTTAAGAATCATATTATGACAGTACATTTGTCAATCTTTCATTCTAATTCTAAAACCGATGTTTTAGTACATAGCATAGGCGCCGACTTTGGGGGGGGCAGAGCACTTTTGGCCCCCCCAATATTTAAAGGTGGGGTCATCGCCCCCCCAATATAATCCAGTTGAGGAAGAATTACCAAAGAGGAGCAAGAATTTCTGTCGTAAATTACGTCATGCCTTTAATTCAATATTAGGAACAGCCTTCTTATTCGATAAAAAGCACCGTTTTCAAATCGGCGTTTAACCCTTTTAGGATTTCCACTTTTTGAGGTAAATTTTAGACTTTCACTCAAGCTACTGCTTCCTTACTATTTATCGTAGGATCGTGGTTTATACCTCGTTTTTTTCAGGATAGCTCATACTTTCCAACGGTACCACTCTCTTGTCCGTATTAAACACCAGAAATAAGAAAATTGAAAAAAAAAACATGAGATTTTTCGAAAAAAATAACCGAAATTTTTGTGCCCCTCTGGCCCGGGCCTGGGTTCACGTAGGGATCTGAATCTTTAAAAAAAATCTTGTTATATACATAATACGTGCGCAAAATTTCGTTCTTGTATCTTGAAAACTGAGGTAGGGAGAAATTTTTGAAAGTCTGAAGGTGACCCATCTTTTCATATATGTATATAAATAGAGGAAGTTCGGGTATTATGGAATAGTCGGATAATATGGAATACCACATTATCTCGCCTGTGATGTGTTGCTTCCAAGCGGAGAGGAAAGAAACTACTACCTCACGTCCCCTTGAAGCTCTACAGTCAGTCTCCATATGATTGTGACATTCGTTGTGTTGGTAGACGTGAAAATCTGATTTCTTATTCAGGAATACTTTTACAGATGAGTGGTTTACAACCCGTATTTTCCTATTGAAATGTAGTAGAACAACATTTTTTATTTACTATGACGTTGGATATACAGAGGTAGTTTGATAAGCGCCATTATCCTATACGCCTTCGAATGCGTATATCAGTTCTTTCGTTTCCAAAGTGGCGTGGAGGACAATATGGAATACCCGCAAGAAAAGCATGGTATTCCGTATTCCGTATGGTATTCTGATTACAAAAATATCTATCGGTATTGGGCAATTAAACATACACTTATGATGACAACAATGCTAAGTGTATTTTTTATTATAGGAGATTTTCTGATGATACAAGGGATGAGTTTGGTTCCAGCGTTCATCATGTTTAATGTGAGCACACAATGACTGTGCCGATCCTGAAGCAGAGTATTATATTTATGACTTTTGCAAGTAATCACAATCAGTTATGGCTTGGCATTCAGAATTTTCATATACTGTATTGTCACTGTATTCATTATATGTTCAACAGAAAACTCATTTCTTTTCTGTATAGCATTTGTATTCCATGCTCGACTATTTCATATTACCCTCCAAAGTGGTTTCTTTACAAATTATAAATTTTCCCACCCCTGTAACGAAACTTCTTTATCAAGATATGCATAAATAAAGCCAATGTAAGGCGTATACTTATTTTCCTTTTTGTTTCAATGTGTAATTATTAACTGAGTTACACAAGCGAAACAAAAATGGTATTCCATAATACCCGAACTTCCTCTATATATATATCTAGGTATAAGATATTTTAAAAATGTACTGCGTCATTCCTATTTAGCCTAGAGTCATGGTTCAAACGCCATTTTCTTCAGTATAATAAGCCCTTTCCAACGATATCACTCGCATATCCATATCATACACCTAAACAAGATAATTTGGGGAAAACTCGGAAGTATTTTTGCAAATCCAACCAAAATATTTTGTCCCTCTGGCCTAGGTCTGGGTTGATGTAGGGATCTGAATTTTTTTCTAAAAATACATTGTTATGTATATAATACGTGTGCAAAATTCCAATCTTGTATCTTAAAAACAAAGGGCAGAAAAATTGTTGAAAGTCTGAATTTAGGCTCTCTCTTTATACACACACATACGTATATATTTATTATAAAAATTTACTGCGTCATTACTATTTAGCCTAGAGTCATGGCTTAAACGTTATTTTCTTTAGTATAACAAGCCCTTTCCAACGGTGCTAAACACATGTACGTATCGTATTCCTGAACCGGAAAAATCGGGAAAACTGAATGTTTTTTCTGAAAAAATCAGCCCCTCGGAACATTCGCGCCCCTCGTGCTCGGACTCGGCTTCACGTAGAGATCTCAGGAAAATTTGAGAAATATCCAAAGGTACATACAATTCCAATCTGATATCGTGAAAACTACAGGCGTGAAAAATTTTTGAAATTTGCCTTAAGAAAAAGGCACGCCCTTCCGTCCCCACTTGGCGCAGCCAATTTGACCATCCGGTTCTAAAAGCATCTGGGGTGTTCTTTGGTCTATCCTCGACTTGACTAATAAAAAACGACTCAAGTACCTGTTATAGAACCTAAATGAGAGGTCAAAGAACATAGTACGCCATGGTAACAAAAGTTACCAAAAATCCTAAAAGAGTTAATAGAGCACTGAAGCTTCAACCAACACTATGGTAACACTGATATGAGAAGTGAAGATCAATGTGGTGCAGTGAAGTTCCCAGAATTTGAACTTGAATTTGTTTTAATGCGTCTACACAAATTTGACTTAAGTCATGAATTTAGCAGTGGAGCGGATACAGCAGACCGAGATCTGGAGGGAAGGGGGCCTTTATCCAGCAGTTGGTAGAAAACGGCTGAATATGATTATATATTTATTCATTGTTTTGGCCCCCCCAATATTTTCTTCAAGTCGGCGCCTATGGTACATAGTGACGTTGGTTCATCTGGTTGATTAGACTTTAGCTTCCCTTTCAGCGGCGCAGCTATATGAGACGTGGGCCTATAAGCTTAAATGGGATTCAAACCACATTTTATGATCCCACTTGCAATTACACCCGTCTCTACCGCCAAAGACGTATATGCTAATCTTATATAGTAGTGAGACGATATACTGTGTATTAATATTGTTTCGTCAGCATGAAGTATTATTCTTCAGTTAACAATGATGTTATGAGAGTATATTTGTTCGTCTTTCAATGTAATTTTAAAGAGAATCTTGTTGAAATAAACGTTCAGGTGACGTATATTAATATCGTGTCGCCATCTCTCTCTCTCTTCAGTTAACAATGAAGTTATGACATTACATTTTCTTTCATTGTGATTTGGAAGAAAATTTTGCTGTAAATATTGAACTAAAGTATATTGATACTGATTATCTAGTTCACCAGTATCAAATGTTATGCTTTATTGCGTCGTTCTCGTGCCATCTTTCCTTTCTTCAGTAACTTTCCCACAAGAAAAACAATATATATTTTCCATTCTCCATTTCCTAGTTTTGTCAATGCACTTTGTTAATTTCAATGAAGCTCAAAACGCTTCGGAAGATTTTCAACTGACAATAATTCTAATTGGTTGTATCTTTCAACTGTCCTTTTTATATTAACTTGTATCATAAGGTTTGACAAACTCCTGCCTATTACATTTCAGCTAGTACAAATCTCTTTGATCCAAAGACTCGACAGGTTCAACACCACAGAAACAACTCTTATTGGTTCTTAACTGTGTCAAACCAATCCACACAGAATTGTTATTACAATCCTCCTTCGGACATTGTTATATAAGTCTTCATCTTCTTGGTCTTCCCAAATGGTCTTCTTTTATCCTTAATGCTTATCAGGAATTATTATCGAAATCACGATTTAGCTATACAGTAATATGTAGATCGGTTATAATGAAGGTTCTTCCTATCTTTCTAAAGCCAATCCCAAAAGGGCCACAGCGAGGACTGTGGGAAGATTAGGGGAGTGGGAGATGGAGAGCAAGGTAAATAATCACGAAAAATAGTCTCAATGGCCGTATGAGTCGCGGGTAGTTTCACAAATATGTATATATACGCCTTCAGGGATTAAAAGAGTATCTTCACTGCCTCACTCATTGCCTATCACAAGATTTTTGAAACTGTTAGGTGTAGAAACCTACTCATATATCTGTGCCAGCATGTATGAAGCCCATAACCCCCCCCCACACACACACACACACACGCACAAACATACAAACATTTTGCAGAGAATCAAGTCTAAATGCACGGAAATTTCTTCATTAAAGATTTCTAGACTACGCTACCATTAACGATTGGAACAGAAAATCAAGTCTAAATGCACGGATATTCCTTCATTAAATATTTCTAGACTACGCTACCATTAACGATTGGAGCGATGTTGTGTTAAAAGTCCAGTACTGCAGGGGTACCATTATTTCCATGTTCAAAATTTTGTTGATTATGGGTTTCATGCACGGTGCCACGGAAAGATATTCTCATTGAACCTTTGAGAGTTGAATTTTGAGACATGTTACTCCTAAGAGGTGTGTGAAATCGACACGTTGAGACTGTGTTCATAGGATGTTCAAACTTACAAGGCCCTTTCATAGTAAAGTCTATTGTTAAAAAAAAAAAAAAGCCAATTGGCAACTGGAAATGAGAAAAAAATCAATTTCCAACTTGTCACGTATTTGAAATAGAAATTAAATTTCAAGAGTTAATAATACTTCCAGGCTATGCCACATTAAACAGGCTATGTACTGTCATCTTGGTAGCATCATAATGAAAAGTTTAATGATGTTATATTTTAGCATCAATATTTCCCCTGAATAAATTACACGATTCTTGTAGAGTATCAATGTTTGGGTTTACAAATTAGTTGCTTTTGCTCCATTTTCTCGAAAACTAGGCATGAACTTTAACACTCACTCATATCATTTTGGTTAGCTCAATAAGATCTATTTGGACAAATACAAGCGTGGGTTGGTTTTCTCGGGGTTCTCCCGTTTTCATCATTACCGTCTTCTTTAGCTTACACGGGATAAGAATGTGACGTGAAATTGAAAGGTTTCATTTTAATAAGATATATCGATTGGTAATGGGCAATGCATTTTTCCGTTAAATGCTAATAATTTGTGGATTTTCCATACGTTATAGCTACGGATAAGGACCCTGTAGAGACTAAACCCATTGAGTGTATCATAGTCATGCCAATCAGTCATGTCTTTATTTTCACATATATCACTAGTATTAGTTTAGTCGGGAAAGGAGTTTGGATCACTACTCGCGAAGTCTGCCCCTTGATTCTTCTGGTGTTTTCGAATTTACAGTTCCTGAAACTGTTTCATAATATGAAACTGTTCAGGGCCAGAAACTTCAACTACAAAAGACATCTCGACTTATTGTCAACGAGAAGCATACCAAAATAAAAGTGGAATTTCTACTCTCATAGGATAGCATTCAACTGGAGATTTTTATTTTTTTTTATTTTTTATTTATTATTATTATTATTATTATTTTTTTTACAATTTTGATTTGAAACATTTTTATGATTTCCCTTCAATATTAACAACCCCTTTTCATATCATCTTCATAGTACTTGCTCTTTTAGCAAAAGGTGTTTCGCCCTTTTGACTTCAAATTGCGGTGGCTACGGTCAAGAAATAAGTGGGGCAAACAAAGGAAGAAATGAGGTAGGAGGTCCATTGCTTTTTTTTATTTATTTGTAGCCTATGCAAAACATATGTTAGCATCCATGTGTACTAGCATTAAAAAGATGGTCTCCTGCTTGACAATGTGGAAAATGCTATGACATTTCTCTTTCATAGTCTCTACACGCTCGTGCGCATCATGTGCTTCTTTCTTAACATTTCTTTTTAAGTATCACACATGTCATCTGCAGACAGAATGCATGTTTTTGATTAGAATCTTGCAGTAAACACACGTATAGTGCTTTAAGGTACAGCCACCAGAAAAGAAATATAGACCCCATATTTCCTCTGTTTAACTCTGAAACATAAGATGACCAACTTTATTCCATTTTCTTTGATGTACGAAGAGTATAATTCTATGTGCAATGCTGAAAACTATGTTCCAGTTGATTGATTCGCTTGGGCGTTACTGATTCAAGAACATGTAGGGTGTATATACCAATTGTCTACTGTTTGTGCACAAGATAATCATCAGCAGGAAAATTCTAAGAAACATACTTACAAGGAACGGATTTGAGCGTGTCATCCGGACATCCGAATCAAACCTAGTTCTTTAGATAATCATAACAAAGATATTCATGCACAAAAAAATTAGGTGCCATGGACAAAGAAGTAAGTCCTGAGGCTCATTAACTCTGTTAGAATAAAGAAAATCGTAGACTCGCAGTAAAATAACTATTGCAGCAACACTGTTCATTGGAAAGTTATGGTTTGCAGATCATTCTCTTCAGCATGAAACAAGCTTTCCAGAGGGGTATGTATTCGGGCTCATAACGTACTTGAACAGGGAAAATTGGGATAATGTCGGGAAAATTCCCTCCAGTAATCCTTCCCATCAACTTTGGACTGGAGTGGCCCCGAGCATATAATCCAAACGTATCTCGAAAAATACTATAAGTAATAAGAAATGACTGTACCAAGTTTTGTATTGATAGACGTAATAGATGTGAAGGAAAAGCTTGTATACCAAATACACGCTTTCCCCTCATACCTATTCTGTCTATCAATGAGAACTTGGTATACACATTTCTTATCCCATATAGTATTTTTCGAGATACATTTGGATTGTGTGCTTTTACCCGGGGCCACTCCAGAGGGGTCCAAAGTTGATGGGAGGAATTTCTGGAGGGAATTTTTCCAACATTCTCACAATTTTCCCTGTTCAAGTACGTTATGGGCTCCAATACATAATACCTCAGGAAAGTTTGTTTTATGCTGAAGAAAATGAACTATAAACCATGACTTTCTAACGAACAGTGTTGATGTAATAGCTATTTCACTGCGAGTTTACGATTTTCTTTATACTAACAGGTTAATGGACCCCAGGGACTTACTTCTTTGTCCATGACACCTAAATTTTTGTGTATGAACATATCTTTGTTATGTTTATCTAATGGACTAGGTTTGATTCGGATGTCCGGATAACACGTTCATGTCCGTTCCTTGTTAGTGATTCTGTAAGATATCCTATCAACAGGAATATCTGGGTTTTATCATCAAGAGGAATGGATTATTATTATTCTCTCGTCCAACTGTAACCACTGTCAAATGTTTATCTCGGAAATATTGAGGGTAAAGGCATTAGATGTGTGGTACTAATCATTTTACCTCTTCTAACAAGGGAAATTCGGAAAAAAGCACTCGCCTGCAGAGAAACTAAGTATGCTATTTGAAAGACCAATGCATGCTGATTATAACATAAGCTAATAAAATTCCTGTACGGTTAAGAACTCTTCGAAAGATTCAACTTGGAAGTACATGCGCATTTAAACGCGTTCAGTACAACATTATTAGCAACGAATATTGACATACGAATGGAAGTCTATCGAAGGTAAAGAAAAACTATTTTGCAATAGCTAACGGGTTTGTTGGTGAAAATTAGTCTTTATACTGTTGACAAGAATGTAAGTTAGAGATGAAAATTAATCACCGTTGTTCTTCTGTTCTATGAAGAAGTTACACAGGCAAAAGTTTTTCTTGCACCATGAACATTTTATATGTGCAGTTGCGTTGCATCCGGCAAGAGAACAGTTCGTATAACCAACGCGAAAAGCAAATTCGACAGATGATTATAAAGGTTTATAATTTGTTCTGTAACCTGCCTTGTGGAATGCAAACTGACACAATCCAATGTATCGCGGTGTTCGGAACTGATTCAATAATATGGAAACGAACTTTTTAAATTGTTTAGTTGGTACATCATAACGTCTGGATGAAGAAGTCTCATACTATGTGCAAATCTCCTGCCATATCTTTGATTGGCCGGAATCCAAACACATCAAATGGTTGTACAAATCGTGTGCAAATCGTGCATTTAACGTTGAATCTCTCGAAAAGTTCTCAATTGTAGCTACAGCAATTTTATTAGCTTGTTGTAATCAGCATGGTTTGGTCTATCAAATGACATACTTAGTTTCTCTGCAGGCGAGTGCTTTCTCCCAAACTTCCCTTGTAAGTGTCGATATCAAAGAGAGTGAAGCTTTGCCGTTATTGATCTTTCCCGAATGTAAGGGGGAGAGACTATGGCGACTGTTAAATCTAATTGAATTTTCAATATTATATCGACGGGCAGAAATTGTTCAGTAATATGTAATAGCCACTTTTGTGCCCTGTGGGATAGGTTTCTTTCTTCTCTAACTAGCAAACTAACACTATGGCTTATGGAACCTGAAGGTTCAATGCTGAGTTCCCAAAAGCTCTCCACTGACTTCTGTTTTTAGCGAACTGGATCCACTTTCTACTTCATACTTCTATTTCTGCGAGATCCGTCGTAATATTGTCCTCCCATCTGTGCCTAGATTTTCCTAATTATTATTTTCCGATTGGATTTCCTATTAAAAGTTTGAAAGTGTTCCTACCTTCTTCCATTCTGGCTACATGGCCACTTGAGCCTCCTAAACTTGATGACCCTAACAATGCTTGGTAAACGGTATAAACTATGAAGTTCCTCGTTATGAAGTTACTTTCATTCCCTATTCCCGGTCCTTTTGACTCCGAATATTTGTGTCGGGACTTTATTCGCAATTACTTTCAGTCTGCGTTCTTCTCTCAAAGTAAGCGACCATGTTTCGCAATCATATAGTACAACAGAAATGAGTATCATTTTATAGCTTTTTTTTTTCAGCTTTACATTTCTCGACAGAATTCGCGAAGATAAAAGATTTTGAACTAAATAATGACACGAATTTCTTTCACAGAGAAAAAAATGTGTGTGGCGTACGTAAAAACGAAGATTACATGCGTAAATGCTGTAGTTTTTGAACTTAACGTACAGGAAACGTATAACTGAAAAAGTATATTTTATACATACTTTCCGTATAAGAGTTCCGAATAAACGTACTTTCCGTACGAACGGAAGTACTGTATATAGGTGGTCAGGATCTCACATGCAGATAGACGTATGCAACATATGTAACATACGTATACGTATGCAATATACGGAAGACAGATGTCAGACATCCTGCAACGCATAATGTAACATCTAAGGGCAGTGCGCATGTAGCATATGGATAACGTATGATCCGTACTGATTTATGTAGCAAACACAAGGATTCCATATATTTGTACAATATACCACTGTCCAGATAACCAATTTTTCTCAGTGTGCTTTCAGTCGAGATTTAATTTCACCGTAAATATGGTTTTGGTCTGTTAACACTGATCCTAAATATTTGAAATTATCTACTTTATCAAAAGAATTATTTGATATTTTGACGTATCCGTAATTTGCAGTATTACGATCCGGGCAAACTTTTATGTATTTAATTTTCTCTGCATTACTTCCAAGCCCACATCCCTGCAAACGTATATTAAGACTTCTGTATTTCTTCCTATTGTTCTCTTATCATCCGTTATCATATTTACATTCCATCAGCATACGACATTAACATGGTGTATACGATTCAGCTCTAGCCTCCGGTTGCTGTCTTTGATTTTCCTTGTAGCGTATACTCGAGAACAAAGTTGAATAAAATGTCGATAACGCATCTCCCTGTTTCAGGCCATTCTCGAAGTGAAAATTCGTGGAGAAAAATTCTTCTATTCGGACTTTACTTTGGGGACACAGAGGACCAACACTTTACAAATCGACAAAGAGTACAAAACGACACTTTCCTGACGTCATAACTCAAACTTCCTGTATTTAGAAACAAAAATTACACATTAGCGTCTTAAGACGTGCATATTTCCTCCGTAAGTTTCGTACATGTAGAACACTTTCCATAGAAGAGCAGAAACTTATTGATTGCCCTACGTACAGTGGGATTAACAGAGACTGACGAAGGAAAAGCAGACAAACATTCAAATAGGCCTATTTGTTTCAGTACGCAGAGACCAATCGAATAAATAAATCCGTTGAAATACCCAATTCGATTTATTTTATTTTTTTTAATTTTATTTATTTAAGTGGAATGATCATTGTACTTCTCTCTTATCATTGCTTGGAAATAATAAAACGAGAGACAGTATTACCTGTATATGACTATATTCTATTGGTACTTAAAATAATTATTTTAGCGAATTTTGTGTTTTGTGTGCAATAACAAATCTTCAGAGTAAAGTTGTGTCTTACTAAGTTTTACATTTGCTAGATAATTGGTGAAACAGAAAAATGTCCATATTTAATCAGCTGCAACGTAGACAAATTTTAAAAAAATATTAATAATTAATTTGAAAAGATTAACGGTAAATTCTGGACGTCTTATCATTCCCGCTGTTATCACCATTAATGTTCCGTGATCTATACATTTTACTTCCGTGAATTTTCCGTAATTATAACGGCAAATTTCATTTAGTAAGTTTTCTTTGCGTTTACTTCCAAACCCATGTCCCTGCATGCGTATAACAGGTTGACTGCCACAGGGGTAAAGTGGTTTCCTTAGCTTGGGGCCACGCCGCGAAATTTTAAAATTACCATTATTTCTGTGATTTTAGTTTACTTCTATTAGTGAAAAATGTGGCAAAATAAATTTTCCGTTATTTTTTGTGATTTGAATAGGAGACCTTATTTTAGGTTTCGTGGCCTCTAAATGTAACTTTAGATTAGGAGGCCGCGAGACACGATTCCGTGTCTCAAAATTTTATTGAGAAGTACAACAAAGATACCGTCCCGAGTTGCCAGTTATATAAATAAATGAAATCATAAGAAAGGGACTATTGAAAGTTATAAATTGTATTTTTATTCAAAGAACTTTGACAGTATTGTAATTCTTATATTGGTAGTCATACCTTTCATGAAGGACGAAAAGACTTGATAAAAGTTCCATTGTGTTCAATGCAATGAAACACTATGCTTTTGAAAGAAACATTCTATGCACATTGGTATGTTGCACGCACTGCACTCATATGTGGTCTTTTTTGTGTTCTTTTGTGCAAACACACGTCCTAGTGTAGCAACTGTCGATTTATAGCAAGTTGGGCATTTATGTGGCTTCTCTAGTTTCTTTAACTGATGCTTTTTTGTTACATTCTTGATTTGCATGTTTGCTGTGCACGGTTTCTGAATCCAGTCTTTCGCAAGAAGTTCTCTGAAATGTATTATCTGGATTTTTTTTGCTTATTACACTTTGAAAAATTGAGAGAGCATTTATGACACATGTTCCCAACAAAAGATCGAACATAACTTTCCTGTACCACCTGATTGACCTTCTGAGAGAGCAACAATAGGCATTCATCTGATCGCACAAGTCTATATACATTTTACACTTATTATAATCAATTACGACTTCTGGCTTCAACACATCCTTTCCTTTCACTTTGATAGACTTCATTGTGTCCGTATGTTTGGTCGAAATCATTAGAACATCCCTTCTGTCTTTCCACTTTAACACAACAACATTGTTGTTGTTCTGACGAGCTATAATTTCCCCTTTCTTCAATTTCTACTTGCAAACTTCTGTAGGATTTTGTTTTCGGTTGCTTCTCAAAGTTCCTACAAGATGTGTTTGTCTAGTGTTCAATTCGTCAGCGAGTTCAACACGTGAGTACCAGTTATCTACCAACAGAGTTCTCCCAAAATCCAAATATGACTCAGTCAAGTCGAAGACTACTTTTGAGGCTACATACTTTCCAGGAACAGCTTCTTTTCCAGCGTAAATCTTGTAACTTAGGGTATAAAAATTACTTACACATAGCTTGAATATCTTTATTCCGTATCGATGCTTCTTGTTTTTCAAGTACTGTCTGAAATATATTCTTCCAAGCCGGTATAAGAACGTTTCTGAAATTGTACATAACTATATCAACTAATTCTTGAATCTTGTAAAGACGATCCCCCCTTGGAGCTTTGCTGTTGTCTGAGCAGTGGAACATGCTGAGCATTATTTCAAATCTGTTCCGGGTTATTACGTTTCGCTATGCGTTTCATAAAGATAGTCTTTACTCCAGTATTTGCTTGGATGTGGAATCTGTACGAGCCCCATCCACAGAAGTATGCCAATGAACTGCTTCATTTCAATTGGATTTGTATCAACCCATTTCTGAATGCGTGACTTGCTAGAAATATTTCGCTTGAGCTTTTGTTGTTGTGCGTAACGATTTGTCTCTCGCATTAGGAGATCAATGACATCAGTCACGAAAAGTTCAAAAAAATTCTACTGGGGAGCAATTTGCCATTGTTTCTATGATATCACTATTGATGCCAACAGGCTCATTTGAAGGATTTACTGAAGCTGATTCAATGAATTCATACTTCCAACGAGCTTCCAGATAATATTTTGCGATACATGCTGCGTTCCGGTGTGTGGGGAAGGGTTGATATTGGAATTCACAGAATCGTCACTACTAGAACTTGCATCTAAACTGAGCTCAAAATCAGGATCAGCACTATTGTCTGATATTTCTACTTCATCAGAAAGTTCACTTTCTTCCTTCAATTCGTCCAAAATATTTCGAAAATATTCAGCTTCCTTTTCATCCATAGCCCAATTGCACAAACAATATACACTCCAATGATAATTAATCAACAATGAAAAAAGGACAACAATTTTAGCGCAAAAGAACGTGAAACACTTGACAAAAATTCAGACAATCTAGCAGTTTACGACGACGATGACGGCTCAAAATAAACACAGACTAATAAGAACGTAATTAGGTTTCTTCTTCTTCTTCTTTTTTTGTCATTAGTAAAATTTTAAAATTTTCTTGAATGACAATTTTTATTGTTGATTGTATTGAAGAATTCAGCATTAACTACAATGAAACTGTAGCCGAAACTGATAAAGAAGATAAATACAGTACTTCGGAAAATTGATTTTGTAAAATAATACAGGGTTGAAATGCAACATATTATTTAACATATTGTGAACACATACTATAAAAAAATCCACAAGCTACGATCACTTTGCAACTTTCTGAGGCCAAACGAATATTTCAATCCATATTATCAAGTAGGCCTACGAGGTGAGATATTAATAAAGATCTCAAGGCCTGAAGCAGTTGTTGTAGTGAAACCTGAAGACGGGTCTCGTGGCCTACACAAGATATGTATGTGACACCAGATTTCGTGTCTCATGGCAGTCAACCTGTTAATAAGAAATCTGCATTTCTTTCTATTGCTATCCTATCATCACCTATTAAATTTACATCATCAGCATACGCCATAACCTAGCGAATACCATTCAACTCTATGCCCTGGTTGTTATCTTTGATTTTCCTTATAAGATACTCCAGGACAAAATTGAATAATAATGGAGACAACGCATCTCCTTGTTTCAGGCCATTCTCGACATAAAAACTCGCGGACAAGCATCTTCCTACTCGGACTTCACTTTGAGATTCATCTAAACTCACCTTAATTAATCTAACTAGCTTTCTCGATATTCCAAATTCTGTAAGAATGCTGTACAATGTTTCCCTCCTAACTGAATCGTAGGCCTTTCTAGAATCAATAAATAATTGATGTACTTGAATATTGTATTCCCATTCTTTTCGATTATTTGTCTAATGGTAAACATCTGGTCGATAGTTGAACGATTTCGTCTATACCCACACTGATAACTCCAATAATTTCATCTGCGTATGGGGTCAATCTTACTAATAGAATATTTGAGAGGATTTTGTAGGATGTTGGCAGAAGAGAAATGCCTCGATAATTAAAACAATCAGTTTCATTGCCTTTAGTGTAAATTGGAACAATGATTGATTATTTCCATTCTTGTGGCAATTGTTCGAGTTCCAGATAAGGAAAATGATTTTATCTTATTCCACAGTTTGTCCCCTCTAGTTAAAATTAGCTCAAAAGAGACCATTCCGATTTGGTGAATTCAATTGCTAAAAATGGTTGCTAGCGCTGGATTCAGCACCAATAGAAAGAGAGAAAAAGAGGGTGTTCAGTGGCAGACCGTATAGAGGGTGGGATATAAATGAGGGCAAAGTCCGAAGATAAAACGTAGAAAATGTTTAGAAATGCTATGTTAATTGTGAAACGAGCAGAGAGATTGAGGTCAAATGTTGGATATGAGGAATGTATGTAGAGCTCCACTGAATAGGAGTAATGTGAGTTATGGAGGACATCTGAAAAGCCGCCATTTTGGAATTAGCGCAAGGAAAGGGGTCATGTGACATATGACTCTTGACACACACCGTCTATTGAAATCAATAGTTGCAAATACAGTTTGAGACCTCTGTTTAATTGCAACTGTTATGGACCTCAAGAATGACTGTGTAATTGATACAAAAATGAAGATAATAGTGACCACATTTGAAAAACGATAAAGATCGACAATCAGGCTCGTCACAGCTGTCGCTAGTATTAAAATTGAAGCAGTAGTCAACAGGTGTCATGAGTGGTGTTTGCAAATATGCAGTTTTGTAGAAAGCATATCCATTCACAGTTTGGAACCTTGATGTTGTAAACTGGAAGTGGGTGGGTGATTGCTAGCCAATGTTGTCCCGTTGCCATGTTTTGAAGTCTGATGACAGAAGAACGGTGTCTGTTAGATATTTGAGTATCTTTTAGTTTCTCCCCCAATCTTGCACATATAAGATCTCCGTATATAGCGATAGCGAGCGAATGGAGTTAGAAGCTCGTTGTTTTCTATCTTTTATCACAATTTAGACAACCAAGGTACTCAGTTCTGGAGCCATGAAACGAGTTGGGGAAGATTCTAAACGCCATCCATATATTTTACGAAATTCTTATACAGACGGAAGAAGAACACATCCATCGGTTATATGACTGACGTGCAAAAATCAGGGATAAGGAGTCGGGTAAGTTCAACATTGTCCGGTTTCTGTACCAACTCTTCATCTTTATTGATTCTTTATGAATCAACGAGAAGCAGCAGTTTTGTCCGCTCTATAGAAGGCCAGAAAACGTCAGTCACGAACTATATCAGGTTGTCCTTGGTGATATTTGCACTTTTGCTAGCATATGAACGAATATTGGGAGAATCGGGACATTTGTTGGCTGGAAAGTGGCCACTTGACTCGGTGCAGAGGAGATACAAGGAACTTATTAATTTCTCATTCATGAAAACAACAGGATATATCAACATACTCTATTGGACTATTGATTTCAATAGAAGATGTGCGTCAAGAGCCAAATACCACATCACCCCTTTCCCGTGTATTCTTCTTGCGCTAATTCCAACATGGCGGATTTTCAGATGTCCCCCATGATTTACATTACGTCTATTCAGTGGAGTCTACAAGCATTCCTCATATCCAACATTTGACCTCAATCCCTCTACTCGTTTCACAATTAACATGGCATTTCTAGACATTTTCTATTTCTATCTTCGCACTTTGCCTTCTTGTATCCCTCACCCTGTATACGGACTGCCACTAAACATTCTTCTTTTTTCTGTTTCTTTTGGCGCTGAATCCAGCGCTAGCAATCATTTCCAGCAATTGAATTCATCAAATCGGAATGGCCCCTTGTCAATATATTTACGAACGCCATCATGTAGTCTTCACGATAAGGTTTTAGGATGTTGCAAAGTTAACGAGTCTAACGCTGTTGTCATTACAGTAGAGCGTCGATTATCCGAAGTAATTGGGGGACATGGGTGTTCGGAAAACTGGTTTGTTCGGATAATCGAACTGCACATGTTTATTTGCCAAAAAGAAGTACTGTACAGTAAATTTATTCATAAAAAGAAGTGTGCTGATTGTTGAAACACAGCGACTGGCGGCTTGGCCGGTCAGTAGCGCCTTATGAAGGCCCCATTAGAAGCAATGTTCCGCCAGCGGTGGCTTAGTGCGGCGACTACTGTGGGAAACTTGGTTTGGGAGTGAGGGGGATGATGGACGGTAGGGTGGAAGAGTAACAGGTGCGAGCGAGTACACAGTTCGGTTAAGCGGTCGTTCGGTTGACCGAGTTCGGATAATCGACGCTCTACTGTACTTTCAGACATGTAGCGCTCTTCAAAGCAAACGGTTAATAAGTCTAAAACAGAATTTCTATACCCAAACTTAAGAAGTTTTGTTCTGATACATGATTTGGTGGAAGAAGAAATGTTTCGCAAATGAGATCTGCCACGCATTTGTGAAGTGGCATAGCAAAGTGAAACCTTGAGATCTGTAACTAATATACAGGGTGAGCACAGAAACAGTCCCAGGTTTTAAATTAGTGTAAATTTAATATGCGAAGGAATATTTTGCTGAAATTTTGAACAGTGATACATAAACTCAAAAAGTTTTTGTAGCAATAATTGAAATTACAAACACTCGATGTGCGCGGGAAATATCGAGGCAGTAATCTAGCTCCAACCACACGTTGTGAAGCATATCCGGTGTGATGAAGTTGACAGCATCACTGATGCGTTCTTGGAGATCGTTCAGAGTTGCGGGTAGTGGAGGTGCATACACTTTGTTCTTCACAAATCCCCACAGAAAGAAGTCATAAACAGGTCAGGTGATTTTGGAGGCCACTTGCAAAGAACTTGATCATTGACTCCAGAGCGCCCTATCCATTGGTTTGGGAGGTTCTCGTTTAGAAACCTGCGTACAGCACGATGCCAATGTGGCGGTGCTCCATCTTGTTGTAGAACGAAGTCGTCTATCTCTGCATTACCAAGTTGCGGAATCAACCAGTTACGTAGTAATGCTAAGTAACTTTCAGCTGTAATTGTTTGCTCCTGAAAGAAGAACGGACCGTGCACTCGACGCTCTGATACTGCACAAAAAACATCGATTTTCGGTGAGTCACGTTCCACATTTACAGTTGCATGAAGTTTCTGGGTTCCCTATATGCTTACATTGTGTCCATTCACCTTTCCACTTAAGTCAAATGTCGCCTCATCGCTGAAAATCATCTTTGTCAGAAAGTTTTCGTCGTTCTCCATGAAATTTTGCATAGTCTCACAGAACTCATGGCGCTTTACCTTGTCTTGTGGGTATAACTCCTGAACCAACTGCAGTCGGTATGGGTAACACCGCAAACGCTTGTGTAAGATCTTGCTTACTGTTGTTTGTGGCATCTGCAATTCTCTGCTAGCTTTACGCGTAGACTTCTGTGGGCTGCGTACGAAATCTTATGTAAATCCTTTTGTAACTAGATTTAGTGATTTTTTGTAACTAGATTTAGTGATTTTTTTGTAATTTTGTGACTAGATTTAGTGATTTTTGTAACTAGATTTAGTAATTTTTTATAATTTTATAACTAGATTTAGTGATTTTTTGTAACTAGATTTAGTGATTTTTTTGTAATTTTGTGACTAGATTTAGTGATTTTTTATAATTTTGTAACTAGATTTAGTGATTTTTTGTAACTAGATTTAGTGATTTTTTATAATTTTATAACTAGATTTAGTGATTTTTGTAACTAGATTTAGTGAATTTTTTGTAATTTTGTAACTAGATTTACCGATTTTTTATAATTTTGTAACTAGGTTTAGTGATTTTTTAAATTTTGTAACTAGATTTAGTGACTTTTTGTAATTTTGTAACTAGATTTAGTGATTTTTTGTAATTTTGTAACTAGATTTAGTGATTTTTTGTAATTTTGTAACTAGATTTAGTGATTTTTTTGTAATTTTGTAACTAGATTTAGTGATTTTTTGTAGTTTTGTAACTAGATTTAGTGATTTTTTGGAATTTTGTGACTAGATTTAGTGATTTTTTAAAATTTTGTAACTAGATTTAGTGATTTTTTGTAACTAGATTTAGTGATTTTGTAGTTAGATGTAAGTTTTTATGATTTTAAATGTCATAAAAGCCTATGCGATCTCACTTTAACATTGTAGTTATGGGAATACTTTGCGCCGTGTAACTTTGTATAATTAGCTGGATCCTTCTGCGTTGGTTAAAAATATGTCCGAAATGGGTTGGTCTAGAGTTTTGGCCCAGAAGTGACCATGTCCTACTACTACAATGGATTTGTGTGTGGGTGGATCAGCATTAAATTGTCGTTTGAAATCACGCTGCACTCTCACAAAACTGCTTGTTTTTGCAAATTGTAAAACGCACCAGCTTCGTTGCTGTGGGGTGAACGCCATTTTCGATGTTACTGCCCTCTAGCTGCCCTGATCAGAACTAGGATTCTGTAAAGATATATGGGAAAATACTTTGAGTTTACTGAGCTCTGTACAAAATTTCATGTAAATATTCAATTAAATGTTAATTATATGGCACTTTAAAATCAGGTACTGTTTCTGTGCTCACGCTGTATAAGTTTCTAAGTTTGACATTGAGATGTTTTCTTTTTCTTAACAGGTTAACTGGGAAAAAACGGAAGCACTCGTTAAACTAATAATATAAGGAAAGTCCCAACTGGAGAGGAATGACAAATACTTTTACATCATTAAAACGTGTATATGTTCCGATTTAAGAATGCCAATTTTGTTTTCGCAACACGACTTACAATTTTGTTGATAATACTATTCTTACAAGTTACTGGATAATGTGAATTATGAACTGGAGGAATAATAGGATCGTACTTCTTTTTAAGACAAGAATGGGAATGCTATGACAGTTGATGGAAAACGGTAACGCAATGTTGTGATTAGTTTTTTGTGACCACATAAGCAGAATTAACATGAAACGCAACTGGTTTAAATAAGGTGACACTACCTCCCAAGAGACGTCTTGCTGTGTGGTGAGAAATTCCTGGGCCAAACTTTTCTTTTGAAGTGATGGCCAGAATTGGACAGCTAGGTTATGTTATCTCACTCCCTGTTACTACTTTATGCTGATGCTTCTGATATTTCAAAGGCCTACACGAACAAACCCGAACAGTGCAAGAAGTCAAGGAGGAAATTTATTTTGTTGTCAGCTACGTCAATGAACAAATATGTGCAAAAGTAATTATAAATTTAATTGAAATAGTGAAATCCTGCAGAGAAAATCATGGGTGACTCATATGGATCTTGGTGCAATAATGGTTTATCATAATCATTGGTATTCTGCTATTACTGGCAGGTCACTTGCTGCAACTGAGAAGCTTCCATGCTTCACGGTCTTCCGCTAACCTCTTTGTCTTCACGTATGATTTCTTTGTATTAATATCGTCTATTAATTGTAGTCTTCACTCTCTCTATATATATCTCTCTTTTTTCTGCCACAATACCCTCTAGCACGTCCCTCGTGATACAGTTCCTCCTTAGCCGATGCCCCAACCAGATTCTCTTCCTCTTCTCAATAATATCTAAAACTATTCTTTTCTCCTCCACTATTTTTAACACGTTCTTATTCGTTTTTCGCTCGACCCAGCTAATTCTTTCCATTCTTCTCCACACCCATATTTCGAAAGCTCCCAGTCATTTTTCATCATTTTTGCGTAATGTTCATGTTTCAATCCCATACAGCACAATACTCCACATGAAGCATTTTATGAGTTTTGTTCTCAACTATTTATTCAAGGTCTCACAAAGTAGTATATCTTCTTCCTAAAGGTTTCTTTCGACATTCCTATCCTCGCTTTTATTTCACGTTCACACTTCGTTCAGAAGCCTTTCCTAGATCAATAAATACAACATACACCTCTTGTACTTTTTCTATAAACCTTTCACCGACCACCCTTAACAATCCAATTGCATCTCTTGTGTCCATACCTCTCCAGAGCCCGAATTGTTTCTCCTCAACTTGTTCGTTTGTTTTTCCATACAACCTTCTGTGCGAATTCGAAGCAAAATTTTCGGTACATGAGATACGAGACTATTAATTCTATAATCCTCACATCTCTTTGGGTTCAATTTCTTAGCCATCGGTATTATGACGATCTTTAGGAAGTTTTTTGGCCATTCTCCTGTTTCATATATTTCATTGCACAGTCGGAATAATTATTTTTTGTCTTTTATATTCTTAATGAATTCGATTGGTATATTATTTATCCCGGTTGTCTTTCCATTCCTAATCCTGGACAGAGGCGGATCCAGGGGGAGAGATCGGGACGATTGCCGTCCCCAGAAGAGGAAACTTTTCTTAATATATATGTATAAATAAAACCCATCCCAGAGTTTGGAGCTCTTAAAAGTAGCCCTAAGTAGCAGTGTTACAACCCACTGCCCTCCAGAAATCCGTTCTGGATCCGCCCCTGATCCTGGATATATCCAAAAGAATACTAAACCCTTTATCATCCTCATCTAATCCATTTTATACTTCAACATCTAGACCACCTGATCTATTCCTACTCTCATAAATTACTCAACATATTCTTTTCATCTTCCTAAGACGTCACTTCTGTCGCTATGTTCTCATTCTTATTTTCTACTGCCATCGTATGAACTCCTTGTTTCCTCCCAAGTTCCAAAGATTTCACCTTCTTGTACATTTCCTCATGTTTACCAACTTTTTATAATTCTTCTATGTTCTCCCTTTTTTTTTTTTTTTTTTGTAAAACTATTCTCTTGCTCAGTCTGTTTCCCATCACAACTCATTGTTTAACTTCCTGTACATTTTTCTGCCCTCGTCTATATCAACCTGTTTCAACGTCTTCCTTTCTCTCATTTTCTGGAACATCTATTTTGTAACTCTTTTTTTTTTTTAAAGCCGTTTTGTGTTCACGGTAAATTACTACTTCTTTTGCAACCTGCTGTAAGCAAAATTTAATATGGTCCCATCCTCTGTTACTACTTGCATATATCCTTTCCTCGTTTGAGTGTTTTTCTTCGAATTTCTCAACGAAAATATTTTTTACTTCCTAGTTTTTCAACTTTTCAGTATTCAACCTCTTGTTGCGTACTTTTCATCTGTCTACATTTTTCAGTTGAATATTCACTTTGGCAAGCATAATATTATGATAATAGAAAATGTTAGCCCTGAGAAAGGTCTTTGGCGTTCTTCAAACTATTTCGATACCTGCCCTGAATCATAGATAGAGCCCGGGTTATATGTGATATAATTTTGCCTAATATGTACATAAATATGTAAGAAAAAAGCTAATTATATGTAGTGAAATATGTAACATCATTCAAATATGTAATATTAAAATATCGCTAAAATATATGTTTTGCTATATAATTTTGTTTCTTTATGCAATTTGAATACTTCATATTGTATTTCATCTAATTAAGCAAATTTGAAAATGAATTTGCTAAGCTTTCCAATAATTAGGTCATTCATTAAACATGAAACAAAACCCAGTTCAACTCGTAAAAATATATTTTGGAATATTAGTAGAGGGCATATGAAATATAATGGAAAGTTTTCACACTGTACTTACAAAAACTATTCTTGCAAGGATTTAGAAGTACACTGCACTCAGCTAAAGCAGTTCGTTGTTTATTTCTAAACAATCACTTGTAGTGTAACAGTTTAAGAAATGTTACAATTTTTATTATGTTCAAATTCAATCCAAACACTATCTGAGGCACTTATTTAGAAAAACAATGCACCACGATATATTTTGCGACGTTTTCAAAAGACATAGAAAGAGGCTTGTCTGACATGACATTTTCATAGGAAGAGAATTACCTTTTTACATCACATGATGTCACTGAGGGGTATTTCATGAAGTGAATTTTCTCGGGAGAAATATCATGCAGATCTTCTGTAACTTCTCTACTCAGGATTTTACACACACTGAGAAATGTGACGAACCCAGGGTTCCTTTCAACATCCTCCAGGTTCTTTCCAGCACCCTCTGGAACTTAGCGGCAACATTCACACCAGCTTCTTCTAGAACAACATCTAACTTCTTTCTCGCGTCCTCCAGGACACTCAGGATTCCAAGAGTCCAGAAGTTTCCAATTTCTTGATGCTCTTCAGAATCCAACCAAAATTGCTTGTAATGTACGCAAGCAAAGAAGACATCTCGAGATAAGAAAACTCAGCTTGTGCTTCACGCACGGAAACTGCACTGTCGGAAGGGAAAGAGTCTACAACGGATTTGACGCCCTCAAAATGTTCGTTGTAAAATGCCACTGCTTCTAGCCAAGTACCTCATCTTGTTAACACCGGCTCGGGAGGGAAAGGTACATTTGGCAAACGTTCCTTGAGACAGTGGACACTTTGGAGATCTTTCAAAAACACCGCTTTTCCACTGGAAATAAGTTTATTCACGTCAGGGAAGTTGCTTCTTACTTCCTCTGCGACACGTTAAAGTGCATGTGCATCACAAGTAAAGTGAACTAAGTTGGGCTAGAAAACTTTGAGTGCGTTACCTGCCTTTACCATGTATGCTGCAGAGTCGGTGTGAAAACAAGAACTTTCTCCTCTTCAACACCACGAGGCCACAGCACTTTCAGTCCATCATTTATGAGCCTTACCATGGAAGAATGATTGACACATTCAAGCTCCTTGCAATATATCAAGTAGGATTTGAAGGGTGAGTTGGGATCTAACTTGCAAACTATTAAATTTGCTACAAAGCGTCCCAAACTGTCGATGGTCTCGTCCGCAGCCACCTATATATAGGAATCATCGATCTGAGCGCGAATTGCTTGGGCACATTTGTTGTAGCAAGTATCGAGGTAGTTTTTCCGCAGTGTAGATTCATCCGGGATGTTTTGCTTCCAATCCTTCTTCAAGAAATTCCAGTATTCTGGCACTTGAATCTTGATCCAAGGAATGTTTGCAGCTATTATTGCACCACATATGTCCGCGAAAAGCTCATTCTCTGATGAAGACGATCCCAGTCGCATCTGCGTCAAAAGAACTTGATGGTGAGAAGAAGATTCCCGTTTCATGCTCGTGTGAAGTGCAGTTCGTATATGTTGTTCCAATTGCGATTTCAATGAGCAAGTTATCGTTTTGTTACATACTGTACAAATCACCACCTTACCATCAGTTGTAAAAGCATGATCTACAGTAACTCACGATTTTAACTTAGATGCTAGCGATGATGCAACCGGTGCCATGACAAAATATCGATACACAAAACCTCAATCCACCATAAACACGCCCACAAGATAATGTCTGTTCGTATGAAGAAATTTTCCAGAGTGCGGATACTTTTGTGTCAGACAGGACGGAGGGATGAAACTGGCAGGGTGACTTTCCTTGGAATAGTGACGGAATGAACTACCTCAAGAAGTGAAATCTTCAATGTCAGACATTTAAAATTAGGTTTGACATTCTGCTTCTCCCCATTCCTAAAGCTTGGAATGCAGTGCAGGACAGGACAAATTCCTCGGAAATTCCAGTAACATTTCTGCCAGTTGCGTTGTATTCCTTACAACATCCACAAGTAAAGAATGGCCAGAAATTACAAGAAACTGCTAAAATATTTGATTTTATGTCAAATACCTGAAAATATGTAAAAAGAAAAATGTAAAATAAAACCTAGGTACAATGATCTTGTTCACATGATCCGTGAAGATTTGAACTTTAGGCTCTAATCATAACATAGTCTATCTGATATCTTCCGCCGTATACGGGGGTTTTCATGTATATCTTCTTCTCTTGTGCTGGTTGAACCAAGTATTCCCAATTACTAGTGAATTCTGTTTACAGAAATTGACCAGTCTCTTTCCCTTTTAATTTCTTTTGCCTAAACCCTGTTTGCTTACGACACTACTTTCCTGGTTTTCTCCCACAACTGCATTGGAATCTCCCATTACAATTACAAATGCACCCTTCTTCTCCCTGTCTATAATTTCTTCTATTTTCTCATAATTTTCCCATACTTCTTCAGTTGTATGCGAAGTCGTCGGTGCGTGTGTCTATATCACTACTAGATCCTTCTTTTTTTTTTTTACTTTTTAAGTTTTAATATCATAACTCTATCATCAATAACTTATACTTTCACTACCTTCTCTTTTAAGCGTTTACCATGACTTATTCTGCATCATTACGACTGCCCTTTTCATTACCTGAGAAAACCATTCTATATTTTTCGCTGTTCAACATCCCATTATTACCTTCCCATCTAACTTCAAAAACTCCTACCAAATCTAGATTGTTTTGTTTCATTTTCTCTTTTAAATTTTCTAATTTCTGTCCCTGTAATATGATACTATGTTCCATATTTTATCCTAAATCTTTTGTTCTTGTATTTCTTTCTTTTTCTATCCATCTTCTTCACATTATCACTTTCTCCCCCAATAGTCTTTTCCAATGATTTAACCAACAATAATTTAAAAATTACAGAACATTGGCTTAA
Organism: Thermobia domestica; assembly: GCF_964235325.1. Classification (NCBI taxonomy): domain Eukaryota; kingdom Metazoa; phylum Arthropoda; class Insecta; order Zygentoma; family Lepismatidae; genus Thermobia; species Thermobia domestica. The sequence continues at coordinate 159,881,690 of NC_137462.1, forward strand.
AGTTTCGCATTCCCTTCTGAAAATTATTTTACAAAGCTTATAGTTGGAGCTGGTACAACGGAGCTTCCAACTTGTATGCTGCACTGTCGATTTGTATTGGTAGTTGATACTTATTTTGCAATTTGGTTTTAATTTATGTTTTGGACCTGGATGTTGGTTATAGCCTACTCCTATTGCATCCAGGCTCACATTATGCGGGATGCAATCTTTCATTCTTTAATCGGAATATTTATCCGTTGTAATGACGTAAAAAATTTACAATTTTGTAAATATATAGTATTTTAAGCGTATTAAATCCATCACTTTTAATTAGATACCCTTAACAACAACTGAAAATATCTGAAAAACTGCAACATTCTCATGTCTTAATTGAGTCCTGAAGAACTTGAAGCGGCAATTCAAAACGAAGAATCGTCCCATAAAAAAAAAAAAAAAAAAAAAAGATTAGTCTAATTATTTCAGAACAAAATGTGATATCAATCATTCGCTGCATTTGATTGTGGTGGTTAAATAGTGGCCCAGGTGTTTCAACCTGCTTGCGAATGAAAATATATGTAGTTTGTTAATTTTTATTTTATTTCATCCATAACAGGAAGAGTGTAGCTATCAGATTTGATTTTTAACTATGAAAATATTTGTTTTTACCTTTCATTCACCAATCCCACTCAACAAGATAAGACCGTTTGTACTAGAGCGATTTTATAGAGTGACTTTCAAAAGTTGCTTAGACACTCATTGGCCTAGAGACATGGAACAAGAGGCTTGGTATATATATTGATAGAATTGGACAAAGATTCACAAAATGGTAAACATAGTATATTCTTAAATTATCATATGCCTGGCTCTCAAATGTGGTTCTTATTTTGCCCAGCAGCGTCATTTCAGGTTTTGCTTTGTGGAGAGGGGAGGAAGGAATCTCCAATATAAGCAGAATTTCACATTTTTTCATTTATTACACTATTGATTAAGGGATGTCCAAAATTTTCCGAAATCGGAAATTTCAGTTTCCAGGATTTTTCCGAAATCGAAATTGTTTAAATTCCGGATTTTTCCGAAATCGGAATTTTTAAACTCCGGATTTTTCCGGATTCCGGAATTTTTCCGATTTTACTGAATTGGCTTATATCTATCTACATCAAATTCGGGAATATTGGCGCCTTGAAGTCCCAAATGACATCTCTGATTTTGTCCTGGTTCACAACTGTTATACATAATATAACGACTTTTAAAACCAAACTTTCTACACCTTTAATATGAGTCAACACACTTTATTACATTGCAAAATGATGGTAGTAGGCAATGCATCTGCTTATGTTTCTCCTTATACAGTAGTTCCAGTGAATGGTTTACTCACCTTCTTAATGGATGCACAATCAAGAAGCATGAAAATGTAAACAATGGGAGATCTTCCCTCATCACTGTCACCCATCACGACTTCTGTCAGCCTTGTGTCTTGAGATTCAAAGGCCGTTTAAATGTCAAGTGCAATGTTATGGCTTCCGAAAGCGTGTGTATATCACACCACATGCATCCACTTACAAATAATTTCTTAAACCTCACTGACCTTATTCGGTATCAATTACCATTTTTGAGATCATTTGAATTTACCGTCAGAGGCGGCTTGTAGGGGAAGTCACACTTGTAAAAACTATTTCTTTTTTCGCTTGAAACTCAAAGAAGACAATTTTGTTAATGCACTAATTGTTTTAAACAACAAATAATACATTAGATAACCTTTATTCCCTTACTTTCAAGTGATAAAATTTTATTTTTACCTGTATGACTTCCTTCATGAGCAGCCTCTGCTTCAGTTTAAAATTAAAACGACATAAATATTGTCTTTGTTGTTGCAAAAGCAAGGGAAGAATAATTGAAACACAATACATAATGTTAAAAATAATAATCAATAATAATTGGATGAAAAGAATTGAATTTAGTAATATAATATTACAAAATTTTGTACTAACCATACAAATAAGAAGCTTTATCTAAGAGTTGTAGCCGAATGCGAGCTCTACCCTTTGCCAAATATAGCTAGGCAAAGGAATTAACCAGTAGGGTGTCCAAAACTTTTCCGTTATGATTCTATCTAAATTGTGGGCCCTATACGAGAATTTGGAAATGTGAAAACTGGAGTGCAGGGTTAGACAAAGAATTAGAAATTTGGGACACGACGTATGCAGGAATTAAATACTAAATTTTAATATAAATGAAATGTATTACTCGTTTGATTTATCTGTGCATGTGTCAAAGTTGGGATCTTATTTTCTTGTTTACAAATGACGTCAGCCATATGGCAGGGTTGTTACAGGTACTGATTTTACCCGATATTTGTTTCATATACAGTTTTTCAAAAAAAAAAAAAAAAAAAACCAAAGGGATATACTGAAATCAATCATTTTTTTATTAAAGCAATCGTGCACATCCTTCAAGACATTTTGCGCTGAAGTACGTATATATATTACTTGGGCACTTTGCCCCCAGACCTTAACGTCGCATAGTGGTCGGAAACTGGAAAAAAGCGATCAAAAATCGCTTTTGTCAACTTTTCCGCCTATGAAATCGGTATTGATATTTAATTATAAGTATCTCTCCTGCTTCTAAACCCAGAGTCTCAGGACATAAGAATATTTTTGCTGTCCATAAAATGCATGTAAACATGAACAAATAAAAATGCCGAAAAATCAGTAAAAATGAACCAAACCATATGATATGTTTTAACGATTTATATCGTTCCTGAGGTAGATGAGAGCGGTTGAATAGTACATTGAACTCAAATAATGTGTGTTCAGTGAAGAGTTTTATTTGTTATCCATTGGCATATCATTTATATGATAGCTTTGTAAGTGTTACCGAAAAGTTACATATACGCTGATATTAATAGCTCTACAGTCTAAGCTTATCCTTGCTTATCTGCAAAATAAGGTTTATTGAGTTGACCATGAGTAGTACAAAGGTTGAGCATTGGAAGTAGCTGCAGCCAAGTGCAGCTGAAGGACTCAGTCCCATCTAACTGGAAATGCGTGATTAGTAATGTTGTTGTTGTGGTCGCAATCGGATCCGCTATCTGAGCCTTACAAAGGGAAAAGGTATATTGTCTGGTACGTAATTTGGATTGCCCATCGTCCCTAAATCAAAGTTGTAGTGAAAGCCTCATACATATTGCAGTGATAAGCTATCAGTCATGTGGAGCTGCTGTATATTACACGTCAGTGAATAGTATATAAAAAGATTTTATACTGAATCTTTTAATCTTACTGAAACAACGTAATTTTGGACTAAATTACATTCCAGTAAGTATTAGTGTTTCTTCGAAGATGGTGCGAGTGCAAAACCATCAACCTTAATTTTGTATCATAAAGCCAAACACACATTTGTTTTACACCGTCTTTTTATTAGCTGCACATACAATTAGAGGGAGAGCACACTGAACCTGTAACTGCTTCTTGGATGCATATTAACACCTGTCATAACTTCGCACTGGCTAACGATGTCCAATTCACATAAGGCGTCAACATTTGATGATTTGAATTTATAAAATGTATGTATGACTCACGATGGTGGATCTCAAGATGGCGGCTTTCATTGTTCTGTGTCCTCCCCAATTTCTCCTTATTTTTATTACTCCCTACATTGTTCCTTTGGTTATATTTTGCAGTATTAGTCATTTATGTAAGGGGTTTCCACACTTTTAGACCATCTTGTATATATAACTGCACATATTGCAGCAGGGGTTCATCGAATCACTTTCGCAGTAGTTGCAATCAATTTAGAAAGGTCAATTACGTATAGAACAATAGACAGACGTCCGTCTACTCCCATTGTTTCGGAATAAACTATTTTTGTCCGCTTTTTTCAAGTTTCCGACCGCTGTGCGTCGCACTATTCTAAATGCCAAAATTTTTCATACCTCCAACCTTAAGGAGTTCCGTGCTATGGTCATCTTATTTTAACAATTCCAACCCCAACTCTCTTTTCTTCACGCATTTTTTCTTCTCTTCTAGGGCAAATATAAAAAAAATGGAGAAAATCGTGTCTAATTATTTTAAATGAAAAGTACAAATACTGAATTTCATGTCTCTAACCTTAAGAGATTCCGAGATATGGACCAGAGTTGGCGTGGGTCAATGAAAACTTGACCCACGACCCACTGACCCACCACCCACCATGACCCACTGTGACCCACCACCCACTTACCCACTCTGACCCACCACCCACCATGAACCACTCTCATCCACTTTGACCTACTCTGACTCACCAAAATCCATCGTCATGAACTCTGAACACGATCCACGGCCTCTTCTGAACTGACTAAAGAGTTTACACTTGTAATAAAACAAGACTGTGAAATTGTCACTAATCGGAGTTTGAATTTCTAGTCAATCGCTCAAGCACCACTCTGTTACAATAACGGTGGATCTGACCTTTACGATATAAAATGGTAAAGTGTTTGTCAGTGAGGAAATTGAAACAGTTCGAGGTGGGGGGAAATTAGTGTGTGCCTAAAATATACTTGTACTAAGAGAGTATTTTTTCAAGTGTTGTTAATTTCTGAACGCATTCCACAAGAAACTTTTATTCGCAGGAAAATATCCCTGTACAATATGGAAAAGGTATGGTTTCTCAGTTCACAGTATTTTTCTCACAAAATACTTGAAAAATCAGTTGTTCATAAGGTATAAAGGTGCTCGGGTACCCTCTGTGAGAGTATCTCCATAAAGTATGCTCATAATTGTAATTTGTGTAATCACTAAAACACCACGTTAAATTTAAGTTACAAATATGCATAATTGCAATTATTATGAATATTTATTCAAAGTAGTATACGTAAAGCAAAGAAGAGACTTACTAAAAATTAGGTACAAAGTTGAATAACACAAATAAGCCATTAGTAATACAAGTATACATTTCCCGTAACTCGTAATTTTTCACCTTAAAACAAATCTGAAATCGGAATTATTTCCTGTTGGTAACTTTTTGGCGGTAAATCATCCGCAGTGGAATGATGTCCATCCTTCAGCCAAGAAATAACTAGCTCGTCTACTTTGAGCTTGTCTAGCGGTGGGCCATTAACAATGATGAACAACAAGTTAGACAATGTTTGAGCACTTAGTCTATTTCTAATATCAGTCATCTGTAAATTCATAAGGGGAAATCCCCATTGAATACGCGACAAAACGTACTAGCGACAAAACGTACCACCGACAAAACGTACCACTTACCCTGAGGGCTGCTTGTGAAGGGTTTTCTAAAAACACTTTAAATAATGACAAGCGACAAAACGTACCACTAGCCTGGAGGGCTACTTGCGAAGAGTCTTCCAATCAGCCATCAAATAATGTTAGGCGACAAAACGTACCAATTGATAGGACGGTATATAAGTATATATATATATCGGCCAAAATAAGGTTAAAAGTTGGACAGATTGGTGCTGAGAAAAGTACCGATGCAAGACTAAGACTAAGGCTAAGACTAAGACCATACCTGCAAGATTCTCGCCAGACCAAGACCAGCAAGAAACTTGCATATGCAATATTTGAATATTTGCTGATTTCCATCACACTTTATCCAGGCTTTGGACCAGAGACGGATAGGCATTATTAGAGGGGCGCGGGCGCTTTCTCCCACAAGGACCACCAGCATCTTAATGTCACAAATCAATTGACAATTAAAATCTGATATTCTTTCATCAGTATATTATTCTGAATTGTTCAAAATATTATATGAAGTTCAAGGAGAACGTATACTATATTACAAAATTAGCAGATGTTTTAGTGTACTAGTTTTTGATGCTACTGTATCTATCACTTTTGCATTCGAAATATTTTTTAATAAATCTTTTTCAATAGACATCAACAAAATGTTTTCAAATGTTCCTGAGACATGGTACTCGTTAGCCTATTTTTAATGTATTTCAGTTTATTTCAATTTTGAAAAATTTCTTTCACATGTTACCTGAGTTACGGGCAAAGTCAATAAAAATTTGTATGCTGGAAACCTGGATAAGTATTCCTGCACAAATTACAATTCTGCAAAATTAAAAAGCAGCACATTGGACAATTTTGCAACACGTTTTGCATTCGCTTTCCTTGTAAACAAATGTATTTTCTGCTAATTCTGAATCACTTGCACCATCAGCACAGTCATTTTTCCTCGGTTGTGCTCGTCATCATGACTGACTTTCAAGGATATCCACGTCCTTCAAAAGTCCAAGAGAATACATTTATAGTATCCTTGGAAACTTCTTAACTGAAGTTTTTCAGAAAATATCTAAGTTTATCGAAAGGCACGTCTGGAAGTTCTGTTACTTGGTTGAAGTGGCTAGGGTCCAAATAATCCATAAAGTACATTGCTTCTTGAATCTTGAAGAAATACTCCCAACTACCATGTCCAATTTTGTGTTGAATGCTTCGATGCAGTACCTGGTCATTGGATAGAAGCAGCTTCATCTTCATATTTACAGGAAAAATCTTTGTCCATCTCTGAAGGCGAATTGTCGACAGGAGAAAAAAAGAAATCACGTTCTAAGTCTTCAAATTTGTTATTGGCCCATTCTGCAAAGCTTAATGCTGCATTCTTAACGGATTCAAAATCATCTCTCTACTCTTTCAGTTGGAACAGAGTAGTCTGCACCATCCGATAGGACTACACTAGCAGCACCCTCTATTTGGAGATAGTTTGACAGAGAGGTCGTCACTTGAAATATCTTAAGGAACATTTCTGCTGTCCAAATTGTTTTGAACTTGAGAAGATCTTTTATATATCCTTTCGCTTTACACCTAACTTTTGGTTTGATATTTTCTGTAGAAGCAATTTTCTTAATTGTTATGGTCAGCTCTATATACAAAGCACTTTTTGGGTTCGAAAAATGACCAAACTTTTTCTGAAAAACAGTGTTTTCTACCATCTTGTTTCCACAATAATTGTAAGACGCCTTTGTTAACATTTGATCTTCCAAATGTACAATCGCTGATAAGACTCACGCATAAATATCGCACAGTCAACCAGCAGAACAATGACACAGAATCAACGCAATTTTTTGTCAGATCACATATGACATGATTGAGTATATGAGCGTAACACCACACGTGTAACTGAGTTTCTTAGTAGTTAAGCGGTTAGCGTATGCGCCTTTGCCGTGGGAGACTTGGGTTCGATTCCCGGCGGAAGCTCATGTGCTTCGGATTTCCCGTAAATCAGTATGTCCTGTCTCATATAGCCTCGCTGATAAAAGGGCCGTTAAACTCAAAATCAACTGAATCACACGTGTAACTGATCATAGATGAATTGAAAAAATCCGAATATTGTCCTTGCATGTTACTTGAGCCATCGGTTGAATTTCAAATACACTTCTTAATATCAAGGTTCAACTTCTGCAGAATTTCCAGCAGTAAACCGCAAAGACACTGGCCTGTGGTAGATATGCATTTTACAATGACAACAATACTTTGTTTAACAACCATTTTAACAACGTACCGTAAAACAACAGAGCACTGGCCTGAAACTACTATATCTTAAGTAATGTCTAATAGAACAGAAAATATTGAAGCTTGAGAGACTTCTTTCGAAATATCTTCTCTGATAAGTGTGCTGATAGCATTCAAAACATAATTCACCATGTCTAGTAAAAGTTATGCGACCACTATTCTGCTTACTTCCTCGTATATGACTCTTCTCGGTGACCTTATCTAAATTACTTTTAAGCGGAAGATCAAATTTGCTTAAGAAAGGAATAATATCCAAAAAGTTTCCATAATATCCAAGATCCATAGCTGTGTCTTTCAGTTTATAGGCTGCTACATTTCCTCTGTAAATGAGCCCTCTTTTACCAATGAGTTTCTGCACTTTGACAATTTGATACATTACCTGTCTGTTCTTCTCAACCTTATACTGCCGTTGTTTTACCTGTTCATGAGGAAGTAGTTTCTTAACATGAAGTAGTACGTTTTGTCGCGGATTAAATATTCGAAATGTTTTAATTAGTCCATGACAGGTTGTAATTTATATAAGTGGTACGTTTTGTCGTGGAATAAATATCAGAAATGCTTTAATTAATCCATGATAGGTTGTCATTTATGACAGGTCGTCAAAAGTGGTACGTTTTGTCGCGAAAATTCAAGTGGTACGTTTTGTCGCTGGTACGTTTTGTCGGGACACCATCCCCATTCCCATTCTGTCGTGGAAATTGATAATACTTTTACCCGATTTCTGCAACTTCTCATCGACAATCTACTTGTTAGACTTAAGTCTGATAACGATTTTTCTTGGTCAGGTTTGAAATACTCAGCAAGAAGTATAATCTCTCTATCACCATACAACATCTTTTCCATATCGACCATGTCAGTTGGCAATGTCGACCCATGTAGAACAGAAACTTCGTCTTCCACGCCTTTGATAGGGAATCTTGTGAATAAATTATCAATTAAAACCTGATAAACTGATGATTTCTTATTTGTTTATAAATTTAATTTTTGTATTTACACATGAAGGTTTGATACCATTACCAAGTTCCCTCCCCCGTCTAGAAAGCGAAAGAGAACGAGGTTCCTGGAAAGTGTTCAGAGGTGAATGGGAATTTCCCTCCTTCTTCAACTTCAATTACCACACTGCTGTTTGCCATGTGCCAAATTACGATGAATTTCAACTAAATTATCATAGTATAATTATTTCCTTGTTGAATTATCAATACTTTTCAGTGGAAAAAAGGATGAAATTTCGAAGTTCCAAATCAAAGTAGACCAACGTAAAGGGAAAAAAGTGTAAAATTTTCCATACAATTATGCGTACAATCCAAACTTCAAATTTCCGTGTAATTAAGCTTACAGTACAAATTTTATGCCTATTTTTCTCACAACTTTATGGGTTGATTGCCCTGTGCTGTAAGCGCTCGATATAATAAACATAAGCTTCAGCAATTATTATAACAGAAAGCAATGGATATATGAAGCCAAGCACTGTATTTTTTGTTTCTAATTTTTTTTCTTAAATAACATCGATCGTTTTCGATCATTTTTACAAACCAATTCACTACCAATTTTCCATATATAGAAAGTGCCCCCTCCCCCACATAAAGGAGAATTTTAAAAAAAATCCTAGGACACACACTGTTTATTTTCAATAAAGAGTTAATACACTGAATTTCATCTCCGTAAGTTTAACGGCTTGCGAGATACTATTTTTTTCCCCGCAAAAATTCGGATCCTCACTACCTCCTTAGGATATTATGCATTATAATAAAAGCAATATAACATTTCAATTTGGATTAAGGCCTAACTATATACCAAGTAATTTCATTTGACTTTGCAATTTGACCATGATGATCAGGCACATTCAATTTTTTATATAATAATTTATATATTACAGTGATTCAAAAATGTATTTTTTCCAGTAGTTAGCTCTAAAAACTCACAGGTCTCGAAAGCCAAGTAGTAGTGTAAGTCCTATTGCTATTATTACTATTAAAAATATCAATATCCAAAAGTGCCTGAAGTTCTTTTTTCACTTGGTTAGATATACTCACCTCAGGTAAGTAGACAGAAACAAATGGAAAAGGAAGGGAAATGAAAATCTTGAAAGTAAAACGCAGACAAATTTACCAATCTTCACAAGATACTGTCTACAATGCAGTGAGCAGAGAGGGTCGATAGATCATACTGAGTTGGTGGGTCGCAGTGGGTCACGGTGGGTGATGGGTCACAGTGAGTCACATGCTGTTGACCCACGACCCACTGACCCACCCAAAAAACTTTACCCACTTGACCCACTGACCCACCGACCCACTCCATCTCTGATATGAACATCATTAGTGTAGCTTATTGCGGGTCTTTCCCCAGATTTTTTGAGGCAATTTTCAAAAAATAAATAAAACACTGTCTAAAAATGCAACTTAACATAGTTCATGTCACATTTCTATTAGCAAATCGTCAAAAGAATAACTACAAACATCCTAAAATAATTGTTCTTAAAGTATATTAAAAAACAAGCTTCCCTATGGTGAATGTAATTTGTTGAAATGCTCAATCTTCAAACGGGAAGAATAGGTTTATGAAAGGTCTATGAAGGTTATATTTGAACCCCTTTCTCCCTTTTAAGATTTCAATCAACAAATGCTGATAAAACTCAGTAAATCCAAGTGTCAACTATGTCTGAAAAATTGTTTTAACACGTTCGCTGCTGAGAACGCCCATCGGCGTCCAGTACTGAATTTGGCATATGCGCCGGACGCCTCTCGGCGCTTGTCCCTGCAGTTGATTCACTTTCCCTCCAATACCTGCACTAGAGCTGGCGGGAAAGTGAATCAGCTGCAGGGACAAGCGCCGAGAGGCGTCCGGCGCATATGCCAAATTCAGTACTGGACGCCGACGGGCGTCCTCAGCAGCGAACGTGTTAAGTGACTCAACCGTTTCCTCACGTTAGTCATTTTATGAATACAAAGTGGAGAGTCTAAATATTAATTGGCTCCATCACCCCCATTCTCCCGCTCTTTAAAAGCATTTCTTTTTTAAACACTGGGACGTGTGTCAACTTATGTATAGTGAGAAGTTTATGTACCGAGTTTTCCATCTCCCTAATGTGAGAGGCCCCTTCTCTTCTCTCTTCCTTTTTAAGGATTTGAACTCTTTTTAAGGATAAAAAGGATTTAAACTCTTCTCTCTTCCTTTTTAAGATAAGCATATCAATCAAAATGACACACCAAAAAACATGGTTCGCCTACGATCTCTTTCCTACAGTTATCTATAAGTATGTCAAGCCAACGGTGTGAATTCGTATGACGGACAAACTTACATTCAGCTTGACACGTAAGGAGATCACAGTCACGTTTGAATCATGATCATCTGGAAGTTCAATAATTGTTCAGTGAACCTTTGCTACGTTGGTCATCACTTTTCCAACTGTACTTAAAAAAAATAGTGCATAACTTGAATAAAAATATTAAATGATCTCAATCAACAGAGACCGGACACACAGTAGAATAGGATCCCAGGAAACTACTTAACACATCTCCACGTAAAACTAAAGCAAATTCTGACTTCACAAGGACTTTTCAAGTGAATTCTTTATTATGTATAAATTCTTTCTTTGAAAATGCAATTATATTTAAGAGTTAAAGCATACAATACTATGCTGGAAGTTATAAAAGCAATATAGTGTTGTGTAATACTGGGCAGACAATGTTTTATTAATTGATATTAGCCGCTTTTGTAAATTATTGATGAAGTTTTGTTGTAATGTTAATTGTGGTGGTACAATGTTTTGAGCAGCGGCGCAAATCTGTCTTCAACATTGGGGGGGGGGGGGACAAGTGAGACCGTTTCTTTTTTTCTTTTTTTTCTTTTAAGGGATGCTGAAAATAATTGTGAAGTTGAAGAACAATCCTGTGGAGGATCAGGGAGCAGAGTTGTCATCAACATTCGGAGGCGGGCATGTTTTACTGTAAGCTTATTCTGGGGGAACATCAATTTCATCTCACTTTCCTTTGTGGCAATCGGACACAAATCATCACACTTTTCCCAAAAAATACATTTCAAATCGGATTATTGGGGGGACAGTCCCCTCCAGTTTCAAGATTGGAGGGGACATGTCTTCCTTATTCCCCCATGGATTTGCGCAAGTGGTTTTGAGTATGGACTTAGACTTAGGGGAAATCCACAAATGATGATTATTTAGTGCAGACTTTAACGAAAAAATGAAATTAAATCTTTGAGTTTTACGTCCCACGCTTATGCCGGTTAGGCTAAAGGAGACTGTGATAATGAGTAATGAATGAAATGGTGGAATGAAGAAAGTGGGAGGAAACGGGAGAACCCCAGAAAAGCCACGCACACGGTGTTTGTCCACCACAAAGTTCACTTGGCGAGGGCTGGGATTGAACCCGGCACCCCAAGCACCAGAGGTGAACGCACTACCACTGAGCCACCGCGGCCCCCAGATTTTAACGAGTAGAAAGTTTAAGGACATTATAATAAACTAATAAATGCACCCACGTGTTGCTGCGAGTAATTTTGAGTTCCTCGTTCTGCATCTTTCGTATAGAACTTATCTGAAATCAAAGTCTCCTGCATTTGATATTTACTAATAAAGAATTGATTGTTGTATGTGTGCATAAAGTATTTGCACATAAGATACATAGTAATTTACTTCTAATAAAAAGGAAAGATGTCCATAATTATAATACTACAAAAAAGGAATGGAGTTGAAATAGACAATGTTAATTCAACAACCTATGATATAAAGTGTTAAGTATAATATCAATCAAACTTACAATAGATGGAAATTCAATCCCATTATTCAAAAAAGAAAATAAAAGTTACTTTTGAAATGAATAAAGAATAACTCAAGTTATAAAAAATGAAAAAAATAAAGCTTAGAGATGCTGATACAAAAATACGAACATATTATAAGATAAAAATACTTAGTGCCTTAATATGAGCAAATGATCATATTATTTTGATTACCTACTTCTCATTCTTTGCTTTTCAATCTTCAATGCCTGTCAATATACCATATGGGAATTTTCGAATTATCAATTCCCTTTATTAAATAAATAAAATTGGAACACATCGTAGAGACATATTAGAGAACTACACAACTCCTCCTTCTTTCATTAGGTCAAACGTTAGGAAAAACTTAAACAAGTCAATATGATCTTGAAGCTTTGCTGGTGTCTACTATTAATCCAATGTTCTCGGGATAGCTGCCAGAGTGAGTGTTGCTGTGCTGAGCTTTCGTTACCATACAGCGGCAACATCTTCAGAATAGCTCTGAAAATGTTGCCGCTGTATGGTAACGAAAGCTCAGCACAGCAACACTCACTCTGGCAGCAATCCCGAGAACATTGGATTAATACCTAAACAAGTCCCTAATTATCATTTTAAATGAAGACCCCAAATGAATTTCATATCTCTAAAGGATTCCGAGAACAATTGTAACCGTCTTCCTCCTATCTTCCCTTCTAGGTCATTTTTTTAAATACTGTAACATATATTTAATTATTTTAAATGAAAAATGTACATAAAAAAATTCATATCTCTAACCTTACGATATTCCGAGATATGGACATATTATTATTTTCATCCCGCATCACCCCGTTTCCACGTAGAATTTCCAAAAATCATTCCTTAATGGTACCTAACGTTGCAAATCCTATGTACTATCCAATTTTTTAAGTTTCAAGCTTAGGCACTGACGTCAGGACTTCTTTTATATAAAGAGAAATCAGTGTAGTTTTAATCAGTCGTTCTTTTAGAAAAGCTGTTCTGGGGGGGCACTGCTGGTAGGCCTACTATTCTATTTATTATTATATTATAGAAGTATTATTTTGGTCTCCTTCGGGGGGCACTATCAAAGCTCCGCTGGAAGCAACACTGGTACCTGTATGGCTAAGGTTTTAGTCCGTTAATATTGATCCTACATATTTGAAATTATCCACTTTATCGAAAGTATTATTTGATATTTTAATGCATCCATAATTTACAGTATTGCTATCCCGATGAACTTCCATGTTTTTAGTTTTCTCTGCGTTTATTTCTAAATCCATGTCGTAGCAAGCATTTAATAAGACTTCTGCATTTCTTTCTATTGTTCTAGTATATTTATCAGAAAAATATTTGATAATTCTATATATTCTGAAATAATATACATTTAGGATGCTATACATGTTTTGTGGGGAAAAGTTCAGATAACTACAGAATGTATTTCATCTATACAAAGGTCTTGGACTGCTGAAAGTGGAGAAGTCATAAAGGAAAAGAAACTTAGTGAAGTGTATCGTCCAGAGATCATCCATCCAGCCCTGATGTAGTGAAAGAGAGTCGGATAAGCTTAAAGAGTCAAAGGAGAGCCACTCTGGACCAACCAGACCGTGGACCCAGAATTTATGCTTTGTGCGTTGTCTAACTGCAGCTTTTTCCTCTTTTTTCTTGTTTCTCCTGCGGACCACAAAACGCCTTTTTCCACTGCAGCCAATGGCGCATGCGTCATGGATGTTGCGCAGGTATATATACTAGATATGATACAACAACAAAAGTTAGTGAAATTTGTTTATCATTGTGTACAGAAGTGTTGTTTTGAAAATGAAGGTAAGAACATCAAACCTTCAAGTGCATAATACTCTATCAAGAGTAAATAATTATAATGCTTAAATGAAAATCTGTCGTATTATGGATTTTGCATTTAATGATAACTTTGTTTTAAAATATACATATATTAAGGGAAAATATATTTGCAATTTATCGGAGTTGATAAATATTTTAAGATTGAAACAATAGTCTGGTATAATTTGCAAAATGTAACATGCAAAATTACTCATATGGAATCATATGAGTTCAATCTAGGAATTTCTGTACATACGAAATATTACTTACTCCAGCAGTGACTTTAAAAAAATAACGTAAAAGTAAGAAATTATTAGCTAAAGACTTTTCATGAAGCATTACAATACACTGTGTTAAGCTGATCGTTGAAGTTTACAGCGTTCTTTTAAAATGTTGCAAAGCGTATCAAATATAGGCTAATACAATCATTTTACAACGAAATTTTTTCACATTTACTGTATCGTTTAATGTGTCTTCAGGAAATTTAGAATCGTCGAAATCGAAACGACACCGCTATTCGCAGAAAATTCTAGTTAAGTCCCTCAAAAAGCTTTTTAAAAGTTAATAGAACGCTCTTGAATATCAACAGTGTAATTTTGTAGCAGTTCATGTGGTTATTAAGAGAAATTGTTATTTGTAGAGCATTATTCTTCTGTGTTATTCCTAGATCAGTATTAAGATGAATGTAAAGACTCGACTATTGTCACTAGATGACGTCACATTCTCTCTTCCTTTTTAATGTATTTTGTAGAGAACAGCAATATTCCCATAAATTCAACCATATTCAAGAAATCAAAATTCAAATTTTATGCGGAAAACAAAGTGAATCATTAATCAGGGATTCTTTCAACAAAGAAAGAAAAAAAAAAGCAGCCCTGAGTGTAAAGTTTGAATATTCATTTCTTAAACTTAGTAGAATTATTGTGAATTGGACGCTCCCTACGAGTTAACTTCCCAAGTTGGTCGCCCGTTTCTAGCAAAATTTTGAAAATTTCCCAGGAAGAAATGGATGATTTTCTCGTTTCTGTGCTTGATAACACGTAAGGAGAGCAAACATGGGAACTATTTGGCAAGCGGAGGGAACTATGTCGCTCAACATTACTGCATGGTTGGGTTGTGGGAAAGTAACGAGCATTTGTATTCTGAACATGGCTGTAGGTGTACAGAGACGCTTCAGTTGATATCCTTATCCAGATACGAGAAACTATTATACATTTTATTAATTTTAACAAAATGGGTTCAAACTTCCCTAACCTTAAGCTAACCGGATCCTACCCTATGCTACTTATCTACTCTACTCTACCCTGCCCTACTCTATTATACCTTTTTAAAAGGTTCTAAAGATTGATGATTTTTATACTTTCGTAGCTTTATTACGCTTTTTGTCGAAAACCAGGCGGACGATCACCTTCGGAATAAATATCCTCCGTAACAAAATACATTGAAAAGATAGCAATACATTTCTGCTATAAGTTAGTTAGTAGCGCTCCTTTAAAGTTTCCTTAATATATTGTTCTTTTTACTGATAGAAAGCGGCGTTTCCATAGATTCTATGAATGCTATACCGGTGGTAACTTGTGACTCTTGAGCCAGTCCGTGATCCGGAAGGTGAGAGATATTTAGGATTCAGAACCCTCAGATATTCTGAAAGTTACAGTGAATAAAATTTCAAGTCTTAAAAGAAGACAATGTCTTCCATCGATTTCTTCTCGTCTCGTTAATGAACTTAAAAAGTTCGTTACTGAATTCTCTATGTCTGTGTGTCTGTTTGTCTATCTCTCTGTCCGTCTGTCTGTTATTTGCGATTATTTCAATTTTGAACCCTGCATTCGATAGAGCATCAAAAACTATCAGAGAAAGTGATTGAATTTTCTGCGTCACTCTTACCGTTTCCGAGATATTGGCCAAAAAAT
The DNA here is from genome assembly GCF_964235325.1 of Thermobia domestica. NCBI lineage: Eukaryota > Metazoa > Arthropoda > Insecta > Zygentoma > Lepismatidae > Thermobia > Thermobia domestica. Next base: position 159,897,696 of record NC_137462.1, read on the forward strand.
GTCCAATTGCCAGAGATTTAAGGAGCCATATCTCGGGAACCGCAAGTAATACAGAGGTGGTATTGGTGATGATTAATATCTAAAAGGAAGGTAAATATTTTGGTTAAAAAATAAAAAAACAATAACTGGTGGCCACTGTTCAACTGGCCACTGGTTTGGCCAGTGGCCACCAATTAATATCGGTACCAAAATGTTTACTATCCTCTTAAGTATTGATTAAGACCAATATCATCTCTCTATGACTTACCGTTCCCGTGATATTGGTCAAAAATGGCCAATTTCTAGATATTTAAAAAGCTTGGGAGCTATAAGTTATAGAGAGGTTATGTTGATCAATACCTAAGAGGATGGTAAATATTTTGGTACCAAATAGTAACCAGTGACCACTGATTAACTGTCTACTGGCCAACTGACCACCGTCTCCCAGATATTAGCCAAAAAGTTCAAATTTCTAGATATTTAAGCAGCCATATCTCGAGAAGTGTAAGTTATATAGAGATGATATTTTGCGAGAAAGAGAACAAGGTGTGAATAAAAAGATTTTATGTACGTCTTAGATAGCGAACACTGATTTAATGTTTCATTATTCGTAATATAAAAACTACAAATTGATAATGTGATTGTACGAACACAATGAAGAGAATTTATCGACGTTTAAAGATACGAAAGTAATCACATAATGTACTTTACTAACAAATATGGTTTAAATTGTTACATTCTTGAACCACTCGCAACGCGGAAGGATTCTGGTAACTTGTAGATAAAATTAAGGGGGAGGGAATTAGGACATAAATTTTGTAAATAAATTTACGAAACGGTACGACACGAGAAAAGTTTTCAAGATTCAAGACGATGTTCACAAAATTTACGAAGACTAAATAGAAAAAACTGATTTCTCGTTTCGGGGGCAACATTACTGTTTGGTAACGCACTAATCAATAATGAGGAACTAATTGGCGACACTGGCTGTTAAATTACATTGTAAAAGTTTCAAATTATATTTTCCATTTTGCAAGGTTTTGAAAGGTGAGACTATCCTTAAAATCTAACAAACAGCTTTAAAATTGGCTGATTGGTCAGACCTGAACTATCATTTTTAGCTCAATAGTTTATGACAAGTGAATCTACATATTAACATACCACGTGCACATTTATGCAATGCTAGAATTTTTGGTGGTTATGCGCTAGACTATTTTGAAAAAAAAAAATATATATTCACCTCCGTATACGGTCGTTCTTTCCTACATTTGAGGTAAGTATATATGCTGGTGCATGTACGTCCCATTATACTTCTGCACATGTACTTTTAACGAAACGAAATCCAACGAAGTTACTTACATCAAAGGTAGAAATGTTAAGTGATAGCTGTTAAGGCTACAATAGAATTCAGTGGATTAAAATACCAATGAGAATTGTGGAGATACGTGAAATGAGCCTTTTCAATATTTTTTTTCTTACTGCGTATGTATGAATAGAAAATGATTCGTGTATTATTCGTGAAATGCAATAATGTATATCACTAATTGCATATCCTCGTTTTATTCAGATAAAAATGTCACTGGTGTAAAATAAATCTAAAAGAGAAATTATTACTTTATGCACGACACGATACATCTTACACTGCACTTTGGTGCTTCAAATTTCAAATCAATGCACTTTGTAATGCGTTTGACCAAGCACTTCTCCAGGATTTTTTTTCCAAGGGAGGAGACGGCAATATAACGATTCCAGTGGGACCAATAGAACGCTTTCAAGGAGTGCAAAGAATATTTCCTAAAGTGCAAAAGAACGATTCCAATGGGAAGCAAGAGACCGACATAACATTTACAAGCACAATCATGAGTACACACATATTTTGATACAGATGCGCTCAAAATGAATTTACATTATTAAGATTATTTAAATTACAAATTTAATTACTAAATATTAGAACTGTGTATCACAAAATTTAATTTTCACGAACCAAGTGATATGTAACTAAATTTGAAGAAGAAATCAGAAAAATCATCATAGAAAGCGCAAGTCATCATGTTATTTCTTGATAGCTAATAGTAAAGAAAAGAATGATAAAGTATTGAATACCTGAATAAACGAATGATAATATATTGACGGTAATAAAGTTACAGTAATTAGTACTCTTTCTGGCAGGGTTGTTTCTGCGTATGCTATGAAAATAATTCAGAAAGTATGAGTTTATTTTTATGATTTTGTCTAATCAGAGCGACTCACACATACATAAATAAAACGAAATCTTTTTGGTTTTATGCCCCACAGATAGTCGAGCAGGCTCAAGGAGAGACGGATGATTAATGAAATGAATTATTATGAAAAAATTGATAGAATTAGAATGTGGGAGTAAAATGAGGGAACTCAGAGAAAATATAAAGACAGGAAATTGTCCACTACAAAGCCACATAACCTAAGATCGAAATAAATCCCTTCTCCCTCATACACAAACACACAGACACACATACACAATATATGATTCTTAGTTAAACTCTTCGTTTGAAAAGCGTAAAGATAGAACGAATGATAAACAAGCAGGTTCATGATAATTGAAAGAATTCGTAAAATTAGAAAGTAAAAAAAAAGAAAGAATAAAAAATAAAGAGAAAAAGAAACCCCTTAAATATAATCCCCCTCACAATTCAGACAGGTTCCTATCTAGCCCATCGATTAATCAGTCACTGACTTTTTCAAGACACGAATTTAGGCGAGATGGGGATTCCCATCTTCCCTAATCCCATCTTGCCTAAAATAGTGGCGAAGGAATTTCTGCACTAATGAGGGAATTTTTATACTACATTAATAAGGATACGCAATACGAAATTGTGAAATCGTAAAAGCACTACAAAATCGTTACATGGAAATCAATAAGGTAATTCCAATATTGATAGTCTCTATCAATATGAAATATTAATTTCTAAAATTAAATAAAATTATTAGAGTTGGTTTCGAGTAAATTGAGCTTTGATTTTCACTTTACAGTATGTATATTACTCTTCCACTCTGTAGAATTTCAGGAAGGCTTTAAAATTTGGTATCTAGGCATGTTTACGTACCAATGGATGAATGGAAAAAAAATAGACTGACGAACAGATAGCCATACATAAGGAATAACTTATTCCGCATGTATGGGCCATACAACATGTGAATCGGTTGAAATATCGAATTCGATTTTGTTTAGTTTTTTTTTTTTTTTTTTTCATTCAGAAGAACAAGCAATGTGCGGATTAAGATCTAATAAATCTTGCAAGTTATCATGGAGACGATGAGCACGTCGTTTAAGACAAGTGCTTTCTTGCCTTTTAGAACTGATGGGTACTTGTATGAAATTTTGATGTTTGTTTTATCACTAATGTATTGTGGAAGCGAGGATAGGTTTCTTCTTCTTCTTCTTCATTATCATAATCATACTATTATTATTATTATTATTATTATTATTATTATTATTATTATTATTATTATTATTATTATTGGAGATTTTTATCTCCTTATTCGGTACCAATTTCACTTCTTTCCCCCTCAACCATACATTGGTGGACAATATGGATAATATTTTTAAAAAAATCTCCTCTTGATAGAACAGTTTTTTTTTTTTTTTAAAAAAAGTTCAATCATCTTATCTTTTAAAAGAACAGTATTTAAACATTACCATAAGGCTGCAGAACGTCTCTGGTAGGTTAGCTAATATCTGTTTAAAAAAAATAAAAAATGGAACACATTTCTTGGACCACTTTTTTTTTTTTTTTTTTTTTACTGTTGTGTGTTCGTATTGATCTATGAAATGAAATGAAATCTTTAAGTTTTACGTTACACAGTTATGCCAGCTAGGCTAAAGGAGACGGTGATGATGAGAAATGAATGAAATGGTGGAATAAAGAAAGTGGGAGGAAACGGGAAAACCCTGAGAAAAAAAAAACACACACACGGTGTTTGTCCATCACAAAGTTCACTTGTATTGATCTAGTTCACCGTTATTACTTACTAGCATTTTGTGATATTAATGCAAAAATATGTTACTTCTTGATTCTAGTAACTTTTCAGTTACTTAGTAGTAATATTACGTATTTCAACGCAAAAATCAACATACAGATCTGACTAGGCAATCACAGGGAACGTAAGCTTAACGCCCTTCGGCTATACAGAAGCCCTGTTGGCATTATTACATCTGTCATACATAGGCAAACTAACTTGTAATTTCTTATACATATGTATGCGTATTATTATTATTATTATTATTGTTATTATTATTATTATTATTATTATTATTTTCTTTTTGTAAAAGTAGTCTGAAGTTTTCACAGAAAGAAAACAATTGAAATATGAGAACAGAAAATGATCAATCATCGATTAACGTTTACTAATATACTTCTTGTATACTAAATTCTTGAGGGGAGGCATACGTCAGGTGCGAGTGGTTCTTGGTTCGATCCCAGACCACGTTGTTGAAAACATCGAGTTCGTTGGATTTCTCAGGAGTTTCCCATTACCTCCTACATCATTCCATTTACTATTTCATGTTCATTATCTTTTATTAATCATCCGTCTCCTTTAACGTACAGAACGTAACCGAAGGCATAAACTGAAATTTCATTTCTACTAAGTCCTCCAATCGTTCACTATGAAAGTATACCATGTGAATTTAAATCATTTATACAACTTTAGACTTTAATAAATTTAAAACTATACTAGATAATAGCAAACGGTTTTCCATGTATTGTTATGGGAATAATTAAGGATATCGCCTGTTGCTTGATAGCCTACTCGCAGTACTATTGGGATTGGCGGGTTAGTATAATTCTCAGGATCTTAATATGTTCGTGCAATACTATTCTAAAATAAAACTAATTGACTTTCTATTAGACAAATCTAAACACTTAAATATTTCCTATTCTCAAATATTCCTTCGTCTTACTAAAAATTTTAGAGTGGGGAATGGAGGATGACGGGAAATACAATAATTCCAACTTCATTTTTCACCTTGTGTACACTGTGACTAATCAAACTCTTTCATACTGTGGAGTATACTGTGATGCTGCTATTTACTTTCTACGAATTTGAGAGGAAATAGAAATTAGTAGAATTCAATAATATGGGGTAAATAAATAAGTAAATAAAATGAAAGTATTTTAATAGAGATGATAGGACAGAATTATTTTATTACACTAGTGTACCTATCGTGTTCTAATATTAGCTAGATTTGTATGTAGTCGGTTTTTGTTACTATTTGTATTAATCAGGAGTTGATTTCAATTTTCTTTAGATAATTATATCTATTTCCTTGATGTTTGTATAAAATTGTTACATCTCTCCGCCTTCGGAAGAGGTTTCTGTTAAAGTATGAGAGCTTGTTATATTTTCCATCTAGATGTCTAAATTACAAACTGACGATCTTCGAGAATGCTCCAATTTTTAATATGTTACATGCATTTCTTGTCGCTCTTAACCTAACATGAAATGGAAGTACTGTCCTCTTAATATACATCTTACCTAATAACTTCTTATATCTCTGAACATTGGCGCCGACGTTTCAAAATTTATGTGGGTGCATATCAATGTCGGATCGTGTTATTTGTTTACAGGACAATCTCGATATTCTTTGATTGATTTTCTTTTAGTTAATATGTTTTATGAACACTATCATAAAGGGTTGTGCTGTGATAAATTAAAATATATCGGTACCATAAGGATAAGTTCTCGTTGCCCTAGCTCAGTCGGTAACACGGCTGACTTAAACACAAGAGAAATGGGTTCAAACCCGGGCCCAAGGTTAACGATAAGTTACTGTAATGAATATTCTCAACATATATAATCATAACAGTAAGTTTATACTTCAAACAACTTATAGGATGCACAATGATTGGAAGAGGCAATTATATTATCAATACGTTACTAAAACAAAATACCGGGGCCGCGGTGGCTCAGTGATAGAGCGTTCACCTCTGATGTTTGGGGTCCCGGGTTCGATTCCAGCCCCCGCCAAGTGAACTTTGTGGTAGACAAACACAGTGTGCGTGGGTTTTCTCGGGGTTCTCCCGTTTCCTCCCACTGTCTTCATTCCACCATTTCATTCATTACTCATCATCACCGTCTCCTTTAGCCTAATCGGCATAACCGTGGGACGTAGAACTCAAAGATTTCATTTTCATTTTTTAAAAACAAAATACCACATTCATACAAATTAAAATGAAAAAAAAAAAAACTTCATAAAAGAAATAATTTCAATAATATTGCAGAAAGAACTGCGCAAGGACTTTGGTGTGAACATAAACTGAAAAATAACTTAAATGTGTTGCTTGGTTGCCTTTGCAGAAACTCATTTGAAACAGGAAAAAATAATAACCAATTATGTTTTAAAGGTGAGAAATTTTAACTTCCATCTCAATGTTTTAATTGTTTATAATTTTTTTGATAATGGCAAGTGTGAAATATTTATTTTATTTTGTTGTGGGTACTGGAGCCCCGGAGCACTCGTGTAGTCGGCGCGCAAATTTCTGAATTTATCAAGAATTGGATACAAATTGATATTGTTAGCCTTGTAACTACTTTTAAAATGCAATTTGTTTAACGATTCATTTATATTTTGAAGTTACTCCGAAATTTTATTTTGGTAACTTAAATAATATTTTTGTTTGCGTCTCTCGTTCCTCTCTTTTACTCTTTTTTTACACTACTACTAAATTTTAAAGGAAATATTTTATATAACCAAAGAACATGAGATTGCAGATTTTTTTTTTTAAAGTTATTAAACTGCAACGGCCTCAGCAGGCACGTGAAACCTTAGTTGAAAAAAAAAATTTGCTAACCAAAAACCTTTAAAATTTTTAAAACACAAAATTTCAAATATTTTAAATTTTGCCAACCTAAAAATAGAAGCCTTTACGAGTGAATCTCGTAATGACAGTAGTCTCTGTTAATTAATTGATTGATTGAAAATGACAGTTTGACATCCCTTTTCAGCATCGATGCGGTACGAAATAGTATAAGATACAAAATAGTGCTGTTAAAATTTGAATTATTCACTATTCAAAAAATATAATAATGATTTGTTGAAATATTCGAATAAAATTCGTTATTTGAATAAATCTTTGAACAATTATTCAGATAGCGAATAAATTATTCGGATAACAACTTATTATTCGATTTAACAGTACTAACTAATACGAACTACTACTGGAGTATGTATTCGAGACAAGAAACCGTCTCCAGTAACCGAACTCGAAACTGTCGCGGTGGCTATGTGGTAGAGCGTGCACCTCTGGTGCGTAGGATCCCTGGTTCGATCCGTTCGCGCCAAGTGAACTTTGTAGTGGACAAACACCGTGAGCGTGAGTTTTCTTGGAGTTGTCCCGTTTTCTCCCATTTTCTTCATTCTACCATTTTTCATTTATTTCTCATCATCACAGTCTCTTTTAGCCCACATAGCAATGACCGTGGAACGTAAAACTCAAAGATTTCGGGGCTATACACATAAAAAGTGAGCGTAAGTGAATAGAGATATTTGAAAAAGTATATGTACTTATTTTGCAGTATATTCAGGACAAGAAAAACTTTTTATATACATTTGTGTAAAATATTTCGTGCGTATTGGCCAGCCTCGATTTGATCAACGTAATGTTGACGATGTGAGTACAGAAGTCAAGAAAGTTTGAACCATTTCTTCCACACAGTCTTTTATTATCTGTCCTAATAGTGGGTAGATATTTTCTTTACATAAATAATTACAGATCAGTTTCTATAAAGGAAACAAATGGTTATTTTTTTTAAAATTGCATTCACAGTTAACGAACCAACTGATAAGGCAAAATATTAATAATCTGAGGCACTAACAGGAAAATTATTGAGGAGAAAAGCATTTCAATGAAACTTTAAGAAATAAAAAAATAATATTAAGTAATAAGTTTTAATATAAACTTATGTTATATGTGTTTTCTTTTCTAGGAAAGGAGATTTCTTTATAGAACGCTATGGTGGTTTCTGGTGTTATCTCGAGGTCTTGTGTGGGCCTCTGAGGACCCTAAACAGCAGCAACAGCAGCACCAACAACATCAGCAGCAACAATCGCAAACAACACAAAATCAATTCCACCAAAATCACCAACAGAATCAATTGCAACAATCACCACCAGCCCCATCACAGACCGAATGGAGGAACATGGCTTCCATTAACATGGAGAGAATAACAACGCCTGTTAATTTCACACAGGAACGCTCAAATTCTGATAAAGTTCAATCGAAGAGCGGAATGGCGGCAAAACCTGTTAAATTCGAAACTGATTTCAGAGGAACTACGTTTGCAGATGATAACAGGAATTTCCAAGGTTATTCACAGCCACTGCCTTATGTGTATAGCCATACTGTAGCTCCCACTCATTTCATTGGCTCTCCTGGACTCCTGTATGAACCACCATCTTATAGCAGTGTCGAAGCTCCATCAACCAGTACCTACAGTAGCAAAGAGTCTACACCCAGCAGCACCAGTAAATTCAGCTCAGTTGGCGGGTAAGATCGTTAATTTACAGTCTAATCAATAACAGATATCATTATTCATGGAATCTCACTATGCTACACAGTATCACTAATACATTGGCGGGAAACAGAAATTCTCTGAAGTTCCATTTCTTTTGACACATTATCACAATAAATCTTTCTTGGAAATTACTAATTTTAAGATAGGACATGCTTCAGCACGATATAGAACAGATGTAACCTTTAATAATATAAATAATGATGATGGCAACATTTCTTTAGATTTCCTCATAAATATAGCATTCACGGTATCCCTGACAACTCTAAAAAAATTATCTTTTAAATATTCATAAACAATGGTGATAATTTTTTTTTCTTTTTTTTTTTCTTTTTTTAAGAATGCAACGTTTGCCGTTTTCCATTTCCTTAGCTGAAACCTGTGTCCATTTATTATTGCAACTTACCGTACAATACGTTATGCTATACGATGAGGATATATTAATGTGAATTAGGCCAGGTGGAAATACACCATACTCCTTTGTCTCTCCACTTCCTGCACCCTAGTAATGTCAAATGTTGAAGAACAATCATTATCCAGACGAGTAGCGTACGCAGAGTTTCGTCAACGGTGTCAAAGCTTCCAAGTTCGTATAATTTCAGGAGTTTGTATCTACATCTTAATACGATAAATATTTATTTTTGCATAACATCTCATCCACCCCATCTCATCCCTGTTGAATGCGCCACTTACTCAGATGACATTTTCCTTCAACAAGATGGTGTACTACGTAACTAAGCTTTAAAGGATCGAAAGTGCTCGACAGAAGTTTGTGGACAACTAGGTTGGCTACATAGCGATAACAACTGGTCTCGCACGCTTTTTTTTTTTTTTTTTTTTGTGTGGTGGTTTAAGGTACTTTTCACAAACCACCTTTTCTGAAAGCCATAAAAAAGCTTTAAATTGCTGAGTTCCTTTATTCAATCAGGTTTCCATAGGTATCCGTTTGCTAGAGATTGATAAATATCCGAGACGAGAATATCCTCCTAGAGAATGACAGAGAATGACGAGCATAGAACGAGATAGGGATGGGCACGAGTCGGTCGAGTTTCGAGTCGAGTCGAGTTTGAAAAATGGCTGACTCGTTTAGCTCGTTTTAACTCGTTTTGAAATCATTTCCTGACTTGACTGGAAAGCGAAAGCTATGAGAAATGTAAGCAGTAATGTGGAATATTTTTAGTGTTGCTCATGAGGTGAGACACTGCTCGAATCTCGCTTCGTCTCGATAACGAGACGACAATTGATTTTTATAACGAGAGAGCCTCAAATGTCTTGAGCACTAACATAAGTATATGCTGTAGTTCTCACCACCAAGGCTGAGACCTGCACGGTGAAAGTTTTGAGCCGAAGCAGAAGCCCAACCCCTGTAGGGATGTTAACCGGTTTAGCTCGGTTTAATTGAGCGAACAGCTCGAGCCAACTTGGTTGTGATGAGGCATCGACTCGGCTCAGGTGAGCCATCGTCTCGAGCCGGCTCGGTTGGGGTGAGCCATCAGCTCGGTTTGTTTCGGCTCGTGTCGGTTTGGGTGCGTGAGCTGTTGGCTCGGCTCGATAGGAAATGAGCTGTGAGCCGAGCCGTTGAGAACCCTAAACCCGGACCAAGCAGTTTTGAACATGTGTGGCCAGCGCTCTCTAACTTTTAACTTTTAACGATTTTTGGTTCGAGCCCGGATACTTGCTCCCCCGAAACCCAGCACCTCGTAATGTCTTTGCCTCCTAGTCTTCATGACTACCGAAGTCAGCAGTCAACTAGTTTTTAGTATTCAGATACAAACCACCTATCTTTTATGTTTATACACGGTGTTGCTATAATAATAATAATAATAATAATAATAATAATAATAATAATAATAATAATAATAATAATAATAATAATAATAATAATAATAATAATAACAATAATAATAATGTTATAGTAGTAGTAGTAGCATCATTGATAATAATTACCCATATTGTCTATGTAGAATACTTGAAGAAAGTACTTGAAACTACACAAAGCATTTGGCTCGTTTTGGCTCGACTCGACTCGATACTCGAGTCAAATTCGAGTCGAGTTGGAGGAAATTTTTCGAGCCGAGTTCTCGAGTCAAGCTCAAAGATGTCTGTTTCGAGTCGAGTCGAGTTTCAATGAAAACTCCCTCGAACTCGCTCGTGCCCATCTCTAGAACGAGAATACCCTCCTTCACCGAAAACGAACCTGGGTCCTTCGTTTGGAGACAGACGCATCACCGACTACGCCATCTAGGTCTAACCCCCTTTATTATTATTAATTATATGTGTGCGTATATATATATATATATATATATATATATATATATATATATATATATATATATATATATATATATATATATATATATATATATATATATATATATATATATACAGGGTGGTAGGTAACTCCACCGACAAACTTTGGGAGGTGATTCCTTATATGAAATGAAAGAAAAAAGTTCTAATAAACATGGGACGAAAAACGTCTCCTTTCAGAGTTATCACCCGCCAAAAATTCGAAAATTCACGTTTCGAAACGCTCTGCCTTAGAAACTACAGTACCGATCCCAAGCAGTTTAAGGAATTACAAAGGAACTAGTATGCGCTCTATCTAAATATCCATGTTCTACCGTGGTCCGTTATCGGCGAAACGAACTGTAAAAAGGAAGTTGAGGTATAGGGATACTCCTTTAAGTACTAATGGCGCGTTCGTTTCGCCGATAACGGAGGATGTTAAAACATGGTTATTTAGATAGATCGCATACTAGTTCCTGTGTAATTCCTTAAACCGCTTGGGATAGGTCCTATAGTTTCTAAGGCAGGGCGTTTCGAAACATGATTTTTCGAATTTTCGGCGGTACATAACTCTGAAAGGAGACGTTTTTCGACCTATGTTTATCAGAACTTTTTTCTTTCATTTCATATAAGGAATCACCTCCCAAAGTTTGTCCGTGGAATTACCTACCACCCTATATATATATATATATATATATATCTTGACAATTGGTATTTCTTGGTTTCATATCTCTGATCTACGCAGTACAAATACTCTATATTGGTTTGCATATATAACACGAATTTAGTTTTTTTTTTTTTTTTTTGTTATTAGTACATAGTTTAGTTTGTTAATTATAAAATCCTAATTATTTGTTCGAGAATAAATATTTGTTCTTTGATGTCCAATTTGTTTTACTTTTCTCTAGTGTAAGTCCATGGACGAAGATCCTAAACGTATTGGCTGCTTTCATTCCTATTGGTCTTTTCCTTGCGGCATTACCTCCAAACGTCCTGTCTGTCAACTCTACTCCGTAAGTTCATTTATCTCATTCTAATTATTATTAATACTTAGCAGCAGTAAATGACTAATTAATTGCATATTTGAGTGCCAGATTGTGTGAACCCTTGCCTCATATAGTGATTAGCATAACGACATATAATGACCTGGGTTCAGAGCGGTAATAAATGAGTACAGACCGTCGCCAACTCATACAGTAAATGTTCATTTTTATGGGGAAGTAGGCATTGAATTTATATTCCTTGAAGATTCCAGGTGATCTATGGTGTTAAGTATGGAATCCTCTGATTGGTCTAAGTTCCTCCAAAATTTCCTTGAGTGGTCAAACATAATTTCATGTAAGTACAAAAGGTCGAGATTGACATGAAGTTGTTGGATTCGAGTGTCCTGGAATGGTCTTTGATGTCCTGGAAAGACGGCTATTTTTCTAGTGCATATCTTGTCGATATTGGTACACATATTTCTTCTCGACTCCTCTTTAATTTACTGATTGCAATTTAACGTCTCTTCTCAGCAGGGGTGCCCACAAGGGGGGGATATGACGCAAACTGCGTCATTGAAATATTTGGGGGGGTTAAAAATCTATATAAATATGTTTGAGGGGGTGTAAAAATTAATAGAAAATATTTTTTTCATCGAAGAACACCTATGGATAGACAATTAAGGGGGGTGCGTCATGGACATAAGGGGGGATGGGCACCATTGCTTCTCAGAACTGAGGCTATATGAGATGGGACATGTTGCTTAAAGTAAGACCCATATCATTTGAGTTTTTATCCGAACTCAGGACTAGGCGTACAAAAGCGCTTGCGTTAACTGCTTAGCTACGAAGATACATTCTTATGATGCTATCAAGTGATTCTTTTTCGATAAGAATATGCGAGGGTAATTTCATAAATATTGCACACTATGGCAACACTGATGAGTAGATGATGCAATCGAGACAAATATTTCGTCAGTTGAAGCTGATGTCTTGAGACGGTTGGACCTGTTTTTGTGTGTTCTCTACTGAACTCAGTGTGGCTGACAATTATTGGAAATGGAAGCGGCAGGTGTCTCGAGTAACGTGACACTCGATCAGAGTTGTATATATAGATTAAAACTTTTCGTGCGAACCCCCCACAGGAATTCACTGTGCTTTACGTGAAGTTTGTGGTGAGAGAACAGTGGACCATAGTACAATTTCTCGTTGGGATACTCATTTCCGTAGTGATCGTGTGAGCATAAAGCATGATGCAAGACCAAGAAGGCCGAAAGCATCAACCGATGAAAGAAGTGTGCAACTTGTGGCAGATGCACTTGAACAAGATCGTGTGTGACATATGAGGACATCACAGAGATTCCATATTGTCCTCCACTTTTTGACTCCTGAACAGAAGCAGACACGTCTGGACAATGCAACGGTGCGAAGCAAAGATTCAACGTTGAAGGTTAAGACTTCCAACGTCGCATTATTGCTATTAATAAAACGTGGATCAGAGATTTTGAGCCGAGTTGAAATCACATTCCAGCCAGTGGAAAGCTTCATCTTCTCCAAGACCAAAAAAGTGTCGCCGACCTCAAAGGTTAAGCAAATGATGGTTTTTGCTTACGATCACCAAAGTATTATCATAATGGTCATAGTTGTATGTAGAAGAAGCGTCACTGCAGCGTATTATTGTGAATTCCTGCTAAAACTGCGCAGAAAAATGTACAAAACTCGAACGCAGTTGATTCTCTACAGTGCTAGCCCACACACCGCGAATACTGTGCGTTCAAAACTTCGCATACGGTTAGGAAATGTCACCTCATGCTCGCTACAGCCTGGATATGAATTCATCAGACTACGACCTGTTCCCAAAGTTGAAACAACTTAAGCGTGGACGTGGGTTTCCATGACTGGAAGAACTTTATACAGCCGTTACCCGAACTATTCGACAGTTTCACAAAGATGGCGTTCTTGATGGAATATCGAAACTATCCGCACGTTGAGATTCTGTCATTGCCAAAAAGGCAAATTATATTAAAGGCCTTTCGAGAGATCTTCTCTACGTGTAAGTCACAATAAAATTAGTGTGCATTATTTTTGAAATGAATCTCATATTTTAAAAAGAAACAAATGACAGAAAAGTTACGAGAGGGTGATAAAAAAATCACGCAACCCAATGAGAATACTATTCCTCATGGCTTCATTGATATCCACCAATTGTCTTCGGTGAGAGTTGTCAGTTTGCCTCTTCAGGGATCACCTGACACACTCCCAGTTTTCTAGAATTTCTCGTACAGACGTTTAATGGTTCACTTATTCGGAAATGCCTTCTCGGGATGTGCCTCTGCATAACATGCGCGTGTGCGTAGTTTTGCAACTGAAATTTATGCATTTTTCCAGAATGAAAATTCTTCCCTCCAGTCTATGTGTGTACACCACTACTGTGGTACTGTACTGCGCAAGTTTCTTATCTTAATTATCGTCACTTATCACCTGCAACAAAAGAAGAGATTAAATATTTACGCCATGGATTGCGTGACTTTTTTTTATCATTCTCTAGTTGAATGAGATTTTTGTCAAAAACTTCCGACCTTGAAATTGCTAATATTACCATGAGAGTTACAATTCTAGAACACAGGGTTATTGCAATGTCATATATCAAGCGTATCGCTTACACTGACCGTAAGAGGTGACAATTCACATAACTGGAAAATTATTTTAGCTACTGATAAATGTGACCCAAGATTTGTGTAAATGATTTATTGACATATATTTACAATGAGTATTTACACTTACGAAGAGTGTTCCACGAAAAATACAATATTCTCCTCCAAGGGCGCCCATCAGGGGGGAACAAGGTGGGACGCTCGCCCTCCCCCAAGAGGAAATTGTATTTGGGAATATCGAAAACCCAATAGAATTTTTACATTAGTTACAGCAAAATTTGAAAGTATATTTGAAACGTCGCTTATACTTGCCCCTCCCCTTGGAAACCACAACATGGGTGCCCTTGTTCTCCTCTGACCTCTTAAATTTTGAGGAAATGTTCCAAGGTATCAGCCACCAAAACTTTTCCATTCGTTCTATTTGAAACGGATTTCGAATTTCCACCTGATATTGGCGCCGCTCCCCGGTCTAATTTGAGAGGTTGTCAACTAAGATTATTATATTATTATCTGATGAGTGAAATATGAGTTATATATTTATTTTAATCTAGAAGGACATAAGAATGTTTGGACGTACTAGCTACGAATTTTTTTTCTATTTCAATTTTGATTCGAACTTGGACTGTGAATAACAACCATTATGCTTCAAACTGCGGAACATATCAATGATGATTATGTCATACTTACAAGATGTGTGAAATAAATTGTGAGATATTATTTTCTGGCAAAGGGCATTATTTGGGGAGGAACGGGAAGTAATTGTCCCCCCCCTGAGTTTGAGAAACATATGCCTTTTTAATAAATTGTATGGACATGGGCACCTCCCCCCTGTGGCAAAATCTGAAACTGACTACTGTTTTCAAAAATTTAAAAGGATATAGGTATTCAGTCACGAAAAATTTTCTATTCAATCTATTTTAAACATGTTCCCAATTTTTACTTCCTATTGTTTTGAACAATTAAATTAATAAATAAAATATAAATTAATTAAAAATTTAATTAATTAAAAAGAATAAAAAAAATAATTTTTTAAAAATTAAAAATACCTCGTCAGTCGCAGGACCTATCAAAATGGAGAATACTTAATAATAATGATTGCCGCCAACATATTTCGAAATTAAAGCTCCCATTGGTGTAACTCGGTCTTAGAGTAGATATCACTTGTGACTGTATTATTTTTATGATATGAGTAAAATGACATAGAAAATAGTTTTCTGAATTCGTAAAAAGTATTTTTTTAAAAGTTGTTCAAAAAATTATTCCTAAACTGAATAACTTTTATTGTATATTTCTTTACATAAAATGATATTATAAAGTAACATTTCATTATTGCACTGTATTTTATTATTTACGAATGTTGCTTATTTTTACTTCCTTCTATTGTAAAGTATGTTTTATAATGATAGTTAGGTTGAAAAATCTCACTTACCTTCACCTAACACCTTTGGACAACCTTGCGCAAAATTCGTGGCTGGACACGTTCGATATTAATCGAGGGCATAACCTATCTGACAAGTTCATGCGTTTGTTTGGCGGAATCGCTGCTGTGTTTATATGCTGCGATTGGTTGAAAGAATTGTCGGGAGAGGAGGTATTAGTGTATTTAACAAAACAATACATATAGCTGCTTATGCAGTAGACAGAAGTGTGAGAAATGTCTTTGAAATTGGTATATTTTATTCAATCTTTGGTATATTTTATTCAATCTTTGGTATATTTTATTCTAAACGCATGCATAAATCCACACTGAAAATCAGTGGCGTAGGAAAGGGTCTGACGCGCTTAAGTATACTCCCCTTGTAGTATATATGTATAGTGATATCAAAAATTGATTCTGCTAACATGCAGTATATCCAATTTACGATTGGCGATAATACTACTTTACTTATAATTTATCACAAAGTATTGTTCTGTCATGCTAAAGCAATACATTTTTCAAAAGCTTCCTTTAACTTTACATAAGATTTTAACAAATCGGAACAATTAATTATGTATTGAATTCTCTTCTTTTGGGGGGAAGGAGCACTTTCTCGTCAGTCTAAGCATCAAAATGTACCGTCTCCGTGTGCGAGTAAGAACATCAGTAAAGAAACAGAGTGTGTTCAAGTTTTTTTTTTCTTTAATTTATGAACCTGCTTAACTGAATTGTTAGCACATGCGACCTCATAATCTGTCCTTGGTTCTATTCTCAATTTGACCACTAACATTTTCTGGTGTTGATTCATCAACATGAAGGGCCGGCGGTAGGTCAGTGGTAGAACGCTGCCCTCTGGTGGTTTGATTCTAGCTCGCGCCAAGTAGGACTTAGGGTACACAGCCACCATTGCGTGAGTTTTCTTGTGTTCTCCCGTTCCCTCTCACTTTATTCATGCCACAAAGCGTCCAAAGCATAATCGTGGCGTGGGCTATAAAAGTGAAAGATTACATTTCATTTTTTCATTATCATGAGCCAATTGGGGAGCTACGTGAATTAAGAAGTAGCGAACTCAGGTCCAGAAAGTCAGAAATAATGATACCTAAGAGCTGATGTACTGACCACGCACCACCACGTTAAACGTGCTACCTTTGGCTAGCTATAGCTCCTCATCAGTGAGTTGAGTATTTCTTCCTACCTGCTAACTAATTTCATCAGTACTTCAAACTCGTATGAGTATAAAGAAAGCTAAATTATCTGTCTCCTCTGCAATTCGGCTCACCTCTTTTAGTCTATATAATCCCATTTTTGATTCTCAGTAGAACACTGTGGTTTGGATATCAACTTTAACTGTATTTTAATGTCTTACATAGCCTCGGTACTGAACGAGACGTTAAACTCAAACTCAACCAATCATCTTAATTTCTTGTCACTGAATTGCTTATAATTCAGAAAAAAGATGGTGCAGCCAGAGCCATAACTTGGAAATTTTCGTTAAGGGCTCCCGTGGAAATATAAGATGTAGGGTCCCCTATTAAAATACGGAATATGAAAATTGGCCCCCGAGAATTTAAAACTTTAATAAACATTTTTGTTATTTCTAGTAACTCAGTTCGCGTTTTACTGAAGTAGGGCCCCAGAATACATTTATGCTTACTCTAAGAGAAATACATTTGTTCAGATGAGAGGGCCACAACAACATTTTAAATTGTTTTCAGTTGTTCTGGATATAGTATAGTAGGCCTATTCCATTCCTTACAAGTTAAATTGAGGGGACAATCTTTGGAACAATTTAAAAACTTCATAAAGTATCTCGGGAGGCCCTAATAGTCGATATTTTATTGAAATGGTCCCAGATCACACTTTTTCTTTATTCAAGAGGTGTGTGCGTTTTTGTGTTGTGTTTCGGATGTGATGAACCTATTCTATGCTTCATTTGTACATTCATGTTTGTATACAGTATAATTTCGTGAACGAAAGTTTTATCTTGTAGTATCTTTCTTCCTAAACAGCAGAGAGTTTAAATGGAGGGAAGTTGTCGAGTTGTCCCTTGTCCCCTGGGTACAACGTTGTGACGAGTACCTTCGAAATACATAATAAGTTGCTACGACACTTCCTGAATTCTATAATCAACACTATTCAAGAAAACTTCCTGTACTACTTTCTTTTTTTAATATATTAATAAAATATACAATTTACTTGACAAATGTTAGACTTACTATTATTCTTTTACGTGCTTTCTTTTCTGTGCATCTAACCTTAAAGAAGTCATTGTGATAAAACATTAATAATAATTCATGTCAGATACTACTGTGCTTTCCACAGAACTACGGTTATTATTTGTCATAAAGTTACTTCTGTTTTCAGATAAACAGAAAAAGTTGTCACGATTCGTTCAAAGCTCCTTGAAACAAAACACATGTATTGTCAATTAACCAAACAATAAGGCATTTTTCATTAAGAGAAATGTTCACAATAAAACAAAACAAGGAAGATACATAAGTGTATCTTGGTTTCGTAGTTTTTATACACTAATACTTGTACGACCTTCAAGGGGAACAAATATTCGTATTGAAACAAAACTGAAATACTACACAAGTACCATTGTCTTCGAGTAATACAAGCAAATACCAATACCATTAAACTTTAGCTTATTAGAATAGCTTATGAAAAAAAGGGCGCTTAATGTGATATTACAACTAGATAAGGAAATAATATTTGCAATATGAAGAAAAACAACTTGATTTTACTTTTCGTTATGTACATACACACTATTAGCACTAGTGTTTGAATATTTGTTTTAAAATGCTTCCTGATTATATTGTACCAGAAGAGTCACACATTGATTTACTTAATTTTCAAAAATTTGATACATACAAGGTTGACTCAATGCAAGAGGCCTTGCAATCCACAACAGTAAGTGTCATCTCACTAGTACCAAAGCCAAACCCACATCGCCCAATGTCACTACCATGCTTTCACCTTCACACAATTCTACTTCACACACTACATTGAGCAACTGTATTTTTAGGTCCAACGAGATGTCAATTGAAGAATGCAATACCCTCCTCGTAAAACTCAAGTCCATAACGCCTATTCTTCGTAGAGTTCCTCGAGGAGCTAGACCAGCGTTGGCTGACTCCCTCTGTCACGTTCTGCAGAATATTATATCTACTAATAACTTGCAATCGTGGAAGGAGCTCTTCTTCTTCCCCTACGTAACTCTTTGTTTACCAACAAGAACGAACAAAGTGTCCAATCTGACTACATGGGTGAAACAAAGAATCACAAGTTGGACTAATTCTCGCTGCGATGCCCTTCTTTATCGCCACCAACGACCCTCCAAACCTCGCCGAGTGACAGACCCAGTCTCCTTCAACATCAAGGTTATCGAGAACAAACTTTCCGATGGTGATGTCCGTGGAGCAGTCAGACTTCTCGTCTCTGATGACACTTTGGCGCCTCCAGAAGCTACAGTGCTAGATGCATTACGCAACAAACACCCTACACACAGTCATACTTTCACACCCCCTGCACTCATTGACAACGCTCCAGCCGTCCCTAGAGTTTCTGTCAAAGAAGTACAGAAAGCTCTTCGATCCTTCTCTTCCGGCTCTGCAGGAGGTATGGACAGTTTACGCCCTTCCATTCTCAAGGATCTTTTGCTGTGCCAAGACATCGATTCTAGCGACCGTCTGTTAAGCACTATCAGTGATTTTCTTCACATAATCCTCACTGGAAACGTACCTACAGAAATTAGACCACTATTTTTTGGAGCGTCGCTTATAGCGTTAAGGAAGAAAAGTGGTGATATACGCCCCATCGCTGTCGGTAACGTTTGGAGACGCTTTCAGCTAAGATAGTATGCCAAAGAATTAGAGAACCGTTATCTACTTTCTTGTCACCACATCAGTTGGGAGTGTGCGTTCCTCATGGCCCATGTCGCCCGACTGTATTATTCTCATCCCCACAAACAGGAGAAAATTTTCTTGAAACTAGATTTCCGGAATGCATTTAACGAAATTAACAGAGACTCTATGCTTACAGCCGTTAAAACGCATTTCCCTTATATATACACCTTCATACATCAGTGTTACTCACAGCCTAGTCATCTATTTTTTGGTGAAGATATCATACTCTCCCAACGAGGTGTTCAACAAGGCGACCCCTTAGGACCTGCCTTATTTGCGTTAACACTTCACTCTATTGTCAGAAATATCAATACGGAGTTAAACATTTGGTACCTCGACGATGGGACTATAGCTGGAGACAAAGAAGATGTCCTCAAAGCTTTGTCAAAGATTCGTACTCAATCTCGTGACATTGGATTACAGCTCAATTTCTGCAAATGTGAAGTCGGTTTCCTGGGAGTCTCAAACGAACAGGCTAACACCCTTTACTCCCTTTTCAACGAAGTTGCACCTGGAATTCAACTTATATCATCCGACAGAGCCTCCCTTTTAGGTGCTGCGCTACACACTGATACTCGACGCATTTTGTTATTGGACAAGATATCTAAATTAGATCTCTTCTTCACTCGCCTATCTAAGATATCTACCCACTCAGCTTTTTATCTCCTACGGGCCTCATTAGCCATTCCTAGATTGCTATATTTCCTTCGTAGTTTTCCATCCTGGCATGAGACAGATCTTTTGGAACAATATGATGAATCCATCCGACATGGACTAGAATCTCTTCTAAACTGCTCTCTCACAGATAACTCATGGCTACAAGCATCTCTCCCTGTGGATCACGGAGGTCTAGGAATTCGTCGAGCCCTTGACTTGGCTACTCCATCTTTCCTTTCATCCATGTATAGCTCTATGCCTTTGATCACTTCTCTTCTTCGCCAGGATATTCATCAGGATTCAGAAGCTGAGATAAATAATTGTATCTCCCAGTGGATATCGTGCGGCGGACTGGATCTACCCGATTTTGATAAGAGAAGTTTTCAAACTTCATGGGACGCTTCTCTTATAGACTCCAGATTATCTTCTATTCTTCAGTCCTCCACCAATCCTGAAGATAAGGCACGTCTTCTTGCTACTTCTTCCCCTGAAGCAGGTGCCTGGTTACAAGCTATCCCATCTTCATCCCTAGGGCTGCATCTTCCCGACGAAAGTTTTCGAGTCGCTTGTGCGTTACGTTTGGGAGCAGATGTCTGTGAACAACACCAGTGCCCTGCTTGCGGAAGTTTAGTGGATAAGAAAGGTATACATGGCCTATCATGTGTTCACAGTGCTGGCAGATACTCTCGACACTCCACTGTTAACGATCTCATTATGAGAGCCCTCATCTCCTCTGGAACGCCTTCCGTGAGAGAGCCAATAGGGTGTAGTCGCTCTGATGGCAAGAGACCTGACGGAATGTCTTTGGTGCCTTGGAAACGAGGGAAGGCTTTAATATGGGATTTCACTTGTACTGATACCCTAGCCCCCTCTAATCTTCCTTCATCGTCCACAAAAGCTGGGACGGTTGCAACTCGCAGAGAATATGAAAAGAGACGAAAATATAACAACCTCTTGGACAAATACCACTTCGTCACCATAGCCATTGAAACTTGTGGGTCCTGGGGTCAGGAAGGTCTAAACTTCATTAAGGAAGTTGGACACCGCATAACTATTAACACAGAAGACACCCGAGCCTCATCCTATCTTATTCAAAGAATAAGTATGGCTGTGCAAAGAGGGAACGTAGCCGCGATACTAGGAACTCTCCCTCCGGGAAAAGCTTTGGACGAAATTTTCCTTTTGTAATCAATCTCCTCTCACCAAACTCCTTGTGGCATTCACTTCGAAAGTTTCCAATTTTGGACAGAATATTTTATGTTACAGAAATAGCTACATTCCTCATCAAATAATAAGTATATTTGATTGTTAAAGTTTAAATGTAAAATAACTAGGCAAAAATCGCTTTATTTGTGATTAACAATTTATAATATATGGACTGTAAGTGTTTATGAATTTTTAACTGAAAATGGTAGTAATCTGTTTTCTAAATTTTTTGCTTTGCAAAGGAGTCCAGAAAGAATTGTAGTTTTATGATATGACAGTTTATAAAAGGATAATGGGTCTGATTGTATATGCAAGACTTTATCATGATGTGTAAATGAGGTTTCTAAGTAAAACGTTTAAATTTAAAACAAGGTTGACTTAAAAAGATGCAAAAGAGGGCAGTTTCTCCTCCTTTCCATTTGTACTCCAAAACTTTACACTTAGACAAAAACCTTACAGAAACTAAAATATATGAGCAAAATAAATATTCATTCTGTTACTTGTAGTAATACATAAAATCTCCATTAGTATTTCATTGTAATTTCATATTTATTTGTACAATACATCACAGGAGTTTTATTCTAATTCTTCCATAACAGTTTGCAGGTTTTTTTCCTAATCAATCAATTCTACATTTTTTTTAGCTGGATTGCAGGTATGTTTGTAGTGCAATTTCCTTTTCATTTTTGGAGTTATTTTTAACTAACATTAAAATGTAATGGATGAGGTCAAGGTGTCACCCCCATTGAAACAATACGTACGCTAATCATTTATAGAAAGATACTATGAAACCCTTAAGCCAGTGGTTCTCAACAGGTATGTCACGACACATTGCTGAGTCACGCCGTCTCATAAAGTGTGTCACAGGATTTCAAAATTTAACAATCAATACACATTAATTATTTAATAAAAATCAATTTTGAGATAGACTGTATCAGTTAGAGCCTCCAGCGACAGCAACAATGCTTAGTAATACCCAGAGTTACCACTTCATAGAAATTTATAGTCTTACACTACTATAATTTATGTTATTTTTAATAAAAAATCAAGTAAGTGTGTCGCGGGTTCAGTAAAATGTGTAGTCAGTCCGAAATGGGTTGAGAGCCACTACTCTAAGCTATGCTAAATTTCACTCACTCTTTCTTAAATAACAATAATACAATAAGTCATGTAAATCAGTTATTTCTATTTTTCTGAAGCGCTCGATTTTTGAGTTCGCGGTCCCGAGCTCGTTTCCCGGCGAGAGTGTTTGTCTCGGACACAATTTCCGGTCTGATTTCGATCAATAGATCCTACCTCATAACCTCCTGATACGGTTAAACTGCAATCAACCAATTAATACGTTTAACAAACTTTTTAGAATTAATCGTATCTAAGCTCCAAAGAAGATGATATTTTTTAGATGAATGTATATAACTGTGTAAATCTTGTTACTACCGCATGCAACATAAATGATGTAATAAGTTCTACTAAATGCAACTACTAGAGGATCACGCGAAACGTTCATTTATAAATGAACAGGCTTGTGTTTTATAATAAGGATTAGTTAAGAATATGTTAATATGTTTGCCTAGATTTTATGCAACCCGTAAATCTTAAATATTTTGAGGGTTTCATATTTAGCGTTACGCGAAACATAAATCTATGAATGAATGGGATATGGATAGCCACCGTTTAAGTCTCCGTTATACATTAAAATGATAACCCGAATTGATTCGATTAACGAACTTGCCCGAGATATTTGTTCTAGTTGTCTATTGCAATAGTAATAATAATAATAATAATTTCAAAAATCTCTTTTGTTCAAGTTATCGTGTGGAGTGACTTACGCACGGACGTACTAACATTACAACCTTATAAGGCACACTAGCATGATCCTAATAACATTACAATCTTATAAGGCATATTAGCGTGATACTAATAACCTGGGCCCGGATCTTGTTGACCTAAAATTTTCTAAAAAGTGACCTATAAAATGACACTAAAATTCCTGTAAAATGACCCTAAAATTCACAAAAATTGACCTTAAAATTTACGTTTTTTTTAAAACGTTTATTTCGGTAAACATTGTCATTTTTTGAATGTCTGTTGGATTTTAATTACCATTTCTCATTCTCTAAAGTTTTGTTTCAGTTAGTTACAGTCTATTGATCAGTCCATTGTATGGCATTGTACGTATTGAAAGCCTCAATTCACTCCCGAATTGAAACTAGGAGCACACTTAAAGAATAGAAATTCGCAAGTGTAGACTGAATACATGAGAATAATAGATTAAAAAAAAAAGTGGAGTCACTTCGATAAGTAAGACTATCCATGGCTTTGGATTGATTATTTTAACAAAAGAAACGCTGTCCAAAGCATAAATTATAATTTTTTAAAGTGTGTTTTAAGCTTTGGTCACCGTTTCTTTTGTTTGAAAAAAAAAACTGTTTAAAATCTCTGTAAGTCTTCTAATCCACTGTTAGTTATTCTCGTGATCACATCCTTTGTGGTCAATAATCCAAAGCCATCTATTTGGACACGTACCAATCCTTACCCCTAATCAACCAGCTACAGCTTAGTGTTCAATAGCTTTTTAGAAATGCAGTTTTCCACCCCAATAGTCAGAAAGCAGGAAAAGATATAACTTCGTATTTTACAAATCCGTAAACAGTGTTCATTTTAAGTGTTTCTTATGTAGAAGAAGAAAGATTAAAAAGACCATAAGTGACCTGAAAGTTACCTTAAAATATTAAAAAATAACCTGAAACTTCAAAAAGGCAAAAAGTGACCAAAAGTTGACCCTAAAACAATACACTTTTAGAACCTTGAGTTGACGGATAACGTTTTTATTTGAAGCTGCTTTGTCCTGTGCGTAACAGAAAAAAGTTGACTTGTCAACAAGATCCGGGCCCTGCTAATAACATTACAATCTTATAAAGCTCACTAGCGTGATCCTTTAAAAAAATACAATCTTATAAGATGCACTAACGTGATCCTAATAACATTACAATCTTATAAGGCTTACTAGCGTGATCCTAATAACATTAAAAGCTTATAATGCCCACTAATATGATCCTAATAACATTATAATCTTATAAGGCGCACTAGTGTGATTCTAATAACGTTACAATCAGTAGCGGCTCGTGGAATAAAAGGTAGGATGGGCCAAGCTTCAAGACAAATACTTTATGGTTTTACTACTACTGCTGCTGCTGCGCTGCTACTACTACTACTACTAGTGTATTATTATTGTTACTATTAAGTGAATTGCTTAAAAAACTCGAAATTGCAGCCAGAAAAACTTATCATACTTACACGTTAAGTATAATCATAGGGCAACAACACTATGTCCGCCAGTTTTGAAACATCAGAAAATGTACCGTATCTGTTAAGTCAGAAATAGTAATAAATCACTTTTGTTATTAATTGCGCAAAGAATATCATTACTCTATGTGGCCGGTAGTTCGGATTTGAGCTTTTCTTTGTTCAGCATCGGATAGGAACAGGATACAAGTGTTACGTCATTTTCCGGGAAGGAATATTTAAATGTGTAAAAGTTCTGAGAGTTCAGCTATTGGAAACGCGCGTAATATTTTTTGACACGCGTACTTTATTCATTTTCCTACAACCACACGAAAACACAGCAGGAAATATAGCACAAAAGACACTAAGAAGATGAACGTCTAAACTGAGGGGGGACACGCGCCACGCTGTTGATTTGGATCCCTTCAGTAGAAGTAACACAAGAGAGCAAGGTCAAGGGACAAAACAACTGAAAATGCGGAATCAACAACCTCTACAGACAAAACGAATTTTGGCAACAAGCAAGCTGTGATGAGGGCCTACGATTCTTGGCCTATGAGATCTATATTCAAGCTGCGTTTTCACGTTGTTCGCCACACGAGTCAATGCGAGATGATACCAAGTCCACACTGAAACAGTCCAGACTCTTTCTGCCTTTATTTTGTACTGACCGCGTGAATAACGTGCCCATAAGCGTAAGTAGTACATGGAAAAAATGATTTCAAGGAGTCAGAACTACTGTTTTTGGTTCAGAGGGAAATTATAGCAACAGTACTTGCAGAATAACTTTAAATACGTAAATTTTTCTATGTTAATACAAAAACGCTGGGAGAACCGGGCCCATCGGGGCCCCTTATGACGGGCCGCCTCTGGTTACGATCTTATAAGGCTCACTAATCTTATAAGGCCCACTAGTGTGACCTTAATAACATTACAATCCTATAAGGCTTACTTGCGTGATCCTAATTACATTACAATCTTATAAGGCCCACTAGCGTAATCCTAATAACACTACAATCTTATAAGACTCACTAGCATGATCCTAAAACAATTACAATCTTATAAGATCGACTAGCATGATTCTATTAACATCACAATCTCATTACTTATCATGAGTAATGGTGTTACGTGAAATTCAATATGGCAGATCCTAATAACATTACAATCTAATAAGGCCCACTAGAATGGTCCTAATAACATTGTAATCTTATGAGTTGCACTAGTGTGATCCTAATAACATTACAATATCATAAAACTCACAAATCTTATAAGGTCCATTGGCATGATCCTATTAACACTACAATCTTATAAGGCCCAAAAGCATGATCCTATTAACATTACAATATTGAAGGCTCACTAGCGTGATCCTTAAAAAAATTACAATCTTATAGTATCCACTAGCGTGATCCTAATATCATAACAATCTTATAAGGCTTACTAGCGTGATCCTAATTACATTACAATCTTATAAGGCCCAAAAGCATGATCCTAATAACATTACAATCTTATAAGGCCAACTAGCATGATCCTAATAACATTAGAATCTTATAGGTCAACTAGCATGATTCTAATAACATTAGAATCTTATAAGGCCCACTAGCATGATCCTAATAACATTATAATCTTATAAGGCTCACAAATCTTTTAAGGTCCATTATCATGATCCTATTAACATTACAATCTTATAAGGCTCACTAGCGTGATTCTAATAACATTACCATCTTATAAGATCCACTAACATGATACTATTAACATTACAATCTCATTAGTTACCGTGAGTAATGGTGTCACGTGAAATTCAGTATGGCAGATACTATCATATTGTTAAATCAGTCATCATTGAATTAATTTTAAGATGAGTGTCCTATGAAAAAGCTCAGTGAGAGGATTCCAAAAATTATACATTTTTTTGTAGTTGATTGATTTCTTTTTTCCATTTGCGCCCTTTATGGTTAGCAAAGTTGTGCAGGAATCAGAACTACATTTTAAAATGAAGTCTAAACCATTGTAGTGCGTTTGTTGGTATTCCACCTGAAATGGACCTCATACAAGAGAAACCCAAAAATAACCGGAATCGTACTTCCGCGCATCATGTACTTTTAATACAAGGTTGCGCCGCTATGACACTGTGTGAGAACCTCTTCTAAGTCACACTTGGCTTGACTGACATTCAGCTTGAAAGTATTATCACACCTGATGTTGTCATAGTCAGTAACACTCTGTTAACTAAATTTAACGTGGAGATACTCAGCTTGGTACACAGTGATCACTTATTCATCCTTCTTACAATAACCCCATCTGACACTCATACAATAGTACCATGAGTTTCCGGCAGGAAATACAATTTTGCTATAGCAGACTGGGTCAAATATCGTATCTGCATTTCTGAGCGACTTCTTCTACAAACACTAATATCACATCTTGGGATAACATAGATATCGTCTCTACATCTTTACGTAACTTCATCGTCAATGCTACCATGCGTGAAATCCCCAAAAGTAGTTTGCACTTCAATCGACCTAGTTTACCTCCTCATGCTCTTATACGAATATTTAGACAAATACAGGAGAACTAAATATCATAACTTTCTACTGATTCATCGCAAATTTCAGTGAATGATCAAACATTATATCATCGCTCGGAACGGGGTGGGAGATATGGTGGCTCGATGGTAGAGCACTTACTTCTGCTGCGTATGTTCTCTTGTTCGATCCGTGACCAAGCAAGTTTGTGATGAACAACATCGTGTTCGTAGATTTTCTCGGATTACTTCCGTTTCCACATTTCATTTTATTAATTTTACCATTATCATTCACTTGCCTTAATCATCCGTCTCCCTTAGCCTTAAGGACATAATCACTTGGCATTAAACTGAAAAACACTCAGAAACAACTAGACTGATGAACTTCTTGCAATATCAATTATGCAATAAAACAAACCTAATTCTGCAATTTATTTAAATGACTTATTTACCATAAACACGGATCACAGTATCCTATTGTTGTTGCTGACACTATATGTACCAAATTTCACATAAGTAAATCCCCACGCTGAGCGGGTTTGCATATCCAGGCTCCTAACTATGAAAATATTTACGATCACTCCAACCCCAATCATTTCACAGATTCAACCTGTTGTATAAAAGTTATTAGGACATAAAATTGAATGTAATTTATACGAAAAACCCTTTTATGCATTGCAAGATCTGTAACGTCCAAATATTCACCACAAACTTATAGTTGTATCGACATAAACAAAACAAAAAAGTGTGGAGCAGGAAACCACTTTACAACACAAAAGTCAAAAGAGGTCACTGAAGACATACGAACTGGTCGAGCGGTTTGGGTGACTAGTCTGTCAATCAGAAGTTTATGTGTTCAAACCCTGTAGAAAATATTCGTTTTGTTTTTTTCTTAAAAGTGTGTTCCTATTTTCATCAGAGGACTGAGAACATTTCTTTGAATAAATCTTTGGAAATTACTTTTCTCTCAAATTCGATTAGAAGCGAACATTATATGAATTGCTAATCTAAAATCCACAGCTGAGAACAAAATATTAAATATGTTCAATATGTCATTATTATCATTTGATTTGTAATTAAAAAGTAATTATAAGCATTGACGATTTCAGAAGATTCTCCCCGGTAATGGTCAAGATATGAATGAGAAAAAACTGATAAAACATTATTAGTCTACTTTGAGCATGATCGAAAATAACTTATGGCCACGAAGGGGAAATTTATGTCGACAGGGTCTCAAATTCTCCGACGGGTCATGACCTGAAATTATCATTGTTTGAAAGGTTTCCTTAACAAATAGAATATTATATTTATTTCTCCTTCTACGTTTTGAAATGGAAAAATCATAATTTTAAATAGAATTATAATACGATAAGCATAAAGATTTATACAACTAATGAAGTAAATATCCTTGTGTAAGTTATCGATTTCTATTCGGATTAAAACTCGAATATTCGTTTGCATCACATTTTAAAGTAAATCCTCTCTATATATAGTTCCTACTGGAAAGCATGTTTAACTCCAATTACTTAATCAATATTTTTAATAATATATTTTTATTGTAATACTCTTACTATTCAATGTTGTATGCACTTAATTTCCCAAAGCAAAACCTCACAAATGTATAATTGACTAGTAAATATTATCAAATAAATTATCATTTAGTTTACGTAAACATTGCATCGCCTGATTTGAAACTTCGTATTTTAAATAATAATAATAATAATAATAATAATAATAATAATAATAATAATAATAATAATAATAATAATAATAATAATAATAATAATAATAGTAGTAGTAGTAGTAATAAAATCATAGCCATATCTTTATCAGAATTTCAGGCTTAGTCAATAAATGAATTCAACATAGTCTCTATTCGAAGCTCTATTTAATCGAATCAGATAGAAATACGAAGAGGAACTTCGAGAACAGATAAAAGAAAAATGTTACTTTGGTGGGTTTGGATGTAACTTTTAAGAGTTAGTTTTTTTTTTTTTTTTTTGCAAATTACAGACAAATACCTTGGACACTTTTTTCTTTTCTTTAAGTTAACTGATTCACCGAACGTATCTGACATATGAGTAACTTGTCTCTATATTCTACTTGGTTATACACGTTTTACAATCTTTTCCATTAACCTTGAACGACAAGAACACGAACACAAAAACATCCACATAGGTATGACAGTTAAAATTCCTAACCTCCCCCACGGGGAATCGAACCCGGGACCACATACACCTGAGGCACACGTGCTAGCCACTAGACCAGCGGGAAGAGCAAATAAAATGTATTTTGTAGTGTCTGAAGTTTATAGCTATTTCACCCTGTTGTAGTATGTTTATTGATTTTTTAATGTTTACCGTATTCGTTACTTTGAGGAATGATATATATTATTGATATAGGTTTTATTACATATTCGGCCATAAATATTATATAAATTATCAGAATTATTCATGATCTTCCATGGAAATTCACTGGTGCATGCGCAGTAGACAGACAGTGTAATTGGAAGATGAGTTCAACAGAGATTATAGGGCTATATTCCGCCGATTATATTTTATTTAATAACTATTTAGAAGAGATAACGAAAACGAGTCTACATAATGAAGATGGAATTTCCGTAGAAGATAGAATGGTGAGGTGTATACGGTTTGGGGTTGATATGGTTGTTGTTGTAGAATCTAAAAAGAAAATTAATAAGATGTAGAAAACTTGAGAAAGGCTTGTGAAGAATATGGGATGAAAATAAATGTTAGAAAGACAAAATCCATGGTGATTGAAACGAAGCGATCGGTGTGAAATATAGAAGTAGGAGCGGGAAAAAACAACAAGTGATTAGTTTTCGATATCTGAGTACTATTACTAGTGATGATTTGACATGCGAACGTGAAATAAAAGCAAGGATAGAAATGGCGAAAAGAGCCTTTAGGATGGAGGAAATAGTATTTTGAGGGGTATGGTGGCAGGGAAGAGAGGGAGAGGACGAATTAGACTATATAGAAACAGAATTAGGCTATTGGCGATATCAAAACAGAAAAATCGTATGTGAAGATGGAGAGGTTAACAGAAGATCGTGGAGCATGGCAGCTTCTCAGCTGCGGTAAGTGACCCGCTGGTAATGGCGGAATACTTCTGGTATAATGATACTGATGATGCACAGTAGGAACAGAAATATCCACTTTACTGTCATTGCTAATACGAATCACAATGCAAATTTCTACAGGTTGTCAAAATACCTCGCTCTAAAAGCTGTAGAAAACTATCTGTTACTATGCGAGGGAAAATCATAGGTCGAGCAACAATTAGACAAATTGCCATTCAGATAGCTAGGGGTATGAGCTGTGACGAGAAAACAGTGAAGAAATTGATTTAGCGGTATGAAGAAGGTAGTGAATATTTCACATCTTGGCCAAGAAGTAGGAGACCAATAATAATAATAATAATAATAATAATAATAATAATAATAATAATAATAATAATAATAATAATAATAATCCCAGGAATTTATATTTATTTCCAGCAAAACTTTTGCATACCCTCCTAGTGCAATATGATGTTTTTGTAAAACGGCAATTATAAAATTGTCAAGCTGAATTTGAAAGTCATAATAAGTAGTGCTTTATTTACTTATTGCACAATTCTTTTATGCCAGTAGCTTTCGCCACCTTACTCGCTCTTCATGCTTACTCAGGAGGAAGCTGCAGGTCCCTAGGTTGGGAACTACTGCTTTCCACCAAGGAATTCAGACAGCCTGTTAGAAATTTGCGTTCTGACCAACATCAGAAAATTGTGTTCTTCTGTTTCTACTGCGCATGCACCAGTGAATTTCCATGGAAGATCATGAATAATTCTGATAATTTATATAATATTTATGGCCGAATATGTAATAAAACCTATATCAATAATATATATCATTCCTCAAAGTAACGAATACGGTAAACATTAAAAAATCAATAGACATACTACAACAGGGTGAAATAGCTATAAACTTCAGACACTACAAAATACATTTTATTTGTTCTTCCCGCTGGTCTAGTGGCTAGCACGTGTGCCTCAGGTGTATGTGGTTCCGGGTTCGATTCCCCGTGGGGGAAGTTAGGAATTTTAACTGTCATACCTACGTGGATGTTTTTGTGTTCGTGTTCTTGTCGTTCAAGGTTAATGGAAAAGACTGTAAAACGTATATAACCGAGTAGAAAATAGAGACAAGTTACTCATATGTCAGATACGTTCGGTGAATCAGTTAACTTAAAGAAAAGAAAATAGTGTCCAAGGCATTTGTCTGTAATTGAAAAAAAAAAAACTCTTAAAAGTTACTTTCAAACCCATCAAAGTAACATTTTTATTTTACCTGTTCTCGAAGTTCCTCTTCGTATTTCTATCTGATTCGATTAAATAGAGCTTCGAATAGAGACTATGTTGAATTCATTTATTGACTAAGCCTAAAATTCTGATAAAGATATGGCTATGATTTTACTACTACTACTATTATTATTATTATTATTATTATTATTATTATTATTATTATTATTATTATTATTATTATTATTATTATTATTATTATTATTATTTAAAATACGAAGTTTCAAATCAGGCGATGCAATGTTTACGTAAACTAAATGATAATTTATTTGATAATATTTACTAGTCAATTATACATTTGTGAGGTTTTGCTTTGGGAAATTAAGTGCATACAACATTGAATAGTAAGAGTATTACAATAAAAATATATTATTAAAAATATTGATTAAGTAATTGGAGTTAAACATGCTTTCCAGTAGGAACTATATATAGAGAGGATTTACTTTAAAATGTGATGCAAACGAATATTCGAGTTTTAATCCGAATAGAAATCGATAACTTACACAAGGATATTTACTTCATTAGTTGTATAAATCTTTATGCTTATCGTATTATAATTCTATTTAAAATTATGATTTTTCCATTTCAAAACGTAGAAGGAGAAATAAATATAATATTCTATTTGTTAAGGAAACCTTTCAAACAATGATAATTTCAGGTCATAACCCGTCGGAGAATTTGAGACCCTGTCGACATAAATTTCCCCTTCGTGGCCATAAGTTATTTTCGATCATGCTCAAAGTAGACTAATAATGTTTTATCAGTTTTTTCTCATTCATATCTTGACCATTACCGGGGAGAATCTTCTGAAATCGTCAATGCTTATAATTACTTTTTAATTACAAATCAAATGATAATACGAGGGCTGCTATATATATTTCTGGCCTAATAATGAAAATACGAATATTTATCAACGAAAATGGTTTTATTGTTTTTCAAAATATTCTCCATCAAGATTTATACACTTTTGCATGCGCTCAAACCAATTTTCGAAGCACTTTTTCCACTCCGATTGAGACACCTCCAAAACATGGTTTTTGAATGCTTCAACAGCATTTTCTGGCGACGAAAATCGTTGACCACGCATTTTTTTCTTGATGTGTGGGAATAAAAAGAAGTCATTGGGTGCCAAGTCAGGGCTGTACGGCGGATGACCCATCACTTCGACGTTTTGGCCGGTCAAAAATGCGCTGGTTTGAGCCGATGTGTGAGAGCTCGCATTGTCATGGTGCACAATGATTCGTCTTCTCTTGTTCATTTTTCGAATTTCTCCGAAGACTTCAGGCAAACAAATGGTGGTGTACCACTCAGAATTGACCGTCCTACGTTGCTCAAGCGGAACAGTCGCCACATGACCAGTTATGCCGAAGAAACAGGCGACCATTTGCTTCGAAGTGCTTCTTCCACGAACAACTTTCGTTGGATTTGGCTCGTCTTGGAAGACCCACACGGTCGATTGCTGTTTTGTTTCGGGCTCATACGCATAGATCCATGATTCGTCACCTGTGACGATCTTATAAACGTCTTTTGAAGCACCGCGATCGTATTTTTTCAGCATTTCTTTACACCAATCCACACGAGCTTTCTTTTGAGCGATTGTCAAATTGTGCGGGATCCAACGAGAACAAACCTTTTTTACGGCCAGGTGTTCATGCAATATCGAATGTATGCTGGTGGAAGAAATGCCTAGGCATGCCTCTATCTCACGGTAAGTCACATGACGGTCTTGCATTATCAGTTCACGTACGGCATCGATGTTTTCTGGCACAACGGCTGTTTTTGGACGACCTTCACGGAATTCGTCTTTGAGCGAGCGTCGGCCACGATTGAATTCGTTGTACCAGTTTTTCACAGTGCTATAGGATGGTGCTTCGTCGCCATACAAAGATTTAAGTTCATCGATGCACTCTTGTCGTGATAATCCACGTCGAAAGTTGTGAAAAATGATCGCACGAAAATGTTCACGAGTTAATTCCATTTTTTTGCCAAGTTGATTTCTTCAAGTACCTGTAAAAGAAAAAAAAATTGTCGTAAGTCAAAAAGTTCTGAGTACATTTATGCTACAAAATGTCAAACTTTCCAATGGAAATGTCAGATTGCACCTGGCAACACTTAGTGTTGCCTAGGCCAGAAATATATATAGCAACCCTCGTAATGACATATTGAACATATTTAATATTTTGTTCTCAGCTGTGGATTTTAGATTAGCAATTCATATAATGTTCGCTTCTAATCGAATTTGAGAGAAAAGTAATTTCCAAAGATTTATTCAAAGAAATGTTCTCAGTCCTCTGATGAAAATAGGAACACACTTTTAAGAAAAAAACAAAACGAATATTTTCTACAGGGTTTGAACACATAAACTTCTGATTGACAGACTAGTCACCCAAACCGCTCGACCAGTTCGTATGTCTTCAGTGACCTCTTTTGACTTTTGTGTTGTAAAGTGGTTTCCTGCTCCACACTTTTTTGTTTTGTTTATGTCGATACAACTATAAGTTTGTGGTGAATATTTGGACGTTACAGATCTTGCAATGCATAAAAGGGTTTTTCGTATAAATTACATTCAATTTTATGTCCTAATAACTTATATACAACAGGTTGAATCTGTGAAATGATTGGGGTTGGAGTGATCGTAAATATTTTCATAGTTAGGAGCCTGGATATGCAAACCCGCTTAGCGTGGGGATTTACTTATGTGAAATTTGGTACCACCGATGCAGAGAAAGCAACAGCTTTCGCTAATCATTTTGATGTCGTCTTCATCCCTTATCCTACTCCGCTCTTTACACATCCATTATCAGTCTTGGCTATCCTACCCGACCGTTGTTTATAGGCCTATTTACCATGGTAAATAATCTTGATGCTACTGAATCACTCTCTACCTTGATGCTACTGAACCAATCTACTGCAATTACTAGTAATGATGTTGTTGATGATCTCCATAATCGACATAATACAGCTCTTTGGAGCAGATAATATAATTTAACAATCAACTTCAATAGGCCCTATCGGTATTTTGTTCTATACGGCTGTTCTCACTAAAGCTTTTTTTTCACTATCTTGTGAAACCTCGCCTAAATAGGTATTACTAAAACCACATAAAGATCCTACCAACATTCGCTCCTACTGACCAATCATTCTCACAAAATGTTGAGAGAAACATTGGAACGAATTCTGGTCAAACGACTCCGCTCTTATCTACTTACACGTTCTCTTCCGTCATATACATAAGCCGGGTTTTGACCGTTATTCAGTACTGCTGATTAACTTTTGAAATGGTCTAGCTATGTTATGAACCGTTTCAATAAACGCCTGCCTTCTGTACTAATTTAATTTGATATTGAGCGCGCATTCGATACGTGAACCGTTCCGCCCATTAATTTTCGGTACAAAGAAAAGCGTATTCTTATCAAAACTTCTTCTATATCATGTTCTTCAATTTAAGGAAAATAACTTTAAAGTTTTCAGACATTTCACTCATATGAATTGTTTTCCAGGGCTCCGACTTCTGGGAGGCAAAGATCAGAGGATGGTTCTAAAGATAAGGAAGCAGTGAGCTACCCCATTTTGGATCTGATCGAAAAATACGGCTTTGCAGCACTTGAGGATCCAACGTGCGAGAACAGAATCTTCTGTGAAATGGCAAGGCTTGGATCTCGCCCGGAGGCTAACGTTGTCCAGAAGTCATTTTGGTACATGGCCAATGAGTAAGTATATTAAACAAAGCAAACCTATATCATAAATTAGACATCTCTGTTTCATTGTTCATTGTAAAGTTAAGAAACACGAATGTAACCCCACATTGCTACTGTACTTCTATTTATGTATAATTTTATATTTCACAAGTAATTCTAGAAGATGCCGAAAGTTGTAATACATAGCAGTTAATGAATATTTTATGACAAATTTCTTAGTATAGGAGATGGCAAATTTCATAGTGTTAAACTATGAATTAGAGATATTAAAGATTTATCAATATCTCTTTCCGGAAGTTTAGTAAGTTGCATTCTAGAATAAAAGAGTTAAATACAGTGAACCCATGGGCAGTGTCGGATTTACGTATAAGCTGAACAAGCTATAGCTTGGGGACCCCAAAAATTTAAAGAAAAATTGGCTGTAATGTAATTTCCAAATAATAAGAAAAAACAAATAATATAAAACGCACATACAACAACGATGTTTTGTATTGTTATGAACTAGTCACTTATGAAGCAAGTAATGGGGCCTCTGTTATCAAGCCTCGCTTATAATGGGCCCCCTGTTTCCCAACTCTGCTTGTAATGGGACCTCTGTTTCAGCGCTCCGCTTGCAATGGGACTCCTGTTTCCCAGCCATTACATTTAGCTACTTTAATAAGACTTCACAGTATAAGTGTTACGATACCCTGTATTTGTATGCTGATAGAACTCTACTGCTACCAAATATACCATCTATGGTATATTCTTCAGAAACAGGTCGTGTATACTGATTTGTGTGCAAACTATTTTTTGATTCTTTCGCACTGTTATCATCAGATGGGTTTTCTGATTGGCGTAATACCTAGTTAATTCAAAGTCAAAAACTCTAAAGACCATAGGACAGATTTATTAGTATATCTTATAAGGAAACGTATCCAAACAATTAACTGCAAACTAGCAGAATAGACACATAATGAACGACAGTACTGGAAACAAGTTCTTTTATGAGTTGTGGCAGTTTTAATTACTCTGGTAGAGCGT
This sequence comes from Thermobia domestica, assembly GCF_964235325.1. NCBI lineage: Eukaryota > Metazoa > Arthropoda > Insecta > Zygentoma > Lepismatidae > Thermobia > Thermobia domestica. Next base: position 159,934,225 of record NC_137462.1, read on the forward strand.
GATTTCCCTTTCAGAGGAGATGAGAAAGTATTTGATTCTCCCTACAATGGTAATTTTCTTGGACTACTTAAACTTATTGCAAAATTTGATCCTGTTTTTAGCAAACCATATAAACGAATATGGAAATAAAAAATCGGTGTCACACCTTATCTTTCTAAAAGAATATATGATGAATTTATCTAAATGGTGGCGTTGAAAGTAAGAGAATCAATTTTTGATTATTTAAAAAGTGCAGAATACTTCAGTTTATCTGTAAATTACACTCCTGACGTATCCCAAGTTGATCAGCTTATTGTTATTGTAAGGTATGTCTCATCACATGATGGATTCCCTATTAAACGTTTTGTAACCTTCGAGGGGTAGCCTCTCAGAAGAAAGTATAGCTAAGATGGTGCATAATTATCTTACAAATGAATGTAAAATTGATATTAGTTAAGTGTCGAGGACAGTCATATGATAATGCTGCCGATATGTCAGGCAAATACAAGGATGTGCAAGAAATAATATTAAATATTGAAGATTAATAAGTATGCTATGTATATTCCATGTGCAGGCCATTCCTTAATTTCTTGTTGGTAGAGCAGCAGTTAACTGCTACTTAGATGCAGTAAACGTTTTTTGAAATTATTCAACAAATATATGATTTCATCATCTACACATAGATGGGCAGTGCTGTTGTCAATTCTTTAAAGACGATTCAAAAGTTCCAAAGTCTTTGTCAAAGACTAGCTGGGAAACTCACTCAAAGCCCACAAGTACAGTACTTGACAATAATTTCTGCATTGCATCGGCTTTATATTGATACCACAGAGAAGGATGAAACAAGATATCAACCCAGAAAACTTTTGAATAAAACGGAGGAGCTTGAACGTATGGTAATGTTATATGTTTGTAGTTATTTGCTGCATGAATTTTACGAAGTTAGTCAATCACTGCAAGACACCAAAACTTGCCTCGATATATGTAGTAAATTGTATGTTTCACTGTAAGGAAGCACACTACAGGAATAGCAGAAGAAGATCTAGAAGAAGGCATATAGGTGAAGATGAAAATGATGCATTGGATGTCCTTGAGTCAAGAGAGAAGTTCAGAATCGAAGAATTTGTACCTGTGATAGATGCATTAGAACCGAATCTGACACAAAGGACATCAGTATACTAAAATACTGCAAAAAAGTTTTCATTCCTAACAAAACTAGTTTCTACAGAAGAAATTCGTGAAGGAGTACGCCAAACATATCCTTAAGATATGGACATGAACCCATGTCAGGGGACTCAAACATTTTCATCAAAATATTAGACATAGTAAAAGCCATAAACATGAGAATCTGACATCAGGATCTGAATCAAGTAATATTTAATGACAATGTCCAATCAACATTCCCTAATGTAGAAGCAATTCTGAGAATGTTCCTTTGTATTATGATGGAGAAAGATCCTTTTCTCTGCTAAAGAGGGTAAAGAATGAATTTAGAATAACTACGCCTCAGGATGAATTATGTAACCTCAGTCTCATGTACATAGAAAGTGACAAGTTATGCAGTTTATCATTTGATAATATCATCAATGACTTTGCTTTGGCAAAGACAGGAAGAAAATCATTCTATTGTAGATAATGTTTGTTCATCGCTTGTACACCCAATATATAACGAATTATGATAAACTTATAGAGTTAAATGAGTATTGGGCAAATGTATTAATATACGTTCGTAATTTGTCTCATTAAATATTTTTGTTATTTATATTTTATATGAATATAACATATTAGGCCCTACTAAAAATACCGTCTTTTATACCAATTAAGTCAGTGTAACAGGGTACAAAGATCTGCTGTTCCAATGAACAGTATAGACTACTATGCTGATATTGATATGAACAGTATAGACTACTATGCTGATATTGATATATAAATGTATTCTATTAACTATAATTGCGTTGTGTATAGGTTATAACATAATATCATATTAATAATGCTATACATAATTATTAGAAGTTTGCGTAATATATTGGGTGATATCAATAAAAATAAGTAACTACTCCTGAGAAATCGTGCTCGAGAATCGGAGTAACTACACCTGGAGTAATCTCCTTCCTCAATTTCGTATCAATAAAACAAGCCACTACTCAGGTCTAGTCTGCTCCAGTTTTATGAACGTTTACTCGCGCTTCCTCTGCACGTAGCACTGAGTCGTTATCAATAAAAGAAGTGGTTACTCATTTCTCCCATCTGTTGGGTGGTCATTTCGTTGTGGGTAACCTATGGCACAGTATCCTAGACGCCATGGAAGGGACAAGTAGCAACGACAGTTTCAATCAAAGTGCATTTGTGGATATTATAAAAGAGTTTCCAGTGGTACTTTCAAAGTCACAGTTACCAGAAAGTAAACGAAGGAAAGCCGAATTTTGAACGCAATTACAGTGAAATGCAACGAAATATCAAATATATCTACGACTGAGACATAAATCCAAAAAAGAATCTTTAATATTCGAGCGAGAATTATTTTAAAAAAAAAGAAAAAAAGAAAAAAAACCGGATCATCTATAATTCAATCTCTGTATTCAGCAGAAGAAAAAGGGTCTAATGTGTACCAGGAATTATTCAAGAAAGATTAGTAGAATGTACCAAGCCATTCTTTTCGCCCATGAAAAAATCTTTAGTGCTTCATTCTTCCCTTCAAAAGAATAAAACAAACAGAAATGAAATAAAATCACTTAAGATGTATTTCTTTCTTTTGATGCATTTCGAAACATGATTTGGAGTTCATTCCTTCCCAAACTTGCTCTGTGGGGCAGAAGGATGAGGGAGAGAAAAACGTTTGTCGTACTTGTTTATAAATCTAGATACTTCAATCAATATTTCGAAAAAGACTTATCTTTATGGATCATAATTAATGGCCGCCATATTGGATTCATATAACCCGGCTGGGTCAGGCTGTCTTATGCTCTGGTGAAAATAGGACTTATGAAGAACATATCACAAGAGAATGATTTGTTTCGTACAATGCAGCATCCATCAGTGATGTTTATTACGGTAAATGAACTCTCGTTCGAAATTTGGGAAAATCAATCGTCTCAGTGAGAATCTTTAAATTGTCATAACTTCGTTGTTTATTAACCAATCTGAATGAACTATACACCAAACTAAAGATAATTTTACATTCTTTAAAAAGTTATACGACATCGTTTTCGATAATCCCAGCCGTTTACTTGTTATTTTAAAAAATATGAGTAAACTTCATCATAAGAAATTCGAAGTTCCAAATTTAATAATTTCTGTAGGGGTTAATTTTAGTGTTAGGTAAAAACTGTTGCTAATTTATTAGACCCTGTTATCTTCTACGCCGTTTAGTTTTTGAATCGTGAAGATTGGACTCTTAGTTAAGGAGATATAGGCCTCTAAAACCAACACGATGACTTCGCAGAGGCGGCCATCTTTGATAGCCACCATATTGGATTCTGGCCACCTGTCGAAGTGGGGCCACTTCGATTCCTGCTTAGTTGGATCAGGGGAATAACATATCCGAGTGGCATCTTTTTAACACAAAGTGCAGGATACTTCCTGTATTCTCCCCTACTATATGAGACGGGACCCACTGATTAACGTGGAATCCGACCCACATGAGTTCCCGCTGGGAATCGAACGCGGGTCTCTCATGCCAAAAGCATGTACGCTAACCGCTTAGCCACGAAGTAGCTATTCTTCCTATTAGCGTCTTTTCCAAAGTACTGGGTTTCTTTATTGCCACGTGTGTATAGTCAAGTGCTCCGATAGCACCCGGAAATGTATATTGTTCTTGCCACTCTGCATTTGCTATTTGCATATTACGCACACTTTCGGAAACAATTTTCAGATATCGCAATAATCACATCCATTACACTTGTAGTAGTCATAGACACATTACTTTGAGCCACACCAGAATCCCCTGACATTCCGACCTGGAATCCCGGATCATTCACGTAACGCAAGAAAACCCACATCTTTTCCTCACTACGTGTTTTTGCAACATTTCTATGCAGTTTATAAGTTTTTCTACGTAGCAAAACAATCATATACTCTGCCATATTTAACACGGAGTCACCTATTTAGCTTGCTCCATAAATTTGGAGAAGCTACTAGCATCACAGAGGTCTTTGATTTTTATTGATATCAAACGCGGAGTAGTTACTCGGCTCGAGAATAGAGGTGTGGTTACTTCAAAAGGGCGGGACTTCTCCAAGATCAGCCGAGACGAGTAGTGCTCAGTTCTCTTTTTGTTGATATCAATGCGAGTAACTACTACAAAATTGGGAATAATGAGTAACTTCTCTGTTGTAAGTTGATAAATATGTAAGTTAATAAAATACATATTTTATATGTAAACATATTAAGGTATCTATTAGGCACATAAGTTATCATATTGCATATATTCAAACTCAAAAAACAGCGACCTTCAATAGCTTAGGGTCCCATGAAACCTAAATCCGACACTGCCCATGGGTCACGAACTTAAACCGTTCCGCAACGTTGTTCGCAAATTGATATTATTTTTCTTTTTGAAATTGATAAAGGTACAATTTATTCGTTCTAGCTACAGACACAGTGCTTTATGACATTTTTCTTTTCTACTCTTTCTTGCTTTCTTTTTTCATTTTTAAGTGTTTTTCTGTGATGAAGAAGCCTTTTCTTTCATCACTTTCTTAGCACTCATAATAAAAGCTAAAATAACGCAAAAAAGTGAAATAAAAAAAGTAAAATTTTTGAACACAGCATTCCGATAAATAATGTGTACGGCAAACACACTAAAACATTACCGAGCGCTTGGGATTATGGGTATTTATATGCATGTATTCGTGAGCCGATGGAAAAATTGGTTACAAAACTTAATTCGTGAACCGATTTGTTCCCGAAGAAAGGAGTTTCGTGACCCGAAGGTCCATTGTACTAACATCATTCACTTAGCAGAATAAAACTAGATTATCAAAGACATATAATAAACGTATGTTTAGCCAAGACTGGCAAATCAAACTTTTTATGTATTCCTTCGGCACTATGGGAGATTTTTTAACTTCATATATCAGTAAAAACCATAATAATCCATCATATATCTATTATTTCTTATTATGCTTATGTATTTTTTAAAGTCACTTTATATTCTTACTTTTCCAATAATATATAAGTTTACATTTTCATGGTACTATGGTGCTATGCTTTCGATTTTACTATTTCCCATACATCTGGATAAGAGACAACATCGTTGTAAATTTTAAATAAAGTAGTTTTATTTTTCAGAGATATATGATAAATGTTCAATTAAAAAGATGAAATAACCCTGCACTATATTAAAGTTTATTAATAGCACGCATAAGATTGTAATGTTAGTCCGTCTGTCCGTTATTCCACACAATAACTCGTGAACGAAAATTTGTACTCTGTTCTTTGTAATAGGTATCTAGAACGGTTATCCCGTCCCAGTTCGTTAATGGAGTAACGGTGACTTTAACGATGGCGATCCATATCTCATTCACTACTACTATTTAAACAAAGCTACTATGAGTTCGTTAGGTGACAAGAAATATTCCTCAGCAGTTGACATCTACCGGACGAAATTGAAACTTCAAGTACGTGATACTTTTTACTGTGTACCCAGAATTTATTTTGATGCTGCTGTAGTTCTTTTATTGCCTAATCTCTTGACACACGCCTGTTAGATTTTCATAGTCTCATGTCTCCGACCCATTTGTTTCCGTAAACACTAATTTAAAGAAAAAGATGTACCGAAATCCTAATGTCAGAGATATGTGTTAATAGATTAACATAACGGGACTTCACAACTTCGTAGTTGCCATGATATCTATATGTTTATGTATAATACCCAAAATGTTCTGTCCGACTTCCAGATGGTGGCAATCGCAATACTCGACTTCCCTATAACTTTCATTTCGAAGAGATAAAAGGGGGCACAGTGGCTCAGTGGTAGTGATCTTACCTCGTGCATGTTATCCCTGGTTCGATCCCCCGCCAAGTAAGTTTGTGGTGGACAACATCGTATTCGTGGCTTTTCTCGGGATACTCCTGTTTCCTCCCACTTTAGCATCCATCAATTCTTCATCATCATTCACTTGCCTTAATCATCGTCTCTCTTAGCCTATAAGACATAATCGTGGTACGTTAAACTGAAAAGTTTCATTTCATTTTGATTTCGAGGAGACAAAAAGGGGGGGAAGAGATTAAATGTTCGTGAGTGTTTCTTCTTGTAGTTACTAGTTGTAGTAATTACAGTTAAACGCAAATAAAACATGCAAACAACAAATAGCGAACTAAGAACAAACGATACTTAAATGAAAAGCATTCAGTAGGAATGTGGTAAATAGAAATAAGCGGACGGTACAATGATAGTTTAACAAAACTGAGAACAACGACGAAACCTCTCCAGAAATACAGAACAGTTTTATAGAAAGGTACGATTCTCATTCAGCCCGGGTCAATCATTCGGCCCAGTCTTATAGGAGATGTGAAGATAATGCTTCACAGTTTCCAATTCCAGACATTTATTTGAGTGATATAACCAGTCCTACAATTAGCTATACCCAGTTTACTCTATATATCCATTAAACAAAGACTGGATGAACCCCTTAACCACACTGGAGTAGGAAAAAATGCATACCCCGATGGGCAATCAACTTAATCTTTCGGGTTGGTAGGTAGGCACTTTAGAGACTGCACAGCCGCTACTCTAGATTAAATCTCTCCATTGGACCACTCATTCACAGTTGTGGAAAGTACATGTTTGTTATTTGTACGTACGTAATATTTGTCTTTAGGACATATGTGCTGCATCATTTTATATTGGACTGTAGTATGGGGAATGTTGGGAAAAGTTGAAAATCACTGTCAAAGAGAGTGTGAACCTACAGGTAGTCTAGGAAAGAGCAATCAAAATATTCTTAGTAGTTACTTACTGTTATAAAGAGTGTATGGTGATTTGTTTCTAATTAGAATATGATACAACTTTTAGGTCAGAATCGAATAGTTTCATTGAATAATCTAATATATTCTCTTTTGTTTCAATTTGAAAATAAATCTTTTTAAATTTACTATACAGGGTGTTAATGAATTATACCGACAAGCTGTAAGAGGTGATTCCTGATATCAAAACAAGATAAAAACTTCATATGGACCTATGGGCAAAATGCATAGTTTCAAAGCTAGGGCTGTCCAAAACAGCGAAAAAACAAAATTTCAACAGGCCTTACTTCGAATTCGAAAAACTGTGGATGGTGGTCCTTATCAGCGTAAGCGAAGCCACACATACGCAATCCAAAAATGCATATTTCATCAATGTTCAATGGGTGTGCAGGATTTTCTCTACAGGGTGTTATTCTCAGATATGCTCTCAACAGTGTTTTCAGATATATCTTAATTACAAGGTGGATCCAAATAGGTGAGATGTAAGGCTTGATAACAATGGACGCCCAATGCTTCGGAAGTTTTAGGTACCGGCAGCTCTACAGTTTTTTTGTGTTTGGAATAACGCGTGCTGAGATGGAATTCGTCATGATATATTTCACGTTTTTTGCACTTATAAGTGTGAAAGAAAATATCGCAGAATGCCTTTACCCGAACACAAGAGACCATGCTGCTGACGGTCCTTAACATTTCCGTCATCCCGCCAAAAGATTCCGTGTTAACTGCTGTCGAGGCTTATTGCTTGCCTACTTTAGACCAAGCATAAAATTAGAGCGCATCTGAAAATTTAGTTTACGATATGTCTGGGAATTACAATACATTCTGCAGAGAATACTATATACACGCATTGAACATTGATGAATATGCATTTTTGGATTGCGTATACGTGACTCCCTTTACGCTGATAACTACCGTACCACCATACATAGTTTCTCGAAATCGAAATAGGGCCTGTTGAAATTTAACTTTTTCGTGAATTTGGACAGCCCTAGCTCTGAAACTATGCACTTCCCCCCCCATAGGTACATATGAAGTTTTTATCTTATTTTGATGGGAGGAATCACCTTTTACAGTTTGTCGGTATAGTTCATTAACACCCTGTATAATCACGAACCACCAATTGATTCAAACTTGGCAGTATCGACGATAGTTCACAAAAGTTCTGTCCATTGAATACGGTTTTCATAAAACGAGTGAGTGAACTTTCCCGGTAACAAAAGTTGAAATAAAAGATCCACTTCTGTTGAAGGTAGAGTGTATATATAGTCAGTTTGAGGCGAAATTTTAAGTATTAAAGTGAGTTACTATACAAATTAACTTTATTTTGTTCTTGTTACAGAACTCCGGATGGCATGGCAGAGATGCTGGACCTGAAGGAAGTGTTCAAAGCTATAAGAACGGGCACGTGTGACATGTATCAGTGCAAGAAGAAAAAAGCAAGCTAGTTTTAATATAAGGAAAAGAAACATATAGTGTTGTTCAAAAGTGCATTGTTTTAAGTATTAACTAACAGATTACTTTGAAACACTATTAAGAAGCAATTACTGGACTATCAGTTTTAAAGCACTGGAAATTTTTATTATGATATTCCAACATATTTGTTACACAAAAAATTATTGTTATTTTCAAATTTTGCAGTGCTAATTGTAAGTACAACTCGATATTATAATATGTTTCAAAGTTGTACTCTAAATTGTATAATTGTCACTTAAAAAGGTTGGAAAACGAAATTAAGATAACTTTTGTTAAGAGATTGTGAAATACGAATTGAAGTTGCGAGAAATATTGCCCATAAGTTTTCTATCAAATTTTTCCATTTTGTTGTTATCACTATACTACTTTTGTTACCTTTTAGAGTGATTTTTGTTTGTTTTTTGAAACATTTTTTTTTATTTGTTTTGTTTGCGTTTCCGTTTGTATGTATTGTTGAACGAAACTGAGTTACAGTCACAATTTATATGTAGCATAATTGTAGGTAGAATATTTCTGTATTCCCAACTCGCTGAGATTTTATTTAATTTAAAGTGTAAACTTGTTAAGTGTCATTATTATTTCTTTCAATAAAACTAATAAGACTGTATCTTATGATTTGCTACTCGTAACCAGGCACGTACGCAAGGGGTCCTGTGACTCCAGATCACCGAAATCCCGACCTTTGTGTATTTAGTCTAATTTTAGGGGCACTTTTTTCAAATTTTAATGTAATTTACTCTCAAATTGAATTTGGAATCCACCGAAAAGCTTCAAACCCCCCTCCGAAATAAATTCCTGAGTACGCCCTTCCACTTAACAAATCTAGCTAAAACACCAGTTTCAATCGTGTGCGTAGCAATTGTCCTCAGTGATGGCCGAAATGGCATCTTGAACTTCGATTTCGGGTCATCGACCTCCTATTCCTTTGTCTAATAAACAACGTTATTCGTAAGTATGTCTCCATACAAAGAAAGTCCAAAGGTAGCCACACAATTTGACCATCTCTTTCCGGAAAAGTTGTGTTCTTTAAAAAAAGTTATGAATGCATTGTTTCCAACATGATGATACACCGTTCTGATGGGATATCTTAGTGGAAAGATCTCAAGCTATAGCACAACATATGAAAAGCATACAGGTAAACATCTTTTGCCACCGTGATCTTAGTGAAGAAAAATAGTTCAAAGACTGAAAAAGAATGGTACGTAACATTGTATCACATGTTCCTTTTAAAACTGCATGTTTCAAAGTCCACAAAGTGCATGCATGTGGATTTTGGGGGACCTTCAAATCCTGATATTATGTTTGCTTACCTATTCGATATAAATAGTTGCCTTATAGAGGAGAAATGCGGAATCTTCAAATAGTGTGTCTAGCATCGTTTATGCGAGTTCTCTTTTTTTTGTGGCCCATACGATTCGTACTTCAGCGGAAATGTTTGTAACAGTTTGTATGCATATAAGGGTAAATGTCTATGTAGGGTCTAACATTTTGTGTACCATGAATCCGATGATGCGACGTCATCCTCCCAGGAAACAAATTTCATGAGTTTCTGCACAGTCTGAAAAAAAAAAAAATTGCATTAGTTTAACACACAAGTGACAGGCTTTCAGAATTTCGTAATTCTTTTATAAAGGCCTTATCATGGTAATTCACAAGGTAACCAGTAAGTTTATTGCCGATTTTGACGTCCAATTAATCATGTGTTCACAGAGAGGAAACGAAATGACATACGTACCTGCCAAGTGATTGATATTTAGTCTGATCATCGACCTTCAGTAATACAAGTTCATTGCGCACACACAACAATGTGTCATAGCTCGTCCATTTTCGAAGAGAAATAGAGGTATCGAAGCAACTTGTTCGCATGTGTGTGTTATATGACTTTAAAGTGGGCCTATCAGCTGCCGCATCAAGTCACCGCATATGCCAGATGTTTGGGGAGAATGCCCTGAACGAACCAGGTTCCAGACCACATGTGTTGGATGACGAGCCCTGAAAGCAGCCATTGGGGAGGACAGCAGTCTAACGTGTGATGAAATTGCTGAAAGGTTCCATGTTCCTGCTGAAACAGCTAGACTGAACCTGCATGGGATAGGGAAATCATACAAGTTAAGCAAGTGAGTACCCCACACATTGTCAGGAGCCAACAAGGAACAACGAGTAGCAGCCTGCTTGTCCTTGCTCACTCAGCAACTGAACACACCTATCTTTGATCATCTCTTGCTTATTGGTGGTGAAAAATGGGTCTTCTATGACACTTCCAAGTGTACCAGACATTGGTTTTCCACGTGACCCCGTTCCTCACATCTCAAGACCATCTCTGCACCCACGAAAGGTTATTTCTCTGTATGCTGAAATTGTCGGCAAATGGTGCGTAAAGATTTTCCTCCACATGGTCAGTCCATCATTGCTAACCTCTACTCTCAACAGTTGCAAAGGGTGCACCGTGCATTGGGCAGGAGAAGCCAGAATTAGTGAATCGCAAGGGTGCGCTACTTATGCACAACAATACTAAACCACATGTGCAAAGAGGACCCTTCAACAACTTGGCGGGAGACACTGGCTATGCACGATATTCATTAGACCTTACTCCAACATATTACTTTCATTCCCTTGACAACCAACTCCGTAGGAGGTCCTCGCAAATAAGGGAAACCAGCGGAACGTACTCACAGATTTCTTTGCATCCACAATCTCCGAGTTTTTTTCACCAGGGTATTGTGCACCTGCAGAAACGTTGGCAAAAAGTGTTGGATGCTAATGAAGATTACTTCGAAACCTAAAGATACGTACTGTCCGCTGTATTGCTGTTTGTTTGTCGCTGCTCTAGAACAGCAAGAACTTTTTTGTTATCTTATAATTGCAACTCAAATTTTATTGTTACAATTTAATTATTTCAAAATAGATAGTGAACATCAACATGTTTTCCTGTTTATTTTTATTAGCTAAAATAAGGGCCGTAACTAAATTTAGATTTGAGTATTAATATTTGTGTAGCCGCATATCAATTTGTGAGAAAACTCAATCTTTATAAGGTAACTTCGCCAAATAACGCCGGTCGGGTAATAACGCCATTAAACTTTGTACTCTTCTAGCACATGTTTCGTAAATCGATCATTCACAGTTGTATGGTATGCAGTGGTACTTGTTGCCTTTGTGTGTGCAAGAAATAATGACCAGTCAGGATCAGTTGAGAGATAGAAATTATGAAGTGTAAACTTAGTAACCGTGTATCTTTAGAAAAAGCGTGCAGATTTTCATCGCGTCAAGAGAAGTTAACGTCATGTTTGTGAAACATTAAGTTTTAAATATTGATAATGGAATACTTGTATACGTTGATCATTGCAAAAGAGTAAAGCATAAACAATATGTTCATGACTGCTGTTTTAGGTTTAGAAAGGATATCCGGAACCCAAGTCTATTGTTTCGGGAAATAACTCCCCTATCGTGTCGGGAAATAATGGTACTTCATTTAATTGTTAATGTAAAATAATACTTGTCTGAAAAAGTGTTCTTTTGTGATAAAGATGCGAAGTCTCATGTTTTAAGCATTTTGTTTTCTAGATGAGAAGAAACTGTTAAAACATTCGGGCCAGATGGTCTGAAAGGGATTTTCGTCAAGCAGGTCATCCAATAAGGTACGAAAGTCTCACGGGCTGCATGTACGTTTAATATTCGCCGCAGGATTTTGAGAAACGGATTGAAATGAAAGCATCAAACATCATACAAAAACATGTTCACATTTCTGTGTTGTCCCTGGAACTCGAAATAAAATTAAAACTGAGAATACTCAGAATACAAATGGCGAAACTGTGAGTATAGTTGCATGTGCATCAGTGAATCAAGTTTAATTTGGATTTTTCCAAGTGTTTTAAACAAGGGAAAATATGGAAAGCAAGAATTTGGTAATGATTTTCTTCCAGGTGCAACATACACAATGACACCTAAAATCTAACTCACAAAACAGGGATGTCGTACATTCCTGGAACAATTAGCAAAAACCGGATTACTGGCAGAGTACTACTTATAGTAAGTAGATCATTATTGCAATAATCTTGATATTTCCTTTCTAAATCCTACTGAGAGCATGGCTATTCAAGTACTTAGCTTGCCTGTGCATTGCACCAACCGCTCGATCAACGCTTTTCTTTTTTTAAGAATTTTAAAAGTCTACTGAAATGAAACAGTTGACAGTTATGGACAAGCATGTCCCGGAAAAACAGTTGGGAAGCTCTATTTTCCGAAACTTTTTTCACAGACTTGGTTTCGTTCAGCAACACCTCAGAATGCATTTCATCTGCAGCATCAATGCTACAGGCATCTACTGTTTCAAAACAAATACCATTTTCGATGTCGTCTTTTAGTGCAAATGATGTTTCAGAGCAAAAGAAACCAACAGCAATATATATCTACAGACACAAGATCCATTTCCACATCTTGCAACACCACCCAGTGCTCACACTATCCACGATCTGCTGCCGACACTTAAAGAACTAACAAACGAGATGGTCATTTTTTGTCAATGAGTATTGGTAACGCTACACGTTTACAGCAAGCTGGCACTTCCAGTTCTGTCATCCCGGAGAAGCGCGAAAAGAAAATATAATCCTCTATTTCACGAAGCTATCGTAAACGTAGTTTGAGTACATTGTGTAGTGCCAGTTATGCAATGTTGCTTACTTCGAACGTGTAGTGTTGCATGTAACTGAGACATTTTATGTTCCAATGATTGCAATTCTGATATGAGTTACAATCTCAGTCACCTGTTTGTAATTTTGTGTAACATCGAATCAGATAACATATTGACAAGAACACTGTTAATTCGCATGTGAAAATGTACTTATTACATAAGACAATATCATCCTTTGCTTATGGTTAAGAATTTAGTGGTGTTATTTCCTGGTATGTCTGGTTATAGCGCCTTCTCGTATTTATTCAATCTTTTGACGCATTGCCGCCATCCTTGTGTACGAATACTTCTATTTCCTTATGCATTGTAGCAAAAAAGCTTCTTTTTCGTCCACGTAAATTTTACGGTTCTAGAAATGAAACCACACATAGGAAGGAGTGAAAGGGGAAGACATAAAAAATGATCGAAAAGGACCGATATTATTCGATCGATATTAATATCGAATAAATAGTTTTTCGGGTTCACAAGCTGATTAGTGACTGTTATGTTGCTCATTAAGCCCATGTTCAGCCCCTAGTGGTGATATTAGTTCCGAATCCGTAGTTTTCGGAGTCGCTGAGATGAACAGTGACACTCCAGATGCCGTTTAAATCCAAATTTAGCCCACTTTAGTAATCCTGGAGAGGATGGTGACATGTAAACATAACTGAAATAACTGATATAAATAAAATGATCGACAACAACTTATATTAATGTAGAATCCATAATCTTCGGGCTCGTTAGGATGAAATGCGACACTGTCGATTCAGGTTAATTCCAAATTCAGCCCCTATTATCACCCCTAAAGGTTGGAGAATGGTGATATATATAAAAATAATCGAAAATAATCAACATTAGTGTTGAATCTATAGTCTTCGGAATCCGTTGGTGACTATTTCAATACCATTCAAGTCTAGGTTCAGCCCCAAGGGGATAAGACTCCTTACCACACCTAGGGAGAGTGGAAGGGGGTAAACTATAAGCTGATCGAAAACGACCGATATTAGTGTAGAGTCCATAGCTTTTGGGATGCTGAGATTAATAGCAGTAGTTCCAAAGTCGTTTAAATTCAAGTTCAACCCTCATTATAACTCATAAAGGTGAAAAAATTGTGACAAAAATAATCGAAAACAACTAATATTAGTGTCGAATCTATGGTCTTCGGGGTCCCTAAGTTGGTTGGTGACAGTTTCAGTACCATATAAGTCTATTTAACCTCCATTAGTACTTCTAGGTTTGTAGGAAGGGGTTGACAACTCGTAAAAATATTCGAAAACGAATTAATAGTTCTTGTTGTTGCTGAGATTAATAGTCACACCCCCGATGGTGATAAATCTAAATTTGTCTCCTATCATCATAGGGGTGAAAAAGGGTGAAAAATAAAATATCTCAAATGACCGAGATTAGTGTCCAACCCATACTAAGTTATTAGGTAACACAAGCGATGACATTTAATCCCATGTTTAGGCATGAAGTGGCATATCCTGTGTATTGGGAAATATGGGGGCAACGCCAAAGACGTTGTTCGCACATCTACATATACTATTTGGGTGTATATGAATGTATATTCCACCAACGTAGCACCGGAACATCTGGAGAACTTTCAATCAAACTTAGTAAACATGACTTTCAGTCTAGAAAAATACTGTGGGAGAACACCCTAAGGGGCGGGAGTTGAAAGGTGTGACACGTAAAAATAATGCAAAACATTGTTATTAGTGTGCAATTCATAATTTTTGGGCTCGCTGAAGTGAATAGTGACTCTCCCAGTGCCATTCAAGTCCAAGTTCAGTCCCACCAGTAGAGGATAGGGGAAGTTGAAAAATATAATGTCAAAAATAACTTAGATTTGTGTCCAATTCATAGTTTTCTGGGTTGGGAAAACGGATGGTCCATTTGAAATGACTTTTGGAAGATCGTTAATACCAACTTCAAGATAGGTTTTTAAATCAATAAATTTGAGTAAAGGCGTATTTTGTGGGGGTAGAGTATTTCAATATTTATGCCAAAAAGTAGAGCATCTTCTGTACTTTTATCATTATATTTTCATTGAAATAAATATCCTAAGGTTGATGGCATTCTAATAATTCCCATAAATTTATTCTTCCCGTGCAAAGAACGGATATTTCAACTAGTAATAAACAAATAAATTTGTTAAATGTAAATGATTAGAGTTTTTAATTAAATTCAATATTAACCTAAATAGTACAGTGAACCGAAGACCTGGTCATAACAACTACCGATAGTTTTAATAAAATAGTACTTCGAATCTAAAATTAGAAATAGCTTACGTACAATATAAATATACATTATAATATTACTTTCAGACGCCTATGCAAGAAGGGATTTCTGGGTTTTACCCTCCCTGAGTAAGATAAATATTATGAAAATACAAGCATTTGTTTCTGTAGTCCCGTTTGACTGAATTCGACGGGACCTATGGTGTTTCGCTTAATGTAAATTTCGTTATATCGGAATAAAGTTTTTTTGATTTACAATACTGCATACTTAATACATATTCAGCTTGAAAAGACGTTGACAACATGATGTTTTCAATACGTATGCTAAAACCAGTGGTGTCGTTTGAGGAGGGCAGGACACGATTGCCCTCTCTCCAGTTTCAGAAATACATATTTTAAATTAGCACTCTACTAATAAAAATGTGAAGCTCTTTATGTCAGCATACAGTCTTTCCACCTCTCCCCCCCCAAAAAAAAAAGTCTGAAATGACGCTGGCTAAGAATACATGGGGATGGGGTAGTGGGTGAATACATCCAACACATTATAGCATTGAGATTATTCTTGGATAAAGAATTGTTAGACCTAAACATCGCAAGTGATATGAAGGAAAAATTGTTCTTCTCTCTTCCTGGCTTCTGTTTTCTTCCCTCCTCGACAAATTTTATATTGGTTTGCTTGCTGAATCCTTTTCCTTCAGCCTTCAGAAAATCGACTTAAACTATTGCTTTTGCAAAACTCCTCTTTCTTTTAAGCCCCAAACAGAAACACGACGACAGAAAGTTTCGGAATGTGTTGAACTTTCACTGCTAGCTTCTCATTTTAGATAGTGTATATTTACAACAAAGCGGGGTGTCGTGCACCCCATAAATCCGGCCATGTATATGTATATATATATATATATACATACAGGGGCGGATCCAGGATATGATCAAGGGAGGGGCAAAACCATATTTTGCCGTTTTATCAATTATATATAAACTAATTATTTGCTGAGCAAAAAATTATATTTATAGTTTTGCTCAGCAAATAATTAGTTTATATTTAATTATAACAAAGCAAAACGTTTTATCCAGTGTAAAGTAGGATTGAAGCTCATTTTATCCAGTGTATACCTGAACGTCAAGGAGGGCTATATATAGCCCCTATAGCTCCCCTTGGATCCGCCACTATATATATATATATAAAACTATTCAGTTAACCCAGAAATTCGATTAATCAGATTCGGTTAAACGGTATTGTAATGTGTTAAAACAGGTACATGCATATACAAAAAAACAAGCGTGCCTTGGTTAAATATGAGCTTAAATGCTTGGATTTTCCTTTAGATGAAATTCTGCGCACTCTACTGTTTTCTTCTAATAAATAGATCTATAAAAAAGGTAAATGTCATCTAATGTTGGGTTTATGAATGTCATCTAGTAATGCAAAATAGTGTTCCAAGAAATTTCTCTTTTGCATATATGGGGGCCGCGGTGTCTCAGTGGTAGAGCGTTCACCTCTGGTGCTAGGGGTCTCGGGTTCAAATCCTGCTCCCGCCAAGTGAACTTTGTGGTGGACAAACACCGTGTGCGTGGGTTTTCTCGGGGTTCTCCCGTTTCCTCCCACTTTCTTCATTCCACCATTTCATTCATTACTCATTATCACCGTCTCCTTTAGCCTAACCGGCATAACCGTGGGACGTAAAACTCAAAATTTCATTTCATTTCATTTCTCTTTTGCATATATGGAGCAAAGCGTCAGTCCGTCAACAAAATTGACTTGCTTGTAGGAAAGAAGAAATTACATGATTCTCATTGTAGTTGAATACAAACTCACTAGATGGCAACACCACACAAGAAGTTACATGCCTCTGGTGGTAAATTTTGAAACCAAGTCTTAATTTTCTGAAAGAAATTGAATTTGCCATTCATATAATAAACTAAGCTCAAATGGGCTTTCGTCAAGCCGATTAAAAAGAAGAAAAATTTTACTTCATAGAATTCAAAAATTGAAACCATGTTGTATTAACTAATGAAGGTGAGTAGGTTAATCTCAAATTAACAGTGACAAATATTTGGCAACTGTTATATACATAATAACAGAAAACTTCAACTGTGGTTTCTTTTCACTTATTATACATGCATGCTAACGACTAGAGCCCGGATTTCCATGCACAAACCAACTTCTTGATATGTATGCAAATATGCACGAAATATATATATAAAAAAACTATGCACTAAAATATGCATTTAAAAATTTTAACATGTGAACTGAAATACAGTGAAACCTCTTTAAAGCGGACAGCCGTGGGGAATCAAAAATTGTCCGTTATAGAGAGGTGTCCGCCTTAGAGAGGTTTCAATATTTTCTTACGTAAATTAATAAACAAGGTAATATGCAATTATTAAAAAATATTTTTGCATGAATCACGTATTTATGAATATTACCAAAATGTTACTGTACCTGCATTATCTTGTGCCATCCAATTCAAGGCACAACATGGGAATAAAATGTTATAGTTCTCTGAACTTTACACTTATCGCTACTTAGTACGTTTTCGGTGTGTTACTTTAATTTGTGAGTTAATTGCAGTCCAGCAATGAGTTTTTTTTAAAAAAAGACAATATGCATACCCGTGGTCAAAAATACCAAACTTGTCTTCTGTTTGGTTAGACATTCCAGCAGGACAATAGAATGATGTGTCATTCCAAACAGTGGGCAACTGTCAATCAGTTTTGTTTCTGAAGTAGGTTGGGTGGGAGTGGAATGCAAGCAAAGGATAGAAGGGTGTTGTGAAACAGAGACCCTTCCTCTGAATTGCTGAACAAAGAGTTAAGGAGACAAAATGTTGTCACACCCACATGTTCTTCCTTGGTGACATACGTATGAATTACTAAAAGTGTATTTTTACTGCACTTTCCAACTTGTTTCTATAGAAAGTGTCCGTAATATGGAGGTAAATAATACCTATAAAAGACAAGAAAGACTGTCCGTGTCCGTACTAGAGAGTGTCCGCTTTAGAGAGGTTTGACAATATGTTTTTTCCTATTACAGTGTTTGGGGATTACAAAATACGTCCGTTATGGGAGGTGTCCGCTTTATAGAGGTGTCCGTTAGTAGAGGTTTCACTGTATACACTAAGAAAATACAATTTCAATTTCGTACAAAATATCTTGTCTTAATGACCTCTGTTGCAATGAACTATGAACGTCTTCCTTAGGTTTTCTTCTGTAAACCCTCTGCGTTTAGCAGTGAGAAATGTTTTGTAGATCGAAAAGTTCCTTTCTATATCAGCAGAAGTCGCTAGTGCATATGAAAAACACCAAATGTCTTTGTGTGTTGGGTCCTTTTCCAATTTATGTTTTCACCATTAAGTACATTTGAATGTCACAGATTGTTTTCTACGCGAGATTTTAGCATAGTATTTGGCAAAGTTTATTTGAAGCTATTTTCGCAAAACCATGAGTTTCACTGGACAAAGTTTGCGATAATTCGCCCAACAAAGAAAGTGAATGCTACAAAGCATTGATACGGGATTCCAACTGTCTGATAATTTCAGATATTCTCGAGAAGTGGTTGTGTATGTATTTAATTTTGTTCTCAACCTCATTTTTAGAGAAACATTTTTGTGACACAGCGGCTGCATCAACGAGATTTACTGAGTCTACAACTATTTAATTTGATTTAAGTTATCTGCACCATACGACACAACTTCTAGCCACAAGCTCCATCGTGTTAAAACTGTTTGCAGTGGTAGCGGTACATTTTTCGGAATGTAACGTAATAGTCCCAATAAATGTTTTTTGTATTTTTATTTGGGAAAGGAAGTTTTATGGTATCATTCCGGCATAAAAAGGCCTCATTTAAAAATATATTTGGTGATATTAACCTTCTAAATTGTGAACCTGTCACGAGGCCATTTGCATATGGATCATTTGTGCTCACTTCCATTTTATTCAAAGTGTTGTTTCTAGTATTGAGTATTCAAGAAATTTATAGTAAAGAATGATTCGAAGAATACCTTATTTCAATTACTATTTCGGAACTTCACAAATATATATTACTTGTTGTTGATAAGCACGAACTCACTATTTGTTATTCAACGTGTAAAAAAAAAAAAAATCATTTTTTCCTTGTTAATAAACTTGTTGATTTTTCAAATTTGTATTATACTTCACACGATATATACTATATGACCTGTGCTGGCTTCCGTCAAATTTACAGAATTTAGTAGAAGCCAAGCATGTTACAGGAACTTAGCGAAAGAGATACGTACGCACGATGGAGCTTTCAAAAATACTTTCTTTACATTTGATACAAGCGCGTCTACTTTCAGATATTTGCATTTGATTGTTTCTGCTACGCGATGAACACCGTGTGCAAGACAAGTTAGGTGGACTAATTTAGGATATAACACTTTATCCTATACATTTTATCCTTCTGCGCTTACAAAGTGTTCCTAGTAATATATTCTGAAATATGCTACTATGCAGCAATATAATTCAGAAATATGCAGTATCCTGCAGAAGTTTATGAAATATGCATGCACATCGATATTCGCTCAAATAATGCACTTATATGCGCTATTATATGCGTCCCAAACGAATCCTTACAAGTTCGTAGGATTAAAAACAAAATACTTTCCGTACGTTTCTGCATGCTACTATAAACATGCATTTTACATATAAATCCGGGCTGTACTAATGACCGTGGTGTGACAAATTCAAGGATTCTCATCTGTGGCGTAGCGAAGGTGCATCATGGATTTTAACTATGTTATGTGTTTAAGAATGTTATACATGTAAAAAAATCTTCAAGGGAATATTATTTTATTTAGTGATGAGCAAATGCAAGACCAAGACCAAGACCCGGGTGGTCTTGGTCTTGGTCTTGGTCTTGCACATGCGGTCTTGGTCTTGGTCTTGCAGTGGAACCCTCGGTCTTGGTCTTGGTCTTGGTCTTGCACACCTAGTCTTGGTCTTGGTCTTGTTCTTGCACACCCAGTCTTGGTCTTGCTTGCAAGAGTCTTGCAAGTTTTGCTTTTAAGAAATCTATGATTTTCATAAGTAAATTTTACTCTGGATATAAGGGATAATAAATCCTACATTGCGTCAATAGTGAGGGAAATACAATGTATGTTTCTAAATGTAATATAGGACCTATTTTACCTTCGTGTAAGTGTGATGATACTGTACAACATAGGCGATGACCTTTACTTTTTTTTTCAATGGGTGATCACGCCTCACTACTTATAAGATAAATCACAACATTTCGTAATATTTTTATATGTTTTAACAGATTTAATACTCCACTGGTTCCCAAACTGGGGAGGCTATCCCTGACAGTGAGACGCATGAAAGAAAACCAAGACGGCACAGATTACTGAAATACCATAAATTGCAAAATTATTTTTACGCTCTAAAGGCGTCAGATTTTTTCTTCCCTACCACGATTAGCTCATCTTTGTATTGAACAATCTCCCAATTAAATATTGAAATTTTGTTTTACTGATTCTAATATGTACTGTATGGGGCAGAAATAAGAACATACGCAAAAACGATGAAACAGTTAGACTTTCGAAATGTGGGCATGGAGAAAAAAGGAGAGAATCAGCTGAGTTGAACGGAAAACGAATGCGAAGGTTTTAGAAATAGTAGCAGTAGGGGAGAAAAGAAGAATTTTAGATGTAATGAAGAGGAGGACATTGGTTGAGGAGAAACTGTATTATGAGGGACGTGCTAGAGGGAGGGGGCGAAGGAGATCGTAGTTGAAGAAAGATATTAAGACAGAAAATCGCTACGTTAAGACGAAGAGACTAGCTGAGGACCACAGTCATCGAAGCTTCTCAGCTGCAGCAAGTAGGGATGGTACCGAGACCGAGACGGCCTTTTATATACAGAGACGAGACCGAGACCGAGACGGCCTTTTATTTACCGAGACGAGACCGAGACCGAGACGGAGCTCTATAAATCGAGACGAGACCGAGACGAGATTTAGGTCAGTCTCGAAAGTCTCGGTCTCGTCTCGAATATTGATATAGACAACTATTAAGATTGACCTTTACTCAAAATTTCTTTCGTTGCTGTATTAGGTAATATGGGAACAGTTGACTAATGTTCAGTGGCGTATTTAGCGAATGGCTATCGGACTGAAGCCCCTCTCGAAATAAATTTGTGATCATTTTTTCGCATTGCACGTACAACACAAATATTTCTTACTCGTTCTCAAGCCTCTCCCGAAACAAAATCCACTGCTGATGTGTATAGTCATCTCTGTCTCTCTCTCCCTCTATCAATATATATATATATACACAAGCGGATCCAGGATATGATCGAGGGAGGGGCTAAACCATAGTTTGACATTTTATCCAGTGTAAAGAAAGAAGTAGGATTGAAGCCCATTTTATACAGTGTATAGCTGAGCGTCAAGGGGAGGTATAACCCCTTTAACATTCCCCTTGGATCCTCGCCTGTATATCATATCTAAGTAAAAGAAAGAGTTTGTTTGTCTGTGTGTCTGCGTGCCTGTATTTCTGATTGCCTGTGTGCGGCCTGGGGACCAGACGAGAGTCCAAGAGTTACGAAATTTGGGTGACAAGTATCATGTCCCAGGCCTCAGACCAAGAAGAAGGTTTTTTTTATTATTTTGAATCAGGAGGGGCGTTTACCGGGACATGTAAAAGTAGTAGAAAATGACCGATATTAGTGTCGAATACATACTTTTCACAGTCGCTGAGATCAATGATGATACTGCCATTAGCGATGACTTTCAAAGTCAGTTACCAGTGCATGCGGGCCGTGGTTCACTTTCGGGGGAGGGGAGTACCGAAACGTAAAAATAATACAAAATGACCGATATTAGTGTCAAATAGTTTTCGCGTTTTCTGAGATCAATGGTGAAACTCCGATCGCATTAACCTCCAAATTCACCCCCATTCAACTGCGGGCCGGAGTTCACAGGAGAGATACCGAAACATGTAAAACCTCAGAGCCAAGGCCATACCCATGTAGTCGGCACCTATGGTGTACGGAATTGCCGATGTTCAATGCTACATTTCCCGTTAGTTTTGGAAGAAGAACACCATTCATATGTTTTTGAAATGAAATTAAATATCTACTTTAACGTCCCACGATTATAACACTGAAGCTAAGGGAAACAGTGATGATGAGAAATGGTGGAATGAAGAAAGTACGAGGAAACGGAAACCCACGCACAGGGTGTTTGTTCACCAAAAAAGCTCACATAGCGCAAGCTGCGATCGAACCAGGGCCCCATGTACCAGAGGTGAACGCTCTGCCACTGAGCTACCGTGTCTATAACATGCTCTAGTTTATTTTTGCTTATCCACTTCTTATGGACACAACTATTCTTCATATGATTTCCCAAAATCCAATCATGGGCCGTTGTGAATGATCAAATGATGACCAAAGTAAATCAGACTCTCAAGTTATTATAGCTTGTAACAATTCATAGAATTATGCTGTCGGACGTCTCGTGAACAACCGATTCAAAAAACGACATACTGTAGCTATATGTTACAGGAGCAGATCGACTCACATGGATTGCATACACTACTGGGAACACATTCACTCCGGCGGTATTTTTACTGGAGCCAAGAAGTTTACGTGAAAGATGTAATGATTTTTCCCCTTCCTTTTTACATTCTATAAAAAATTCAAGTAGTGTTGGTACTTGTGCAAGACTCTTGCGCAAGAGTCTTGGTCTTGGTCTTGGTCTTGCAGGTATGGTCTTGGTCTTGGTCTTGGTCTTGCACCCCTTGGTCTTGGTCTTGGTCTTGCATCGGGATTCCTAGTCTTGGTCTTGGTCTTGGTCTTGGTCTTGCATGCAAGACTCTTGCAAAAACTGCAAGACCAAGACTCTTGCGCTCATCACTAATTTTATTTATTTATTTATTTATTTATGCATTTATTAATTTTTGAATATCTCTAAAAACTAAAGCTATAATGAGGAATATGTCTTGAGTTTTACTATTTACACGAGTTACGTATTCTATTTATTTCACTTTCAGCCTTGTTTGATAAATGATAAGTGCTCACCTCTGATGCTAGGGGTACTTGGTTCGATCCTAGGCCAAGTGAGTTTGAAGTGGATAATGTCATGTCCGTGGGTTTTCTAAGGGTTTTCCCCTTTTCTTATATACTCTCATTCCATCAATTATTTTCTTGTTAGCACTCACCTGCATTTATTATTCGTCTCGTTTAGCCTAAAACGGCATAATCGTGAAACACGAAACGATTTTTTTTTTTCATTTTACTCAGGCATCTCCTCTTTATTGGGATCTAAAATTTGGTCCAGGCGAGCTTTTAGGAAAATGAAAAAAAATCTTTAAGTTTTACGTCCCACGATTATGCCGTAGGCTAAAGGAGACAGTGATGATGAGAAATGAATGGAATGAATAGTAGAAGGAAACGGAAGAACCCAGAGAAAACTCACGCACGCGGTATTTGTCCACCACAAAGTTTACTTGGCGCTAGCTGGGATCGAAAGAGGGACCCACGCAGCAGAGAGGAACACTACCAGTGAGCTACCGCTCTTTTCCTCTTATCACCGATTTTTTCCTCTTACCACCCTGTTTCGACATTCCTCTAGGAGCCGCGGTGGCTCAGTGGTAGACCGTTCACCTCTGGTGCTTGGGGTCTCGGGTTCAAACCCTGCTCCCGGCAAGTGAACTTTGTGGTGGACAAACACCGTGTGCATGGGTTTTCTCGGAGTTCTCCCGTTTCCTCACACTTTCTTTATTCCACCATTTCATTCATCTCTCATCATCACCGTCTCCTTTAGCCTAACCGGCATAATCGTGGGACGTAAAACTCACAGATTTCACAGACATTCCTCTAATTCGAACATTGAGATCAGTATTTCGATATTAGTCTTTATTTACATTTATAATTAACTTAATGCATTTTCTGCGTATTGCTTACAATTACCACGTAACCTGTAAGTAATTCAAATTTCTGTAGTCTCTCTGTAACGGACATTCCTCATTTATTGACAAATCTCATTTGTGTTCGTTATTGAAAGTTTTTAGTAAACTACGAACGATGTCCTGCTGTAAAATTTACTGATTCGTGTGGTATAAAATTTTCACCCAAAATACAGCGTTACTCTATATTGTTCATTATAGCTTTGGAAATATTCGACAATATTAATAAAACAAAACTGATCAAAACGCTAAATATACAGGGTGTTACAAAAATAGATTCCTCTCATCATAATAAGAAAAAAAGTTCATATGAACCCGTGGTCGGAAATGCATAGTTTCGTAGTGATAGCATGCCGAAAACGTGAAAAAAATGTTCTGTAAAGGTCCATAGTTCCACTACTATAGGACCGATCGTAGTCGGCCGTCAAAACAACACTGAGGAACTAGTATGGGAACTATCCAAATATCCATCTTTCAGAACCTCCGGTACTTGCACAATCATTTTTAGAGGAGTTGTTTGGGAGTATTTGATCACTCTCCACTTACCTCTCTAAAAATTGGTGTGCAAGTACTGAAACATTCTTAAACATTGATATTTGGATAGTTCACATACCAGTTCCGCAGTGATGTCTCGGCTCGACTACGATAATAGTGTAGCTATGAAAGTTCACTTATTTCACGTTTTCGGCACCCTACAACTTCGAAAGTATCCACTTTTGAGCACAGGTCCATATGAACTTTTTTTCTTATTTTGATGTGGAAAATCTGTTCCCAAAATCTTGTGACACATTTTTGTAACATCCTATATATTAATAACATTTGTGTAACAATTCTTGCAATATAATATTGCAAACGATGAAGGCAATACGTATATTTAGTGCTTTGGTCAGTTTTGCTTTTTTTTTTTTTTTTTTTTTTAAATAAAAACTAATTCGTATACTCGGCAAACTCTATGGATTTCGATTTATAGTAATCTATCAAAAAAATGTTCTACATGTTTTTAGATGAACCACTTTTACTTGACGTAACATTATTCGCCCAAACATATAAATTTGCTGGACTACATCGCAGCTTCTCGCGTCAGCACACGTTTACTGTACGGTTAAGGAAAGCTGACAGCCGACATGACAGATAGCTTCATACGGGCGCATCCATGAGGGTACACCGGGTCTAGACCTCCTCCTCCCAAAACTTCTTACCTCAACATACATTTGTACACTTCCCCAATGAAATTATTGTTGTTTAGCAGGGAAATGATTGACGAATCATTAACAATTGACTTTACACCTCTTCTGTATTCTTCCTCTTATAAAAATATTATACTTCTATCATTTTCCCCCTGAAAATATAGGTGGAAGTATTTCACAATTACTTATCGTCTACTATATAGACGTAATGGCATGTAGCATTGAACTACCACTCCCACCCCAAAGCTTGGATCTCTCCCAACAAACACTTGTGGATGCGAGCCTCTAAGCTGCGTGTGGTGTAAAATAAATAAATAAATGGTAAAATGGTTCCCCAATCACTGTAGTATTGTTTCACGTCGCTGTTAGACAACTAAAACACTGATTGAGCCCGTTGCAAATAGTTGAATGTTGAACCTTCTCAGGTACTATTAAACTGTTTTTGTTATTTGGAAATTATACGTTATAAAACATTCTGTCGTATTACTTCAGTTAAAAGCGGTTGCACCTGAGATTTCGGAACGCTGTACATAATAGGTTAAGATTGTCAATTGAAAACTCTAATAATTTACATTTGTTTACTTTACTTTAAGATTATTTCAGTTTGTCCACCATCGACATGCGGTTACACAAATATTAGGTTAGTGCTCAAATCTAAATATGATCGCGATCCTTGTCCAATTTTTAAATAATTAAAATGAACCAATAAAGTTTTTAAGTTGCAATTGACTCGATTGGTGTCAAAGTAAGTAAGCGAAAGCGCAGGTAGTGACATCTATTACTGAGACTTTACTATTAGGAATTAGCGTGCATTAATAAGATAAAAGAGATATGTGTTGTTAAGCGTTCCAACTTTGTCCCCAGAGCTGCGGTCTCAATTAGGCCTTCGTGCTGCAAAGTAGGTGCAGCACGTTAAGGCTTATGTTAGTTTACGGTAGGCAGTGGCGTATTTAGGGGGGGGGGGGGCTTCCGGGCTTAAGCCCCCCCCGAAATCTTACTTACTATAGTAAAGTATATGAAATATCTTGCAGAATTTTCACATTTTCAGGCAAAGCCCTCCCCGAAAGTTAGCAAAGCCCCCCCCGAAAGAAAATCGTAAATACGCCACTGACGGTAGGGTAGTGTAAATTAGGTTATTTTTAGCTTACATTAGTTTAGTTAGGTTAGGCTGAGTTAGTTTAGTTTAGTTTTGGTTGGGTTCGGTATTCTTGAACGTATTCTGCGGCTTTAACCCCTGAATTGTTGCAGAGCTAGTCTAATTGTCAAACGACAGCTTTCAGGGTAGTTCAGTGGAGAGCGCACTCCTCTGTTGCTCTGGTTCCCTAGTTCGATCGCAGATCATCTGAGCACTGATTACCTAAGCGCAGATCATCTGAGCATATTGTGATGAAGAACAACCCTTTCCTTTAGTCTAAAGGGCGTAACGTAGTACGTTAACTTAAAGACTGGACTTGTTTATTTATTAGATGTTCCCTTTGTGTGATATTGTTATATTTTAGTTCATTCCAATTTTAACAGTATCTGTTACATTAAAACGCAGTAAGAGAAATCCAGTAAATGCTACCCAGTAAGTTGCCAGAAATCGTGTATTTTGTATCTACTAACATCTCTTTCCTCTGTGTTTTCCATTCTTTCTCCTATATTTTCATTCCAGTTAATAATTCTTTCTATCACAAATATTTTGCGCCAGCGGCGTAATTATGCGCGGAGTTACTGATCACTGTCAATATATTCTAGAATTCGCCATCGAAGCTAAATTTTTAAAATTTTATAGAATATTATTGCCGCGACATCTATGTTTTGATTTAGAAAATATCGTAGTACATACATTTATATAAAAAAAAAAGACGTAAATAGGATAACTTTTGAAGCTGTAGCGAGAGATGATTAATCATATGAAACAGAGAAGAAAGTGGATGTATAGGAAGGGGATGAACAGAGTTACTTGAAGGCATATTTACAAATACCTATACGACATCAGTACCCCTCCACACCCCAGGGGTAAAAGTGGATCTGAAAAGGTAGTGGGACGTTTGACGTCACGCCGTCCCCTGTGCCTATCTTTGTCCATTGTAATTTTTTGGAAAGTGGGGAGAACGCCAAAGATATTTCTGAAAGTGGGAGAAGGACGTCCGCCCGCGTCCCTCACTTTTACCCCTACCACACACAAATCAGCTAAATGTTTCCTATTCGATTGCAAATTTATTGCTATTTTAGATTTAGCCAAGGTCTCTGAAACCAAATCCTATATATAGGCTACCAGTCGTGTTACTGTTTTAAAATAATGAAGTTGACAGGGGAGTTTTATTCTACATACTTTATACTAACTACATAAAGTGATACATTGTTACATATTTTACTGTTTTGTTTCTCTTTATTTTTTAAAAAAAGAGCGAACAACCTGTTCAAATGATTACTAAATAAATTTGGTAGTAAATAATAAATCTCGGGGAAACCTATATTTTTCTATCATGATTTAAAAAGTGCACTGTTTTATTTATTTATTTATTTATTTATTTATTTATTTCGCTCGGGATTTCTCCAAGTGAATAGCAAACTAGAGAAAATTTAGTTTGAGCTAGGACTAATACCTAAACATGATTTTCTACAGTTTATTCTAAATGTCTAATTGTATTAAAATTAACACCAGATAATCTAATGACATTTAGTTGTAGTGTGGTATCTTAGAATTTTAACTAGTTTAGAATTTTTTTTACCTTTTTGTACCACCAAGAAAAAAATTGTTCCATTCAAATAAACGAAGGGAGGTCATTACAATTTTTTTTTTGGGGGGGGGGCTATTTAATTGTGGTGCGACATATTGAAATACAAATTCTATCTAGCTCAGAATTTTGTACTGCTCTTGTACCTTTGTATACCACAAAGAAAGAATTTTGTTCCACTCAAATAAATGAAGAAGAGGTATTAAAAATTTTATCGCATCTACGACTGTACGAGGGGGGACCCAAAAGAAACCAGATTGAAAGAGCGCTGCAGTTCCTAGGCGTAGTAGAGAGTTCCCCTGCTAGGTGAGTCTAGTAGAGACCTTCCCAGATCAGTTGACCAAGCGGCGTCTGCGTAGGAGGTTAACGTTTGATCGTATTATTGTTTTTCTCGACTGTTCTCGTTTGCCGCCTGCGAAATCGTTATGGCAGATTCAAAGGAACAATGAGTGTGTTTGCTTCCTACTTGGAAAATCGGAAACGAAATCTTACCAAATGCTTCAACAGGCTTTCAAGAAGAATACTATGATCCGCACTCAATTTTTTGAGTGGTTTGGGCGCTTTAAGTGTGGTGAGATGAGTGTTGAAGATCATGCTCGTTCTGGGTGTTCTTCATCATTTCGAAACGACGAAAACATCGAACAAATCTGCCCCAAAATCAGCGAGGATCGTCGTTTCATGATCGATGATATTTCAAAACAGGCAGGAGTGAGTTGGAGCTCGTGCCAGTGTGAGGTTTTGCAAATGAGACATGTTGCCGCTAAGTTTGTTTCTCGCCTGCTCACACAGGATCAAATCATTCGTCTGAATTTGAGCCAGGACGTGAAAAATTAGATTGAAAGTGATCCAAACTTTTTGACCAACATGATGACATTTTCCGAGAATTAAACGAAATCTAAAAGGAAAATGTTTTGATGGTGTAGAGACTGTAAAAAGAACTTCGTAGAGCGCATTGGACGATATAAAAGTTTTCCAGAGTTCCAGAGGTGCTTCAAACAGTGGGAAAGAAGATGGGAGAAATGAATCGCATTTAATGGAGAGTATCTTGAAAGAGTCTAAAAGAATTTTGTAAAAAATGTAATAAATTATTTTTTTTTTTTTAGAACGAAAATACAGTTTCTTTTACGTCCTCCCTCCTATATAGATATACCACATTGACTTGATCCCTAGTCTTTCGTTGCAAGCGCTGCTATCTGCTGAAGGAATTCCACTCGCTTTTTCTCGCTTAGCAACAGCTGAACCCTTATTGGCTCAACACTTGGGTGTATGAGGGTGTGAGCTTTAGTTCGCATTTTTGCCACGGTTCAATTACTTTTTAAATAATATTTGTATTTTAATTATACTGATAATTAAAAATTATTTATTTTGTACTCTTTATTACAAAATAAATACAAATATTATTTAAAAAGTAGTTAACAAGGAACCCAGGCAGCATGATAAGTCATCAATTGCCGTTGAGTTCATTTTTCCAGTCGCTACCATAACCTAGATTTTTGGGTAATTCAAATTCTGGTCACACTATAATTTCTATGGATGGCAACACTGAAAATTCTTCCGATTCGTATTTTCGGGTGTAGAATAACATTATCTATTACTGAAGTAAGTTACATTTCATTATCTCTTTTCACTTACGAAAAACTGGCAAAAGAAAAATTGTTAGCTTTTGAAAAATATTTAGTAGTCTGCCCCCTTAATATTATTTACTAGCAGCGTTCATCCCGCTTCGCTGCGGTCACCCCGGAACGCAATAAACTTTGTTACTTAGATAATTTTTACTTTTTCGCTTTCAAGTGATATGATAAAAACCATAGAAGATTGCAGTAAATGTTAACATTATATCGCCTGTCATTTATGTTAACCCGCCCCGCATCGCTGCGGTCACCCCGGAACGCAATAAACTTTGTTACTTAGATAATTTTTACTTTTTCGCTTTCAAGTGATATGATAAAAACCATAGTAGATTGCACTAATGTTAACATTATATCGCCTGTCATTTATGTTAACCCGCCGAGTGACACGGTCATGCGGGTTGCATATAAATACGTTTATTTTTACCTATGATGAACTAACAAAGGATTTGTACGTTATGGACACTTGAATGGTCAATTATCTCAAGACACTGGTAATTGAAAATTAAAGTGATATGATAAAAACCATCTAGGGTCCAAATCCTAATAACCCCCCAAAAATGAAAGAAATTGGTTCAGCCGTATTAGCGTGGTGAGGGAACAAAGGATTTGTACGTTCTCTTTTATATATAAGATTTGAGCTATTTATTCTCATGGTTTACTTTGGTCTGATATTGAACCATTTTAGGGCATGGGACTCGAAAAAGTTCGGAATTCGAAAAATAAGGACCCTGTAATATATATATATATATATATAACCTTCCCCTTAATAAAGTCGGTTAAAAATTTATATCTGAGCTCAGAAGATCTCTGTCCACATTATGGATTTCAAGATAATGTAGCTCAATTGATTTCAGGGCTAAGAATCTAACCACAAATCATAGCACAACACATATTGATATAATTTAATGCATATGTAACCTACTATTCTATATTGTTGTATTCCATGATCTCTAAATCCCAAATAAACTTATTACTACAAAGGTGTCTAAAATTTCGAGAACATCTACTTTGTTTCCCTGACATTAAAGAACTTATCAAGTATTAACAAAAGGTAGAAGAATAGTATAAAATTCTGAGCTAGTTAAAATTCGAATTTGAAGATGTCGCATCACAGCTAAATTGGCCCCCTAAATTTTGAAATAACCCTCATTCGTTTATATTAATTATACAAAATATTTTCTTGATGGTACAAAACGGTACGAAAATAGTACAGGATTCTGAGCTAGTTAAAAATTTAAGATGTCGCACTAAAGGTAATCGAAGTTCCCCAAATTTTGTTTTGGCCCTCCTATGTTAATTTGAATGGTAGGCCTACTTTTTATTGCGATGTAGAAAATCACAAAAATAGTACAAAACTTTAAGCAAGTTAAATTCAGATTTGAAGATGTCGCACTACAGGTGAATGAAGGGATATTGTTGAAATGGCTTGTTTGTTGAAAGGGATATCCAAACCTTTAACAATATAACTCTTTGAACAATGAAGAAAATTCTAAATAAGAAATCGGCACGGATCGTTGCCTTCGATATATTATGAAGTTCCTTCTTCAAAAATTTGAAGTCTCGAGGTTGAAATTTGTAAGAGAAATTGTAAATTTTCGTGAAAGGTAAAAAACACATGAGAGAGATACGAAGACTGTAGTGACATCTATTGGCAAAACTTGTCCCTTTACACCAACCTTAAGCTAAAAGAACAACCAATTCATCCATTGTTCCCTAATAGACCCACCTAATTGTAATACAGCAGTAGGGCAATTGCGTTTTTCCTCTCTAGTCTACAGTTTCAGCTGGATTTGGTTGGATTTGAGTTTAGCGTCCCTTTGAGTAGCGATCTTATATAAGATGTGGACCTACAGCTTAAGGTGCGAGCCGAACCAAAGGGATGTGACTGGGTCATATAGCTAGAGGTCTGCGCGGATGCGCTGCATCAAAATGGGTATCTGTGGATATATGTTTCTTTCCTGTGCGGATAGCGGATAAAGTTGCGTATATGGTTTCCTACTCATTTTCCCTACCTAAAAAAACGCTGTGAAATTTGTGTTGATGGTGGAAAAAGCATTAAGAAACGTTTGCTTTGTATTAAACGTTTTAAAGCCCGTTGAAAAATAAGTAAAATCAAAATAGGTGTGTTTGAAATGACATGAGAAAGTTGTCCTTTTATTGCTGTTTTCAATATTTTTAGCAGCCGTTTCGTAGGTAAATGACATGTCTGACTTAAACAGAACGAAACGACAGGTTCCTTCGCTATTCCTCAAGTACCACCATCTACTGTAAAAAGAAAAGAAAAATAATAATTGCCGACAAAGCTTATCTGATAAAGCTGAAAATTTTCAGATCATTGGCCTTAAAGATGAAGAAATGTGTTCAAATAAAGTTTTTCCAGCCTCAGAGGTCAGGAACCAAAACCCTATAGATCGTTCATTAATTTCTAACTTGTATCTGCATGGTTTATATTGCATTTTATTTAACGTAGTGGGTATTTGATCACGAGGAAACTGATATAATGTATTGTTTTGTTTGATTCAGAAAACTACAAGAGATGGCTATTTAAAATGTGTTTAAACATATTTTCGAAATATGACATAGAATATTAAGTTGTATATATTTGCTACGTCATTATCTGCGGAAGCGGTTGCGGTTGCGGATAGAGATGTTGCGGGTGCGGATAGAGATGCTGCGGATGAGAATGCAGTATTTTATATTTGCACAGACATCTACATATAGCCACGAGGGAGCTTCAGAGTTTCTGATTTTACTAATTCCTAGAATTCAAACAAAGGGACGGGTCTCCAGATTACTTGATTTTATCTACCTTCAGTTCTTGTTTCTTCACTTTTTTTTTTATTATTTATTTGAGGATTACCTGGTAGAGAGTCTATCCAGAAACTTACAACCCTATCGTTTGCAACTAGCCTTTGTACAATTGCTGAATGGAAATTTGAGAATTTATGGGAATCCAAGACAGGTAATGCGCGTCTTTTCATGGGTCAGTTCCTACTCTTTTTCCATATTTTATTTTTTATGAGACAACTCATTCGGCTAACGATTTTGCCAGACGGTTGTTATGAGATGGGCTGGAGCTACAGTTTCTACGTATGAGAAAGGGTCTTGACTTTGATAAAATTCATTTTAAAGTTATTCAGAGGGAAAAATTTCCATTGTATCAATTAGGGATGGTGAATTCCGGAATTTTTACTTTCTGGAGAATCCGGAAAGTAAAATCAGAAAGATTCCGGAATATAGAAAATTCCAAATTCCGGAAAATTTTGGTCATCCCATAGTGGTCCCGTAGTCTTTCCACCATGGGTCATCCCAAATAGATACCGTCATGATGGTCTCCATTATGAAAGTAATAAGACGTTAGTTGGTAGTATCATTAAAGAGATATATAGCCAAAATTTATGAGCAATTCTTAAACTTTTATTTTGTACAGTATTTAACTAAAATATTGTTTACAGATAAAAAATATGCCAATAGACAGGTCATATTAAACTTAGAAAAATGGCATGTTTAAAGGTATGTTGTGGCGCGCAGTTTTCGGGAAAATCACAAAAACGAACTTTAATTGCCCTAAAAGATAAGTCGTATATATATATTACTTTGCTAATATAAGATAGTGCATTGGCTCGATGATAGAGCGTTCACCTCTGGTGCGTGGGGTTCCTGGCTCGATACTAACTGACGCCAAGTGAGCTTTGTGGTGATCAAACACCGTGTGTAGGGTTTTTTCTCGAGTTCTCCTATTTTCTTCTACAATTTTTTAAACTTTACAAATTCATTTATTTCTTATCATCACCATCTTTAGCTTAGCCGGCATAATAGTGGGACTTTTTAAAGATTTAATTTCGAGTCCTAGAAATCAATTATCAATTTTATATCTTTCTCATCGTGTTCTATGAAAGAGAATAGACCCCTATTATATATATTCATTTAAGACCATAGAGACAATCATCACCGAAGATGATAAATTAGGTCGAAAACCTCCGAAATTTGAATTTTAGGAAACAAAATGGACCACCTTAACTTTCAAAAGTGTATACCACGGACCCAGGAATACAAGCTGGGGCCACGGGTCTGAATTCAAAGTTTTTCGCCACAAACCACTTCCACTTGACCTAGGGGGTAAGGCCAAGGGCGCCAATTTCTCTGTAAACTTGGGGGGCGAGGCATTCAGATGCAGAAGGTATATATATGAGGAATTTAAGACAAATTGCATTCAAATTATGCCAAATATTGTATATTCATAAATACAATAGCCCCCCCCCCTCCCAGGATCGGCGCCCTTGGGTAAGGCTAATTAAAATTTCCCTCCAAAATACTACGTGATCTAGAACAACCAATAGGAAACATCACTTGATCCCAATTCACCAATCAGCAATGACTAGACCAACTGTTGCGTACAAAATTGCACCGTTTTGATATAATCTATTAGTTTAAAAGTTATAAGAGCGTTTCTAGGTATGACGTCCACCTTGATAATCGAATTGCAATCTCTTCAAAGTTGCTCTAAACTTAATAGAAGCGCCATTAAACTTAATAGAAACTTAAAGAAAGTATGGGTGTCATTTTATATCAAAATCACCACCAAATTTGTTTTAGTATTAACGTAAATAGCAGGGGTGGATAACTTAACGTAACTGTAACGTAACGAAAATAGCTCTCTGTAACAAAATTATTGGTTATTTAATGTAGGTAGGTACGAGGTATACCACCAATTTTTGTTACGACACCGTAACGTTATTCGAGCATGTAACGTTATTGTACCGTAACTAATTGAAGGAACAAATCTGTTTCTGGTATGCTTTATAACTCCTCTGGGCAAAAAATCCAGCTTTCGTACCACCAGAATGAGATTCTTTCCTATGCGGGTATCTAATGGAACGAAAATGTGCGGAACAGAAGCTATTTCGTTACAAAGACTATTTGCCACATGAGTAACAAAGTTGATCAGATAGGTTTGGTAAAGGTATTGTGTTCATCAGTTACAGATCTTATCAGATCTTTGGAGAGTTCCTTGGCCATGGTTTCAATTGTATTGTTCTTCAGAGGGTCACATTGAACTTCGTTCTTCAGGTGGTGAAGCAGAAAGAAATTTCACTTTCATATGTTGTTATTGCAAATCTAAAGCAGTAAGGAGAAAAAGGAACTTGATCGATTTCTGTGAATATCACAGGGGAAAGTCAGTCACAAGGCAGGTGGAACCGTGGAAGGGGCAGCAGGGTCAGGGGGAAGCATAGAGTGAGCCAAAAGTGGCAAAGGGGAGGGAAAAATAGACAATGTCTTTCATTCTTCATCTTGCTTTGTTTTCATAGCGCTCTTCGCTGTCCACAAGAGTAGGATTATTTGATGTGAAACCTGCTCCATGAATGGGGGCGCAAGCCTGTGAAAATCATATTATTATTATTATTACTAAAACAAAACTTTACAGTTCTATACAACCCACAAAATAGCTAGAAAATTGTGTGATGCATGGCCACGGGGTATTTCAGCGGAGTTTGCTGATTCTTAATCCCGGCAGATCCCCAATTAGTTCACTATATTGAGTAAAGATATTATTATTATTATTATTATTATTATTATTATTATTATTATTATTATTATTATTATTATTATTATTATTATTATTATTATTATTATTTCTAACGAGCGTAGGCTAGTGGTTAGCGTTCTTCCTTCGCAAAAGGGAGATCCTAGGTACAAAGCTTGTGGCTTGCTACCCTGACTAGTTACACCAGTTTTTTCGCGGTTCCACAAGGTGAATGTCGGGATGTTATCTTTAAGCATAAATCCTGCCTGATTTTCTTCTTTCCTTTTTCCACTATTGATGTTAAAATATTCTGTTGTAAATTGGCCTTAGAGGCTGTATTTGAAATATTGTTACATAATTAAATGAATGTTTAGAGCACACAGACACGCGTCCAATTATTATTATTATTATTATTATTATTATTATTATTATTATTATTATTATTATTATTATTATTATTATTATTATTACTTTCTGGATCCAAAGATTTTTGGGGGGTCTTATACGTATATTGTAGTATTTAACCTGTGTTATTCAACATCTGAAAAGACTAAGTAATTGTCAATTAGTGCCTCCTATTTCTCAGAAAAAATGATAGTGCTAGAGATATAAAATACAATTTTTAGGCCATATCATTCATTTCGATATGAAACAAATATTCTTGTGTTAAGAAAGTTCACAAACATTCGTCAACCTACGAAGTTTAGTGAGGGCGGGGAATCTGAATTCAGTAGACCCCACGCAGCTCCTGGTTTCAATTCTCAGTAGGAGCTAAAGTGTTACCCAGCATCTTGAGACAATGGGAAAACTTCATAAGTTAAGACTACGGTAGACTAGCGGAATCTGGTTACGTGCTATGTGTCTTCCTTTCACTTGCAGCAATAATGCTATTGTTTAGAGTTAAAATTCATAAAGTATACTGCGGGGGGAAGGGGGAGTAAATTCAATCCCATGTTGCAAGTTTACACATGTACACTCATGTCCAAAATTATTGTCGCATGTCTATTCATAGTTGTTGTAGGGATATAATTTGATAACGAATTCGCCTGGTATTTCTTATAATGTTAGCAGGTGTATAATCGGCAAAGACATGTATGTGACAAATTTCATGTAAAAAGAGCAGTAAATAAGAACAATAAAACGAAAGTAAAACATTCGTGTCCATTTAGCGACATTTTGTTTTACTCATTCTAATTTTCGTATTTATAATTCTTTTCCTATGAAATTTACCACAAATATACATTTCTCGATTATACACATAGTATCAGTATTAAAAGTACCCTGCAAAATCATTATCAACTTCTATTCTTACAAGAAGATAGTTATAGATATGCGACATTCATTTTGGACATGAGTGTACATGGAAAACAATATTTCAATTTAAACTATGTAAAATATTTTTATGACAAAAGTTGGTATATACTATATTTTCTTTATGACATCTTGTATATCCCTCAATTTTAGGTTAAAATCTGTCAAGAATAAAAGATTTCACCTTTCTCCATAATTTTTTTTAAAATAATATATGTATGGTCAACGATAATTTTCGTTAGAAAGTATTCGATTTTGGGGTAATTTGGCGTACTTTTATTTGAGGCTTCCCGATTTTTATTCCCTCTGCTCTGAGTTAAAAGCAATAAGAAATAAATTAGTGGGTTTACCCTCCCAGCCCCCGTGCATTTCTTTTAGAGTTCAATGGTAAATTTTCTATAATTTATTCGATACAATATAATGTTTTTTTTTTTTTTTTCACTCTTTCCATAATCCCCAGTGCTTGGAATTAAAATCACTCAAGAATGAGCGGTGATTTCAACCCTCTTCCCCCTGAACTTAAAAAACATTTTTCTCGATAATTTCCGTTACAACTACAGCGAGAAAAAATGAGTGATACGTAAAATTGTATGTTACATTTGTATTATCCTGTAGTTTTTGGACTTAACGTACAGCAAACGTATAACTGAAAACGCATGTTTTATAATACTTTCTGCATAAGTATTCCAATTCCATCTGTACGTACTTTCCGTATGAAACAATATAGGCTATCAGGATCTCACATGCAAATGAACGTATATAACATATAGTTGACGAAGGTAACATACATATATGTATATTATAAGGAAGACTATTAGATATCCCACATCGTGCAACGACATGATGTAACATCTAAGGGCAGGGCCTATGTAGCATACGGATAACGTTTGTTCCCTACTGATTTCTGTAGTAAGCAAGTGGATTCCGTATATTTGTACAATATACCGCTGTCCGGAGAACGAATTTTTCTCAGTGTATGGGTAGTGGATCTGAAAAGGAAGAGGGGCCGCGGTGGCTCAGTGGTAGAGCGTTCACCCCTGGTGCTTGGGGTCCCGGGTTCGATCCCAGCCCCCTCCAAGTGAACCTTGTAGTGCACAAACACCGCGTGTGTGGGGTTTCTCGGGATGCTCCCGTTTCCTCCCACTTTCTTCATTCCACCATTTCATTCATTACTCATCATCACCGTCTCCTTTAGCCTAACCGGCATAACCGTGGGACGTAAAACTCAAAGATTTCATTTCATTTTTTTTTTCTGAAAAGGAAGGGGGTTGCATGACGTCATGCCGTCCTCCGAGCCTATCTTTGCCCATTTTTTTTTTTTTTTTTTTTTTTAGGAAGTGGGGAATGCCATAGATATTTTTTTGTGTGTGGGGTAAGGCGTTTAGTCGCCTTCCCCGGTTATAACTGTTCGATTTTAGTGTAATATGCCGTATATTTTCCTTAAGGCTTCCTAATCATTCACTCTACATGGAGCCGAAATCAGTAAAAAAATAGCTTAGTGGTTTTACCCTCTCCCCGATTATTTATAGTTTCACAATAACTTATATAAATCTCATTGGGTTTGATGCAGTATTATATATATTTTCTTTCACTTTTTCCGTAATCTGCTGTTCTTGTAATTAAAATCGGTCATAAATGAGTGATGAATCACTCCCTCGCCCCTTTCTTTATATTAAGAAATATGTCCAAGATATATTTCGTAAAAATATTAGATTTTCATGGAATATACTTTTTGAGCTTTAAATTCATTTCCACTACTTCGATTTAAACTAGGTAGTGAACTTATTTTTTAACTAATAAATAATATAGAAAACCATATCCAATTTACTTGAAACTTAGTGCAAACATAGCAACAATAAATAAGGGATAATGTTTATTTTCCTGTTCTGTGAAAACTAGTATAAAGAGTTAATGGCCCCTCTCGAAATATTTTGCAGCTAAATCTGAAAGTAGTAGAAGAATATGACTAATTCAGTTATAGCTCCGTTCATACATACATTACAATAGTAAAATAATATATTATGAACTTTATCTTTTACATGAAAAGCCCGTTCAAGGGAAATATTTTCGACCCTTCGGAAATATTTTAATGCCAGTGAGAGAAACGCTAGAACACGTCCAGTTACCTTGAATTTGTATATATGTACATACTAACGATAAAATATGAGCACTTTTTTCTTTTCTGCGGAAACCCACGGAAGGGACAACACATCTCTAAACATTTTGCGGCTGACTCCGAAAATGGCAAGATATGTCTAGTTCACTTAAAATTACGTGCATACATAATACCTAACAATAAAATAATAGTTTTCTTTTAAGTCAGCAAGAAAATTAAAATGGCAAAATCCCCTTCGAATTATTTAGCAGAGATTGTCGAATATGTCATATCAATATGTACTATTAACTTATAACTGCGTACAACAGCTGAAAAGGAATGAATCCAGAGGTTAAGCTGATGGAAAATAGCCCAGAAGTTCAGAATTCTCTCGGGAAAACCATGAAACAATTTTATATTATTTAGGTTTCAGTTTTAGTATTTTTACACCGAATGAAGCAAAAATGTAAAAAATAAAATTTTTGTGTTACTCTATGTACAGTATAGTAGAATCTTAACAGATACGGAGCCAATTTATAGCCACTATTAT
Organism: Thermobia domestica; assembly: GCF_964235325.1. Lineage (NCBI taxonomy): Eukaryota > Metazoa > Arthropoda > Insecta > Zygentoma > Lepismatidae > Thermobia > Thermobia domestica. Next base: position 159,973,497 of record NC_137462.1, read on the forward strand.
TATACTAGGGTATCTCCGAGATTTTACTTTATGCCCGTTGTTTCTAGAAAAATGAAATTCTGTATTATTTTCTAAGGTTGCTAAACACATCGATTTATACAGAGCACGCACTCCTTGCAATAGTATTCTTGGCCTGGACTGGGTTGATATCGTCTCGAATTATAAATTTATCTCTGTCTCGTCTCGACACATCGAATCTCAGTCGCATCTCGAGACAGTATTGTTCGTCTCAGTATAGGTGCCATCTTTGCTTTGAAGAAAGTTGTTTTACGACTCGTGTTTATTAGAAAGTTTCTCCTTTGCTATAATGAAGTACATTGCATACTTGTGTATTTTTCTTCCGCAGGCTGTATATAATTGCTGAGTGTATGGCTACCAACAGTATATAGCTATGAAGATGACAGCGCCGTAACTAGGAAGTTTCCCTGGAAGGGCAAGAACTAATATTTGGGTCCGCAGAATTAAAATCTCAATAAAGATTTGTATTACTTCTAGAAGCGCCAGTTGGTGTTTAGTGGAAGTAGAGCACGAATTACATTTATTTTGTACTTCATTTTTTTTTTAAATAATGTTGGTCTAGCAGCAGTATTTTAAATTATTTTCAGTTCTTTTAGAAATGGCATAGTGGTTCCAGATAAGATCATTGAAAATATTCTCTACAAAGTGCTGGAGGCAGAACGAGAATGAATTGGAAAACGTCTTGAGAGGGGGGAGGGAAATCCCTGCCTGTGAGCAGCACATCTGTTCGCAAAGATCAAATTGGAGCCGACAACCTTCAATGTTACCAAAAAATGTTCGTTACTCTTGATCTAAAATTAAGGGTAAAATTGAAACAATCATCCAACTTCTATTGCTTTTCTGTGTACATTTGGAGCATTTGTAGTTGCTGAGTACCATATTTCATTAGATATTCATGAAGTAAAATTTACGTTATCTTAGGAGGACTGAGAAACCAATGGTAAAAGGTATAAGATCCTCGATATTTATTAGCCGAAGCGCCTTCCGTGATGCACTTTCACGATTTTGTTCAATGACAGGGGGTTGCGGTGGCTCAGTGATGGAGCATTTGCCCCTGGTTCGTGTGATCTTCAGTTCAATCCAAGCTCGCTCCAAGTGGGCTTTTGTGGTGAACAAACCTTGCGTGCGTGAATTGTTCTGTTTCTTTCCACTTTCTTGCCGTTGAACGATCCGCAGTGATAATTTCTCATCGACACAGAAAGACATGATCTATCACCTCCACCATAAAACATTATCATATCAGCACCTTCTGTAGGTGGGTGGTGGTATTGGAAAATATGTTCCTGAAGTGATCACGATCCAACTACTGTCCTGACCGTTTTCGATTGTTGTCTAAAGTCCTGATTGTTTACAATTGCAGATCTATTTTTCACAATCTAATGCAGGAAAACTTCTTGGTTATTCTATACACTCAAAGAATGGCATACGTTTTAACGGCGATATTAGCCGATGTAACTTATGTAGCAATTAATCCAACTTTTTCTACTTGCTGATTGTGTGGAACCTCAAACAATAGTGTCATGATCTGTATCAAATTCGTTTACAATTTTAGGAATACTTTTCCGAAGATCTGCTTTCACAGTCATCCTAAGGAGCTCATCAGAACATGTTGTTAGTCGGTGGACGCGGGGTTTAGTTTTCAATGTTTTCACTGGCACGAAAGTTTACAAACCAATACCATATAGTGTGTTCATTCACCACTTCTGGAGCAAATGCACTTTGTATTTCGCGGCTAGATGTGAAGAACATTTTAACTTGAACTCTTGAACAAAATACCAATCGCATTTATGCGTTCTCCATTATGTATTTTCACACGATCCTGTTCAACGACAAAGGACCGCGTGGCTCAGTGATACAGCATTCACTTTTGGGCGTGGGCGAAGGTAACATGAAGTTATACAAGAATGACAACGCATTTTGGGAGTATTTGGGAACTGCGTCGGACATCTTAGCTCTTGTAGACTGGGCTCCTTTGTTGCTAATCGCCTATTTCAGCGTTCTTTATAACTGGCACACAGTGACACACTAACGGGGTCCAACAGGTCTGGCCCCCTCAAAACATCCTAACTCTATATATATTTGTACACTTTCTCAATAAAACTGTATTTGTTCGACATGGAAATGATTGATATAGCACAAAAATTTGATTTTACACTTCATCTGTACTCTTTCTCTTATAAGAGGCCGCGGTGGTTCAGTTGCAGAGCGTTCACTTCTAGTGCATGGGGTCTGTGGTTCGATTTTCGCTCACGCCAAGTGAACTTTGTGGTGGAGAAACACCGTGTACGTGAGTCTTCTCGGGGTTCTCCCGTTTCCTCCCACTTCTTCATTCCACCATTTCATTCATTTCTCACCATCATCATCGTCTCCTTTAGCCTAACCAGTATAATCGTGTGAGGTAAAACTGAAAAATTTCATTTCATTTCTTTTTCTTCTTCCTCTTTATTATTATTATTATTATTATTATTATTATTATTATTATTATTATTATTATTATTATTATTATTATTATTTGCTTGTTTGTTCGAAAGCAGTGTTCCCAGAGCTACACTGACATCCTTCCGGTGTAGCACTGAGGCTACAGGAGATGCAGACCAACAGTCTAAGGTAGGATCTAAACCATCATAATGCCTTCAACCTTTTCCACCAAAAATCGTCCCGGGACCACGTCCATCAAAGGAGCGGGCTCTAGGTTTTTAGACCAGCAGGAAGAGCATAGGCGTTACTAAAGAGAAACTACTCCCGACTAGCAACTGCTCATTACTCCAAAGAAGAAGAGCTATTATTATTATTATTATTATTATTATTATTATTATTATTATTATTATTATTATTATTATTAATAATAATAATAATAATAATAATAATAATAATAATAATAATAATAATAATGTGCAGGTGTCATAAAGGTTAGTGGTAGCCCAAGCCATGAAACCAGTATACGGCACTGTTATATATTAGTTTCCCTAATTCATAATCCTTTGTTCAGACGCGCTACTCCGTTTGACTTAGTCAAGCTTAGACAGTACTGAATGAGCAGAGTGGTAAATAATTTGTGCTCTACTGGTAAATCATCTGTAAAACTAGTTTACGTATGACCTCGAGTTTGACTTATTTCATTTTTTAAAAGAAAATACACGTTAGGGCTACTCAACAAAGTAAAACAAAAAAAAGTTCATAAAACAAAGTAGGTTTCTGTAGTGCAATATTTTTATTTTCACAATTAATATTGAAACCCCAAAAGGTAGTAGATTTCTACCACTTCCGATTTTAGTAGAGAGATTAGAATACAGACGAAATGTATATTTTTTGGACGCTTAACTGATTGCAGAAAACAGCTTCTTGTTATCTATTATAGATTTATTCTATAACTCTCAACGTTAAAACAAGAAGTTTCTGAATTTTGACCACTTCCGGTTTGAATAGAGGACCAAGACAGAAGATGGCAGCTATTTTTAGAACGCTGAATAGAATGCAGAAAACCGCTTCTTACTGTTACAATTCCTGTTCTATGGATATGACTATTGAAACCGAAAGTGGTTCATTCCTACGACTTCCCGTTTCAATTGAAGATCAATAGAGGACATGAAAGGTATTCTTGCAGTTGCGTAGCGAGAAACTCATCAAGGGGGCGTTCACACACAAGCACTTCATATATATATATATATACAGGCATGGGCGCCGATCCTGGGGGACCAAGGTGACCCGGGACCCCCCAAAGCACTGGGCCCCCTTATTGTAATTAAGAAGATATAATATTTGGAATAATTTGAATGCAATTTGTTTTAAAATCCTCATATATGCCTTCTGCATCTATATGAGGCCCCTCCCCCTCATTTTACAGAGAAATTGGCGCCCTTGTATACAGGCGCTGATCCGAGGGAAGGCTATAGGAGCTAGTCCCCCGCCGGATTTAGGGACTGCAAAGGTGCACTTCCCCCGTTTGTTGTAAATATACACTATCTAAAATGAGAAGCGAGCAGTGAAAATAGCAACACATTCCGAAACTTTTTGCCATCATGTTTCTGTTTGGGGCTTAAAAGAAAGCAGAGCTTTGCAAAAGCATGATTTTCTGAAGGTTGAAGGAAAAGAATTCACCAAGCAAAATAATATAACTTTTGTCAAGTAAGTAAGAAAACATAAGGCAAGAGGAGAGAAGGATATTTTTGTCCTGCATTCCACTTGCGTCCCTGTTTAAAATATTTCGGCCAGTAGTTACTGAAAAAGAAGATACAACGTACAAGACAAGTAGAGTCGAGACTGTCGGCGACCGAGCCCAGACATAATATATAATGATCTTTATTCTTTAAGCGATACTTGGAAACCAAATTTGATTTAAATCTGACCAATAGTTACCGAGAAATAAAGTACCACATACAAACAGAGCCGAACCGAGCCTGTCCTTTGCCGAGTCGGCCACCAAGTATAGAGATGTTTATTCTTTGGATAATGGGCTATCTGCACACCAAATTTCGATTATATTTGGCCAGTAGTTAAGGAGAAATAAAATAGAACATACAAGGCAAGCCGAGCCGAGCCTATCGCCGACCAAGCTCGGTCATCACATGTAGTGATCTTTATTCCTTAGATGATTGGGTACTTGTACATCTAATTTGGTTTAAATTTAGCTGGTAGTTACCGAGGAATAAAGTACTACATACACACATACTTAATTACATCTGGAGTAAAACTACAAGCCCCCTTATGCTTACTAAGGAAACTAAAAAGAAAAGTTCTAACATTACAAATGGAACATACTTCATGTAAGCAGAATCCACTTTCAACATTACAACACTAATGGGGAGAGCTTGAGGCGGGTGAGCCCCCCTGACTACGCCACTGCACTTTTGAGACACTTTGGAGCTATTCGATTGGAGAATACTGCTTTCATCTATCTTTTACCGCTCTTGCTCTATGTAGACCAATATTTATTGAAACGAAAAATTATAGTTGAATGAACCACTTCCGGTTTTAGTAGAGAGTTAATAATAGAGATTAAATATGTTCTTACGAAACAGAAACCCGAATCTTAATACGTATTACGTTTTTCGATCTATGATGATCAATGATCAAACCGGAAATGGTTTATTTAAACCACTTTCGGTTTGAGAAGACTATTTTAATAACAAACTCACTTCCTAATTCTTGACTCTTTGTATTTTTACCAAATTTGGTGATGATCCATGAAATATTTTATTTATTTATTTATTTACTTTTTGTCACACACGGATACACGCGAATATGGTAAATATATAATGGAGTTTTGATAAACCAAACTCTAGTTATTCAAAAAAAAAAAAAAAAAAAAAACAACGAAAACTTGATTTTTGCCATCCCTGCACACAATTAATCCGTTCTAACCACAGAAACATAGTACTGTGTGCGTTTTTGTGATAAATATTATAAAATGAAAAGAAATCTATCCTTCCAGAAAACAAAAGAAATAGGCAAATATATAAGAAACATTTAGACTTTTTTTGGTTGTACATTTGTGAGTGGAAGAGATTAAAGCTACTGCTTCGAAGGAGAATCCATCCGTTTCAACCAACAAAAGATGTAGAAAAGCAATTGGAAAGACATTCCGTACTGAGGTTTCAAAGATCATTATATTTGTTCTACGAAGTATTTTGTTGACACGTGAATCATACCAACTTACACCGAAGAAGCACATTCAGATAGTTGCGTCGTAAAGTTGTGGGAAATCAGTAGGAAGTGGGAGTGGGAAGGGAGACTGCTCAAGGCATAAATGATTATGAAACTGGAGGGGTAGACACGGGCTTCACTTTTCAAATTATCATAGTACATCCCTCCTCAGCATTTGTTCTTCAAAGAATGTCATCCATAGTAATTCATGAGGTTTGCAAGTGGTCTTTTGACTCTTTACGTGCAGTAACTCAATACGGAAGAATGCATTACAATTAATCTAAGTAATTAGGTGCAAAATTGTGACAGCCATCTGAATTGTATTACTCTTTGGCAACAAAATTACCAGTTCCTAAATGCAGTATTTTCTAAGATATTTATGAATTAAATTTTACATGTTATCTTATGAAGATTCTGAAGCCCCTGATGATGGGAAGACATCCCCTTAAGCTGTAGGTCATGTCTGACAGTGGCGTAGTCAGGGAGGATCACCCGGCTCAAGCACCCCCCCCCCCCATTAGTATTGCGATGTTGAAAGTGGATTCCGCTTACATATAGTATGTTCTAATTGTGATCCTGGTGTTAGAACTTTTCTTTTTAGTTCCCGGCGTAAGCTGACCGGATGTTGTACTTTTACTCCAGATGTACTGTAATTATGTGTGTGTGTATGTACTACTTTATTCCTCGGTAACTATCAGCTAAATTTAAACCAAACTTGATGCGAAAATACCCAATCATCTAAGAAATAAAGATCACTACATGTGATGGCCGAGCTCGGCCGGCGATAGGCTCGGCTCGGCTTGCCTTATATGTTCTATTTTATTTCTCCGTAACTACTGGCTGAATATAATCGAAATATGGTGCGCAGATAGCCCATTGTCCAATGAATAAAGATCGCTATATTTTACAAAGCGACAGGGCAAAGGACAGGTTCGCCTTTACAACAACAAAAGAACTACGAATATATTTTGTTTGACGGAAGGTGAAGGGGCTGAAATATAATTTTGAGTGTGAGAATGTGTTCATTTGGCCCTGTACATTGTCAGTTATTCGCTTCAAACGCCATATTTCTTACCTTTTCATGCCGGCATATGTAATGACTTCTATATATTGATTTGCTATATATTACAGGCACGCCACGAAACCTCAAGTCTGAATCCAGCAACAAGATCATATAGTTTTTTTTTTTTTTTTTTTTTTTTTTAAGATATAATTTATGCAAATGTCTATCGCCAAACTGAAATATTCAGTCATCATTGGCGATCTGGCGATCGAAAATTCCAACCTGGCGACCAATTTGGTACATGGTTTTGTTTTATATTACTTAAGCACCAGACAAGAGTTGGAAAAATAGTTTTATTTTTTAAAAAAAAAAAAAAAAGAACAAAACATGTGTTTAAACATAAAAAAAGATGTTCAAAACGTTTTAAACATGATTTAAAACACAGACGAAAAAAACACATGTTTTAAACATTTTTAACAGTTTAAAACACGATTTTTAACATGTTTCAAAATCATGTAATAACTTATTTCTTAGGACTTTTTGCTCTTTACTAGCAACCGACCGTTTCATTTATTTTATCCTGATTTATAACACTGTGCTGGGTACAGAATATTTCAGTATAGATTAGTAATTCTCAACTTATTTCATATTCCAACCCCTTTTTATTACACCCTCTTGCCAGTGATTCTCATAAGTACTTTCTTGGTTGTAATTAGCTTTTTAGGTAGATTTTAAAATCTACCTACTGTGGAGATTTCACACAATCTATCAATATGCATGGTGAAACAAAAGTCCTCACCACCTTTGTGCGTTGAGAACGGATTGAGGGAGAAAGGTGAAACTTTTAAGTGGTCTGACACATCAGATAGTGCTATCAAGCATCATGGCTGCCATCTTTGATTGGAATTCAAAATTTCAAATACAAATGGAGTCATGTTACGTGTTTTAAGGCTAGAACTTTACCAGAAATACGCTTGTGCGGTTACTTTAGGCTTAAAACAAGTCTTTCGGAGTTACTGCTTCTGAAAATTTCCTAATTATGCTCTTAGGGGCTAAGATCGCGTTTCATGGAGGCGGGTGTGAATTTTAATTGCAAAAATTTGATTACTATTTCAGAACACTCATGCTAATAAAATTATCTTAAAATAATAAATTTTCGAAAAGTAATGATAGTTTGAAGCACACTTCATGTTGTGCTAACTTTAGAATATTTTCTGCAAGCCTATGTAATTGGTTGTTTTTTAAGTCAATAATTCATTGAAGAAAAGTAATATTTGAGGCGTTCAGAGCACTATGGATCCAAGTCCATTTTCAATAAGGTTCAGGTTTGCTCAGCAAATGAATTTTATTTCCAAACGTAATATTTTCGCAGTCAAGAGTTCGCAATAAGTATAACTGAAACCACGTTAAAGGCCGTGGGATAGTTTCATATGACAGCCGCTAGATAGGGGCGTCAATGGAGCAGGAGGGCATCCGCCCCCACCCCACCCTGAATTTCAGACTTTGGGGGCAGTAAGGCAGTTTTAAAAACCTTTCGATAAGCAAGATCCAACAAAATAAGTTTGAGGTCCTTACACCGAATAAATAAGGAGGAAATACAGATGATCGAAACTGGAAAGTTGTTCCAAATGATGTCGTTTTTTCTTCCCGTAAAACTAATGTTAAGCGATTCCAAGTTGTACGGAGACTGACAAGGTACATTCGCGAAGTGTCCCCTCGGGATTCGTGTAACATTGATTCAAATGCAAAGTTCTCCGTGGCCCAATGTGTATTGTACTAATTTAAGCGGCCCATACCGGTAATTTCCATATTTATGGGCCTTCATATATCCAGAATTCAATCATACACTACTATAACACTCGGACACAAAGTTGATTTTAGTTTCTTTAGATTTCACTGGACATGAATATGGGCATATGCAGAACAAATTGAATCAAGTACTCCTTCTCTGACATATGTTACCCACCTTGGCCGCCATCTTGGATTTAACTTTCGGTTTTTCAAATGGCAATAGGTTCAAATGATACATCAAATTAATGTAAACTTTTCTCGGAATTTCATTGGTGTACTGAGTTTTATCGTAGCTTGTAAACGTCAAGCACTTCATATTGAACCAAATAGAAAGTTGTGCAGGGCCCCGTGTGTATATGCAATCTTTTATGTGTTATCGTTGATGAAATATTCTCTGAACTTATATACATGCAGACACACAGATGTCAATGCGGAAATGGTAGGTCTTTACCCAAATTTGGCCGTATCTGGATCTACATTAGGCATTTTGACAGTAATACAATACTTCCTTATTATAGTATAACATAGAAGTAATAACAATCACTCATGGAAATGTAATAAGATTGTTTTAAGGAGTTTACCAGTTAGAAATTGTTTTGATTTGTCAACATCAAAAACGTAAGCGTAACTAATATTAACCTGCAATGTCTATTCGCAAAGTGGCTGGAGGGAATGAACATGTAATACCTTCCAAATGGTACAAGCTACGGTAAAATATATTACACCAGTGAATGTAAACGTAAATGTCCGATGTAACACTTGCACCTATTTCCATTTGAAAAACCAAAAGTAAAATATAATATGGCGGATCTAAGATGGCGGCCGGGATGGGTAACGTGTCAGAAGCAGTACTTGATCCAATTTGTTTTTCATATGCCCATATTCATGTCCAGTGAGTAACATCTAAAGAAACTAAAATAAATTTTGTGTCCGAGCGTTATGGTAGTGTATGATAGAATTCCGGATATATGAAGGCCCATAAATATGCCAATTACCGGCATGGGCAGCTAAATTTAGTACAATACACATTAGACAGCAGAGAACTTTGTATTTAAATCAATTTTACACGAATCTCGACTCGAGGGGGCACTTCACGAATGTACCTGGTGAGAACCAACATGTTGGCTACTATATCAACAAATGCCTGCGATATATTAATTTCAGAACCGCAATTTAGAACCGCAAGAACCCTATGTTTGTTTTCTGAATACAACATGGAAAATTTGTTTCCATGATAATTCTTTTATTTACTTTTTAATATCAGTTCTACAAGTAGTACAACCTTCGACTATGACACTTTCTTGCAAGTTAACTTATAAGCATTTAAACAATAAATTGAACATTAAAAATCAAAGGGAGAAAATGAGACAAAATAAACTGTAGATTACCACATTGCCACGAGAAGTCAAAACATTCACATGGGAAGAAAATAGTCTTCTGAATGGGTAGCACTTTTTGACAATTTTCTTTCTCTGGCAGATTTTTTTTTTTTTTTTTTTTTTTTTTTTTACAAAAATAAGATAAAATAGAAATATTTTTAAAGGTGCAAAGGTGCACGTGCACCCCCTCCCTTGTAAATATACACTACCTAAAGTGAGAAGCTAGAAGTGAAAATAGCAACACTTTCCGAAATTTTCCTCTGTCATGTTTCGATTTGGGCTTAAATCAAAGGGAAGTTTTGCAAAATCGATAGTTTAAGTCAATTTTCTAAACGTTCAACAAAAGGATTCACCGAGAACAGATACTTAGGATTTCCAGGGCATTTCCTCATTCACACCACAGGTGCTAAAGGCATTTAAAAAAATTCAATTCAATTCAAATGTAGGCCTACTGGTAGTTATTGGTGCACCCCCTCAGAAGATCCTTTCTACCAAATCTTGATGAGTTTCTCGCTACGCCACTGATGTCTGATATGTATTTGATTTATAAACTAAATTGCTTGCAAGCAAATGAAATGGCCTTCCTGCTTCCCTGGGGGCCAGTATATGTGTAACTTTGGTGTATGTAGCTCCGGGTTCGATCCTTGTTGGGAAGTGAGCTCGAGCTTCAACCACATTGGTCAGTGCAAGACTGTTGTAAAATAAACATATATGGTGACTACCGGCAGTGAGCTCCTTTTTGCCTAAGCGCTTAGCGTACGCGCCTTTCGCCTGGAAGAAACGGGTTCGATTCCCGGCGTGAGCACATGTGGTTTCGATTCCATGTTAATCAGTAGGTCCCGTCTCATAAAGCCTCGCTGCCGAAAAGGACGTTAAACTCCAAATCAACTCAACTATCGGCAGTGTCATCACAAGAAGTAAAAATCTTATCAATAAGCTTACATTAAAAACTTCACTCTTTGATCATTTCTCTTTTTCCTCTTTTTAAATACAGAGCAATCAAAGTAATGCTATTCTCAAAGGACATGTGCCTGGGGGGCCTAAGGTGTTTACTGAATCTTAAGTATGAGGAAAAAGAAATCAGACTGAAAAACGTGGAATTTATTTACTAGTATAATGGAGATTATCTTAAAGCCAACCTTAGACTCCCTGTCGCCAAGGATGTTTAAACGTTACTCAAGCGTAACTCCAAGACCATCAGAATTGAAGATGAAATACAGGTACAAAAGGTAACCGATAAAGAAAAGAGAAACATAAAAATGGTACTCATCATAACAAAAATATGTCTACTTACACAAAAATGTTCTGCAGAATTTCAATACGTTTCATATCGCTAAAATCAAGGGACAAAACCCATTGGGTTCGAGAGAGAACTGGTATTCAGTGGAACCAGTTTTATCTTAACAATCTCAAGCAGGTACGACCTACGTGGGTATTTCGAGTAACGCTAATCCCTTGGTGACCGTAACTACAATACCAAAATGCAGAATGTTCCATTGAGTAACGTTACTCAGCGTAACATAATTCAGAGCGTACCATTTTAAAAGTTACACTGACTAATAACGTTATTAACTAGGTGCAGAAATGGGTTACAAAATAGTAACCGTAACAGATAACAAAATGTAAATATTGCAGATTTCGTTAAGTTATCCACCCTTGGTAAATAGCTAATTTGTAGAAACCTCGAATCGAAATCCTCTTTACTAGAGGAAAACTTTTTAGTTCCTATAATAACAAAAAATGAAATCTTTAAGTTTAACGTCCCACGATTATGCCGGTTAGGCTAAAGGAGACGGTGATAATGAGAAATGAGTGAAATGTGGAATGAAGAAAGTGGGAGGAAACGGGAGAACCCCGAGAAAACCCACGAGCACGGTGTTTGTCCACCACAAAGTCCTGTAATGACATTTCTGTCAAATAGAAAGGAGCTAAATATATCAACAACTTAATATATCTCTATGACTTATGGACACAGGGCCGAGTTTACAAAAGCTCTCCATTGATTTCTGTCAGCCAACTGGACCCAGTTTCTACTTTATATTCCAATCTCTGCGAAAACAATTTTAATATTGTCCTCTCATCTGTGCCTCGGTCTTCCTAATGGTTGTATTCCTATTTGGATTTCCAGTTAGAACTTTGAAAGCATTTCTAATTTCTTCCATTCTGGCTTCATGACCTACCCATTTGAGCCTCCTAGACTTGGTGACCCTAACAATGTTTGGTGAACGTATAAGTTATGCACTCCCTCTTTATGAAGTTTCCGCCATACCCCATTCCCGTTCCTCTTGGAGTCCGAATATTGGTCTAAGAATCTTGTTTTCAAATACTTTCTGTCTGCGACTTTCCCTCAGTCAGTGACCATGTTTAGCAACCATACCACACAACAGGCATGATTATCGTTTTATATTTTAAGCTACAAATTCCTCGACAGAATTCGCGACAACAAAATATTTTTTTACTGAATAATAACACGAAATCCCTGACAGATAATTTCTTAGTGATTATGGTTTTGGTCTGTTAATAATGATCCTAGGTATTTGAAAGTATCCACTTTGTCGAAAGTAAATATTATTTGATATTTAAGCATCCATAAAATACAGTATTACGATCCCAACAAACTTCCACGTATTTGGTTTTCTCTGCATTTACTTGTAAGTTCATATCCCTGCAAGCGTTAATTAAAATTTCTGCATTCCTTTGTATTGTTCTATCATCTCCTATTAGATTTATATCATCAGCATACGCCATAACCTGGTAATTACAATTCAGCTCTAGGACCTGATTGCTGTCTTTGATTTTCCTTATAGTGTTCTCCAGAACAAAGTTAAATAACAATGGCGACAACGCATCTATTTGTTTCAGGCCATTCTCAACGTGAAAGCTCGTGAACAAGAATTTCTCTACTCGAACCTTACTTTGGGGTTCATTTAAACATATCTTAATTAATCTACCTTTTTCGGTATTCCAAATTCTGTAAGAATTTTGTACAATGTTTCCCCCCTACTCGAGTCTAAAGTCAATAATTGATGTGCTAGGATATTGTATTCCCATTTCTTTTAAAGGATTAGTCGAATGGTAAATATCTGGTCGATCGATTTTATCTAAATCCGTTCGGATAATCTCCAGTAATTTCATCTGCGTATGGAGTCAATCTTGCTAATAGAATGTTTAAGAGGATTTATTGGACGTCGACAGAAGAGAAATGCCTCGATAATTATTACAATCAGTTTTGTTGCTTTTCTTCTGAACTGGAAGAATGATTGATTCTTTACACTTTTGTGGTAATTCCTCCTAGTTCCAGATAAGGAGAATAAGTTTGTGCATCTTGCTCTACGATTTTTCCCTTCCAGCTAAAATTAAATCAGCCAGAATTTCGTCTACACCCAGAGATGTGTGTTTCTTTAATTTTCAATAGCGATTTCTATTTCTGTCTAGTTAGGTTCTGGATATACGGTTATGCTATATGCATTTCACTTTCTCCACGAACATTAGTTTTTGGCTATGTGTTAAGCAAATCGTCAAAGAAATCTTTTCATCTAATTAAGATGCTATCCTGACCAGTGAGAACTATTCCGTTGACTTTCTTTAATATATAAGCAGAGGTTGATTAGCCTTTCTTAAGTTCGTTGATGCATTTATAGATGTCCCGAATGTTTCTATTTTTACTATTATTTTCAAGATAATTAATTTTAGCTTTCAAAAATCGCCTCTCTTTGTTCTAAAAGTTTTGGAAGTTTTCCGCCAGATGACAATGAAATATCATGTAATTATTTCGTTCGGATTTTGTAGCCAACGCTGTTTCTCCTGTTTTCTCTTCTCTGCTACTTTAGTGCATTCCTGGTTGAACTATGGTTTCTTCCTATGTATTTCTGCGTGCCCCAATATTTCTTTTGCTGAAATTTTAATGTTATCTCTAATTTCAACCAAGTATCCTGAACACTGGTGCACTCCGAACCTTCTAATCGAGAATCTAATCGACACTTCAATCTGGCTCCCCTCTCATCTGATTCTCCTTTAATATCTTTAAATTAAACCTCTCCGTTTTCAGATATTGAATATTTCCCTTATACAACGATAGTCTCTCTCTTATTATCGCTGCTACCAGGTGGTAATCAGTATCACAATCACCTCCTCTGATCGACCGAACATCAGTTGTGGTAGACTGTTTTCTTCTGTCTACAAAAACGTTATCAGTTTGATTATGTGTTTTTCCTTTTGATGAAGTCGAAGTATATTTATGAATGTCGCGATGTGGGAATTTTGTAATCTTCACGGTAAGGTTTCTGGATATTGCAAAGTTCACGAGTCTAACACCATTGTCACAACTTTCCTTACGTACAGTGCTCTCAATGGGTCGGGTCGGGTCGGGTTGAAGACCGACCCGACCCGACCCGAGTGACCCGACCCGTGATCCGACCCGATTGACCCGACCCGACAACGCGACCCAAGCTGACCCGACCCGACAATCCGACCCGTTTGAGAGCACTATGGTCACGACACTGGGTGAACGCCAAAATGCACTCCCATTGGGAATTAAATCCGGACCACGTGTACCGAAGTCTTACACGTTAACCACTAGCTATATCAAGCGGGGGATTTGTATATGCATCTAGGGAATATTTGGCACTTTTGAGGTTTGGTTATTTCTTTTTATAATTGATACCAATGTCCGACGTGGGAGAAATTTAATTTTTTTTCTCGCTTTAGTTTTATGTGACGAAATTTTTCTTCAAGGTCAGTGTACTCACTTGCTCGGAAGGCAGGGGGTCTTCTCGGAAGGCAGTAGCAAGAGTCTCTTGGCGGAGACAGAAGGAAATCGTTTAACTACAATGATAAGGGTTGAGGAAACGGGAGAACACCTGTGATTTTTTCCAACCCTTCAACTTTCATTTCAAAATAGGTTATGATTCCGGGACCCGCGGCACTTTGATTTTTCTTTCTTAGTAATTAAAACATATTTTACAGTATATATAGTTGCAAGTAAGAAGATACATAATATGAATTTTGTAATTTAAAATTTAAAAATACAGTATGATAATTAATTATAAAGTACTAATTTTATTTCATCACTTTCAGCCCAACAAATGAAATTCAAATAATTCGCACCCTGGGTCTTAGTCATCAATACTGCGTCTTATTCTTTGTCTTGCACAGTCAAGTCTTGGTCCTGTCCTGCATTTCGTAGTCTTGGTGGTCTTTCATGCTATACAAGAGCCAAGAATGCTCGCCTCATCGGTACAAATGAAGGGTTACATGCACAGGACCGACACGGCGTAGGATCGACACGGCATAGGATCGACACGGCGTAGGATCGACACGGCATAGGATCGACACGGCGTAGGATCGACACGGCATAGGATCGACACGGCACAGAACCGAAACGGCACAGGATCGACACGGCATAGGATCGACAGCAGAACTTTCATACGATCGCAATAATAAAAAATACATTATTTTATAATTACGCAATATTAAGTAACAATTATTTTCTCAAGGATATATAGGAGAGAACCGTCATACGATCGAAACGGCATAGGAACGAAACGGCGTAGGATCGACACGGCATAGGACCGAAACGGCACAGGGCCGACACGGCATAGGACCGAAACGGCACAGGATCGACACGGCACAGAACCGAAACGGCACAGGATCGACATTCTGTAGGGTGGTCAACAACACTTTCTGAAAATATCAATATCGCATATCCCTCACCTTGAATTTGTGGATATAAAAAATTGTAAGGATAAATAATTCTAAATGGTCTATTTTTTAAAAAATTATATATATATATATATATATATATATACAAATTGTATAAAAATATTGTGCGTAATATATCCATGCCGTAATAAATACACCTTTAATTTTGTGATATTAAAAAAAAATACGTTAAATAACTCCAATAGTTGATTCGAGGTTTTCAATACCGAATAAATAATATTATTTGTCTGATATTTTTATAATGCTGTAATTTTTTATGTATACTAAGTTGAAGTATGTACATGTAACTGCAATTTTAAAACTGTAGGCTTAGAATTTGCGTTAAGAAATTTGGAATTTTTTAAGGGAATCAATGCACCTATGTGAAGTTGCCTCCTTTCAAATTTCGAATTGAAATCGGAAGCCAATCGTTTGTTTTTCGTTTGTTATTGACTTTTTTGAAGAAAAATAGTAAAAATCGTATCTTTCTTAAAACATAAAGAGATGTTTACAAAATAAAGTTTGTATATGGCCAAATTTACCCTTGTTCCTCCACTTAAAATTTTGATTGAAAATCAAAATCAATTGTTTGATATGCGTATGCTACTAATTATTTTGAAAAAGAATAGTCTGTTTCGAAAAACATAAAGAGTCTTTTCAAGAGAAATGGGTGATGGAATTTCATATTGCCTCCACTTTAAAGTCTCGAATCAAAACCGAAGCCAAGCGTTTCTTATTGGTTGTTTTTAAGAGCAAATCGCTTGTTTCGAAAAAATAGAGAAAGAAATTTACAAAATAAATTTAGAATGTGATCAAATTCAATCTGATTCCTTTACTTACAAATTTCGATTCAAGACCAAAATCAATCGTTTGATATGGATTTGTTGTTGCTTGTTTGGAAGAAAAGTAATTTGATTCGAAAAACATAAGAATATAATTAAGAAATAATGTTGATGAAGGTGATTTGTTTCGGGGCGGTTTGCTTATTTTGAAGAAAAAATCACTTGTTTCAAAACAACCAGTAAAATATATCTATTTCCAGGATACATTTGGTGGTCAACTTCATACTGTTTTTTCTGCTTTTAAATATCGATTCAATACTCAAGCTAATAACATGTTTTCCTTTCTTATTGATTGGTTTGAAGAGGAAATAGTTTGTTTTGAAAATTATTAAGAGTCATTTACAAAATAAGGTTGGGTGGGCCAACTTTTTGGTGGTATTTCAAATTTCGATTTAAAATCAAACTCAATCATTTATTTTTCGTTCGTTATTGATTGTTTTGAAGAAAAACTAAGAACCATTAAAGAAATTTTTATAGTAAAGGTGGTCACCTTCACAGGGTTCCTGCACTTCAAATTTCGTTCAAAGCATAAAACGGTTAAAATAATAAGAGAAACACAATCAGTACTCTACGCAAATGTTTAGGGGGTTCAGGGGCTTTAGGAACACAAGTTTATATAATATCAAGTGTTTATATATATAAACGTGCTAATATGATAAACGTGCTTAATTTTGCATAATACCTTGCTCAAGGGGGGTTTCAAAGTCCTTAATCCCTTTACTTCAGTACGCCACTAAACATCAATTATAAGTCATTCGTTATCCAAATTGTACTTCTTGTACTGATTCAATCCTTAATTTTAAAGTTCAAAATTATATGAGCACTTATTATGCTATTGGAAAAGAGCACATATTTTATGACAGTGCAAGGTAGTTTCTTGTTTTAACAATTGAAAGAAAGGAAAACACCAATAAAAGTAATAATAATACCTGACACGAATTCCGATAGTAAATCATATTTTATCTTATTTGAAACTTTGAGAAAATTGAAGCTCTACACCGAATACAAATTGGATAATAAGCAATGCTTTATAATTGCTTGATAAATTTCAAATTGAGAACAAAGAGAGTGATACTGTTTAAAAGAAAGATTGGATAAAAACAAGAATTTTAGGAATGATCTAAAAAATGGATCAAAGTATTATGATCTTGGCTAATATTAATTTTTGGATCAGTTACCACAAAATATTCAAACGGTCTCTAAATCGAGTTTTCTCCAGATATGTAGTTTTTTTTTTTTTTTTTAATAGGAAAGCTTATATGCCAAGTTTTATTTTACTAGCTTTAGAAACTTGCGAGATACACTACCCTTTAAAAAAATCTTACCCCACCCTTTTTACGATACTTATTTCCAAAAATTCTTTCTTATGTACTGCTTTCATATAATTTTATAACTAAAATTTATCGACTCTACTTGTAGTAGTATGCCCAAAAATCACTCATCTTTACTCTTTTATATAAGAGTACAGAAGATAAATACAGTCAAACAAATGGACTTCCATGAACAGTTTCCGATTTCTGATAACTAACTTATTCGTACATTTCCCACAAGCTGTGGTTTTAAATTTATGCTCTGTCAAGGTCCAGGTTTCAAAAAGGAAGTAACTGGAAATACAATAATATTATGTATTTATGTACATGTGTAATATGTATAAATTTATTGTCTTATTGAAGCTTTCGTAATCTGAAAATAAACTTTTGATTTGCTTTTAATATATAAAAATCAAGCTCCCCTAGAAAAAATTGCAGGCTACACCCCTAAATGACTATGTAGTAATTTCTGCAAAAATGGCACAGGACCTAAAATTTAGGTCTAGTGCCTATATTTTTAGGACTTGTGCCGTTTAGAACTTATGAATGTCACCCAATGTATTGCATAGTAAATGTTCTTTGTTCAATTTTAAATCTACTGCGTTCTTTATGTATACCGTTGGTATTTAATGTTCACTCGTGAAATGTCTAGTGAGCTTTTGTCTTAATTAAGTAAACTTTGGTGGATTTTTGTCTTACTCTTAATAAAATTCGCTCCACACAGTATATATTGAAATTCTGAATGTTTTCTTGCTTTCAGAAGTCTGGTAAAATATGCTTTTTAAACATTTTTTCAATTTTTTATTTATTTATTTTTGTTTTAGGAATTTGTCTTGGGATTCTCGTATCTCCATTCGAAAGAAACGAATTTCTTAACTAATTATGTAATTAATTCTTAGAATGAAATAAGTTGTATTATGTAATTCACGTATAAGTGCAGAACAGATAGTGATAATAATAATCTTAGTAGTACAAATATAGCTGTTATTGTTGGAATTAGCTACGTTCGTGACATTATTGCCAACTAGTTGCTGCATCGTCGCAATTTCGTGGGGTGGTGGCGAATTTCAGAACTAAAGCAAGTTAATGAAAAAGGCACAAGACCTAAACGGCACAAGTCCTAAAAGGCAGAAGTCCTAAACGCCAGAAGTCCTAAAAATCATATCGCGGCACAAGTCCTAAACGGCAGAAATCCTAAAAATCATACCGTGCCACAAGTCCTAAACTGCAGAAGTACTAAAATTCAGGTCTAGTGCCTATATTTTTAGGAGTTCTGCCGTTTAGGACTTCTGGATGACACCCGACACATCATGCTGCCTCAGTGATGGTTTGGTGGGGAGTGAGCTACTCAAGCACAACCCAGCTGTATTTTTGCGAACAAGGTGTTAAAACATCTGCCAAGGTATAGCAGAACACAGTGCTAACACCTATAGTGTAGCCACTATCTGCTACCATGTTCCCTGGAGAAAGGTGGACCTTCCAACAGGATTCCGCTCCAGGCCACACAGCGAAACCAACTTAGGACTGGCTGGCGCGGAACGTCCCTCACTTCATTTCTACCACTGATTGGCCTTCTAGCAGCCCGGATCTTAACCCGTTGGACTACAAACTTTGGGCAGTACTTCAGGCAAAGGTCTGCCATAAACGGCATCCATCTGTCGTCGACAGTCAGAAACAATCTTGGCCCGAGCAGTGAACAATTTTCCCATGGACAGTTTTGGGTAAGTTACATGTAAAAATGTAACGCGTTACAAGTTACTTTACTTTTTCCTAAAATGTAACGCGTCACTTGCCCCCAAAAAGTAACTGTTACTTTACTTCGAAAGTAACGCGTTACTTTTAGGTCTGAAACTTAGAATATGTGAACAAATGTTATCACTTCAATTTTCCGTACTACTATTACTATCGCTTTTATTATTATTATTATTATTATTATTATTATTATTATTATTATTATTATTATTATTATTATTATTATTATTATTATTATTATTATTGCCCTTTCTGAATTGCTTTATGTAAATGCAAGGACACATTTTTACTTGACAGCTATAAGTTATGAATATTTTCATATAAGGTAACATTGGCTAAAATGCCATACTGCGTTACTCGTAGGGATGGGCTAGGGTAACCAGACGTACTGATTTTCGCAGTACAGTACTGTTTTTCAAAGAGCTGTCCTGCGTGTTGCGAAGATGTCTAGGAAATCGAGAAATATCCTTCTTCTTTAAAATGTCCTGCGAAATGTCCAGAGTTAATTTATTTGCAGTATCTTAATGTTTCATTCTTTATTCACAATATTTTGAATCAAACACACTCTTTTCCTGAATGATGAACCGCTGTGTTTTTTAACACTCCTCAGAAGACTAGGGATGGAGAACAATCAACAAACCATTTTTTACAATACATCGCTTTTACTGAGAAGGCCTTGTTGAGATATCGGTAAAGTAGGAAAGGTTTCTTATTGAACTTATGACAGTGATGCTAACCAAGTTAAATAGAAGTTCCTTTGTGCCGGTCTAAATTTTCTTTCATTTCTTAAAATAATACCACGCTTCGAAATTTATTATTATTATTATTATTATTATTATTATTATTATTATTATTTAGCCCAACACGAACTTTGACTGTACGTTCATAAAATAAACCAATTTGTTATTCATCAAAGCATTTGGAGTTGTGTTTAATTCCTTTAATAATTTTGTTCAGTGCTTCTTCTTAACAAAAATGTTCATTAACTTAAGGTTAACATTAATTGAAATAATGATATGCGTATTGCCGACGCAGTAAGATATCATATACAGTACTATTATACTTGTGTCCTACTTTTCGATTGTTAGAATGTGGTCATCCTACGATGGGCACGAGTGAGTACGAGCGAGAATTCTTTGAAACTCGATTCGACTAAAAACAGACATCTTTGAACGCGATTCGAAAAATTTCCTCCAACTCGACTCGAATTCGGGTCGAGTCGAACCAAATCTGGTTTGTAGTTTCGAGTATTCTCTTCAAGTATCTTGCATAGACAATATAGGTTATCAATGATACTAGTACTACTACTAGTACAACTTTTATTATTATTATTAATAATAATAAATAATAATTATAATTATAATTATAACAACACTGTGTTTAAACATGAAAGAAACGCGGTCTGTGTTTGAATACTAAAAAACTAGTTGATTGCTAACCTCGGTAGTCGTGAATTCTAGGAGTCAAGGATATTGTTCACGAGCTTGTGAATTTGGGTTGAGGGTTTAGGTTGAGTATTCGGGCTCGAGCCAAACATTGTTAAAAGTTATAGGGCACTGGCCAAATATCTTCAAAACTGTTCGGCCCGGGTTTACAATTGTAAACAACTTGAGCAGCTGGGCTCACAGCTCACTCACTATGGACCCGAACCGAGAAGTGAGCCGAGCCAACAGCTCACCGAACCGTGTCAGCAAGAGCCTTCGGCCCAGATGAGCCGAACCGAGCAGATGGTTCATCCAACCAAGCCAGCTCGAGCCGATGGTTCACCCCAAGCGAGCCGGCTCGAGCCATCGGCTCAGTTATTACTTCCCAACTGAGCTTCTTATTAAAAAAGTCTCTTGTGGTCTCGATATCGAGACGAGAAGACATGCGAGCATGTTTCCTCTTTTGAGCAACATTAAAAGTATTCCATATTACTACTTAGCTTACATTTCTCATGGCTTTCGCTTTCTAGTGGAATCAGGCCATGATTTCAAAACGAGTTAAAACGTAATAATAATAATAATAATAATAATAATAATAATAATAATAATAATAATAATAATAATAATAATAATAATAATAATAATAATAATAATAAATATAAGTATTCCATACATATAGAAATGCTTTTGACCAAGCACACAAGAAATTATATTTTGTCCATTTAGCACTATCATTCTTTTGTCACTCACAATTATTAATATTCATATAGTAAATATCTTATAATTCTTATATTTTAAAATCAATTGACAGGTCTCTGATTGCTTTTATGAGAAATAAATATTTGGTTTTATAGATACTACGCAGTGGGGATGATCGTGCGTCGTTTCGGTCCTATGCCGTTTCGGTCCTGCGCCGTGTCGATCCTGTGCCGTGTCGATCCTGTGCCGTTTCGTTCCTATGCCGTGTCGATCCTGTGCCGTTTCGGTCCTATGCCGTGTCGATCCTGTGCCGTTTCGGTCCTATGCCGTGTCGGCTCTATGCCGTTTCGATCGTACGTATTCTATGCATATAACTTGCACAGGCATAGAATCGACAGGAGTTTATAATTTGTAAGAGCAAAGATTAAACAGATAATAAAAATATTATTTTTTTAGGCACATGATTAAAAGTTAAATTATTTCAGAGCAGCGGTGTGAGAGCAAAACGGCACAGGATCGACACGGCATAGGATCGACACGGCATAGGACCGAAACGGCACAGGATCGACACGGCACAGGACCGAAACAGGTTTCTGAGCTGAATTGTCGGTCGTATGCCGTGTCGATCCTGTGCCGTGTCGATCCTGTGCCGCATCCCCCAAATGAAGACCAAGTGTGATTTTGATTATGGTCTTTCATACTATACGGAAAGCAAGAAAATATGCTCATCGCTACTTGGTGATCACCAAAACAAGGCCAAGAGCAAGATTATATGCACTTCGTCTTGCATATCCAATCTTTATCTTGTTCTTGTATCGATGTTCTTGGGGTTGGTGAAATGAAATGAAATATTCAGTTTAAGGTCTCTCGATTCTATACCGAGGCTAAGGGAGATGGTGACCATGAGAAATAAATGAAATGGTGGAATGAAGAAAGTGGGAGGAAACAGGAGAACCCCGAGAAAATCCACTACACGGCGTTTCTCCACCACAAAGCCCACTTAGCACAAGCTGGGATCGAACCATAGACACCAGTCACCAGAGATGAATTCTCTACCACTGAGCCATCGCGGCCCCGCTTGGGCTTGGTCGTCCATATCCAATCTTTCTTTTGGCCTTGCTTAAACAACTTCTAGTTTTGTTCTAAATCCAGACTCCAAAGTGGAGTAGATATTAATATTACAGTCCAATATATTAATATTGGTCGACCCGCCCCGAGCTGACACGATTGACCCGACCCGAATAACCCGACCCGACCACCCGACCTGACCCGTAACCCGACCATAGCTGACCCGACCCGTTTGAGAGCACTACTTACGTAAACATTTATTCCCTGTAATCGGTTTGAAAATACCCTCTCGTTCTACCTTCGCATTGAAATCGCCTAACAGAATTTTCATGTAGTATTCCGGGAGATGATCAAATACCCGTTTTATTCTTTCGTAAAATCTGTCTTTTTTTTTTTTTAATCGTCATCCTTATTTTCTGTTGGGGTATGTGTATTTAAAACAATAATATTACACCACCGACCCTTAAGAGAAGTAATAGAAAATGTATCATTAACAAATCCAACTCATGTAATTGCTGATATTATTCATTTTGAACGAAAAGCCCTTTTTCTAGTTGGTAATTTTTAATTCGTTCCCCGTAAAAGAACGTAAAATTTCCGGACTTGATTCCTCCATTTCCTTCTCATCTAACTTCCTGATATCCCACTAGGTCCATCCTCTATTTCTAAACTCATTCGTTACAAATTTTAACGAGCCTGCCCTATAAAGACTTCTAATATTCCATGTTCCAAATCTCATGTCGATTTTACTTTGCTGAGTTCGTGCCAAGTTATCAGTTCCGATCCGAAGATTCTGCGAATGTATCTGAACAAGCCTTTTTTTTTTTTTTTTTTTACAGGATGAGGTTGTTAGCCCCATACCAAATCCCCGTTGTTAGCCCCATACCAAATCCCCAAGCTTGAGGATCACCCCTTGTCGTCTGTCCTCGACTGCTTATTCAGTATATTCGCAGCTAACCTCTATATCTAGAAGCCTTCTCCTCGATCCACAACCTCAGGACGCGCCATACCGTGGTGACAGGAAGACCACATTTCACGGAAATTAATGTAGCTATATTTTAGAAATATAATAGATACTGATTATCTGAACACTGCTTTAAAACACACAGGACCAATTAATATGCTCGGATATATGAATGCATATTAAGACTGTGAAAGCTTCGATGCCGTAAAAATCGTAAATTAGAGACTAGTATCATTGTAGTATTTCATGAATGCACCGTACGTTTGACTATCAGAGCTATTATTGATGTACCACATTATTTCTTTTTATAACTAAATAACTTTATATTTTTGTAAGTGATTATACTCTTTACATTCTCTGCCAATAGCAACTGTATGAATTTATAATACAAAACTGAAATACAGAAGAGTAAAATTTAAAAGTATATATATAATGTGATACTTCTCAAGGCATCTTGTGTAAAGGGCGCCTTGTATCCTTCACAGATTCTTTCTTAACAGTCAGTATTTGAATTTATTATACAAACCTGGTACAGGATAACTAAAACCACTTATGTATAATGTGGTGTTTCGTAGGGCGTCTTATGTAAAGGGCACACTGTATCTTTCTTTACAACAGGGCACAAGTTCTTTACCAACAGTAACTGTAAGTATTTATTGTACAGAATTGTGGTATACAGAAGAGTGAATAAAATTGTTCATCTTTGATATGGTTTCGCAAGGGCGCCTAATGTAAAGGGCGCACTGCACGGGTTCTTTACCAATAAAACTGTAAGAATTTATTACTAAAAACTTGTAACTTTATTTATACAGTGATGTTTCGGAGGGCGCACCGGGACACGTCCCGGCCCCGGTGGGCCAGCACGGGCCTGCCCTGCTGTACAGTATTACCTTACCTTACCATCTTTTTTTTGGCTTCCAGAAAAGTATCCTAACGGTTTTCGTAACAAGAGAGATACGTAAGATATGTGACATAATATAAACGTTTCTTAGAGCTTATTAGAAACCTTTACAAAGTACAAACGTTCCAATACATATAAATATTAGATTTTTTTAAACAATGCAAGCAAAATACAATTAACTTCTGAGTACATGACTATTGTTTGAAATTCAAATTAATAATTTCGTTGTTGGGTAACTATATATGTATACACTCGTGACTTTATTGTGCATACTTTATTATACTACTGCAATCATCGCTGAATGTGATTTTATCTGTTCTCCTGCAGTGGAATGTTCTTCTAATACTGAAAATATAATGAGGTATAATACTCGTATAAATTTGGTTAGTAGTTTTTTTCATCATTCTAACTTTTCAATGGTTTTAGGTGTTACTTGTCTTTCTTGAGAATTCAAAGTTCTCCATATCCATAAATAAACTCGTACTCCTTGTGTAGTAGCACAAAGCTAATAATACTGTAGCATTTTAGGATTTCAGCTTCTCGGGAGACAACACCTGCAATTAATTATTATTATTATTATTATTATTATTATTATTATTATTATTATTATTATTATTATAGTAGTAGTAGTAGTAGTAGTAGTAGTAGTAGCAATTGTATGGAATATATTTGAAAACGATATTACTCTCTATGCAAAATGGCAAAATATATATTTTTGTCTTCAGTATTTAGGTACCAGTAGTAGGTCAATCGCTACTAATTACTAGCTTCTGTTCTTTCATTTAGGTTCTCCTTACTTTCGTTTTAACGTAAGAATTATTGTTATTATCATCGACCAATTGTTGTCTTCTTCGCCTTCCAGTCTTCCATTCTATCGGTATCCAACCTTCCTCCAGAAAAGTTTTTTTTCTTAACTGTTTCTTAAAAAATTCAGTATTACATTTTTTCAATTTTTTTTAAAACCGTCATTGGTTTCTCATTAAAACAAACTAATTTTTTCCCGCTCTTCTCTAAAACCAAATTTCAGGTGTTCTTACTTGTTAGACTTCATACCGAAGTCTTATACCGGGTGTCCATAAAGTCTGGGTACATGGGGAAAAGAACATTTTAGTCAATTTCTGTATCTGAGAGCATGAAGTGCGTAAGTCACAAATCCTTGTTTTCCAGAAAGAAAAAAAACAGAAACACTTACTTAAGCACTAAATACATATTGGACATACTACATTATATATTTGGTTTATTACGTCATCAATCCGTATAGAACAACATACAACTAACCATCGTTGCAGACCTCCGAAACATACAAAACTGGTTTTAACTCATCTTCGCCAAAATTGGACTTCATGCTCCCAGGTACAGATTTAGTGTTAATGAATAATATCTTTAATACAATTTCTGCGCTGTTCAATGCATAATTTCATGCGCTTTGGAAGATTAAGGTGAACTCGATGGAATAGGTCTGAATTGCTGTCGATTTCACCACAATGACTGGTAATGCGTGTCGGGTGCTTCAAATTTCTAATCTTCATCGAGTAAACTTTCTCTTTCAGCATATCCCTGAAAAAGAAATCAAGGGAATATATATATATATATATATATATATATATATATATATATATATATATATATATATATATATATATATATATATATATATAATCCAATTTATCTGCAAACCATTATTTACACATCTGCATGTGTCTATCGGGGTCATTTTCATTTAAGTAATGCAATATCTGTGACTTGTACGGATGAAACTTCTTCTCTGCCAGGATTTTGTGGATGGTTGATCTTGTAACACCCAACTCCGTGGATATCCGACGAAGCGATTTCTTTGGGCTAGCATAAACCTTAGCCAAGACAGCCTCTTTCGTTTCGTCTCAAGTCCTAGGTCGTTCGGAACGGGGTTTGTCCAACACATTGCCTGTTTCTTTAAACTTGTTGATTAATTTCCCGACCCCAGTAAAACAAATAGGTTGACGATGTGGGTGTCGAAGGTTAAATTCTTCCGCAATTTTGCGATACGACCATCCTTGTCCACTTAAGAGTACCAACTCGACTCGTTCTTCTTTAGACAGAGCCATTATTTAATCTGGAAAAACAAAAACAAATTTTTAGAATTTCCTATCTACCCAGACTTTATGGACGGCTATGCCCATTTGTCAACAGGTATCAAGCAATAACAATAAAAGATTTCAAGAGGTGTGTGTGTGTGTTTTTTTTTTTTTTTTTTTTCATTCAGCGTTCCAAGAATTGGTTTCATCTCCTCTGACAAACTTTTATTCAAACCAGAAGTCTTAGAAAGTGGCCATATCTGGTTTTAAAGTCGATTTCCGTAGTGCCAAAAATGTGAGGAGATAACAAGAAATGTTCTTTTGAAATCAATTAAGCGTCCCAATTTAATTTATTTCATTAACCCTCTATTCAAACTGTAGGTTTTAAAATTTAGCGATTTCCTATTTCAATTCTGATCGCCAGAGCGAGAAGCAGTTTTTTGGAATCGGTTCTGCTTCTTGAAGAAAGAGAACCATTGTCTTCACTCGTATCTTTCTACTAAAACCGAAAATGGTCGAAATGTACTTCTAAGTCAGATTGCAATGATATCTGTAGAGCAGAAATAGTACTACGAATTACGTGTATATTTCTTATTACCTGTTATTTTCCCTTAGTGTGCAATGCTCCACATGAATCAACTTATGACGCTTTTCTGTAACTCTTTATTGAGCTACCCACAAAATACACTGCTGGACATCAAAAACACAATGTGAAGAAGGAACCATCGGATTGACACCACATTTGCAAAATAAGTAGACGATGGAAGAACAGTACGCAATTGAGGATCAGGAGACTTAACTCCCTTCGGTTTCGATATTGGATTATTGACAATGAGTAGAAAGCTTAGAGATAATGATTTAATAATAATAATAATAATTCAGTGTCCTATGAATAAGCTCCATCTCGTTTGTTACCCCTCTATTAAAAGTGGAAATAGTAAATTCTAGTCTAAATAGTAAATTCTAGTCTTTATCATTTCTAGTCTAAATATTGGATCCCTATAATTTGATTTTATCATAGTTCGAGATCGAGAAACTAACGTAGCTTATTTTCTTGCTTCAAATCGAATTATTTATCCTGAAAATCAGAATATTTAAATTAGTAAAATTCGACAGTAGCTTAAAACTGCTTACGTTAACATTATCAATAAGTCCTTGTCTATGTGTATTACCATTTCGTTTAATAAACATCGCTTTGTTGCTCATTGAGAAGAGCTTCTCGTCTCTCTGCAGATATAAACTGTCCAAACAAACTAGTAAAGCCGCTATATTGTGTGTTTTAAAGTACCTCTATTGAAGAATAATCCATTACGCCTTTTTTACAAATTCAAGGCTTGATCTCATTTTACGTTACTGAGACGAAAGAGGACAACTTATATATATATTTAAGACGCTGTAGTTCGAGGCTGATTGAGTTTGAATATGCGCTGGCGCTCTGACAGGAAATATGGTAGGTACCCTGCGATACTAGATACAGAATGTTTTGAAGTCTTGTCGGATATGAAAGCGTCATTGTGTTTCAAACGGGAAATTTCATCAACGTGATTGTTTGTGAAGCTTGGCCTGTTAGATCTACCGATTTCACCATCCAATAGAACTTCCAATTATCAGTCCCTATACATGAAATTGTAACAGTTTCGTCTCTTGTGATATGCGGAGAACATCTTGTGACGGTACAGTGTTGTCAAATTGCCGATAAGTTTCGTCTTGTTATTTTCTTTTATATTTTTGTTAATATTATTGTTCGTGTTATTTTTACCTGTTAACTCGAAAAATTGTTACAGTTCGTGTTATGTCTGTTTACAGAGCTGTTATTTATTTTATTTTATTTTTGCCATTCATTCACAATTTCTTCAAAAAAATTTCAACACTGTTGGTAAACTTTTACCATCTGACATTTTATGAAGTTTGCGTTCGGAAAGCGGCTCAACGAATCTTACCGAAATTCTCTGATGTGTCAAAGATAAAGCAAAATATTTCTATAGTTGGTGTAGAGTCCACGCTTCTCGAATTGTTGTGGTCACTTTACTGGCTTTGCGAATAAGAAATACCTTAATGCTCTTCAAATAAGTTCATGAATTTACAGTACATTAAGTCAGTGTTTACTAACCGGTGTGTCGCAACACACAAGTGTGTCAAGCAATCCTATAGAGTGTATCGCAAAAAATTTAGAATTTCAAAAACATGAAAATTTTAATATTTAGTTAAAATCAATTTTCGGTCAAACTGTACCAGTCAACTTCAGTTACAGCAACAATGCTCATTACTTGAATACAGTCCCTACTTCATAGAAACAACATTCTTACACTACTATAATTTATATTATTAGTAATAAAAATTCAAGTAAATGTGTCGTCAGTCAAAATAGATTGGAAACCACTATATTAAGTAATACTCCTATTTTCAATTAGCCACTTAGCTGTCAAATTTTATGCAGAAAAAAAATCCATAAAAGTAATTTTAAAAAAAATACATGCTTTAAATCTATAAATATGTCCTTTCATGACCAATTCTAATTTTCATTTAGAGCTAAATTTAGGAAGTTATAGCACCTAAAAAAAAACATGGATTATCCCGGGTTATCTCGAATATTGTTGGAAATACAATAACTGTAAGAGTAGAATATGCGCTGAAAATCACTATATTTGGTAAATATCTTGGTTGGGACATTGCCTAAGAAGAGATTGTATTATGAGGGACGTCCTAGAGGGTATGGTGGCGGGAAAGAGAGGGAGGGGGCGAAAGAGACTACAATTAATGGATGATATTAAAACAGAAAGATCATACGCGAAGACGAAAAGGTTAGCGGAGGACCGTGGAGCATGGAAGCTTCTCAGCTGCGGCAAGTGACCTGCCAATAAAGGCAGAATACCTATGATGATGATGATGATTATAAACATTTGTTATTGAACAGAAACAAAAAAAAAAAAAAACGTACAATTAAATAAGCCACGAGAAAGAAAGAGTTATGCTAAACTCCCAACTATAGGGCAACAAGCGAGTGCAATGCCTCTGTATATCACAAGGAAAAATTTCGGGTTAATCCAGGCCAGAAAGTAAGAAAAAATAATGCCAAGAATAATTCAAGTTAACCTTTTTTTTTTAAATATTTATATATTATCTGTGAACAGGGGTGGCGATTAGGGGGAGCAAGAGGCGGCAGTTTTTTCAAGTGACCCCTTAATGTACATAGTTCCATTAAGAAATGTGAAGTTTTTGTGTGTATTACTGGTTCATAGGAAAAAATGGTGCCAAATAATATTTGCCGTTGCGTGAGTACGTATTGGTTATTTGTTTTCCCGTGGAGTTAAGAAAGTTACAGGATTTGGGTTTTAATTACAATTCAAAACAATTAGTATTGCAATTGTGTATTCTTTCAAATGTCGTAGCATATGCTTGTAGTATTTACTGTCTTTCATTTTCTAAGAGTAATATACATTTAATGGCATGTGTGATATTAAAATATAAGTTGTTCATTAATACAAGCCTCATTATTCATTACTATGATTAATATTATCCTTTCTATTTATTTGTTTTGCAAATTTGTTAGTAAATAATCTGATCACACAATTTTCCAGACAGAATTTTAAGATGTTCATGAGCAAGGAATCAAATCTCTTCTTACACTTTCGTTGCTTAAGAGTGCAAAGGGCTAGTACCTACTTGCGCTGCTCTTGTCATTTAATAAAATATGAGATACGATATACGGTATTTTAACTGAAAAAGATACCGTTAGTATCCTATTAGTTATACAACCTTTCGTCAAGGAAAGTATTAGAAACAACCAGGAAAACTAACATTGATATACAAATATTCAGATCATGTCTTGCCCCCCAACATTTAATGTCCAATCGCCGCCACTGTCTGTGAACGTAATGATTCGGGTAATCCAAGAAGTGATTAATTGTTTAATACTGTTTGAGATTCGAAATATTTGTCGTGTTGTAGGTTTATCGATAAGATTTAGATGAAAATTCAGAAACATTTTATGAATTAATCTCTTTGGTAAAGGGTTAAGCTGTTCAAATACCTATTTGGAAATAAATCTTTCGCTAAGCATCTACTAACCTACAGATGTTTAAATGTTTGTGGAAGTCAACTAAAAGTTGAGCAAAATCTAAGTAAACATTTCATAGAACTTTTTCGGTACAAATAAAACATTAAACATTTGACTATTAAACATTTACCACCGAACAATCTCAGATATATTAATATTACTTTTCTTTTGAAAGATTTGAAACGTATTCTAACAAGCGGTCCAGCTGCAACGGATGATCTGATCCAGTAAGATGGCATAGTCCAATATTATGGTGTCTGTCTACCGTTTGGACGGAAGACCATTGGAAAGAAGCAGATGATTTTACCAGTACTGCATTCATAACATATTAGGGCGACCAGTCGGCTTAAGCCCTTCCAGGCATGGTACTAGATACTAATTTAGTTTTAAGATTACTCAAAGTCAACTCAACTCAACTGGAGTGTCTTTAGTTTGTGTTTTATTTTTTAAAAAATCCACACAGCGTGTGGATTCAATTTATAGTTCAATTTATAGTAGGCTTAAGATATTTTTAATCAAAATATTAGCAAAGGTATGTGCTATATTATATGAAGGGTTGAGGTTGATCTAAATGAATAATTATCTCCAGTTGTAACGGAAACTAGCGTGTTTTGCTTCTGTTTTGACATGTTAATCATGACTAGAGAGCTTATATCGTTTAAATATTTTTTGTTAGTTTGTACACCATTACATATGTCAAATTTTCATTACTCTTTCCGTTAACCTAAACGAGGAGGTGTAATAATTTGGTTCTCAACCTTTCACGTTGGAAGGCATCAAAGCATGGTTATTACCTGTCTACATAAGAATATAGGAGCGTATTTTGTTTACGAACAGTGTTTTCATCTACTTACCAACCCTAAATAGGAGCTGCGACGTAGTTTCTAATTATCAACTGAATAGGCAGAGTTCATCTACCGGTGGAAGAGGATTGTCGAATTGAATTATATTTATAGAATTATCCTCGTTCCAAAACAGCTCAAGAGTTCGATTCTATTCTGTTAAATGAACATTTGGGAAAATTTGGAGACATAGGCAGCAGGAAAATGTTGCTAAGTGCCAAAATCAAGAAAATAGAAACCCTTACATCCATACGGCTCGAGGGACATCGAAATGTCCCAAAAGGTAGCAATTTGTTTTCCTGACTAATCCCATAATTTAAGAATTCCAAAAGAGTGTCACAATAGGAATATAAAGTACTGTCCAAGTCAATTGTTGTCACTAGTTCTTAAAGAATCACAATGCTTTTATACTTTTTATTATTTTGGCCTTTCTATCGATATCTTTCTCACAAGGTTGTTAACTTGAATTCAATACGTGGGCAGCCCTGAAAGCTCTTACTCTCACTATAATAAAGATTAACTACTGATCAGCAATTTGGTCTACGGACTCATAGTTCTCTACAAATTCGTTTTGTATTGCCTTACCTATATACGAATCAGTCTTTTAATGAACTCTGCATCATTTGATTTGAGTTGAATTTGAGTTTAACGTCCCTTTCAGCAGAGAGGCTATATAAGACGAGACCTACTGATTAACGTGGAATCCGAACCACATGAGCTCTCGCTGAGAGTCGATTAATGAAATCTACATTTTAATAAACTGCAGAGTTGGAGGAAACCAGGTTTTCACCATATTAATGACCCCATCTTCTACAAAACGCCTACTTCTCAAATCTTTTTTTTTTTTCATATTTGAGAAAAGGAAGTAATGGGACAGTACTTTGTCCGACTGTGTGAATATGGTGGGTGGAGTAAAGGCTTGTAGTCGCATAGGTGCAAGCATAGAAAAATAAGTGTTTCTACTGCCCGCTGTACTGTTGCGTTGTCCGCTAGAAGCACTACAACTTTCAGGAGGAAGCAGTGTCTCTTTGCTTTGATAGCATCCCATAACTTTTGTAGTAGGTTCCTGCAGAGTGCACCTTGATAATACGCCAGTGCAGGGTATTTTCAGCCGGAAATCAAGTGATGAACTAATTCAGATCTACTAACTAAAGACAGTGATATATGGATCAGCTTTCACATCATTTTTAGCTACTAGTTACCTGCAGCAATTGGTAAAGGATGAAGCACTTTTATTTCTCAAAGCTTTGACGATGCTGTGTCAAGACATTTGAATCAATTGTTGAAATTTTGGGGGATAGAAGCTTGTTGACTAGTGATTTAGAAAAAATAAATTATCAAATAGAGTAAAATATCTGGAATCCAAGGGCTTTGGAGTTACTCCGAAGGGTTTGAACGTAGCAGCACATTTGTATCCGTTTAAATATGAACTAGACATTCCTAGCTCTCGATCTGAAAATAAAATGGCAAACTGTGATATGCTGTTGTGATTGTAGTCCTCTTTCCTTAAGCAGTCAAAATCACAACTTTATGGATAACATGACCTTGCTGGATGAGTATTGTACTTTAGCCTTTTGGAGGTGGAAAATAAAGCATGTTCCCATATTTTACTAATTTCTTTGGTTTCAGGATCAAAAAGATACACTCAGGATTTATCCATAGTCACTAATCTATTTGCAAAAGCATCCTTATCCTTGCGATTTAGGTCCAAAATGCTTTATGCACATTGCACACGTTGCTGCTTTTGTGAACAGGTGTCAAGAATCGGAGAACCTAATTTGCTGAGACTTTGTTCATACGTAGAATGTCATAAAATATGGTGTTAACGGACCTAATGTTCATTTATTTTCCAAACAATTAATAAATAGCCTCATATCTATCATCAAGCAATTGCACATTCTTCCACCACACTGAAGTCTGTAGCCAGTGTGGAACGACAGTCTGTTGTACCATTCTATAAACTTGTGCGACCACATTTGAATTCCAGCATTTCACTATCACAAAATGGGCATTCCTCACCATACACATCTAACATCTGTTCATCTATTATTTCATGTATTTGTGCCAATTTTCCTTGAAGATGAGGGAGGAACTAATTTCTAGTTCGATACTCGATTTTGGCGAAGATGATGCTGATGGTATTCCGGCTGTAGCATCATTTTCAACAGGTCCTGTAAAGACACAAATTAGCGTATATAATAGTATGATATCAATTTATCATTGTGCAAATTTTTATATTAGTTACACTTCTCTATCATGGTGAGAGTAAGGATCTTTTGGTCTCAGTTGTATAATCCACATATACTTTATATACACAGTTAACATTCGCCATAGGTCCATTTAAAAGTTCAACCTTGTGCGATGTTTAAAGCCAACCAATAAGTTTTCCTGTCGTCGAACCAGATACTTACTCGACACATTCTGATACATGTAGATACTATCACGCTAATAGTCCCAGACATAGGATACTGGTTTCAGTAACTAACTTCCAAACCATTACTGTATATATCAACCTCAACAATGGTACGAAAAATATACAATTTTAAAAATTAATACAATTTTACTAGTTCTGAAGCAATTTTTTTAAAACTCGAAATTGATACATTTCTTTAATTTAGTAATGAAAAACTATAGATCTACTGTAAGGTTACTTTTGCTTAGGTAAAAACTAGGGATGTGGGAAATAATCAGTAGAATAAAAAGCTGATTGATTACTGGATATTTAATAGTAGCAGAATTGTTTGTGATTTCAATGCCAAAAATTTCTTTCAAAGAGGACTAAATTTATCTTTGTTTAAATTTCTATTCTAGTTTTCTCTCTCTTTTTTTAATCACACAAGTTTCAAGAAGTGTTCCTTATTACAGACTGTTTCTACGTCTTTTTAAAATATAGTTATCATACTCATTGGCTGTATTTCAGGGCTACTTTCACTAGAATATAGGTTTCTATCTGTTGTAAACGTCTAAGTTTATCGCGTCTAATTAGTTGACGTATTAATACATATTTCACGAACATGTAGGCAGAACATAAATGCCTTCCAAAAAGAAATGTACCGTAAATACCGCAAAGAATTGAGTGACAAACATATTTTTTAATTCTTTATTTTTTTAATTGCTAGCGAAATGCTAGCTAGCTTTGAGAGGGTTACGCCCTCGTTTAGGGAAGCGGTTTTAAGAGATTGAGGAGTAAGAGGTTTGTGGTTGGTCTAAGTGATTTAGGATACTTTATTCATAAGAGTAAGAGACTTAAGGAACTTTGCGCTCCTTAACATTAGGTGCAAAGGTAGACACAATATATATATATATATATATGTGTGTGTGTGTGTGTGTGTGTGTGTGTGTGTTATGAATAGCAATGTAGAAATGAAAAATAGTAACAATAATAAATTAGAATCATTATATAAACAAATATCATAAATATAAATCTGAAGAAAGCAAAAGATAAGTGATTGTTCGTGGGAGTATAACGTTATAATGATCAATGGAGGTGAGTGATGAGATGAGGTGCGAAGCACGGGACAACACATAGGAAAATATTAGCAGACAGATGCAGTTATCTTCTTGCCTAGGGGGACTCCAGGCTATGATGAGAGACGTAATGGACCCATGATAGTATGATGAATTTACTGTGCGTGAAATAATGGAAAAATGAGTGGCAAATGAGCATGAGTCGTTAAGCAAGAAAAGGGAGGGATCATCGGGAGGAAGAGTGTAACGATATAATGTAAACAGAAGAGATAATGGAGTGTGCAAATACCGGGTAGGTGTAGGATGTAACGCTATGTAGTGCATAGTCTCGAAAAGTAAAGGATGTTTTGTTTTAAAACGGCGACGTACACTATGTGATCAAAAGTATCCGGACACCCCCCCAAAACATACGTTTTTCATATTAGGTGCATTATGTCGCCACCTACTGCCAGGTACTCATTTTCAGCGATCTCAGTAGTCATTAGACATCGTGAGAAAGCAGAATGGGGAGCTCCGCGGAGCTCACGGACTTCGAACGTGGTCAGATGATTGGGTGTTACTTGTGTCAGAAGTCTGTACGCAAGATTTCCACACTCCTAAACATCTGTAGGTCCACTGTGTCTGATTGATAGTGAAGTGGAAACGTGAAGGGACACGTACAGCACAAAAGCGTACAGGCCGACCTCGTCTGTTGACCGTCAGAGACCGTCGACAGTTGAAGAGGGTAGTAAAGTGTAAGAGCCGTAGCTAGAGGGGGGCCAGCGGGGCGCTCGCCCCGGGCGCTGATAGTAAGGGAGCGCCGAACGAGCAAGAAGAAAGGAAAAGTGTTGAAAATGAATAAACGACGCGGCGCGTCGTAAACGTTCTGACGCCCTATTAAATCAATATTGTCGGTTAGCAAAGAAATGGATTTGTTGAAAAATTTCTTGCTCGCTACGCTCGCAACTCAAACGTTTCTATAACAGTCACAAGTTTTTTTTTTTTTTTTTTTTACTTATTAAAGAAAGTTATTATATATGATTTATTAATGACGATGTGATATCAAGATGCCGAGTAATGTCTTATAGATTATGCAGGAGCATTTTCAAAGTCAAACGGTCAAAGTCTGAAATGTGTTTTGATTGTAATGAATTTGCTTAGTTAACCACGCCTTTCTACCCAATCGGGTTAATCACGATGGTGAGAATGAAGGTATGAAAAGTAGAGGAGTGATGAGAACATGTAAGCTGCTGTTTGCGCGGGAATCTTAAAAATGAAAGTAAACAAGAATAATAATATTTTCGAACTTGAAGAAGTTGTAAAATAGGGGCTTAAGAGGTCATAACTTACCCAACGATTTTGTCTTTTCCAAAGACTAATCACTACCAGTGATTTTTAAAAATTCAATTGACATACGAATTGCTTCCAATTTGAATGTTTTTATTGGAATCATTTCTCCATGGATATTTTTCCTGCATATGTATCTAGTTGTGTGATAGTTTTACCTATCTATATACATACAAAATATACACACTGTATATATCCGTATGTATACCGTTACATTTCACAAAAATATTTTTTACCGTGAAAGATTCGAAATTAAAATACTATTCAAATAGAGAATAAAATTACGAAAGTTTACAATTATTACTGGAAATCAAGGCTGTCAGCCATTTTGAACATTTTAAAAGAACATAGTTTCTACTGTATTGAAATTTTATTTCTTATGGATAGTTTGAAAAGTTGTAAATAGTTGTAAAGAGCCTGGAGAAAATTCCATTAAAATCTTCCTACAATACTGAAGCCGTGTTAGGTATGGAGTTAGTGAATGCAGATTGTGGTGTTGGAAAGCTCCGGGACCTGAGGCACCAGAAATGAGGTCCCAAAAGTTTGGGTTCGGGTCTCTTTTATTTGCCTATTTAACATGGTTTTGTACTAGGGTGTTGGCGTTTGAAAGGTCGGGGTCGATTAACGAAAGCGGTAATGTCAGAAATTGGGCACTGGCCTCGAAGCCCCAGAAATGGGGTTCCGAAACGTTGGGCTCGAGTCCACTCTATTTCTCGTTTAAGCATGCAGATGGTGACGTTGGAAAGATCCGGTTCCCCTCAGCACAGTGGTGGTCAGGAACCGGGCCCCCACCACGAGGTCCCAGAAATGGGGTCCCGATATTTTGGACATGAGCCCCTTCTATACGCCTATTAAACATAAATTGTTGTACGAAAGTGATGGCGTTGGAAAGGTTCGGGTCGTCTGTCAGAGGTAATGTCAGAAATCGGGCCCTGAGTTCAAGCTCCCGGAAATGAGGTCCTGAAATATTGCTTTCGGGTCTCTTACATTCGGCTATTAAACAATGTGTTTTTGGACGCAGGTGGTGGCGCTGGAAAGGTCTTGGTCCCTTGGGCAGTGCGGTGATGTCAGAAATCAGGTCCGGGTTCCGAAGTTTGGGTTGTTTGTAAACCTTTGAATGGCTTAATCTCAATACTTGATTGCGAGAGACAAAACTATCAATTCAGCTATTCATGTGGTTTTACACTGTACTCAGACGTCTAGGACATTTCCAATGCCACCACCCGTGTGCAACACTCCATGTTTAAATGAGTAATAGAAGGAACCTGGGCTTAAAACTTCTAGATCCCATTTCTGAGGCTTCGAGGCCAGGGTCAGATTTCTGACGTCACAACTGTGTTCACGTAACCAAAACCCTTCCAACGCTACTATCCTCGTCCAACAACTCCATGTTTAATAGGCAAATAGAATGGACCCGAATCCAAAATTTCGGAACCTCATTTCTCGGGCTTCGGGTTCCATTTCTGACTTCACCAATGTGCTAATGAAATCAAGACCTTTTCATCGGCACCACCCGCGTCTAAGAATCCCACGATTTTTAGTCGAATATAATGAACGTGAGCCCAAAATTTCAGAACCCTATTTTTCTGGATTCGGGGTCCGGATTAGATTTCTGATATCACCACTATGCTCAAGGGACCAAGATCTTTCCAATGCTACTAACTCCGTCCAACAACTTCATGTTTAATAGGTGAATAGAAGGGACCCAAGGCAAAAGCTTCAGGATCCCATTTCTGGGGCCTTGAGTGCCTGATTCCATTTCTGACATTACCGATGTGCTAAGGGAACAAAGATCTTTCCAACGCCATCACGCGCGGCCAAGAACTCCATGTTTAATAATCGAATAGAAGAAACCCGAGCCCAAAACCTGGCCATTCCTGGGGCCTCCGGGCCTGGGCTCGATGTCTGCCATTACTGCTATGCTCAGGGAAACCGGATACTTCCAACGTCACCACCTGCGTCCACCAACTAAATGTCTAACACTGTTTCTCTGGCGTAGGAGAATTGGCTCCATGCTCTTTCTAGAATTGTTCTGCAGGTGGATTTGTACACAACCAAAAGTAGTTTTGTCAAGTTAAACAGAAAGTACAAAATAAACATCTTGAAAGCAGTTCTTATTTGTAAAAGGATACATAATGATCGCTTTTGGCTGTTGCAATGGTCTGTCCAAGAAGCTTGATAAAATTTAGCATAACAACAAAAGATGCTTCTCTTACATGTTATAAAAAAGCTTGGTTAGGTGAGTGTAGAGGGGCACTAAATTCAACTCGCCCGGGGCGCCGAAATATCTAGCTACGGCTCTGCATCTATCCAACCATCACACAGGAATTCCAAACTGCATCAGGATCCACTCCAAATACTATGACAGTTAGGCGTGAGGTGAGAAAACTTGGATTTCATGGTCGAGCGGCTGCTCATAAGCCACACATCACGCAGGTAAATGCTAAAAAACGCCTCGCTTGATGTAAGAAGCGTAAACATTGGACGATTGAACAGTGGAAAAACGTTGTGTGGAGTGACGAATCACGGTACACAATGTGGCGATCCGATGGCAGGGTGTGGGTTTGGCGAATGCCCGGTGAAGGTCATCTGTCAGCGTGTGTAGTGCCAACAATAAAATTCGGAGGTGGTGGTGTTATGGTGTGGTTATGTTTTTCTTGGAGGGGGCTTGCACCCCTTGTTGTTTTGTGTGGCACTCTCACAGCGCAGCAGCGTGGCAGCTCTACATTGATGTTTTAAGCATCTTCTTGCTTCCCACTGTTAAAGAGCAATTCGGGGATGGCGATTGCATCTTTCAACACGATCGAGCATCTGCTCATACTGCACGGCCTGTGGAGGAGTGGATACATGACCATAACATCCCTGTAATGGACTGGCCTGCACAGAGTCCTGAATTTAATGCTATAGAACACCTTTGGGATGTTTTGTAATGCCGACTTCGTGCCAGGCCTCGCCAACCTACAT
Source organism: Thermobia domestica (assembly GCF_964235325.1). NCBI lineage: Eukaryota > Metazoa > Arthropoda > Insecta > Zygentoma > Lepismatidae > Thermobia > Thermobia domestica. The sequence goes on from NC_137462.1 coordinate 160,012,702, forward strand.
CGATACCTCTCCTCAGATCAGCACTCCGTGAAGAATGGGCTACCATTCCCCAAGAAACCTTCCAGCACCTGATTGAAAGTATGCGTGCGAGAGTGGAAGCTGTCATCAAGACTAAGTGTGGGCCAACACCATATTGAATTCTAGCAGTACCGATGGAGGGCGCCACGAACTTGTAAGTCATTATCAGCCAGGTGTCCGGATACTTTTGATCACATAGTGTATGTATGACAGTCGAAGATTTTCGAGGTAGTACTGCAAGGCAGGAAAAGTAATACGCTGATAGAGTTCCTGTGTTGGGCTAGGTAATTTGATGCGATAAGCTATGAGGAACGCGTGGCATTCGAGAATAAGAAGTTTGTTATAGAATTTTTCTGATGTGTAATCCAAGCTGTGAAACCATATGTTAGAGTAGAGCGGAGAAAGACTTTAAGTGTTTAAGACTGTATGCACTCATAGACCCCATGTCTTTCCTGCGAGACGTTTAAGCAAATTCAGGCGATTGTAAGCTTTAGTTAAGATTGTTTTAAGGTGGTGCGACCAGGTAAGATGTTTGTCATACGTAATGCGTAAGTAGTTGACTGTTTTAGTAGCTAGCAATGGAACGTAGTCCACATAGAGAGATAGGCAACATGGATTTCGGCGGACTTTGGTAGTTTTCTTTGGCGGAATAAAGAGGATGACCTGAGTTTTAGTAGCATTTATGGTAAGTTTCCAATGTCGACACCAAAGGCAGAAGTCAGTGATGGCTGTTTGTAAGACGTTGTTGATATGCTGGATAGATATTCCTAGTGCAAGAAAGGCGGTGTCATCTGTATACTGGAAAGAATAGACTTTGTCTGGAAGGCGTGGTATGTCATCAACAAACATAATGTATAATAGAGTTGAAAGTGTGGATCCTTGTGGAACTCCTGAGAGTAAGAAAATTGGGTGAGACAGATGTTCGTTTATGACAACATAAGTGAGACGACCAGAGAGAAAGTTAAAGATAAGCCGTATGTATACTATGGGAAGTTGGAGCCTGATCAGTTTATGAATAAGTCCGAGATGCCACACTTTATCGAAAGCTTTTTCGAGATAGAATAAGACCAGACATTATGGTTTCGCTCTGTTATAGTGGGTAGTGATAAGGGTTGTGAGTCGTATAAGTTGATCTTTTATCGAGAAAGAAGGGCGAAAACCTGCTTGAGTGACAGGAATGATGTTTCTGCTATTTAGGTAAATATGAAGACGTTTAACGAGGATGCGTTCGAGGATTTTACTGAATGTGCTTGTGAGCTGGATCGGTCTGTACGAAGAGATCTCTTGAGGAGGCTTATGTGGTTTTGGAAACATAAATGTCTTAGATGTTTTCCAGAACAGAGGGAAGTAATCTGTATGTAATATGAATGTGAAGATATTGGCGATAAGGATGAGTAGTGTAGGTGGACACTCCCTCATCTGGCGATAAGTGACGTTATCAAGGCCAGAGGCTGTGTTTCGTTTATATTTCATGCTATCTGTTATCTCTTGTACAGTCGTGGGTGCAATGACCGATTGATCGATAGTGAGTTCATGTAGATGATTAGGTTGCAAAAATGGAGAAGTGTCTGCTCTATCAGCAATATGGGGTGTATTCCCAGGTGGTGGCGGCGTGAAGATGCTCTGCAGATGATCTGCTAAAGCATTTGCTTTCTCTGTATCCGTATGAGCAGCGGAGTTACCGATCAGAATGGGGTATGGAGTTTTTGTAAACTTTCCGCATAAAGCATTAAACTTTTTCCAGTATTTGGTAGGGTGGCAGGTGGTAGACAGGTTATTACAGGTTTTAACCCAACATCGAAGTTTATAGGCTCGAAAGTAGTTGTGCACAGTTCTCTGTAGTTGTTGATGATGGCGTAAAGCTTCAGGATTTCTAGTATGAATGAAGTCTCGAGAAAGTTGGCGAGAACGTGAGATCATGGTCAGATAATGTGGGGGCAAGCGAGGTTGATAGGGGATATTTTTACTGGTAGGTGTATATAGAGTGCTAGCTTCCTATATAGTATGTGTGAGTGTATCGACAGTAGTGTAGAGATCGTCTTCCGTAGTGGGGGATGAAAGCTGCTCGGTGTGTTGAGTGAGGTAAAATCGACAGCAGACCCAGTTAGCTTTATCAAATCGATAAGAGGTCCGGGAAGGCATTTGCAGGCGAGGGGATGCAGAAGAGTTGAGATTTATGGTGAGTTTAATAGGAGCATGATCTCTACCTAGAGTATCAAGTACTGCAATGGTGCTGTGGGTTAGGAGATTGATAGATGTGATAACGATGTCTGGTGTTGTGTTAGACTCTGGTCGAGTAGGTTTGGGCAGCTGATGGATGGTGCCAGTGGTGTTTATGATAATAAAAGTTCAAAGTTAGTATGATCGTGTTGGGAACGACTGTGCATATTGAAATCTGTGATGATAATATAGTGCCGATAGGTGTTGGAAATATGCTGTACAAGTTGTAGTGGGATGGGATGGCCAAGCCGGATGTAGATTGTAGCTATGGTGATGATAAGAGATTTGAAATACCCAGCGGTAATAATGTGTTCCGGTAAAGCTGTAATTGAACAATTGTGTTAGCGATAAGGTAAACGGGAAGAGAAACCAACTGCTACGCCCCCATTAGCTCGCTGTGCTGACAGGGCATTGTCTGTGCGTAAGACGGTATATCCTGGTAGGTGACATGGAGTTGACTTTGTTAGGAATGTTTCATTGAGTAGAAAAACTGTGATATGTTCCTCGAGTAGCTGGGCTTTCAACAGGAGTTTGTTTTTCGAAAAGGATCGGATGTTTAAAAAGAGAAAGTTTACAGACGTGATGAAGTAGAAATTAATCGGTTTGATTTGTTGGAGATGCGTGAAAATGGACTGTGTTCCCAGAATATGTTGCCGTGAAGTGAATATGAAATGTTGCTTTGGCTGCAAGGGTGATTTGGTGCAGGATGTGTGGCCATATAAAAGGGTGGGTGTTTTGCAGTGCGAGCGTAAGAAAGGTGAGTAGTTGATTTACTCTGACTGGAGTGTCGACTGTAGGCGTAAGGGTACAACCAATTCAGAGTGCTGCGGCGTCGGTTCCGATTTTGCTTTACATTTATAACTGTAGGTAGGATGCCTGTCAGGACATGTAGAACATTGTGCTGGCTGATATAAATTTGCGCAACCGCATTTGAACTCATTTTGCACTCAGTTGCACTATGAGTATTGTAGGCCTGACAGCGTTCGTAGCGAACTGGAAGCGGTGCCATTGAACATGAGGGTTCAACTCTATGTTTGCGATTGTATATGAGAGCCCCGTGAGCAAGCAAATCGTCTATTGTTTCTTGATGGGGTGTAAGAATTCGAACCATGAAGGTTGGCCGACGATCGTTTCGGATTCTAAGTGCCTTAGAAATGGTGTATCCTTCAAATTTTAGTTCTTCAAGAACTTCCTTGTCTGTGTAAGATGGGTCTACTCCACGGATGACAACAGAGAGAAGAGCTGGCCTCCGAAGTGGAGGGGGTTGCTTGCGTGTTGAAGGTGTGAGATGGGTGATCTCTGCTAGTGCCTCAAAGATATCTATAGGGACTTTGTTTCGGATAGTCTTGTAGAGATCAGGATCAGTTGTTTTTTAGGATGTACCCATTTCTGGTGTGCACAATTTCCTTGATGGAAGCACGTGGAAGATATTTTCTTAGCTGAAGTGTAACGAATTTCTCATTGGAATTTCTCATTAGTATCGTAATTGCGGAGGGGGATAGAAAATGATGTCTGAACAGGTGAAGAAGCAGAAACTGTTGGAGCGCCTATATCCATAGTGTCAGTATCAGATTGCTCAGTGTGTTGCTTTTTCTTTGACGGTGAGTCTTGTACAGACGGTGAGTAACTGGCCTTAAATTGAGGCTACCTAGATCAAACTAAGGTAAAAGATTCAATAGATGCGCAAGAAGTCAGAATCTCTTCGTTGGCGAGAACCTGAAGAGCTCGGCTGTGATTTTGACGGCTCCTTCTGTAGCTTCACCTTCGTGGGACAAACGGAAGGTCCATCAACAACAGAAGGTAGATTTTGATGTCGACCGCTATTTCGTTTGCCAGGTTTCGTGCCATGATCCGCCATAATGAAGTCTATCCGGTGGGCCAATGCCTAGTTAACAGAAGCAATACGATAGTGTGTATGTGTGATGAGATGAAAAGTAATAATCTGATAGCAAGGTCGGACTACCCGTTTGGATAGTAGTCCAGGTAAGACAGTTCCCCCATTAATGCACTCACACTGTATACCCTTGGCTGAGATAAGTCTGATTCTCTTACTTCTGGAAATAATACCTCTGGAAAAGTATTGACAAATATAATCTTATTTATTTCTGTACTAACTTTCGTCACTTCACAAATATATATGTGTGTATAATAATGAACTTATCATTCTGATTTTTAAAGTTTTATTCTAAGTCAATGTGTTAAAAGAAGTATAATTATCTCAAATTACTTCAATTTTGGTACAACATTGAAGAAAAAATGTTGTTTGTGTGTTTGAACTATAACGCTGACATCTAGTAGCTACAATTGAACTTTAATCTAAAGAGTATATGATAAGTAATATTTTTATATACTACTGTATACAGGGTGGCAAGAATATTTGTTACCATTCATTTATTAAACCGGAAGAATTTAGCAAAACAGCACGTAATATCAAGAGCATGGGTATTTAGGAACAATATGTTCAGCCCTAGTTTCGAACTGGCCGCCCTTGGCAGCGATACAGAAGTCCAAACGTGCTTTAAAATGTTTGGCGATGGGCCGCAAGTTCTCTGGCGACAATCAGTTCCACTCATAACGCAGGAATGCTCATAGACTCCAAACTTTTGTGCGTTTATTGCATGCCCTCGCCTCGAAAATCGACCATACATCGTAGTCTATGAGTTTGAGATGCTGCGAGTTGGACGGCAATTTCGAAGACGAGATGAAATCCGGAAAATGGGTTCTGCACCAGTCTTTCGTCCGTTTCGCCCTGTGAACCGGAGTGGAGTCTTGCTGGAATTTCGATTCCGTATTGCCGAAGTGCCGCTTGGATCTTGAAAGTACCACGGTCTCGAAAATGTCGTGGCGGTAAACCTCTTGGTTGATCTTGACCCCTTGATCCAGGAACACCACAAGAGTCTTGCCGTTTGCACAAATTCGGCAAACAATTTCTGATTAGACAAATCAGTTCTGCTAAAATATATTTTTCTGAATATGATGAGTTTTCTTAGATTCATGTTATATTTAGCACAAACGTAGATAATTCTCTTAAATATGCAATAAGAGATCAAAGACTACAAGGTACTGTTCCTGTAATGTACAAGATAAAATCCAGCATATACATAAGAATATTCCTTTGGAGAAACTTTTCTCATGATAAAAACAAGGACAGACTAACGGAGATTTCCAGTCTTCCCCTTTTAAAAAATATTATAGTATCATATCGGAATCAGGCTCTTGCTCCAGTAACAACACAAGAAGAGGCAGATTCAAAAATCATATTACATTCACTCTTCGTAAGTTTAAACGGAGCAGAACTTAACATATTTGTTCCTGATACTGACGTCCTAGCGCGGGCGACGAATTTCTTTCCTCAACTTCCACAGGATACCTTTTTTAGTCTCAGGAGCTAAAACACGTGGGATTTCTATTCGTATGATATATCAAGCGTTAGATCACAAACGAGCTGATGCTTTGATTGGATTGCATTCTCTCTCAGGGACTGATTCCACCGATTTATTTTATTGTAAAACGAAAAGAAGTTTCTTTAATACCTAGGTACATTTATGGATACTAATGATACAGTACTTGACCCTTTGTCATCACTGGTAACAGATACTTTTAATGAAGAAACGTTCCAAGTTCTGAAAGCATTTATACGCTCTGTGTACTTAAGAATCCCGAAGTTAATATCCCTGAAAGAATTGCGGTGCTGGTTTTTCACTAAAAAGCAAGTCGATGGATCATGCATGCCTCCAACACAAGATACTCTGCGTTCGGCCATAGAAAGAGCACATTTTCAAGCACTAATATGGCGTAAAACACATATTGCGAATCCTGAACTACTCACACTGACTGACTGGGATTGGACTGTTAATGGGAAAGGACAATACGAGCCTATAATGTATGATATTCCTTGTGGACCTAAAGAGCTTCTCTCGGCGATGAACTTGAATCATGGTTATGGGATAGGTACCTCGAAACGGGCGAAGGATAGATAAAGTAAGAATTAACTGAGCACTGTCATAACTCGATTAAGGGAAAGCCTTTGTTATGTGACTTCTTATTCAATTCTTTCGTGAACCAGTCCGTCCGTCTTTCGATCTGCTGCCGATCGTTTGAACAGTGTAAAATCCTTGTGACGTGAAGGAACGAAAATCACGTGGGGCTTTTGTGTTCCATTTGCCCCCCTTTTAACTATTTCTTGTTTTTTCTTACTGCATTCTGAATGTGATGTCATGGTGTAGTGTATTGTATATTAAAATATTAAGAAGAATTAATGTTATGAAGATTGAAGTAAGAAGGACAACTTCGGATTCTGGAAGTGTCCCGATGACTAGTATGTGGATTCACACCAGTAGAAGAGTATCCTTTAGTTTTCAGTAAATGAATATAATAAGAAAACAGATGACTGGAGTACTTATTCCATGATAATTAAAACATATTTCTAAAATACTTATGAACATCTACAGAACAAATGTTAACATGGATCACATAATATAATAAATTGTAGAAAAAGGAATAATGATAATTAAAAAATAATTGCTTCTGTTAAGTAAAATATTAGATTTTGTATAATGTTCTTTTCCTTATGTTTTATGTAACAACGATTTTGAAAATAAAAAATTATTCGTATTTCATGCTTCTTTTATAAATTTAGCTATTTGTCATAAATAAATAATACAAAAATGATAATTTTATCAAATGAAATATTTTTTCTTAGGAAAAATGCTTTTTTTTAAAAAAAATAACCAAAACGACTACATTTATATAAAAGGTGCTAATAACATAATGTATAGAACGTACTTAGATCTTTCTTTTTTAAAAAAATAAAATTAAAATCGAATGATTAGCAGCAAAGTTATAAGAGTTTAAGAAAGCGATGACTCATATTTTCCCCACCCCCACTCCCCTCCCAGTCGGGGGTCTGGCATGTCCACCATCACTTTTCTCATTTCGTACCTTATAAGGAACAAAATGATACCATCCACAATACTCTACCATTAAATTGCAGACGGGATGAAAATAGTGACCATTAGAAAACTGACTATAGATTTCAGTAGTTAATAGCAGCATTTTATTTCAAATTTATATTTTTCCTAATGGACGACGTGCACTTTGTACAGAATACAAAGAACAAAGTTCTAACAGGAGCCTAGAAATATGGAGCAAATGTATTGTGATTATAGTCATTACTGTATTTCATGCTTATGAGCGCATAAACTCTACTTCTTGTGTCTTATTTCTACAAAAAGCTGCTACGGGATATAACGAGTTGGAATTGGCAGAAGGGTTTCTTGAAATTTCGAATTTTATTTGCAATCTTCGATGAGATGTTGATTTTTTCTCCTGAGACGCAAGTCTAGTACGTTCCGTTCGCCATAAAATACATGAGCTTTCTTTGGGCTTGTTAACGTTTTTTCTTAAACGTTGAAATAAAACTTCCAAGTTTGAAATCTGTTGCTGCCAATTGTAACACCCTATATGAGGTCATCAGTGAATAAGCTATTCGGTCAGGTAGACCTTCTAAAATCATTCTTACAGGATTGAAAGAAGCAGGGATTGATGGACTGATATTGAATGTGAGAGCTGTTCCGTCAGCTTTCTTTAATACATACACCCTCCATTCCAAAAGAAACCGAACTTTTGAAAACAAATAGTACCACTAGTGCCATCTGTTGTAATATTTTACCGGTAGATGGCGTAGTCCCTCATTGACAACTGATATAAATGTCATGACATTTGGATGCACGGCAACAAAGTTATTGCGTTTCAACTGTCAGTGTGTTGTGTACATCGGTCGGAAAATGAGTTTCAGAACAACGAGCTGCAATTGAGTTTTGTGTTAAACTGGGTAAAACTTTTAGTGAAACGCACCAAATGCTACAAAATGCATATGGTGATGAGTGTCTATCCCGTACGCAAGTTTACGAGTGGTTCAGGTGATTCAAATCGGGTAGAGAGACGCTGGATAATGACGAAAGATCAGGCCGTCCCAGAACCGGATTATCGGAAGAAAACATCGAAAAAGTGCGTGAATTCATCAAACATAACAAAAAATCGTCGGTGAAAGTTATTGAAATGGAATTAGGCATTCCTCAAACAACCGCATACCGCATTTTGACCGAAGTTTTGGGCCTTAAGAAGGTTAATTCACGGTTTGTACCACACAAACTCACCGAAGACCAAAAAGTTGATCGAATTGCGCATTGCAAAGACATCGTTAAAAGTGCTCGACAGGATCGAAACTTCTTGAAATCGATTGTAACTGGTGACGAGACGTGGTGTTTTGAATATGAGCCCGAAACAAAGCGGCAAAGTGCTGAATGGAGAGCGCCGGATGAAGGAACACCCAAAAAAAAGTCGCTTGGTGAAGTCAAAAGTTAAGGTGATGCTGATTTGTTTTTACGATTCAAAAGGAATTATCCACAAAGAATTTGTTCAGCCCGGCCAGACAGTCACTGGAGAGTTTTACTTGGGCGTCATGAAGCGTTTGCTGGCAAGAATTCGTCGTATTCGGCCCGAATATCGCGAAATCGGCAGTTGGATTCTTTTGGACGATAATGTACCATCATACCGTTCGCGACTTGTAACTGAATTTTTGGTCAAAAATCACATTATTCGGTTGCATCATCCGCCCTATTCACTAGATCTCGCTCCGTGCGATTTCTATCTGTTCCCGAAACTGCATTTGGCGATGAAAGGAAAGTGGCACGCATCGATTGATGCCATTGAGAAGGCGACGACCGCCGTCCTAAAGACCATTCCAATAAAGGACATGGAGAAGTCGTTTGACAACTTGTTGGAGCGTGCAAATATGTGTATCGATGGAGAAGGGGAATACATTGATTAATAAAAATGATTTGTTCCAAAATGTACATTGCTTTTTTGTTTTTTTAAAACGTTCGGTTTCTTTTGGAATGGAGGGTGTAAGCACGAGGTTGATAGCCTTTTTAAAATTCGTTGATCCCCTTATACATGTTCCGAACGTTTTAATTTTTACTATTATCTTCAAGTTTCTTAATTTTAGCTTTCAAAAAAATCGCGTTTCTTTGTTCTAAAAGTTCTGGAAGTTTCCTGCCTGATGTCTACAAAATTTTGTGGAGTTACTTCATTCGGATTTTGTAGCCAACGTAATTTTGTCTGTTTTCTCTTCTCTGCAAGTTTAATGCATTCCTGGTCAAATTATAGTTTGTTCCTACGTATTTCCACGTGTTCTAATTTTTCTTTTGCTGAAATTTTCTAATTTCAATCCAAGTATCCTTAACACTAGTACACTCCAAACCTTGTAAAGCCGAGATTCTAATCGAAACTTCAATCTGGTATTCCTCTCTTACCTGGCTCTTTTCTAATTTCTTTAAATTAAATCTCTCCGTTTTCAGACATTGAATATTTTCTTTATTCAACGATAATTACTCTCTTATTACCGCTGCTAGCAGGTAGTGATCAGTGCCACAAATAGCACCTCTAAACGACCGGACATCAATTATGCTAGATTGTCTTCTTCTGTCTACTAAAACGTGATCAATTTGATTGTGTGTTTTTCCGTCTGGTAATGTCCAATTGTATTTATGAACGTCGCGATGTGGGAATTTTGTACTCTTCACGATAACGTTTTTGAATGTTGCCAAGTTCACGACTCTAACACCGTTGTCATTACTTTCCTTATGCAGACTTCCGTTCCCTATAATCGGTTTGAAAATATCCTCTCGTCCTACCTTCGCATTGAAATCCCCTAATAGAATATTCATGTGGTATTGGTATTCATGAGGTATTTATCTGAAGTTGGTCAAATATCCGTTCCACTTCTTCGTAAAAACTGTCTTTTATATCGTCATCCTTATCTTCTGTTGGGGTATGGGAACAATAATATCACACCACCGGCCCCTAAGAGTAATAAAAGAAAGTCTGTCAGTAACAAATTCAACCTGCTTAAGTGCTGATATTATTCGTTTGTGAACGAAAAACTCTGTTCTTAATGGTGATTTTTATTTCCTTCCCCGTAAAAGAACGTAAAATTTTCGGAATTCACAGTCCCATTTCCTCCCCGTCTAACTTCCTGAACTTCTAGTAGATGGACAGGAGCTCCTGTATTTCTCAAAGTCGCTCGATGCGGATTTTAACGCGCCTGCTCTATGAAGACTTCCAAAATTCCATGTTCCAAATCTCATGTCCATTTTGTTTTGCTGAGGTCTTGCCAAGTTATCAGTCCTTGTCCGAGGCATCTGTGAATGTTTCTGAACAAGTGCCTTTTTTTTTAAAGCATGGGGTTGTTAGCCTTACCCAAACCCCCAAACTGGAGGATCACTCCTTGTCGTCTGTTCGCGACTGCTAATTCAGTATACTAGCAGCTAACCTCTATATCTAGTGGCTTTCTCCTCGATCTGCAACCTGAGGACGCGCCATGCTGTGGTGACAGGATTATCTGGGGTAAACATCAGAAATTGTGATCAGTATGCGTAGGATACGACATCTTTTAACAGTCATATTTATACCACAAAATGAGATGGAATCTGCAGTCTGGCAGGGATATGAGTTGAGTTGAGTTGATTTTAGTTTAGCGTCCCTTTCAGCAGCGAGGCTATAGGAGACGTGGACCTACTGATTAACGTGGAATCCGAACCACATGAGCTCCCGCCGGGAATCGAACCCGGGTCTCCCACGCCATAGGCATGTACGCTAACCGCTTAGCCACGAGGAGCTCTGGCAGGGATATGAATGTCTTCTTTATAATATCATTGATCAAACGCAGGGCAAGGAGATCAGAAAACATGAATACTAGCCACCACCAACTATAGAACTAACAGGGAATCTTAGATCAGGGGTTTCCAAACTTTTTAGCCTAAGGGTCATACTGATTTCTCCACTAAGTCCAAAACGCAAAGACTTAGTTAGCACATAATACCAATACACTGTAACTTCAACGCCATCTTGATGGGAGCGGCAGAATTACGCAAAATGTCAATTATGCTTGTTTACTCGAAGTATATAACGCAATCTTGAAGCGAGTAGCAGAAGAAGAGCATATTCTGAAAAAAAAAAAAAAAGTTCTGCTACATGATCGGTTGTCTGGAAGATTCGAGTACTTTCGAGTATTTTCGAATATGTTCTATGCATCGAGGACGCATGATATAAATACGGGGCACAACCGAGGATTTGACATTTAATAATTTTGAGTTCAGAGCGACAAGTGTGATCTGGAAAGCGAAACATAGTGTGACAATTGTGTTTTGTGACTATAATTTCTTAGTGAAAATACAATGTACTTAATTGTGAGTAGATAAAACCAGTGCATTCCATTTATTAAGAATCTCGGCTTGTAATAATATTAATTAGCATTATTTTGATTTGAAGTTAAGTACCTCTTCTGTGAATTTGTATATGTGTGTATATATGTAAGATAGATAGGAGTCCAGACCACTGAATCTCCTTTTTCAGATTTTGATGCAATTGCAAGCGACATTAAGATTTTTCAAAATCCTTTTTACACGACATAAGAACTTGCCACAGAACTTCAAATGGAGGTGATTGATTTGCAGTGTCCTTGCCATTATCCTCACCCACTAAATCCAATGACTAAACTGAAACATTCCCTGGCTAGTTTAGAATATATTATAGGTAGAAATTTATAATATGCCCCTGAGAAGAGGTTTCAGGAGAACACCATAAACCAGTAAACATTACGTAAAAAAGGAATAATTAGTTAGGAAAACTTACTAAAACTGCATTAAAATCCTTTATAAGTAAAACATTTTAAAACGTAATACTGATAACAAAGAATAAAGAATACGCTGACGTTAATTCTGCCATCTGTGATGCACAATGTAAATCAAAACCAAAGTTGAACCAGGATTCCTATTTAAAATATACAATGGGTCCACTGGACCCACCTGGTACACAATGCTATAATTTTTATATGTACCACCTGACTTAAAGGAACAAAATATTTCTCACATAATATGGGAGAGGAGGATCATAAAGAAAAAGTCACGGAATATTAGAGACCACTCACGAAAATTTTCTCTGTAATTAATAAACGAAAAGTCGTATGGGTCCAATGGACCCGTTTGGGACTCCCAGCGATATTTTAAAAGAAAAATATTTAAATTCATCATTGCTGGAATTTAATAAAAGTTTTCCACTCACATCAGTTTGGTCAGTTGAAAAAATTTACTCGTGGCATTCTTTCCATTTTCGGAATTAGTTATTTGTGTGAAAAACATTCTCCAAAATGTTACAGATCCAAGTTAATTCATAAGAATTTATAGTCAGTTCTGATAATTTCTACTAGTAAACAACTGCAAATAATTGTCAGTGGAAAGTTAAAAATCTCATTAATCATAATTATAATGTTTAATTTCATTATGTGAATTATATGCGTATGTCACTTATTGCATTTTTTTATCTTTAATTAAAGTTAAAATGTTCAATTTCATTATTATGCTAGTTATTGTGTTTCTTAAATTGGTTGTATAAAAACATCTGATTATTTGTATGATTTACTTAGTAAAGTTTCAAACAATTAAAATAAACTGTGAAGGGTCAGATTGGTAGTGCTCACGGGCGTTAGTTTGAGTATTTCTGTCTTAGATGATTGGCTTTAATGATAGAGATCTTAAGACGAAACTTTGTAGATGATGAGAAACTGCTAACTATTCTTGCTGGAGAGCCAACTTTACTCAGTGTAATGCAGCAACAAGATTAAAAAGTTTTGTTCAGAATTCATGTAGCCGTTTAATTGAATTGAATCATTAGTTTGAATTCTCAAAAATGACGCAAAGAAATGAAATTTTCGGTTAGAAATTTTAATTCAAAACATTGAATATTTTAAATTATCTACCAGCTATTTTTAGTTATTTTCATTTTAATACGGGTGTATATAAGGTAGTTATGAAAAAAATGAAATATTTGAGTTTTACGTCCCACGGTTATGCCGGTTAGGCTAAAGGAGACGGTAATGATGAGAGATGCATGAAATGGTGGAATGAAGAAAGTGGGAGGAAACGGGAGAACCCCGAGAAAACTCACGTACACGGTGTTTGTCGGCCACAAAGTTCACTTGGCGGGAGCAGGGTTTGAGCCCGGGACCCCAAGCACCAGAGGTGAAAAGTTAATTATGGAGTAGCATATTAGAACTAATTATTAATATTGATAGAGGAATAATCAAATTATCACTGGTTTATTTATCAAATATAACCATTAATCATTTCTAAGTATTACAGAAAAAGTTCTAATTCAATCGGTCAAATTGAATTTATTTTAAACTAATTGATGATAACCAATTAGTTCAACTCAGATATTGATCTAATAGCATAATTAAAGTTTCTGTCGAGTCCAGAAAATGTAACTTATTAAAATAAAATATCATTTTAACTATGTAAAATAAAGTACAAAAGGCTCTGCAAGGAGGCAACAAGTTTTATATTCGGACAAGGATTAGACAAAAGTAATGAAATGTTGTTGGTTTAATAAATGGTTGTAATAAGTGGCTGTTGGTTTCTATTTTATTTCATGAATTGATTATACTAATGATTACTATGTGGTATGGATAATGAATTGATTATGCTACATATAATAACTATTGATGTTAAGTAGTTAAATACTATAAAATAATATCATTATGTGATTAACATGAATTACCTTTCCTGATATATTGTTGTTGATGTGATACTTTAATGAATCGTATCAGTTATGATTGATGCAAATGTTTGGATTTCGGAAGGCATTAGTTTCGGTACATTAAACATATTGAAACACACACACACACACAAACACATATATATTAAAACTAATTTATGTAACTATGTTTTAATTAATTTAGGTAATTACATCCTGCTTTATTAATTCTATACTGCAGTTATATAGTATGTTTTGTAATATAACGTTGTACAGTTGATTTGGATATTTTTAAGTATTATTTTTTAGAAGGGTATGAACCATACTACATATGAGTATCGGTCCTATATAGTGAGCTATGGATCATATAAGAATTGATTATTGTCTAAGCATAAAACAGAAATTTAAAATATGATTAATAATGAAATGAGTTAAGAGGTAAATAATGTAATATAATTTCTAAAAGTTTTCTTACATAACGTTTTTATAGAGCTCAAGTGAAAATCGTATTATCTTAGAGGTATCACCGGACATAGAAATGTTAATGTGGATAAGAGGTGTAAATTAAAGTAGTTTCAAGTAAAATTCATATCTTATACTATTAAATATCAAAATATCTCAAGATCTAGAAAGGTAAACACAACATTATTTTATTTGAAAATTTATTACGAGAACATAGTTAACAATGTAAGAGAATACGTATGTACAAATATTACTTTAATAATAATGAATGGCTACAAAAGAAGAAAATAAAACAATTAAAATGTGCACTGTAACATATTTGTACTAGGAGTTACATAGAACAATTTTTTAATGTTCCTGAGTTATTTGTTACATTACATAATTCAATTTTAAAGTAATGCCACCTTCGATAATCTTCAATTTTACACATTGAAATTATTCCATTACAATTCATGCAGTTTTAATCAATCTAAGTCCTACTATCTTACACAGGCATTTGGGATACACATATCATTCAGTTTATAATAATGGAATATTTTCTTCTTATATATTTTCGTTTAGCAATAGTTAATTTACATATGTATTCATTCTGATTTTTGTTTATATTTAGTGTTCAGTGGCAAAATGAGCATAAGTACAATGTACATAGAAATACAGCTAAAGATAATAATATATTCGTCGGTATTAAATCTCCTTACTCTCAGAATCTTATTTCTGCAATTGTAAAGTCACTATCACAAACAGCATAGAATGCGGTGAAAGAATATACCATATTCTTCTTGTTAATTTTTTCTTAAAATATGTCGAAATATTTATATAGAAGGTCCATACAATATATATACGTAAAATAGTACTCCTAGTCAGAAACTGTTATAATCACTTCAGTGTAATACTGGCTATTACCTATTATTAAGTCTAACTTTTTATTATCATGTTCAATCACATTCACTCATTCAACACTATTTACGAAAAAGATATGTTATCTTAATCACTCTATTTCGCGATTTGTCAAATTTAAGGAGTCATAAGTAGATAAACATACTTTTTGACAAAATATACACTGGTCTATAAACAATAAGGATTGTTTATATAACAATCACACATAATACTCAATCAATGCTTAACAGTCAAGACAAAAGCAAGAAATGTTCATAAATTCAATATACTATACAAGTTTTACAAGAAAGAAACCTAAGTTCACATTGATACTAAATCTCATATCCAGTAATGTAAAGACTTTTTTACGATCACCTTCTTGTTGTTTTCTACCTAAAATAACTAAAATGAAATTATTTGTTCCGAAAAATGGAATTGATATAAAATTGAACCATGTTAACTTTCATGTTTGATTGATAGAAATGTAGTGCAAAAACGGAATTTCTTACAATGCATTCAAATTGTATATAATAAACGTTTCCTGACACGTATTACTGAAAAATTACACATTTTTGTATAAATTGTATGGGATTTAATTAACATGTTCATTTAGGCACAAAAATCAACTTTAAAGTCATATACTTTGCGCATAAAATATCAAAGCACAAATGCTTTTCAAATCACAGAAATTTCAACAATAATTCCCTTCATATGCTCTCCTCTCTTTCTTTTGCACATATACGACAAACAAACACACACACACACACACACACATACATGCATATAATCAGTCATCCTAATACAACGTAATTTATCATATATAAAAGTTCGTCTCTCGCTCTTCAATTACAATATTAGTAACCACACTCATCCAATGCGTTACTGGAGAAATAATTTGGTTATACCCTAAATAGTCTCTATATAGGTCTTTTAAAACTGCTCTTAACTTCTCTTGAAACTAAATTCGCAATATCATATTTAATTTTATTTTGGAAATACAAAATAAACTAAATTTGGATTTTTCACTCAAAATAACCTAAGTTGGCTAATAAAATTATACAGTTTTGCAATATCGCAACAGCACTATAGGGCTACTCTGTAAAGTATTTTCTCTATTTTAGTATATATGAACATCCTTTCTGAGTTATCATTGTATCGATATACACAGTAAAAGATCACCAACAAACTATAAGCATTCTAATTTGTCATTCTTTTAAATGAAACAGTTTGTCATTTAATATTCTTCAGTAGAACTTCAGTATCGTAAAAATGTTACTTTCCTTCCTCAAAACTATACTTTTTTGGCATTTTCATTTATTTTGTAAATGTTTTTCAAGCCATGGACATCGTTACACAAATTTCATGCATATATTAAATGTTCATCGTCGAAACTTACTGCAATAATATTTAATATATATTGAACATACCACAGTATTATTTTGAGATGTGATGTAATCGATTCTATTTTCTTGTAAAGATACTTATAAGGGTAAATGTTTATGTACCTTTACTTTTATTTCGCCCTTTTAAGGTTAAGTATGAGAAAATGATGTCTCGTTTAATTTGATGATTGGTTCTTTTTGATTTTCTTGCTTTTACCTTGGCGATGGACCAACTCCTCGACCAGCGATTCCTCTGTGGCCATCGGCAGAACAATAAAAGGCAGAACAGTCATGGTTTCTAACCGCCGACATTACATCTGTTAAGTGATGTGACAATGCAGCTGATAAATCAGGATGAATTCTGAAAAAGAAAAGATAAAGAAATTAACAAATAATAAGGAAACCGTACAACATTTAAAGAAAAATATTTGTTCAAATTTCCACGAATATTTAGAAACTTTATATATATTTAGAAACTTTTTACTTGAATTATTATTAAAGTAACTTAAAATAATAAGCATGGCATTAAAATTTCAATATTTAGAAACTATATATATATAGTTTCTAAATATTGAAATTTTAATGCCATGCTTATTATTTTAAGTTACTTTAATAATAATTCAACCATCTGATTGGCTTTGCTTCAAACGTCACCTGGGAAACATATAATATATATTATTATTGCATAAAATTACAATCAAGAATCATATTCAAGTATAACATTCAATATCTTTATCTGTTTGGCCCGAGTACAATTTATTGATTTTTCATACTTCTAAGTAACTAATGGGAAAAGATCATAGGCTATTTAGATTCTCCCGAACGATGGATAATTGGTGCAGATTATGAATAGATATGCCAATATAAAATCATTCAGCCAATAAATTTTAGGGTTGCTCAAGTTCTTATCTTCGCATGACATACTCATTTTCCGTTTTCCATATGCCTCCCTCACTCAACGTATATATATTCTCCTGTATTGAAATTGCTATCAACTTTTTCTTTTATTATTACCTCAATAGCATCATCTATTCATTGATTGAAAATGAAAACAGTATTCGTTATTAAAAATGAATATTTTGCTGATTCTAAGAACGATACAATCATTAGGATGAAAGTAATTTGAGGAACACGAAATTGAAAAAGTGTGTTAACTCATTTGAAATGATTTATAAACTTGACAAAATTATGCTTAATCAGCTAAAACGTTTGACTTGAATTGTGTAAATGGAAAGGAAAAATATATGGACGAATAATTAACCTAAACAAATAGTACAAGATTTTTTTTCGATATTTAGA
Organism: Thermobia domestica; assembly: GCF_964235325.1. Taxonomy (NCBI): domain Eukaryota; kingdom Metazoa; phylum Arthropoda; class Insecta; order Zygentoma; family Lepismatidae; genus Thermobia; species Thermobia domestica. The sequence goes on from NC_137462.1 coordinate 160,030,554, forward strand.
TCTGCCAGTTACTGAAAGACCTTAATGTAAGTTCCATTAAATTATTTTCTTTTTTTTTCATAGGTTTTGTCATTGATTAACTGTGAAAAGTAACAAAGTTAATATACATAGTAAATGTACGTTTCACATTATAACACAAGTACAAGGATTTCTACTTCAATCATAATAATTTTTTTCCTTCCGACACATACGTAGTTTATATGAATACAGCATGTGTGTTCGAAAGAAGAAAACAATATACTACTAATACTACTACTATTAACATAATTAACAATAATAATAATTCAAGAAGAAGATATTTACACTGTGCTGTGACGATAATAAGCCAGGAACGTAGCCTTGACTTTTAATAGTAACTAATTTTAATAGATCTGCTTCATAAAAATAAAGCATATTTCTTTGTTTTTGTTTGCAGCAACTGAAGTATATCGCAATTTTACCCACAGAACTTAGCCTATATCATTGGATAACTGGATTCAAGGTTGTCTTCATGCTTTCGTGAGCTTTTCATCTTTTTTGTTGTTTCAACAAACCAGTGAAATTGCTTCGTGTTTTTACCGTTGATGTTATTTCAGGTGTTCTAAGAGCAAAATTCCATTTTCGATTAGAAGCCAAACTTTGACAGTGAACATTTCTGAACACTATACAAGTAAAAGCAGAATATTTTGGACAGTAATTCATTTAATAAAAGTTAAGGGTAGTTTCATTTTTTTACTTTTGCTGAAGCGTGCGGTTCGAGATTCAAATACAGTAGGAAAATTTTATGTTTTTTTAGGGAAAGAAAAGGAAGATGTGAGATAGTCAGAATTTAACAAACACATGTATTGTTTACATAATAAGGTAGGACAGTTTTAATTGGAAACTGGGGCATTTCATTAGAAATAGTTCCAACATGAAAACGTAAATTACAATTTCCAATGAGAGCTCGTGCGGTTTGGATTACGCGTTAAGCTGCAGGTGCTATCTCATATAGCCTTCCTATTAAAGAGGGGCGCTAAGCTCAAATCCAAAAAAATCAAGTATATTACACAAATTTTTGTTTCGGTTTAATTGAATTTTGATGAAGATTTTGCATCTTTTAACAGTCCTATATATCTTTTTTAAATGTTCAAAAAAAATCCTTGCAGGACATCGAAATACACAACCCACTTCGAATTTTGCTTTTATTAGTTTAGTGTAGCTTCTGTTCCTAACATCAGCATATCGTGATCGATCGAAACTGTTATGATCGAGACGGTGTTGACACACGAAGGCTAAGATGCTAAAACCAAACTAGTTTTAAACATAGGTGCAATCTATATATACTAAGCTACATCGTTGTGTTGCGTTGTTAACAGTATGTGAAACTAGAGCTCGGATTTCCATGCACAAACAAAGCCCGATATATGCATGCAAATATGCATGAAAAAAATATAAAAAATGTGCACTAAAATATGCATTAAAAATTTTAACATATGCACTGAAATATACACTAAGAAAATAAATTTTCAATTTCTTATAAAAATATCTCATCTTAATGATCTCTCTTGTTTGAACAATTAACGCCTTTCTTAGGTTTATTCTCTGTGTTTACCTTTTATAGATCGAGAAGTTCCTTTCTACATCAGCCGAAGTCACTGATGCATGTGAAAAACACTAAATGTCTTCCGTGTTAGGTCTTCTTCCAATTGAATATTTTCACCCTTAAGTATATTTGCAATGTCACAGATTGTTTTGTATCCGGGATTTTTGCCTAATACTTGGCAAAGTTTATCTGACGGTATTTTGGCAACGCCGTGTTTCACCCAACAAGGATAATGAATGCAGCAAAACATTGTTACGGCAATCCAGCTGTCTGATAATTTCATGTATTCTCGAAAAGTTGTTGTATGTGTACTTAAGTTTGTTCTCAATGTCATTTGTAGAGAAACATTTTTGTAACACATAAATAGCGGCTGCATCATCGGGATTTAGAGAATATACAACCTTCTTCACTTGATTTAAATTTTCTGTGTAATACAACACAGCTTCTACCCACGAGCCCCATCGGGTTTAAACTGGTTGCGGAGATAGCGAAACATTTTCTATACGCGAAAGATACTTATGCGCGATGGACTTCCACAAATACTTTCTTTACATTTGATACAAGCGCGTCTACTTCCAGATATTGCCATCTGATTGTTTCTGCTACACGATGAAGATCGTGTGCAAGACAAGTTGTATGGACTAATTTTGGATACAACACTATTCTATTATTCCATACAGCATTTTATTCTACATCTGCATTTACAAAATGATTCTGTTTACTTTAAATATAACCTACTTTCTTGTGATATACTCTAAAATATTTTAGTATGCAGCAATAAAATTTGGAAATATGCAGTATCCTGCAATGTTTACGATATATGCATGCACATCGATATTCACTCAAAATATGCACTTATATGCTCTATCATGTGCGTCTCAAACAAATCCTTACAAGTCCGTCGACAAGAAAAAGGTATTTTCCATACGTTTCTGCATGCTACTGTAGATATGCATTTTGCATAGAAATCTGGGCTGTAGTGAGAACTAATCCTTGTAATTATTTTTTTCGTAGTAAGTTATAAAACCATGTTAAATGTGTCCAGGACAATAATTTATTTTCCTTAATTTAAAAGAGAATGGAAGAAAACGTTTTAAGAGGAAAATAAAAACGTAAATCGTAAAGCATGTCAGAAAAACTTATGAGGAAAACGTAAGATCTAGCAATTCTAACAGCTTTCAATACATATAGGACGAAAATGAATTTATGTTTTTTGTGTGTCTGGCTTCCACGATAAGTCATTAAACTATTTCATCATGTTCTTTAAGCCTTATGGTTCATTTCTACTCTTTGAGATTGAAATCTTTCGAATTTCAAAGATCGAATTAGCCCAACTTTGTTTTTACAATAGTTTCCACTGTGAACTAGTAAATAAGTAGTGGCACTAGTATTTCTAACAAATTGCGCGTTTAGTGCACAAGGAAAACACTTTTTACTCATTTTAGATGTATTTCATTTTCAAGATCTCCACCTGAATGAAGTTCCTTTCAGAGCTTAAAAAAAATCCAGGTCCAAATATTGTAAATAAATCTTAGGATAAAGTTTTAAAAAGAAACTATACATTTTTCCATGTAATTAAGCGTTGTGTACAAATTTTATGTTTATTTTTGACTCAACTTCGGTAATTTGACTTGAGTACCTTGTCCTCTAAAAACCATAATATTAGTCCGGAAAGAAGGTTACTGTTTTCGAAATATGTTTTCAGTAAAAAAAAAAAAAAAGTTTTCCCTGATGGTGTTAGATTTTTGGTAAGATTTTTTTTGGGGGGGAGGGGTGATATTGGATTATCACAGTTCAAGAATTCGCGTGTTTGTCAATAAAAGCGCTCCTATTTTTTCCCATCTTCGAACGGTTGGATAAATTGGAAAACGCCACTTTGAAACGTTTTATTCATTAAATGAAACTTCAATATGGATGACCTCTTTGTTTCGATTCTTTTTTTTTTTTTTTTTTTTTTTTTTTTTTTTTGTTATTCATTCTTACGGTGACAAGCGAAGATCTATCACTTGATCCGAAGGATATTTGGCGAGAACGTTGCTTTGTCTGACTTGGAGTAACTAATAATCAGGTTAAATTAAGTAAATCGAAAGGTTCATGTTGGAAGTCACCTGCAAAGTTAGGAAAAAAAAATCACATGGCTCATAAAGATGCTAAGAGTTATGGATATTATCATGAAAATAAACGAATTAAAGTGGGGTTGGGCTGGGTATAATTGCTAGAAGAAATGACAATCGATAGACAAAAGCAATGCTTGACTAGATACCAGGATATAAGGATACATAGGAAACTTCCTCATACGAGGTGGTATGACGAAATCGAGAAGCACTACGGAATAACGTGGAATAGAAATTGTTCAAGATAGCTGTGGAGAAGGCAGACCGGTAGCCAGCCCAAAAATGTAGGGGGGACGACCCAACCATATTATAGTTCATCAACATATTATAGTTCATTTGCAAGCCTACTGTGAAAATTTTAGGGGGACTGAAAATGTAGGGGGGTGCGGCCCACTCTAGCCCCCGTGGATACGGGCCTAGGAGAAGGGGTGGCATTATTGTGAGTAACATGAAGGCAGAAAGATTCCTTCCCCGAAAATATACCTTGTTTCTGATGTTTAATAGATTTTGGCAGGAATTTCCACAAAATGTTCAGCATTCAATAGTGTTCCCGATGTTTTTTCCTTGGCAACACTGTTGTCCCCAATTACCTTAAGTAGTCTTGAAAAGGGGAAATTTTAAGGTAAATTTCCCTCAATAACTTCCCTTCTGACGGCACCACTCTAGAGTAATTACAGGATGAACCAGTGTGCGAATTAGATAATCTATATTGGGGGGGATAAAATTAGGCCAAAGGACATAGTCTGAAGGTTCAAATTTCAAAATGAGACAATAAATGCCTTACCCCCATATATATATATAGGTGTGTGTGTGTGTGTGTGTGTGTGTGTGTGTGTGACATCTGTAATAAATAAGATATTTATTAATTTAATAAATCTACCGACAATAACTATGCACATATATATTGTCTGACATACACACACCCCACTAAACCTTTCTGAACGTGTTTTAATGTTGTACTCACTCTTATCCCCGTATCTCTCTAAGGTTTATTTAGTTAATAATTCGCCTCGAGCGATGATCACAAGCATCTGTTAATTTTTCCACTCATATTGAAAGCTTCTACTTTGCATTAATACCTACAGGTTGCGAAAAGAAACCTACTTCAGTCTTGTGAAAACCACTAAAATTATCAGTTAAACCGGACATTTTTTTTTTAAAGAAAATCTAGATATTAACCTATCAAATAAGAAATGGATTGTTGCTGGTCCCGATTTCTCACATCAAGGTCAAATCGAAGGCCAAATATTTAAAATCTCTCAATTCAAATTTCGAGCTTGTGCTTATGCTTTCCGCTAAAGCTGTTCTCATCATGACTTTTTTTCTCCAAATATCGATTCCGTGATGGGCACAGGAAGTCAACACTTAAAAATTACTTTACTGTTAGGTTGAAGATGAGTTGATTCACTATGGGCTACGTTATTCAAATAAACTAAAACATTACACTGAAGTTTTTCAGACAACATTAATTGCGTGAACAGCAAACTGTACAGCGAAAAGATTGAAAAATGAAGGGTTAACTAAAAAAAAAAAAAAAAAACGCTTCAGTTCAAATGCTTATACAGACACGGACAATGACACGAAGAACCAGTCGTATTTACAAATGCTGAAACAAATCTTGAATTATTCGCTTATTCACCTAAAAATCACCTTCATTAACATGTCTGCTCACTAGGAGTATCCCCCAGCGTGTACGTTAACATATACTTACGAGAGAATACCTATATCTCAGATTTTGAGTACAGTTTCAAAAGTTCATTTCCGTAAACTGCAAAAGCAGTGATTACTATGCTAATTATCACAAATTAAATGCAACTTTTGAGTTGCATACACACAACCTACTAGGGAATGAAGACCATGTGCTAACAAAGAGTACACTGGAAAATGAAATAACATGTTATAACAAAAATTAAAATAAGATGATAATCGATACAAATATAGAGGATGAATATGACATATCCGAACTTCGCCAAGTATGGTAGAAGCTATTTGTTTACTTCTTCCTGGCCAACCGCTAATAACATTTATAAATCTATATGTGGCTTTGTTATACGCAATTAGTACATTCAAATTCACAAACGATGACGAACTGAAGGGCACGAAGGTACAGTTGCAAGTAACAACCGTAGTCATAATAATATAGTTATACTAAACAACGTTGAAAATAGTGGGTAATTAGGTGGTAAGTAGAAATGACCAAAACTGAAAAGTTTACATCGATCACTTCGAAATACGGCCAGAAGATTAAATTTACAAGAAATAACAAAAATCAGTGAAATTTGGAGTTATACTAAGCATAGTTTGAGGGGGAAAGCGAGCATCCCTGGTGGGGATACTTCAGCTGACTTCTTTGGGGGGGAACAAAATGTGATTGAGGGGGAAAATCCCCCTCATCCCCCCCGGTAATTCGCACCCTGGGATGAACAATAAATAAGATCAGCAATGATTAACAACCTGCGCTTGCAAACCGTTGAGAATAGGATAGTTCACAGGATTTTTTCTTTCATTTTTTTATTTTACTTTTTTTTTTGCTTAAAATGACCTACCCTATCACTATCTAAAAGGGACGTGATTTCCTCCTGGGACACCTTATACATATTAGAATGTGTGTGTTTTTGGTTCCCGTAGTCCTACGCTCAATTCCCGAGAAAGAGCACAAAGTCTATCTCCTTTAGCTTAAAGGATATAACGTAGAGGTAGCTTAAAAAATTATTTTATTGTATTTTTTCATATATATAATAAAACACTGAAAAATATAGATTTTAGTGCATTTTTAATTAAAGCTTGTCATTTAATGACTTCAAAAGAAACATTTTTAAAGCAATACTAATACTGGACGAAAATTTAAGAGTATTTAATAATATTTTAATACAACTGTATGTGATTGAATAATAAATCTTATGGAAATATTGTTAGATTCAATAAAGTCTTTTTTCCCCCTAAACTTTCTCTGTTAGTTCCTTCATTCATTTTCGTTCGATTTTTTTCTCTTTTTTAAACACTTCTTCTTCTTCCAATGATTGAATGCAGGAATTCCTTAGTCTGTATCCACAAAAGAAAATAACAGCTCTTGGCACCCAATGAACACCTGAGAACGCCGTTCTGGTTACTTTTTTAGAAAGTTTCGTTCGAGTGGAAGAGGCACGCGCGAGATGACGTAACACAGCTCGCAACTGGTGTTTCCGGACAAGCCTTTGTCCCCAAATATTTGTCCTTTAATTTATGTCACAGGAATTCTTTCGTTCCATATAATACAGTTTTACTTCGTGTTATTACGTTAGAACCTTATGCACAGAAGACACGTATCTTATATTCACAGCTTGAAAGTTGGCGTTTGGATTGTCAAATTTTCGCGCGCGGTAAAAAAAAAAAAAAAAAAATGTTATTAAGAACAAGAATTAGCTGAAAATATATTAAACACATCTGTCAAACTTTAATTTGAGATTTAATGTAGTGTATGCTCTTAATATTTACTCTAATGAATGAAGGATGTGTTCTTCGCAAATCGAAAATCTTATTAGTAGTCATACTTCTAATTACTTTCTTCAAGAAAACCCATTTTCTAATATTCTTTTCTAAACTAATTATTTGACAAAAGGTAATAGTAAGAATAATAATAAATAATTTATGTATAAATCTAAACAGCTGATGAGCTTTGACAACACGTATACTATACAAAATTGTGAGTCATGGTTGGTCACACAGGGAAATCAGTTTCTTAAGGTTTCTAAAACGTGTGCTCCCATATATTAATTATTTTGCTGTACCTGTCTATTGGTTTTCTGAATATTAATTTTTCTTTAGTTTTGAACTTTACTTGCAGCTTCTGCACTTTAGGCTAATTTAAAGACGCTGTAATCACCAATAGATGGCAGCACGTTTCCCCTACCTTTCCAATGTATTTTGGTAGGGAGGTAACAATATTCGCAACAATTCAGCCAAAAGTACGAGGTGGTTTTTGAAACTTTGTCCAAAACAAAGTGAATCAATAGCCAATAATAATCGATGCAGTTTTTCGATGTTTTTTCCCTCATTGTTGTGGGGGTTTTATTATTGTGGCACGTTTCTGAAGACTAATTGAATGCTCTCAACAATGAATAAGACAAGATAATTAAAAATTGCTCGAATTATCCTCTAAATACAGACATATCTTATATATAAAAGAGAACGCACAAATCCTTTGTTCCCTCATCACGCTAATACGGCTGAACCAATTTCTTTCATTTTTGGGGGGTTATTAGGATTTGGAACCTAGATGGTTTTTATCATATCACTTTAATTTTTAATTACCAGTGTCTTGAGATAATTGACCATTCAAGTGTCCATAACGTACAAATCCTTTGTTAGTTCATCATAGGTAAAAATAAACGTATTTATATGCAACCCGCATGACCGTGTCACTCGGCGGGTTAACATAAATGACAGGCGATATAATGTTAACATTTACTGCAATCTACTATGGTTTTTATCATATCACTTGAAAGCGAAAAAGTAAAAATTATCTAATTAACAAGGTTTATTGCGTTCCGGGGTGACCCCAGCGAAGCGGGGTGAACGCTGCTAGTCATAAATAAATGAATAGACACATCTATTTATGAACTTTTCCCTTTATTTTACGGTACTGATTGATATAGCAACCGAACGGTAACTAAAAGATAAGACTATATCTCAGGGGCGTATTTAGGGGGGTGGCTTCCGGGCTTAATCCCCCCCCCCGAAATCTTAGTTACTATAGTAAAGTATATGGAATATCTTGCAGAATTTTCATATTTTCAGGCAAAGCCCCCCTTCCGAAAGTTAGCAAAGCCACCCCCGAAACAAAATCGTAAATACGCCACTGCTATATCTTATTGATCGACCTTTAGCTTGAGGCAGTTTTAATCCCTTTGATATGGAATTAATTATTTGCGTGATTTTGGACTGCAGGTTTTTGCCTATTCTTCATGCAAACATTGGAGAAGTTCTCCACGGAACGCTGTCTAATGGCACAATCTAGAATAAACCCATATGTTCAATTGGATTCATATCCGGGGACTAACTGATTCATGGCAGTTTTCAGATGCCATTTTGTGACTGGCAAGTTTGAGTGTTTATGGCAGAAAAGGCAAGGGAGTGCCCTCTTCCATAAACACAGCTGTTATTTTCCATAGAAATCCAGTGCAAAATATCGGTAGGAGACACCTCTTTAAAATGTGAATGTATTCTACGCTGTTGAATTTGCCAACATATTACAGCAACTTTGAATGTCCAGAGCTCCAAATGTCTTCCCGCTGTTGTCTCCAGACTAATGTGTGTCCGCTGGATGAAAATTTGGAAAATGTGGATGGATTCATCAGAGAAAATTTGTCTTTGGCTTGCATTGAGGACACATTATCCCACTATCCGACTACGTTCGAGATAAATCTATCTTTGGCTCCTTTTGAGTCGCGGTATCATTCATTGTTTCTCTTATGGGATCTTCATACTATCCACATGTGGAATAACAAACAAATTACGACCTTTCATGACCTTTAAATCATTACATTTCATTATATTACAAGGTAGCTATTCACTTATATGTTTCTGTATATATCCAACTTGTATTTAGATAATGTTTGAATATTTATATCTTGGATTTGATTGAATTATTATGAATTGTCTTACAAAATACATTGGAAAGGTAGGGAAAATGTGCTACCATCTATTAAAGATAGTCGAGCATTTACATTTACTTTAAATACTTCTGGAGCACACTGGAGATCCTTATTATTGTTAAACGTACGGAATTTTCAAATTTACTTTTTCTTTTTATAATTTTCATTATTTAGAGTATACCTGTGTAACACTACGATGTAGAAAGTACCATGAAACAAAGAGAAAACTACTGTCTTCTGAAATACGAGCGAGCATAGTGTATCACGTCTTATGTTGAATGTCACAAAGTGATAGATCCGTGATTTTCTTTGATTATTTTGTTTCTGTAAATTTTAACGTCCATGTTCAACGCTAAATGGGACATAGCTCTACAGTTATATGCGAAATTTGAATCATATATACTTGCATCAGAAATTGAACCCAGGTCCACGGATCGAAAGACACTATCGTTAAAATTTTTACCAATATAAAAATAAATTTCAGATTTTTTGAAAGGTAAAATCTCATGATACTTTTCTTAATATCTATAATTCAGTTTCACATCAAATTCATAGATAGCAGCTACATAATTAAATAAATATTTTCTCCTTTCTTGAAACGTTGTTTCTCCTATTTCACTATCGGTAATCACTGTTAATGTTTTCTTTTGAATATTTCCTGTTATTACTACAATTGTTGAATATTTTCCGAATTGTTTTTTGTTGTAGTCGATAATATCACAAATTCTTAGTCTACATATTTCCTATTGCATTATATTTAGTATTACGCATCTGATGGATTTTGAGCGTCTATATTAACATAGATCGATAAGGATGTTTGTGATATTCAGGATTTTATGAACCAGTCGTACCTCAAACATGTTTGAAGAATTTATCTTACATTATTTTCTGAGAACTAAAGAAATATCAACCCGCTAGGTACGGTTTAATTCGACATTTTGATACTTTGTTTTTTTAAACACTAAGGAACGAGTTGTAGATGGGGAGAAATTAAAATAATGTCTACCTTCTAAATAAATCTACTAAGAAACAGTAATTGCTATTGCCATAGAAACCGACTGTATGAGGGTGGTTTCTCTGCTCGACGGCCATTACATTGCATTCCTTTGACACTCGCACATCGATGATGCCGTTTGTTGCATGCCAAGTCCGCAACCAACACTTACAAGGAGACTTCCTGACCACATGTCAGTATGTGCATATTAATACAAAAAACACAAGAATTTTAGGAGTGGTCAAAAAATGAATCAAAAGATTGCGAACTTGGCCAATAATTTTAGGAATGATCCAAAATAAATGCATCAAAAGATTGCGACCTTGGAAAATAATTAGTTTTTGAATCAGGGACCACAAAATTTTTGAATTGCCCTTAAATCGAGTTTTCATATTTTCTACGGAATAAGCACATCATATTGAGTTAAATGATAAAACTAGGAGATTATTATAAATGACAAAAATATAGTATAAATTATCCAATAATATTGCAATCGAGTATGTTTAATGAAATAACAGAAGTATTACATTTAAGCATGAACAGTTATTATTAGTCCAATTCAACTGTGTATGTCTGTTCCACTTTTAAGTCAGAAAAATGGTTGACATGGATCCTGGTTTCGCGAGTGTTGTGGTAAAATACAAGCGAAGCCTTTACGTAATGGTAGAAAGCAGCTGGTGCTAAAGGTGTTTAATAAATTCTGTTTACTAACGAAATTCAAAGAATATTCTCTCTTTTTCTTTTTTTAAAATTTCGAGTTTTTTTTTTTTTTCCACTTCCAAAATTCCGCACGACACAGGATTATCAAAATGCACATATACAGTATAACTTGCTCCTTCCTGTGTGAGAGTGGGAGCGAGGCATCAGTAGTCAATCATAGTTTGGAACAGCGGAAGGATGTAAATAATTTTGTTTATCTCTGTTTACAGGTAAGCCGGAACAGATAATATATTTTTCTTTTTTTCTTTCTTCTGACATTCTCTTCGCAACCAATAGTGTGATTCTTTCATGTCTCCTATCTACTCGGGATTAGTCTAGTGAGAAACAGATGTGACATCACTTGTAATCGATCTTGCTATTTTTTTTTTTTTTTTTTTTTTTTTTTTTTTTTTTTTTTTAAAGATTAACTCTATGTCACTGAGTCATACTGGAGATATCTCATTGTTACACAGTATTACTAACAACCACGACCGCCAAGTTGGATGGAACGCACTTTTCACGTAAAAAAAGAAAAAAAGTTTGGAACCCTTTGGAGGAAGTGGTTAACATTCCAGTAAAGATTGTTTTGGCAGAAAATATGACTAATGACGAGGTTTCTACTACGCGTACTATAGCAAGAAACATGAAATTTGGACAGAATACTCCTTTTGTCACGAAAGAAAAGGATAAGAAAGATTTTTTAGGTGTCAATCCTGAGGGTAGAGTATGGGGATCTTGAAGTTTTTGTTAGCAATAGAGTATCTTACGAATCGCTGAAGTTGGGGAGATGAATCTTGGCACATAAACTCCTCACAAAAAATATCAAATTCGTGTTACGCCATTTTCGAAAATTACTCTCATAAGGGGGGAAAGGTATACAATTTCTACAATATTATTTTCAATTTTTCATTCACAAACGCCTAATATGAAAATTTTCCTAAGTTGCTGGTGTGAAATTCGGGATTAAGACTCTTAATTAGAAATAATGAAATATGTGTTCCGAAAATTTTGCTATTAAAGGGAGGAAAAGAAGCAAATTCTAATTTCCGATAGTATATTTATAAAATACTTAAGTACTACAATTTGCTGGAGTTGGAGTTGTGAAATTCAGTATGTAAATTTTTCATTTAAAAAATAGCTTTACACGGGTTTTAGTGTTTTTGAAAATTCCGCTTCTAAAGATAAAGGGCGGGAGTGGAGTAATTTTAATAATATTAAAATTTCAAATTTTGTATTCACTAAACCTCATTCTTCCCTTCCAAAGAACGGCCGTACCGGTAGAAACTCAAGACAAGAAGTAAACAAGGTTAGTCAGTACCTGCCATCACAAGCCTGTGTGCATTTTTTTTGTTGTTGAAGAGATGAGTAATAGTCGTGTATTGGGAGATAAGCTGCAAGAATGAGGGTTGCGTGACGTAACGGGTGGAGTAGCATCTTGTGAAGAAAGTGAATGAGGTTGAGTGAAAGTTATCAGCCAGTTGAGCGGGCGGATTTCTAAAAAAAAAAAAAAAAAAAAAAAAAAAAAAAAAAAAAAAAAAAAAAGCTTGACTCCTCCTGTCAATTGTGTTTTCAATGCAAATCCATCCATACACTGACATATTTGGAAGAAAGGAACCAGTTAGGAAGACAACTATTGTTACATGAATGGAAATAAGCAGTAGAAGTACGGTACTTAGGGAGTCGTTACTCAGGAATGTTGATAAGCTAACGGGTAATTTTAGGAGGCTTTTGTTCTAAGATAGTAGTTACATGTTTGTGAGTATCAAGATAAAGGCACCACCCAAAATAATTTCTACTCTATAAGTTGACATTAGTACAATAGATTGAACACATAAGCCCAAGCTGTTGGAAACCACTCTGCTGTTAAAATAGTTACTTTGAGAAAGAGAAGAGCTCAAATTTAACTGTGTTTGAAAGTGACTCCATGAGTTGTTGCAGTCAAGCCACTCGATATGAATCCACTCAGTAATCAGTAGATCTCGTTGTTTGTAGCAAAGTACGAGGATGCCTATTTCTACGTTTTACTCACAGCTTCAAATACTGCCAAAAATTTTCAAGTAAGTTTTAAAAGTTGGGAACTACTTTGTAAGCCAGACCAGGTGGAATAAATTGCCTAAATGTTTATCAAACAATGCATAAACACTTTGATCATTGCGAACACCTCTGTTGTCACCTTGGAAGTTCCACTGTATGTTCATCACGAAGATATTAGAGAAATAGCAACATGTGATCGCTGAGAAAACCCAAATAATCATGTTGGTTATGTTCACATTCAACTATGTAAAGGAGACGAAATCATGGTACGAAAAATATCCTCACCATCACAGAATTTCCTCCAGACTGAATCACACACTGTGTGCGAAATGCTTCAGTGCAATTTCAGTGCTCTTAAGGCTTTGCATTACTAAAGTACAGACAAAGACGAGACTCGTGGAGTCGCTCTATAGCTTTGCAGTCTCCAACTGTCAAATTTTTGTTTTCTTGAGGTTTTGGAAGGCTTGCAACTTTATTCATCACAGTGAGAACTCAACTGTTTCCTGATACTTAATTCCGAATGCCCATTTCGTGGAGTTTCCTTCGCAATATTCCTTCGAGAATTGATTAGGATGGACCTGCACTCACGAACTGCAGCCATTCCTGTCGAGTTCCCTTAACCAGGTGTAAAAAAACTCGTCAACAGTCCCTCTGAGTTATGATATTTATAATATCACAGTTCTTACGCGGGTTTGCGTTCGTACACGTGTTGAACCAATCCTTGGAGACATATTGGACAGTCTGCCTCAATACACTAAAAAAAAATTTGACAAATTTATTTATTGTGTGTGTGCATGGTCATATCCAAACACAACGACATGACATTCAGTCACATCTTTGCCTTGACTGATCTTGACCAGCTGGCACATTAATTCCAGTTAACTGCAGTGGACTTGAGTAAGCGGTGGTGTGTCATTTAAACATGTGTTATTCGTGAAATGAATCGCTTTCTGTTAAAAGAGCGTATGTGCAATAAAAAAATTGTCCGGAAATGACAAAAACTATTTTCTTACGAGACGGTTTGGTTTATGAAAAAAAGAAGAATGCCTTATATTTATAACAAGTCTCAAGAAACACATGTCCCTTTAACACAAATTGTTACATCTACCTCTAAAACATTCATTTCTTTTAAAAAGTTAAAATTGTGAAAAATGTTACATACGCCTTTTTAACGAAAACCGATTCAAATGTCATATATAGCGGGAATGGATCAATATCAGTTCTACAGAGGGTATTAATTTCTTGTCTGACGTGCTTATCATCATAAGAACCACACACTTCAATTTTCTTTTAATTAGATCATATCAAATTACTTATCACTTATTTATTTGGGTTCAAATTTAGTCGTAAAGTACTAATCTCTGGTGCTTAGTGGATAGGTCCCTGGTTACAACCCCGGAAGTCTGAGTTTGTGATGAACAACAATATGACAGTGGATTTTCTCAAAATTCTTTTTCTCCCCCATTCTAATTCCACTAATACTTCTATAATCATTCACTTTCATTAATCACCATTTAGTCCCAAGGACATATCTAATTTTATATTTTAAACTGAAAATTTTATTTACTTACGTATACAATGTTTAAATAAAAATTTACACATACACCTGAATACTCTCACCTTTCTAACAATATTCCATTTCGCTACTCCGCAATTTAACATTTTAAATTTAGCCTCAACCAATCTAAAGAAAACGTAAGTAAAAAAACAAAAAAAAAAAGTATATCGCCTTGACCTTTCCGCAACTACTGTTAGGTTTTCTAATGCAACGACACGGAGGAAAAGCACTTAAACTGTTTGATGGTTTAGAGTTGAGTTGAGTTAATTTTGAGTTTAACGTCCCTTTCAGCAGTGAGCCTAAATGAGACGGGACCTATTGATTAACATGGAATCCGAACCACATGAGCTCCCGCCGGGAATCGAACCAAGGTTTCCCACGCCAAAGGCGCGTACGCTAATCGCTTACCACGAACGAGCTCTTGATGGTTTAGACTTCAATATCTCTTTAGAACAATGACAATATCGGAAGACGTGGATTAAAGCTTAATGTAGGATCAGTGACTGGTTTTGAGAAAAATCACATTTGTATTTTTTTTTCTACAAGCCAAGGGAAGAAATTTTACTGAATGTTCTAATTATTGTACGCATCTGTCTCTTGTATACATCCTTAATTGTCATATCTAAAAAATGGATTATTAACAAAATCCCCTCCTTTAAACTTGTAGTAAAAATCTAATTGTTAGGGTCTACCTGTATTTTGCGGTCACTCACCTGAAATAATTTCTATAGAGGTTAACTTTCTATAACAATGATGATAAGAAATGTTTACCTCCTAAATGGGATTAAAACTTAATTTTTACCGATGTGACTTCTCTCGAGAGCCGCCATTGCATTCGATCTGAATAACATTAGCTGCTAACGGAAATCGAGCTCGGGTCTCCAACACTAAAGGTAGAAATGCTAAGCGTTTAACCATGCGGGAGCGAAAAAATTTGGTACCGGTATATTATATAAAAATTAGCTATATTAAAAAATTAGGTATTATAAAGATATATCTAATATTTCAAATTCAATAAAAACAAAACTGGTTTCTTCCGTTGCAATTGGAATTATAGTTTTAGCTTTGCTTTACAGTTTCTATATAACCCTTGTATATTTAAATGAAAGGAGGGGCGCAAGTAAAAGAAAAGGAGAAAACTTTTCACTGTTGAGCTACTTCCTTCCTCTCTCTCCTATTCTTTCTTCCTCTTTCGTTTTTGACCGCTTTAGTTAGAATGTGATCAACAAAAGATTCGAAGAACAAGAAGACCGTTACCGGAAGTAGGCCACAGCGAGAGCCGAAGAAAGTTAAAACAGGCGAGAAAACTGACCTACACTGACTGCAAGCAGTGTAATCGAATGGAAAAGAAAAACTTTAGTATAACGAACGACTACTCAATCAAAAAAAGGCGTTGCATAGAACTCTGCAAGCAAACTCTGTTTTAGTTTTTGACAAATGGAGAAAGAAAAGATTTCAACCGAACTGGAGGTGGAGTAGCTAAGAAAGACTGGACTGAACGAAGAAGCCGGATCCTGTCCTCCTGCCTTGACATTGCATTATATTTGCCGGGACAAGTAAACATAACGGACGGAAGTAGGTGTTGCGGCGGCGAAAGTTGATCTCCAAACAAGATCACCCAACTGAGATGAAAGTGGTTCGATTCTTATCTCTCTTCTTTCTCTTTCTGTTTCGTTCTTTCTTCAGTTTGCTTGTGCCTCGAAGCACAAACGGAATTGCAACTTGTAGTATATGGTTTTTAAAAAGACACACACGTGATTCTCTCATACTCATCGGAGAGAGATGCATGAATGACTTGGTAGGTCGATTACCCCTAGCGCAGAGTTTTGTTGTGGATTATTAACAATTTATGGATTATTTTGCAGTGGTTTATTAACAATTTATGGATTATTTTGCAGAAACATGCTGATTATGCTAATAATACGTATGCAGTAGATGAATCTGAAATTGTAAAGTCTACATACGATATTACAAATAGTATGTGCGTAAGGAGTATGTGTGTCATTCTGAGAAAAGGACAAAGAACAATCTGCTAATTAACCGTTAATTCTGCTACATTATCGTAACAATTTATCCCAGCAAAACAAATAATAATAATAAACAGTCAATTATTATTATTGGCATCGAATGACATACTTCTAAGCGTCACCAAGCTTGATTTTCTAATAATAATAATAATAATAATAATAATAATAATAATAATAATAATAATAATAATAATAATAATAATAATAATAATAATAAATCTCAATGAGAATGACAATTTTCCATCAAGGATATTGCTTTATTCAGCTCGATATATATAATATATCAACTAATAGCCTACATCCTATACTTAACAATATTTTAGCTAATCAGAAATTAAAATTTAAGAGTTCATGAGAATTTTAGGCTATTGCCATTCACCATACTGTGTGTATTGTCGTTTTGCTAGTATCATAATAAAGAGCTTCATGAAATGAAAATGAAATGAAATATTCCAGTTTATCGTCCTACGTTTATGACCTTTAAGCTAACGGAGACCGGATGATAAAGACAAGTGAATGATGCTGGAAGAATTGGTGGAATGATAATGTGGTAGGAAATGGGAGTAGCCCCGAGAAATCCTGCGGACACACTGTTGTCCACCAAAAACTTAGTTAGCCAGGGTTCGAACCAGGGAACCCACACACTAGAGGTAAGCGCTTTACGAAAAGCTTCATAAGAATGTATTTTAGTATCAGTTTCATCTCAGTAAGTGACATCTCGAGCACACATTTTTTTTTTTAGATTTATAAATTAAACTATTTTCCTCAATTTTTTTTTCAAAAAGTGCGCATGAGGTTTTAGACTTACCCTTATCATTTTGTTTACGTTCCCATATCAATAAGATATATCGATTTCTGTTTGTATCGTGTTTTTGGACTTTTTTATTTTTTTGTTAAACGCAAATGATAGTGTAGAATTAAAATTCAAAAAGACATGTTCAGAGATGAGACATACACAAATTGATAGATTTCATTGATATGGGCATGCAGACATAATGATATGAGTAAGTTCAATAACTCATGTGTAGTTTTCGAGAAAATCAATATTGTTTGCATTATTCTAAAAATTAATGCTGTACGACAACCACGCCATCTATTAAGGTGAATCGCGTTCTGAAGTACACTCTCATCAAGCTCTTTCAGTATTACATTAGCTAGACTACCGTACGTAGCATAATTAGTGAGATATAACCAGAAAATTACTATTAACTCTAAAATGTTACCACAAAATTACTATTAACTCTAAAATGTTACCACAAAATTACTATTAACTCTAAAATGTTACTACAAAATTACTATTAACTCAAATGTTACCACAAAATTACTATTAACTCTAAAATGTTACCATAAAATTACTATTAATTCTAAAATGTTACCACAAAATTACTATTAACCCTAAAATGTTAGTTTTTGTGTTACTATAATATTGTCCAAAGGTGATATATATAGAAATCGATATATTATATCAAAGTGACTAAAATTATGTGCTTAACATTAAATTCTATGAGTAGTAGTAAATGGAGAAAAACATGATTTTATTACACAAGAAAGTACAATGTCATTCGTTGCCAATAATATTAGCCAGTTTTTTTTCTGCTGAAGCAGATAGTGTCTATTGTTGTTCGTCTTTTACGCACAAGTGTCTCACATACCCTTAATAGACGCATACAGGTAGTCCTAACGCAGTAGTAAATAAATTAAAATGAAATGATTTTTTTTTTCAGTTTAATGTCCCACGATTATGTCTTTTATTGTAACGGAGACGGACGAATAAGGCAAGTAATGATGATGGAAGAATTGGTGAAATGACAATGTGGAAGGAAATAAGAAAACACATGGACACGATGTTGTCCACCACAAACTTCCATGTCCGGGGATCGAACCAGAACCCCATGCACCAGAGATAAGTCAACACAGTAGTGTCATTTCAGATTTTGGCAGGGAGAGGAGCAAGATTATCCATCAACATAAAGAGTTCCACGTTTCTTGTTAGTATATTAGGATACAATTTATTAAAAAGCATGTGCTTCTCAAACGCAGGTATGAGAGCAATTGTCCTCTGCCTTCCCCAAATTACGCTCCTGTCTTATCAATTACACACACACTATTTGTAACTAATTAAAATATCAAGGAAATAAAAATAAGATAAAATAAAATCTTTGAGTTTTACGTCCCACGCTTATGCCGATTAGGCTAAAGGAGACGGTGATGATGAAGAATGAATAAAATGGTGGAATGAAGAACATGGGATGAAACGGGAGAACCCCAAGGAAACCCACGCACACGGTGTTTGTCCACCACAAAGTCCACACAGCGCGAGCTGGGATCGAACTAGGGACCCCATACACCAGAGGTGAACGCTCTACCACTGAACCACCGCGGCCCCTCAATGACGAAAATTTAGGCTGAATCGAGTTAAAAGAAGAAAAACTATAATAAATTGTTTCGCCTTGTCTATAAAAATCTATTGATAAACACAGTGATTATAAGATAATTGTTTACTGCATCACCCGTAAGTAGCTAAGTACAAATCATCCAAGCATTACAGCCAAAACATGAAACATTTCCTGTCACACAAACTGTACCCACGATGCTTAATTTGTGCGTGTTGCGTATGATGAAAGACGTAATAATGTTAGTAGCAATGTTATACGTAACGATTACGTAAATCCAGTAAAGTATTCAATTGCGATGGAACAATCCGAAAGGAATAAAAATTAATTTATTAGAATGAATTGGATCATCATATTGTAGGGAAAAACATATGCAGTATTACTCTTTTTTCTTAGATATGTTCCAGAAATGCCAAAAATGCCAGAAATGGAACTGATTATAACATGTTTCAGAGATGATGGTTCAACTCATTAATTCTGTTATAATATAACTGGGAATTGCACAAATATAAACAGCCATAATCTTAAATGGACCTCATTTGAAGTTTGTATTTCAATTGAACAGGGTACAATCAATAAACACTTCAAAGATGCCATTGATGAGTTCAGTGAATAAAAAAAAAATAATCTAAATTTTCGTCTTACAGTTATGTCCTAAGTCATGTTTTAAGGAAACAAATGGATAATGAAGGTGACCTATTATGGAAGGATTTGTAGTATGAAAATGTGGGAGAACGATAGTCTTCGGAACTAGATCACCAAATATTTCAGCAGGTGCAATGTTAATGCCGTAATTGTGTGTATGATCATGCATAACTTCTACATAAGTGCACCGATTTTAATTATTACCTTCTATCTGAAGGAATGTACTTCTGCCGTGGCTTCCTGAAAGAATGTAGTCCCATTAGGATCTAATCAGGCACGTAGCCAGGATTTCATGAATGGGGGGGGGGTCCGTGACATGAAATACTGTGGTCATCACACAAGGGGTTCGATCATTCTAAACAATTTTACTGGAACATATATTGGTTCATTTTGCCAGGATTTCGTAGCTAGGGGGAGCGTGACATGAAATTATGAGGGCCAAGGAGCTCGATCAATCTAGACTACTTTACTATCAACATATATTGGTTTGTGAGGAAATGTTGGTAAGTATTTTAATAAACTATGAAGAAATCTCGAGTGAAAGAATGAAAAAAAAAGTATTGAAAAAGATTAGACAATATTTACATCCTTCCTCTGTTTATTCAAATATAACAATTTTCCTTTCATTATGACAACTATTGTAAAAAGTACATATTCACTATCAGAAAAAGTATATACTCAATAATTCTTGTAAAATGTTTTGCAATGTCTGCGTTCCTTTTTCTGTTGAATCAAATGTTAACAGAACATTCTTTCCACATGTATTTTTGTTTTTATTATTCCGTCAACTACTGTCTGTTTCAAATGACAGGTTAAAGGAGAAGTAGAAAATTGTTTTTGAAATAACATGTTTGATTCTGCAAGGATGCGATGACGAAAAATTATGATAAAAAAGTCTACTGTTACACAACGGCATTATGCTTTCGGAAGCTTGAAATCTCCCTGACTAGTAACAGAAATTCTGAGAATTCCGTAACTTTTCTAGAAATTTCAAATTCACTGTCTCTTCCAGGATATATCGCTCACCTCGCAACCATGTATTGCAAGTAATACAAATTTCCTCATAAGAAAGAGTAGCCAAAGGCTTGCTGTGTTTTTTTTTTTTTTTAAATTTTTAACGCGATCCTTCTTTTTCTCATTTCTTTTTGTTTCATCCTTCCCTAATTTTTTCATTTCTGGTCTCGAAGGGGAGGGGGTTCGGACCCCCCGGACCCCCTCTTTGGCTACGTGCCTGATCTAATGATAGTATTTCAAGCTAGAACATGAAACTCTTCAATGGATGATGGTGTTAATACCATGATTGAGTGTAACCAGGTTCACGTATAACAGTATATATACTATATATATATATATATATATATATATATATATATATATATATATATATATATATATATATATATATATATATATATATATATATATATATATAATACAGAAACCGAAGAAAAATATTTGTTCACGCATTTTTCATAGGGCGATCCATTTTATAAGAAGTTCAAGCCATACATCAACTATTGAGATAACGAAAAAAGTGGAAAAATAAAAATAAACTTCAAAAAGTACTCACCGATTTAAAAGGGGCTTTTAAAAATGTAGAAATAACTTTTTATATTAAAAAATCAACAGACTTCAAAAATATGTAAGAAAGTTACTTAAAAAGCGCTAAAAGCCTAAAAATCTGTCTATTATAAAAAAATTTAGAAATGTATGCTAAGCCAAGCAAATTAAACCTTAATGTAATTCCCATTCAAACTATAGTTTTATGTTGGACAATAATTTGTTTCACTTGACGTAGGCTTCAATTATTTTAATATTATTGATAAGAATATTTTAGCACTTTTTAAAGTTAATCTTTTCCTTTTTAACGCCTTTTAAATTATCTTATCTTTTAAATGCCTTTTTAAAGTTGGTTATTATGTTATTTCTTTAAAAACAAAATGTATTCTCCATTTTTTCGAAAACTACACATGAGGTCTTACATAACATTCGCGCATATAACTTTATTCAAATAATAGTCTTATTCCTTTCCACAATTCTGTTCTTTTCGTTAAACAACAATAACGTTGTAGAATTTATGTTTCCTTCAAATATAGTTCAGACTGTGTTGATTTTTTAAAAATTTATTGTCATTATATAAATCTTTTATATTGCTTAAATTACATTTGATTATTTAATATATATATATATATATATATATATATATATATATATATATATATATATATATATATATATATATATACAGGGCCGGATTTAAGGGGTGCACTCCCTTCATGTTTCCGTTTGGGCGTTAAGAGAAAGTGGGGTTTTACAAAAGCAATAGTTTAAGTCGATTTTCTGAAGGCTGAAGGAAAAGGATTCACGAAGCAAAGCAATAAAACATTTGTCAAGTACGGAAGAAAACAGAAGCCAGGAAGAGACAAATTTTCCTGTTTATCACTTTCGACTCTCTTTAAAATAACCCCTGTTCTATGTATCAGGTGTAAAGAATATGAGCACATGTCACTTTGAAGAGTTTCAATGAGACTGGTTATTCTTTTAGTTGTGGTGCACCCCCCCCCCCTTTCAGAAAATCCTGGATCTGACCCTGTATGTATATAAAACAGAACCTTATTTCAGGAAGTAAAGGACATTTGAACCGATTTGAACAAGAAACCTAAAATTCGAGTTCAGTTCAAAGAAAATAAAAAAAAGGAAAAGATTTTTTCCATATAAATCAAAGACTAAGAATCAAAGATGATGTAATATGCAAGCGACTCAGCAGACTGATATAGAAATGATTGGTATAAATAATATAGAACAATTTACAAAAATTTCTCTCTCTCTCGTATCGACACTGCATTTTAAGGAAATCCTACTCGAAAATGGAAATTTGCCAAAAACTGCAGGTAAGCCTTCAACAAAAAGCTAACTGCATACAACATAGATAAATAAGTATCTAATGAGCACTAAATTCATATTTGGAAATGACGGGCGACAAGCAAAAAAAAAAAAAAAAAAAAAGTACAAAACTATTTATAATACAAAAACACCTCAGTAGCCCAAATATCCTGTTGACCTCTGTTGTTGATTGTAGAAGACAAGTGGCATAATGAAATGAAACTTTAGTTTAAAGTGCCACAGATAAGCAATTTAGACTAAAGCAAAGGGTAATTAATGAAAGTAAAAGATTGTGAAATTATTATTTTTTTTGTACTCTCCCACCGGTAATTGAACCCGGGATCACAAGGAAGCTCGTGCATAGTGAAAGCTAGAGTACTTTTAATTTTATTCGTTATTTAAATAGTTCGAATAGTTTTGTTGTATTATTCCAATATTCCTTTTCAATATTTAAATAATTGTTTGAGTAATTATCCATTATCTAAATAATTGTTTGATTAATTATTCTTTTTCCGAATAATTATTCGTTATTTGAATAGTCGTCCGAATAAGCAATCTTTTTGCAAATAACGTTCGAACAGTTGTTCGTTATCTCAATAATTCTTCGATAAATTATTCATTACTCGAATAATTGTTGGTCCCTGGTTCGATTCCCGGTGGGGACACTCAGTCGAAAAAATGTAAAAGCTTTTCCAGGCTATCCATCCTGGGTCAGGTTTTCCTCATTCACACGAGGCAAATGCCGGGATGGTACCTAATATAATGGTCCCAGTCCGCTTCCTTCCTTCCCCTTCCCCAGATAGTGTGATCGCCGAGGGACGTCATCCCTCATATGTGACGGACTAACATGGCCATAGACAGGGTCGGATCCAGGATTTTCTGAATGGGGTGCACCATGACTACTAAAATAACCAGTTCCATTGAAACTCTTCAAAGTGACATGTATCAATATTCTTTACACCTGATACATAGAAAGATGGGGGGGGAGGTATTTTAAAAAGTGTCGCAAGTGATATGCAAGAAAAATTGTTCTCTTCTTCTGGCTTCTGTTTTCTTTCCTACTTGACAAACGTTATATTGCTTTGCTTGGTGAATCCTCTTCCTTCAACCTTCAGAAAATCGACTTAAACTATTGCTTTTGCAAAATCCCGCTTTCTTTTAAGCCCCAAACGGAAACATGACCGCAGAAAATTTCGGAAAGTGTCGCTATTTTCAGTGCTAACTTCACATTTTAGATAGTGTATATTTACAACGAAGGAGGGATGCACGTGCACCGGTGCACCCCCCCTAAATCCGGCCCTGGCCATAGATGATGAGAGCCCAGAATTCTAAATCATAACCGTAATTCTAATCGAATAATTACATGTTATCTGAATAAACGTTTGATTTGATTTTGAGTTTCAGCAGCGAGACTGTATGGAACGCGGACCTACAGCTTAACGTGAAATCCAAGCCACATAAGCTCCCGTCGGGAATCGAACCCAGATCACCCACGCCAAAGAGCGTACGCTAACTGCTTAGTCAAGAGGAAACTCCTGAATAAATGTTTCAATAATATTCGTTATCTGAATATTTATCCATTATCCGAGTAATTGTTCTAACAATAATCCGGTATCTGAATAAGCACTCGAACAATTATTCGTTATCCAACTAATTGTTGGAATAGTTATTCGGATAACGAATATTCGAAGAATACATTATTTCAATAATTAATTATTATAACTTTTACAGCTCTACTGAAAACTCATAAGAGTCCCTGGCTTGATGGCAGTCTTTGTAAGTTTGTTATACGAACGTCATTTCTGTGAGATTTCTCGGTTTTATGTTTCTTTCCATATTATCATATCACAGCCTGCACGGCATATCAACAAACATAAAATAAAGAACGCAGATAATAACTTAAATCTTATCTGTGTAGTTGAAGCTCGTCAACACAACTCCTGTCCTCCACGCTGGTCTAGTGGCTACCGCGCACGCCTCTAGTCCACGAAATCCCGGATTCGATTCCCGGTGGGAGAACCTTGAAATTTGAACATAATTACAGTGGTTCGAATTCCAGCTAAAACTCTAGGTTCATGTCCTACATGACAATGGTGCTTAAAGCGATGCTAAACTCGAATTCAAGCAACCAATAGAAACTCTGTCCGGTAATTGCAAATGATGTCTCGTGAAAGAAATGTGTGATTATTTTCTCATTAACACAGTTTTCCGTATATTCGTAGTATTCGTACAAGGATTTTTTTTTTTTTTTTACTATAATGGCCGATCTAAAGGGAATTATTATGTGTTACGCTTAAAGCCAGCTTGAACAACGGACAACACAATGTAATAACTTCCTTATTGACCAATATTACAGCGCAATTACAAGTAAATATTACAAATGTATGATATGTTAATATATTCACGTCTTGGTAGCTTCTGCACGTATTATTATTGAAAATAATATTTAATATGGATTTAGGTATTAATCTACAGCTGTTCTAGCAACTGTAAAAATAAATTAATGCATTCCTCCAAAGGCATATGTGAAATTAATGACACAGCTTCTATAGTGTTTGATATCTTGTTTATAACAGTTAAAAAAAGAAAAGAAGAAAGAAAGAAAGAAAGAAAAGCGCGTTCCGCATCCATTTTCATCTTGTTTGTGTTAATGAGATGTGACTTGTTAAAAAAAGAAAGAAAAAAAGAAACAAGCGGAATTTCAGATCACGTTGCTTTCACTTTTGCCCCAGTCCCTTCAATTTCTTGCAAAGCTCAGCACTAAACCTTGTTTCCTATACGGGAACTTTCTTCACTTTCTCCGTCATATATAAATATACATTTACTGAATAAATGCGTAACTTCAGTGAATTAATGTCAATGAGCATGTCACGAATAAATAAAAAAAAAAAGCTACATACGTGCATGATGATTCTTTTTCTATCATCATCATGACTGATACATATATAATGTTATATTTATACGTGTGCAGCCATAATGAGTATGAAAGTTTTTTTTTTTTTTTAATAATTATAGTCAGTACTTTCTTAATTTGTAACCCAAGTTCAAGAATAAGAGGCTACTTGTATTTAATAAACATGATCTTGTTTCTCTCTCTTAAAGTTTGTATAGCAAAAGTAATCTTGTCTCACTTTTGTACTATAAATGGTAATGCAAGAAAGTGTCCGTAACACACTGCAAAAAAAAGAAATGGTTAACTTTAGCCTAGATAAGGTTAAATGTAAATTATCTAGCTAGATTACTGTTTTCCACACAATTTTCGTTATTTTTGCAGTTGAAAGTAGAATGAAAAAATAGTAAATTTCAAAAAGTGAGGTTGCAGTAAATAGTGACAATAAATTGAGGCCTTGCAATTTGTGAAGACTATATATATATAAACTGATGTATTTTCCGAAGATTTTCTGCGTTTATCTTTCTATTTTTACAAAATTCCTTCTTTATAATTGAAAATACATCCATTATTAATAGGTTCCCTGCTTATTATATCTGAACTGTATAGAAAAACATGTTTATACATGTTTGAGCACAAAACTTAACAAGTTAAATGTTCAAGGCCTGGCCATAAAGAAAAAATGATATCACACGATACGGGCTGTTGTCCATATCAACATATACATATTTATAAATGTTAGCGTTATAAGACTCACATAATAAGTGAATGAAATGAGCACGGCACATCGATTCTTAGCTCTGTTATTTATGGCATACTTATTTTTTTATTCAAATAATCTAATGTCATTTACCTTTCTGGGGTAACGCTTAAAAATCAATAATAATTTTACTGGGTCTCGAACACGAAACCACGAACACTGAAGTTAAGAAATTATATCGAGCGAGAGTTCGCATAGAGGTAAATGAGTTTATTTTATTTATTTATTTTTAGATTTTTGTTTTGAGTTTTCAAAAACTATTTTTCTTGCTCTTGTTCTCGTACGAAGTTGTATGGTTAGTGGGCATTTTCCTTCAGGGTGACTTCCGCTGTAGCTAAAACTTCCGGTATTGGCCAGCATCGCGAGGCAAATCAAATAACTAATTCAGTACAGAATGTCAGAGAAATGCTGTGGAAGATAATATAGTAATAACACAAAACGAAAATTAAATTAATCAGGTCGACTATGTAATTTCTCCCTTCGACTATGTAATTTCTCAGGTCGACTATGTATATAAAAGTTTAGAAAGTTTTATTTTAAAATGTAACTTTACATATGGTTAATCTAGTCTTTGCAACGAACTATGTTGAATGACGTTAGTTTCTCAGAGCAATGTTGCAAAATTATAAGCGAAGTACTCCGAAAACATACATGCTAAGTTTATCGCAAAACTGATGACTTCCCGTAATAACTCCTCATACTTTTTATCTGATTGCAATGAAACTTCGAGCACGTATGATGATATGCTACTATTTTATTATTATTATTATTATTATTTTTAATTTGGAGATAACCAAATAAACAATATAGTATGAAGGGTAGAGGAAAACAAAGAACTTGATCGAGATTTTGCAAATAAAAGTTTTGCACACTCCGGCAATCCGAAGTTAGCTGCAGGTGGCATATGGAGAGAATGCAATTAACACTAGTAATATTAGTAGACGGATGAAGTAGTTCCTGGAAGGAAAATCTAGGTAACTGATAAACATCGAAGTGGCAGACTCGCAGTCAGTCAAGTTGAGAACCGGGATAAGCACAGAAGGTAATAGTGATTATGAACTGAGACAGAGAGTGTATCATCTGTACGGATTTCTTGAAACATGATAAAACAGTAAATAGTGTTCAGTGTTTGTAGACTTTTAAAAAATTGAGAAAAGGTCTTCTACAAGAAAGAAAACACAATGGTGTTGTTCGCCACTACAATAACGCCCTTCCCCAATGGAAATGTAACAGCTCATTGTTGATTGGTTCTTTGATTTTGACTTAAGCGTCCCGTTTAGCATCGAGGCTATATGAGATGTAGTGGAATCCGAACCACATGATCTCTCACCGCACAGGCCACTGTTAAAATAGGGTGATCTGTAAGTCCATTATACTCCTGATTTTGCCCCATCTTACTTCCGCTGGTTAACTCCTTCTGAAGACAACCATCGTCAATAGCATTTCAAAATATGAAACACATTATAATTGCAGTGAATGAATGGGTCAAAAAAACAACGTCCGATTTTTTTTCTTTTCTTTTAGAGAAGCGGGCTTCAGTATTGGATTCAACACAAACTTCTCCTTCATACAATTTAAGGAGTTCAGTTTACCAACCACAACTACCCTGTCTATCTGCGTGTCTATCCGTCCGGGAGACAAAGAATTTCAGGAACTACCCAATGGATCACCATCAATTTTGGCCAGGTTGTAGAGAATCAGAAGTTAGGAATCTAGTCCACTGATGGAGGTCATCCATCCAGTTGATCCGAAGATCCGGTTTCCCATGTATTCCTATAGGGAGTTTTTATACATGAATTGCCCCTTGATGATATGCAACCCAAATGTACTTAAAGATCAGGTGGGTTGTACACCATTCAGTTACAATATTCCTTCACACGTTGTACGTAACACTGCTACTTGTTTCTGCAGCACTGGCGGCATTACTTTCGGGATGATCTTTGTAATAAACATGAAGTTTGTAAAAACTAGGAAGCTAAGTTTTATTTTCTTAAAACTATTAAAAAACTCATACTAAAGGTCCATAACACTCTAGTGATTTCAGCTATTCCAATGTATCCTGTATTAAGACAACGAAACCTTAAAGAAAATTATAGCAGCAAAGAGTGAACTTTGAACATGGGGTTTAACAATATTTCGTTGACAATGATAATACAAAATTTTATAAAAGTGTTCAAACTAGAAACACATATATTTAACACGTGTATCGAAAGATGATATAATTAAACCCTTAGAGACAGGTGTGGCACACAAAGACACATGCGATCATTCCGTTAAAGTTGGATGTGGTTTATATAAACATGTGGACGGATAGGAGAGGTGTGGTTTATAAGGCATATTTGCATTTAATTTGTCAATTAAATCATTCATTTCTCAATCATAAGCTTGAATGCCTTTTAGGAAGTCAATTTTTTCCTCTGTAGAAAGTCGTCCCTAAAAGAAATCCTTTAGAGACGAACGTGACATATAAACACATGGTCGGTCATTGTATTGAGGACGGGAGTGGTATATAAACACAAAATACACGCACTCAACCGTTGATAGAAGAATTAAATTCAAGTTTTGATGATACTCTAATGTAAGTGCATCCCTTTCACCTATTCTGGGCTAGACATTGGGTTTATCACAAACGTTATATGGAATAGAAGTTTGGATAGTTTTCCATTGTTGTTTTCATATATTTATAAACACTTGGCATTTAAGAATTGGGACTATCTCTTTTTAAAAAGAATCATATAAGTATTCTAAAATAAGATAGTTTTAATTAGATTTTTAAAAGTTGTGATGATCAAAGTTCAACCATACTTGAACCTACTAAAAAAAAATGTTAATCATAATATAAACTAAATATGACATTTAAGTTGAAATTAATTTTAAAAAATATTTGTACTTACAGAGACATGAACGTTGCCATCTTTTTCTCGATTAAAACCACAGCATCTGATGGTTGTTGAATCATAACGTCACAGAAAATCTTCTTGGCACAAGGAGTCTCTTTCCAGCCGTCGTCACCGTAGCGTTTGAGATGTGCCATCAAGACATCCTGGTTCACTTCCAGACTATGCAGAATGTTTTGAAGATATTGTTGTTCCTTGACATCGGGATCCACGGATCTTCTACGTCGTGTATGTTCATCCTCTGAATCTATGGCCTCAATTGTGGTAGCACTTCTTTTTTTAGCATCCTCATCTAAATATCTTCCGACAGCGACAGCCCCGAGTCCTAAAGCTGCTCCTCCTGCCACAAGTCCCAAAGCTGGGATAACCAAAGAAGTGGTACCAGCAAGGGTTCCTACTTTTTCTGTTGCTTCGGTATCCAGTCCGCGGGAGAAACCAAGATTATGAGAGATTTTTTTCGATGCTTCCATGATAGGTTGCACAACAGGTCGCGTAAAATCACTCATACGGTCAATGCTACTCTGGAAATGCTCTCGGATTTTATCCCCAATGCGTTCCCAGAACGGTTTTTGTTTTTGATAGTACAATGACTCCTGTTGTCTTACAGGAAGTGGCTTCTTCAAAACATATTTATTTGGGTAACCGTAATCTCCGTAATTTGACGCGTAAGAAGAATGCGACGGAAGACTGTACCCGTTGGCTGTAGTCATTTTATAATTATAAGCTGGTTTTCCCTGTCCATAAGAAGCATAAGTGTAGGGGTAGCGCTTGTACTTAGTAGTGTATGCGTCCATTGCTTGCTGATATAAATGTGAAAGAGTTTTTTTCGGTTTTTGTGGCTTCATTGGGAGAACACTTGCAGTTGATAACTGTGGCGTGGCTGCAGCTGGTTCATAGCCGTAAGGATTTCTATCATCGTGTACATTCTGAGGATTATCTCTAACAAAGAAGACTGGTTTGTGTGTCGATACGTAGGAAGGTGAAGGAGTTCTCACAGTTTGTGGACCGTAGTCCGGATGAAGGTATTGCATTACGGGTGCTCGCACTCCTTCAGTTACTGATGCAACTTGTTGGGAAGCACTGTAAGGGTACGAACTGACAGGAAAGAAGCCACGAACAGATTGTGTTGAATTAGTTAATTGGTCAGGAAATAAGATACGGGCCTGAATTTGTTCGGTTTGAGTCGGTGGCTCATCGTTGTTAGATCTTGCACTACGCTCGCTAGTCAGCTCACGAACGCCACTAGTAACGATTTGCTCGAGTGGTAACGGGATAAGGGAGTCCTTCTTGGGGAAGAGTTTTCCGTTAATAACTCTAGCGTTTCTCCACACTTGTCTGTCTGACTCATCGTCAGGCATTCGGATACCTTCAATAATTGGAATTCCATCGGCACCTATCTCTAACTTGCGAGAATGTTTTCTGTTGACACTAACACCATACTGATCTTTCACTAACAAGGGAGTGGATGTGACATACACTGGCGAAGGAACTTTGGCCTTACTTCGACGAATGACGTCATCTTGTTTGGTCGACTTATCTTTCACAATGATTGAAGAAGGAAGTACCAACTTTAACCTTGATATGTCTTGCTGCTCTTTGAGGGCTTTGGCAACTTTTAAGGCAATTTCTGTCATGTTAACATCAGGAGGTGGTTCCGCTTCTTGATTGGCAGCTACAAAGGCCGCGAACAATGTCAGGAACACAAGATGTCCCCACATTGTCAACTGGTTCTGCAAATATACAAAAAGAGTACTTATTAAATAAATAAATAAATAAAAAAATTCTCTTAACTAAACGCTAACTTAAGACTAAGATTTCGGCAATATACTCTCAAGATTAGTAGCTTATTTATAATAAGTGATGTTAAAGATTAGAGCTGCGTCTGGCAAAAGTGAGGCTCCTATAAGGTACCATAATATTTAACGTATATATGTAACAACTTTTGATAATTACCCGTTCAATATAGCTAAAGAAGTACAATATATATTGTTCTATTATATTTGTAAGTAATAAAATGTGAGTGAGTACGCTTGGTAAATTGTTTTGCACATACAGTATATAAGACAGACAGTGATATAGGATTAATCTCCTAATTTTTATCTTCTTTTACGAATGTGAGAAATAAATCGTTAGATACATTTTATTTTCTTCACACTTAGAAGTAAGTTATGATCACATCTAACAAGATTTAGTCGTCAAATCAAATCTATCCAATCTATGAATACTTCTAGTCAAAAAAAATGTTTGGTATTTCTTTACTTTTATGATATTTTAAACATCTGTTTCTTTACAATGTAACGTTATCTTTCAGTTTTACGTCTCATAGTTATACCGTGTAGGCTAAAAGAGACGGTAATGAAGAGAATGGATGAAGTGGTGGAATGAAGAAAGTGGGAGGAAACGGGAACATACCAAGAAAACCTCCGCACACCGAGTTTATCCACCACAAAGCCTACTTGAGGCAAGAGCTGAAATCGAACCAGGGATTCCATGCACCAGAGGTGAACGCTTTATCATTAAGCCACCACAGTACTATCTGCTTCTTTGCCTCACAATGATAAACAAACACATTAAGAAACTGAAAACAATTTTTGAGAAAATAAGCGATACCATGGAATAAAAATAAAATATTATCAACAAATCATATCTTTATCATGTCTGTTAGAAACACTACATAGCTATTGTTAAATCAATTGATTCCAACATTCAAACCGATACTTTGGGATTTTAATCCTCATTATCTTAATATTTCCAAAGATCAAATGGAAACTTAGATAAATTAATATGTAGAATAATTTTATAATCTTATTCCTTATAAATTTTCAGTGTGTATTTTTCCTTGTATTCATGGCATTTACGGCTGTAGATGATGTCTCGTATTCCTTCTTGTATTAGTAGTTTTGTTGAGACTTATACTGAATGTTTAGTATTTATTTCGCCTTGCATTGGTGAGTTTTACCTCTGTAGTTGAGATTTACATTGATCATTTAGTATTCATCCATTATTATATATTTAACCGCTTTTTAAAGATTTACAGCTAACTTTTCAGTATTTATCTCTTCTTGTATTGGTGGCTTTTACCGCTTTAGTTGAGATCTATACTGAACTTTCAGTATTTATCTTTTCTTGCGTTGACGGGTTTTATAAATGTAGTTGAAATCTATACTGAATTTTCAGCATTTATTTCTTATTCTATTTTTGGCTTTTACTACTGTAGTTTGGATGTACAGCTTGCTTTTTCTACTGGATCAAGAAGTGAATGCAAACGTGAAACATCCTCATTAACAACAGCCTAGTGAAGAAATTTTACTATGCATTGCAATCAACTACAACAGTCTCGTTTTCTTTCTTTCTTAGGAGATGAAAAGTGTTTCTTTCATTAAACATTTTCTATTCATTTCAAAAGGGAGGAAAAGTAACATCAAACAAGGTAAGAAAACGATAAATAAAAATTCGTTTGAGATTGAGTAGTTTATTTTTTCTGACACATAGATAACCGTCATTTCCTCGTAACTTAGAGAACGAGTAAGTTCTTTATGCATTTGCTGGTAAATAAGTTTCTCTCCTTTACTTTCAACCACTTGGAACTGGAAAATTAAGTCTAGTTTTTTGCTTTTATTCTGACAAATTATATTGTTACTCTTGACAGTTAAATTATCACAAAAAATAAGAGAGAATTCAGTGCTTGGAAAAAACAAAATCTTAAGAAGAAGAAAGGGAAAATTTATTCAATAAGTTTCTCTTAACATCAGGTCATCTGTGTCACTTTCACGCTTTCTGGACAAAATCTTCATAATATCTTCTACAGTTTGTCTGTTCCAATCAACATAAATTTGCAAACGTAAAAGATCTTACTGTGCTTTTCCACCTGTGACTCTGTTAAACTGAAAATTCAACGATTCAACGTTGGCTACATTTCAAAAATACAGAAACTATATGTCATATTAATTTGGGAACACGTTTGACGGACTTCTGAGCACACAAATAATTATCTTGAGTGCTTGAACTCAATTAAAAAAACTTAACTGTAGCGTCAACAGCCGATAGCGCAGTACTAGACAACCTACTTGGCGCCGTCTGTATGTACTTTGTTTACAAATATAATGGATTTGATTATTAGAATGAAATCGACTGGCAACCCTTAGCTTATAAGATGATTTTGTGCCACTCTTCACGATTACGAGATAAATCAGCAATAATAAATAATACCGTAGCAAACACCACCAAAATCGAGTTGTGACAAACGACACGTGGCAAACTGCACATAATTAGGTAAATTCTTACGGAAGTGTTATTTTTAAAAGCATTAAATTCAGAAAATTTTTGGGAACTTTTTTGTTTATACTCTCTTCAATTTACTTATACCTTCAGGAACCATTTACATAAGCAATGGAGCCCTGGAACCACTCTTTCAAAATTCCAGAACTCATTAACTCGTTTCCTTGGAAGAAAACTCACTGGCTATGCCCTTCAACCAAAATTCTGGTTATAGTATTACTACACACAATTTAGAGAAGTGAAGAAGGTAACTACCACTAAAGCAACCACGTTTCAAAAAAGCTCCCTCGTGGTTTAGTGGTTGACGTTTTCGTCTTTGGTGCGAGAAAGCTGGGTTCGATCCCCAGATTAATTATGGTTCGAATCTCATATTAAACTGTAGGACAACGCCTCCTCTAACATTTCAAGAAGGTAAACTACAATGAAGAAAAAAAGCTATGAAGCTTAAGATAATTCTGATTATAAGAAGCCAACCTACATTTATTTATTAAATTTCATTCTTAGGGAATGATTGGTTCTCGTACACCACATACAAGATAGATATTGACTACCTACAATATAGCCTATACAATTGAAGATCTGATCCCCTTGACTGATTAAATATGATTTTAGTTCAGTTCGAGAAATGATTCACACGCGTACTTTCTAATGCTTCTTAAGGAGTTTGGTTTACCAAAACCCCTTTATCTATTTATCGTATCTGTCCGTCTGTCCATCCGAGAGGCAAAAAAAATCTCAAGAACTACTTGATGGATTATCATCAGTTTTGGCCAGAATATAGAGGATCAAAAGTCAGGAATCGAGATCATTGACGGAAGCGAGATTCAAGCAGGAAGTCGTGGAAATCAATCATTTCCGGTTTTAACGTTGATCACTATGGAGTAAAAATGGTAAGAGATACCGAGAAGCAGTTTCCTGCAAATCGATTAAACGTCCCAAGAATACTTTTCATATCCAACCCTAATCCTCTAGTAAAACCGAAAGTGATCGAAATTCACTATAACTTCCGGTTTGAATATTGATCTACAAACAGCAAAAACGCTAAGAAATAGCGAGAAGCGTATTTTTTTCCGGAATCGACTTAGCGTTCCAAAGATACTTAACATATTTCCACTTAACTCTATTCAAACCGGAAGTGACAGAAATCAATCACTTCCGGTTTTAGTGTTGATCACTATAGAGTAAAAAGCGGTAATAGATAGCAAGAAGCTACCTTTTGCAATCAATTAAGTGTCTATATCATATATTTAATCTCGTCTCTAGTCTCTATTTACTAAAACCAAAATTGGTAGATCTAGCACCACTTCCAGTTTCAGTATTAATTGAGAAAATATGCTATACAAAGCAAACTCCTTTACGCAGGGGTGCTCACAAAGGGGGGCTATGACGCAAACTGCGTCATTGAAATATTTGGGGGGGTAAAAATTTATATAAATATGTTTGATGGGATGTAAAAATTAATCAAAAAGATTTTTTTCATGGAAGAACACCTACGGATAGACAATTGGGGGGTGCGTCATGGACATAAGGGTGGGAAACCACTGCTTTACGTAGTGTATATGTGGCAATGCTAGATATGATACAACGATGTGATTTCTTATTGAATTGACAAGCAAAACTTTAGTAATCGTAAAATCAAAACACTTTACTTTCCATAAGTTAATGAAAATGTTACATTAAGTCGCACAATACTATAATGCATTAAAATATCCGTCACAATGGGATCTCCTTATTGTCTATTCCATCTTTCAACTTCTATCTCGTTCCCCAAAATATTTTGCAAAATACTTTGAAATTTGTTTATTAATAGAAAAATAAAATAGTTTACAAACAAATTACAAATAGGGTTGGTAGTAGTGATGTTTTTTACTTCTAATAACATTCCCTTAGCGGAATCATGTCCCTTACGTGCAATTAACTACAAATATATAGCAGTGGCGGATCCAGGGGGGCGATCGGGGCGATTCCCCCCAGAAGAGGAAACTTTCTTATTTTATATATATAAATAAAACCAATCCCAGAGTTTGGACCTCTTAAAAGTAGCAGTATTCCAAACCAACCGCCCGCCCTCAGAAGTCCGTCTTGGATCCGCCTCTGATATATAGGTACTATATATAATTGTCCAGCCAAAATTGTTCAGTTCTTCATATAATTGTAAACAAAAAATTGACATTTTTTAAAAACACTAAATAATTACTTTAATTTAAAAAAATAGTCTCTGTAATTTATATTTTATATTTTACAGGCAAGAGGGGGAATTCGTTCATTATTTAGGTAAAATAAAAGATAAGAATATATTAACTTTCATTTAGATTTCGTACAATATATTTTATGCTTTAAAAAAGTCAGAAAAGAAAAACTATTGAACTTATTTTGTACCGACATAAAAATGAATCATATTTACAAATATGTTTTTATCTTTTCTTTCAAAGCAGTTCATTGAGGCTCAAAGATGGATTGAATATTTTTTAGTATACAATAACTAATTTTGAGTTGATTTTGAATTTAACGTCCTTTCAGTAGCGAGATTATATTAGACAGGACCTACTGATTAACGTGGAATCCGAACCATATGAGCTCCTGCCAGGAATCGAACCCGAGTCTCCCATGCCAAAGGCGCGTACTCTAACCGCTTAACCACGAAGGAGCTCAATAACTAATGTTGTAAAAATTAAATATACATATATGAACAATATGTATAATATGTGTATGTTACTTGAACACATGAACAGATTCATATTTCATGAGTTTTTCAGATTTTTTTTTAACTTTAAAATAGGGGCTACACCAGATGGGAACATTTAGGGTATTTTTTTGTAACTTCGCATTAGAAATCATGGGGATTTATATATGATATAGTAGCAAATGAACAATTTCAATCAAATGACTTAATAGGCTACATTTATTTAACATATCCTATCTTGACTGTAAAATATTTATTTATATTACCACTTATAGGTTTGTATCAAACATTTGTTTTAAACTTTAAGGAAATATTAACAGAATACATGTTTTTCTTTCTTTTTTTCTTTTTTTTTTAAGTGAAGATGATCTCTAAACTTCCTGAGTGTGATAGAAATTACTGAGGGATTATGTGTTAGTAAAATGCTTAAGGCCAATATTTGTTTCCTACTTCTTATCCAGGAAGAAACAGAGAAATTTCGAAACGTGACAAGAATAATCTACATTTGTTAGAGAATTCATTAATGACTACAACTAAACAAAATGAACACAAAACTAAATAAATAATTATAACAGGTACAATCTACGAAATACAACTTTTCATGAAGATGTGAAAAGCAAATAGAGAGAAATTGTAATGGAAGGTAATTTTCCAAGGCAGGTTTTTATCACATCAACAGTGAGTTTCCTAAATGTACAACATAGTATGTTATGGTTATAGAATGATGGGAATCTTTCATGGATTGTTAGTGTAATTATAGTAGGTTTTATGGTTGCTACCACTTCATGTTCTCTCGGAACTGTGTCACTTTTGGCGGAGTTATGAGTTGCCTCAGGAACTCGGTATACTTTTATGCATGTCATTGATGTGAAGATGATATCTCAAAGATTTTTTTTTATTACATAGTTACTCAAATATTAGAGCAATCTGCGTCTTTCTCCAAGTTTGCAAGATCTAAAGGAAGATGTTACAATTACTATTACAGAAGATATACAGAAGAGATACTTAAGTAGATCAAATACTATGTCTTATCGATGGAATCTCAAATCAAGTATAGAACATTTTTTAAATTTTTAATGCTTATTTTGCATCTGGCGCCATACTAAACAGAACGCCAACTTCTCCGTAGCCTAGTAGTTAAGATACATTTTTATATGCTAGTGGTCCCTAATATTATTCATGGTTGATGTTTTATGTCAAACTCCAGTTATATTTTCATATACAACCTTGGTGATGAGAAAAGGGTACATATTATAAATAGAATGAAACATAATTATTACAGTGTTTTATCCTATCTTAAGTAGGTATATAGGCTTATGTATTTTCTCAATATTATTTGATCTTTATATTAACCTGTAAACTAATTTTATGAGAATGAAAATGCGTAAGGATCTATCGTTATTTAATACATATTTCAGATTGTCAAGTAATAAAGACAATTTTAATCTGAGAATTATCTACAGAAATACTTCTGGTACTAGTATGGGAAAATATCCGTAAATATCGATGTAAATGTCTATTCAGTTTTGAAGAAACGTCAATTACTCGAATATATGTACAAAGTAAGATACTAAAATATACATAATTTATTATTCAGAATGTTTCATTTAGATTTCAAGTTATTGTTCTGATAATCAAAATTACAATCGGAATATTGGGTGTGAAATTGGTATGTTTTCCGCACTTAATATTCTGGCTATACCATGAATTTCCGTATGGTTTTCTTTCCATTATTTTAATATTTACTTATTACGTTTTATTATGATACGAGATTATGTATAAGATTATGATCTGATATTTTTTTTCATATGAGCGGGAAACATAGGTTGAGACATATTTTATGTTTATTTTTATTCAGATATTTTCCTTTACCTTCTTTATCTCTGTTGTATCTAAAATTTCTTCTGTCTCTGATTTATATAAGGAAAAATTACATTTTTCTCTTTTATTTTACAATTTATATATAAATACTTAAGCTTTACATCCCACGTTATGCTGGCTAGGCTAAAGGAAACGGTGTTGATTAGAATTAATGAATGATTAATCAGAAATAGTGTCTAATGAAGCTAAGTGGATACTTGGCAAAACTGCCATACGTTAATATTTATAATAAACGTATTATTTTGCTCAGCGAAAAGTTTAGTTTGAATTTAAATTTACTAAAGCAAAGCTTGTACTGTATAATGGAAAATGTTACACAGTATTATGTATAATTTATAACACTCTCGCACAAGTCCTACTGTTTGGAGTTAATATCAGTCAAGAATGAGGAAGTGAATAACTTATACCTCCCCCCTTTTCATATTTGAAAAAAATAATAATAAATTTTCGTAAAAGTTCTCCAATTTTTATGAAATATAATGAAATTGGTAAAGTTAAGGTAATAAAAATTACCAATAATAATAATAATAATAATAATAATAATAATAATAATAATAATA
Source organism: Thermobia domestica (assembly GCF_964235325.1). Taxonomy (NCBI): domain Eukaryota; kingdom Metazoa; phylum Arthropoda; class Insecta; order Zygentoma; family Lepismatidae; genus Thermobia; species Thermobia domestica. The sequence goes on from NC_137462.1 coordinate 160,069,047, forward strand.
ATAATAATAATAATAATAATAATAATAATAATAATATCACTTGCTTCTACTATGCACCACATCACCAAAGCACAAAAGACTTTGTATCTCTTAGGTAAAATAGAAAACAATTAAAATATGTGCTTGAAAAGTACATGCGAGTTAATAAGACCAAACAAATGTAATCTAACTAACTAACTGTATAGCCTATGGAATCCGGAGGTTTAATTCCGCGTTCACAAAAGATCTCCGCTGACTTCTGTTCTTAGCCAACTGGATCAAGTTTCTATTTTGTACTCCTATTTCTGCGAGATACATCTTAATATTGTCCTCCCATCTGCGTCTAGGTCTTCCTTTCCAATTGGATTTCCAGTTAAAATTTTGAAAGCGTTCCTACTTTCTTCCATTCTGGCTACATGACCTATTCACCTAAGCTTCCTAGATTTAATGGTCCTAACACTGTTTGGTGAACGGTATAAATTATACAGTTCCTCGTTATACGGTTTCTGCCATTCCCCGTTCTCGTTCCTCTTGGGCCCGAATATTCATCTATATTCGGACATGTAACAAATGTAATGTACATTTTAATATAAAATTTATACCTATTAAAATTTATACAAGTAATAATATTTGTTTATGGCCTCTGAAAAAGTCATGGTTACAATATCACTTGATTATTGCCTGTGAAATGATTTATTTAAAACTTAATAGGGTCTATTTGTGTTCAAAAAGAAATGAAATTTAATTGAACTGTTGGAAACAAATTATATTTCTTGAACTCCTAAAAATTACTTAACATTCATCAACTATAAATGAGTTATATTATCATTCCAGTTTATTAAGAGAAATTTATTTTTCTCTGCATAGTTTTATAATTTGGTTTAAGTTCAAATTCCTAATAATTCCATATTCAACAGACATAATTGCCAAACTATTCAAACGTTCTTGCTGAGGTGATGATTTCAAATAACTTTTAATCTGTTGGACTCAGAAAAAAAAACTACTTTCTCCATATGCAACAGTCACGGAAATTGTGTTCTTGTGTACTTGACAATCGAGAATAGATTACACTCTAGCGTGGGGCCCGATTGGAAGCAATGGATCCAATCGGCTTAAGACCGGCTGACTGTAAGTGTAATAACACTGAATGAATAACCCCATTATTTTATTAGCGAAAATACCTGTGTGGTACGTTTGTAAATGGTTGCGGTGTTGTTACATCTGTTGTGTTCTAAATAACTATAAAAGAACATTTGTAACGGTTGTAAGACAAAAGCGCTCAAGGTAGACATAGTATTTATTGAAATTATTACACACATTTTTTTTCTCTTTGACGGGAAGTGAATTGAGACCAGGAAAAGGCTCTTAAGTAAAAAAAAAAAATCAATAACCTCATATTTCATAATCACCCAATAAAACCATCTTTTGTATGAGTCAAACCAGTATCGGGTACAGCACAGAATTTCTGCGGCTACGAAACTTTCTCCAAAGGTAGTAGTTAAAAAGATGAAAGAAACACAGAGATTGTTTGATGCAAAAGAAAACCAGACAGATTTTTTTTTTCTTAAAGTTTGTGTATGTATATATTGTTTTTGTTATATGATAGACTTTTCAGAGCGTATCGGCCTTTGCAACGCCTACTCTATCCACACGAGGCCGGTGAGAAGTGTTGGAATATTTTCCCTATCAATTGAGTACATTTCTTATAAAAGTAGGACGATGACGAGAAAAGTTCTCAGGGAACAATGAAGAAGACATTCAGGTGACAACTTCTTCCTCTGTCGTTTCACACATTAACTAGTGCAGATGTAACTCTTCAAATATATATACATCTCTTGCTCTTCCTTTTCTTTTTATCGTTCTTGCAATTGCTTCATATGTATATTCTGTATTATAGTGTTTAAAAATATATATCATCTTGACACCTTATAATCATAAGTGTTGAGAAATAAATAATAATACTGTCTATGTATGGATTTTTACAAATGCATGTAATTTTTTTTAAAAAAAATGCTAAGTTGATTCTCACGTAAAATAATTTGTTCTTTAGGTTGAAATTTCATATAAACATGAGAAGAAAAAGCATAAAAACATTCTTATGACAATCATTGTCTCTGCATAAATTTCAATCATTATCTAAGATATGTTTGTTGAGGTTTTAAGAAAGATTTTAATGTGGAAAATGAACATCAGATATACTACTGAAAATCTAACTAATATCTTTTGACACCAAAGAAGGGAACGTGAACCTTTTTTTAGTAAAGCTTTGATTGCTCAGGTACTTAAGTTACTTGAATTTTCCATGGATAATTCACAATGAGATGTGGCCTGTCCAGACTTAAATATTAATCAACATTATGGCTGATTAACATTCAGAAAAATAAAAGTAATATTTCATATATTTATCGCACAGTGTAGTTTTATTCATTGCTAAATTCCCACAATGCTTAAAGGAGACATCATTGTTCAGTGATTGAACATTCACTTCTGGTGTGGGAGGTCACTAGTTCGATTTCAGACCTTGTTAGTTTCTAGTGGACAACACTGTGTACGTGGGTTTTCTCGGAGTTCTCCCGTTTTCTCCCACATTATTAACGTTCCTCCTCCTAAGATCGAAATTAGATTTCTTTAGCCTATGGAACATAGGCCATGGGACATAAACTAGCCATGTTTATTTGTTGAAAGATCTAGATATTGAGCAACTTTATTTGGGGAGGAGTACTACGCTCCAAACAATAAGTTCATGTTGCAACAAGAACGTTTTGTTCGTATTATTTTGTATTTCGCATAAATGGTAGTCAAATAAGGATAATTAAGACAATAAGAGTTTTCTACATTATAGTCCAACAGAAGAAAAACTTAAATATATGGGAAAATGTATCATATGTTCATAAAATGTATCATATGATATGTATCAGATTATCATATATTTATTGTTTATTTAAACCCACATTAAGAGAATTGATTGGATCATTTAGGTTTTGTAATTACCTGGTATTCCAGAAGTAGTGACACACTTGTTGATACACTGATGTTAATGGCCACCAAGTGGACTCCAAATGGAGAATAAGGATTATATACTGTAAAGCACCTGATTTTATATCATTCCTCTGTACGTACAATTTTGTTTCATGTCAGTCTTGTTTGTAATAAAAATGTACTGATATCTCACAAAGTGAGTCACTACTTCTGGTACACCCTGTAGTGTAAATAAGAGAGCGGTACTAGTGTAGTTTATGCGAGGATGCATATGGCTGTAGTGAGAATATAGAAAAAAGGGGAAAATGATATTTTTTTTTAAAAAAACTTGTTATTGAACAAAAAATGACATTTTTTCAGTTTTACGTCCCACAATTATGCCAGCTACGCTAAAAGTGACAGTGATGATGATAAATGAATGCAATGGTGGAATAAATAAAATAGGACGAAACGGGCGAATCCCGAGGAAACCCAAGCACACGGTGTTGGTATACAAGCTTTTTCCTCTTACCTATTCAGCCTATCAATACGAAACTTCGCACAGTCATTTCTTATCCCCTATATTATTTTTCGAGATATATTTGGATTGTGTGCTTTTTCCCGGGGCCACTCCAGAGGGGTTCAAAGTTGATGGGAGGGATTTCAGGAGGGAATTTTCCCGACATTCTCGCAATTTTCAACGTTCAAGTATGTTATGGGCCCCAATACACAGCATCTCTGGAAAGCTTGTTTCATGCTGAAGAGAATAAATTATAAACCATGACTTTCCAATGAACAGTGTTGATGCAATAGCTTTTTCACTGCGAGTCTACGATTTTCTTAATACTAACAGGTTAATGGGCCCCAGGGACTTACTCCGTTGTCCATGGCAATATCTTTGAAATGGTCTAGGTTTGATTCGGATGTCCGGATGATACGTTCATGTCCGTTCCTTGTCAGTATCAGAATGCTAGAAAACTTCATGAGGATATACTTCTGTATCAGAATAGTAAAACCTTAATGAGGGTATAGTTCAGCATCAGAATGGTAAAAACCTTCATGGGAGTATACTACAGTATCAGAATGGTATACACCTTCAAGAGGATATACTTCAGTATCAGAATGGCAATAACCTTCATGAGGATATACTTCAGTATCAGAAGGGTAAACCCTTAATGAAGGTACACCTAATTCAGTATTCGAATGGTAAAAACCTTCATGAGGGTATAATTCAGTATCAGAATAGTAAAACCTTAATGAGGGTATAGTTCAGTATCAAAAATGATAAAAACCTTCATGAGAGTATACTTCAGTATCAGAATGTAAAAACCTTCATGAGGGTATACTTCAGTATCAGAATGGTAAAACCTTAATAAGGGTATATCTACTTCAGTATCAAAAATGATAAAAACCTTCATGAGAGTATACTTCAGTATCAGAATGGTAAAACCTTAATAAGGTTATACCTACTTCAGTACTTCAGTATGGTAAAAGCCTTCATGAATGTATTGTTCAGATTCAGAAATGGTAAAAACCTTCATGAGAGTATACTTTGGTATCAAAATGGTAAAAATCTTCATGAAGATATAGTTCAGTATCAGAACGGTAACAACCTTCATGAGAGTATACTTCAGTATCAGAATGGTAAAACCTTAATGATGGTATACCTACTTCAGTATTCGAATGGTAAAAACCTTCATGAGAGTATACTTCAGTATCAGAATGGTAAAACCTTAATGAGGGTATAGTTCAGTATCAGAATGGTAGAAATCTTCATGAGGGTATACTTCAGTATCAAATTGATAAAAATCTTCATGGGGGTATACTTCAGTATCAGAATGGTAAAAACTTTCATGAGGGTATACTTCAGTATCAATTTTATCTTAATAGGTAACTTGATTGATATAATCAAGCATCCGCTCCATACTATATTCAATATGTCCACAAGAACGGGCACTTTTCCGGACATATCGAAGGAAAGTATAGTGTGTCCAGTGCCAAAGTCTGGGAGTAAAAACGAAATACAAAACTTCAGACCTATAGCTATATTATCTCCTTTTGCCAAACTTCCTGAGAGTATTTTATAAAGACGAATTCTGAATCACATAAAACTAGCTATATCACTACATCAACATGGTTTCTTACGCAATAGATCTACTACAACAAACCTAGCAGTTGTAACAAATTTTATAGCAACGGAGATAGACAAAGGCGGCCAGGTAGACGTTATTTATACCGACGTCAATAAGGCATTCGATGTCGTGGATCACGATGTGCTAGTGGCGAAATTAGCAAGCTTAAACTTTACAAAGTCGGAAATAGAAGATATTGTGTCGTATTTATGTATTCGGAAACAATCTATTCTATACAAGGGACATAATCAAGTAACAACTGATGTGAACATTTTTTCGAGCTACCCGGTATTTGATAGAGCAATTAAACGAGTTTTGACGGAATAATATTACTTTTACACTCTTTTCTGACACTGTTCTATGTTGTTGTTGTTGTTTTTGTTGTGTAAAATGGGAAAGTTATGCTGTATCTGGGAATTTGTTCAATAAATAACTAAATAAATATCAACTTCCTTTAGGATCTCATTTGGGTCCTTTGCTATTTCTCCTACCTGTTAATGATATTCCGCTTTTTATTGAAAACTCTGAGATTCTCCTATTCGCTTATGATCTCAAATTATAATATAGAATTAATTAAACTGAAGACTGCATACAACTACAACAAGACTTACAGCGAGTTCAAACATGGTGCGACGACAACAAATTAATAATAAATGTATCCAAGTGTAAATCCCTTTCTTTTACGAGAAAAAGAAATCCCATCACCTTTGACTATACACTGAAAGAAACTAAACTGTCTAATCCAAGTACTGTCAAAGATTTAAGCGTTATTTTTGATCCTGAACTAAATTTCAATCAACACATAAATATGATAACAAACAGCGCATATAGAAAAAAACAGGTTTAATTTATAGAATAGGCAAGACTTCTTCAATGAGACAACGTTTGCAACACTTTATTTTACATATGTTAGATCAAACTTAGAATATTGTTCTGCTACATAGACCCCCAATAATAATAATAATAATAATAATAATAATAATAATAATAATAATAATAATAATAATAATAATAATAATAATAATAATAATAAGTATTATTATTATTATTATTATTATTATTATTATTATTATTATTATTATTATTATTATTATTATTATTATTATAAATTCTCTCAAGAAATAGAAAGCATCCAAAAGAAATTCTTGAAAATGCTTACATACAAAAAACTAGTTATTATCAAAAATATTTTTCTTACAATGATCTAGTAAACAACTTTAATTTTCAAACTCTAGGAAAAAGAAGATGGATGTTGAACTTGTTATTCTTATACAAGTTATTAATTAATAAGATTGATTGTATGGAGTTGGTCTCGAAAATATCACTGCGGATTCCCACTTGCAAAACCAGAGTAGAGAATACAGGGATATTTTATTGTGCGAAAGCCAGAAGTAATAATATATTATACAAATACCCTATGTGGAGGCTGTGCACATTATACAATGATATTGTAAATAAGATTGAAAATGTGGAAATGTATTTAGTATTTCAGAAAACGGGTTCAGATCATATGTGAAACATGAAATTTTCCGTAAAAATAATTAAGAAATTTATATATGTAACATTTACTGTATGTACACAACACTGTAATTGGGCATTATGCCTGTTGTGTTGTATATTAAATAAATAAACATGATTATCGTAGAGAATTATTTTTAAGGTTTACAAAAATGTATTTTTTTTTTCAAGTTTCTTCGATATGCGGACCCCATGAAAATTTACATTCATCCTCAGGGACGTACCTACGTAACTGGTCATGGGGTCCGCATTGCCTCGAAATCCAGACTTTTCTGCACCTTTAATGAGTTGAGTTGATTTTGAGTTCAACGTCCCTTTCAGCAATGAAACTATATGAGACAGGACCTATTGAGTAACGTGGAATCCGAACCACACGAGCTCCCACCGGGAATTAAATCTGGGTCCCCCATCCCTTTCTGTAAATTTATAATTTTAGGAGTAAAATTTTATAAATTCTTAATATAATTTATCCTGATATTGAATTTAGACCCTCTTCCGAATTTAGACCCTTTGGACTTCTCGAAATAAATTCCTGCGTACATCCTTGTTCACCCGTATATTTTGTCATTCAGTGATATCTGTCGATTGATGTCTCATCTTTGGATATTATTTTCGTTACACGCTAACAACATATTGTAAATGTTTATGTTTCGGAAGGGATAACACATTTTTCACATTTTATTATCAAGAGGATCTAACATTAAAATAATATACTTTGATCAAGGGTATGAATATCGATGCATGCAAAAGGAGTAACAATATGTTAAAAAGAATGGCCGAGTCATTACATACGTATGATGTATGTATGAGTAAGGAGGTTGTATGACTCTGACAATTTACTCATAAAAGCTTAGTCATCTCTCCAATTTAATGGGAAAAGTGGTTCCGCTTCTTCTTCAAAAAGACTTTTTAAAAGGGTCGTGAGAAAATAAAAGTTTTTTTTTAAAACAGTATGTTTCGAAGAAGAAATGTCGGTTCTTATGAAAAAAATGAATTTTATTTTAACTGTAGTATGTGTGAAATTTAATTTGCTATTATAAACTTATAAATGGATTAGTTTCATATATATATAGTATATTGTTATTTTAAAAAGGTAGTATTGTACGAAACTTTACATATACATATATGTCAAAGTCATTGTAGAAACTTAATATATCGTTTCTCTTTCAGTAACGTTTGTATAGCTATTTCATCCTATCCTCTAATTTCACGTAGCTTTCTCCTCTTCCTCAATAACGTCTTCTCATGTGACCCTACCCTTCATTTACACCAATTGCCTCTCACCTGTTCCTTAGCTTTCACGACATCAATCTCGTCAATGAGAAAACAATTTCTCGTATGAATATTTTTTTTTTTTTTACGACAGGCAGTAAAGCAATAGCTAACAAGAAAGGCTATTAAAGTAGGCAGTTTTTAACACTTTAATTTTTCAATAACAACAATTAGTTTCAGTATTGTACGTCGAGTGAAGGTATCACTTATAATTGTATATGAAGGATAATTCCTGTAGAAATTTTGCCCCAAATAACGTCCCATAATTTTTGTTGTATGACCCAAAAGTTTTTATGAGTTTCTTACTTGTAATTTCCAGTTTATGAATATCTCCAGTTTCACTTTGTTTTCTACATTGGTAGTGTTGATTTTTGTGTGAAGATGTATAAATTAAATTAGATTAGCTATTAATTCTATCTATTTGAAAAAAAATCTACATTGACTTTTTTTTAACAAAGTACGGTATTATCAGATACACTGTATTTGCAACCTATCTAATCAACCGGTCTCATCATTTAAGTTCTTATTTCAGAAAACTAAACAATTAACTATAGTTTTGTTCCATATATACTTTAATCCTACATTGCCAATTAAAGACTCTTCTTTGTGAAATATTTGACTAAGACCAAACATCTCAACTTAGCACATAACTCGGGAACAAAAAGCCTGATGATATATAGTTCGTACAGTTACTAATCCCTTCATGGTCTTTCGCCGTGCAAAGGTTGGTTAAGATCAGATGAATTTGATTGATCGGGTACGATATAGTTATTGATTTTAAAAAAAAAAGAAAGAAAATTTAAATGATTGACGAAAATGAAAAATCATATTATTGTTTAAAGTTAATAAACTTAACGAGCGAGAAATAAATATATAAATAGGGATGATAAGGAAGTCTTTGTTAACATTGAATTCACATTAGATTAATCCTGAAAAAAAAATTGCCCTCAATTCAATGAAAAATGTTGGAATTTTTTCAATATAGTTATCAGCTACCTCGAACTTCGAACTGGATATTTACCATGTTAACTTTGTTTAAAATGTATGTTCTATTAAAGGAAAGAGCGGATGGGATAATTTATGCGATAAATTTAATATACCACGAGTTTGTCAGATTAGGGAGATGAAACTCGGTACATAAAGTCCTCAATATACACAAACAGATTGCGTGTTCCAGCTTTTTTGAAAATTCTAGTGTTAAGAGAAAAGAGTTCAAAACTGATGCCAAAAACACAGTTACCGACAAGCCCGTCAAGTTAGAAAGATGAAACTCGGTACAGAATTCTTGCTAAATAACCTTAATAGTCCATAATATTTCATAAAAATGTGAAATCTTCTTTAACTTGAAAAATTTCTTCATGAAAATATAGTCCGAGATTTCTATGACAAGCAATATAATTGAACATATTTGGATGCTTATTTTTAGCATTGATATTAAGAGTACAATAAAACTGAAATTTGTTCAGAACTATTTGTCTTGTGTTTCTCACAAATAAAAGTTTCAGACAAATTTGTTGCAAGTTAATAAAAGAAGGATGTGAAGGAGGAGTGATGTCATTAATCATTTACGTAACAAGACTAAATTGATAGGATAACCTACGACACAAGAATTGAGGCTATCTCGTCTCGAAAAACTCAGCCTGTTTCTATTGGAATAGCCCTGTTTTGTCTCGTCTCGTGGGCACCCATATAAATCAGACGAAATTACAATTTCAGGACATTAATAGTGTGACTGAAACCAGTAGACCTGGCTTCAGTCTATTCTTGACCATCACATTCGCAGACCACAGTGAGGAAGATTCATTTGTTAATTGCAGCCGCACTACCATACCTCCATATTATTATCTTGAGTAAATGTTTGTTGTTATCTGAGCAGAAATCAATTTAAACGAGAAACAAAACAAAGTCAACAGAAGCTTTTAAAAGGAATTATATCTGTATTATCAATTATTTAAATAACTGTTAAGAACGGTTATAGATTCACATATATATCATAATGGTTAATAAGTTAATCAAGAGCCATTTAAAAAATGTAATAAAAATGTTTCAATACGATTATTTTTTTTACCAAGTAGCAAATAACGCTTAATTAGTACTTTTTTAAATTTCTTATGAAAGAGTAATTAAAAAAAGTTAGTACCTTTGTAATTAAGAATTTGTAACATTGCAAACATTAAAACTATAACATCTGAAGTGAAACATTTTAAACAACTGGTCTTAGCTATTGTGCATTATTCTGAGTTACAACTGAGATTATAATCTTTTTGTTTTGAGTATACTACGTGATAATTGTTGTACTCAACAACACAGAATTTTTTCGCTGTAACGGTATCTACACGCATGGATTCTACCTCATTACCTGGAAATCCAACTCAAACATCCTTGACAAACTCAATTTGTCCTATATTCGACAACTGGATCAGCACCGTAAACAAACAAATGTGTTTAATTAATAACAATGTTTACCTATTGATGTGTGTGTGTTATGTTTTTATAATACTGTAGAATATGTGTTATTAAAGCGTTTAATTACACACTTAACTGCAATAAATTTATTTATAAATAAAGTTTATTATAATGTTTTCACTATAGCAACTTGTTGATCTAAGAATGATTTCTTCATAGCGACTAACTCCGAAAAGTAAAAAAGTAAACTAATTTTGTACTTCCCTTATAGGCCTAATACAGACAACAATTTCATATAACCAAGACTATTGAATCGTTACAGCATATAGAAATAAGACATAAGAGGCATTTCTTTTTTTAATTTTGCTTTAGATATAATCAGTGGAAACACCAGCTTTAATTTCTTGGGGGGCGCAAGCAGAGGGGCAGAAATTTTTGTGGGGCAGCTACTTTTTCTTTTAACCGAAAGGGATAGTTTTAATATTACTTGACCTAAATTAAAATACATGTCTGGGGGCGGGGAATAGTCAGGAGCAGACCTTGGCTGTCTTTGACTTCGTCACTGGATATAACACCTATTTTAATGTGAATTCTAGTGTTGTAATACGTAGTGACACCAATCTAAAACATTATAAAATCCCATCTCAAGAGTCAAAAATCCCCATTTTGCTATTGATTTTCCCACATAGCACGAATTACAGAAATTATAAAATGTTTTTAAAAAGGGGGGGGGGAAGAAAAGAAACTACTCAATTTTCCGATGTCTTCATGAATTATCCGTAAATTTTCATTTTTCATTTTTACAAAATAGTTTATTTGAATTCCTTAATCGAGAATAAGCATATTATATTGTCAGAAATGCAGTATCTCCATCACGTCTTTGTGCTGTCACCTTCTACTGAGTATAAGGATACATGAAAATCTTTGTTCCCCATACATTTCTTGTGGAGTGTTTCAGGAGTTGATTTCTTCTTGTTTAATATTTTACTTTGTTCATATTCTTTCTTTTTTTCTTTTAAAAATGAGAGCACAATTTGTGCTCTTTGGCTCTTGATTTTCGAGAATTATTCATTATTAACTCACTCCACAAATCACTTGCTCACTAGGATGCATATTCCGAGCTAACAAAAGAAATTCGAGCAGAGCTTCGACAATTAACACTAATTTCACTATTATTTATGATTTATTATGTCTACTCCTTACCCGTACAGAATACTATAGAGGTGGATTTATGAAAATCCCAAATTTATTGCCAATTTCAACAAAAAATTCCCTTTATACCTTTTCTTTTAAAAAAAATTTAAAAAATAAGGTCAGAATATGCCACGAAATGGGATTTTTCCACAGATTGGCATGACTGATGCGTAACAATATAAAATAAATACGAGTAAGTTTCCTATTCCGGAAAGGAATTGTCATTCATTGGTTTCCCTTTAGCAAATTTTTGTTATAAGTTCACACTATATTTACAATAAAGCTAGTTAATCGTTTCATCATTTACTTTATTATGCCTAAAATTAACATTTAATAAATTTCTTTTCCCTCTCGAAAATTTGACTAAGGCCAAACCTTAACCTTGTTAACCCATAACTTGGGAACGAAAAAGCCTGTACACCGTAGTTTTCATATATATACTAAGCTCGTAAAGTTTTACCATCATACAAAGTTCGGTCAAAGTCGGATAAATTCCATTGATTGTGTACAATTTGTAAATTCTAGCATTTATGAATGATTGTTTTTAGAGGATTAAAATGAATAACGAATATCAAGCAGTAGTTTGACACAAATTAAAGTAATTGTAGTAGACAAAAAATTAGGTATGGCCCGACATTGATTGTTGGCTGACTTGAAATTATATGAGCTAAATGTATCATTAAAAAAATCACAGAGTCGAATGTGTTGAAGGCAATATTTAGAAATTGTCTATTTTGAATTGATTGTTGAAAGCATATGTCAATATAATGTTGTGTTAGTTTAATAGAGTTCAGAGTTTAATAGAAATTAAGTCATTGGTGTGTAGTTATGAGAAATAAAAATAAGCGTATTCCGTTACTTGTTATTATTATTATTATGATTTCCTATTTGAACGGTGGATGATAAGGTTATTGAAGAACGTAACAGGTGACTTTCGTTTCAAAGTGTTAAACTACGGTAGACTTCCAAAATACACGAATTCAACCTAAAACTGAAAGTAGTACAACTATAACTTCTGATTGCAATACATGGATAAGTTCAATACATGGTAAAGTCTGTTCCTTGGACGATGAATCCATATCATAAAGCTATTATTCGCAATATATTGATTATTTTGCGGTATGGAGATCAATATTAAAACTAGCAGGTTTTAGTAGACGGATGCGAATGAAGATGGTACAGTCTGCAGCAAAAAAACCTGCAACATGAGCATGTAAGTTTATTGTGAAACGGTGAAGTCTTTTGCTCCAAAATAAGTGTGCAGGGGAGGACGCCGAGGTTTCTCCTGGCGTGATTCGTGTCGCTTAGACGTTATGTTGATTCCCTGTGCTGTTAAGCGTAGTTTCATAATAAATTTACATGCCCATGTTGCAGGTTTTTTGCTGCGGATTGTACAACGTTGAATCAACTCCCAAAAGCGATTATTGCGGTTATAGTTTTTGTTCGATGGGCTTGAAACCGAGAATTGTTAATTTCTACCACTTCCGGTTTGAATATAGGCTTAACAGATGAGATGGAACATTCTTCGAACAATGAATTGTTTCTTTTTTTTTTTTTTTTTTTTAAAAAAAAAGCTTCTTTCGATATATCTTACAGTTTCTGCACTGACACCTATTGACAGACAGACGGACATATCTGTTCTATAGGACTTCTGGTACTAATGCATAGCATAATTTGGAAATCTTCAATTTGTGAATACAATTAAGGAGCTACCTTTGAGAAAGAATTAACGATGTTCTGAATTCACATCCCTCGATTTCAAATCATGGCTGTGCTTTGTGCCAAGGTGTTTTAATTTGTGGAGCTCCGTTATTTACCTTGTTACAAATTAAGTATTGATAATATCGTATGTTCAAATACGATATTGATTTCGTTGATTGATCTCTCCTTTAATTTGCATTTCTACCAGTAAAGTTGATTCACCCTTCGACTCACTTTTGGCTATAATATGATTAGCACACGAGGAAAATTCTGTTCTATTTCCGGTAAGAGTTACTGTGGTTCCGAATTACTGCCAGTTTCAAATTTTCTATTCCTATAGTGTTTTATTATATGGATGTCAAGGGTCTAGTTATACATATAATATTTGACCATATGCGTTCAGTATGTGATAAAAGTGAGAGCTGGGTATGCTTTTAGACTGGCAAATAATTTATGTGTTGTCCTGTTAAGGCATAAAGTGTTAAAGCTTTCTAGAGTCGAATACGTCTCAAAGTGCCTAAAAGGCTTTCAATTGAAGCGTATACTGCTAGGGTTTCTGTATATTGTTGGTGTAATTATACAAAACTTAGCTTCATCCTCCTTTGTTGTGAGAAACACATCAGCAAAGTTTGTCAGTTTTCAATTCAGTTTGTTTTCAGGATAAGGGATAATGCACTCCTTCAGTATTGCCAGACTTAAACTTTCGTGCTGACGTAGCTCTTCGTCTTTCAGTAAAGTGGAAAGCAAACTTTAGTTTTGGTTTGATGGGGAGCAAAATTTATCGTTTTCCTCCAGGAACATCAAGTATATGTAATAGTATTAAATGAAATTATGATATCTGGATTTGAATCTTACTCAGAACATTTTCCTCGGTTAAAAATCCGAGTACTTGTTCGGATGTCATTTTAAACAGTGCCTCATATAATTACAACCCTGAAAAGGATCATTTAACTTCAATCAATCATCGAATTTGTTTTTGAGTTTAACGTCCCACGTTTATGCTCCGAGGCTAAAGTAGGCAGTGGTGATAATAACGAATGAAATTATGAAATGAAGAAAGTAGAAGGAAATGAAAGAATGCTGAGGAAACTCATGCACACAGTGTTTGTTTGCCATAAAGCCCACTTGACGAAATCTGGCATCAAACCAAGGACCCAACCCACCAGAGATAAGGGCTCTACCATTGAACCACCGCTGCCTCTATTAATGAAATGATGATACCATAATCTCAAAGTTGAGTACATAAGTTTCAAGCGTATCAAAAATGTTCAATACGTATTTGAGAATGAAACCAATGTTTTCCTACGTAATTTGCTCAATGCAGCTTTTATGCGTTTTCTCAAAAGACTTTTTTGACCAACAGAAACAGAATTTATTATGCAGAGGAGCGCAAAGGCAGAAGATCAAAAATTGGGTCCTGAGTCATTTTGCGATGATATTGCCAAGAGAAATGGTTTGTTACATACATGTAAACGAATCACATAATCGTAAGCGAACCACATGTTACATAAGAGATATACAAAATACAGTAGGAAGTATTATTAAATTTTCTTTCTTTGAACTAATGGATGGGTGAATATACTCACGCAACACATGTCATTAAAAACACTATTTTATGTAGAAGATTCCTCAGAATATGAAACAAATTTAAACGGCATTACATTGAATATTTCCGTGTAATTTGTAGTAAATAACATACATATAGTGGAAAAAGCAGCATTCCAACACACAGAAATTGAAGATGATAGAAGTTAGACATCCGAATAAACGCTTCTATTTAACAATCACTGTTTTCCCCAACTGTATGGAGTATATAGTAATTTATTATTATGTAAAGTAACTTTCGCTGGTTGAAAAACAAAATTACGTAATCAAGTTTTTGATCTCTGGTTAGCACTGAAAGAATTTTGTGTGTATATATATAATAATGTACACAGTAGTCTTTAATGGTTAATTTATCATTTACATATTTTTTGAAGGTTTATTTTTAATATATATACTGCAGTATCTGAAGGCTTTCGTTTCAAGTCGCATGAGAACGCCATCTAAAGAAATTAATGATAAATGAAAGTGATCGAGTATGGAAACAAGAATTTTAGGAATGATCCAAAAATAGATCAAAAGATATCGATCTTGGCCAAGAATTTTAGGAATGATAAAAAAAATGCATCAAAAGAGTGCGATCTTGGCCAATAATTAGTTTTTGGATCAGAGCCCACAAAATTTTTGAACGGTCCCCCAATCGAGTTTTCTTATTTTCTACGGAATAAGGACACCATTCTGAGTTAAGTGATAGTTTGGATTTGGCTACAGTATATGAAGTTCTCCAGATATAAGGCGTACAAGAAAAAAAAATATTGAAATATATTGGATCTTTTGATCCAATAATGGTGAAACGAGAATTTGACTAGACAAACTGCACGCAAATCCAGAGATCATCACAAGTTTATGGCCTGAGATCGAACCTAGAACTCCTTGCTTTAGAGACAACCGCTCTAGCAGTCAGCCAACTAGAGATTACGTGACGAATAAGTTCGGAGTGATGAAGAATTTCTCAATATATTGCAAATCCTTATTTTTACTTCCCCTTTAACCATGAAACCATGAAGAAGAATCTTTATTATCTATTAAAATTACTGTTCATTCGCGAAAAGCACTCAACCAGTCAGCGACTACTAAGAGGTGTAAGACGTGAATATGCAAAAATTACTTAATGAATCATTCGTTACAGTACGATTTTTCATCGCTACTCCATATGAACAGCTGGTAATTGTTTGCTGCAAACACAAATTCTAGATCACTTCATTAACGAAATAACATTTCATTAAAGTAATAACGTTCAATTTAGTTTTCAAACTATAGTTGACACGTGGTTGCAGAGAAAATTAAGCAAAATTATTCTTCATTAGAAAGATATATAATGTCTGACTAAATGACCACGAGAACACAATTATCCCTTTTTGTTTCCACCGGTTACACATGTATTATAATGTAGTGAGAAATGTGAGATTTGGATGTTTCTCTCGTGGCAGATTGTTTGATATTCGTAAATAGTGTCTTAATACAGTGGCAAGAGAAGGGGTCAAGGTCGTTGGAGTGAGAAATCAGAGCAGTGGGCATGGAGGGTGGAAGGTGACCGACTGGCAAATTGTGTCGAGCGCTCTGCTCTGCTTCCAGGTGAGACCATGGTGCCGTGACTTTGGTTTATCCTACAACAAATGCCCTCAATGGCTTCTGTATACGTTCAGCATAGTAAACAATTTAGAACATATCATTTTAATTATTTTTACTTTTCCACCCTTAATTAAGTACTTAATTACCATGTGTGATAACAGAAAGGGTTATTATAATTACGAGGATGATATCGAAAACGTCAACAATAATTTCCATAAGGTAGATCAGCAATTTGCGTGTGGTTAATGATAGGCTTGAGTAGTAGCCACAGACAGTATCAGCGAAAACATGAATTTATACATGTTTTTCTTTTGCATATTTACAACCTACAAGAACAAATGTAATGTTTATACAGTTTCATTATTACACTTTTATATTGTTTTTATTATTAACTGATACGAATCTTCCCCGTTGACAAGTAGGAACATTGGTTTTGAATCTCGTTTATATAATGGTTTTATTAATTGTATTAACGTTTCATAATGCTATACGTGAAGCTAAATGTATGCTTCTATGTTCATTTGTTTCTTGGCTATACAAATCTACATGTAATAAGGATATAAGAAATGATACGAGTCGTCAAATTTTCAGCTGGCTAGCCATTGGACATCAGTGAACGTTATGTTATACTAATATTTATTAAAATTAAAATTAATAAAGTTTTAATGGTTAAGATCTAGTAGATAATCTTTTATAGGCTAAAGGAGACAGATTATCATTATGATAAGTGAATAATGATATATATATATATATATATATATATATATATATATATATATATATATATATATATATATATATATATATATATATATATATATATGTTTTAATAAATGTTGGGATGATAAAGTAAAAGATAGAAATGTCTCGGTAAAGTTCAACGCAATGTTTTTATCTTAAACTTTACTTATAATTACATAATTAAGATTGAAGTCACAGTTCTATCCCAGCCTTTTAATTAAATATTGTTAACATTATTGGTATAACACATTTTTGGATCAAAAGATCCAATATATTTCAGTCAAAAAGTTTCTTGTAGGCCTTATATCTGGATCACTGCATATAGTGTAGCCAAACCCAAACTATCACTGAACTCAGTATGATGTGATTATTCCGTAAATTTTGTGGTCCCCTGATCCACAAACTAGTTATTGGCCAAGATCGCAATCTTTTGATACTTATTATTATTATTATTATTATTATTATTATTATTATTATTATTATTATTATTATTATTATTATTATTATTATTATTATTATTATTATTATTATTCCTAAAATTCTTGTTTCCAGTAATTGTATACATTCAATTATTTTGTGAGCTGTCAGTGCTTTACAACCTTTTTTTTGCGACACATTTTGATGAACTTTCACGACAGAGCGCTACATTTATGTTAGGTAAGATGAGAAATGGATATTGTTGCTGTCGTAGGAGACGCAGATTGGTACATCGTGTCTCAATACTGATTTTAACTTATTATTAAAGGCTTCATGGTAAAAGTGTAATGCATCTTATAAAAGTATAAATTTATAGGCATTCCGGATGATATAAACTTTATTTTTAAATTCTAAAATTTAACTACATACCTTTTAAAGCATGTGATACATCGGTTAAGAAAATCTGGCCTAAAGAACCTGAAGTTAGTCTTTCAAGTCAATCCTTCCTCGAATGTTATTAGAATTACCCTCTCCCCTAAGATCTTGCATGAAGTATCTCCCACCTTCTTATTTATCTATCCCAAAGATTTCTTCACCCAGGTTTCACTACTAGAGCCACATATACCCCGTGCGTACTTTCTACACAAATGATGTACCCAACTGATTTCAGACATCTCTTCTTAATAGGTTACCTGTAGATGTTACAAACTTCCGTATCTCGTATTTTCTAGCTTTCTACGGTAAATCCACTGTTCATTTGTACTTTTTTTTTTATGACAAATCCTTTTCTAAGGATTTTGTATTCGAAAAAGTGTCAGCGTTATACTCTTACATTCATTCAATTCAAGGAGCAAAATCTTCATTTAAGAAATTTTATTTTTAATTTCTTCAATACTGGTGATGATCATTGAAAGTCTTATACAGAATGGTAACGTATATTTCCTGCTGTTAATCTACAGTCTCCTCGATATGATTACAGAGCATTGTTACTATGAGAATATAGAAGAAAACGAAAGCACCCGAGAACATCAACACGATAATGTCCATCACAAACTCACATAGTCTGGGATAGAACCAGGGACTCCTTCCTCCACAAGTACCATTGAACCACCTGCACCTATTACGCCTAACTATTTAAATATTTTCATCGCATCTATATTATTGGTATGACAGAATAGTATACATGAATCAGTAGATGTTTTATAATGAAGTAACAAGTTGTCTATTAAATTAAAGTTATCTTGAATGTTCTGTGGGTTCTGTGTTGCGATATCGTTATGGTTCTGTGGTTTTGTCGATGAGTGAATGGTAACCTGAGGTTAGTGTATTCAGCTGGTCACATACACTTATGTTATGTATTCAGAGATCGTACGTATAAAGTAATAGGCATTTACTAACAAGTAACACTTCACAAGTGTAACACTCCGATTTTGATAAAATTTGGCAGGTAGATACTACACATAAAATAAACGAATACGTGTTTTTTTATTTTCTGCGGAAAAACGGTTTTAAAGGGGCAAAAGCCCCCAATCAAAATTTTGAAAGTTGACGCCCGAAAGGCAAAAACAAGTGGACCAAAGTGAAGAAATTGTACACAGATATTGTAGACGTAAAATGAGGGAATACGTGTTTCGTATTTTCCTGGAAAAAACAGTTAGGTGGGGCACGGTCCCCTCTAAACCTTTGATCACGAAATATCAAAAGTGCTAATAACAGTATGTCAGAAGTGCTTAAAGGACATGAAGAATTGGAACGAAACTTTGGGAAGTGACAATACGCGAAAAATAAACGAATACGGTTTTTTTATTTTCTGCGGAAAAACGGTCTTAGGGGGGGGGGAATCCCACACACAAAATTTTGAAATTTGTCGCTCGAGAGGCAAGAAGTGGACCAAAGTGAAGGAAATTGTGCAAAGATATTGTAGACATAAAATAAGGGAATACGGGTTTCATATTTTCCTGGTAAAAATAAATAAATAAAATAAAATAAAAATGGGTGGACCGAGTCGTTGGATGGCGGAAGGAGTGGACCTTAGCGAATGAAATTGTATGTGGATATTAGATATGTAAAATAAGACCTTTCGTATTTCACACGTGTCTCCATCCGATTTCTTCAAATTTGGCAGACCAACAGCACAAACAGTATAGGGTATTTTATAGTATTTCAGGAGGCGCCTTTAACCCTTACAATGTTTTTCCGCATAAACAAAAAAACGTGTTGATGTAAAAAAATTGAAGCAAATCGGATAGGGACACTTGAGAAACACGAAAGGCCATATTTTATATATACAATACCTACACCCACTTTCATTTGCTTCGGTCCACACCTTACTGTGCTATTACGGTAATATTTACTTTTTTTCGGAGGAGGCCTAGGCCCCAACACTATTTTTCCGCACAAATTAAAACACGTTTCGTTTATTTTTTGCGTATTGTCCCTACACAAAGTTTCGTTGCAATTCTTCATGTCCTTTACACACATCTGACATACTGTTATTAGTACTTTTGATATTTCATGATCAAAGTTTTGGAGGGGTCCGTGCTCCTCCTAACCGTTTTTTTTTTCGGGAAAATACGAAACACGTATTCCCTCATTTTACGTCTACAATATCTGTGCACAATTTCGTTCACTTTTATCCTCTTGTTTTTACCTTTTGGGCGTCAACTTTCAAAATTTTGGGTGGGAGCTTTTTCCCCCTAAAACCGTTTTTCCGCAGAAAATAAATAAACACGTATTCGTTTATTTTATGTATAGTATCTACCTGAGAAATTTTATCAAAATCGGAGTGTTACACTTGGGAAGTGTTACTTCTAAGTGGAGAGTACCATAATGTGTATTTCAATATATGTGAATAAATCAAGGTAGCAAGGCCTTGCTGTATTTTGGTGTGAATGCAGTTTATAGGTCATTTGCGATTGTGCTTAAGGACAGTACAAAGAAATATACAGAGTGGCCCGAAACTAGGTATAGAGTACCGTACTGATCAGCTCATTGCATTTTATATCACTTCTTATTGCTATCCATCAGGTAGAGTTAGTTTCTTTATTATTTGTTTTTAATGTGTTTTTACTTACATCCTAAGCCCGGAAGAGCCTAAGCAAATAAACTCATAAACTAAAATATTATGCTTGATCAATGCAGGGACGTATATCTACTTTTGGGCTACCCTGTATAGAGATATTTCTATATATAGAAAGTATACTGGTCTAAAAAAAAGAAAGAAGAAAAGAAATAAAGAAAAGAAAAGAAAAAAACTTTTGGAATAGAGCAACATATTATTAATATGGGTTATGACGTCTCCTTACATGGTCTTGCTTTGTCACCACGTATGTACTTTTTCTTACCAGAAGACAAAGCAAAAACTATTAAAATCCATTGTAATTGATAAGAAAGAAGGAAATCAAATTGTTTTCACAGTTTTGTTTAAGAAGATGTATACTTTCTCGGCAAACACATTCTCAAAAAAGAGAATGAGACGAAATGACGCTAATATAGAGAAAGATGAAATGTGTACTATCTTCCGTAATAGCTAGAATTTAAAAAGAAATACACAAAGGAAAAAAAAAACTGCTGAAATATGTAGAGACTGTTGGTGCCAAATAAAACTGCCAGTGATGAATACGAAATGTAGTGAAAGCTACTTGTGGGCTCTTTTATTATTACTCAACCACGCACACACACACACGTTCCAAATAACAAGAGAAGATCGTGCGTGCTTCTCCTTAAAGCCTCCAAAGGATATGTTTATCTTTTCTTTTTTGTTTGCCGTAACAAGGTGAAGCTTCCTTCATACAGTCCTACCGAAACGAAAAAAAAAAAAAAAAAAATCAAATCAAATTTATCTATCGTGTGCACGCAGAGAGACATACAAGATTCATCGAAAAACCTTGCTTTCTTCTGGCTCTAACCATGAAAATGGCACCAGTCATGACAGATATCTGGACAAATATATGTTTGGCTTAAATAATTTGTATTTTGTGACACTATTCTTCAGGTGTTATGGATCTACTTCACGTCTAAGGGAGGCCGCGACGCAACAAACATAATTATACTTCGAAGGAGGGAAAAGAAATGGAGAGAAATCATTCACAAAAGGGTAAAACTATACGATTCATTCCTGTTTCGCATATAGCGCTGCTACTAATTATCGTTATCTCTCTGTATCTCATTCTAGATTCAGGCTAAACAGGAATTCCTGTTTAGCCTATTTTTGTTGCGCCTAATTTTCCAGGCGTTCCAAATAATATTTGGACGCAGAATCGGAGAGAGTCTAAAGAGGAGCTGAATAAAAAGATTTCTGCGTGTTTCTAGAGACTCGATCTTTTCATAAACTGGTCTGCAGATGCTCTCCCTGATTCTGCGTCATCTTCGGAATGCCTTGAAAGATCAGGCAGTACGGAAGTAGGCTAAACAGGAATTCCTGTTACGCCTACTTTTAAGATAACATATAGCTGATAACATAAATTGTTAACAGGGTTGTAGGCAGCCAAATAGGAATGAATGCCAGTTTTACTCTTTTGCGAATGGTTTCTCTCCATTTGTTCGTTCGAAGTATAACATATGCTCATGTGTAGTAGCCCAATAATGGCAATTGAATCTCTAGACGCACTCTTCAAGGGTTGAGAAATTTTTTTACTAAGCGTGTTTGTAAATACTCTCTCCGATTCAATGTTGTCTTTGGAACGCGTTTTTATGTCTTAAAGTTTCATTTTGTTATATTCCCCCCACCCCCTCACTTGTATTGTTGGGATTAGTTGGAAGTTTTATATCTATTTTAAGCAAAGAGGCTACATGTTACATGGACTAACACCTTAAGGTGGAACTTGCAGTGGGAATCGAACTAGTATGCTAGTTACCGGTACATAGTCATGGACGAGCTGTCCAACCTCTGCCATTCAGTTTCTAAATTACAAAAAAAAAAAAAAAAAAAAAAAGATATTACGAACTGAAACATAATTCATGTAATTCCTGGCAACAGTATAAACGATTATTGTAGAATTTCTTGCTAAAATAGGTAGCAAACAGAAATAATTTCGGCAAAGAACAATCTAAGAAGAATCCTGTTATTCCGACTTTAATTGGACCATTGATTCTAAAATACAGTAAAAATTCTAAATCTCGAAAGCGGAAAAGGAATAAGATAAACGTAAATCCCTGTTTCGCCTATATCTAAGATAAGACAGAGATATTGACATAAATTGCGGACAGGGGTGTAGGCGAAACGGGAATAGGCTAACTAAGAAGAGACCAATTATATGAATATGCTGGAGTATGAAGTGCTCTTTGCAGTCTCGAGTGATAGATCGAATCCTCAATATTTCATGGATTTTGTCACGTATATGTCTAATGGCTTCTTGCGTTGAATTTATATTTCTTGTTAGGGCTCACAGACATGGTAACGTCATGCAGAATTGAGGGAACAAAGCAAATTATGTCCGAGAGAGAATGAGGGAGTAAGTTGAAGTAGACTCGTATCTTCTAACTAGTCATTGTGCGCATGTGTGTATATGTTACTTCTGCAATCAGATCCTTTTATTTATTTATTTATTTATTTTACGTATTTATTCATTTAAGAAGACATTTAACATTGGAAACTTTAACACATAAACAAGAAGAGTTATTTTGGAAAGAAATCGGCATGGATTTTTACCTATTGTCTACCAGATTGTGTAAAATATGTTAAGTCTTTGGAATCAACATTGAAAATATATTCACTGTGATTTGAAAATTATACTATGAAACCGCATCTGCATCCTTTTCTTAAATGGTCTGCCATTTTACGGGCAACATTATAATCCCGTTGCTATAGAACTTCTGTAGTTTACGGTTTTAAAAGAGGTGACACTTGGTTTTCACATGTCTCTTGAAAGTAGCTTAACATCATTCAGGTAGTTCTGCAGAGACCAAAGAAAATTATAGCCTGACGGAGTCAAGAGTGGGCTATACGGCGGATGTATTAAAACCTTGCAACTAAGTTCTCTCAATTTCTAACGAGTCGTATGCTGTTTGACATTGAAGCATAGTATACTATCCTTTCTGTTAACATGTTCCGGATATTTAATTTGAGTTGGTAGGTGCATTCGCGATAATTTCAACAGTACAGGTCCGAGTCTATCGTTTCATCTAATAGCAGCAGCTCATGATGCACGATACTCTTCCGATCACTCCAAAGATACCCTGTAACCTTCCTGGGCGTCAGTGAGAACTTTGCTACAGGCTGTGGAGCATCTATTTGCTTAGACCACGATCTTTATCGCACATAATTGTAATAAGTTTTCCACTTCTTATTATTTGTGATCATGCGCTTCAGATTTGGTTCGAGTTTGTTACATTTCAATAGAGATTGCCAGATGGTAATTCAATTATGTTCTTGAGTCAGAACATGTGGCATCTAAACTTCGACTTCTCCTTCTTCTTTTTTCCTAGCTTTCCACAAATGATTTAACATTGGCGATGGATATTTAGATCACTGGCAATTTCATAGCCACTTACAAGCATGCCAACGCGTGCCAGAATATTATTCATTTTAGCTGTGGTTCGTTACCCACTGCAAGGAATATCTTGAACATCGAAATTTAGAGAATGGAAGCAACTGAACCATATTTTAGCTGTTGCTTTTGATAACGAATCTTGTCCATAAATAGCACAAATTTCTTAGTAGGCCTTAGCAGATTTTAGCCTTTATAGAAATAAAATTGAAAAATGTAGTCCAATTTTAAGGCACACTGCACAATACCGTACGTCTCATAATAAGAATTCAAACATTTTTAGCGAATCTACTAGCTTCAACAGTCAGCTGTAAATGACGTTAGATTTGACCCGCTGCGACTCATTTATCCTGAGATTTGGGACACTATCGCTATCTCATGAGAAAAAGACTCAGTACCCTTCATACGACCGGGTATTTAATGGTACCAACTTGTTCACTTGGAGGATCAGTAGTTAGTATAAAATTATATTTTTTGTGGCTGAAGCAGAAACAATAAATTTGAAATTTTACTCTATTGATTTTTCAAAAGGGAAAGTAAGTATTTTCAATTTTAATAAATAAAATTCTATTTACATTGCTGTCTATTCTGGACGAAATAGTCCCCTCGGTACAGAAATGCCCCTTCCTCAGGGGTTTGGGCGCAAACTCCTCAAATTTACTATTTTTTCGCCACAAAATTTACCATTCTTTCGCCACAAAATTTTTAATCAACCAATTTACCATTTTTTCGCCACAAAATTAACCTTTTACCCCCAAATTTACCATTCTTTCGCTACAAAATTTACCTTTTGCCCCCAAATTTACCATTCTGCCCTCCAAAATGTACCTATATAATTAGACTGTTTCATTGTACAATTTCCAATGGATAATCTCATGGGTACAACTTGCGTCTTGAAAACCTACATATGAGCACCCATGCCTCAGTGTTTATATACAACATAATTATTTCAGAATATTTAGATTAAGATCTTTTAATTACATTAAAAATTTCACAAAGTAAAATGGGAAAAATAAATATTTCCAAAATTAGTTTTATAAAGCATGCTCTTATACTTCATTTTCACAGGTAGGTAGATCTCGCTTACGGTAAGTTGTTAGAATTATAAGCATTTTTTTTTTTTCGTCTTGACTTAAACTAATATCAAAATAATCGTGACACGAGCAGGTGAGCAGAAAGTGCAATTTCCCAGTAAATATGTTCACAAAAGAATTTAGTATATGTCACACATTCTGACTAAAATGTGGGTTATTTTAAGTTTCAAGTAAGATCCTGGTAGCGTATAATGTATGCAAAGCATAACTTTATCATCAAAAGATTTAAACAATTACACTTTTCCTCATTGCATTCTAATTTTAAAAATGATGAGAACACTCCATAATTAGAAGGGAAACAACCAGAATTCGAATAATAAATAATAATATATTTAAATTATAAGTGACTACAAAATAAGTGACTAAAATAACTGACTACAAAAATAAGAAGGGAAACAACCAGAATTCGAATAATAAATACTAATATATTTAAATTATAAGTGGCTACAAAATAAGTGACTAAAATAACTGACTACAAAAATATTGCGAAACTGAGGATATAAATATCAGATAAGCATCTAGATCACAGATCCTGTATATCAAGCATTACAAGCTTATAAATCAATAATTCGAGTCATCCTGTCCGTAGTAAAAAATAAATAAATAAAAGAGAACTGAAAGAAAGGTTTAAGGAGAAGATTCATAGGAACTACACTGGAATGAGCAAAGAGCACCAAAAAAAGGAAATCATTCGGTTATGTTACGATGAATTAGGTTGCTAAAACCTGTTTCCAATCAAAAGAATGTCTAGTTAAAAAGAAGTATGGACATTATGTGAAATTGTTCTTATTCACAGATTGAAATATGCGTTCATAATAAAAGTTTCCTCGTATGTAGATAGCTAGTTTGCGTTTGCGTCTTTGGGTTTGGGGGACCTGGCATCAATTCCGTTAACAGCACACAGTATATAGTTCATATTTGTCATAAAACTGTAGATTCATGTCTCATACAGCTTCGACGAATAAAAAAAAAAATAAATTGTTCATGTTAATAGGAAAACAAACTCATCAGTCCTAATTTTTAAACCGATAAAGTTGTCTAAATTGATTGAGTCTTTCTAAGTGTACATAATAACAAACTGTATAATATCTAATACTAATTGTATTATTGACATAGCTGCAAAGATGTGAAAGGCAAACTATGCATAAATATTTCATTGAATGCAATAAAGCAAAACTTGGTGTTCCCTTATTAGGAAGTCGGTACTATTCTAATCCTTAGTTCCAGTCCAACATAGAATCTTTTGGTTATATTATACACGTATTTTATCTTATAATATATACACTGAATGAGTGTTTCTTTCAGAAAAAAATGTTCCGGGGGCACACTTAGTATTCCGGGGGGCACCTGCTGGTACTATTCTATTTATTATTATATTATAAACGTAGTTTTAGTCTCCTCTGGAGGGCATTCTGAGAGACCCGGGGGCAGTGCCCTCCCAAAAACACGTTTGGAAGAAATACTACGCTGAACGTATGCTTGTATGTCCGCTATACAAATACATACAGTGTCTTCGTTTGAAATGAAGTTTCGAGTATAGGCTCGATGCAGGATTTCAGTATGTCACTTTCATTACAATGTTTATCCTAAGGGGAGGATTCAACATATATATATATACCAAAAATAGAATATCTTACGGGTTAGGGAGATGAAACTTGGTATATAAATTCATTCTTAAAACTAATAGGATGCGTGGCTCAACGTTTTTGAAAATTCCATTTCTGGGAAAAGGAATAATTTCTACAATATTTTAATTTCGCGTTTTACATTCTTTAAATGGAATTAATAAGGAAAGAATTGAATCGTTCAAAAGCAATTTTTTGAAATTAGGGTCTACAATATAGATCCACTGGGATCTACCTGGATTTTTCAGTATTGTACTGTATGGAGCAAAAACATGGACGTTAAGCACAAATGATGAAAACGACAGCAAGCTTTCGAAATGTGGGTGTGGAGAAAAATTGAAAGAATTAGCTGTGTCGAGTGGAAAACGAATGATAGGGTGTTAGAAATGGTGGGGGAGAAAATGCAATTTTAGATATTATAAAGAAGAGAAAGAGAAACTGTTTGGAACTAAGAAGGAACAGTATCATGAGTAACGTGCTAAAGGGTATGGTGGCAGGAAAGAGAAGGAGAGGACGAATGAGACAAGTGATGGAGGATATCAAAACAGAAAAGAAAATACGTGAAGACGAAGAGGTTAGCGGAAGACCGTGGAGAATGAAAACTTGTCTGTTGCGACAAATGACCATCCATAATATCAGAATACCTATGATGATGATGTCATATTCATTGATTTGTGTATTCTAAGGGGGAGAAAGGCTTCAAATGTACCTTTCAAATGTTTTACATAAATGTATATATATATATATATATATATATATATATATATATATATATATATATATATATATATATATATATATATATATATATATATATATAGTATTTCAGGTATATTTTACAAGTACTAAGTACAAGAATAATGTTTTTGTATAAGTTAACTTCTATAATGAAAAAACTGGATGTACACAGAATACATTGCATCTTTTAATTAACTGTAAGAGGCACACAATTTTCTATATCTCAATTCAAATTCTGTGCAACTACGGCCTTTCTTTGTGAAAAGATGATTTATTCTTCAACGAAATTGATCAGTAAGCACTGTCCAAACGCCATAGCGCATAGTCATCTTCAGGAAGAATGTTTTCATCTAAGCATATGAGGAACTACTTGCTTGATTTGTAAGGGAAAGTTAACACTTGTAAAGCTACAGTATGTATATACATACATACATATCTTCTTCTTATGTATTCTCTGAAATGTCCTGTAGCAAACAAGACAGCAAGATCTCTCATTTACAGTAGTAAAATGTGTGACATGAGCGCGAAGAGGCTTTGACCCACATGTGGATTTCGTAAAAGCAGCTTCTAACGAAATGACGACTAGAACAAGATTTTGAAACGCTCCTGTGTGTTCCTCAATTTTCTTTTTCTTTCTTTCTTTCTTTCTTTCTTTCTTTTTTTTTTTTTTTTTTTGCCTTCCGCAAATCTTTGCCAGCTCATGACGTGAAATAAAAGAGAAACACACACAGAGAGAAAAAAGAAAAAATAAGCCAGTAAGTGATCTTCAATGCTTACGATGAGTTAGTGTGTGCGAAAAGAAAAGTCTTAACACTTTTTTTTTAGATTCTACAATATTAATAGCTTAACGAAAATGAAATGTCAAAATATGGTATATATACCAATTAATAGATCTCATTGACGTGAACAAAATGATATGTGTGAGAGCGTAGTTTTCAAGAAAATTGTAAAAGTCGGACTTCTTTTTGATGTTTTACGATAACGAAGCTACTTATTAACATTAAACTAATACTGAAGTATATCAGGGGCGGATCCAGGGGGCGATCTCCCCGATCGCCCCCCAGAAGATGAAACTTTCTTATTATATATAATATCATCATATGTGTCTTGCCATGACTAGAAGATCACTTGCCATAAATTGAGAAGCTTTAATGTATTGAGGTCCTTATCTAACCTTTTCATACCGACGTAGAAGTTGTATGTTTCAAGACCATCCATGAATTGTAGCGTATTTCTCTTTTTTCTCTCACTCTCTCTAATATCTTGTATTGTACTTTCAATTTCCTCCTTAGCATATAATTTATTCTCAAGCCATCTTGTAACCAGTTCCTTTTCCTCTGTCATACCTCACACTTCCTAATTGATTTCTTGTTCGATCCATCTAATATTCTTCATTCTTCCTCACACTCTTATTTCAGCGGACTTTTCAACAAGAAGTAATGAAACATGAGGAGACACATGCAACATGTCAAATTAGAAATGAATGAAGAAAATTAGAAGCTTGAAACTGGAACAAATGAAAAAGTGTTACACAATAGATGAAAAATGAATTATATAAAAATATTTAAAAAGAAAGAAAAATTCTGGTATGAAGGTTCTTTGAGAATAAATTATATTGTAAGGGATGTGGTGGAAGATATGGGGAAAATAAGACAAGGAATGGCGTGCGGATTGTATTGAAGTGGATAAGACGAAAACATTAATGAAAAACTGTAGTACATTGAAGTTTCACAATTTAAGACAAACGCCTGGCATGATAATGATACTTTATCTCCATTTTAAAAAAGGTATTTCCCAAAATGGGCACGGATACCCTAATTGCATAACACTTTCGATTTTTTTAAAACTTTTAGTTAAGTCCACCACAATAAACTAACGGTAAATGTGATTTTCGAGACTGTCTCTAGGCATAGATTGTCTTTTCAGTGAAGTGAACCAGTATTTCTTTTCTATAGGATTGCATTTTACACTGCTTACGGCAGATTTGATAATTTCCGAATGGAATTGAATCTACAATACGTCATGATTAGCCTAAAGATGACAATGAAGAAAAAATGATAGATAATTAAATACCGTAATTTTCAGACTGGTAAAAATAGGTCAAAACGGAAGTATCCTGAACAAGTTAACTTTTGATTTCTATGGAGCTTAGAATAAAATCTGAAGATTATTCTCTTTTCCTATTGAATTATAGTGACTTCTGGTGATGTTTTACACTACCAAATCTATATGAGACGTATATAAATAACTTAATTTGAAATCTGAATAGATCTAACTGAGAACCGAGCCTGCGACCATACACATAGAACTTCATACAGTATTTTGCTCCATAAAAGAGTTTGCTATTATACAGTATATAGAGTGGTCCAAAAGTAGGTATACAGACCTGCATCTATCAAGTATATTTCAATTGAGTAAGATAATGAATCGGTTTGTTCCGAATTTAAAGTATAAGTGAAAATAAATTGCGAACAGAAGTTCAAACTAAGTTAATACCTGTATGGATAACAATAAGTAAATGACATAAAATGTCATGACCGATCAGTGCGGAATTGTGTATATCATAATTCCTTTCGTTTTTATACTACTTCTTTGTTATAACTATTATTATTTCCAAATTTTGACACAGTAATTGAATTCTGTAGAAGGTAAAGCACATGAATAATAAGATAGGAAAGATTTATTTTTCCAAATTTCGAAAGCAACAAGCCTATTTCTTTTTGCTGTTTTTGTTGAAAATTGTAATTGAGGTAGGTTTACATATAGAAATCAACACTCTTGATATTAACTTTATATATATGGCTTCCAGACGTCCCGGATATACATCATCCGCCTTCCCCTCAAGAAAAATGTTCAAAACTCTGAATGTCCCGGTTCTTCTCCGACATCATCATTAATTAACATCATTCGTGCGATATTTACATTCTTTTCTCGATCCATGTTTGGTTTGGCAATTCACTGTGCATATGACACAAGATAAAAACATATGAAAGACATTGATCGGAAAAACCGACTGCAGCTATCTAGGGAAAAGGCTTACAACAAGAAGAGAAGGAGGAGGAGATTCATGGGATATTTTTTTTAAAAAAAATACCTCTTTCATTGGTCACCGATACTCAACTGATAGGAATAATCTCTCTCTGGCATTCACTTTTGGTAAGTGTTTACTTACTACTTACCTAATTATGGTGTTAAACCAAACAACAAATGCATTACTATGATTGTACTGTAAATTTTCATAGATTATCCCAAGTTTTAATGTAAACTTCATAGGTCGTCCTGGCTTTTTAGTCTGATAATCTAGGAGCTCTATATACTGTATATACCCTGATATATTAAAATTTTTACTCTAGTCAGCCTTTTTAAAAATATTTTCCTCTCAGTGAAGAAGATTGTATTACAGGGTCAGGGTGACTCAATCATAGAGTGCCCATTTCTAATGAGTGAGATCTCTGATTCGATCCCAGCTATCGCCAAGTGGGCCTTGTACTGGGCAAACACAATGTGCGTGAGGCTTCTCGGGTTCTCCCACTTCCTACATTCCATTAATCCGTTCATTATCATCATTCTTACTATTTCTTTTAGCCTCGGAAGCTTCTTTATGGCTAAGCGGTTAGCGTACGCGCCTTTGACGTGGGAGACCTGGGTTCGATTCCCGACGGAAGCTCCTGTGGTTCGGATTACACGTTAATTAGTAGGTCCCGTCTCATATAGCCTCGCTGCTGAAAGGGACGTTAAACTGAAAATCCATCTATTTCTTAGCTTCGGAGCATAATTGTGGGACGTTAAAAAAATAAAGAAAACAAAATGGCTGTATTTTGACTACAATTGGAGAATAGTCAATTGATACAATTGACTTTTCATATGTACTCGGCGCACTCACGTGGGGAGTCCGGAACCCCCCAAACCAAATTTTCATAACTCGACATATACTAGTTTACTAGTTGACTTAGCAGAGAAATTATTGATGTAACCTTGTAGCCTAAGGATTTGATCTTACGTTTCTTCTGTACTCTTTCTTGCTTTTCATATACTAAAAACAATCTAGTTCCATCATTTTGCCGAGAATGTAGGTGACAATATTTAATAATTACTTATAGTCTTTTCGAATGCAGAATAAAAAACTATTCAATAACATGGACGTAATGTCTTCTAGTATTGAACTCTTCCCAACAAAAATTTCTGGTTGCGGGCCTGCTTTCACCTACTTTTCTTTTTAATGTCATGTAATTTGCATGAAAAGGAGAACAATAATCATTGTTTACATGGATGCAATAGTAGTGAATATATCATGGATAACAAATGAAATATTTTCCTAGTTTCTGGAAGTATCCAGAAATATAGAGTATATTCTTTTTTAATGAACAGAGAGTATGGTACCCTTCCGCACGAGACAAATGACACTATAGTCATCACACAGTTGAACCACATACACAAAAAGATAAATAAAACTAACAACACATCACATATATATACACACACGGGCGCGTTTTGGTACGTGTATAGAAAAAATAAAAATAATAATACTGTATGAACTGCATGGTCACTTACGCACAAAAGCACTTTTGTTGTATTTCCGAAAAAGAAATAAGTAAACAAGCAAACAATAAAGTTGATGCGCCGTCACGCTCACAGAATTGCGAACAAGCAAGCAATATGTGGAGAATGCTATGTACTGTACTGAAGAAGGCAACAAAACTCACCTCCTACTGTTGTCGGTAGCTATCGGAGCGGATGGTTTTGGTACGAGCTTTGTGAAGGTTCCAGTGCCGTGTGCATGCGGCGATTCCCCTTCGCCTCGATATATACTAAAAGCATCCTACTTTTCCTACCTGCGACCTACTTCTTTTCCTTCCATAACAGACAGAGGCTCTCAGCTCAGGTAGATACATAAGACGGACGACAATGACTGAGCAGCAGGCCATTTCCATTTCATTAACAGAAAAAAAACACTCGCAGCAGCAGCAGCAATCTGTAACACATAACCACTCAAAAGATATAAAGGAAAAGTACGGGATAATGCATCAAAGCAACACTATTTACGTACGTAAAACGCCCACAATAATTGGTTCATTCAAATACTTTTTTAAGTACGAATATTTAATGCAAAATTTTACAATATTGCTTGTATTAATGTTTAATGGTAAACAAAAGTGACCAAAGATTATATATATATATATATATATATATACCAAAAGTGGATCAACAGGGACGGCGGTGGGCAGGAGGCACCTACAAGGGGGTTCACCGGGTCCGGGCCCCTAAAACTTCGAAACTAAACATACATTTGTACACTTTCTCGGTAAAACTATCTTTGTTTAATAGGGAAATGATTGACTGAGAATGAATATTTGATCTTACACTTCATTTGTACTCTTTCTCTCATAAAAACAATCTAATTCTATTTTTTTTTTCCTGAAAATATAGGTGGACGTATTTTACAATTACTTATCGTATTTTCGGGTGCAGAATAATACCCTTTCAATACTACATAGACGCAGTGGCTTGGAGTATTGGACACCATCAAAAGCTTGGACCTTTTCCAACGAAAGTTTCTGGATGTGCAGCTGCTTGAGGGTAAATTCTTATGCGTAGTTTTCGAGAGAAAACGAATTTAAATGACACTAAATGTATGTCGTTCGTTACCAATAATGATTGTATTTATTATACGGAATCAGGTTGCTCATTTATTTATGTACGTGTATGTAGAAATGTACTTTTAAGTAGCAGATTATATCTATTGTTGCTTATCTTCTTCTAGCGATGACACACATACGTCTAATGCTGACACACGCACACTCTTAACAGTGACACACATCCTAACTGAAACTGACAGAATGAATCCTTATGAAATCTAGATGAATTATTTCCCTTTTGGTGGTTACTATTGAAATGACAGTATGACGCCTAAAGCACTTCCCGATTGGCGGAATGATCTTAGTTTCACGACTAATCGAACTTCATACAGTTAACAACAACAACCAAACGATTCAATACCTTGATCAAGTTGAAAGGACACTTCGACAGAGAAACTTCGAAAACAGTTAAATACACCCAGTGCCGGATTTACGTATAAGCTAAACAAGTGATAGCTTAGGGCCCCACTCTCTTGAGGGCCCCAAAAATTAAAGAACACAACTGGTTTTATTGTATATTTCCAAAATTTAAGAAAAATAATAAATAAAATAAAATCTACATATAGCAACAGTTTTTTGTGTTGTGTAGACTCATATGACGTACGTGATGGGGACACTTCTGCTAGCTTGCTTCCTAAAATATCACTAGTTTCTTCATTTCTGTATATTGTGAGCCTACGTTTATCTTGATACTTAAAGGCCCCCATTACCTTCAATAGCTTAGGGCCTCACCAAACCTAAATCTGACTCTGAATACACCTAAACTTTCCAGTGGAACTCGAACTCCCCATCAATGGATTGTTCCTCGTGATCCAAAACCAAACGCCCAATTAGCAATTGCCACAAGTCGTCATTAGAGCAGGGAGGAAGGCTAATGAAATCTTCAGTTTAACGTTTCACTTTATGGCCTTTAGAATGAAGAAGACCGGAATAAAATTCAAGTGAATAGTTATAACTTATATGGCAGAGGGTGGTGGTAGGGTGGGGAATAGGACAAATCTCGAGAAAACTCGATAGACACGATGTTGTCCATCTCCAGTTCCCATGAATCGATATCAAACCAGAAACCTCTGAGCAACAGATGTAAAAGTTTTAACTATTCATACCCTGTGCCCTAAGTTGTCATACTTTCCTGCAAAACCCGAAAACTTTCATTTACGGTTATATTACTCAGTAAGTGTATCACTTTTCTATGGAATCTAAAGTAGTCTAAGAACTTAAGTGTCTTTCAATTTAAAAATGTCATTCTTTATTTATTGTGAACTATTTTAGATATTATTAAGAAGAGGAAGAGAAACTGGTTGGTATATTGACTAAGAAAGAACTGTATCGTGAGGGACGTGCTAGAGGGTATGATGGCAGAAAATAGAGGGAGGGGGCGAAGGAGACTACAATTGATGGACCATATCAAAACAGAAAAATTGTACTTGAAGACGAAAAAGTTGATGGAAGACCGTGAAGCATGGAAGCTTCTCAGCTGCGGGAAGTGACTGCCAATAATGGCAGAATACCTATGATGATGATAATGATGATACCAATAATGCAGTATTGTTGAGAAACGGATTTGAGGTGTATTAGGACCTCTCATAGAACAATGTGCACGTTCTTCGTGCCATTTTTGGGTGCCTTTAACGTTCCGATCTACAACGACTCACCAAAGGTGGTCGCCAACCCTGGTTCGGCTAATAACATAAGTAAATCTTTAGTGGCCGTAATTGTTCACACCTTAAAATATCTTCCGTAATTATATCCACTAATATTCTCACCTTTTATACTGAAATTACAAGTCGATGATGAGTAGTA
This sequence comes from Thermobia domestica, assembly GCF_964235325.1. NCBI lineage: Eukaryota > Metazoa > Arthropoda > Insecta > Zygentoma > Lepismatidae > Thermobia > Thermobia domestica. The sequence continues at coordinate 160,103,923 of NC_137462.1, forward strand.
AATAATTTATTCGTTGATTCTCTTTTAACGTATATTTACACAAACTGTTTTGCAATCAAACATGTCCACTGAGTATCTATAAACACCTACATAGCAACCAATTATACCATTAATGTATATTTCTTACATATATTAAAAACATTCTTCTTTTGTTATTTTTAAATTAACATTATATCAAGCATAGTGCTTGCGTAGAAGCACTTTCTGCCCAAAATACAAAGTATCTCGTTGTATAAAATGTCGCCCGACGACGGGACTGAATATAAAAGTTACAAGTGAGCTTAGCTTTTATATTTAAGAACCACTGGTCCGTTTTATAATAATGATATTCTATTAATTACGTCCTTTACATTTTGATCGACCCTCGTATATAACTTTATTAAGCTTCCTTTATAGAAATACATTTATAATAAATCTTTTATTTCATTAATATTTATTTTTTTTATTATAGAAACGTCGTCGCTTATTAATCTAATCACTGAAGGGTGCGAAGTCAAAAATTGTAAAAGACAATTACATTTTAAAACATAAATCACAATAATCAATAGTTTCAATCATTATTAAAAACGATCATATTAAGAAAAAGATGTTTGATCATTCCAGGGCGCATTATATAGTAATTAAGTTAGATGATATTTTAAATTATACATTATATCAATAAGATGTCATGATACAAAAGGATCTTATTCGAATAACATATAAGATAGCTCATAAAGACAGTCGTCGAATAATTAGCTTAATAGAATGAATCTTATATTTAACATAATCTTTGACAACAAAGTTTCAACACAAATCAATATAATATAAATAACCCTTGCTTTTAATCAATTATAAATCGAACTATAATTCTTCACATTAACAAGAAAGAATTAAAATTATTTGAAAATTATCGTTTGTTGTAACAAACGTGATAAAATATTTAAAAGTCATAAGGGTTGTTTTCATTATTGACATTAACACATAAATTTGAAGATAAATGTTCATAAGAATCTATAGCTGATATGGGTTTAACCCTTACTTCATCAACTGCAGTCAATTTAAATTCGTACCTGCATATGATTCTAATAAAGTACATTGTACTGCACAATCGTGATTATGTTCCGCGTTGTTATTTTGTACATGAATTGCGTCATTGTTTTGATTTTGATATGAAGTGCCATCTCTTGAATTATGATTACGTCTATCCATGTAGTTTACTGTATTCCTGGAATTTCGCCATGTATTTCGTGCGTTTTTGAGTCTACTTCGATTAAGTGATCTGACATAATTATTGTCGCGATTGGTTAGATTAGGTGGATTCCCAACATATCTTCGCCTATTTCGTCCGTTCTGATTGTTGAAATTTGCTCGACTTAGGTTATATTCCGTATTGTCTGCATTACGGATATTTAGATTCCGAACAGGTACAAGGTGATCTGAATTGTTTTTAATTTTGCCTAATCCTGCTTGATGGTTCTGAGCGTGGTATTGAGTTTCATAACATTGGACAAGCATTAATAGGTGATTGAAACTCATACACTGGGTAGAAAACAGAATCTGTTGTAGTTTGAACGGTAGCAAATTTCGAATTGATGCAATTACTCTGGATTCCGATTGCAACGGATTTACGACTTTTAATTCGTTATATGTATTCACGACAAAATCGACAACAGATTTGTGCAAACGAGGATTAAAAGGTTGGTTTCTAATCGTGGCATCTCTGTTTGCAAGCAAAAAGTCGTTTTCGTAATTTGCAATCAGCGCTGCTTTGAATTCTTCATATGTATTAATGTGATCTCGTACTGCTTTAAACCATAAAGAACATGGTGGGAGTAATAAATGAGGAATTAGTTTCATATATTGCGATTTATCTATACACATTATATTGCACTCATCTTGAAATTTTTCTAAGAAAGAGGTAACGTTTTCATTACATTTACCACTAAACTTACTCATAGCACGTATTTCACTCATCTTTACACTTAACTTTACCTTCCTTTCACCATTTCGTGTTCGTGTTGATTGACAATTTTTACCTACTACATTATCTGTGGTTCCACCATCTCTTTTCCGCCCATCTTTATTTCTTGGATGTATCCTTTCCAAAATAATGTTCTCATCGGATGGATTACTTGAAGATGAGATAATGTGATGTCCACGTTGATCTGTTACGGGTGAATGCGATGTCATCTCTTGAGAACAAGGGAACTCCGAACGATCATTAGTCATGTTGTTGTGGTATGCGTTGTCCTTAATCTGCAACGTCCTAATTTCCTCTTGTAATGTAGATATCAACTGAGTATTCGCACGTATTTGGTTAGAATTATCCGTAACCTGAATCTTTTGTTGCCGTACAGAAGATTCTATTACTTCCAAATTCTTTTTTACACAATTGACTTCTTGGATTACATGGTTGTAATTATCCTGGCAATCTTCTGATACTCTTTTTAACTTTTCATCAAATTGTAATGTAAGGTCTTTCACCGCCTGGATCACAGATTGTTTCGTATCTTCTGAATTTTGGTCAATTTGCTCCAACCGTCTACTTAATTCCTCGTACTGTTTACTGGATTCCTCGGATTTCTGCTGAACCGTATGCTTTAATTCTTCCGACATCTGGGCTAACTTTTGTTCTTGTCGCTGTAAAGCCATTAAGATTTTGTCTTCAAATGTCAACACTTCAGGTACAACAGAAGCTGTATTTTGTTCGTCGTTACCACTGTCACCAGTTTCTTTCTCCATTGCCTCACTGATCATAATTTTTCTTGTGATTATTTTACCACTTCTAAGTATAGTTAAGTTCGTAGACATGAACCTTATTACTGAAGTAAATTCACCCCTTACTTTGTACTTCAGGATATGAATTTACAAAGTTCCCGGGTTTCGGCACCAAAATTTTACAACGACTCACCAAAGGTGGTCGCCAACCCTGGTTCGGCTAATAACATAAGTAAATCTTTAGTGGCCGTAATTGTTCACACCTTAAAATATCTTCCGTAATTATATCCACTAGTATTCTCACCTTTTATACTGAAATTACAAGTCGATGATGAGTAGTAAATAATTTATTCGTTGATTCTCTTTTAACGTATATTTACACAAACTGTTTTGCAATCAAACATGTCCACTGAGTATCTATAAACACCTACATAGCAACCAATTATACCATTAATGTATATTTCTTACATATATTAAAAACATTCTTCTTTTGTTATTTTTAAATTAACATTATATCAAGCATAGTGCTTGCGTAGAAGCACTTTCTGCCCAAAATACAAAGTATCTCGTTGTAGATCCAACGGCCTGCTCAACTGGAAACGTTAGGGCACATTACAAGTGTGGAGTCCAAACGGCTAGTGCGATTGCAAAAATCCCATCATATTGGATTGAAAACCGTCTATTTCCAAAAAGTTTCTTCTCTTTCCATTTTCTACAACATCCCATAATGGAGTTCGCCCATAGGCCTTGACTTTTGATACACCCGGTATACTAAAGATCTACTTTTAAAAAAATATTTCATTGTTCATTACTATGATTATTATGTTGTTAACAAGAATTCAGAAAAATGAAGTATATAGTGAGAACTTTATCGTTTCTTCAGATGTAGATGAGCCATTATTCAACGTCTACCAAAGGCAGACACCTCTTTTGTAGTGTTACTTTTTGGTTTACAAGTGTCCTGTAATGAAATTAAAGCACTATATTATTTTACGAAGCGAAATACCTTTGCAACATGATAGAATCAAATATACAATGCACGAGAAAATTAAATCATGACTGAAGAAGCGCAAGTTGTATAATTTTATTGTCCAGACAATAATAAAATAATATACAACATAACAACTTCATGGAAACAGTTAATATTTATTACATTTCCAGTTAGTTATTCGTTATCGGCAACAATACTCGTTTTCCATTATTATCTTTCACTAATGAGCTAATTATCATAGTTTTAGTGTTCTATGGAATCAAATCAGTTCTATCTTTTTAAACATAATTTTATTTATACATTATAAAAGTTATCACATACACTCCACTTATTTGCATATACGAAGGACCATTTAGTATGTGGAACGGAGAATATTTTTACGAAACAACGGATATGAGGTTCAGAAAGGTATGTATTACACTATATTTATTATTTACAATACAAGTATTACAAGTGTTTGTATATCATTTGGAATTCATAGAAGAAACATGAATAGGCACACCTAAATAATACTCTGCTGACGTAATACACAGGAGTTTATTTCGGGAGTGGTCCAATTTCAATATGAGGATACATTATATTCAAATTTGCAAAATAACTTAAATTTAAACTAAATTTACAGAAAAGTCGGGATATCGGGGCGGGGGATCCGGATCCCACTACTCACTCCCAGAGTGGCCCAAAAGTAAGTGTACACCCTTGCATTGATCAAGTATAACATTCTAGTTTATGGGTTTATTTGATTCGGCTCTTCCGAGCTTAAGATGTAAGTAAAAACACATTAAGAGCGAATAATAAAGAAACTAAGTCTATCTGATGGACAACAATAATAAATGATACAAAAATTAACGAGCTGATCAATACGGTACTGTATACCTACTTTTGGACCACCCTATATATCCTGTTATTCTAAAGAGATATGTTTCTAACTCAAAAATAACTACATGGCATTTACATTAATAGAACCGGAATTTTATGTTCTTTAATGTTGGAGTTAAGAATTTCATTAAAGTTCAGGCCTTTTTTGGACTCATAATCTTCCAAATACTCTGTTATTTCGTTTTTTTTTTTTTTTTTGCCTAATTTTACCATAAATTGGGCCTGATTACACTGGTTTGCTCGCTGAAATTTAGCGTTCTTTTTTAATATCAATGCTAAATGAGACGTAGGCCTACAGCCTAAGGTGGAATCAGAACTATCTTAGTGCGTTCAAATTTAAGACTCTCCCACCGAGAATCGAACCCAGAGCCACGTCCATCAAGAGCGCGCAAGCTAGCCAATATATCAGCAGGGAAGGCAGATGTATTTTTAGGTTAATGTCATAGCCTGATCTGGTGCGATCTAGTAAAGTGCGGTTTTCCTGTACTTTTTCCTCCTGTACATGTAATTCAGAATTTTTGGAGATAATTTGAGCAAAAGCCTCTATACTGTGAGTATTGATCTAGACCGGTGGCATGTGTATGTGCATCCGCCGGCTGCAGTGAATTCGTCTTGGTGAATACTTAAGAGCCCATATTGATAGTATGACTCGTATTTCACAACTTCGGTGTAGTATTAAGGACGTTAAACACAAAAACTCAAACTCAACTCTTTTCATTTTTCAACCACAAGTTTGTCAGGTTTAATTTGTCTGCCTGGTGATTATGACGTGAGTCAGTTGGCGATCAAACTATACCTGAGTAAATACATATTCCGATGTTTTGAAAATAAAAGTAATTTATCAAGTCCATCGAACCTCCTTTACGGAAGGCTGAATCAGGCCAAACCGAAAAAAAAAAGATAAAATGTTAGTGTCTAACATACAAATATTTTTACTTGTCTGTTATTGTGTCTTAGTTTATTTTCTATTTCGGGAAATTATATTTAATGTATTTGATAGCTGCTATATGAGGGGAGATAAAAGACTCCCCTTTCACTGAAACAATTTCTGGACCCTGGAATTTGTTTACAATTTCCAAAACATTAGTCCATGGCTTGTTTTCGCCTTCTTTCATGTGGTCACAATAACATAGTAATGGAGATTTCGTAAATATTACCGTACTTCTTTTTACTGCACATTGTTTGACCAGTAATTCTAGTTAATTTATGAGCTATAATGTAAAGTTTATGTCGCTCTGTGTTAGTGTCGTTATATTAATAATCAGAACCCACAAGATAAATTATTTTAGAATTATAGGATAATAAGTAAGTAGGAATAATATCACGAAGCAGCTGTTTTGTGTGCCCTTAAAACATTAAAACCCTTGTAGCTGTCAGACTCTTACTATGGCCCTGTTGTCGACGATGAGTAATATATTCAACCCAGAAATGCCCATTCCCCAAAAAGCTTGGCTGTAAATTCCCAAATTTACCATTCCTCCCCTTAAATTTGCTATTCTTCACCCAAATTTATCATTCTTCACCCAAATCTATAATTCTTCACCTAAATGTGTCATTATTTCCCAAATTTATCATTCTTCACCCAAATTTATCATTCTCCTCTAAATTTACCATTCTTCACCCAGATTTGTTGTTCTTCCTTCAAATTTATCATTCCACTCCAAATTTACCATTCTTCATCCAAATTTATCATTTTTCCTGAAATTTATCATTCTTCCCCAAAGTTACCATTTTAACTAAATTTATCATTTTCCCCCCCAAATTTACCATTCTTCACCAAAATGTACCATTCCCGAGTTCGATTGCACCATTTTCAATGAAAAATTATGTTCTCCAAATATTTTCATGAGTACAACCTGCATGCTAAATTCACCCTTGATTAGAAAATTAAGCTCTTCTATTTGAGTCAAGTACACTTTTCGAACTTATAGCTTGATTATTTAATTCAGTTCTGTTGGAGGTAAGATAGCAGGTGATGAACTGCTTATATATTGTAAGGGTTGTTCTTGCATAATGGTCTACGCACCAGCCAACTGCATCGTCGTAGTTCGGAGCCGACGTCAATAGTAGGTCCTGTCCTTTATAAACTTCTTTGTTAAGTAAGGACACAGAACACTAAAATTCAAATTCACTCGAACTTTAAATCAAAAACGTAAGCATGTTCTTACTGAGATTTTTTTAAAGCTGAAGAACTGAAATAGATCCTGACGAATGATACACAATACTTCAATTTCCTTGATCTGTTCACTGAAGTCAGCCTAAAGAATGTCCCAATTTAGTGCAAGTGGGAGACTTGTTTCAGTTTTTTTTTAAAAAATAGTTGATGTTTCATGAGATAGTTTAAGATAATGGACTATTTGAAGTGTTTGTTGTAGTCGTTGTGACAAATAAATGTTTCTTTATTACTCGCTAATGTAAGCTGTATATCTTGTGCATTATTTGTACCTTATATCAATAATTGTATGATACGTACATTACATTTCATTAAATGAAGTTTACTGATTTTCTCCTACATATGTTTCTGTATTTATTGGTACAAAATTTTAAAAAATAAAGAAACAATTAATAGATTTTTAGATGGTTTTCATGTTTATTATTATTACTACTACTACTACTACTACTACTACTATTATTATTATTATTATTATTATTATTATTATTATTATTATTATTATTATTATTATTATTATTATTATAGTTTTTAGTCTTCTGTTGCTAATTTTCAAATCCATTTAACTAATGTCAAGACGCCAGCACTTGTTACAGTACAGTCTACTGAAACATACAAGCATAAAATGTCCTTTATGTTCAAAATGCTTAGGACATTAAGTAATATTTAATGAATATGCTGACTGCATACGGAATACTTGTTCATGAGGATGAATTTATGCATCGCAAGTCACAGGAGAATACCAGTATACTTGATATATGTGTTTAGTGTCATTACTCTAAATTTCTTCGTTTCGAGAGATCTTAGGATAAACTTATAATAGTCACGTGCATTGCATTCTATTTGAAAAGATTTTTTAAATATGCAATGACATCATTTAGGGTTCATAGAAGGAATTTTATAAGGTATTGAGGATAATCAATTGGAAATATCGAGGATGGTGCTAGATAGATAGGAAACTGAGAAGAAATTTCTTTGCTAGGTCTAGAATTATCCTTACTAATGTTAAAAATCATTTGGTAAAACGATAAATATCTAGACAGCAAAATAAAAATTCAGTTAACCAATTTTATCTTTTGTAAATAAGCGGGACTATCCGCAAGAGGGAGAGCTCCGTGTGGTTCAAAATCTCTCATTTTCGAAATTTATATGAAATAAAATTATCTTACATATTCTATAGCACAAAAGAATGGTATGCTGCTACTATAAGACTATTTGAACACCTCCAGTCTACAAAGGAAATTCAAAGCTTTAGCAAATGGGCCATAACTTTTTAATTAATAGCTCCAGGATCATGAAATTTTGTGTGCATAAACTTGTATCCTTTGTATATACACATGTTAATCAATATATCCTCCATCCGCTGTGACACAATTAACATATCGTTCCTTTGTGAGAAGGTGTGGCACCCAACAGGCACAAAACCTTACCTAACAAATGTGTAACCTAAAGACTGTATTAATGTTAGAACAATACCCACAGATAACCCAGTCGTTTTAATAAGCTGTCGGGTGGTTACACATACTTCAATGTGGTCTTTTTTAACGTTTTTCATTGCAGTTGATGGTCTGCCGGACTGTGTTGGTCCAGCAGACGGAAATCACCGCTGTTGAACTTTTGTAGCCATTGCTGAATATTTATTTATTTATCTTCAACAGAAATTCTCCATTTACAGAAGACTCGCACAATCTATTATACACTAAAGAAACAATTACTATATTATTAAGTGATAAAAAAGAAATATAAAACAAAAAGAAAAAATTATAGCAGTGAAAAAGAAAAAATGAAAATTAAAAAATGGCAAGATAAATTCTTCTCAGATACACAAAATTAAATAATAGATATCACTATAAACAACACGCTATGTTTTTGAATATCTTCACATACACATATTTAAGTACATACAATACACGTGTATAGGTTTTACAAATATGATTACATACTGTATATAGACATACGCATATATACGTGCCAGCAAGAAGACATCAATACATAGGATGTCTTCCATTACGCCTATAGTTATTTATTTATTCTGTATCAAGTTTCAGTAAAAATCTCTTTTGATTAACTTTATATAAATGCTTCCTGATTAAGATCAAAGTCTTCTACATTTTGTGTTATATTCTTATACAGCTTACACATTCTGACCAATGCAGTAGCGTAGCCAGGATGTGTGTTTGGGGGGGGCCCAAGTGCTGTTATAGGTACATATAGAAAAATTACAAACAAGAAAATATATAAACATAAAAATATATAAAAAGTTACAAACATCAAAGTACCAAAGTACATTGTCGGACCTCTTTGGGGGGGGGCCCGGCCCCTCCGGGCCCCCCCCTTCCCTACGCCACTGGACCAATGTATTTGTTTTAGGTGTTTTGTACCATTGTCTCTGATACTAAATTTAATGTATTGTAAAAATTCACTATTATCAAATACGCCATTTACTATTTTGTGTAGACATACTTCTTATGCAATAATACATCTATCAGAAAGTTTAATGTAATTAAATTACTTAACAAGTTAGAGTAAGATATTCTATTTACAAGAGTAGACTGTCCTGTTTTCTTATAAGTACCTTAGGAATCTTTTTATATTGTTTCTATCTGGTTTACTTGAGTTTTACATTTTGCTGCCCGGCTCACTGACGCATATCCAATTTTGGCACTACTAGACTTTTAAAATGTGTTCCAATTACATTTACGTTTGTAAACATTTCAGTGCTTCTGATTATGAACCCCAGTTGTTTGAAGGCATCTTGTATGATCAATAAAATGTGTTTACTAAATGATATTTCGCTGCTAAATGTAACTCCCAAGTCCCTATTCATAAACATACCTCCAAATATTGATTTCCTATTGAGTATGGTAGAGTTTCATTTACAATCCTTTGTTTTCTAAATATCATAAACTTACATTTTTAATGTTAAAATTTTATTTATTTTTATACTCCAAATATATATCCGTATATGTTATTTAAATCTTGTAGTTTTAATATATCACAATTCGTTTGTATTTCCTTATACAACTTAACATCATTAGCATACAATACACATTTGAAGTTCTTAACATGCCTTGGCAGATCATTTATAAAGAGGAGGAATAATAAAGGCCCCAAATTTGAGCCTTGTGGTGCTCAGGAATTCATATTGTAGTAAAATGATTTTGACTCTTTAATATTTACATATTGCTTTCTTTGACTCAAGTATGATGTGAATAATCTGAGTAATCGCGATGAAAATCCTAACATCGAAAGTTTTCCAACAAATATATCATGATTCATCATGTCAAAGGCCTTTGCAAAATCAATATGTATTACATCTACACGATTACGATTATGAATAACCTCTTGAACAAATTGAATAAAATTAAGTAAATTTGTTACTGTTGACCGACCAGGATAGAATCCATGTCGATTTTCATAAATATAGCTTTTTATGTGATTGAAAATATGATCACATAATATTTGTTCAAGAAGTTTCATTGGTGCACAAACTATGGCTATTCTTCGATAATTTTCTGCTTTACTATTATCCCCGCTTTTAAAAACCGGTATTACCCTAGTTAATTTCCAAATTTTGGGAAATGTTTGTGTTTTAAGTACTAAGTTAAATGACGTAATCAATAGCTGATATAAAATTTCGAAATATGCTTTTAACAGACATGGAGGAATTCCGTTCGGTCCACATGCTCTCTTGGGTTTTAATTTTTTAGTGGCTCTTTTATATTCCTTGTCTGAGATTTTATCAATTATCAAACTATTACTTACTTCCATTTTGTATTGAGCCAGAACAGTTATATGATGCTACAATTTTAATCATATACTGACTGGAAATAATTTGCGAAACCATCGGCCACTTGTTTGTTGTATCCAGTAAAACACCATTCAACGTCATAACATTATTACTAAAATTATTGCTATTTCTTTTACCTTTTATAAAAGTCGGAAATGATCTGATATTATTTTAAAATTCCCTTCTCACTTTCTTTAACATAGCATGCATACGCTTTACGTATCATTTTCTTTGAATCCCTTCTCATTATTTAACACATATCACTATTATATTCAGAATCCTTCATATGTTTTCTATAATACTCCTTTAATTTTAACATATCAATTATCTCTTTTGTAAACCAACATTGATACTTTTTAACACTAGATTCTCGTTTCTTAGGTACCCCATCAGGAAGTTGCCGTCGGAAAGAGGGATTGCCGCCGTATTGCGGAAATATTTTATACAACTCTGTATCATGGCTTAAAAGTAAACTAGGTGTAATACATACTGTTACCTTATAAAACGTTTTGCCATATACATGGATCTCAACACATAAGTTCTCAAGATCATTTTTAATTTTTTATATGAGTTGTTACCAAATTATTTTTAACTGCTATAAGTACTCCACCACCCCTACCCTATCCTTTGTGAATATTTTGTAATTACTGTAAATAGTTCAGAATCAATAATGTCACTTTGAAGCCAAGTTTTTGTCATAATTATTATATCAAAATCACACTCCATAGTACTTAAATATAAATCAAGTTTTCGTTCTTAAACCCCTAACATTTTGATAATATACGTTTAATTTAACTGTCATCCATATACATGACTTTATCTTATGCTATAAGATTTCCTCAGTTTCTTGGCTCATGACACTACTACAACATCTTCGATAGTTTTTAATTCAATTACAGGACTCCCTTGTTTTTTTCTCAGAAAAGTCGGCCCAATATTGTCAACCCATAAATAAGCATAATTCTTTTCCTGTTTCAATTTCCTAACATGCTCAAAAATGTTTTCACTATAGGTGGTTAGACTCTGACTAATGTAAACTATAATGTCACTCATATAACTGAATTGATTTATATTTAAGTTACTTTTTACTTTTCTCCTCGCACGGAATTTATCCTTACCTTCTCGTCTTATAAACTTGAAAATAATACCTCCAGCTGTTTGATTGAGGAGTATCTTAAGCCTATGACAGACATCAATTGATTCCTGCTTAACTTCTGCATCTAATATACTACCAATACGCTTTACAATTTCATATGTGCCTTCATTCTGCTTTTCTGGTATACCATATATCTCAATTATATTTCTTCTACCGTATTGTTCAAGTTCCTCTACTTCACCTTGAACATCTTTTAGTTGCTTTTTAAGCTGCAAATTTTTCATCTTTCAACTATTCTATTGTTTTCGTACACTCACTTATTTTCCCGCATTGCCTTTTGATTCTCTCCATGGCCTCATCAAGTTTTTGGTGCGCGAGATTCAACCATTTCCCTAGCTCTTTTTCCCTTTCTTTATTATTTAATTCCTCGATTTCAGTTTTCAAACTTTGAAGCAGTGAATAAATTTCAGCGAGAGATGGAGACACTGACTCGGGTGTATCACTATACATAGTAAAACTCCATTTCTTTTAACATACTTGACGAAACCATAACTGTCTTTGATTTTTAAAGTACTCAACATCCGTTTCTTTTAAATGAACACTTTAGCGTGTCAGAAATTAAAGCATATTCACACTGATTTTTACTTAATGCTTCTTGCCGAGAGACAAGTTTCTGACATTCTCCACAATTTATGTCGAAACTTCGATATCTCGAAAGTGTTCAGAAGATTAAAATAGGTTGGCAACACTTGCACGCCGGTCTTAGTTTATTTACATTCAACACAGTACACTATTTTAACGTATATAGGAGACTAGCAGCGTTCACCCCGCTTCGCTGCGGTCACCCCGGAACGCAATAAACTTTGTTACTTAGATAATTTTTACTTTTTCGCTTTCAAGTGATATGATAAAAACCATAGAAGATTGCAGTAAATCTTAACATTATATCGCCTGTCATTTATGTTAACCCGCCCCGCTTCGCTGCGGTCATCCCGGTGCTGGCATATTGTAAAAGTGTCTGTAAAAATAAGCAAATCAATTAAAAAATTTTAAACAGAAGATTCAAGCTATTTTCCGCTGTATATCGCCTGTCATTTATGTTAACCCGCCGAGTGACACGGTCATGCGGGTTGCATATAAATACGTTTATTTTTACCTATGATGAACTAATAACAAAGGATTTGTACGTTATGGACACTTGAATGGTCAATTATCTCAAGACACTGGTAATTAAAAATTAAAGTGATATGATAAAAACCATCTAGGGTCCAAATCCTAATAACCCCCCAAAAATGAAAGAAATTGGTTCAGCCGTATTAGCGTGATGAGCGGACAAAGGATTTTGTACGTTCTCTTTTATATATATAGATAATTTTGTCTATCTATATATATAAAAGAGAACGTAGAAAATCCTTGGTGTAGTTGAAAATGACTACTACCACCTTTCCCTTTCATGTAACAGCAAGTATTTGCGAGTTAGGCAACCACACACACAACATATTTTATTTTCAAAGACAAATTTTTTATAATAAAATGGAATAAAATTTTAATATTAATATATAATTTAGTAACTTTTTAAAAGAACGTATTTACTAACTTGCTTCTTTTTTTAAAAAAAAATAAAACTACAAATATGGAATATCTTGGAGTTCAACGAGTGAGTTTTGTTCAGATTCAATGTTTACAATTGTTGATAAAAATGAATGACTGTAATCAAAGTGACATATGAAGGAAAATAGTAAACTCGAAATAATGGGCTGTCAGTGAGCTCAACCCAGTTCTTTAACTTGACAACAATTGCTCCTCCTCAGTAACAACATACTATGCGTAGTTCTTTCAGAATTGTTTCTTGGAATATAAAACTACATCATTGGTTATTAAAGGGTGAGTGACTGATTCACCGAAACTACTGTGTTCCATCGTCCATTAGCAATATCCTTTAGCTTAGCACTTCATTGCAGAAATCAAATGAAGGCAAATAGTGATCTAGTGAAAGCCCTCAGCTCTAATATGTAGGACCTATGTTCGATCCAGGGAGTTGTGATATTACAATAGACCATAATTATGCGTATGAGGTTCTTGAGCTCAACCGTTTTCTGCCACTATCACACTACAAATTTTCCCCATTTCTCATAGCCTAAAGACTATAACCATGGGCATAAAACCAACTAAATTCTATTTCAATTCAATTTGCAACATTAAAAATATTTTTAATCTAAGTAGTTTAATTGAAGTGAATTAAAAAGTCTACTATCTTCGACACATGGACATGCCACGATGGGTCAGTGGTAGAGCGCTCTTAATCCCAGCTTTCGTCAAATGGATTTTGTAAGAGAGAAACACCGGGTGCGTCGGTTTTCTCAGTTTCATCGTCTTTCTCCCACTTCGTTATTTCACTAATTCTATCATAATCAGTCACTTTCATTCTCATACGCCTCTTTTACCTGCAGGATATAAGAGTTTGGCAAAACTGAAAATTTTAATTTTATTTCAAAATCTCTAAATATAGCATATGTATACATGATTTTTGTTATGTTTTTATTTATTTATTTATTGTTGTTAGTATTCACCATTCAAGTTGAATAGCTACAAATTCACATGACAGGAGCTGGGATCAAATCAAGGATCCCAATTACCTAAAGTGAGCCCTCTACCACTGAGCCTCTATGGTACTTACAGCCGTCGAAGTTAGTAGACTTTTCAATTCTCTTCAATCAGACTACTTACGTTGAAAGATGTTTTCACTATTGCAAATTGAAGTGAAATAGAATTCAGTTGGTTTTATGCCCATGATTATAGTCTTTAGGCTACGAGAAATGGGGACATCTGTAGAATGTGAATGTTGGAGAAAACTGTTGAACCCGAGAATCTCATATACATGATTATGGTCAATTGTAATGTCACAACTCTAAATGGATCGAACACAGGGTATTACATACTAGAGCTGTGTGCTTTTAACTTAACCACAATTTGCCCTCATTAGATTCCTGCAGTGAAGTGCTAAATTAAAGGATATTGTTAATGGATGAGGCACACAGTGTTTTCGGTGAAGCAGTCACTTATCCTAACCAACGTTGTAGCCATTTTTTCTGTGTATGCTATTTCTTGAGCCTCTGCTAATGAGACAGTCTCTGGACAGTAACTATGTATTTATGAGCATTTCCGAAGAACTTGCTTTGATTTCAACGTACTCTGTAAGTATATTTTTAAAGTATTTACATTCACCCTAGTGTTTTACATTTGAAGAAACAGTACTGAAAGAACTATTTACAGTATGTTGCTATTGCCTCAGGATGCCTCAGGAGGAGCAATTGTTGTCAACTTAAAGACCTGAGTTCAATTCCTTGACAATCCATCTGTTTGAGTTTATAATTTTTCCTTCATATGTTACTTAGATTACACTCATTCGTTTTTATCAATAATTATAACCACTCAGTTTGAACAAACTCACTTGTTGGACTCCAAGATATTGCATATTTGTAGTTTTATTTTTTCAAAAAAAGGAGTAAGTTAGTAAATACGTCCTTTAAAAAGTTACTAAATCATATGTTGATATTGAAATTTCATCTCACTTGATTTTCAATTTTTTTTCTTTGAAGATAATATATATTGTGTGTGGTTACGTAACTCCGGAATATAATACTGGCTGTTACTTGAAAGAGAAAGGTGATAGTAATCATTTTCAACTAGTAACAGAGAAATGAAATTATTTTCATATATCGCCTATCTGAATATTGTCATTGGGTGATATCAATAAAACGGAAAAGTTACTCATTACGCCCCATTTTGAAGTAGTTACTCGCATTGGTATCAATAAAAAGAGAACTGAGCACTAGTCGTCTCGGCTGACCTCGGAGAAGCCCCGCCCTTTTGAAGTAACCACACCTCTATTCTCGAGCCGAGTAACTACTCCGCGTTTGATATCAATAAAAATCAAAGACTCTTCTGTGATGCTAGTAACTTCTCCAAATTTGTGGAGCAAGCTAAATAGGTGACTCCGTGCGAAATATGGCAGAGTATATGATTGTTTTACTACGTAGAAAAACTTATAAATTGCATAGAAATGTTAAAAATGGAGATTACAAAAAGCATTATAAGTTTATGAAAGAAAATGTAGTGATTAGCACAACATTTTTAAAGGAGAATCAACCGAAATTCGGGGTGGTGGACTACGTAATGATGAAAAGATGCGGGTTTTCTTCAAGGGCGCCGATCCTGTGGGGGCCAGGGGGCCCGGGCCCCCCAAAGCTCATGTGGGCCCCCTATTGTATTTATGAATATACAATATTTGGCATAATTAGAGTGCAATTTGTCTTGAAATCCTGATATAGGCCTATATACCTTCTGCATCTGAATGCCCCCCCCCCCCCCCAATTTACAGAGAAATCGGTGCCCTTGGTTTTCTTGCCTTACGTGATTGAACCGGGATTCCAGGTCGGAATGTCAGAGGATTCTGGTGTGGCTCAAAGTACTGTCTATGACTACCTGAAAATGGATTGTTTCCGGAAGTGTGCGTAATATACAAACAGCAAAGGCAGAGTGGCATGAACAATATACATTTCCGGGTGCTATCGGAGCATCTGACTATACACAACTGGCATTAAAGAAACCTAGTATTTTGGAGAGTAATACGTTAATAGAAAGAGCTATTTCGTGGCTAAGTGGTTAGCGTACATGCCTTTGGCATAGGAGACCCGCGTTCGATTCCCGGCAGGAGCTCATGTGGTTTGGATTCCACGTTAATCAGTGGGTTCTGTCTCATATAGGCACGCTACTGAAAAGGACGTTAAACTAATAATCAACTCAACTCGACGTTGATAGAAAGGGTGTATACATGAGAATGTATTTTGTTTATGTCAAGGCGAAAGGGGACAAGTATGATGTGGAAAACGCAATCAGATGGACGTGATTTATGACGTGGGTGGCTGGACTTTTTAAAAAAGAAAACAAAGGAGCCAAGTGTCTGATTTCGTTCTTAAAGCCAAACAATCTACAAAGACCTTGGACAACACGTGATATGCGCTTGTCGTGTTAATCTTGATATTGCTGGATTCCAATCAACATCCATCAGCTCAAATAGGTTCGTTCCCATGGTTTCAGTATTACTTTCTTCTTTCCCGTTTTTTTTATTATTTTTTTCTTCTTTTTTATTTTTGTTTTATTCTCGCTCGAATATTAAAGATTCTCTTTTGAATTTGTGTCTCAGTCGTAGATGTATTTGATATGTCGTTGCATTTCACTGTAATTACCTTCAAAGTTTTGGTTTTCCTTCGTTTACTTTCTGGTAGCTGTGACTTTGAAAGTACCACTGGAAACTCTTTTAGAATATCTACAAATGCACTTTGATTGAAGCTATCGTTGCTACTTGCCCGTTTCATGGCTTTTAAGATACTACGCCATAGGTTAAAAACAACGAAGTGACTGCGCGATGAATGGGAGAAGTGAATAATCACTTCTTTTATTGATACGACTCAGTGCTACGTGCAGAGGAAGCGCGAGTAAACGTTCATAAATCTGGAGCAGACTAGACCTGAGTAGTGGCTTGTTTTATTGATACGAAATTGAGGGAGGAGATTACTCCAGGTGTAGTTACTCTGATTCTCGAGCAGGACTTCTCAGGAGTAGTTACTTATTTTTATTGATATCACCCATTACCGCTTAATTAGTACTTAAAAGAATACAGAATTCCCGCACTGGAATTTCCTCTATTCAATATGCTGCGCCGATACCGAAGTATTCCGGAACATGGATATTTAGAAAGAGCGCATACTAGTTTCCATGTAAATGTTGAATCGGTTGCCATAGATCCCATAGTTTTCAAGCGTTATGGGTAGCTTATAGCTCTGAAAGGAGACGTTTCCTTCTCTGTGTATTAGAACTTTTTTCTTCTCTTTCATTTGATAGAAAAAATTATCTCCCGGAGTTTACTGGTGTAATTTTTCCACATACTGCATGCTGTGATACACCGGTACATTTATAAATATTGTCAATAAGAAAACTTATATTTAAAAGATGCGCAACTATTTTCGACACTATACACATTTAACACTCTTTCAGTTACAATGAAAGGTCACTCACAAGTTCTTTTCTTTTTAAAAGCCAACAAATAAACAAATAAAAATCATTTAGAATCTTTGCGTTTTATAAGCCAAAATTTAACATGGTTTTAGCATGATTTTGTTCTACGAAAGTATCCAATAAAGCGATGTACAATGACCTTCTCACAACAGTTACTTTATTATCTCGCAACTGTATTAACGGTGCTGTAGGTCAGTGATTTGTACTATTTCCTATACAGCTATTTCAGTATATACAGTAGGCCCACATTTACTTCTTAGCAATGCGCGTTGGTTAACACGTGTAAGGAAGGAACCCGAAGGATGGACGTTGACAAATAATTCATTAAGAAACTTGAATATAAGAAGCAAGCTATGTTTTGCTTCCTTCCTTCTCATGGTTTGATGGCGGCACGTGGTTCTGTAGCATGTGCATTTATATTTGTTCACGCGATTACGCATTACGGTGACTTCATTTTCTTTTCACACCAGTGACCCAGAGCCAGTAGATACTGGCGGTAGGTCAATGGGACAATGAAGTATTTGGTTTAAAAGTCGCGTGTGAGAGTCAATGAGCAGCAGACTAAAGAGAATTTCTCACATTTCAGAACGAGTCACGAGCTAAAAAAAATCCACATTCAAATCCACAATTCAAACAAGGGACATTCTGTTCTCAGCTCCACAAGACGGAAGGTAGTACAAACAATAGGCATATCATTGTCTCATGATAAGACATTGCGTGCATTCCGACTCATCTTCCTGTTCCTCGCGGCTCCCAAGGACGCGTTTCAAGGGTGGTGCACTCTTATATGCTTCCTACACAACATAGCTAGAATTGGCAAAAGATCACTTCACGCCCTTACGTTCTGTTTTCTTCTGCTTTCATACGAATAATTATGGTTTTTTCGAGGTGGTTTTAATAATTACTGTTAAAAACTTTTCACTACTACAGAACATTACTACTTCTGTTATATTTAATGGAATAATGCTCCATTAATGTATTTAATCATACAAAATTCTATATTTTGATTTAACATCTATTACGAATGATTCATAGGTATTGGTTGATTAAGGTTTAATGGGACATCGGCATCAGGACTATTTGACCCTGTGCCGATTCATACGTATTAACAGACATTAGTAGTATGATTTTGTCTTCTTTACGAGATATGGAATATTTAAGACACTTAAACTCAACTGCTACAATAGTGTGAAGTTCATGTTCATTTAGGTTATAGATTTTGGTTTTATTTTGCCATTTTTAGAAGCATAAATGCATGTATATTTTCTAAATTTTTAGATCGCAGAAATCCGACCTCTAATCACAAGTGACCGTTTCCTAATTTTTACTTTCTTCATCCTAATGGATAGTCTCGCACGAATGCTAGGAGCCTGGAACTAACATTCCTAATACCCTTGTATGTTCCTTGTAGAATGGTCACATGGGGACCAGCCACGGGAGTCGTTAACGGGGGAGTCGGAGGGACGCCTTCCCCCAGATTTTAGTCTAATATATTTAAAGAAACTATACTACTTTGTATATATAACTTTTGTCGGAAAGAGAATTTTTATTTTGATTCATCCGACCACTCCCAGATTTAAAACGCACGCAACGCCAGTGGACCAGTCAATTAGATTGAAATCCGTGAACTGGACCGAGGTTGCTGCAAGATTTGCGGGGCAGCAACCAAACAAACTTATCTTTTTCTAGTAATCAATTTATATTCGAATAACCAATAAGTGTTTGGTCAGTTACAAGTGCAATTATTTCTATTGATTATGGTTGATGGTGCTTTAGCCTGTAAATATTGCTACAGTTCTCATTAATTAGACTGTAAATATTGCGACAGTTCTGACTATGGGTTCTATGCACTCTCTATTTCTAGAATTTATAGGTGGAAATTGCCATAAGTGCATATAGGGTTGGTATAGCAGTAGAAACGGCAGATTCCCAAGTGCCTTACAATAATTTATCACAAGTCAAATCCAATCTCATACTCAAAAATTAAAGCAAAGGTGCTAATCATTTGGCGATGCAGAAGCACAATATTGTCCTCTCCAGATAAATACTACGATGATAATGTTAAAATTCACACTATATATGTGTTGGTTTTGATCGACTTGCTTCCGTATTTCTGATGTTTCGAGAGTAAAAACTCTTAAGAACGCTAATGTTTTAAAAACTATACGTATTTAATATATCTATGTATATAATGAAATCAATGTTTTATGTCGATTTTTTTATCTGTCAAAACGGATGTACCGTTTGAAATAAAATTTTGAATATATCATAGTTAGCACTTGTTTACTTTGATAATCAACTATCGACAACATCCACAACTACCCCATCCACAAATAATCATCTTCTTCGACTTACCACTCTCATCACTCAATAATTTAATTCAGATAAACCCCCTCTGTTTCGTACTCTTCGATCTAGAAAAAGTATTCGATAAAATCTGACATAAAGAGCTTATCTACAAACTCCATGATCTACAACTTCCCATGTCGTACATTCGTTTCATTCACAACTTTATTTCCAATTGCCTCACATACATCCCTGTTCATGCCAGACTATCACATCCTATTTTTTTATTATTCTCAGGAGTACCACAAGGTTCGGCCTTGTCTCCACTGCTTTATTTGCTCTATGTGGCTGATATACCTCAGCTTCTAGATAGGATACATTAATTTCAATATGCCGACGACCTGGCATTCCTTGTTCCCTGTAGCACAATTCAATAAATAAATTCTGTTCTCCAGATTGCCATTGATCGTTTCACCGTCTGGTATTCTCGTTTGAAACATACTATAAATGTTGCAAAAACTCAAGCCATTGTATTCTACCGCCGCGGCTAAGATCTAAAGTTCATAGAAATCTTCGTTATCTCTCACTGAATATAGATCACGTACCTATTAGATTTTGTAATAGTCATCCATCTAGAATTACATATGACAGCCACCTCATATGCACAAAGCACTTGGAAAATATCACGACTAAAACCTACAATAGACTAAATTTACTGAAACGTTTAACTGATACGAACTGGAACTTACAGTACAGATTATTTTAAACACGTACAAAGTTTCCTTACGGCCCACCCTAACTTACAGCTTGGATAGTCGCTTCACCTAAGTTCTACCAGAAGCTTTTGATACTTGAAAGATACTTTCCGCATGGCCTTCAGTATCCAATTACCTAGCCCTGCCTAGGTACTCTACCAATGCATCTCTTTGCCCTCTTTACAGTATTACCTTGAAAGGCTCCCGAACTCAGCATACCTTACTTTAGGCCACTATGCACCATCTCGCTCTACATCCCAAACCAAACTGATATCATCAAGATAATTATCACTTCTCTTTACACTATATCAATACACTTTAGCCCCGAGAGATCCATCGTTCTTCATCATTTCTGATTACCTTATTCATGAAAATCTTCCATTCATTCATCCATTTTATCCTGCATAGTAATTACCTTTGTGTGCTCATTTGGGCTCCTTGTGTTCTCATCATCTCCTAGAGTTGCCCTAGGCAGAAGATAGTTTCATTTATCTGATTAACAACCCACGTGTTGTCCTGTGCATTGCACCTGGCCTCATTCTTTTATAACATTATCAAATTCCCATTCAGTATTTCTTCCACCTATCTTGTATACGCTACATTCTATTCTAGCCGGTAAATAAAAATATATATAGTTTGTCCCAAGATGTAATTAATAGGAAAGTAAATAGAATAATTTTGATGAAAAGAAACAACAAGTATTATATTTGTAACAACTTTCTTTTTTCCGTACATGAAGGTTTCGTGTCAGAAAAAAAAAGAACTTAGCCTATGACTCCAGCACACAATAGGAAATTTCCTGTTAATGAAACGAGTTTCCTTTCATTTCTCATCGAAACAACTTCTTTATTATCATAATAACATACTTCCGCATATATATTAACGCGACTTATTCGCTTATGACGGACAAGAATTTGTATTTCTACGCAGCACCTTTTAAATGTCGGTGCCACAGAAATACAATCATTGTCGAATTCAATGGGGAAGGGAATATAACAATTGTGAAATAATTTTATTCACAACTTAGAGAAGAAGGCTCGACTGAACTAACAATAACTATTTTTTATTATTAATTGCTATATTGTAAGTTCTTCAAATTACTACGTTCGTAGAGAGAAACTTTTCTTCTATTCGAAGATACTATTCAACCTTAATAATACGTGATGTGATTTTTCCACGGTCCTCTTCGAAAAAAAAATAGGTGTACAGAACTTATTTTCACACTATTTTTCGATCTCTTTCAACTTAAGTAACTCTATAGCCTACGGAGGTTCAATGCCCCAATCACAAAAGTTCTCCATTGACTTCTGCCCTTAGCATACAGATCTAGTTTCTACTCTATATTCCTATTTCCGCGAGATCTATCTTAATATTATTGTCTTATCTACGCTACGTCTAGGTCTTTTCAATGGTCTTTTTCTGATTGGGTTTCTGATTAAAATTCTGAAAATATTTCTATTTTCTACCACTCTGGCTACAGATCTGCAAATCTGTTCACGTGAGCCTTCTAGACCTAATGACCCTAACAATTCTAGATAAATCATATAAATTATGCAGTTCCTCGTTATGAAATTTCCGTCAATCCCCATTCCCACCTCACTTGGATCCGAATATTGATCTAAAGATTTTATTTTCAAATATCTTCAGCATGTTCCCTCAAAGTAAGCGACCATGTTTCGCAGCTGTGCAGTGCTACAGGCATAATTATCATTTTAAATATCTTAAGCTTCAACTTCTTAGACAGAATTTACAAAAACAAAAGATTTTGGAATGAATATTAACACAAATTCCCTGCTCTAAGTCGATATTTAATTTCTTTGTAAATATGATTTTGGACTATTAATGCTGATCCTTGATATTTGAAAGTATTTACTTTGTCAAAAGTATTATTTGATATTGTAACGTGTCCAAAATCTGCAGTATAACGGTACGATAAACTTCCACGTATTTAGTGTTCTCTGCATTTATTTCTAAACCTATGTCCTACCTCTGGATAAAACCTCTGGATTTCTTTTTATTGTGCTCATATAATCCTCTATTTGATTTATATCATCAGGATAAACTATAACCCTGAGTCCCATTCAACTCTAGACCCTAGTTGCCACCTTTCATTTTCCTTATAGCGTAATCTAGAACAAAATTGAATAATAATGAAGACAATGTATGTCCTTGTTTCAGGCCATTCTAGACGTGAAAACTTGTGGCTAAGTAGTGTCCTACTTGGACTTCACTTTGGGATCAATTTAATCTTAGTTAATCTAACTAGCATTTTCAGTACTTTCTCTAAGAATGTTACATAATGGTTCCTTTCCAACAGAGTCGTAAGCCTTTCTGAAATCAATACGTAGTTGATGTATCGGAGTATTGTATTCTCATTTCTTTTCGGTATTTGACGAATGGTAAATATCTAGTCGATAGTTGATCGATTTTGCCTAAATATACACTAATAATCTCCAATAATTTCACCTGCATATAGAGTCAATCTTGGTAACAATATGTTTGAGAAGATTTTTATAAGATGTTGACAAGAGAGAGAGGCCTACAGAAAAAAAAAATTTTCTTGGTGCCTAAAATTTTAGAGCTGATTTTAACTATGTGTGGGGCGCTGAATCCAATAATGTAAGCAGTTTTTTTCTATCAGCTCTACTTTGGTAGATACAGGCTACTGTACCAGTAGTGTTATTTACGTTACAATGTATGTGGAAGAAATATTACAATCCAAAATAAATATGTAAATTATAAATGATGTAACCACTATTTCTGCATGCTTCTTGCAATAGTATACAAAATAAGCAAAAGAAATACAAATATTCTCGTAATAACAAGTTTGAATATGATCTTATAAACTCTGCAACTCAAATAAATCCTACTGTGCTCTATAGAGATTTCTATTTGGAAGAACGGCGCTCTTTTCTCATTAGTGCTGCTATCTGTCGGTACTAAACGGAAACTAGTCATATAGTAGTTCCAGGAACGTCCACTAGATTGCATTGGTATTCTATTTGGCTAGTGGATCGTAGTTGTTGTCTTGCAGGTGGAGTGACATGTTGGAACATGTGAGTTTTGTTCTGAAATCATAACTTGTATCGCGTATACTAAGGCTTTATATTTAACATCCGTGTTAGTGGCCTGAACATAAAATGAGTTCAAGTCGAAGAAGTTGTGTTAACCATCCTGATGTGTTTTGCTAAATATGTGGTGAGTACACATTTAAAGACAATAGAAAACATATCAGTGACTTTGTAAAAAAAGCATATCATGCATATTTTGGTGTACGCCTAGGGGACCAAGATAAAACGTGGGCTCCACATATTGTGTGTAAAATGTGTACTGAACACTTGCGACAGTGGACAACTGGAAAAAGAAAAAGTCTTAAGTTTGGTGTTCCAATGGTTTGGAGGGAACCCACAAACCATGTTGATGACTGTTATTTCTGCCTGGTAAATGTTACGGGTATGAATAGAAATAACCGGAACAAGTGGACATATCCTGATCTGCCTTCAGCAAGACGTCCAGTTGTTCATTCCGATGAAATACCAATCCCAACGTTTCACCACTTGCCAGAGCTTTGTGAGACTGAAAACGAACGTAGTGAACATTCTTGTGACATGGATGATGGAAGTGACAGTGATTATGAGGGAATGTCAACAATTCCTCAACAGTTTAATCAAGATGAGCTAAATGATCTAGTTAGGGACCTTAATCTTTCAAAAGAATCGTCTGAATTACTTGCTTCCAGATTGAAGGAGAAAAACGTACTAGAACAAGGAACTAAAATCACATTCTACCGAACAAGGGAAAAGGAGTTTTTACCATTTTTCACTGAAGACACAAATCTCGTATTCTGTCACGATGTTAGAGGTCTCCTAGAACACATGGGTCTTCCAGAATACAATCCAGATGATTGGCGTCTGTTTATTGATAGCTCCAAGCGAAGTTTAAAATGCGTCCTTCTACACAATGGCAATAAATATGGCTCAATTCCAATCGCTCATTCAACACGACTGAAAGAAGAATATGAAGCAATTGCTTTGGTTATGGAAAAAATTAAATATCAGGACCATCAGTGGGTGATTTGTGTGGATTTAAAGATGGTGAACTTTCTTCTTGGACAGCAAAGTGGCTACACAAAATATCCTTGTTTTCTATGTCTGTGGGATAGCAGAGACAAAGCAAACCATTGGTCAAAAAAAGAGTGGCCGCAGAGAGACGACATGGTTGTTGGTAAGAAAAATATTATTAACATGCCTATTGTTGAGTGTGACAAAATCATTTTGCCACCTCTACATCTCAAACTCGGTTTGATGAAGCAGTTTGTAAAGGCGCTAAATAAGGACGGGCCGTGCTTTGCTTACATGGGAAACAAGCTACCTCAGATCAGCACAGAAAAATTAAAAGCTGGAATATTTGATGGTCCCCAAATAAGACAACTCATGAAAGATCCGGCTTTCGTGGAGTCCATGAATGAGACTGAACGTAGAGCTTGGACCTCATTTGTAGAAGTTATCAAGAATTTCCTTGGCAATAATAAAGCTGATAACTATGTTGAGCTAGTGAACCAGATGCTTAATGCATTCCAAAAACTTGGATGTAATATGAGTATCAAAATTCATTACCTGCACAGCCATTTGGACCGTTTCCCAGACAACGTAGGCAGTCTGAGTGAAGAACAAGGTGAAAGATTTCACCAAGATATTAAAACAATGGAGGACCGCTACCAAGGAAGATGGTATGCCCATATGATGGCAGATTACTGCTGGAACCTAAAAAGAGACTGTGCAAAGAAACATTCAAGGATGTCACGAAAACGAAGCTTCCGAAGTGTTGAATAGATCGTTTTGAACAAATTATTTGATTTTTTATTCATAAAAACTATTATAAAATGTAGTTATAGAGTTATTATGTACTTGATGTTTGTGTTTATATGGTTTTCATTATTTTCAGTGTTCCAAATAACAGATTTAAATGTCATAGTTTTCTTTTCACTTACAGTAAAACAGCACCTATGCAATTTTCAACGTTGTAGCAGGTCAGTCTTGCAATTCCTATATCTCAAAAACTAAAGCTGTTAGGGGAAAACTAACGCCATATTTGGATTCAGCGTCCCAATTCTACTTCAAATCAGCTAAGAAACACCCGGCACCAAAACCACTGTAAGCCAGTGTAATTATTGCGATCAGTTTTGTCATCTTTCTTGTGAATTGGGCCAATGATTGATTCTTTTCACTTTAAACTTACAGTAGAAAAAAGGACAAGTTTAGAGACCAATTTTATTAGAAAAAAGAAAAAATGCATTGTTTTTGTTGAAGTACACGCTACAAGATAAAACGGAAGTATCTCGTGCAACTGATCTTGTTCATCTTTTTAATCATAGCATCTGTTTCGTGAGCATTTAACTCTCTGAGGTTCTTAGGTTTAAAACTAGTGTGTTCAAAGAATTATATAAATTACAATGACGATGAAAGCTTAGTATCTACGTAGGTATATATAATATAGATAATTACATAATTAAAATAGCCATATTACTTTATGATCTACTTTGCACTAGACATACCAGAAACTTTGCTTGTTTAGAATTTGTCTTTTTATTCAGCACAGAGAGTTTTCAGAGCTGAACTTAAACCATATTTTGCCCCGACAGGTACAGAATCCGAAAATACACTTTCTAACTATTCATTTAATCTGAAACTTAAGCGTGAACGAGTACAAGTACAGCGTGAATGTATATCAATTACATATTCTTTATGCTTTGTGGCGAGATAGTAGTAGTAGTATCAGCAGGAGGGAGGCCAATTCTTTCGTCTCCACCAGAATTTCGCACCTTGTCATAGTGTCCAAATAAATAAACTATGGAGTGTAAAGTCTTGTTTTCTCTGTGTTAAAAGCGTATACAAACTATGTTTTCTAGAGCAAAGAAAACAAGAAACCTTGAATCATTCTTGCAAGATAATGACTGACCAAATAATGTCTTGTGATTACTCTGAAAACATATTCTATGTTCCTTGACAAGTGTTCTAAAAATACAACATTAGAAATAGGAATTTCCTATTTATGACGTTATCACTAAACTCATCTGACATCCACGTAACAATAACATAAATTAAGATTTAGAAAACAAAAATAAAATTACCAAACGCAACGTTGTTATAAGGTTTTTCTTCAACTATAATTAAACCGTCATATTTTATATTTTTGATAGCAATCAGATATAATAAAACAACAACAAATAAACTTTTACAGGAGAAGAAAGAGGAAGCAGTGTGCGTGAAATGATGCAAGCGCACCCCTGATTCCGAGATCATGGGAATTGTCATTTCTTCTACAAGGAGACTAATTTCCGCTTTAATTAGAGATGCTTTGTTATGTAAGCAGACCACAGAGGTTGCAACGAGGACAAACTTATATAGTATTGCATGCTTTCTTGAAAATATAATATTCTCTCATGTAGGATGTATGCAAAGGATGCTGCGTGTTTGTTGTCATATTTAGCATAAACAAGAAATTCATAATAGTTTATTCTTGGCATAAGACGTATATACTTACTACCGTGTTCTCAATGTTTTATGTCTATGTGAAAAAAAAAACATTGTAAAAAACAAGAAAATAATGAAAAAAGGAAAGATGCTTCGGAAGATATAATGAGTGAGTGTGTATAACACTTTTCTTTCATTCACTCGAGAAGAATTCTTTTGTTTCCCATAGCTGACACTAATTTCTATAACAAAGAATACCAAGTTTAGCTTTTTTTCTTTGCGTGATCTATAACGAAGATTATGGTGGCATGATAGCATAAGCCTTTGGTACTAAACAGCGATTAAACTCTACAATTGTAGTATTTAAGCATAAAGTAACGATCTTATGATTATGATATTGATATGGAACTTCGAAAACGTCTAGACCTAATGATGAAAATGATGAAAGATATATATATTTCTTGATAACATTACAATGCTCGTAGTATAATAAAATTTGCAGCATTCATTATATACAGGATAGGCATAAAGTCGATTTCCCCAGTGTGTGTGTGTGTGTGTATGTGTGTGTGTATGTGTCGACTAGAACTGGCACTACTGTGTCTCCTCGTGTGGCTGGGACTGGTAACCATCTTTCCGTACATGTTTTGTTTAAGAGTTTTTAACTGAGTGGAGTTGTGCCGAGTAGTAAAGTTGTTGACATGAATTAACAAAGAAATAACGTGTTTCGTGCTACAAGCTTGGTGAAAATACAAATATGGTGACCTAATCCATCGACTCGAAGCTACAGCTTCTGTGTATGAAGGAAACACTGAACTTGTTGCTCAGAGTTGTGTATCTAGCTCCAAGAAACCTACCACAAGCTGGACACATGACCTGGTAACTCTTTAAGGAACATGTTCCAGGATTTGTAGATGAAACTTTACCGGTCAAAGCTTCTGCACGCATTACATGAATGTGATCTGAATTGGTGTGTTGAGTTCTTTGAGTGGTTTCTTACTCGGAATGAAGCTGACAGAGACTTACGGAGACGAATTTTGTGGACAGATGAGGTCTCATTTAAGATGAACGATCGTGTAAACAGACGCAGTTGTGTTTATTGGAGTGGTACCAATTCACACGAAATTGTGACAGAAGAGTTAAACGTTCCTAATGTCACTGTTTGGGTGGTATTTGGAGTGGTGGTGTCATGAGACCATTCTTGTTTGAAGAAATTGTTACTAGTGACACATCCTGTTAGATGTTGCGGGAAGTGGTCATTTCAAAACTTGAAAATAACCCTCATGACCAAAATATTCAGTTTCACATGGCCATACTATGAAGCACCACCTCACTTTGGTGTTACTGTCAAATATTTCTTGAATCAACATTTCGATGAATGGATTTTGACCGTCGTGGTACTACAGATTGGGCACCCCGTTCATGTAACCTCACATCATGCAACTTCTCCATATGGAGTATAGTGGGGTCTTGTCAAAGCTAAAGTATTTTCCTCGAAACCGCAGAATTTGGATCACTTGAAATAGTTAATAAACAATCATTCGAGAGATTGGATGCCAATCCTCGGTTGTGTCATGTTTACAAATCAATACTGAAGAGATGTACCGAGTATGCTGAACATTTTCGGTGTCAGTTTGAACATATTTGTAAGTACAATAAAGATTGTCAAGTCACCTAGCTTGTCTTATTTTATTTCTTCACATATTTGAGAAAGTAATTTTGTACCCACCTAGTAGTTTTGAAGCAGTTTGAATGACCAAAACTTCTTTATATATTTATTCTGTCCGTGTGTTCGTCCGTCTGTGGGTCTGGGAGAAAAAAATATATCAATAACTACTTGATGAATCACCATCAATTTTTGCCAAGGTGTAGAGAATCAAAATTTAGGAATCGAGGTCATTAATGGAGGTGAAACATTAATCGGAAGTGGTAGAAATGAACCATTTCCAGTTTGAATGTTGATCGCCATAGGACAAAAACTATAACAGATAGCGAGATGCGATTTCTTGCAATTCATTAAAAGTCCCGAGGATATACTAGTATTGGTATTTGATCTCTATTCTTGACTCTCTACTAAGATCGGAAGAGATTGAATTCCATTACACTTTCCAGTTTCAATATTGATCTACATAGAGGAAAAACTATAATAGATAGCGAGAAGCAGTTTTTCTTTTTAGAATCGATTTAATGTTCCAAGAATAGGCGCGATCATCTCTCTTAACCCTCTAATCAAACCGGAAGTGGCAAAACTCAACCTATTCTGGTTCTAACGTTGATACAATAAAAATGGTAATAGATAGTGAGAAGCTGTTTTTTGCAATAAATTAAACGTTCCAAGAAGATATATCATTTCCACTCTAATCTTTCTACTGAAAATAGAAGTGGTAGAACTCTACTACCACTTTCGGTTTCAGCATTAAGAAAATATCACGCCATAACAAACTTAACTCCTACATATGGTGTACACATGACACTGGTATGTATTTTAATTATCATGTATATTTTTTTAAATGTGTGTCGTTAATTCCAAGTTATCTTGATTCATGTCGACTACTTGAAACACTTAAGGATAGATATTTTAGATTATTCATTTCCAACTGGCCGTTGTGCATGACCTAGGACCGTGCTTTTACAATGAATAGCTGAGAAGGGGAGGGTCATGAAGTAGGCGAATAGAATAATCAATGTTGTCAGTGTACACTAAGTTATGGATCCGTGGATAATATGACTACCAAACCATTAACAATGCTAACATTGATCTTGTTTTCATGTCATTTTGTGATGCCAGGTTTTCTAACTCCTCCTTCTCCTCTCCGTGTAGTTTAGAAAGAAAGGGAGCAACAAACTCGACATCACAGAGTATTTAGTTCAAAATGGCTACTTTAGGTTAATCAATTTTCCTTCATTGTCATTAAGGGATGCCCACGAAACAAGATTAGAGGCTGTCTCGTCTCGGAAATATGTCTTGAAAGTGATATCTCGTCTCGAAAAATTGTCTCTATTTCCAATGAAAGAGTTTTATCTCGTAAATTCTCTATCGTCTCGTGTTGTGTGCAACCATAACCGTTTTCTGTATTTAATTATACTAAACGGGTGCTCAGCGGTAAAGCGCTCACCTCTGGTGCTAGGCATTCCTGATTCAATCCTGCACTATGCGAATTTGTGGGGGGACAACATCATATCCATGGATTTTCCAGGGTTTCTCCCGTTTCCTTCAACATTCTCATCCTACCAATTTTCTCACTGATCATCGGTCATTCGTCTTCATTAACAATCCATCTCCTTAAGCGTGAAAGGCATAATCTGGACATAAAAATACAAATTTAATTTCGTTTCATTCTATTGTTCTAAACATGGCAAGTGTTGCCTTTGGAGTTATATATATTTTGCATATATTATATTCATTTATTTGAACTTCTTTAGCCTATATGACAAAAATTTGTACCGTATAGGTTAAAGAAGATGATAGAATGTAATTAACATTATAAAATATATGGTACATTATACATATATTGTAAAATATATATTGTAAAATATACACATTATAAAAATATAGTATTGAAATAATGAGCAACAATATTATTCTTCGGTGTCGCAGTGGATCAGTGGTAAAGCGTTCACCTCTGGTAGACGGGGTCCTTGGTTCGATCACTACTCGCGACAAGGAACTTTAGGGAAAGCATACACCATGTGCGTGGGTTTTCTCAGAGTTCTCCCACTTTCTTCATTCCACCATTTCCTTCATTTCTCATCATCACCATCTCCTTTAGCCTAGCCGGCATATCCGTGGGACGTAAAACTCAAAGATTTCATTTCATTTTCATTTCAATATTATTCTTAGACGAAACATGAATTTGTGTCATCCTATCTGCCACAGTTCATACTTGATTTTATAGCAATAGGTATTAATTCATTTAAATTAAATACTAAAGTACATATTGCGAGTGCATGTTTGTTCTTCATGCGTGAACTGTTGCCGCCAGGACAAGTAACTGTGTATAACCGTTTGCGCAAAACTATTTCGTCATATTGCATAAAAGATATTACAGTTAGACATTAAATCAGATTGAATTAGAACTATAGTAGTCTCTATCGATAGATCCATCTTAATAATGTCATTAAGCAATATTAGTGATAATGAATTTTCTGTCGGAATAGAAAAGAAATATAATAATCCAGTTATTTATTGCAAAACCTTTAATTAGACATTTTTTTTATATAAAAAATAGTTTCAGTTATTATCAACATGGATGTAAAAGAAAGAAATGTCCAAGATATTGCCATAACACAGAAATTTTATATGCTTTTTCTTCTCACGATCTGCCATCGCGCTTTTAAATGTTAAAAAAGAAAAAATTGCAAGAAATACGTTTATCAATCATTGCTGATCTTGGGAAGCGCCTTGAATAAGCTCCATGTCAGCTCCCTCGAAGCACTTGTACTGAAAATATGTTCACAAGAAATGTTGATCCTATTTCAGTTCATTCATCTTTCTAGTAGCATTGTAACTTTTTTTTTTTTTTTTGCATAAGCATTGCAAGAAATAAAAGAAAAATATAACAGAAATAACCTTCAAACATTATTATATATTATAAAAATTTCTACTAATTAAGACTACAAACGTTGAAGAATTTTCCTTCCCCACATAATTATTATAATACGAAATGACACTTCAATAAATGTCACTGAAGAAGAACATTCTATCTTTTTGAATTGCTGTCACCAAGGCTGATGAAAAAAAAATAAAAGCTCCAAGGTTGGACGATTCTATGAATTCTTTTATATATTTCTTTCTTCTTCTTTCTTTCAAGGCTGCTAAAGAAAGAAATTATATAGTCTGTCACGGACAATTAGAAGGTTCTGTCATATCATTGTATTGTCATACGGGTACACACACACATATGTATACATATAAATTGTGCACGAGTGTTTACTCCTCCCATTGCACATAATCAGAAAGCAACAAAAGGTCTAAAACCCTCAGAAGCGTACGGTGTCACTTTCTCCGTACCTGTATATCCACATGGTTTTTAATTTTGTTTTATAGGTATTATTACGGTTTTAAAAGTCTTATTTTGGTAATTAATTAATTCTTTACTTTTACGTCCGACGTTTATGGCTTTAAGGCCAAAGGACACGGTAGTGGTTGATGAAAATTGATGATTATGAAAGAATTGGTAGAATGAAATTGTGGGAGGAAACGGAACAACCCCGAGAAAACTCGTAGATTCAATGTTGTCTACAACAAGCTTACATGGCTTGGAAGTGAACTAGAGGCCTCTCGTACTAGACGTGAGCTCTCTCCTACCGAGTCACGATGTCTATCTTTGGAAATTCATGGAATTGCTCATTTCATATTTACATTCACGAGAATTCTGTGTCACCTTGTTTGTAAAAATTATAAAATTGGTCCTTAATATCCAGCAGATTTACTCTATAGGCTACAAGTGACAAATGAGTTTCTTTAGCTTGTACGGCAAAGATTTGTATCATACAGGCTAAAGAAGATGATAGAAAGTAATTAACATTATGAAAATGTTAATGATCAATACAGTTGAAATATAGTGCAGAATTGGTGGAATGAAGAAAGCGGGGGAAGCGTATAAATCATTATACAACGTTGTATACAGTATAAAAGAAGAAGTATTGAGTGAGATGGGCGAGTGAATGAATGAATGATCAACTCCCAGACCAAACCGCTTTCTATTGGGGAAGCCATAGGGTTTGTATCGTAAGGTACGACTGAGGAAGCATTTATGGGAATTTTACTAGGAAAAGGGGGCCGGAAATAGGGATGTCAATTATTATATTAAAATGTCCACGGAATCATCT
Organism: Thermobia domestica; assembly: GCF_964235325.1. Classification (NCBI taxonomy): domain Eukaryota; kingdom Metazoa; phylum Arthropoda; class Insecta; order Zygentoma; family Lepismatidae; genus Thermobia; species Thermobia domestica. Next base: position 160,136,970 of record NC_137462.1, read on the forward strand.
ACGGTTAGAGACATGTAATTTGGTATATGTACTTCTACAGTAATTTAAAATAATTAGATACTGATTTAGCGTTTTTCAAAATATATATGTTACCTAGGATAGAAAATAGGTGGGAAGAAAAAAAGGGGTTGATTACAATTACAGATTAGAATAAGATGACTTTATCTCGGAATCTCTTAACGTTAGGCCTTTGGCACGAGCTGTCCTGGGTTCGATTCCTGGTGGGAACACTCGGTCGAAAAAGTGTAAAGACTTTTTCAGGACAGCCACTGAGTAAGGTTTTCAACATTCACACCGAGCAAATGCCGAGATGGTACCTAACATAATGATGCAAGGCCGCTTCCTTTCTTGCTCCCCAATTCCTCGGGTAGTATGATTACCGTGGAACATCATCTTTCATACCTGACGGGCTAACATGCCCATACATGTCGAAAGCCCAGAATCTTAAGTTTACGGATATGAAATTTAGTATTTGGATTTCTCATTTAAAATAATCAGACACATGTTTCATTTTTTATATGCACCATATAGATACAAGTATTTGAGTCAGATGAGAAGAAAAGGAGATGGAAAGAAAAATTGGAAAGGATTATAGTTATTATAATACCATGTCCATATTTCGGAATTCCTTAAAATGAGAGATATGAAATTTGGTATTTGGACTTCTCACTTATAGTCTATTAATTAGGTACATATTTCACATTTTTTTAGGTGTTTATCCTACAAAGGAAGAAAAGAGGTGGAAAGAAAAAGGGATATAGGTTGCAAATACTATAATTAGATGTCCATTTCTTGAAATCCCTTAAAGCTAGCGAAATGAAACGTAGCATTTAGATCGTTCATTTAAAATAATTATACACGTGCTTCAGTGTTTCTAAATGTTGGGTTGAGGCGTATTCTCTGTAAAAGGTGGAGAAGGAAAGACACCTAATATGCCTGCAGTAACACGTAGAGGCATTTACTAGACTTTATATTGAACAGAAGATGCCCTGAGTAAGGGAATGGCTGACTGACTGAACAACACCCAGACCAAACCGATTTAACAAGAAACTTGAAATTTGGACAGGTTTGTCTGTGTACAAAGAGAAGTTCTAAGTGAGTGACTGAGAAACTGATGCCTAAGTCAAACTGCTTAAGCTACAAACTTAACATTGGGACAATTCATAGGATTTATAACGTAGGTGCCAGTAAGATTTTTTTGTGCAAATTAGGAAAGAAGGTAGGGAAAGAAACAGGTGTGGCAAATATTACATTAAAATGCAGCGATTTGGGCAAAAAAGAAAAAAGAGTGTACAATGTTTGAATCTCCAAAAGAGTACAATGCTCTTAAAAAAAAGAGTAGATTATATTTGGTTACTCTAATCAACACACTTACTGCAGCAGGCTTCTACCATTCGATTTGATCGGAATTTGTGTGTGTGTCTGTTTGGCAATAATTCGTAAAATTTACCCGACTTAATGAATCTGGGTAGGTATATGCTTTCAAATATATATAATTTTGATACAATGTAGTCAGTATTTTATTTGAGCTTTGTCAGAATTTCCACTAATTGGTTTTAAAGATAGTCATGAGTCAGCGGTTAATTTCCTCTAAAAGAGAAGTGAATATTTTCTTTATATATATATCCAGGGTCGACCATTTACGTTGATACGCTCTTGTATCTTTCAAACTAATCGACGAAAAACGCTGAAATTATGTACCATGTAAATATCGGCAAGGGGACATTATTTGGAACACTCTGTGATACCACATGTTTAGCAGTGTTGTTAACCTAACATAAAGTTAGGAAGAAGGGATCGGCTAGATCCGTTCGTCTCTCTGTCTGTCTGTCTACATGTATCAGAGCAAAAACGGTAAGAGATATCTAGAAATTTTTTCTCGCATCGATTCACTTTCCGATGAATAGGATCTATTGCCTCCATTAACCCACCATTCAAACCGAAAGTGGTTGAAGTTAGCCATTTTAGATTTCAACTTTCTCACCGTAGAATGAAACCGCTAATAGGTAGGGAGAAGCTCTTTTTTGCAAACCACTGAACGTCTCAAGACAGCTTATCATGACTTCTCCGTAAACATTTACCGAAACAATAAATTGTTCAAATTCAATATTCCGGTTTGAATACTAATTTCCAAAAGCTAAAACGGTTGAAGATATAGAAAAGCTATTTTGCCATTAGATTCAGCATCCCATAAGTAGATTCCATTTTCTTCGTTAACTGTCTATTCAAGCCGGAGGTGGTAGAAATAAAATATTTCCGGTTTCAACATTTATAGTCATAAAACGAAACCTGTAAAATAGCAAGAAGTTTTTTTTTTTTAAACTCTACCAAAATCGGAAGTGGTTGAAATTTACTAGTACTTCTGGTTTTAATATTGTTTTCCATAGATCAATAACGAAAGAAAAAAGATATCGAGGAAAGGTGTTTTGCAGTCGTTTCAGCGTCCAAAAAATAGATTCTATCTGCTCCAATAACCCTCTATTCAATCCAGAATGGTTGAAATCAACCTTTTCCGGTTTCAATGTTGGTCGTCATGAAACAAAAACGGTAATATATAAAGAGAAGTGTTTTTAATTTTTATTTTTTTGAAATCGATTCAGCCAGGTTACAAGAGAACATACCATTACCAGAAGCAAAATCTACCAAAACTGGGAATAATTGAAATTTACTAGTACTTTCGGTTTCATTTTTTATTTTCATGGAGCAAAGACAGTAAGGAATATTGATGAATGATTTCTAGATTTAAAAAAAAATCAGCGTCCGAGAAACAGGTTCTATCTTTGATTCTTATTCGTCTATTCCAACCAGTACTTTCAGATGTACTACTTCAAGTTTGAGTATTGAATTCCCATAGTTTCGCAGTCTATCTTTGTTACACACTGTGAACCAAAATTCATTTGTTATAATAAAATATCCACAACTCGGAATCTTTTAAGGTCAGTGACATGTAATTTGGTATTTGAGGGGGGAAAAGACGTAGAGGTTGGAACCAAATTCATTGTATCTTTTACTTAAAAATTTATTAATCTGCTTTACATTCGAAAATGGTCATAGACTGGATATGATCTAAAGTGCTTATGAAATAATAGATACCGTAAATTCACATCATAGAATGTGGTGCGCATCTTGAATATTCGGGTGAATTTTGATAGTAAAGACTCTCGACTGTGGTGCTGAAAAGAATTATAGCTAGGTATTCATAATCAAGACATCCTCGAAATTTCTAAGTTTATATTGGATAAAAATTCGTTCTATCTGTAAATCATTTTTATTTATTTATTTATTTATTACAAGACAAAATATATTGTAAAACTCAATTATAGTGTCCGTAATGATATACAGTACTTGAAATTAAATAATATTTAAGTGTTTAATATCATGTACAAAGAATTCGTTACGCATAGTATTATACACAGATATATACAGGTGTGTTCAAATTATTAGACTCAACATTCAGTTTGTGAATATTTTACTGTTTTCACGATATTACGTGAGAAAATATGTTCGAACTTAGTCCAAATTACTACCTTGTAACTCCGTCCTAATTTCTAGTGGGTGTATGCTTTTCAATATCAATAAAACAAATGCGTACGTAACATCCAAATATAATTACTATAAAGTGTGTATATCCAAATTGGAAACAAAAAATGAAATGGAATACTTACAAGAAAAATATCTCTCACACAAAGATTAATATTTCTTATGAAATCCCTTTTCTTTATTAAGTCTTTTATCCTTTGTGGCATCCTATGTACGAGTTTAGCACATTTTGTCTTCAATTCAGCATCGTGATACTACAAATTGTTGACCTTCTTGATCAATTGAAGTTTGGTTCTAATGTGCTTTTTCTCTAGCTTTATTTTCATGAAGCTCCAAAAGTTTTCAATCGTGTTCATATCAGGACTAGTGCCTGACCACGGAAGAACACCAAGTTCCCTGTCCTCCAAGAATTTTGTCACAGCTTTGACCCGGTGGCGTGGGGCTTCATCATGTATAAAGATGAATTGTACGTCATCAAACCAGAGTGCAGTTTGGGGAAGCAGTTTTTGAAGAACTTGTAGATAGGTCGTGCTTCATTGTCCTCTCTACTATATACAGTCTTCCAGGCTTGAAGACAGAGATCACACCCCAGGCTATGACTGAAGTAGGATGCTTTACGGTTTATTAAAGACATTTTAACTTGAATTCCTTCCAGGTTAACGTCGCACATATTGTGAACATTCATCAGGCACAAAGATACATGATTCATCACTGAGACACACTATTCTCCAATCGTCAGCAGACCAATATTCTAGACCTCGTGCCCATTCGAGGCGCTTCTTTGCTATGATTGGAGTAGACTCTAATTTTTGTTTTCTTTCTTAACCGTGTGCTTTTGTTCCCTTGGCACAAAGAAGCCTTCGAACATTTTCAGACCGAATGTCTGCGCCATTTTTATGCTAAGTCTATTAGAATTGCACCTCTGTTTCCCAGAGCCAATCTCTTTAGTTTTCTGATACCTCTTAGCGATAGCTTTGGTTTTCGCCCACACTTCCCAACCCTATTTTTGCTCTTGTTCATTTCAACAGAGATTCTACTCACAGATTTTTGTTCTATCCCAACTCTACTAGCAATGTATTGCCGCGTATACCTTATTTCCCCATTTTACGCGGAGGAAGGTCTTGCTTTTCCCATTACGCTGCAATTACAGGACTACACAGAATAAAAGATTGATACACGAAACACGTCACGATCATTTTAGACTGGCCCATTCAAACTGTTGAACGCTTTGAATGTCGTTAACTTCTTACGACAGCAATCACAACACTTCAGACTGTAACTTGTTGATAGGAACCACAACAGCTATCTACAACTGAAACATCACTTTCAGATTCTCCCCCTCCCCTTCACTAATACCATCTGCTGTTCAACGGTGATCACCACTTCAGCTGTACAGTAAACAAATGAAGGATCCTATATTGGTGGTTTAACCATTAAATTAAATGTTCTAGAACTGAAATTAGGACTCCTACATCAATTTTGCATTTTATGACCGTGAGTCTAATACTTTGAACACGTCTGTATCTTCTCTTCTCTTATTCTGTTAATATTGGCATCTAGTTTAGTCCTGTATTTCAATATTGTTGTAAGTTCCACTGACTGTCGTTCTGTATTCGGGTGACTCAAACTCAGCATTTGTGCTGAGTCTATCACAATAAAATAAAGTAATATTTTCAGGTAGGGGTATATTTGTTGGAACATGAATTCTAAACTCATTGAGTAGGTTCATACAATCTATCACGACGTCATTACAAATAAAATTTCCTGCATGGTCGGCCTATTTCAAAATTTATTTGAGCTTCGTACGCATGTCAGTCTAATGGAGTTTTATTACATAAAAGTCAATAACTTGGTCCGAATTGTTTCCTGGGCACTGTCATGGGTAAAAATTATATACAAATAGTGCCTTCTTGAAAATACTCAAAGTTAGTGAGTAAGCTGAAACAATACTTCTTTCTAGCCACTTTAGTAAGTCTTTCAATTTCAGTGACATCTATTTTGCACAATTGTTAAGATGTGGGAATAATGTGATCCATGCAAAGTTGATAATTTATGTCAAATATATAGTAAGAATCTTACTTCATTTATTGAATTACTGGTCGGATGGTGCATCACTTTCCAATTTTCGTCGCGGTTAATATTCAAAAGAAAGAGATCAGAAATTATAATTTTGACGAAGAAAGATTTTCCGTGCTTCTGAACATCTAAGCGATGTATGACCAATACTTATTGTGTCAAGTCCACCATGAAATTTTGCTTCAAGAGAAAACACTTTTTGAGTCTATGCTACCTCTAAATTGAAACTATTCTCTGAGTGAATATATATATATATACACACAAAAGTGTCTGGACAAAAGACAGCGTGTTAAGCTCATTACGTCGGTTATGTACTTTTTGTTTATAATATTAGTAAATACGTAAGAAAGTCTACTTTAAAAAATAGAAAAACTTGGAACAAAAGGGAAAGCTTAACCTAGTGAAAACTAAACTGTTATGTTTCACAAAAAGTGCAGTGTGCATAAAACACTGCCAGTGAAAGGAGTTTTAGATTATACCTAACCATAAGATATTTGTGAATATGAAAGTGCTACAAAAAATCTAAATCACAAATGAGTCATAATTAGTATTAATAACGGAATCTTGTGTCCAAGAGATATACGATTCAAAGTTGAGAGATATAGTAGAAAAGCGCTCAGAGCCACAAAATAATTTTTCACAGAAATACAATTTAATTCTCTAGAAGCATGGAAATGACTATTTAGAGATATTTTCATTTGAACAGTTTAAATGACGATTGTAAAATGTATCAAAATTGACAGAGATTAACAGTGAAAATGATACTATTAAATTTCTAGAAACTTTACTATTGTCATGAATCTTCTTTCTCCACCCAACTTCCAATCATCACAATACTGACCTAACATCTTTGTCTAAGTTAGAAGTTATTCACTTTAATACTATCTTTAATTCTATTCTTTGTCTCCCTCTAATTTCTCTTTCATCATACCTTCTATTATATCCCCTAGGTGACTCAGTGGTAGACAATTGTATAGTAATATGCTAATAAAAAACGTGAAATGACTGGAGAATATTTGTCCTCTGCCGCAAAATCTGAAAAGATATTCCTGAATCAAAAGGAGATTTTAAACAATTCTAGGCCCAATTATACATAATTAAAATATCTTTCTATTCATTACATTATTTTGTTTATATTATTTAATAATATCATAGAATTATTCTTATATACCTAGAGCTATGTTCACCAGCTCAAACTACCTAAACATTTACCTTTATCCTTACCGCTGTGGCTAACATTTATAATATACTAATGGATTAATCTCACACATCCCCCAATATCTGACAACTCTGACCTGCAACAAATGTAATTATGTGAAAACCCCGAGATAATTGCGATCATTTTTTTCAGAGAATCTTTTCAAAAGTGTGAGTTGTGACCATTGCGATCACATTCATTGTATAGGTTTATCTCAAATTTATGATTAATATTTGATATCGAGGCTAAAAACTAGTCGAAAATTATTGAGTGAGAAAATTACTTACATAAAGGTATGAGACAAACTGATACATAATTACGAAGATTATGGCAGTACAATATTTGTTTGATTATTTTCTTACAGAAATAGAATTACTATATTCTGAACAAACCGTCAGTTGTTGGCCAATAGGATCGCATTTAAGAGTTGCAGTAAGCAATATCTTCCCGAGTTTACACCATTCTTACTGACTGAGAGAGCACCAACGATGAAACAAATGTACAATTTATTTTCAGAATGATTAACAAGATGGAGGTTACTTATTCATCCACGGTAAAGTTTCTTTAATGAAAAAATAAAAGTATTATTGAATTATTTTGCATGAGAGGTTGGAAAACGAAGATTTTCTTGTATTGTGGATATCAACGATCACGATAGTTATTTAAGTGGTGAAAGGTCATCACTTGAAGTAGGTTTTCCTATTTCGTATTTTTTTGCGGGGCGGGTGTTTTTTAATTCTACCACTAAAGTGATAGAACATCTAACTGAGAATATTTACGTGACACGTACCATTTTGCCATAGCTCAGAAGCTAATAAGAATAGATTAACATAATTATACCTGAATCAATTTTAGATATTAAGACTTACCTGTGCAGAATTCAAGCTTCGAAGTTCGTTTTTTTTATGTACTCATATATGAAAGAAAGAAACCCGTTTTTGATACTGACATGAAATAAGAATTTCACTATAGAGGTGCTTAGTAAAGATTTTGTATACTTGTGAAAATGTTATCGATATCGAGTGTACCACAAGGTTCAAATCTTGGACCCTTATCTTTTTTTATTATTTTTTAGCGATTTACCTCGAGTTATAAAATACTCTAAATGTTTGTTGTATGTAGGCGACATAAAACTTTAAAAAGAAACAAAGAACAAAGATGATATAATCAAGTTACAAATAGATTTAGATAGCTGCTACAGATGGGGTGTTGACTATAAATTATCTTTTACTATAAATAAATGTTGGATAATAACGTTCTTGAGAAAGGTAACTCAACTTTATTCCAATTATTTGATTAATAATATAGTAATACAGAGAGTTAGACATGTAAATGATTTAAGCGTCCTTAAAGATTCTCAAGTATGCTTTAATCAGCATATACATAAAATGACTAATTTGGCATATAAATCTTTAGGATTTTTAATCAGAAACACAAATGAATTTATTAACATAAGAGCCTGTATGATTATGTTCAATAGACTAGTACGTAGCAAGATAGAATATGCGTCAATAGTACGGACTCCTTATTATAAGCAACATGAAAGAAACATCGAAAGAATACAAAATAAGGTTTTAAAATATTTGTATTTTAAAATGTATAGGTGAATTCTTATGACATGAGGGTTTCTTACAATACATTATTGGATATATGTAAATATTCGCCATCAACTACACAAAGGGAAATACTTCAATTGATTTTCCTATTTAAATTGATAAATGGCATTATAGATAATCATGAATGCATAAGTATGTTAAATTTTAATACTGCAAAAACCAACTTAAGAACTAGAATGTTATTTTATAATGTGAAATCTAGAACTTTTATGCAAATGAATTCTACTATTATTAGAATTTGTCGGAATTATAATAAGGATCTAAGAAAAGTCCAGAGATTAATTTTTCTCTGCCATATCCTTTGTATCTAAAACTATTGACACTAACATTAGGTAAGAAATGATCAGATGATTATTGGAATAATGTATATATTGTATAATCTTTTTTCTATCATATTCGTTATATCAGAAATTGTTGAAACAAACAAGAAATGATTACTATTGAATTATTGTATATATTATTCTTTTCTTCTATTACGTAATACATGTAACATTGTTTTTCTCTACACTAATGCCAATCTTTAATGTATATCCTCCTTTATTTTATTTTATTTATTTTTATTTGTTCTTCTTACTTTTTCTGCTTTTTATCTTTTAGTTCTATTTTATTTTTACTATTGTATATGTATGTAAGTAACTCTATATAATTAAATTTTTGTAAGCCTATTGTAATTGGGATAGTAGTCCTGTTATAGGTTACAAATAAATAAATAAATAAATATTCATCGTCAGTAAAGGGTGTTTGTGGGGACTTATTTGCGGAAGTGGGTGCTGAATTTACGGGGGTCAGGAGTCACTAAAGACCTGTCAAAATTTGGAAGACCGATTTGTGAAACCAACTCAGAAAACATTGCTCCTGTTGAGATCCTGGTCGTGGAGGTCAGAAGGCAAACCCGTTGAAAATATCTGCACTTTATAGATTATCTCACTGTACCGTGCAAAGAATTTTTACAGAACGCTTGAAGTTATTAGAGTTGGTTCCGTTAGGTTCTTCTACAGATGGATGGAGAGAAGGTCTCGCGATAAGAAATCTTTTTATAGGATAAGAGTATCAAAGTGGTCCTTCATCCATTCTGCTCCCAAGAACTGTCCCCCAGTAAACTTTGTCTGTTTTCAAAACCGAAGACTTTATTGCAAAGGAAAAGTTTTCAGTCCAGAAGTGGCGTTTTCCAGAAGAATCTAGAAAAGGAAAATATTTTCAAACGCTTTTGATAGTGAGATACAAAGTTTACAATGGTGTTTGTAAGAAGTAGAAGAAATCGAAAATCGAAAATCGTGAAAACAGACACAAATATATAATTCGAAATTTGGAAACTGGAGGAATTATGGGAAAACGGAAAACTCTTGTGGCAGTTCAATTACATCGTGAACTTGCGTAAGAACAGAGTAAAACGGGACCTCCACAGAGTGTTATAAGGGCGTGTAATGCTGTACAGGTTCAAACTGGGGTCAAACGCCGCTGCAGAGGAGCGGAAGACATGCCAGGCCTTTGGTGAGGGTGTCATGAATACGCGGACAGCGCGGCGGTGGTTTAACAAGTTTAAGGACGGTGACGAAACACTCAGAGACGCACCACGTGCCAAAAAACCAACACATGCACAAAATTAAGATTTTCAGGCAGCAATTGAGACGAACAGTGGCCAGACATGTGAGGAAATGGAACTACAATTCAGTGTGAGTGGAGAAACCATTCGGCAGCACCTCCATCAACTACAAGTTGGGTCGATGGATCCCACATGATTTGACTCCTAACCAGAAGGCAACGCGAGCAGACACCTGTGTTTCTTTGCTGTCTAGTCTGAGGAAGGAGCCATTTCTGGACAGGATGTTGACATGCGATGAGAAGTGGGTCCTGTACGAAGCTCCGCGGCGCCGTCGTCATTGGTTTAGCATCCGATGAACCGGTTCCAAAACAGCCGAAACCAGCACTGCACCAGGAAAGGTTTTGAATTGTAAAGGGGTCCGCTTGTTATAGGACAACGCTAAGCCCCATCTGGGTAAGATGACCTGGGACACCATTCTACGCCTAGGATGGGAAACACCGTTGCATCCGCCATACTTCCCGACATTACACCGTCTGATTATAACCTGTTCCATTCCTTGGACAATCGCCTTAGAGGATGCCAGTTCAAATCCCTAGTAGAGGGGCAAAATGCACTTGATACCTTCTTCGCTTCACGGCCCACCAAGTTCTACCGTGATGGAATCTATGGCCTTCCAGGACGCTGGCAGAAGGTCGTTGATGCTAATGGGGACTATTTTTGATCTTCCAGGTCTTAGGTGACATATCGATGTTCGAAGGTGGTGGGTGAAAAGGCGACAGAACTTTCTTGGTTACCTTTATATAATAACATTTCGTAATATGTTTTATTTGTACCCCTCTGGACTTTCGTAGTGTGTATGAACAAAGATGATTTCAGAATATTTCCTCCGGAGGGACTTTAAGTAAACGGGGAGTGAAACTGGTACTGTGAAAATATTAGTAACTCATATCGAGCAGGATCGGAAAAGTGTTGCAGAGGGAATTTCATAGGTCCAAGTGAGATCCTCCTCCTCCTCCGGATCAGCCCTGAAATCATCACTGCCTGTGACTCACTTTAAGTTACACAGTTAAGGTGAAACACCATCCACATAAGAATAAACATTGATATTTATGTTTATCTATAAGAGTGATTGTTTATTCTTGTTAATATGTCAGTTGTAAATACACATGTAAATTAATATAAAATGTTAAAGGCAGCTTTCCCCTCATTTTCTTCTGTGAACCTTATTGCAATTACATTCTAATCTGCTGCGTACACTTTCTAATTAGCATGACAAAACAGTTAGAACAAACACTACTTTTAATGTTCATAAACGTCAAGTACTGATAAGAAGCTTCAAACGTCCCGGATCATATTTCCAGACATTTCTGTCCAAAGTAACTGAAAAAAATAAAAAAGAAAACATAAACGATGTCAAGTCATTTCTTTTAATTTTTCTTCCCCTCCCTTTCCCCGACTTTTTACATCTTCTCACGACCTTCAAAATCTTCTCTGCACAACAACAATTGACATTATTGTTGGTCGCTTTTGTTTGTGGTGGAGAAGTGGAGCACTGTGTACCACTTTTTCCTTACGATCCACACACCACTGTGTGGAAGTGAAAAAACAGTCTTAAGAAGAGGAATTTCGATTTTCCACTCTGAGAGACAGGATTGTCAGACATAGAGATTTTAAAGAAGAATCTACAATCAAAGAACACACTCAATATAAAACATTTAACGGTGTTGAGTACCTTCGCCATCTTTGGTTTTAGTCCATTGATTTATATAATATAAATGATGAATGATTTTTTTGTCCATTGATTTACATGGTGAATTGTTTTATTTTTGTCCATTGATTTACATGGTGAATTATTTTATTTTTGTCCATTGATTTATATGGAGAATTATTTTATTTTTGTCCATTAATTTATATGGTGAATTATTTTATTTCTGTCCATTAATTCACATGGTACCGTAATTTATTTTATTTTTGTCCATTGCTTTATATGAGGAATTATTTTATTTTTGTTTTCATTGAAATGAACTAGAACTTCAATAATGTGATTATAGTTATTTCATCTTGAATTGGAGTTAAACCTTGTTTTTTTGAAAATCAAAATTAATTGTATATAAATATAATATTACTTAAATTCAGCTATTAAATATTACATTAAACAAGAAAATAGTTTTCACGAAGTAAGGGGTATTTGTATCGAGTTGAAGAACAGATTAGTGAAAATGAAACTATTAGAATTCAAGAAAATGAAAATGAAATGAAAAATTTTAGTTTGTTAATGTCTCCCTTTTAGACTAAAGGAAACGATGATTAAGGCAAGTGAATGATGATGGAAGAATTGGTGGAATGAGAAAGTGGAAGGAAATGAGAGTACCCCTGAGAATATCCGCGGACACGACGTTGTCCACCACAAACTTACTTGGCCAGAGGCGCTCTACCATTGCACCACCATGTGCATTTTCAAAAGGTTTATCGTATGTTTTTTAATATTATTGGAGGCATTTTCACCTCCTTATTCTCCCTCCATGAACCACTTTTAAAAGATTTCCAGTTATGGGTTTAATCATTGTCACCTACTCAAGATAGAAGACTAACATTTTAATTTAGTAATTGTCAAATTGTCAACTATTATGAAAAAATAGGGAAATTGTGGCTACTTAAGAGAAATTGTATAAATCTCGAAAACTATAGAATGATACGAAAAGAATAGGTGTATTAGAACGAGCAATCATTCTAGTAAATCTTTGTGCATTAGTATGCCCGTTGTCATTATTGATTATTTCTATAGTCTAAACGTGAAAAAGTAACAGTATACATGGGGGAGCAACTGCCCCACCGGCAGAATAATGACACTCAATAATCTTTGTAATAGTAAATCAATAAAATTTTGGTAGATACTATACAGAAACTATATTTATTAATAATCAAGTAGGTAGGTAAAAATAAACTGATCACGCATCAGGGGCGGATCCAGCGATCGCCCCCCCAGAAGAGGAAACTTTCTTATTTTATATATATAAATTAAACCCATCACAAAGTTTGGAGCCCTTAAAAGTAGCACAATGACAACCCCCCCCCCCAGAAGCCGGTCCTGGATCCGCCCCTGTCACGCATGGTTGCTTATTATGAGAAGCGTCTTTGTATTCCATGTTTCCATCACAAATAATTCCTATATCTTATCCAATGTCTAACTTTCTAAGTAACCCCTGTTTTAAAGTCAGTTTCAAAAGTATCTGTTGTGTGATAACATAAATTTGGTACTTCATGCAACATATTTAATAATGTAGCTTGGAAATATCGCAAAGACTGAGCGTCATTGCTTGATAGTTGTCATATCATATATTCCCATGAACAATATTTAAGATTTGCATTGAAATAATTACGAAATAAAGGGAAGATACTACCAATCTGTAAAAATTACAAAACACTAGTTGAAAGGTTAAGTCCACTTATATTGCAGTTTGTCCTCAAAATTTTACTGCAATGTGAAATTACTTTATCGCAACCTACATTAATCTAGTCAATTCCATACCTGCCGCCGGTTTGGGTACAAAACCTCGCGGCCCAAAACTTCGCCTGTTCAAAACCTCGCCGCCCAAAACCTCGCGGGCCAAAATCTCACCAGGCCAAAATCTCGCCTGTCCAAAACCTCGCGGTCCAAAATCTTGCCAGGCCGAAACCTCGCCTTGCCAAAACATCGCATCCCAAAATCTCGCCTGCCAAAACCTCGCGGTCCTGACCTTTGAACACAGAATCTCGCCTAGTCTAAATTACACGGGGCATAATCTTGCCTGGGAAGAAATGTCGTCAGTACAAAACCTCGTCACGACGATTTCTTCAATGTAGAATGCTCTATATATTGCTATATGTATATATTTTGTAATGATAGATAATTGCATTAAAATAATGACAAGAAAATATTCTAACACGTGCTTTGAAAATCTGTATATATAAAAATGAAAATTACTATGTTTGTGACATTATACCTCTTATGCCACCCGACCGATCTCGATCAAATTTTCAACATAGATTAGGTTTGGGCCTGGGATGACTTTTGTAATTTCACTTTGACGGCATAATGAAGTGGAGGGGGAGATATATAAAAATAAATAAAACTTAATAACTCTTGAACCAAGAAACCAATCTCGATCGAATTTGCCAGACAGATCAGGTTACCGCCTGGGATGGTTTTTATCATTTTACTTTGACGGGAAGGCGGAGGGAAAGGGGGAAACATATAGAAATACATAAAAATTAAATTGGCTGCGTTTGTGACTTAATAACTTTTGAACCACCCGACCTGTCTCGATCAAATTTTTCATACCGGTATAGATCGAGTTTGAGCCTGGGATGTTTTTTTTTATTTCACTTTGACGGTGACCTTAGGAAATTCTAACAAAATCGAATAATATTTATGAAAGTATGAATAATATGTGTTTTTACGTTTCTCGGTTATGTCTTATAGGTTAAAGGAGACGTAGATGATCAGGATGAAGGAAATGATGGAATGAAGAAAGTGGGAAAAAAAACGGGAATACCCCTCGAAAGCCCAATCACACGATGTTTTGTATATTATTATTATTATTATTATTATTATTATTATTATTATTATTATTATTATTATTATTATTATTATTATTATTATTATTTGTAATATGTAATTGCATATTAAGAAACTCATTGGGTAAATTTTAAGGAAATCTCATTTCGCAAATTTTGGGTCAAGCGAGATTTTGGTCCGCGAGGTTTTGGGCGACGAGGTTTTAGGCGGCGAAGTTTTGGTCACGCGAGATTTTGGGCGGCGAGGTTTTGTCCACGCGAGGTTTTGGCCCGGCAAGATTTTAGCCCGCGAGGTTTCGGGCGGCGAGGTTTTGGCCACGTGAGATTTTGGGAAGCGAGGTTTTGGCCAGCGAGGTTTTGGGCGGCGATGTTTCGGCCGCGAGATTTTGTCCGTACCCCCCTGCCGCCTTTTGAATGGGACCATAGATGTGAGTACAGCTTAGACCAACAGTGTATTATTATTAATAGTAGTAGTGTTAGTAATAGTAACAGCAGCAGCAGTAGTAGTAACATTAGTAGTAGTATTACAGAGAATGCAAACTGTAAACTGTTTACTCTTCAAATGTAAACTACTCAATGTTGTCAGGTTTGCTTTATGTATAAGGAATTAGCTTGGAGTTAGGTCATCGCTTATTATTATTCACACTAGTTAGAACTAGTGCAATGTATCAACATATATAACTACATTTCTTTATTATCCTGTAAGCTCATATGATATTTCTCTTTGAAACTTAGAGTCTCCTCGACATCTATTTCAAAATCGCAGTTACTTCACAAGTTAATTACAAATAAAATCTCCTTTTCCCAATTCTTCAAATTTATACTTTAAAACTTTCTTAAACATCTTTCATAGATCAAATTTCTCATATCAAATCCCACAATAGCACAGGTTACTCTAACATTAACCATTTTCTGTCAAATCTCAATGAATTTGCGAGTACTCTATCGGTTGATGTTGGTTGCAATTTTGTGGCTACAGTTGAATGTGTAATCGAAGTTATAGTGTTTGTGCTGTAAATGGATTTTGATGTATTTGAGGGTTGTGTGAAGTATGTATGCTTTTGTTGACATGTAACGGTTCCAGTGTTATATTCAGGTATGTGTTCATGCATTGTATATAGATAATGAGTTTAGTGGTATTGAGAATTAAGTACAAACCCTAGGAGCACACTATGAGATGTGAACACTAATTAAAATAAAATGTGTTTGCAAGAAGTAGACAATGTGGAATATATATATAAAGTTTCGTCGCTACAACTGTTGTATAACAAGTCAACAAAATAACACAGACCCTGTTTTTAAACGTGAAGTGGGTCTCCCTAGTGGCTATGTAGGTAACGCATGTGCCTTCGGCGCAGCAAATCCAGGTTCAATCCCCGACTAGAGCCCATGTGGTTCGAATCCCAAATTAAGTTGTTCGTACACGTCTCATAAAGCCTCGCTACTGAACAGGACTCCAAACTCAAATCAACATTATTTTCTAAACGTAAAATTTCTGGTAACCGTGACTGTTAAATGCATTGTATCCAACTTAGAAAGGAAAATGGGTTCAAAGTTATAAACAATAGATAACTTAGAAGGAATAAATCAAATATTTAGGGAACTTTTAGGATTTAGATTTCTGGACTGTCAGCATCTATGACCATTTAGCCCTTCACGCTTCATATATGACGTCCCTCAGCGAGGACACTATCCGATGAATGGGAAGGAAGGAAGCGGCCTGGGATCTGTGTGTTAGGCACTATCCCGACATTTGCCTGGCGCGTATGAGGGAAACCCAGGAAAAAACCTCACTCAAGATGGCTGGCCTGAAAAAGCGTTTTATTTTTTTCCACCGAGTATCCCCACCGGGAATCGAACCCGGGACCGCTAGCACCGAACGCGAGAGTGTTAGCGATAAATCAAATATTGTTTATTATTCTTTAACCGCCTGATTATCGTTTTTCCTTTAGTACTTTCTTACTTTATCGAATATCCAAATGAATTCACGTTTTTATCCATACAATTACTATTTTAAACTAAGCTAATTGTGCGTATGTAATTTAGTAAAATAGTAGGAGGATTGGCACCACTGAATAGATTTAAAACAGTTGCTGGCTTATAAGTGAAATACAAAATATACGAAAAGTTTACGTTGAGTTGCTCTTTCAGAGGGAGAAACTTGAAGTGGGCTTCTTTGAAGAGAACTTTCTCTTGTTTCGTGACGTCATTACACAGTAAGTGGCACTGACCCCTTCAATCAAAGTAGCCATCTGATTGAAGTGTTTGTTTTGATTTACATGACAGATTCATACATTTAAAATAAAATGTAAAAGGTATGGCAACTTGATGCAAAGAAAGAGAGTATATTATTCTGAAAATACTGAAGTTGTACCGCTGGGTATTACATCACTTTCAACTATTCTACTGGAACGTGCTGGCTCAGTGGTAGAGCGTTCACCTCTGGTGCATGGGGTCCTTGGTTCGATTCCAGCTCGAGCTAAGTGAGCTTTATGGTGGACAAACATCGTGTACGCGGGTTTTCTCGGGATTCTTCCGTTTCCTCCCATTTTCTTCATTCCACCATTTCATTCATTTCTCATCATCACGTCTCCTTTAGCCTAGCTGGCATAACAGTGGGACGTAACATTTAAATATTTCATTTCATTTCTAACTATTCTACTATAGACGTAATTTCAGTATTTCATAAAGAGTCCAACGACTTCCATTACGATTTTCAGATTTCCAACCAAACGTCCTATACTATGTACACGAAACGTTGCAGAACGGCTAGGGAAGCGCACGAGTCGAGTTGAGTCGAGATTTAAGCCTGTCTCGACTCGTCTCGAGAAAATGTTGTCTCGACTCGAAAATATGTTTCTGTCTCGACTCGACTCGAATTCGAGATGAGATGTCTCGAAATTCGAGTCGAGACAAAATATACGAGTTAAAATGTAAGCACACATCAGCCAGAACATTATGACTACCTACCTAATTGTCAATATGTCAACCTTTGGCACGGATAACAACGGCAACGCGTCTTTGCATTGACGCAAGGTAAGTCGGTAGAAAGAGTTGGCACCACATGTGCACACATACACAATAATTAAAACTATGCTAAATTACTATAGACTATCAACTTCTTATTCAGAGAATGTATAAAGTTCACTTTATCGCAACACTTTTATACAAACTAAATATAGGCTACGGATAATAGTTTTATACAAACTAGATATATTATTATTATTATGTTTGAAGTACAATCAAATATCACGACATTGATTATTAGTTTTAGTTAACTGAATTAAGCTGAAAATTAAATCTTGATCTAGAAAGATTAACTATTAAATCTATGCGTTCTGTACGTTTCTAAAGTAATAAATGCTGGAATTGTTTTCAAGGCTGTTCCTGAGTGAATATTTTCTTCAAATAATATTAAAATTATAGAAAGGTTTTCGAGACATTCGAGTCGAGTCGAGATTTTAATAAGCAGTCTCGACTTCACTCGTGTCTCGACTCGAAAATTCGACTCGAGAAGTACGTTTGTCGCGACTCCTCTCGAATTTTACAAAGTGTGTCTCGACTCGTGCACATCCCTAAGAACGGCTATATCCGTCCATCCATCTGTCGACAATTATTAGAGCAAAAGTATGGTAAGAAGTAGCGAGAAAAGGTCTTTTGATAAGCTTAAGGATTCAGAAATTCAAAAATACGTCATTACATCCTTCTTTAAATAAACGTTCGGTTTGGTGCACTCTACGTTCTTGTATTAGAGGCAGAATACATAAAGAAATACTAATCTGATTCTCTACACACCATAAATGAAAGGAAATACAAAGGATAACATATGAAACCCTTAAAATAATGAAATTATTACCATTTGTTGTCCAACTACGACTTTAACTCTTGCAGCACCATTGGTATCAAAAAGACATTTCCAGTCGAAAGCTGTACCGTTCTTGAACTAATTTGTTTGATTTCATCTTTTTTTTTTTCTTCAAAAATGTTGGTAGGCAACTATTCAACAATGTATCATAATGAATTCTACATTCAGGAAATTGTTAGGAATTATTTATTATGTTATAGAATCTAATTTCCTCCATATCTTTGAAAGTTCTCAACAAATTTGAACGAAATAAAGCTCAAAACAATAAGAAGCACTTTCTTTATACTTCGGTTTTATCGCCAAATCCGTATCTTTGAAAGGAACTGAGTTATTTAAATTAATATAAAAGTTAATTAATTCTTTTTACCTGATAAAGTAGATGGAATGCGATGGTATTTTTCCAATGAAAGATGACATTTGCCATCACTAACAACAAGTGCGAGAGTGCATGGCCAATATTAACCGTCTTGATTTAAACAAAGTGGGTCCAATATCAAAAGCACATCTTACAATAACCTTTATTAATATCGCAATAATCTTACCGATTCTAAAGAGCTATTAACGTGTAAACTTCCATTTAGCTTACAAGTAATACTCGGAGCAGAAATATGAGCAAAACTTGCCTTAAATATGGGAATTTCCTCACTTATTAATAACAAATGATTGATTTATTTATTGATTGATTTATTGACATACGTATTACACAACAGGCACAGGCCTCATTACAGTGTTTCATAGTATATACATTATATAGATTATATAGGTTAATAAAACTATTGGTAATAATTACATTTGTCTTACAGAATTAATAGACTTCTTAAAAACACTTACATCCATTGCCAGTACATCGAGGTTGAAATTTTCTTTAACTAACCTGTTGTAGGTTGCACTAACTCTCCATATAGGAGATCTGCTTAAGATGTTTGTTTTCGCTGTCGAAGCAGTGCGCGCGAATGTATTTTTCGAAGCAGTGCGCGCAATTTAGTGGATGGTACTTGGATACATATTTGTTCGTTAAGATCAGGACAGTCTATTTTGCCATGAAAGAGAGTTTGTGTAAAAAGAATAAATCAATATTTCTTCTCCTGAGTTCTAATGTTTCAAATTTAAATTTTTCGACAAGGTTAATGTAGCTTTCAAATTTTGGGTAGAATTTTGTTTTCTTAAGTGTAAGAAGCCTTAAAAACTTGTTTTGAGTACGCTTAATCAAGAATGAGTATTTCTGTATATTAGGGTTCCATATATTACTACAATATTCTAATTTCGACCTGACGTATGCATAATACAGCACAATTAGAGTTTGGTCATTTTGAAAATCTTTACTTACTCGTTAAATATATCCAAGATGTTTTTAGGCTTCTTCTTGATAGCTTGGATTAACCCTCAGTTTAAACCAGAAGTGGTAGAAAATCACCGCTTATAGTTTTAACACGGTAGAAAACCACCGCTTATAGTTTTAACATGGTAGAAAACCACCGCTTATAGTTTTAACATGGTAGAAAACCACCGCTCATAGTTTTAACATGTTAGGAAACCACCGCTTATAGTTTTAACATGGTAGGAAACCACAGCTAATAGCTTTAACATGGTAGAAAATCACCGCTTATATTTTTAACATGGTAGAAAATCACCGCTTATAGTTTTAACATGGTATAAAACCACCGCTTATAGTTTTAACATGGTAGAAATCCAACGCTTATAGTTTTAACATGGTAGGAAACCACCGCTTATAGTTTTAACATGGTAGGAAACCACAGCTAATAGTTTTAACATGGTAGGAAACCACCGCTTATAGTTTTAACATGGTAGGAAACCACCGCTTATAGTTTTAACATGGTAGGAAACCATAGCTAATAGTTTTAACATGGTAGAAAACCACCGCTTATAGTTTTAACATGGTAGGAAACCACCGCTTATAGTTTTAACATGGTAGGAAACCACAGCTAATAGTTTTAACATGGTAGAAAACCACCGCTTATAGTTTTAACATGGTAGAAAACCACCGTTTATAGTTTTAACATGGTAGGAAACCACTGCTTATAGTTTTAACATGGTAGAAAACCACCGCTTCTAGTTTTAACATGGTAGGAAACCACAGCTAATAGTTTTAACATGGTAGAAAACCACCGCTTATAGTTTTAACATGGTAGGAAACCACCGCTTATAGTTTTAACATGGTAGAAAACCCACCGCTTATAGTTTTAACATGGTAGAAAACCACCGCTTATAGTTTTAACATGGTAAAAAACCACTGCTTATAGTTTTAGCATAGTAGAAAACCACCGCTTATAGTTTTAACATTGATTATCAGAGAGCTAAACACTAAGAGGTAGGGAAAATGGATTAAACCTTCCGAGAAAATGTTATTTTTCCACATTTATCTCTATATTAAAACCGGCGGTGGTAGAATCTACTATATCTGGTTTCAAACACTAACTGCAGAAGATCAAAAACAGTAATAGCGATAAGTGAACTTTCGGTATGGGTTCTGAATCCCAACAAGAGCTTCATCTTCGCTCGTATTTCGCTACTACAACCGGAATAAGAGTAGAAATCAACTACCACTTCCGGTTTCAATATTAGTCACTACAGAGCAAAACAGCAACAGATTGAGAGAAACAGTTTTCTGATACAGATTGTAATCCTAAGTCTTTTATCGGTAGAAATCACCTGCAACTTTTCGTTTCAACAAAGATTCTCATAGATCAAAAATCGTAAGAAATCGTAAGAAACTTTTTGATTCTGTATTTCACGAAAATCTTATATCTTCTCTGACTTTATCCCTCTCTTCAATTAATCTTTCACTTATTTCAGTTTATTAATCTTCCACTTCCGGTTTTAATACTACATACAGTTTAGAAGTCTACCGTAGTTCACAATGCGAAACGAAACTTATTTCTCCTAAGCTATATTAGTATAATTGAACGAACTTTTTTTCATGAATTGATAATCAACTAGCAAAATGTCCGTTCTTCGCACGGAGAAAATACGTTTCATTTTGGATATAAAGGGCTGAATTTGGATTTAAACGGTATCGAAAGTGTCACTGTTCGTCACACTGACCCCGAAAACTATTGAATCGGCCCTAATATAGTTCATTTTCAATCATTTTATATATATCTCCGCCTTCCCCTTTCCCCAAGTTATGGGGCCGAATTTGAATTTAAACGGCAGCGGAAGTGTCACTGTTCATCTCAGCGACTACTACTAATACTACTACTAATAATAATAAATAACAAACGATAAAAAGAAAATGGAATGGAAGGAAATCTTTAAGTTTTACGTTCCACGGTTATGCCTGCTAGGCTGAAGGAGACGGTGATGATGAGAAATAAATGAAATGGTAGAATGAAGAAAGAGGGAGGAAACGGGGGTACTCTGTGTGAACTCACGCACACAGTACTTGTCTACCACAAGGTACACTTAGAGCTGGGGTCGAACCAAGGACCCCATGCACCAGAGGTGAACGCTCTACCACTGAGCCACCGAGGGCCAGAAACAGTAAAAAGAGGAGTGCTAATCTAAAACACAGTGTAGATAAAAGCCAATTAAGCAGAAATAGTTCCTTGTCAACATTTTAAAAATTAATAATAATAATAATAATAATAATAATAATAATAATAATAATAATAATAATAATAATAATAATAATTATTATTATTATTATTATTATTATTATTATTATTATTATTATTATTATTATTATTATTATTATTATTATTATTTAGGTGTGCCGCAGAGTTTTGAATAAGTAACATAGTTTGTCTAAAACAGAGAGATGGAAGAGAAAATTTTAAAAACGTTGCCTTATTGGTACCTATGTAGCTTTGATTCTGTTTTGGGAACTACAGACACTGGATTTCTTATTTCCAGTATTTCGAAAAAGAGAGAGAGAAAACAAAGAAAGAAAAAATCTTGGCACCCCTTCTACCACTAACTGACAAATGTATGCCTTGTTAAAAGTAAATGAAGAGGTAGAGAACATTCTACGTAGTTATTCAGAACGATAGTATCATATTGTTGTTTATTATTCTCCCTCATTCTCATTGGGTCCCGTTATCATTCTATTCTACAAGGTCGAATTCACAAAGAACCAGCGACTAGCACAATGTTATAATTATCAAGAAATGAAGAGGGATTTTTCTCACGATAATGATTAACATTACATAACACCATGATCTACTTGCTCAGATTCACGTGGTGAAAGAAAATTATATCTACACACATACCTCTTCAATGCATGTGTTGAATTGCAACTGTTTTAATAGCAATTCATATTCCCGTATTTATTATTATCCTGATGCGCTATTAACACGATAATCATTTCCACTACTCACAGAGTTACACTTCTGCAGAGCGCGAAATTGAGTTCTTTGTGCATGCTATAACTAAATAATGCATTTATAATATACCTTAACATTTATAATATACCTTTCTGATATATGATCTCAATTTGCGAAGGAAGGAAGAGGCCTCGCTGTCTCAGAACAAAATATGAGGTATTCTGTCTTCAAGAGCGCCCATGTTGTGATTTCCAAGGAAGGCAAGTATAAGCGACGTTTCAAATATAGTTTCAAATTTTCCTGTAACTAATGTAAAAATTCTATTCCCAAGTACAATTTCCTCTTAGGGGGGGTCGAGCGCCCCACCTTGCCCCCCTGATGGGCGCCCTTGTCTGTCTTCTGTTATAGAATAATTACCAATTCTAAATTTACACAATGAAATTCAGCGGAAAAAAAATCTCGATCAAGATATTAGACTCTCTAAAAGTGGATTGAACTAAATATACTGTGTATTAAATAAGTATACTATAAATTTTGTCAAACTTGTATAAAAATTTATATCTCTTTGGGAGGAGATAATTAGGGAGTTAGGAGGGCTCGGCCTGCTGCTTGCTGCCATAAAGTATGAATAGGTTATAACGAAACTCTGTCATTACGTAGTTTTTTCGGCTTTGGGACCCTGATTTGATGTGGACCTAATTTGTTTGGGTTTAATAATGTTATGTATTTAACACTTTCCATCCTAAACTCGAGCAGGACTCTGGATACTTTTTAAGTGTAGCTGGAAGAAGCCCCCAATGGTACGTATGCGTCTCTCAGAAGCCTTCTGCAAGTTGTAGTAGTTTGTCAGTTGTGTGGAGAACTTATTCGGGCTCGCATTTATTCTTGTAAGCTGAAAAATTACTGTCAGTTGTCTTGTTTCGTAGTACTTCGCTGATGAACATAGAATTCTTCACTGATTTGTGCGTGTATGTGTTAAAATCGTATTACTTTACATATGAATGAATCAAAAAGAATTAAGAACAAATAGCGAATGTTCTGGACGAGCTAGCGTTTGATTCTCGTTTTGACAATCAGATTTGATAATTCCTAGCAGTGGCGTGTTTACGATTTTGTTTCGGGAGGGGCTTTGCTAACTTTCGGGGGGGGCTTTGCCTGAAAATATGAAAATTCTGCAAGATATTTCATATACTTTACTATAGTAAGTAAGATTTCGGGGGGGCTTAAGCCCGGAAGCCCCCTCCCTAAATACGCCACTGATTCCTAGATATAATGATCTACTATTCTCGAATTCATCTTCTAGGCATTCTCAAAAACGATCAAAAGAATCAATTAGAAGAGAAAAAATATAAAAGATAAACACTCATAAATATCAATTACATGTTCAAAAGATATCCAATATAACTTTGAAATAACGGTATTATGATTTTTATTTATTTACCCATCTGGTGTTGATAATACTAGGCATAACATAGCAAAGCAAAGTTTGCACTTCAGCAGGCTTGGTCCCTCACCATAATCACAATACAGCATTGTTGGGAAATATATTTGTGGTATTCTAGGTTCGCTTACTCTACAATATACACATTCATATTTGTGTCATATTTGTGTCATATTTGTGTCACATTACGTCACATTCAACCAGTCTGCTGGACTGGTAACGTTGCATTTGTATTTCAACATTGGCGAATTACCAACGTGAATCCGAAATGACTGGTGTAATTGGAAATATTCCACCATTTTAGATTAAAAACCACCGATTTCCAACAAGTCTTTCCTCTCTTTGCATTCTTTCGTATCTTCACGAAGATTAGTCTATGGCCCCAGACTTTCGTTACACCTGGTATATATTAAAATTTAATTTCCACGAAGAAAGAAACATTTAAAAAGATTTGAACAAGAAATTAGTAAAATTACATTTAAAAGATTTGAACAAGAAGTTAGTAAAATTACATCATTAAAATTCCAGTTAAGTTTAAAGAGAACTGAAAATATCCCTATAAAAGTCCTATAAAAATTCCTATAAATACCCTATTTAAAAAAATAGGAGACTGTACAGGATGGCCCAAAAGTAGGTATTCAGTCCCGTACTGATCAACTCATTGCATTTTATATCATTTCTTCTTGTTATCCATCAGATAGACTTAGTTGCTTTATCATTTGTTCTTAATGTCTTTTTACTTATATCTTAAGCTCGGAACAGCCGAAGCAAATAAATCTATAAGCTAGAATGTTATACTTGATCAATGCAGAGGTGTATACCTACTTTTGGGCCACCCAGTATTTTATTTTTATACTGATTTTATCCGGCATCTCAAACGGAGTCACCAGACTTTGAACCATTGTTCCGTTACTTTTTTACTCTCAGGTATACATTTCAAAGTGAAATTGTACAACTTTCAGAAAGAAACAGAACAAAGGTTTGTGGATTTTGAAAAAAGCTTTGTGTTAGATAATGTACACAAGTAACCAAATCGACTGTTCATACGAAATAGCTATTTCAAAGTTGTAAGAAATAATAAGTGAGGAAAATACAGTGGTAATGGAAAAAGGGTTTGAAGATGAGAAAGATTAACCTACATATTTACATACATATATCCATGTACTATATCCTTTTCCATTCTACTTTTGTTATTTACTCTGCCTTGTTAATTTCTTCGCTTTGTCTCTATTTAACATGCCTTGTTAACTTTCAGTTTCAACAAAAATCCTTTTTCTTCTCTTCCGGGTTGGGTTATCTTTTCACGCATACTCTGGACAGTTGATCTACAAACTCCGTGTCTTCTCTCTCTCTCTTTCTTCCTTTACCTCATAGCACCTTTCACATTACTTCCCATCAGTATTCAAATTAAACTTTTTTGGAGAGGATTTTAGTTTCAGCATCTGCTCTAGAAAGTTACCTTACTGTAAAGTACACAACGGAATTCTGGATCTCTCATAGTTTCCGATTCTCTCACCGAGGACTCTGCACTCAAGCCTTACAGAGACACCTTGTGTATAAAATCAGAAATAAATGCAAATTACGTGACAACGTCACAGGTCTTTTGTTTTTTGACACTGAAATATGAGATTGCCTTATGTAGTGTTGTCAAAGAAGCCTTCGGAAAGCTACATGACGCACATATTGTTGCTAAAAATGGCTACAATTATTTGAAATTATAGCAAAATTTATAGCTAATAGATTTAACAATGAAGTAAAAAAAAAAAAAAAAGCCTAAGTTTAGTGTACTAATTTAAAATTCTGATATTTCAAACAAACTCTTTCAGCGTTCACACTTAAAAAAATTTAGAGTACTTTTTGCTCCCTTTTGCTAGAAATACTAAGATCATTTGCATTTTTTCTTCGTTTTTAATTCCTGCGGTACGCACCTTTGCTGTGAGAGACCTGGGTTCGATTCCTGGCGGGAGTTCATGTGATTCAGATCTCACGTTAATCTTTAGGTCCACGTCTCATACAGCCGTATTGCTGGAGCTGCTAAACTCAAAATCAAATAAAATCAATATTTGTGGTAATTATAGCTTTATTTTGTTAGCATAATTTATTTTTGACAACACTAAAAGACCTATATACTGTACGTATATACACAAATTAACTAGGGTAAAACAAGAGTTTTCGGGGGCCGCGATAGCTCAGTATTAGAGCGTTCACTTCTCGTATGTGGGGTTCTTGGTTCGATCCCAGCTCGCGCCAAGTGAACTTTGTGGCGGACAAACACTGTGCGCGTGGGTTTTCTCGGAGTTCTCCCGTTTCCTCTCATTTTCTTCATTCCACCATTTGTCATCATCATTGTTTCCTTTAGCCTAACCAGCATAATCGTGGGCCGTAAAACTTGAGTTTTCGGTATCCCTAACCAGAGCCGTAGCTAAGGGGGGGGGGCCAGCGGGGCGCCCGCCCCGGGCGCTGATAGCAAGGGGGCGCCGAACGAACAAGGAGAAAGAAAAAGTGGTGTTGGACATGATTAAAGATGAGTCGCCCCCAGAAAGTATTAGTGCCCTATTGGATCAATATTGCTGTCGGTTATCATTGAAATACGTAGATTTCTTAAAAATTTTCTTGCTCGCTTCGCTCGCAATCCAAGAGTTTGAGTAAGTCACAACAAGTTTTTACTTATTACTTAAAGAGTTATTATAGATGATTTCTTAATGACATGTGGTATACAAGGCGCCGAGTAATGACTTATAGTGTACGCAGGAGCATTTGCAAAATCCGAAACGAGCAAAGTCGTGTTTGGTGTTTTGACAGTGATGAGGTTGCTCAGTTCGAAACGTTTTTCTACCCAATCGGATTAATCACGAAACACAGTGGGGCCAAAGCACTGAATTCTTGACAAAAATAAGAATTCGCAATATGAAGCAGAAAACTGAAAGAAAATCAATTAGTTCAGTGTGTGCAGTTGCTACAATAATATTATTTAGACATTATTTAATCAAAAACATAGAGTTTTACATCATAAAAGGAAATATTCCTTATATTCGCGCCTAAATTATATAACAGATTATATGATTGGCATAAAGAAACGCATGGGCAATATGCTTTGATTTGCCAATTTATGATTGGCTTACATTCTTACGCATGAAAGGAAAAAGTGTACTTATTCATTTTACAACTGAAGAGTAATAAAATTGAAGAAACGTTCTTGCTCCTCAAAATTATTTCAAAGTTGTGGAGGATTCGGTATGACAATGAGTATGCAAGGAATGCTTCAATGCATAAAAATTATCTCATTACAAGTTCTCGATATGAACATAGTATCAGATATATTAAATATATGATTTACAAAGATCAGTAACCTGTTCAGGTTGTTTCATATATTGCATCGTGCATTACGTGAGTTCATTTCAGGGCTTGATTGGAACACTTCTGTGCACGCGTCACAGAAAATAAAATAAAATAAAATAAATAAATAAAATAAAAAATAAAAATACTGAATTGATCAACACCATTTTCAATATGGTTCTACCTTATGGTCCATAGATTGTTTAGCAAACATTGGCGTTTCAAAATGTCGCCACCATTAATCAAATATGTTTGACTAGAGTTTAGTTCTGTTGGTGAATGCCAGAGAAATATGACTAGATGTTGGAATCAAGATGGGTCCTGGGGACGAAGCCCCAACGAGGCCTGGGGGCAAAATTACCAGAATCGACCTATATTCAACCTTGTCACTGCGTACATGTGGAACACACGTCTAATAACCTAACACTTATTCTCACATTCATCCCAAATCAATTCAAAAGCAGCATTGCATCCAGAAGGCGGTTTTCCTCAAACATTTTCATGCGCTATTTTTCCAAAAAGTGCAAATATGTGCAGGTTTACTCTTTGCATACAGTAAGAACAATGTTTTCGCTACGGGCATATTAAAAACTCACAGACATATTATGCCATATTTTCTACTAAAATGCCATTCTATCGTTTGACCATAGTTTATATGTTTTCAGTACCACAGCATTTTCCAAATATGATATTAAGTAGGGGATTATCATAGGAATATGATAATGATATTAGCATCATTCCAAATATGATTATTGACTACGCACCACATCAACATTCTAAATATATGATATAAAACGATACATACATGTCGGTTGTGTCACCATGTTTACCAGCCACTGAATATCTACACGTAATGGAGGAATAGTCGCATTCAAAATCAATTTCCTATTTTCTGTCACTAAGCAGCGCCTCTTCGACTTCGGCGGATAACCAAATTTACACGTCCCATGAGTTTATTGTAAACTGCTATCACTTCTTTTCCTGCACACTATCTTATGTGTACACTATTAAGGTTTCATTACAACAAATTATATCGAGTCAATCTTTTACTTCATTCTTCGAGTTTTTGCTAAGAATTGCCTAGTTTGGTCCCACTGTGCGACGGTGAGAATGAAGGTATGAAAGTGAGAAGAGTGAAGAGACACATTCAAACTGCTGTTTGCGCGGGAATATTAAAGAAAAAAGGTAAACGAGGGGAACAATAACATTTTCAAACTTCAATAGAATAGGGGCTTAAGGGATCAGAACTTAGCCCTTCGACTTTTGCCGACACTTATCACTACCAATGATTTATTTTTAAATTTCGTTGACATATCAAATGCTTCCAATTTGGAGAAATTTATTAGGGTCATTTTTTCATCAACTTTTTGTATCGCCAGCATATTATTTTGTGCATACGTGTCTAGTTGTGTGATGTTTTTATCTATCTACGTACATACAAAACATAAGTACACACACTCTTTATATATGTACGTGTTAGTGTATTTTAATATGTTAATTAATAATAAGTATCTTAAATTCGGAACTTTCATTCATTAAGAAATTAAGTAATTACTATAATTTCAGACATATGTAGTAGCCAAAGTATATTTTGGATTTTAAGTACAAAAATTGAACATATTGTTCAACACCATCGATCAATACTTAGAAATTCACAAAGAAGGCTCCTTCTGAATTTCCATTACATTTTACAAAATATTTCTTACCGTAAAAAGATCGAAATTAAAATGCTATTGATGTGGTCACATAGAGAATAAAATTTAAAATTTTACATTTATTACTGGAAATTAATACTGTCACCCATTTCGAACAATTTAAAAGCATATAGTTTTTAATGTATTAAAATTTCATTTCTTATCGATAGTATGAAACGTTGTAAATAGTAGTAACTCTTCATAACTGTTCTTCTAGTGAATCTGTATACAACCAAAGATAGTTTTGTCAAGTTTAACAAAAAGTCCAAAATAAGACTCTTCTTGAAAAAGGATACATAATGATCATTTTTGGTTCCTGCAATGGTCTTCCAAGAAGATTAGTAAAAATTCAGTGTACCATAACAACAAAAGCTGCTTTTCTGATATATATATATATATCATAATTATTGGTAAGGTGAGTGTAAGGGGCGCCGAATTCTACTTCGCCCCGGGCGCCTAAATCTCTAGCTACGGCTCTGTCCCTAACTGACGTAACAGTGAGAGTGATACAGGGAAGTTATCTATACTGAAGTAGTAATTGAAGTACTACAGAACTGCATCACATTGATTTTAAAAATAGCAAGATGTAACTTACTTAATTTCAACTCATATTTTCTAATTTTGATTGGAAAAGAGAAACTACTGCTTGAAAACAGATAAGCTAGAAATGGGCGATTATGGATTAGAATTGTATAAAACTTTAGCTAATAACTAAATACCACATTTTTTCTAGCTAATCAGCACATGAAAATAATTAGATTTAGCCGTAAAATGATAAAAGTGGCAACGGTCGGTGGTCATATGTACGAAGAAGAATATACTGTATCAATTGAAGGGAGCCATCTATGTGATGAAACCAAAATTGCACAGAAACAACTTTTTGTCATATTATAGCGTTGCTAACGAGATATACGGCTGTTTCTTACATATGTTTTATCCCTAATACCAACTTTCGAACTTATCGTTTGACTCCAGCTTCCTATTTTTTCAGTTTCCCATTTTCACTCCTGAGTCTCATAGGGGAGAAAAAAGATGTCTCTATCCCTTATCCACTTGTGTAGTCCTCTTACCTGACTACATTAGTGAATGAGACAAAACATATTTGCACGAGAACTTACAAAATCAAATGTACAAGTTGTTCAAAATTTTGGAAACATATTCAGAATTATTATTGAGTTTAAAGTCCGAATATGATCTGGTGCTAAGGGAGACGGTCGTGATGATGATTAACGAAATGGTGGAACGAAAAGAGTTAGGATCGAACCAGAGACAGGACGCACCAGAGGTGAACGCTGTACTATTAAGCCACCGTGACCCCTGTTATTATTCTTATTTTTCTTCTTCTTCTTCTTCTTCTTATTATTATTATTATTATTATTATTTATCTATTATATTTTAATTAATTTATTTATTTTAGTGCCCACAACAACATATGGTTACACATATACTACATTATTGCTCAACTTTAAATGTGATTACGGCGCTTATCGTAATAAACTGCAAAGCCCGTTTATGTTCAATATTATCACTATCTACTATCAAATAATTAAAATGAAACAATACTTTTTTAGTTGCAATTAAATTGTTACAATACATCACTATAGAAATACACTGTTACGGCCTTTATCTTATTTTGAAGGAAGTAAATTGAAACAGTAAAATTATTTTTGTTACAACAGTTTTAAATTGGCAAAAGGCAAACGAAAGCAGGTACTGACATCTGTTTAAGTGTTTATTATTGGGAATTACCGTGACGCACTGAGACTTTCCTTTTCATAAATTGAATTATATACCATATGGGGAGAGAGAGATATATAAGACATCTCGAAATCCCTTAAGGTTAGAGACTTGGAATTTAGCATTTAGACTTCTCACTTAAAATAATTGAAGACGTGCTTCAGCGACTTTGTTGTTTCCCATAGAAGAGAAGAAAAAAAGGGTGGTTGCAATTGTTATAATAAGATGGCCATACCTATAAATCCCTCAAGATTAGACATATATTAATTAAAAATGTGTCTCAACCGACATGGTTCTT
This sequence comes from Thermobia domestica, assembly GCF_964235325.1. Classification (NCBI taxonomy): domain Eukaryota; kingdom Metazoa; phylum Arthropoda; class Insecta; order Zygentoma; family Lepismatidae; genus Thermobia; species Thermobia domestica. Next base: position 160,168,154 of record NC_137462.1, read on the forward strand.
ATCATTTCATCTTAATTGAAATGCATTCGACATGGTTCTTATCATGCATATTCTAAGTGGGAAAGAGGTTTAAATTTTCGCAAAGAATAACGTATAACCGTACCCTTGCTGTAATAAAGAACAGAACCAAAAGCTGAAATATGTGAGGCCGTAGGCCGAGCAAATGGCGGGGTCTGAGACCGAAGTTTCCAGCTAGTCGAAAGCTAGTAGTCATATAAAACTAAAAATTAACTCTGTAGCGCCAGAACTCACTGTCAGTTCTAGCTGATCAGATCTAGTGAGCTGGGTGAAATATGATTAACCCTGTCAAATGTACTTAAAAAAAGAAATCCGCCTTTGAGACTAGAGTTAGTCTGCCGACCGTTTATCGAGCCGGTAGTATGTTCCATATTTGCCATGATTATTTTCAATCTTGAACCTATCACTCAAGAAAACGAAATTTTAAAAAAGAATGGTGTATTAAGATTATTTTCTTCAATAAAATGTCAAATTTCCTTCTAAACAACTGTCAATAAGTTGAGCAAACTTTGCTTTTACGCTCCCCATTTGATTTTATGTTTCACTTTGCTTTCACGGTCCCATATGACTCCATGCTTCACTATGTTTTCATGCCTACTTCCTTGCCTCATCTGATTTCACGGCTCAACTTAAATTTATGCTTCATTCTACTTTCAAGATCCTATTTGGCTTTATACTTTCTTCAATTTTTCAAGTAAAAACTTCTTTCAACTCTCATAGTTTTCACCTATATGGTTAGTGTATTTCCATTTGCTGCGGGAGAGCCGGGTTCGATAAAAGTAGAAGCGCATGTTGCCTGGGTTAGATATGCAAGTGTTCGGGGAAAAACCAGCTTTTTTAAAAAAAAAAATCCACAACTTTCTTGCTTGGGACTTTTCCAAAGATGTTATAAATAGAGGATCTGCCCATATGTATCTTCATCCTATTAAATCGGTGAAGCCAAAAAGCAACCGAGCATCGGCACGTCTGATTGGCTACTCTCGTTTCTCCCATCGTCTGATTGGCTACTTTTATTTCCGCCATGATTGTTGGCTCAAAACATTGCGATCCTATTGGGCAGAGTGGGCAGAGTAGGGGTGGCGAAACTGTGACGTATGGCTTCAAGATTTTGTTGTAAGGGCAGATCCTCTATTTTACCTGTATAAGATCCTTGGATTTTTCTTAATATTTATTTTAATGAAAAAATAACAGTAACTTCTACTTTTCTCTTTCCCCTATAACATGAAAAGTATTTGATTACTATATTCTGAAACAAAAAGAAAGAAAAAAGAAAAGCGTAAAATTCAAGTATGAAAGCAAATCAATCACTCGACAAAAGAAGAAAAAGACAAATCAGTGGATAAAGTTCCAATAAATTGTTTGTAGAACTATTAGTGTAATGTTGAACAACTAAAGATGTTTAGTAAAAAAGTTTAATAGTGTTAGTAGTAACTAATAATATAGTAAAATAGTGAAGCAATGTTAATGTGTAAAATTTACCTAAATATCCTATTTCAAACATATTGACACAATATAACAGTAAAAAGCAGAGAGTAATTCTATGAATAATGAATTTTTACTACCTTTTTACTACCATACCCAAGAATGCACGAATTTATATTTAATTCTAATAGAAAATGTAAAGCTAACAATAGTGTTTCCCAACGGAAAACGAAATGAAAGCGAAATTTTATAAGGAAACTAAATTAGTACATCTTTTATAATTTATAATTTTGTACCTCTTTTTTGGTTTATGATACTTTTTTTCTTTCTTGATCAAACGATCATTTCTTCAAAACAATCAATAACAAACGAAAAACAAACGATTGGCTTGTTTCGAATCGAAATTTGAAAGTTTTGGGCTAGTGTGAAGCTGCCCCCTGTTTTTTTTTTTTAATATTACTGTACGTTTTTCGAAACAAACGATTTTTTCTTCAAAACAACCAATAACATACCAGAAACTAACGATTGGCTTCAGTTCTGAGTCGACATTTCATACTAGACAGCCCAGCGGAAAATTGCCAACCCCCAAATTTTATTTAGTGAAAATCTCTGTAACTTTTTCGAAACAAATGATTTTTTCTTCAAAACAATCAATAACAAACGGAAAACAAACGATTGGCATTAGTTTGGAATTGAAATTTGAAAGTGGGGGGCAGCGTGAAGTTGCCCTTCCCCCAACTTTATTTTGTGAATATGTCAGTACGTTTTTCGAAACACGATTTTTTCTTCAAAACAATCAATAACAAACGAAGAACAAACGATTGGCTTCGGTTTCGAATCGAAATTTGAAAGTGGGGGGCTAGTGTGAAGTTGCCCCCCCCCCCAACTTTATTTTTTGAATATGTCAGTACGTTTTTCGAAACAAACGATTTTTTCTTCAAAGCAATCAATAACAAACGAAAAACAATCGATTGGCTTCAGTTTCGAATCGAAATTTGAAAGTGGAAGGGGGGGGGGAAACTTCACATACGTACATTGTTCTAATCTAAGAAGGCAAGCTATAACTATATTCTCAACAATAACAACAATCAAACAAGAAGGTATGTTGAACACAACATAAAGATGTGTTGGGGTGTTCATTTGCAAAAGTGTTTCTGTGGTACGAAGACTCATGATTCGTTTCCAAACTACGTGAGATGTAGGAGGGCAATATCATACCCATGGGTTCTATTTTCTTTTGCAAAGTTATTATATTTCTTCCCCGATCTTCGTTCCTCGATTCTAAGCTGTCGGACATAAGGATTTCATTTTCATTGAAAAAATCATATTTCCAACACTAGCTGCCAGTAGTACTATAGCTTCAATAGCGAAGTAAATGTCGCTTGTGACCCGTCAACCGCACCTCTAAAAGGGCACCCATCTTACAAGATCCTGCAACAAATCAATTATATTTTCCACTCTGATTGATGCTTATAACGCTGCTTAGTGTGTAACAAGCAAGAGCTTGAGGGACTTAAAAGGTTACTCCTGTCCCCTATATCAGAGTTCCCAATCTTGTTTGCCTTTGCCTGGCACTCCCTAAAACATGTATACATCACGCCCCGCTCCTTAAAGGCCAACATACACTAGCGTATTTTCAGCGCGCATTTTCGGTCCGTAAAATGATGTCGTAAATTTCGGTCCGTAAGTTGGCCCATACACCTAGCGTAAAAATATGCGCGTAAAAGAAGAAGAAAAAGAAGCGGTCAGTTTTCGCTCTTCCTTTTGCCTGTTGTTTCAGCACGCGGTCGTTTTCCAGTTTGCTCAAGTTGTTTGAACAGGACAGATCTATGTTTTAAATGCAGGTCCTATAAAATTATGCTATAAGGAAACGAATAAAAAGAAAGAACAAAACAATAGAAACATTTGGACTAGCAAGTGATATTCAATGTAAGAGTACTTTTTATTTCTTTTCATAGTATCGGAATGTGAAAATTCCCATAAAATGTTTTAACAAAGTTAAATCAGACAGATTTTAAAAAAAAGAAAGAAAGAAAGAAAGAACGAAAGAAAAACAAAAGCTAAATCCATGATTTTGCGAAAGCAGTAATTCAATTTAATAAATTTTCTCACTAAATTTGTTAGATTTCTCGAATAAATAAATAAATCTACCCTCTGTGGCGTAACATATCTCATGGAACCAGGGCCTACCATCCAGCTTGTGCCACTCATGCCTTTAGGGCAGGGTGCGAATCCCGGGGCGAAATTTCCTTCTATTTTGTTTTAATCCCTTCCAAAAGCAACAAATTGAAACATTGGTCCCTCACAAAGCAATCTACTATCTCCTGTTAGGAACTATTTTATCCCCCTTCAAATATACATAACCTAATTCGCACACTGCTATTGGGTAATATATGCTCAGCACATCTGCTGCTCTTGTAGAATCTAGTCCTTAATGAAAGGGTCAACAAAAAGAAGTAAAGTCAACCGTCTCCAAGTAAAAACAAACCAAGTTTTAATTTCGAAGTGTGACTTGACAAGCTATTTAAAAGTTCCAAAGAATATCTAGAATAATTAAAATTTTATATTTAGAAAACGAATTAACACTTAATCTGGGATATAACATAACAAAATGAAAACATTATCAATTGTATTGTTGTACTTTACTAATATGAAATGCGGCAACTAATTCACTCTCCTGTTTTCTTTCACAATGTTTGAAGCATAGCATTTGTTCTAACAGTGACGATATTAATGCACCATGCTACATTACATTGGATAGTACATTTGCTCATAATAAGAAGTTTTTGGAAGTTAAAATATCTGTTTAAGATAAAAAATACTTTACCTTAAATACAACTAATTTTTAAATATATAAGTGCTTGTGTTATCCCTTATCCATTTAGCAACTGTAGAATAGATTGCTTTATATTTAGAATAGTTCTAATCAGAGTCGTAGCTAAGTTGGGGGGGGCAGCGGGTCGGTTGCCCCGGACGCTGATAGCAAGAGGGTGCCGAAGAAGCAAGAAGAAAGGAAAGTATTGGAAATGAAAATAGATTTGTTAAAAATTTTCTTGCTCGCTACGCCCGCAATCCAAATGTTTCAATAAGAGTTAGAAGAAGTTTTTCTTATTACTTAAAAAAAAAAGCTATTATATATGATTTCTTAATGACGATGTGACATACATGCTGCCAAGTAATGACTTACAGTGTAAACAAGAGCGTTTTCAAAATCAGAAACGGTCACAGTCTTAAATACGTACGTATTCGGCATTTTGATGATGATGAGTTTGGTTAGTTAATCACGTTTTTCTAACCAATCGTTTTAATCGTGACGGTGAGAATAAAGGTATGAAAAATGAAAGGAATGAAGAGACACACAAGTTGTTGTTTCCGCAGGAATATTAAAAATGAAGGTAAACATGGAGAATAATAACGTTCTTGAATTTGAAACAGTTGTAGAATAGGGGCTTAATGGGTCAGAATTTTACTCCACGAATTTCGTCTTTTTCAAAGACTGATCGCTACCAGTGTTTTTTTTTATTTTTTTATTTCATTGACATATGAAATGCTTCCAATTTAAAGAAATTTATTGGGATCATTTCTCCATTAACTACTTGTATCGCCAGGATTCTTTTTTGTGCTTGCGTATCTAGTGTGATATTTTTTTAATTTATGTACATACATACAAAATACACACACACATTATATATATATTATATATATATAATATATATATATATATATATATATATATATATATATATATATATATATATATATATATATATATATATATATATATATATATATGTGTGTGTGTGTGTGTGTGTGTGTGTGTGTGTATTTAATATTTTATTAATAAAAGTAACCTTAAATTCAGAATTTTCAGTCGTTAAGAAATTAAGTAAGTACTATAATTTTAAACATACACTATGTGATCAAAAGTATCTGGACACCCGGATGAAAATGACTTAGAAGTTCGTGGCGTCCTCCATCGGTACTGCTGGAATTCAATATGGTGTTGGCACACCCTTAGCCTTGATAACAGCTTCCACCCTTGCAGGCATACTTTCAATCAGTGCTTGAAGGTTTCTTGGGGAATTGCAGCCCATTCTTCACGGAGTACTGAACTGAGGAGAGGTATCGATGTAGGTTGGTGAGGCCTGGCACAGTCGGCGTTCCGAAACACCCCAAATGTGTTCTATAGGATTCAAGTCAGGACTCTGTGCAGGCCAGTCTATCACAGGGATGTTGTGGTTGTGTAACCACTCCGCCACAGGCCATGCAGTATGAACAGATGCTCGATCGTGTTGAAAGATGCAATCGCCATCCCCGAATTGCTCTTCAACAGTGGGAAGCAAGAAGGTGCTTAAAACATCAACGTAGGCGTGCGCTGTGAGAGTGCCACACAAAACAATAAGGGATGCAAGCCCCCTCCAAGAAAAACACGACCACACAATATCATCACCTCCGAATTTTACTGTTGGCACTATACGTGCTGACAGATGACGTTTACCGGGCATTCGCCATACTCACACCCTGCCATCGGATGGCCACATTATGTACCGTGATTCGTCAGTCCACACAACGTTTTTCCACTGTTCAATCATCCAATGTTTACGATCCTTACACCAAGCGAGGTATTTACCTGCGTGATGTGTGGCTTTAGCAGCCACTCGACCATGAAATCCAAGTTTTCTCACCTCACGCCTAACTGTCATAGTACTTGGAGTGGATCCTGATGCAGTTTGGAATTCCTGTGTGATGGTCTGGATAGATGTCTGTCTATTACACTTTACGACTCTCTTCAACAGTCGACGGTCTCTGTCAGTCAACAGACGAGGTCGGCCTGTACGCTTTTGTGCTGTACGTGTCCCTTCACGTTTCTACTTCACTATCACATCTGACACAGTGGACCTAGGGATGTTTAGGAGTGTGGAAATCTCGCGTACAGACTTCTGACCTGAGATGTTCACCCTCGCGAGGGTGGCCCTCTCGAGGGCATCCTCACCCTCAAGTTCCCTCGCCCACAGTGACGCGAGGGCGGGGACAAGTTTTGGCCGCTAGGGCGAGGACAAGCTTCGATGGCGAGGGTGAGGGTGTGCGAGGGCGAGGACAAGTTTTGGCCGCGAGGGCGAGGACAAGCTTCGATGGCGAGGGTGAGGGTGCGCGAGGGCGGGGAAAAGCTTCGACGAAGAGGGCGAGGGTGCGCGAGGGCGAGGACAAGCTTCGATGGCTAGGGTGAGGGTGCGCGAAGGCGAGAAAAAGCTTCGACGAAGAGGGCGAGGGTGCGCGAGGGCGAGGACAAGTTTTGGCAGCGAGGGTGAGGATGCGCGAGAGCGAGGACAAGGTTCGACGAAGAGGGCGAGGGTGAACGAGGGTGAGGGCCAAGTGTTACTGCGGGAGCGAGGGTGCACGATGGCTAGAGACAACTTCCTTCAGGAGAACGAGGGCACGCGAGGGAGGAGGAAAAGCTTTCTTGAAATCAACTGTTTTGGAGTTCGCGCCGACTCGCGCTGACTTATTTCATTGGCGCTCGGGGTACCGCTTAATTATTGAACCCGAGAGCGGTTGAGCGCGAATGCCGAGCTAGCAAGCGTTGGGCTCGTGAGTTTGGATGCCCATGAAATGGGCTGATTAATAGCATACATCCTCCTCCAATGTCCAACACTGATGAAGTTGTTACAATTAATCGGAATTTTTAACTTTTCATAGTTTTGTGACAGCCCAAACTATTATCTGAATCGATATTTGTTAAAATAATGTCAGTTACTATTGTATCGATTTTCATTATTTCTGCTTTTATAATCTACGTGGGTAGAGCTATCATTTAGTTACAAAATAAATAATATGTTTTTTCTTGTCCTTAAATAGAAATATCTGACACGTTAATACTGAAATTTTGTTAAAAGAGCTGCTTTAACAAAATAAATTTAATAAGTTCCACAAGACATAAGTTGTTTATGCAGCCGAAATTTGCAACTGTTGACTGATTGCCGTTTAGCGTCCTCTTTCGTCGGCGAGGCTATATGGGAAGTGGACCTATAGGTTTAACGCGGAATTCGATCCACTGTCGTTCAATGTTCTCCCACTCGGAATTGTCCCCAGGACCCCATTCACCAAAGGTTCGCGTGCAAGCCAGTGAGATAGGGTTTGTATGTTGTGTTGTTCAATGATTTTTATTAGGAATAAAATACGTTACAGGATGATATACTGATTGTAAATATTATAGTGCAAGTATTGAACGATTGTGTGGTAAAAGGAGAAATATAAATTTGGACAAATTTAAAAAAAGGCCTGAAAAAAACTGTAGGATATATGAAACATATAAAACTTAGGAAAAGCCACTTCAGCAAAACGAGCAGGATTTTGTTGGGGGTAAACAGTTTAATCATATTATTATTAATTTCGCACAAATGTGCCACACATCATAGCATGGGCGGCGATTAGGGGGCAAAGGGGGACAGTTACCCCTCCTCACTCTTTTGAATTGACCCATTAATGTCGCTATATAGTTTCATTTGGAAATATAAAGTTTTTGTATGTATTAAGGTTCATAGAATGAAAATGAGTGTTCTGAAGTATTTTATTTGTTTGCTGACGGAGTTTCAAAATTAAGCTCTTTAGATCTTTCCCTTTGAATTTTTTCAAATTCCTCAGTTACGCTACATACATTAGGGATTTCCAACGTGTTGACTGTCAAATTCTGACAGATAGTCCGCGACAGTCACCGCCACTCATCAAACCTTGATTTCACCCTCACCCTCATGAGAGCCGCCCTTGTGTGGCTGAATACTTATGCTTGCATCGTAGTTCAAGGAACATTTTGAAGTAAAGGCATTGGATACTGTTGATAAATGATGTAAACGTCACTATCGACCGAGATCTCCATTGTAACAGTTGTTCCATTTTAGGTGTTCCACAGTTTTCCTTTCTTTAGGATGTATGTTAAGCAAGGGCGGATCCAGGACGGACTTCTGGTGGGGGTGGTGGGTTGTAATACTGCTACTTAGAGCTACTTTTAAGAGCTCCAAACTCTGGGATGCGTTTTATTTGTATATATAAAATAAAAAAAGTTTCCTCTTCTGGGGGGGAGCGATCGCCCCGATCGCCCCCACTGGATCCGCTACTGACGATAAGGAAATAATTCAACAAATAGGTTGAATAATTGATGCTCTGATCCTCACGAAGGAGGCCCTCTCGAGGCCTCCTCACTCTCAATTACCCTCGCCCTCAATGATATGAGAGCGAGGGTGCGCGAAGGCGAGGAAAAGTTTTGAGCACGAAGGCGAGGGCGAGCGAGGATAATGGACAACTCCTATCGCGAGGGCGAGGGTGCGCGAGGGCGAGGAAAAGCTTCGACAAAAAGGGCGAGGGTGTGCGAGGGCGAGGAGAAGCTTCGCAAGCGAGGGTGGAGGGTGCGCGACGGCGAGGACAAGCTTCGATGGCGAGGGTGAGGGTGCGCGAGGGCGAGGAAAAGCTTCAACGAAGAGAGCGAGGGTGCGCGAGGGCGAGGACAAGTTTCGGCAGCGAGGGCGAGGGTGCGCGAGGACGAGGACAAGCTTCGATGGCGAGGGTGAGGGTGCGCGAGGGCGAGGACAAGCTTCGGGGGCGAGGGTGAGGCTGCTCGAAGGCGAGGACAAGCTTCGACGGCGAGGGCGAGGGTGCGCGAGGGCGAGGACAAGTTTCAACAGCGAGGGTGAGGGCGCGCGATGGCGATGGACAATTCCATTCGCGAGGGCGAGGGTGAACGAGGGCGAGGGCCAACTGCTACTGCGAGGGCGAGGGTGAGTTAGGTCGAAGTAAAATGAACATCTATGCTTCTGATACAAGTGACACCCAATCACCTGACACGTTCGAAGTCCGTGAGTTAGGCGGTGCGCTCCATTCTCCTTTCTCACGATGTCTAATGACTACTAAGGTCACTGATAATGAGTACCTGGCAGTAGGTGGCAGCTCAATGTACCTAATATGAAAAACGTATGTTTTTTGGGTGTCCGGATACCTTTGATCACAGTGTATGTAGTAGCCAAACTACATTTTGGATTTCAAGTACGAACATTAAACATATTCTTTACCTCCATCGATCAATATTAAGAAATTCGCAAATACTCTCTCTTCAGAGTTTCCGTTACATTTCACAAAATATTTTTGACCGTAAAACGATCAAAATTAATATCTTCTTTATGTGGTCACATACAGAATAAAATTACAAAAGTTTACAATTATTACTGGGAATTGATGCTGTTACCCATTTCGAACATTTTTAAATCACATAGTTTCTAACGTATTAAAATTTCATTTCTTATATATAGTATGAAACGTAAAAAGTTGTAATTTTTTATAACTTTTCTCAAAGTGGATTTGTGTACAGCAAAGGCAGTTTTGTAAGTTTAACAAAAAGTCCAAAATAAGCCTCTTGAAAACAGCTTTGTAAAAGAATAGAGAATGATCACTTTCAGTTGTTGCAATAGTCTGTGCAAGCAGCATGATAAAAATTCAACGTAGCATAACAAGAACAGCTGTTTCCCTTATTTGTAAATAAATAAATAAATAAATAAAGGAAGGAAGGAAGCTTGATAAGGTGAGTGTAGGGGCGCCGAATACTACTTCGCCCCTGGCGCCGAAATCTCTAGCTACGGCTCTATTTTTCATCCACCTTCTAAACATTTGTATTGTTTACTAACACTTATCGATTCGACTGTGATATTCCTCATTATTGTAATATATATATATATATATATATATATATATATATATATATATATATATATATATATATATAATTTTCCGAACTTTTAATATTCTCTTTCACCGGACCCAAATTCTTATTAATTAATACACTGAGAAAAGTCCGTTATCCGGACAGCGGTATATTGTACAATTATACGGAATCATTATGTTTACTACAGAAACCTGCACGGAGCATACGTTATCCATATGCTACAGACTTTTCCCGCTTAGATGTTACATCATGCCGTTGCAGGATGTATGACATCTAACAGTCTTCCATATATTACATACGTATACGTATATTACATACGCCAGTTGTATGCTACATGCGTATATCTGTATGTGAGATCCTGACCACCTATATACAGTTCTTTCGTTCGTACAGAAAGTACGTTTATTCGAAACATGTATGCGGAAAGTATGTATAAAATGTATATTTTTCAGTTATACATTTGCTGTACGTTAAGTCCTAAAACTACATGATTTACACATGTAACCTACGTTTTTAAGTACGCCACATACATTTTTTCTGAGTATATAATTTCACAATACGCCCTATGTCCGCCTCTCATGTTAGTGTATAAGATATAAGATATTTACAGCATTCAATGTAAGGTCTACTGAAAAGCTTTTGACACAGTAAGCAGACACTTATGATCGATGTAAACCAACTTTTAAATTAAAAAATGATTGATTCAAATGACTGGACCAAACCACATGTTCAAATTAAATATAACAAATTTGGTGTTATTTAAAAATAATTTAGTTAAATGTAAACAAATTAATTTAAGTTGTTGGCCAATGTAATGACTATTAGTGAATATTCTAGGTTTGAACGCATCGTTGGATGATTAACAGTTAATGAAAATATAATGAAACTAATTGTAAATCTGAAGTGAAGTGATTCAAATAAAAGCGTATAGATCTAATTAAATAGTACTAAAATTATTCCTCAATAAAGTCTTAAAATTCACTTAAATTAGGAATATTATTAACAAATGTGCTGTCCATCGGAGATTAGGGGCGTGAAGGTAACTGCTGCCCCCACCTTTTTGGCTTTACACTATAACCTAATTACATGCCCTCTTACTATTAGTAGTGTTTTGTCCCCCTTTTTAGTGTTCATACCCAATTGCCGTCACCATTTTATTATCCATTGCAAGTGAATAGATCTCTGTTTTTGCGCAACTACAATTGATTACGGAAAGTAAGAAATTTAACGCTTGATTAGAATTATTATAGTTATTTAGTATACTAAATATTAAACTTGTCTTTAAAAAAAAAAAAAAAAAGGTTGCATGTGTATGTTATATGGGAACATAAGAAACTGCAAATAATAAAATGTGGAATTGTTACAAATGATTATAGCTGTTTCATGAATTTGGCGTAGCTATGATATTTGGCATATTATCACGAAGCTTTACCATAATATAGACTTTAATTTATTTAATTTCGAACGTAGTCAAATTCGGTCCAAACATTAGCTATTCACAACACTCTATTCTCCAATTCAGCTCAGATTAGGTTATTTTCAAACAAAGTTAAACTATTCTGAACGACTGGTTTGTTTAAATTTCACTACATGTTGGTACAAACATCCAACTGCTTATTAAAATTAACTGAGCTACCCAATCTTAGTTCAGATTTCTTTTTCAAATGAAGTTTAAACTGCTAACTCATTAAAGACACTGAACCAAATCCATTCGTTCGTTTAAATATATTATTATTATTATTATTATTATTATTATTATTATTATTATTATTATTATTATTATTATTATTATTATTATTATTATTATTATTATTATTATTATTATACAGATTTGTTTTATTTTAAATTTTCATTTTTCTCAGTGTAAAGATCCATCGAATTGTATGTTTTTAATACTCATAGTTCTTGTATTCATTGAATAAGAGATATTTCACTGTTAGAAAGCGTAGTTATAAGGAATTAAGCAGAAAGTAAAAAGAAAAATGTAAACAAACTTGTATGTTATACGAAACTGAAAACAATTAAATATCAATTAATTTCGAAGCTCTAGTAGTAAAAATGACACTAAAATAACACTATTAAGTAAGAAGTTGTGTCAATTATTATATAAACTCTCCTGACACTGATGGACATGCTACTTATAAACATAATAAAACGATTAAGTTGAGTTGATTTTGAATTTAACGTCTCTTTCAGCAGCGAGGCTATATGAGACGAGACCTACTGATTAACGTGGAATCCGAACCACATGAGCTCCCACCGGGAAGCGAACCTGGATCTCCCACGCCATGAGAAGTGAGATCCAAACTGCGTGAGCTTCTGCCGAGAATCGAACAGGATGCCCTGCGCTGGAGAAGCTTACGCTGACCATATAGCCACGGAGGAGCTCTCATTTGCGAATTCTAATTAGAAAGTATTGGATTTAAATACCCTTTTCTCTGTGCACTCAAAATTAATTATAAATTTTAATTAGGAAATAATGTATCGTTTCGTGCAATAGGAAATATTAGTTTAGCCGAAATCGTATTTGGAATGGAAAGACTGAAACTAGATCGGAATGATGATTTCTGGTGAGTCTACCAGCAAACCTCAGCAACGATTCGCGAGGACAACACAAGAACAGGCTTTCTCTTCTGAAAACAATAAGACCAGACCAGGGAGAAGGCCGTGGAAAGGGCAAGAGACCACCTGCTGCTCGAAAACCCTTTTATCTGAGCCGTTTTTACGCGCCGTATTTACGCTCGAAGTTAAAAGCAGCCAGACTTTTCAAGCGTATAAAAATTCGGTACGTAAACGTACGCCAGGTCCCATACACTAACGTATTGACAGCTGTTAACAAGACTAGCGCATGAAATTTTATGGCTACAACTGAAAAATACGTCAGTGTATGGCTGGTGTAACGCTCGTTGTTCATACGTGCTTTTTGCTTGACCGCTTCTGCGATTTTAGATGCAGCATTAAATTCTCAAATTTTGAATAGTAATACCTAAGTAATAATAATAACCATATTCTCACCAATTTACATTTATTTTTCAGCAAGACTTCTGCGTACTTCATTAGAAATCACTGTTCTATATGATTGCACGTGCTCATTGAACTGTGTTGTTTGGTGAAGTTAGCGGTCATTTTCCGCAGCGAGGCTCTGTGGACCTACAGTTTACTGTACTCAATTGGCGTAATGCGTACAATGCTCTCCCACCGGGAATCTAACTTAGGACATCCGTATGGAAAATGTATACGCATACTTGTAAGTCATTTGGATTTCGATCATCAGAATTTTCCATTATTCAACACATTTGATAGGCTAATGGTCGTTGTGGTTGGGCACTGGTAATTTCAAAGTAAAGTTGAAAAATACGTTGCCCCTACGTAATTTAAATTATGTTGTTCAACCAACCATTTGCCCTCATTTATCCAACAGTTCCGACCTCGCATTCGCACTCGCAAATTTTATTTGTTTCGTAGGAGTTACGTTGACAGTTGAATTGGTTGGCCAATGTTTGACAAAGCGGCCAATTATAACGTGGGGCCAACGTTCACTTGTCTAACCTACCGTTTCGCAATGTTGAATCTACTGTCTCTGCGTGTTTCAGTATAAAACCGACTTATACTGACTGTATAACTAACTAACTCTATGACCTATGGAACCAGAAGGTTCAATGTCGCTTTCTCCACTGACTTCTATCCTTAACCAACTCAATTTAGTTTCTATTTTGTATTCCTAGTATTTCTGTGAGATCCATCTTAATATTCTCCTCCCATTTGCGCCTAGGTCTTCATAATTGTCGTTTTCCTTGGATTTCCAGTTAAAACTTTGAAAACGTTCCTACTTTCTTTCATTCTGGATACGTGACCTGTCCACCTGAGCCTCCTAGACTTGATGTCAGTAACAATGTCTGGGAAGCAGTATAAACTATACAGTTCCTTGTTATGAAGTTTCCGCCATTCCCCATCCCCGTTCCTCCTGGGTCCGAATATTCGTCTCAAGATTTTATTCTCAAATACTTTCAGCCTGGGTCCGTCCCTCTAAGTAGGCAATCATGTTTTGCAACCATACAACTCAACAGACATGATTATCGTTTTATATATTTTAAGCTTGAAATTCTTCAACAGAACTCCTGACAACAAAACATTTTGAACTGAATAATGCTAATAAGAATTCCCAGCTTTCAGTCCCCATTTAATTCCTTCGTGGATGTGATTTTGGTCTGTTAATATTGATCCTAGATACTTGAAAATATCCTCTTTGTCGAAAGTATTATTTGATATTTTTACGCATTCGTAATTTGCAGTATTATAATCCCGTCGAATTTCCATGTATTTGGTTTTCTTTGCATTTACTTTTAAACCCATGTCCCTGCAAGCGTTTAATAAGACCTCAACATTCTTTCAATTGTCCTTCTATTATTCTCTATTAAATTTACATCATCAGCATACGCCATAACCTGATGAATAACGACCCGCTCGGGTGAGTAATGCTCCCGGAAGTACGTTTTTTTCGCGCGCTACTCTAGCCAGCTGTTTTACGCGCTATCCTAGCCAGCTGTTTTAAGTTGGTCACAAAATTTATATCATTGAGTACAAGGGGAACAAAACGAGCCCTGCGGGGCTTCTGACCCGTTCCTACTACTACTACTACTACTTATCTCCACAAAAGTAAGTAAATCATTTTGTTGAGTATTATTTTCATATTATTTTAGTTTAAAAAGTGTTATAAAAATGTAAGAAAACTTTCCTCGGGCCGGGTTTGAACTCACGCCAAAAGACATTGTTTACATATATGGTTGGTACCTTGAACATGGTTGTGGTTGTCTAAGGGTACAGAAGATACTAATTTTAAAAGCATAATAAAGCATAATTTTAGAAAATAAAGCATAAAGCATAATTTAAAATATATAGCACAATTTTTGGAAAATTCTGTTTAACTGCAAGTTTAACACACTGTATTGATATTTCTAAAATCAATGTTTACAATGCAATATAATTGAGAACATAACAATGCAACAATGCAAAACTTATTTTTGTTTCTGTAAACTTTTCGGTGTAATACTTTGATGAGGAGAAAAGAGAAAAGGAAAAGAAGAAGAAAACTTTCCGCCAACAATGAATAGTACACAAGAACTCCACACTGTATTGTTATGTGTACCTCTTGAAATTGAGCACTTTCAGTACTTTTTGGTTTGGTTTGGCAATCTTTGAGTTTAACGTCTCACGATTATGCCGGCTAGGTTAAAGGAGACGGTAATGATAAGAAATGAAGGAAATGGTGGAATGAAGAGTACAGCATATATTTTTACATTGCATTAAGTAGAAAGTTCATTAAATATAAAAGAAACTGGTTGCATAAAATATTAATAAATAGATCAAGATATTTAGAATATTTAATATATAGTAAATATTATACATTGTACACAAGTTATGTTGAACAATGATTGAAATTAACAACAAAGCATAATAAAGCATAACTTGGAAAAATATAAAGCATAATTAAGCAAAAAATAAAGCATAATGTGGGTTGCTCTACTGATGAACATCATTCAACTCCAAGCCCTGGTTTCTGTCTTTGATTTGCCTTATAGCGTATTCCAAGACGAATAATAATGGCGAGAACGCATCTCCTTGTTTCAGGCCATCCTTCACATGAAAGCTCGTGGACACGTATTGTCCTACTCGGACTTTACTTTCGGATTTACTGGGATTCATCTTAATTAATGTAACTAGCTATTGCGGTATTCCAAATTCTGTAAGAGTATGTTCGTGTGTGTGTGTGTGTACTGAAAGTTTCACTTTAAGAAGAGTCGTGTATATTGTTAAAATTCAGCTTTCCTTTATATGGTAAATAAATTTGAGTTCCATTTGTATCATTCAACTAGCAGCGTTCACCCCGCTTCGCTGCGGTCACCCCGGAACGCAATAAACGTTGTTACTTAGATAATTTTTACTTTTTCGCTTTCAAGTGATATGATAAAAACCATAGAAGATTGCAGTAAATGTTAACATTATATCGCCTGTCATTTATGTTAACCCGCCCCGCTTCGCTGCGGTCACCCCGGAACGCAATAAACTTTGTTACTTAGATAATTTTTACTTTTTCGCTTTCAAGTGATATGATAAAAACCATAGTAGATTGCAGTAAATGTTAACATTATATCGCCTGTCATTTATGTTAACCCGCCGAGTGACACGGTCATGCGGGTTGCATATAAATACGTTTATTTTTATACCTATGATGAACTAACAAAGGATTTGTACGTTATGGACACTTGAATGGTCAATTATCTCAAGACACTGGTAATTAAAAATTAAAGTGATATGATAAAAACCATCTAGGGTCCAAATCCTAATAACCCCCCAAAAATGAAAGAAATTGGTTCAGCCGTATTAGCGTGATGAGGGAACAAAGGATTTGTGCGTTCTCTTTTATATATATAGAAGATACTCTCAGCAGTTACTTAAAAATTTAAAAGTGCTCATACGTTATATTCCATTTGACAGGATTGCTTGGGGTTGTGATATGAAAATATCTGACATGTCTCTGTTCCATTCATTATTATTCTTTCCTTTATTGCATATGCAGTATTTACCTTTTACGCAGTGGCGGCGATTGGGCGTTAAAAGTGGGGGGCGACATGATCTAAATATTTGTATATCAATGTTAATATACAAATTTCCCTGGTTGATACTATAAACATTAATAGGCCATTTCAGAAAACTGGGGGGGCAACTTCCCCCCTTTGCCCCCCCTAATCGCCGCCCATGCTTTTACGATTATTTCCTTACTAGTAAACCAGATGATGAAAAATACAAATGGATGACTGGAATTGTTGGAATGAGAACTTTATAACTGGTATTAAAAATGAATACGTATTCTTAACTTGCTTTCTCTCTCAACTTCAACTAAAATTGTCAAATAGGCCTTTTGAGTCCGCCCCTAATACCATATTAACATCCTCGGGGGGGGGATAATAAAACAATGAAGAAATGTAACGGAATGACTATAAGTTGGTTGCATACTTTTAGGAATAGTAATACTAATTCCCCCGCCGCTAATGTAAGGGCCTGCGCCCTCCTACACCCTTGTGATGTAAAAAAAAAAAAATATATATCCACGCTTTCCTACGTAATTCCATTTTCATACAATATAATACGTATATATATTGAGGCTCTCACTCAATTCCCAATGTTTGAAGTCAGTCAGAAATTAGCAGTCACCTACCTCTCCACCCCCCACCCCCAACATACACACACACTATGATTTTTTTAATGTTCTACAATAGCTTTCGTAAAATAAAATTCGATTTTAGTGGAGTATAGCGTAACTGATGAAGTTGAAATGGATCAATAATAAGAGAGAATTCACACCTTCCACCCCGCATTTGTAAATAAAATATTTTGATGAGAATTTCAAGTCTCGGATTTTTGTTAAAACAAAATGGGTAATTTGCTTGACATTAGAGCTTTTTACGCGTATAATCCAGGACTGAAACTAGAGAAAGAAAAAAGAGAGGATCTCTCGCTTCAACAATGCGCTGTATCACTAGCTTAAATCGAGTTCATTTGATTTTTTTTTCTTTCATCACGAGATTTTGTTCACTATGGCCAGATGAAAGTTTCCCTTTTTTGTTGTTGTTAATGCTTTGTATGTCCATCTTAAAACGATATCTCAAGCGAAAATAAAACCAGTTACTCTTCAAACTGTCTACATTTACTTTTTTATATTAAGGATTTGTTTCGCAGCAAATTTCATCAACACACAGCATCTGCTTTTTACCAGGCCTGTCAAAATTGGACAGCTAAATGTTTAGCTCTATTGTTTTCCCACATTTTGTTTGGCTGCTACCAACCATTGTTTAGTGCAAAGCATTGATTGTTTTAGTGAAAACATTGCAAATGTCATGTGATTTTTGTTCTTTTAAAGAACAAAAAACTAGTCTTGAATGCAACAAAGTGAAGATTATTTCGCTGTTATGAATAACAATGCGTTCATTGCTTCAGGGCAAGTTCACGGCCAGTTCCATACATGCTGCACTTTTTGTTTTTTCGTTAAGAGAAATACGTTTATTGCCGTGCAAAATATTTTAGCGTGAAATTCTTTTGTTTAACCTTCTTCAGAAGTGAAAACAAAGCTTAAAAACTGTAAAGAGGGAAAAACCATAGTAATAACTGATTTGTTTATCCATTCTCTGCATATACAGGGTGGTAATGAACTAGATCGACAAACTATAAAAGGTAATTCCTCACACCAAAATAAGAAAAAAAAGTTTCATTTGGGCATATGCAGATAAAGTTAATAATTTTCAGAGCTGCCATCGTCAAAAAAAAAAAAAAAAAAAAAACTTTACAGCATACGTTATTCCGAACATGAGAAACCCTGAAGCTTGCGATCCATAACACTTCCGACTTCTCACCGACACATTCCGCGTTCACTGCTATCAAGGCTTGTTTTTTAGACTACTTTGGTTGGGCCTACCTTTATGTCCAAGCGTGGGAATTCTTTATAATCTGTGGGAAACCCTTTTGCAACCATTACATATTGCTGAAATGTGTATTTTTGGATGGCGGATGTGTAATCTCCTATATGTAGATATGGACTCATATAGGACCCTATCCACAATTCCTCATATTCAAAATAACGTGTGTTGCGATGTGTTTTCCCATGCTTTGTGCTTTTGGGCGCTTCATCTTCGAAACTATGCACTTTTCCCCACATGCCCATGTAAACATTTTTCTTTCTTATTTTGATGTGAGGAATCATCTCTTTCGGCTGAACTATACCATATGGCTTATGCTCCTACTGCACTATGGTTGTACCGTCGGCCTCGTCATACTGCACCAGATAGCCTCACAGTCTGTCTACTATATATCTATCACACACAGAGAGAGAGAGAAAGAGAGAGAGAGAAAGAGAGAGAGAGAGAGAAAGAGAAGATAAATCTCTCTAAAACCAGTGTTAATGTTTCTTCTACCTTATTGCCCATATGATGGTGATGTGAGAAAGCGATGATGTCATGTTTCTAGATGGTGCAAAACCAAGATGGCGGCCAAAATCCAATAGGACTACCATGCAGTTCGATAGAATTGTAGACTTTCATTTAAATAGACACTGCTGCTGTATTAATTATTGTACAATTATGTTTCGCACATGGATTTCTTCAGTTTTAAACGTGCTTTCAAGTGGTACTACTTATGTTAGACTGTGACGTAAGAGAGAGGAGCTGTGAGGGAATTTCAACAAAAAAATCCCTCTGAAATTTCCCTTTCGGCGAATTTCGCGACCCTTAGCTCTGCTCTCCTTGCAGTCATCATAAATCCAAATATTTAGAAAAATATATCACTTTATGGATGACAAATTCACCATCCTTCACTTCATTCGGAGCAATATGTGGGAATAAAAATAATATTTCAAATTCTTCCTATTGGTAATTTTTTCACTTCCACTGTAAGGAAGTTGTATTTTTACAAAATTACCTAATCGTGCATTACTTTACCAGAGCCATTGTTCCTTCGATTGTATTTCCTATGCTATAAGTGATGTCACAAATTGACGATGTCATGTTCGAAGATAGTGCAAATTCAAGATGGCGGCCAAAATATAATATCATAACCACGATGATGAATATTTCATGAAAACTGAAAATACATTATTAAATTTTTGAAAAATGGTTCATTAAAATTGGAAAATAGAGTACAAATCAATATACCTATACAACAACCTTACAACTGGCAACACAGATCAAAGAAAACTTAAGGAACTTTAACAAAAAAGATGTGTTAAATATACGTGTTTACTGTATATAGTATATTCTAAATGTAATTTCAGTTTTTGAAGAAAAAGTAGTTCTCACTTAAGACTCACAACCACTCGTGATCCAGGTCATCAACAAGTTTGGTTATTATGGTTTGACAAATTAACGAACTGTTACTGAATTTCCAGACCAAATACCACATTTATCAGTTGTCAACATTTCCACATTCTCCTACATTACAAGCACAAAATGTATATACAACAAGGTGCTCTCTGTTTTTTTTTTGTTTTTTTTTTCATCCACAATTGTGAGTGGTGCACTTGCGGCATTTGCGAGGCTACACAAGATCAGTATAAGTTGATACCCATGCACATAACTTTTACAGAATCCATAGATGGTTGGATCCTGAGTGGGAATAATCGGTGTTAATGCGTTTCGCCACAAGTATGTCTGGTATACGGCACGCAAAATGTGATACCGAAAATAGTGTGAGGTAGATGGTAGCGTAGACTGTGAAACCATCACTGATGTTTTTTCATGAATTCTTGAAACTGAGAGTCGTCATTATTGGTCCCTTTCTTTTTCCAAATTGCGAACTAAAGCATTCAAGTTGTTGTACAACTGCGGAGCTTGGAATAGCAAGTCCCTCAAGAACTTTGAGCGGCTTTAAAGTTGCATCGCCCATCTTCTTTACTATTTTAAATGCAGTTTCTTTTGTTCCAATCCTGCTGGTTGTGTCACCAATAAGCTGGCAATCAATACAGTAGGGCAGTAGTTCTCAAAGTAGGGTCCGCGACGCCTAAAAATTAAAATGTGTTGTAATAAAATAGGACCCACAGCTGTTATGCAAGTTTTTTTTTTCAGTTACTAAAAAGAAAGCAATTAGAAATTATAACTACGTTTGTAAATTTAAGTGATTTCCAACTTGACTAAATTTCTGCCCTGAAGCCGGTCAACCGTTATATAGGACTTATTCAAGTGAGGGATATGCCTTCTTTGTTAGGGTACTTTTTCAAAAGCAGTTGTCATTCAACTGCACGATGCTTCGGAATTTCATGGTTTTCATTTTCAAGTGGCGGAAAACTCCCACCACTCCCACCAATTCCAGATTAAAAAAAAAACATATAAAGAAGTAAACATTAGTCATTCCTATGCTTTAAACGTCAAGCTTTCCCCCAATTCTAAGATTTCAAAAAAAAAAAAAAAAAAAACTGATGAGAAATCCCTCCCAAAATGTTCCTCGATCCGCCACTGCGAGTAACTATTCACTCAAATTGGTTTACGTGTGCGCTGTGAGTGTGAAGAGTTGTCTAAAAAGGCATTGCAATATTTGATGCCTTTCCCTACCACTTACTAATTTGAGCAGACCTTTTCTGCTCTTTGCAGTATTAAAATTTAAAGCAAAATCGTTTTAATGTGAAATCGGACCTAAGATTAGTGAGACAGACATTATGGAAGAAACAATGATGGTTGTTTTAGAATTTCGAGAACTTGTGGAGAAGATAGATTCGTCTTTGTTGCTCCAGAAACAATTCGAAACATTAGAAAAGGTTAAAAATTTACAGCATAGACTTATTCCTCAGTGAGTGTTCTATATTGAATGACACATTTCGGGTCTAGTGCCAGTACTGTGGGGTGATGGAACTCCTGCTAGATCGGGCCGATCATTCGGACCGATAAAGAGGGAACTGGAGTCTCCATCTAGTAACAATCAAGAGGATGATTCCATATTTCTTCATTTTGAATTATCGTAATTATGCACGCTGAATGACAGTATACTTGGGAGATATGATTCGTCTTCCAAATGATGTGCTTAAGGAGTTTCAAGCTGGGAACTTCTCCGTTAAATGCACAGATAGTAAATTCATCAGATCTGCTTCAGACCATGCTCTTGAGCAGACCCTTATTCGATCATCGAAAGTCCAAGGAGGCATTATCGGCATGTCTGCTAGAATTGAAGCTGTCATGAATTGGTAACTTTACATCATGAGAAGACTGCGATGAAAGAAGTTCTTTGCCAAGCATGTGGACTGGATTGTGATGCTACTGGAGATATAGATTCTTTACATGATTAGGGTTGCCACACCATGCTTCTAGAGACGAAGGGGATGTTCAAAGTTGATAGCTTACTTGAAAGAACAAGACAATCTATTTAACATGGAACATGCATCAGTAGGATTGCGGAAAATTAGTAATGGAATTATTGCTAACTGAAATTACAAATGGTTTGTTAAATCTGGAAGAGAATAGAAGAAATAGGTATAAAAAATGCAGAGAGGAGAGACTCAGTAATCCAATTACACTCTGTAAAGAAAAAATAGCGACACCTCAATTTTCACAGTAACTTACACAGAAAACCATGATTGCGGCCCACTAGAAAAGAAATAAAAGGAAAGGAACAGTAGGAGATCTCTTTTGCATTATTTGTAACACTTGTGGTGTGAACAATAACGCTTGTGAATTGTTATGCATCAGTAATATTCCCACTAGATGGTACTTAGAGAGCGCCGCAAGTTACTGTATTGAGAATTGCGTATTGCAGTTGTGATGTGTAGACCGTTTTAAACATCCTTTCGTGACTTCTATATTTTCTTATTATTTGGACAGTGTCAAGTGACAGTTTTATTGTTGCGTATTGTTGTTTTTGTGTGGTATTATTGCTGTATGTTGACTGTAAACAAGTAAAATGGGTAAGAAATGCGACTTATCTCCACGTAAACAAGGCATAATTCTTGCTTTGCACAGTGAAGGTAAATCCCTTAGGGAGATCGGTGAAATACTCAAAATCCACCACTCAACAGCAGGAAAAGTAATTCACAAGCAAAAGGACCATAACAAGTTTTCACTTCGCCAACACTGTGGTAGAAAAAAGAAAACATCACCCAGAACAGATCGCAAAATAAAATCAACAGCACTGCAGAATCGAGGAATGAGTTCCCGCCAACTCGCTTCTGTAATTCAACAAGACATTGGAATTGCAGTTAGTCATACAACTGTGTTGTCTCGACTGCGCGAAGAGGGTATTACCAAGAAAAAAACGCGTAAGAAGCCAAGGCTGACAAAAACACACAGGGCAGCGAGACGTGAGTTTGTGAACCGATATGAAAGTTGGACTGAAGAGGACTGGAAGCACGTAGTTTTCTCCGATGAAAAGAAATTTAAAATAGTGGGAAACGATGGTGGTGTGAAGTTGTGGATTCGAAAGGGTGAGGAACTTGAAAAGGATTGTGTTTCAGAGACGCAGAAATTCAGTCACGGAGTCATGGTATGGGCTTGCTTTACCGCTAAGGGCGTCGGAAGGATGGAAATATGTGAAGGTTCAGTTAATGTACGCAAATTCTGGAGCGTAAAGTTCTTACATCAGCTAGAGACTACTTTTCAGGGGAAAATATGGACTACTTCGTTTTCCAGGACGATAATGCTTCGTGTCATCGAGCGAAAATCGTTAATACGTGGTTCACGGATATGAATATTCCATGACTCTGGTGGCCTCCAAACTCGCCTGAAATGAATCCAATTGAAAACTTGTGGGCCATCATGAGCAGAAGATTGAATAACAAGACGTTCTCGAGTAGGAGGGAACTCATAGAACAGATAATCCGGTTGTGCTTCTATGAAATCGACGTTGCATTCTGCCATAGACTTGTTACCAGTATGCCTCGACGATTGGCTGCATTGAAAAAAGCCTATGGAGGTCACACAAAATACTAGTTTATCGTGTTGTACCTCTTTATGTTCAGACATAATTTTTTATCCTTCAGAAATTCAATTTTTTAGTTTTGTATTGTTCTTGTTGTCTTTTTAACTTTGTGTATTACTTGCTCCATAATGTCTAAAACACACATAACTAGTAATATATGCATATAAATTCTTTATAGTTATTTCAATAAGCTGAAACTGTGACATATGTATTGAGGATGGACAGTTCATTACAAATATCTAATGTAATATTATCAGAAATTCATGCAGAAAATAGTTTTGATGAATGAAACTTGTGAAAACCATATCCGAGCAAGTGTCGCTATTTTTTCTTTACAGAGTGTAAAAGCTTGCACGATCCCACCAAAAGAACAAAGCTACACACCTTCACTGAATGCCATGCTATATCCATCAGATCTAAAGCCATTAATACTGATAAAACTGATAAAACATTGCGAACAGTTAGGAATACACTTCTCTTAGCTTCAGAGTGAAATTGCCCCTTTAAGGAACTGTTCAAATATGAACTTCTCCCATATCCTCCAGCTTTATTCGATGGATTTGGCATAATGAGGAAAGCAAACAAGGTATCGTTGATGAATGCAATAACAACAGAAACTATGTGCTGAACAACACATGAAGCAGTCTTAAAAGTTCCTGCTAACACAGTAGTTCATATGTATGATGGCATGGCGCTAGTACATTCACTTCAGAAAGTTTCCAAATTTAATACATTCGGTGACTATGCAGGTTATCTACTGAAAATAATAACTAAACTGTTCACTTCACAGATTTATGCTGTTAATCAAATGATGTTGTCTTCGATCGCTATGTCTGTCATGTTAAGGACTCGGAAAGATACCATCGAGTTTCCCATGATAACACGCTACGTATTGTAATAAAAGGATCCAACACCAAATTTCCAAAGCAGTGGAAACGATGCTTAAGCTCATATGAGAACAGAACAAATTCCATTCAATTCCTTGGCCAATACTGGAGAAATGAAGCAGCAAACTTTCTTCAAGATGGACAAGAATTAGTGATGAGTGGTAGTTGGAATCATTCACAAGAACATAAACAAATATTGAAGTCAACATGAACACCTGTTCCGGAATTAGAAAACAACCATGTAGAAGCCGACGTAAGGGTATACTTATATGCGCATCATACTATCCGAAGTTGTAACAATAATGGCATTTCAATAATCGTGCATAGCCCTGACACTGATGTATTTATTCTAAGTATCCAAAACTTTATTCTATATTTATTCTAAGTATGGCAAAACTTTAGAAGGCCTGGATGTCATGCCATATGGAAGAATTACGGCACAGCAAAACTACAAAATCTAGTAATACAATCAGCTGCTGAAGCGTTAGATAATGACTTGTGTTATATAGTGCCTGTTTTCCATAGTTTCACTGATTGTGACGCAACCATCATGATTTGAAGAAAAGAAACTGCATTTAAAACAGTAAAGAAGATGGATGATGCAACTTTAAAGCCGCTCAAAGTTCTTGAAGAACCTGCTATTCCAAGATCTGTGGATGTACAACTACTTGAAATGCTTTAGTTGGCAATTCGGAAAAAGAAAGGGACCAGTAATGACGACACTCAGTTTCAAGAACTTATGAAAAGAACATCAGTGATGGTTTCACCGTCTACGCTACCATCTACCTCACATTGTTTTCGGTATCACATTTTGCGTGCCGTGTACCAGACATACTTGTGGCGAAACGCATTAACACCGATTATTCCCACTCAGGATCCAACCATCTATGGATTCTGTAAAAGTGATGTGTATGGGCATCAACCTACACTTATGAAGTTTGAGTCCGTCTGATCTTGTGTAGCCTCGCAAATGCCGCAAGTGCACCACTCAGAATTGTGGATGTAAAAAAACAAAGAGCACCTTGTTGTACATTTTGTGCTTGTTATGTAGAAGAATGTGGAAATATTGACAACCAATAAATGTGGTATTTGGTCTCGAAATTCAGAAACAGTTCATTAATTTGTCATACCATAATAACCAAACTTGTTGATGACCCTGAATCACGAGTGGTTGTGAGTCTTAAGTGAGAACTACTTTTTCTTCAAAAACTGAAATTACATTTAGCCTATACATACAATATGCACATACATTTAGACATTTTTTGTTAAAGTTCCTCAAGTTTTCTTTGATCTGTGTTGCCAGTTGTAAGGTTGTTGTATAGGTATATTGATTTGTACTTTATTTTCGAATTTTAATGAACCATTTTTCAAAAATTTAATAATGTATTTTCAGTTTTCATGAAATATTCATCATCGTGGTTATGATATTATATTTTGGCCGCCATCTTGAATTTGCACTATCTTCGAACATGACATCGTCGATTTGTGACATCACTATAGCATAGGAAATACATTCGAAGGAACAATGGCTTTGGTAAAGTAATGCACGATTAGGTAATTTTGTAAAAATACAACTTCCTTACAGTGGAAGTGACAAAATTACAAATAGGAAGAACTTGAAATATTATTTTTTTTATTCCCACATATTGCTCCGAATAAAGTGAAAATTGGTGAATTTGTCATTCATAAAGTGCTATATTTTTCTAAATATTTGGATTTATGATGACTTCAAGGAGAGCGGAGCTAAGGGTCGTGAAATTCGTCGAAAGGGAAATTTCAGAGGGATTTTTTGTTGAAATTCCCTCACAGCTCCTCTCTCTTACGTCACAGTCTAACATAAGTAGTACCACTTGAAAGCATGTTTAAAACTGAAAAAAATCCATGTTCGAAACATAATTGTACAATAATTAATACAGCAGCAGTGTCTATTTAAATGAAAGTCTACAATTCTATCGAACGGCATGGTAGCCATATTGGATTTTGGCCGCCATCTTGGTTTTGCACCACCTAGGAACATGATATCATCGCTTTCTGACATCACCATCATATGGGCAATAAGGTAGAAGAAACGTTAGCTCCGGTAAAATGTTGCATGTTCAATGTAAGCTAGCGCCTAGTCTAATAGGTTTTCTGTGTCCTATTTTAATTTTAATTGACGTAACTTTTACATTTATTAGGTTAGAGTAGTAGTTGCTTATTGTGATGTGTTAAAAATGTTTTGAAGAAGTAGACCGAATTTGATAATCCTATCGTTATTAGAAAAGATAGAAGGAATAGGAAGAACACAATTGATCGATGATTTGAAAAACAGAAGAAAAAATTAAGAGATAAAAGAGGAGGGTGAAGATCGAGAAATGTGAACGAAACATTTCTAGGCTCAAACCTGAACTGAAAAAAAAATCATTAGTACCAGAATCTGTCAAAAGACTGAATACTTTGTAATAATAATAATCGTTAGTATATTTTTAGTTATAACCAACTAGAGCTTTTATATCCAAATAGGCATAGTTGTCTTCGACGGCTCGACAATTGCATGGCAGCCCTGGTGAAGTAACCGACAGTATGTCGGTTTGTACTAATTAACATCCTGTAATATAGTGGAACAATACAGTACACTATATAGATATAAAAAGTACATCCTAAATAAAAGTATTACTTTACTTAATTATTATTAGACTTCCAAACCATACTATGTAAAATGTCGGAAGTTTCATAGAAGATCAATATCTGTCCGACTGTCTTTCTGTCGATAGATATCAAGAAATGATTACGTGGAATCGACTCAGCGTCCTAAAGAATAGGTTCTACTTTCTTCATTAACCCTTTATTCACACCAGAATTGGTAGAAATAAATCGTTTTAACGTTGATTACCATACAACAAAAATGATAACAGTTTTTTTTTTAACTGAATCATCGTTCGAAGAAAACGTGCCATAACCACCCGTAATACACTGTCGAAACCAGAAGTTGTTGAAATTTATTTCCGTTTCTGTATTCATTCACATAGAGTAAAAATTCAGATATATCGAAAAACGGTTTCCCGCAATCGATTCAGCATTCCAAGAATTGCATCTATCTCCTCCATTAACTCTCTATTGAAACCGGAAGTGGTAGAAATAAATTATTTCCGGTTCAACGTTGATAACCATAGGACAAAAACTATAATAGAGTAACAAGTGGTTTTTCTGGAATCGATTCAACGTATCAAGGAAATATACCATTTCCACCTGTATTACTATTCTAAAGCCGGAAATGGTAAAAATTTATTAGTACTTCCGGTTTCGATATTGATCTCCACATAGTACAGACAATAGATATCTTGAAGATATTTTTTATTTTGGATTAGCTTCAGCTTAAAAAAAGTAGAGGCATCTTCTCCGTTAACCTTTATTCAGACCAGAAGTGGTAGAAATTACCTACTTCAATTTCAACTTTTAACGTCATAGAAGTTCCATCTTCTCCGTTAACCTTTATTCAGACCAGAAGTGGTAGAAATTACCTACTTCAATTTTCCACTTTTAACGTCATAGATGAAGTTCCATCTTCTCCGTTAACCTTTATTCAGACCAGAAGTGGTAGAAATTACCTACTTCAATTTTCAACTTTTAACGTCATACAAGAAGTTCCATCTTCTCCGTTAACCTTTATTCAGACCAGAAGTGGTAGATATTACCTACTTCAATTTTGAACTTTTAACGTCATAGAAGAAGTTCCATCTTCTTCGTTAACCTTTATTCAGACCAGAAGTGGTAGAAATTACCTACTTCAATTTTGAACTTTTAACGTCATACAAGAAGTTCCATCTTCTCCGTTAACCTTTATTCAGACCAGAAGTGGTAGAAATTACCTACTTCAATTTTGAACTTTTAACGTCATACAAGAAGTTCCATCTTCTCCGTTAACCTTTATTCAGACCAGAAGTGGTAGAAATTACCTACTTCAATTTTGAACTTTTAACGTCATACAAGAAGTTCCATCTTCTCCGTTAACCTTTATTCAGACCAGAAGTGGTAGAAATTACCTACTTCAATTTTGAACTTTTAACGTCATACAAGAAGTTCCATCTTCTCCGTTAACCTTTATTCAGACCAGAAGTGGTAGAAATTACCTACTTCAATATCCAACTATTAACGTCATAGATGAAGTTCCATCTTCTCCGTTAACCTTTATTCAGACCAGAAGTGGTAGATATTACCTACTTCAATTTTCAACTTTTAACGTCATAGAAGAAGCTCCATCTTCTCCGTTAACCTTTATTCAGACCAGAAGTGGTAGAAATTACCTACTTCAATTTCAACTTTTAACGTCATAGAAGTTCCATCTTCTCCGTTAACCTTTATTCAGACCAGAAGTGGTAGAAATTACCTACTTCAATTTTGAACTTTTAACGTCATACAAGAAGTTCCATCTTCTCCGTTAACCTTTATTCAGACCAGAAGTGGTAGAAATTACCTACTTCAATTTTGAACTTTTAACGTCATACAAGAAGTTCCATCTTCTCCGTTAACCTTTATTCAGACCAGAAGTGGTAGAAATTACCTACTTCAATTTCCAACTTTTAACGTCATAGAAGAAAACCAGCAGCAGATAGCAACAAACTTTTATTCCCGATCGACTCACAAGTAAAGGGTCCAAATGGATGAATCGAATTGCGGGATAAGACATAGTGCGCCTGATAGTGGATTTGAAAATATATATATGTGCAAAGTTACAGCGGCTGAGCGTCATAAGAAACGGAGGGGAGGGGTATCAAAGTTGGTGGGAGAAGGGCTATGCTATTTTATAGAAATACATCAAATAAACTGTTGAATAGTAAAAATGCTGGAAGACAGAGAACACAAACGGGGTAGTTTCACATATCGGCAAAAGAAGAATGGTCAAAGTAGATCACCAACCTCAGCCATCATCTTGAAATCCGCCATTTTGAAATGTGTTTTTTTTTTTTTTTTTTTTTTTTTTGAAATGGAAAGGTAGTCATATGATATATCAATTAGGACCAGCATGTTCTAAAAAAAAGTCAATCATGAACTTTAGTGATCATTATCTGAACTTATTTGGAAGTTTTAAGTTTATTTTTATATTTATTTACGAAAATCTAGGAGACTGATACTCGTATGTTGAAAGTTTGGTTCGCGATTGATTCGCCTTCGATTATTGGAACAACGTTGGTTCGCGAGTTCGGAACTTGCAATGATGATCCATCGTCGGAGGACAAAATAGTCGTGTCCTGTACTAACATTGTCACAATAATCGAAGATTTCATATTTCAAACAAACCGATCAAACATAACGCGACATGATAGAGACTCGAGAAAGCCACCTCACCCGATAACTTATTTTCCGCTACAACTTTATTGCTGTATTTGACTGTAGTAGTCCACTTTTTATTTAGATATCACATGCTACGCTCATCCCAAGTTACCATTGCTTACGAAGTTGGACAAAGAAAGTTGAGTGAAAAATATAGCAAGTGGTGAAAAATATTGTAGTTTACGTACAATACGTAATAGTTGCATCAGATTTTATTGTGTTATGGTCTACATTAGTAAATATGTCATTTACCAAAGGTAGTTATATAAATTCCACATTATTTTCGACCAAAAACGCAAGAAACAAAACAGTTCTCTTCAGCACTACATAAAGCAAATTGGAAATAATGTCATAAATAATAATGTAATAATATACAAGATGGATATCAAATTTACTTGTTAGTTTTCTTTGCTTTTCGATATGTGTAACTTACATATATTTTCATGATAATCCAAACTCTCAACATACGAGTATCAGTCTCCTAGATTTTCGTAAATAACTATAAAGATGAACCTAAATCTTCCAAATAAGTGCAGATAACCACCACTAAAGTTCATAATTGACTTTTTGAGAACATGATGGCCCTAAGTGATATATCACATGAATACCTTAAAATTTCAAAAACATATATATTTCAAAATTTTGGGTTTCAAGATGGCAGCGTAGGTTCGCGATCTACTCTAGCAATTCTTCTTTTGCCAATATGTGAAACTACCATCGTTTACATTGGGTATCTTTAACTTTTTTTTTTTAACGATTTAACAATTTATTTGATGTATTTCTATAATATAGCATAGCCCTTCTCCCACCAAATTGAACCCTCACATACTTATATTTTCACATTCTCTATGAGGCGCACTATGTCTCATTCCGCAACTAGATTCATCCATTTGCACCCTTTACTTGTCAGCGTTTTAAGAAAAGATTCCATCTCCTGTAGAAACTTACGAAGACTTAAAAGTGGAAGAAATGTAATACTTAACAGATTTCATCTTTCGCTGTTCCTATATTGCAGCTGGAAGTTATAGATCTCTTTCCATTTTGAATTCGCATAGTTTAGAAGTTTACCATAGTTTCACAAGTGTGAAACGAAACTCACTTGTTTATTTCTTTATAATTTCTTAACTAATTGGACATTCATAAAACCAATAATAGCTAGGCTATATCTTGTGCGTGCCACGAACTACACAAACTTATAATTTTCTGTTTTCAATATTCCGTGCGAGATGAGTATCACCCTTGTAACTTGGATTTAAAAAAAAATGAAATGAAATAAAATGAATTATTTCAGTTTAATGTCCCACGAATGGAGACGATGATTAAGACAAGTGAATGATAATGGAAGAATTGGTGAATTGAGAATGTGGCATACCCCGAGAAGATCCACGGACACTAAAGCTTTTTCAAGTATAGAGACGAAACTAGAAAGCATTCTTTGAAAATCTAACTAATTTGTACAAATTTTGCGAGATGAGACGTGAAAAAAACATATTATACAGTTTTACTTGCCCCGCGGACAAAACTATTACAGTTTACAGATAAAACTAAGAAAGAAAAAAGTCTAAGCTGAATGAATATACAGACAACGTCTATCGCAGCTTTGTTCTGTGAAAACAACATTGAGCATAGCTTTGTACAGATGACTCAGCAAAATAGCGCTTTAAAGATTTGCTCGAGTTTTACTTTCTCTGCTTTCTCTGAGTAAGATAAAGTGTTTCTTTCTTTCTTTCTTTGTTGTTTGTTGTAGAGATGACTCCACATCCGGATATTCACCACTTCAAGGAACTAGGTGTTGTTATGGTTGTTACGTAAAATGGATGTCCCGTTAGCACGTTTCCCATCTACCTGCTGCCGTCGTCCTTCACCCTAGCCATTGACCCACATTTTCAGAATTCATCCACTTCACATTCTTTGGACTGGAAATCCCACATAAATAAAGAGACCGTGATCAACATGCTTCCATTTATCCTTGGTTAGGGTCGATTTTCATCTATTCATACGCAGATAATACAATTCTGTTTCATTATTGCTTTGGTTCAGAGTTTCAGACCTTGAAGAGTTCTTTAAGTACATCACCTACATATCATAATTCTTTTTTATGATTTGTTATTTTGTTTATCATATATATATATATATATATATATATATATATATATATATATATATAAGAAATTTTTAACAAAAGAAATAAATTCCTTTATCCCATCATTTCTTCTCCCTTTTAATAACGGAAGATATAGTAAGCAAGCAAGGTATTTGGTAATAAATTTAATCTTCACTGCCTTTTCATTGTTACTTACTATTTTCATTAAGATATAATTCTCTTGAGCAGTTTTCTTAGCCTTCGTTTACACTTTCTGCAGCACAAAGCTCCCTACACACTGTACTTTCACCAACACAAGAACAATCATTAATCCAGTAAAAGGATCATAGGTAAGTTTTTGTTGTAAGACCTGCTACACGTGCTTCACGCTGTCAAGTCGTTTTTTTTTTTTTTTTTTTTTTTTTAATGAACGTAAAGGGTGTTTCGTGGTGCAGACTGGACAGAATTCTGCTTCTTTCCGACACACAACACTCGTCTTCTACAGTGTAAAGGGCCAGGCCCGTATCCAGGGGCGTCTAGGGGGGGCTGGGCCCCCTAAATTTTTGATGGCCCCCTAAAAGTTTCACGGTAGGCTTGCAAATGATCCATAATATGGTGATGAATTATAATATGGTTGGATCGGGCCCCCCTAACTTCAGTCGGGCCCCCCCTACATTTTTGGGCTGGCTACGGGCCTGTAAAGGGCACAATCGGTAGAACGTAAAGTAAAATAATAAAAATGTATATAATATTATGAACGTTTAACAGGAAAAAGATCAATCGTCCAAGGATCAAACATATGATATTCTACAATGTTATTAGTTCTAATGAAAGAAAGAAAAGTTTAAAGATGAAACACACAACAATGGATAGGTTTTATTGAGCTGAACAAAATATTAGAGCAAGAGTATATTCTCATGCGTAGTTTTCGAGAAAATCGATAAAAGTAAGTTTCCTTTCTGTAAACCTTAGAGTAAATTCTGTATGATAATCACGCTACTTATTAAAACGAAACTAATCATGAAACTAATGAAGCTTTTTCATTATGATTACCAGTGCAAGACAACAATATATAATGTATGGTAGCCCAAAAATATGATCAATTCTTAAACTTTAATTTTTGTTTAACTATAATGTCTGTCAAAAGATGAGGCATATCGATCGATAAACCACATCTACATGGACAAATATGATTGAAGGTAAATTATCATGTGTAGTTTTTGAGAAGATTGAAATAAAGTAATTTTGCTGGTAAAATATATGCAGCTGATTGTTTTTATTTTTCTGGAATAATAATAATAATAATAATAATAATAATAATAATAATAATAATAATAATAATAATAATAATAATAATAATAATAATAATAATAATTTATGTTATGTATAAGAAAAATATGAAATGTTAAGTGGGAGATTATATTTGTTGTTTGATTCATCCAAAAATTGGCGAACAGGCACGGACTCAGAAATTTTTGGTAAGAGCGGTCCTACCTTTGGGGAATTGGTCCAATACGACAAGCCACTAAGTCTATGTAGTATTGATTGGGTATTACAGAGTATTCTGCACCAGAAACGACGGTAAGTAAAATACTTCCACCTAAATTTTCAGAAAAAAATGATAGAACTAGATTGTTTTCACAAGAGACCGAGTACAGATGAAGTGTAAGATCAAATTTTCATGCTACATCAATCATTTCCTTGTTAAACAACAATAGTTCTATTGAAAAAGTTTAAAGAGGTCCGGACCCAGTGGATCCCCTCCCCGTGGGTGCGTCTCTGAAGGCGAATATACTACTTGTTATCTCAAAAGCCTTGGTACTGAAAGGAGTGTTTGCTTCCAGTTCAATTAAGAAACAACAATTAGCAGCACGCAACACATTTTTTTTAAATCATCATGTACTGTATAAATGTGTTTTACTTTAGTTTATTTTCAAACGTAAATACTGTAAGAAAAAAAAAAACAATCGTCTCTCTGTATATATAGAGAGTAAAGTATACTAGGCCAAGAACATATTTGTTTCGTAAATTCAGTCCTTTATCACATCTAAATGCAAACATCAGATTGTTTTCTTTTACAAATTTTTCATTTAATGTTGAAGAAAAAACAACGTAAGCTGGGGCATTCTCTTATCACACATTCCGTGATACCCTTGGCGTTGCGTTTATTTCTAGAGAAGTTTAGTATTACTTTTCAGCGCCAAGGTTATGTGCGACGTGGATCTACAGTTCAAGATAATCTAAAAGTACCGTAATGCGTCAAAATTTCACTGCTCTCCTACCGGGAATTGAACTCGAGAATTTTTTATCCAAAATTTTATAAAACGATTGTTGCGTTCTATAAAACATTACAAAGGTAACTTTGGTAGATGTAATTATTACAAATTCTTGCAACTATGTAGTTTTAAACGATTGTCATATTTTCGGAATGGTTTAAGATATAAAATAGTTATAATCGACGTTATAATCTTTACACCCAAAGAAACAGGCGATCAACAGTGTCCATCCAAGCGTGAAGCATGGCCTCTTTGATGCTGCAGGCCGCAATATCCTTATTTTTAGTAGATATGATGCTGACACATATCACTTGCGTCATTGCCCATAATTATGTCGCCATTTTAAGAGGTCCCGATGTTGTTTCCGAACAATAACCTCATATTTCAGAATGATAATGTGTCTATTCGTACTGCTAAGACTATTGCGATGTAGTTTGAGGAACATCAAGTTAGAGTTAACGTTTTCTATGGCCAGCTCAATCCCAGCACCTAAACACAATTGAAAATTTGTGGTCCGTTTTGGAGACACGAATAATCCAGTGCAGACTACCGCCTTCATCTTCTCTCACGGATCTGAACACGGAATGGTATAATATTGCTCTTGCTACTATCCACGACCTGTACAACTACATTCCACGTCGCATCAGAACTATCCTGAGCGCGAAAACTGCTCCAACGCATATCAATCTGGTTAAGTTACACATTTTCCTTGTTTCCACTAAATTGATTGATATCTATATATACATATTGCACATATACAGCATATAATAATAATAATAATAATAATAATAATAATAATAATAATAATAATAATAATAATAATAATTATTATTATTATTATTATTATTATTATTATTATTATTATTATTATTATTATTATTATTATTATTATTATATTTGCAGTGTGTTACCTTATTAAAACATGTGCTTCTTTGACTATGTGTGAAGTTAGAACCACAAGTTGAAGGAAATGTACCAATGAATTGCTCACAAGAATACATAGAAAACTATTTCTTTGCCTTTACGTCTATATGGGTATCGATGTCAAAGCAAACATCGAAGAAGCAATAAGATCAAACTCAGACATTGTTATGCCATATAACATAATAATAAATTCGCAACTGTGTACATCGAGTTAGGTAGATAAGAGTAACAAAGTGGATGATTAATTTCAGTTATTTTAATCCTAATGTTATTATTACAGAGCTTATCATGTTAATTCCTAGTAATAAAAAGGCATTTCAATATATGTCGCTGTCTACACTATCAAGTGAGTGCCTGACGCTAATAGATGCCGCTAGTGTGCAGGCAATGAGTGGATTTTAAACTATTATGAAGATCTAAAGCATATTTTTTAAAAAAACTATATATTTTCTATATTTAATTATTTCAAAATAGGATAAGAAATGTAACTATATTCATATTTCAGCACTACAGTAATATATTGTGACGATTTAATTGCAAATTCAAAAATACTCAGTTTTTTTACCCTAAAGTTTTTTTTCAATTATTTTATTTATTTATCTATATATTTTGACGATATAAAAACAGAAAAATCGTACGTGAAGATGAAGAAGTTAGCGGAAGACCCTGGAGTATGGAAGCTTCTCAGTTGCAGCAAGTGATCTGTCAATAATGGCAGAATATTTATGATGATAACGATCTAGATATTTATGTATTTCAGATTGGTAGTGATGCCATTAAACATGGACATGCTTTGTTGTTTATTTGGATAAAGTATATAACCATATTTAGATTTGACCACTAATATTTATGTAACTGCATGGAGTTGGTTAATGAGCAAACTCAAAATAAATAAATAAAATAAGATTTTAAGATAAACAATTAGGTCCTAACTAAGCATTATTTTAACCTATACACGGAAAGAAAATTTGTGCGCATTTAGAAGGCAAAATCCGTAGATTCGGGTCACAGATGGCTTTTCTGGAGCTGCTTCTCGCATGGCAAGAGAACTTAAATCCTACAAAGTACGTGTTGTACAAGTTTTCTACGTATGTTTTTCAGCCTAAGTTTGGTCGTTTTCGTTCCTTCCCCCTCCCGGGCAGAATGAACTCACCCGACCTCATTCGTGGCGTCCTGCAGTGTTGTACAGTGGCTTCCTGGGAACGGAGTTGTTCTTCCGCGCGGACGAAAATAACGCACAAAACAGGACCTTTGTTGTGAATATTGTGTTAAATTTGTTTCCAAGTGTGTGGGTTTCCACTCTGTGACCAAAATGCCGCCGAAACTGAGCCGGTTTTGGGAAGGCTATGTTGCGGCTCTTTATGACGCCCACTTTAGTATTTCTGTCATTAGAAAACAATACAAGAATAATGGTTGCAACATCAGTTTAAATGGAATAAAAATGTTATTAAAAAGTATAAGGGCAACGAGGCTCCACCATTTTGATCACCAATGAAGTTGCCTAGGAAGCGGGAATGAACCAAGGCCATCTCCACCATGCAGAGGAAACTTCGCAAAATGGCAATAAAAGAAAATCCGCCAACACAAAGGTATATGGCTAATCGTATTGAAGTGTCTTTGGGGACTGTGAGCCGGACGTTACACCATCAACTCAAGCTGGAAAAAGTCATGAAAGCTCGCGACCATCTTCTCACAGATGCCCACCAAAAGGAACGAAAGTGTAACGCTCGGATGCTGTACGAACGGCATCTGGCAAAACAAAGGTGGATGTACGTCGTAACGCTCGATGAAGCATGGATTTATCTTTCCGACTGCGGCAAACCGAGAGCCACCATGTACCGAGAGAAAGGCGCCAAGAACTTCAGGAGGTGGGTCCATGTCTGTAAAGAATCCTTCCCAAAAGGGTTCATGGTCGTTACTGGCTACTGTTATCGAGGTAAACTGAAGATTCGTAGGGTGGCGAAGAACTGTAAAATAAATTCGCAGTATTTTCAGGAGCAGATCATGCGGCCGATCTACGAACATGAGATTTCAACAATGTACGGAAATGACGCCAATCTGGTGCACATTCACATGGACAAGGCCTCATCACATACCTCACGATCGTCCCTCGCATTCTACAGGGAGATGGAGGATACAAGTGGTATACAGGTGATACCTTTCAATGAGGTACCTGTTAAATCTCCAGATGCAAGTCCTATGGACTATTGTGGATTTGGATTCCTGAAGCGGGCTTTGGGAAAACGGCGTGTGACAACTATGGAAGGACTTTGGAAAGCAGTGCAAAGGGAATGGGACAAGATTCCCCTCCCAGTTCTTCAGAGAAGCCTATTACAGTAGAAATTACGCTGTCGGGCTATTGTTAGGAACCAAGGGAAACACATCGAGCACTTACGGACCTGGCGCCATGGATTTTTCTAAAATTTTAGGTAAGTCGAAATTGACTAAATGTAGACTGAACAATCTCTGTAGAGTGTGAAGTGTCTGTACACAATCAATGTTTATCAAAGTACATAACCATGGTTTTCTGTATCCTGCATGTCCCGACGGAAGTCAAACATGATATATATTCTATTTTTGGCTGTACAGGTTGGTCCTGGCTAAGCAACAAACCTGTAGGTAGTCTGGTACAGAGTATATTGTATGTGATACAGAATCCTGCGAAACTTCGCCTCTCTGGATATTCTAGACAAGCGAACCAAAAGTTCGGGCAAAATAACTAATCATAAAGTGTTGGTATGGTTTAATTCTTTTCTTTTATATACTTTTATAAACATTCTTCACTTGTTGTAAATATGAAACAACTTTGATAAACACATTGAGACAACCCAAAACTCTCTCCTACACAGTACAAGGATGTGCGCTCTTAGAGAAAATATGTTAATTATTTGAGTTGTTAACATGGTACCGTCGCAAGTCCACAGATAAACACAAAGTGGGATTCCGAACACAGGCGGATATAGAGGGTAAAAACTGGGGAGCTCAGCCAGAACCCATACCACGATAGGCATATCGAAGTTTACTCTAAACTTCAAAAAATATATTAATTAATTAATTTGAGGGGGCCTAGGACCTCCGGCTCCGGGCTAGATCAGCCACTGGTTCCGAAGCTGAAGACACTATATAGGTCACCATCTGGAGAACAGCTCCAGAAACATTAGCACAACAGTTAACGCTTTCCAGATCTGGAGTGAAAAGCATTCTACTCAAGGAATCGAGCGTATGTATAAACTTAACCTAATAACATAGACAGAAATGACCAAGAAATACTTAAATTCAAAATTATTATTACAAATTCAATAACCTAAAACAGAGTAAGATTGGAATACAATATTCTAGTTACATAACTGTTTCTACATTTTTTATTTGTGTATTTGTGCATCATTAAATAGTTGCTTTCTTCGGTAACTCTTTACTTTGGGCAAGGCGGTGATATCCTGTCACTCTTACTCTTATTCAAAGGCTGTCACTTTTTCCTTGCTGTTCCTAATTCATATAAATGTAGTTTATATATTTTCTTACTAGATGTCGTTGCAGTTCGATTCACATAGTATTGCCAAGCGAGCGTTAGCGAGTGAAGGCGGGTTAGAGCCCCGCAGGGCACGTTGTTTTCTGTCTTTCGTTTCGTTTTTTGTAACTGTAACTGATGGAACTGGTTCAGATGAATCGGTTCCTGTCACTACCTTGCCTAAAGTAAAGACTTGCCGGAACACAACTTCAAAGCAATACATAAAATTCTTAATGATGTCAAATTGTTTATATTTAACAGTTACTTTTGAATGATTGTTTTTTTCTCTGATTATGATAAATTCGATATTTTGTCTTGTAAGCAGCAATCATAATTCAAATATTTTACTACAGGATTAATATTTCTTAAAAGAAAGAATTTTAAAAACTTCAATTACATTTTTATTCCGTGATCGAAATCTATAATTTAATTTATTCCTTCTTCTTCTTCTTCTTCATGCAATATTAGATTTTCTGGCGCAGAAGTCTTTATTTGCCACCAAATTAACAAATCATTTAATAATATGAATGGAACTAAAATACTCGTATAATTATAAAGACGTAGTAACGTATTGAATAACTATTAGGAAATTACCTCCCCTCCCCCTGAAAAAAATATGTAGCCTATTTGTAACGCTATCATGTAAGATGAAGGGGCATTACAATACAATACACAAACTCCAATTTGCTCTCCCTGTGATTATACCTCTGACGATGAAGTCACCAATTTATTTATGAGGAAACTAGCAGCGTTCACCCCGCTTCGCTGCGGTCACCCCGGAACGCAATAAACTTTGTTACTTAGATAATTTTTACTTTTTCGCTTTCAAGTGATATGATAAAAACCATAGAAGATTGCAGTAAATGTTAACATTATATCGCCTGTCATTTATGTTAACCCGCCCCGCTTCGCTGCGGTCACCCCGGAACGCAATAAACGTTGTTACTTAGATAATTTTTACTTTTTCGCTTTCAAGTGATATGATAAAAACCATAGTAGATTGCAGTAAATGTTAACATTATATCGCCTGTCATTTATGTTAACCCGCCGAGTGACACGGTCATGCGGGTTGCATATAAATACGTTTATTTTTACCTATGATGAACTAACAAAGGATTTGTACGTTATGGACACTTGAATGGTCAATTATCTCAAGACACTGGTAATTAAAAATTAAAGTGATATGATAAAAACCATCTAGGGTCCAAATCCTAATAACCCCCCAAAAATGAAAGAAATTGGTTCAGCCGTATTAGCGTGATGAGGGAACAAAGGATTTGTGCGTTCTCTTTTATATATAAGATAATTATTCATCGTTTCTTTGTTCTTGCTTTTGACTAATGTTAAATGACGCTAATGCTGGATATGTAAAATATTAATGTTTCCGAATAACATTGAAAGTATAGTTTATCATATAGCCTACCTCAAAATAAACAATGTTTTTAGACCACCTATTGTCTTCTCCGCAACACTGCAAATTGATTGTATTATCTCTCAACTTACGGAAGTGTATGGTTGTTAGGACGTCTTTAATTCATATGGGGTTGTCACCATGAAACTTTTTATTTAAAAAAAATGTGAAGTAAGAATAAACAAATAGAATAACAATGGTTCCTGGCTCTATTCTCTTGTTGTTGTTATGTTATAAGTACATTCTATGCATAATATGGCATCACGAGACATTGAGAAGCAGCACAAAAAGAGATACTTTCTTCGCCAAAAGAACAACAACACAATGGTGAAAGTATTCCTGTTTTTATTATTATTACAAAAAAGAAATGTGACAGATCTTCACAGTGTTACATAAAAAAGAACCTCTTCAGTTATGTGTTCTTGTTATTGTGTTCGAACAGTGCCTTCCTTGGAAAGAATGATGCGACAGGATGATTTGCCTTTGCAACGAAATTAGTTCTGCTTGCTGCTATTTCCCCTGTTTCTTTCTTAGCTTCTCTAGAAAACTTTTCCACCAGAAACAATTTATGCATAAATACAGTAGTATAGTATAATTTTATGAAGATGCTTTCTTTAAGCAAGGAACAACAAAAATGTATTCAAAGAGTAAGAAAAGAAACAATTTTTGTTTAAAAATCCAGATTTATCTTCCTTATGTATATCTTAAAACTACGCCGAGAAGACAAAAAGCTCACAAAAATGTCTGGAATTGCTATTTCTTTGGAACAAAATTTGTCATATACAACTAACATACACTTGAGCAATAGTATTTAATTGACTTTTCTCGCATAAAATAGTCTGAAAATTCAGAAAGGGAAGTGAAGTTTGCTTCAATAACGAAGATTGTCAACGTTTGACGGTATATCGAAACAATAATATGGATTGATCTCTAAAAGTGTACTAACTCCTCATGAG
Source organism: Thermobia domestica (assembly GCF_964235325.1). Taxonomy (NCBI): domain Eukaryota; kingdom Metazoa; phylum Arthropoda; class Insecta; order Zygentoma; family Lepismatidae; genus Thermobia; species Thermobia domestica. The sequence continues at coordinate 160,209,102 of NC_137462.1, forward strand.
AACGAATACCTGTTCTCGGCGCAGGAGAACAGGGTTCGATTCCTTGTGGAAGCTCATGTGATTTGCATCCCACGGTGAGCTGTAGGTTCACATCTTTTGTAGCCTTAGTATTCAAAAGACGCTAAACAGCATACCAACCACATAATATGTAATTAAGTTGGAACTTATTCATAAATTTAGGATTTTCTCATCCAGCATATTAAATTAAAGATTACGTAGGAACACCAACTACGGGGGCGCTCCAGTGCTCGAGCACCCCCACGAAAGTTAAACAAAACTAGAAAAGAAAAGAAAAAGAACGGAACAAAAAGGAGAAAATGCTAATCTTTCGTTGTATTTCTTAAATCGTAGTAGGGTCTAATTTTTTCATAGAGCCGAAAAATAGGGATATAAGGCTAATTTTTGAGCTCAAGACAAGCATTTCATTTCAATTCTCTCCATTGTACACATTATCATTGTGCACAAAAATATGCACTTAAATGTTGTTCTATTTAGTTTCGTTTGTTTTCTTTTCTTTTGAAATCTGTAAATCTAAAGGTTAGCCATCAGAATGACGTGGCAAGTTCTAAACGAATGTTGCTCCCTCACACTTTATTCAAGAATATTTTCCATTGTAAATATATATATATATATATATATATATATATATATATATATATATATATATATATATATATATATATATATATATATATATATATATATATATATATATATATATATAATTCAAAAATACCTAAAACTGTATTTTCAGGAGAATTAGTTTTCAAACTTCTCGAGATAACTTCTGGCTCCACAATAATCCTAGGAGTACCCCAGAACCCTTAATTGTGCATTGTGAATTAGAGCACACACTGATTTCCAGAGTCCGAGGCCTTCGATATTCCGTACTTGTAATTCTTATATTCCTATACATTTGTAATTTTATTGAATGCTTTAGGACAAAACATGTATTATACTTTAAAATTATGACGAGCTTTATAGTACATTTAGTGAAAATGTAATGTTCGAATGCGATTGTCTCAACTAACCGGGAATAGTATTTGAGTTTTACGTCCCACAGTTGTACCGGCTAGGCTACAGGAGACGATGATGATGAGAAATTAATGAAATGATGGAATGAAGAAAGAGGGAGGAAACGGGAGAACCCCAAGGAAACCAACACACACGGTGTTTGTCCACCACAAAGTTCAGTTGGCGCGAGCTGCGATCGAACCAGGGACCCCAAGCACCATAGGTGAACGCTCTACCACTGAGCCACCACGGATCCCGTGAATAGTGTTAATTTATTAATTTTTACTATAATAAGTACTAAAACTGGATACATAAAATAAATTGGGTTTATGGACTTTTATTCCAGTGTCACACCGAACTTCAAATGCATCAAATTTGGTCATGGATCATTGCTGGGTATAATGAACGAAACTTGCTATATATATGCATTCTTGCACATTGGATGGAAAGATTTCATTAAAATAAAAAAGGGATTGAGTATAGCCCGCTCCCCCCAGTGATTTTTAACGAATCATAGTTATTCTAACGGTTCATATTAGTTCATAATGAATCGGAATCACATGTTATAAAGATTTAAGAGTTAAATCTTGTGGGAAGGAGGCTTTAGTATAAGTAGTAGTAGCGGTAGTAGTAGTAGTAGCAGTAGTAGTGGTAGTAGTAGTAGTAGTAGAAGTAGTAGTGGTGGTAGTTAGTAGCAATACTGGTAGTACTAGTAGTAGGAACGGGTTAGAAGCCCCGCAGGGGTTGGTTGGGTTCTGTTCTCGATATAAGTTTGTAGTAGTAGTCGGAGTAGTAGTAATAGTAATAGCAGTAGTAGTAGTAGTAGTAGCAGCAGCAGCAGCAGCAGCAGCAGCAGCAGTAGTAGTAGTAGTAGTAGTAGTAGTAGTAGTAGTAGTAGTAGTTGTAGCAGTAGTAGTAGTGACTCTTCCAGTTCCGGTGACAAAGAACTGGGGGGAGCGGGCTATACACAAGCCTAAAAAAGATATAATAAATTTGATCACGTCTTTGTATTACCTTCTTCGTTTATATGCGTAGAAACAATTATGCGTATATGATAACATTATTAGAAATATTCCTCTAACGCATAATGCACTTTCTTTAGAACAATAGTTCTCAAAGTGGGATCCGCGGACCCCTAGAGGTTCGTGAACCTAGCGAGAGGGTCCAAGACGAATAAAAATTGAAATATCTTGTAATAAAATAGAACGCAGAGCTATTATACAAAAAGTATTCTTTTCAGTTACTAAAAAGAAATCAGGAAGTAGTTATACCTACGTTTATAAATTTAATTTTTTTACTTTACTAAATTTCTGCCCTGAAGCTGGTCAACCGTTATATAGGACTACTTCAAGTGAGAGAAATTCCTTTTTTAGAGCACTTTTTCAAAAGCAGTTGTATGATGCATTAATTGCACGACGCCTCAATTTCATGGATTTCATCTTCAAGTGAAGGAAAGCTCCCACCACTACCACCAATTCCAGATTTTTTTTAATTGGTGATAATTTTATAAGTAGGGATGTAGGGATAAGTAGGGATTTCGACTCGACTCGACTAGAATTCGAGTCGACACACTTTGTAAAATTCGAGACGAGTCGAGACAAACGTATTCTCGACTCGAATTTTCGAGTCGAGACACGAGTCGAGTCGAGACTGCTCGTAAAAATCTCGACTCGACTCGAATGTCTCAAAAGTCTTTATATCATTTTAAATATTATTTTGAAGAAAGTATTAACTCAGAAACAGACTTGAAACCAATTCCAGCATTCATTACTTTCGAAAGGCACAGAACGCATAAACTTAATATTTCGAGATTTAATTTTCAGGTCAATTCAGTTAATTAAAACTAATAATTAATGTCTTAATATTTGATTGTACTTTAAATATAATAATAATAATAATAATAATAATAATAATAATAATAATAATAATAATAATAATAATAATAATAATAATAATTGATTATCTAGTTTGTATAAAACCATTGCGATAAAGTGAACTTCAAAAATTCTCTGAATGGGCAATTGGCAGTCTATAGTAATTTAGCATGGTTATAATTATTGTGTTTTCGTTCCCATGAACGCAATAGGGTAACTTTTGAATTATTCGCTTCCCTAACTATTTTGAGGCTTTAATGTGTTGCACCATATCAGGAGTTACGGATAATATATAATGTAACATTTATTGTACCAGTACTCTACAAGAAACATGTACTCTATATGAAAGAATGAGCAAGAGTTTGAGAAAGGAACAAAACATAGAAAACAAAAGGTACAGACCACTGCTGTAAAGCTTATCTCTGTGATTTGTTAAACTAAATAGTGTTACACTGCAGTTATTACTGAAATATTTATTAATGAAGTACCAACAAAAATTATTTAAGAAATCTTCGTCCGAAGAATCTCACCTCCCCTTTCCGAAAAAAAAAAAAATAAAAAATAAAATATCCTTTGTAGACTTTCTCATGAGAAATGACTTATCCCATATTGTAAGGTTATTAATGAATCGGCTGAGTCGATTTGAGAAAACCATTCGACATAACTCACCCTCAAGAATAGGTACATCTTGTGAACTTTTTCAGGACAAGTAAGTTATACCGTACCTGATTGAAATGTTATTAACGAAACCTTTATTTACGACATCTAAAAAAAGCCAAACCCAAGAATAAACTATCGTTTTGGATTTTTGCTAGTAAAATAAACTGATTACCTTCTGTTTCGCAAAATTCGTTTTCAGTGTACAGCTTTGCCAATTTACCCATTCCTGTTTTGCTGAAGTATCCTAAATGTCGACGAGTAATTCACCTCGATTGCTTCCTGTTTCGCAGAATCGCATGAAGAGTTTTGATAGCATTTAATATTAGAAATATTTAGCGAAAGGGAAAAACACTAACATAAATCTAAGAAAGAGATCGACTCTCAATAGAGTTTTATCGCGCAAGTTCAATCGTAAAACTGCCATGAGAATAACACACACGCGCACGTAAATAAAGAAAAAATCACTCTCTTAACATTAACTTTGTCTTTATTGGATTTTTCAACATTGAGGTTGTATTCAGTTCGTCAACATAGGTGTCCACCAAGTAGTCTAGGAAAACTTCTGCCTCTTATCTGGGATATCGAGTGCGTCGTTTTCTACATATAGAAATGCATCAGGGATGTCTTCAAGAGTAAGTAGAGGAAGTGCAGCTGCTCTCCTAACCCATTTCCTCACGTCATTATTGTTGTTGTAGAGCGAAATATCTTGTAATTTTCTCAATACAAATTGGGTAAAATAAAACGAACAAAGGAGTACTGTCGCTTGCTGGAATGTTTCTCTTATAGCCTTATAGCGTTTATTACCGCTTTTTCAAAGTTAATCATAAATTCTTGCACACGAAATTGGAAGCAAGCTCTTCAGCTTTTATTATTATTATTATTATTATTATTATTATTATTATTATTATTATTATTATTATTATTATTATTATTATTATTATTATTATTATTATTATTATTATTATTTGCTGAAGCATGCGTATGTACAGTACAACGACTGACTTTTGCGTTGCAATAAGCAGAACAGGAGTGGAAAGAATCGTCCCAAATACTTCAAGTGCAATGCATGCTGGTATACCAGCCATCCTGACTTTCTTAATAGTTTATGAAATAATTTGTTTATCAAATGCAATTTGTATATGTGATTACAGTATTACGATGGAATCAATTTCTCAACATGTAATACAGACATCGGCGTTTCTTAACATGTAATACAAACATCGGCACACTTCCAGTGTACTACTTTTCAAACCTATCTGAAAAGTAAAATCTCTCATTCCGTGAAACAAAACCACACGCATTGGCAGGGCCGTAACTTGTGGGGGGACAGGGGGCAACTGCCTCCCAGAGATGCTCCCCGCATTTCGAGGGAGCCCATTTTAAGACACGATTTTCTTATTCCATATACGATACGAACATGAAATTATAAATGAAGCACCAAACAGGTTCACTACATTACATAAAGAAAACAGCACACAAAAGGTAAATAAAACAAAAATGAGTCGTGGGCCCATTTCAGTAAAAAATGTCTACAATTAGGGGCCCTAGAGATAATATTTATTCGTATGGCTTTGAAATTTGTCAATATTGTCCTCTTAATTAATGTGTCATGTATGGGACGGGCCCAGGAGCGTAACTAGTGGCCCTGCAGACCTTGCCATATGGGAGGGCCCACAGGCTCTATGGCCCCATAAAGAGAAAGAGAAAGATTTAAAGAGGAGCCCAAGAATTAGAGAAACAACTTTTCTAGGGAGCCCAAATACGCGTATTAATGCTTGTCCCCCCCCCCCAAAAGAAATCTAAGTTACGGCGCTGCGCATTGGGTTATTTTTCTGTTCTTCGGATCAATTTTATTTGGAAGGCCATGTAAGATATTTTATTTTAGTATAAATAATATATTTTCTTTTAATCTATACAAACATTTTTATTCAGAAACCTACAATGAATGTTTTGCATGTTTGTCCATCATATAAATTCACACCGTTTGAAGCGAATCATGCCACTTTGATTATAATGCATCTCCTAATCAGGTAATTAGTATCAAAGAACATAAGCGGGAATTCATTTCGAGGAAATCCAATGCTTTTCGGGGTCCAAATTCAATCTGAGGATAAATTACATTAAAATTTCTACAGTAAAATCACTCCGAAAATTAGACTTTTACAGAAAAGTCACGATTTTGAGGGGTCCGGACTCCCAGGACTCACCTCCTGCGTATCTCAGAAGCCCATCAAGATAGGGACTTACGGAGATGAAATTGAGTATACAAAATTCTTATTTAAAAATAGTTGAACACGTGTCTCAAAATTTCGCTGCTAAGGGGAAGAAGGTGAGAAATTAAATTTTCCCTTATTTATTCATAAAATGGCCATAAATTTTTAAAAACGGTTGAACTGTTTAACATAAATGTCTAAAATTGTTAGCACTTGAATTGGCATCAAGCAGTTGAGTGGAATTTAAATTTTAGCCCAAGAACAATAACTACGCCAACTGAAACGACTTTTTGAAAATATTTAGCACTTGGGTATATACAATTATATACAATATACCAATATACAATTATGTGTTGTTGGAATGTATAATGTGTAGGATATGATGTTCTAGTTTTTTTTTTTAATTCAACACTTCCAGTATACCCGTAAAAATGTAATAAAGAAATAATGGCCATGTTTTCTAAATATTCAATTAGAACTGGACAATCTACGCAAAATTTTTGCAATCGATCAGTGTAAACGTCATCTTTCTAGAGCCTGTACTTTCCGAGATCTCATTGTCGAAAGGATTGGCAACAAACATATAAACGTCCAAAAACATATAGTCTAAAAGAGCTCCAAAGATGGCGGCACGATTCATTTGCATTGATTTTGGAGAAGGTTTACTAAAATACAAAGGCTTTGAACAACAATTTTAAAACATAAACTTTATGAAAAAGATCTATTTAAATAGTTTACTTAAAGTACAGACACTTAAAATGTTTGTCTCTGTTAAACGTGAAATCACATATTACCGTAAATGAAAGATTTGAAAGCCAAAGTTATAGGTTGGAGCTCAGAGGAGGGATCCTTTAAAACCGCACAAGGATCCCTCCTCAGTGGCATCATATCGGCCGATCAGTCTAACGAATGCTTTTAGTAAAACATTCGAACGTATCCTAATGAAGCGTCTGCAGCCATACATTGCAGAAAGAGCAATCATTCCGCCTACTCAAGCTGGTTTCCGACCTTCCTTTGGCATTAATGATCAATTAGTGAAACTCTCCTCCCTACTGGTCAATCATTTTAACAAACGCCTCCCGTCAGTCCTAATCTCACTTGATATCGAAAAGGCTTTCGACACTGTTTGGCACGCTGGACTAATTTACAAACTTACCTCCCTTCTGCCGTTTCCCTACGTGCGGATAATAGCTCAGTTTCTCCACCATAGACTGGCATATATCCAGATTAATAATACAAAATCTCCAACCTTCATACTTCGTGCTGGCGTTCCCCAAGGTTCCGTGCTCTCACCTCTCTTATATTTACTCTATGTCGCTGATATGCCTCAACCTCCGCCTCCAGTTCATATGCTCCAATTTGCCGATGATACTGCGTATCTCGCACTTGGGTCTTCCGTTGACCAAATTAATCACATCCTTCAACGTGCACTGGATAACCTTGTTGCCTGGAGCCTCAAATGGAAGCTTAAACTAAATCCAACGAAAACGCAGATGACCTTATTTGGCCTCAAAAGGAATAAGTTCTGCCCTACTCGCAATCCTGAGCGCCTCACGATTACCCTTTTAGATTCTCGTCTTCCGGTCCACGATACCTTAACATACCTTGGTGTCACATTCGATAAACACCTTACATGGAACGCCCACCTTCGTACTTTGGAAGCCAACATTCGCCGTCGCATTAATCTCCTTCGACATCTCAAAGGCACTACGTGGGGTCTAAATGCTAAATTACTTCTATACACCTATAAGGTCTTCGTCCGACCGGCACTGACACACGGCCATCTTGCCTGGCTATCAGCGACTACCAACTTTTATGCACGCCTCCAAATCCTCGAACGCCGTGCACTCCGCATAGCATATTCTCTACCGCAGCACACACCTACGGCCGAGGTCTACCGACGCACCACTATGCCTACACTTCTTCCTCATCTCCGACGCCTTCGCAGCCGCTACATCTTTCAGCGCATTTCCAATGCCCATCCTATACTAAACAAACTCTTGGACCAAACACCTACGGAACCCAGATACGCATATCCGCCTCTCGATCATCTACTGGCCATTTATGAACAAGACCATTCGCCTGAGGCGCACAACCCCCTTCGCCGTATCTATCAGCACTACGGCCACATCCACAATCCATGATCGCGCACATGGGTATCTCTACAGTTTAGCTTCCACCGTCTGCACACGACCACATTCTCAATCTATGCACCACTCCCTGCTCATCCCTAATCGAATTACTGCTATGCCTCTTTATTAGATGACATATTTGCGTCCAAATCTTGCATAACAGCCTGAGAACCTTCTCCTTAAACTTCGTCCAACATTTTCTTCTATCACTGGCCATAGAGACGGCATAACCGTCTGCGGCCCGCCCATCCACGGATGGGAATGAAAGCCTTGTGAAAAAAAAAAGCGTTTTTAATTGGTATTGTAACATTTTAATAGATAGATTAATTAATATTTTTCTGATACATATTAACGCCTGAGAAAGATAATATTACGTTATGGAACTCTCTAACTAACTAACTAACTCTATGGCCTATGGAACCCGGAGGTTCAGTGCCGCGTTCACAAAAGCTCTCCACTGACTTCTATCCTTAGCTAATTGGATCCAGTTTCTACTGTGTATTCCTATCTCTGCGAGATCCATCTTAATATTATCCTCCCATCTGCGCCTAGGTCTTCCTAATGGTCGTTTTCCTATGGGTCTACCAGTCAAGACTTTGAAAGCGTTTCTACTGTCTTCCATTCTAGCTACATGACCTGCCCACCTAAGCCTCCTAGTCTTGACGACCCTAACAATGTTGGGTAAACCGTATAAACTATGTAGTTCCTCGTTATGAAGCTTCCGCCATTCCCCATTCTCGTTCCTCTTGGGCCCGTATATTCTTCTCAGGATCCTGTTCTCAAATACTTTCAGTCTATGTTCTTCCCTCAGAGTAAGCGACCATGTTTCGCAACCATACAGAACAACAGGCATAATTATCGTTTTATATATTTTAAGCTTCAAATTCCTTGACAGAATTCGCGACGACAAGAGATTTTGAACCGAATAGTAACACGAATTCCCTGCTTTTAGTCGACATTTAATTTCTTCGTGAATATGATTTTCGTCTGTTAATATTGATCCTAAATATTTGAAAGTATCCACTTTATCAAAAGTATTATTTAATATTTTAACGCCTCCACAATTTGCCGTATTACGGTCCCGACGCACTTCCATGTATTTAGTTTTCTCTGCATTTACTTCTAAACCCATGTCCCTGCAAGCGTTTAATAAGATCTCTGCATTTATTTCTACTGTTCTCCTATCATCCCCTATTAAATTTACATCATCAGCATATGCCATAACCTGGTGAATGCCGTTCAACTCTAGGCCCTGGTTGCTATCTTTGATTTTCCTTATGGCGTATTCCAGCACAAAGTTAAATAATAATGGCGACAACGCATCTCCTTGTTTCAGGCCATTTTCGACGTGGAAGCTCGTGGACAAAAATTTTCCTACCCGGACTTTACTTTGGGATTCACTTAAACATATCTTAATTAATCTAATTAGCTTTCTCGGTATTCCAAGCTCTGTAAGAACGTTGTATAATGTTACTCTCCTAACCGAGTCGTATGCCTTTCTAAAATCAATAAATAGTTGATGTACCGGGGTATTGTATTCCCACTTCTTTTCGAGTATTTGGCGAATGGTAAATATTTGGTCGATAGTTGATCCATTTCGTCTAAATCCGCACTGATAATCTCCAATAATTTCATCTGCGTATGGGGTCAATCTTGCTAACAGAATATTTGAAAGGATTTTATAGGATGTTGACAGAAGAGAAATGCCTCGATAATTATTACAGTCAGTTTTGTCGCCTTTCTTGTGAATTGGAACAATGATTGACTCTTTCCACTCTTGTGGCAATTCTTCCTTGTTCCAGATAAGGAGAATGAGTTTGTGTATCTTGTTCCACAATTTTTCGCCTCCAGCTAAAATTAACTCAGCCGGAATTTCATCTACACCCGGAGATTTGTGTTTCTTTAATTTCTTTATAGCGGCTTCCACTTCTATTCGATTGGGTTCTGGAATATACGGTTCTGCGGTATGTATCTCCTTTTCTCCACGCACATTAGTTTTTGGCTGCGTGTTCAGCAAATCGTCAAAGAAATCTTTCCATCTATTTAAGATGCTATCCGTATCAGTGAGAACTGTCCCGTCAGATTTCTTTAATATATAGGCACGAGGTTGATAGCCTTTCTTAAATTCGCTGATCCCCTTATACATGTCCCGAATATTTTTATTTTTACTATTATCTTCAAGTTCCTTAATTTTAGCTTTCAAAAAATCCCGTTTCTTTGTTCTAAAAGTTTTGGAAGTTTCCCGCCTGATATCTGCGAAATTTTGTGTAGTTATTTCATTCGGATTTTGTAGCCACCGTAATTTTGCCTGTTTTCTCTTCTCTGCTAGTTTAATGCATTCTTGGTCGAACCATGGTTTGTTCCTACGTATTTCCGCGTGTCCCAATTTTTCTATTGCTGAACTTTTAATGCTATCTCTAATTTCAATCCAAGTATCCTCAACACTAGTGCACTCCGAGTCTTCTAAAACCGCGAATCTATTCGAAACTTCAATCTGGTATTCCTCTCTTACCTGGCTCTCTTCTAATTTCTTTAAATTAAATCTCTCCGTTTTCGGACATTGAATATTCCCTTTATTCAACGATAATCTCTCCCGTATTATCGCTGCTACCAGGTAGTGATCAGTGTCACAATCAGCCCCTCTAAACGACCGGACGTCAATTATGCTAGATTGTCTTCTTCTATCTACTAAAACGTGATCAATTTGATTATGTGTTTTTCCGTCTGGTGATGTCCAAGTGTATTTATGAACGTCGCGATGTGGGAATTTTGTACTCTTCACGATTAGGTTTTTGGATGTTGCAAAGTTCACGAGTCTAACACCGTTGTCATTACTTTCCTTATGCAAACTTTCGTTCCCTATAATCGGTTTGAAAATATCCTCTCGTCCTACCTTCGCATTGAAATCCCCTAATAGAATCTTCATATGGTATCGCGGGAGTTGGTCAAATATCCGTTCCAGTTCTTCGTAAAAACTATCTTTTATATCGTCATCCTTATCTTCAGTTGGAGCATGTACATTTAAAACAATAATATCACACCACCGTCCCTTAAGAGTAATAAAAGAAAGTCTGTCAGTAACAAATTCAATCCGTTTAATTGCTGGTAATATTCGTTTGTGAACGAAAAACCCTGTTCCTAACTGGTGATTTTTATTTCCTTCCCCGTAAAAGAACGTAAAATTTCCGGAATTCTCAGATCCATTTCCTTCCCACCTAACTTCCTGAACTCCTACTAAGTCCATCCTGTATTTCTCTAACTCACTCGTTACAGATTTTAACGCGCCTGCCCTATAAAGACTTCTAATATTCCATGTTCCAAATCTCATGTCCATTTTCTTTTGCTGATGTCGTGCCAAGTTATCAGTCCTTGTCCGAGGCTTTTGTGAATGTTTCTGAACAAGTACCTTTTTTTACAGGATGAGGGTGTTAGCCTTACCCAAACCCCCAAGCTGGAGGACCACTCCTAGTCGTCTGTCCGCGACTGCTTATTCAGTATATTCGCAGCTAACCTCTATATCTAGAGGCCTTCTCCTCGATCCGCAACCTGAGGACGCGCCATGCCGTGGTGACAGGAACCCACGTTAATTACGTTATGGAAACTGTTACGAAATACTTTATTTTTAATAAAGATGTGCATATTCTGGTAAGAAAAATATTAATTATTTAAATTCTTCTTCTTCTATTATTATTATTATTATTATTATTATTATTATTATTATTATTATTATTATTATTATTATTATTATTATTATTATTATTATTATAGTCAAATCTTCGAGTCAAGTTTCACGATCTTCGCTCCTATCTACGGCTCTGAGATTTTGAAATTTTGTACAGATTTTGTACCCGATGACAATACAATATTCATACATAATTTTCGCTCTACCTTACAGATTTACTATAAAATTGAGTTGTCAATTGAATCGGTTATTGTTAAAATGAAATCCATTTAAATGCATTGCATATATTACCTTTTAATAGTGACCGATTCAATTGTTCCTCTACTATCAATATATCCTACTCAATTATGCAACCAAGAATGCTCTGAAGTTGGTATAATATCTGTACAGTATAGTATCCAACAGAAAATCGCAATTTATTGATAGTTTTGTTTATCACTAGCAGTTTTCTTACTATTATCAGCGAGTTGCTTTGGGAAAAATTCATCAGTTCCTTCTTTTTATTTCTCCCCTAAACCATATTTACCTATGATTTATTTTTATGTTCTCGTAATTTTCTTCAATTGAATAATTTATTAGTTCCAAGTTATAGGTGCTAGAAGAGGTAAAAGTTGGAAATGCTTACAATGTAGATCAAAGATGTAGATAGGAAAATATAATATCACGCATCTCTCTCTTTTTATTTTATTTTAGCCAATTGATTTACAATAGAAATAATTTTTCTGTTTTCGTTGAAATCAAGTGAAATTTTAATGGTTTGATTTTTACTGATTTCTAGTTAAATATCCCTTGCTTTGTCAAAACCAATTTGTATTATAGACTATATAAATTTAATAATATTAAATTAAATTAAATTCATAAATATTAAAATTATATAACTCAAAAATTTAATTTTCATAAAGTAAGGGACATTTAACTAGATTTAAAGAAGAAATCACTAAAATCAAACCATTAACATTTCACTTGATTTCAACGAAAACTGAAAAATAATTCCTCATGTGAATCAATGGGCTAGAAGACAAACAAATATAGTGCAGGTATTCAACATCGTTAATTAGTAGTAGATGTGTATTGCATTTGTTATATTTTAATGATACATTTTATTGAATATTTTTAAAAATATTATGACATTTCCTGTGGCTATACCCACCTTTGGCGCAGGAGTTCCGGCCTCGATTCCTGGTATGAACTCAGATGGTTTGGATTCCACGTGATTCTGTAGGTCTACGTCTCACGTATGTATCCTCGATGCTGAAAGAAACGTTCAACTCCGAACTAACTTAAAGACAATAAGGATAAAATAAAATCAATTTACTAAGAAAGATACAAAATGGAGTCAAGAAGGGAGATTAAGTAGATGGTTTAATTACAAGCAATGTGTTACATAAAAAAAAAAAAAGCATTCATTTCACTCTTAGGAAAAGGCAAATAATAATCTGCCAGCTAATGGCGTATTTTGGTGCTATACAATACCGTACTCACATAAAATAATTTGTTCCAGCAAAATAAGCATTTACAGGGCCGGATTTAGGAGTGTGCACTGATGCATCTGCACCCCCTTCGTTGTAAATATACTTTATCTAAAATGTGAAGCTATCAGTGAAAACAGCAGCATTTTCATACGAATTATGTACGATACAAGTATCCATCATGTTCCAAGTATCCATGATTAAAGTAATTCCTGATCTAAAGCAGCAAGCTAATTATTACTGAAAATTATACCGATACAAAGCAACCGTCGCTCAGTTGGGAAAGCGTTCGCATTGCTTTCGGGAAATCGTGGGTTCGATTACCAGGGCCAGACACTGAGCATTTTAAGGGCAATTTTTAATTCACACTACAGATGCCTAAAGACATTTGAAAATAATTCAAATTTAATTCAAATGTACTGGTAGTTATTGGTGCACTCCCTGTCAAAAAATTCTATGCTTGGCCCTGGTTACTTTGTCAACGAATTATCTATACTTTTTAGCGCCTCAAAAGTTTGTTTTCGATTTTCTCGAAAACTACGCATAAAAATTTATTCACAAGCATCTAAGTTTGTTCAGTTCGATGTGATCCATCGACTGATATAGTCTTATCTTTGAACAATCTTTTAATTAATAAGAAATTCAACTTTAACTCTACATTGCATGGATTAACGTACTTAAGAGAAAAAATCAAACGATAGCTAATGATATCAATATTTATGGTCTAAATAATTAGTATCGGAAAAATTATCCTACCTTGTGTATGTTACGGGGAAGGGGGTTGTGACTTCTAGGTAACATCATTCAATAATAGAAAAGACGTGATTTCTTGTCTTATTACTTTAATATAGTTATGTAAATATAAATCAATATCAAATGATAGTTTACAAATGCATTTATGTTTTGAATTGACTTCTTTCAACATGTGTTGTTAGTTTGCATGTTTATTTGAAACTTTTTTTTTTTTTTTTTTTGTTAGAGCAAAGCACAAGAACACATTACACCTTAGCACTTGACTTTTGGTAGTTTTCATTCTTACACATCCCTGTTCCTTATACAAATTCAAGCCAATGGTGTAGACCGTCCTTTCGTACTGCAGGTATTGGGTTATAGTTGTGGGTCTTTTTTCTTCTTTGTGGGAATCGGAATGTCTGTGCTGAAACTGAGGCGCCCTTGTTTCCTTTCCTGATACTTGTCTGAAATACATAGCCCTTCTGCTATCCCCAGTCGGGGTCTCATCTCATCTTGAAGATCGTCCAAGCGATGTCGACGGTTCCACTTCTGTTCCATTTCCTTCTTCAGAACAGGTATTAGACTCTACAGAAAAGGGAAACAAAATTGATGTATTTTTTGTTTTTCGATTTTAAAAAAACCTTATCTATGCACTATAGCTCATAATGTGGCCAAACCAATTGTAAAACTTCAACGTATGTTGCATGTAATACATAGGTACAAAATCTGTGCAAAATTATAACATTATTTCATATTTAATAACTCACGCTTAAAGGTTGGTATGATTTATCATATTACAGCAATTTACTGTTATTTTACAAAACTTTGAAGTATATACCATTGAAATACACTAAAACACCAGCCAATTTTTCCTCTAAGACATCATCTCAAATGAATGGCCACAAAAAATAGACTGATCTTCAGATATATTTGGAACATACGTATCGATAGAGAATATAATGGACGGTCACTTGACAAAGCCTACTAACTATATTTACTGAAAAATTAAGATAGTGCTATATTTATGTTCAGAAGTATTTCTCCAATTCCAAAGCAAACTATGACTTCAGTTTCATTGGTTTATGCCATTTCTTGACAAACCAATGAAACTAAAGCTTTGGTATTGGAGGAAAACTTCTGAATATAAATATAGCACTTCCTCAATTTTTCAACAAATATAGTTAGTACGCTTTGCCACCCTTTATATCTGTATTTTACGTGTAAAAAGAATGACTAGAACAAATGAAATTAGAACGAACTTGAATAGCTTTCGTTGTTCTCATTACGTGTCCATTCTTAATCGCTAGAAGATGAATCTAGCTCACTATCTTCACTTTCCTCGGGTAGAGGTCGCACCCGTGTTTCTCTTCATCTACTACCATAAAATAAAGATGCGTCCATCTGAAAGTGAAAAATACGTTTTTATAAGACAATATATTAATATAACATTTCAATAGGTGTGCATAATTCATTGAGCATAATAAAACCAAGAAAACATGTAGGGTACAGCGGGGTAATTTGAATAATTTCAGACATTTTCTCATATATCTCAGAAACTGTAATTGGTATTCAAATACAAAATTGTGAACAAAAACTTTGAACCTTGCTATTACTTAACAACTTTTCTTAAGATAGTATCTGAGATACATCATTGTGAAATTTGGGTATTCAATTTCCCCACCGAAAATTTCCAAAAACGTAAGTGCGAGGGGTAATTTCAATAACGAGTGGGGTAATATGCATAACCAACAAAATAAGCAAGTCTTATGGAAATAATGTATAAACTATTTAATAGTTAGATTGCAAATTCTACGGTAGTTGAAATATGCCAATTTTGAATTAAAAGAAGCACATAAATTGTAAATATGCGTCACCTGTAGCTATCTTTTTGAATGTAGGCCTACACTAAAAAGAAATGTTAGGAACACTGTCTAAGGCAAAGAGCCGTAATAGGTTAATTCCTCTTCCATAGCTCGTATTTAACGCCAACGCCAACAGATAAACTGTTTTCGACCTTCTGTACCAACACAGACTTCGTGGAACCATGCCTTACAACGCTGGCAACGAATTCAGTCTCCCTTTCTAGCAGAACGTTCTGAATAGTAATTAAGAATGCAAAAACAGCAATTCCATATTTGACTTTCATTGCTTGCAAAACCATCTTTAGACTTAGGCCAACATCTTCGTCACTGGAAGGGGTAGAGGATATCAGTTTCTTTCGAGCTTTCATTTGTTTTATTCTTGGCAGGTTCTTGTTTGTTGCACCCGATGCTTGCGTCTTTCCTCGGAGTTGTTTTATTCTCATTGCCCGAATATTTTCAGAAGTTGAGTGACGTGATTTTCTTGTAACACGACGTCTATCTTGCACACAAACTTTTTTGGGGCTGGGAAGCACTTGTTGTATGGGTTTATCTATAGGCTTCGTTGGGACAAAGTTTTGAGAGCCATGACCGAAAGAAGAAGGCGCGTTGTTAAGATCTTCTTCCCGAGAAGACTGCTTCTCAAAATGTGTAACAAGGCCATACGTTTCCAAATTGGCAAATTGAAATTCTTCAATAGCTTGTGGACTAAAGGGGTATATACCGGTACATGAAAACCCATAACTGCCAGTCCAACAGAAGCTGTCCGCTTCCAGGCTTCAGTGAACAAAATGAAGAACTGAGATTTAGTAATCACTGAGCTCGAATCCAGATAGTTGCCGCTTGGTGGTAATTGCTTTAAGGGCCTTAAAAACAGAGCGATCGAGTGGTTGTAATACGTGTGTTGTGTGTGGAGGTAGGTAAAGCATTTCGATGTCATGACTCTAGCAGAACTCTCAGGACAAAAGTTGTGAGTGGGACTTTGGGTTTTAAAGTCCGGATTTTGGAGTACGCATTTAAATATTACTACAAGAGGTATAAAAGACCCTTTGGCATTACAGCATTTTACCGTTACATTTCCCCCCGCTCAACAGATGTTAACTTATCACCTCTTTTCTACCCTTTTCTGCAAGAATTTTAGGTGTCTGTTATTTAGAGAAAGTCTACTTTCGTCCATATTATAAATACGGTTAGGATGGTTTATGGAGATCATACTTGTTCATTAATTTTCCCAGTAAGTCAAAATAAGAATTCGCGGTTTCCTTGTTAACTCCAGAAGCTCTCGCTTTTGACAAACAAATATAAAATAGTAGGCCTATAGTTCTAATTGCACTGGTATTTAAATTGCCCCGTTTTAAATTATCCAAATTGTCCCGCAGTCGAAGAATATTCTTTTCATAACGTGGTATGAAAACTGCTTATTAATTGACACCAGTGTACAGTATATCAATGCCAAACATGCTACTGAAACGATTATAATCCAGAGTGATTTCATTTTATCCAGTTAATAATGAGGAAAGCTTAAGGAAACAACGTTGAAAATTATAACGACCTAAAAATAGATATATTCGTACTTACCTTGCAGGAAGCAAAAAATCGTGTAAGCCTTCCGAACCGCAGGAATAGTTTGTATTTCTGAGAGCGACTTCTACAGACCATCACTTACAAATCCACCACAGGTTCACTAACAGGGCGAGCCGCGTTTCACTCCAGCTGGCAAAATGTTTAACATTTTTCAAATTCCCCGCCTATTCGATAAACCCTGCTGTACCCTGTGACTTAGACTGGAATTCAAGGACACGACTGTCTTATAGCTTTATCATGTAAGTATTAAATATGCATTGATATTCTCTGAAATGTGTAATCAAAGAAATCCATATGGCTAGATCAAATAAAGCGTTTCACAGGTTCAACATAGATAAGATGGAAATCCGACAGAAGTTTGTGGTAGAAGACCTTATAAAGAAGTAGATTAATACCGTGAGTCATTCTATGCAAAAGGGGTAAGTATGAGGACGACTCAACAAGTATGTTTCCTTATAATTTGTAGATCGTTTGTATATATAAGGTGCAGCAAACACGAATTGAAATATTAATTTTCCTCCTTCCCCCAAATTTAGGTACATACAACCAAGGACGTACGCAGGAATTTATTTCGGAGGGTCCAAACTCCATATAAGGGTATTTTATATTAAAATTCCTAAAATTGCCCCTAAAATTAGGCTAAATTTACACAAAGTCGAAATTTCGGGGAGTCCGTACTCCCAGGACCCACCCCCTCCGTACGTCCCTGCATATAACCCACATGAAACTTATACTGTAATTGCACAGTTTCATGTATATTTGTATTCCATAGATTTACTATTTACCAACATAGGCCTATTTTTCGAAAAAAAAAAAAGTCTTGTAATCAGGGCCTGCCGTAGGCAATTTGCCGCCCCGTACAATGGCATCATTGTCCCCTTCTTTCTCCAGAAAGAACAAATCTTAAAAGCCGCATTTTAAATATGCTATTCCATTATGAACAACGAAAGGGACGGAAAGAGCACTTGCAATCAGAAAGGCCTAAACACTACAAATATAAACTCGTCTTGTGTGGTTTTACCTTTAAATAATAATCTATTATGTTAGTAAAAGATAAAGCAAACACACCTGTAGAGGAAAGATGGTATTCCTTTTTATAGAATTCAATATCGAGCTTCAATCTCAATATATCAGTTTGCAATTGCTGTGCAACTACCTCTTTTATCTTTATTTCTTAATTTTCCTTCTACATCTGTTAATTTTTTTTTAAAAAAAAGTTTCTACTTTAAATGACAAAGAACTTGTTCGTGACAAAGACAAGACTAGTTTTTTATATCAAAACTATGATAACTAATTAAATGGAACACGTGTCTGCTACTGTTCAAGAATTGAGTTCTTGTATTTGACAACAATAAAGCAATTCATGCTGGGATTTGTTTGACCATTTGCTTTAGCATTGTCCATGTCATCTTAAACTAATGCGACCTAAACATGATTTATGAATGTAGTATTCAAATAGGTCACCTTAATAAACTTAAGTACCATCATTATGAAGTCTGTTTCCAGCAAGAAATATTAATTTTAAATAATATTCTTACGACAGATTTTGCTGTCCCTGTGAACTTGTCGCCCCGTGCAAATGCACGTGTTGCACATATAGTAGAGCCGGCCTTGCTTGTAATATGTTTTTTTCAAGTTGTAAAATGTCACGAAGGAGAAATACTAGAATAATAGTAAAAATAATTTCTAAACACTAATGCTGATACGTCTTATTTGTCATGATTTAATGGTATACACAATTGTACAGTATTTGATTTTCGAAACATTTGTACTTGTTTTATAATACTAGTAGTTTTGACAAATAGGCCCTAGGTTGCGCGGTGGCTCAGTGGTAGAGCGTTCACCTCTGGTGCTAGGGGTCCCAAGTTCGATCCCAGCCCCTGCCAAGTGAACTTTGTGGTGGACAAACACCGTGTGCATGGGTTTTCTCGGGGTTCTGCCGTTTCCTCCTACTTTCTTCATTCCACCATTTCATTCATTACTCATCATCACCGTCTCCTTTAGCCTAACCGGCATAACTGTGGGTCGTAAAACTCAAAGAACAAATAGGCCCTAGACATAACATTTAGTTTTTCTTCTTATTTATTTTACAATCTAGGGCAGTGCGTCTTAGCACTGATCTATTTAGGATTTTTTTTCCAGGGGTAATGAAGAGGGCAAAGAACCTACGCACTAGCGCAGTCGCCAATATATACAACTTTAATACAAGGGTGCACATAATACATCACATAAAACAACTATAGCTGAAATGCCTATTCTTTTCACGGGGACAATAGATATATTGAAAACATTTTAAGTTCTTGCCTCATTAGGGTACGCATTAAATGAAAATGTATTTATAAAAATCAACAAGATACTGTATTTTTGTCATAAATTTTGAACCCCATTTAGGATACGCATTAATTGAAAGTGTCTTTACAACAATCAATAAGATACTGTATTTTTTTTTTTTTTTTGCCTAAATTTGGAATTCCTCTATTCCTTAGAATACGCCCGTTAATCAATGCGACATGATATAAACCTTGAGATAAATACTATTTCCAAAACTCATTTCAAAGGGGCAAGCAGTTTTCCGTGATGCGATTGATCATAAACAATGGACAACATAGCTTCCAACAAGGTGAAAAATGTTAAAAAAAAAAAAAAGCCCCAGTTAAGCAAATCATCAAACTGAACACTTTCTCAATAAAGAAAGGAATATTTGGATGTTATAGAAATAAACCCCCGTTTCTCCCTTAGGAGCGCAATTTGAGGAAATCCTGAAACGCGTGTTTTATTATTTTTATTTACGAGTTCATATAGATACTCAATTTCATATCTTCAACTTGAAGTGAATACATAGATTCGGCACTTTATGAATAAAAAAAGGGAAATTTGAAATAGCTTCCTCTTTCCTCTTAGGAGCAAAATTTTCAGAAAAGGCGAAATACGTACGTGCTTCCTCATTTTTAATTTAAAGTCTATAAACCGAATTTCAGATCTCCAACTTAAGCGAGTCTCATTCAGTACTTTCTGATTATACAAAGGGAAATTTGGGTATTTTAGAAATGTTCCCGTTTCTACCCTTAGGAGTGAAATTTTCAAGAACATTGAAACACTTGTTCTCTTCTTTTCAATGAAGAGTTTATATGCTAAATTTCATCTCTCACACTTTTCTTGGGGAAAGATTTGCACCCTCTTTACTCCTCTTAAGTAGCGTGTTTCCAATAATCTTTCCCTATCCCTTACTTTCGTGTAGTAAAAGGAGTATTCTATCCAGTGGTGGTTGTAGCCCAGGGCAGGGGGACCTAGATCCCCAATTTTTTTTAAGTAGCTAAAATTATTTAAGTCATTATTTATATATTTTTTGAAAGTTTATAATAAACTCATGATATACTTATCATAGTCTGGGTTCTGGCTGCCTCTCCCCCCAGTTTTTACCTTCTAGAACCGCTACTGATTCTATCAAAGTTTCACATTTTTACCAATAGTAGTATGGTGTGGACGATGATAGAGTCCCTTCTTTTATTTAATAGTTTATATACACAATGTGAATTTTTACAATTGACTTCATGATAATAGTTAATCTTATATTCATCAGCTACTGGGGAATATCGGATTGTTCTTCAATATAATTTTCAGAAATGAGATACTGATATTTACTATAAAAGCGTCGATATAAACAAATGTTTTCGTTATCAACAAGCCAGAGGAAAATTGGACGTACAGACTGTCATTATGTATGCCTTCTTACTATTGAATAGATGTAGGTAATGTTAGCACGAGCAAGCCCATTGAAAAAAAAACATGGTACAGACTTTCTTCATTGAAGAAAAAGGTGGGGGAGGGGAGACGCCCTTTGTGTATGTGCATAGAGACCGAGGAACCGTGTCGTGCTATATAAGGACTCTCTCTCGGCGGCCGCTCAAATTCATTCCACTCAGTGCAATAATCTCGCCTGTTGCAGCAGCTCTCTAAAATATTCTATAGACTTTTAAAAAATCCTGTGCAACTCATTTTTTGGTGTGTAACCTGAGAAATTTGTGTGACTCAGGTAAGGATAGTTCGTGAGATTTGCCTCGTGTGCGTTAACAGTGCAAGTTTCCCTGTCGACCACTAGAGAGCTGTTTTTGTCTTTTGACTATATATAAAAGAACTCTAGTATTTCTTGTGAAGTGTTATTTCTTAACCAATCTTATTTATTAGAAGGACAGCACTTTCATCTTTCCAGATTTACGTGAAAAACAAAAATTACAGGTAAGCTATTTGCAGTTTTAATATTATTTGTAACATTTTACCGTATTTCAGAACTTTATATTATTTATTTTATAATTTAAGACTTTAAAAAAAAATCTAAAACTTGATCCAATCTTTGTTAAGGATACATACTCTGGCAAATCAAATATGAAAGCTATCTGACTAAAGTTTATGTTCAGAGGTCCATACTCCCATTCGTCCCACTTTGTGATTGACAAACACCGTGTGCGTGGGTTTCCTCGGGGTTCTTCCGTTTCCTCGCACTTTCTTCATTCCATCATTTCATTTATTTCTCAATATCACCGTCTCCTTAAGCCTAATAGGCATAACCGTGGAACGTAAAATACAAAGATTTCATTTCATTTTTAGCATTCGTCCGGCGAGAGTTAGATAAACCAGAAAACCACATTTTCTCCGTAGTTGTCAGTTCTCAGAATGTTCTCGAAAAAAAAAAGAAGAAGAAGAAGAATCTAATATAAATGTTACAGAGCTAGTGTAAAATTTATCAAATATTATTTTAAAATCGTTACACAATGAGGAAATTTTCTTTATCTTCTTTACAGTAGTATAAAATACTCTGCTTTAAAATAAACATCTGAATTTAAAATTCTTGCTGCTCACATTACACACAGAAAACACTTTGCTATATATATACAGTGGCGAATTCAGGATATGATCAAGGGGGGCTAAACCATAGTTTGCAGCTTTATCCAGTGTAAAGCAGGATTGAAGTCCATTTTATCCAGTGTATACCTGAGCGTCAAGGGGGGCTATAGCCCCCTTGGGTCAGCGCCTATATATATATATATATATATATATATATATATATATATATATATATATATATATATATATATATATATAATGGAAATGTAATAAATGATCGCCATAATATTTGAGTATGAAGGAATGAATAATTTTACTGTATAATATGATACACTCGATATCCGTTTTTTATCTATTGGAAATAGTTAATTTGTCGACTCGATTAGCATTTGTGTGTTTGCCTGTCCCACAGAAACTTTCGTAAAACTCACTCTATTTTAATTAAATCCTCCATACATAGGTTCCTCCAACCTTACCGCATCATTCTATTTTTTGGAGTTGTAATCCATGAGGAATAAGAGAGTTGATTTTACCCCATGTTGCGCGTCTAAACATACGTACATGAAACAATTTTGCAGGTTAATCTACGTAAAAATTATTCGATTCCATCAAAACATATTGCATTTTTTTTAAAGGGGGATTGCAATGAACTGCAAAGCTTGGAGTTAAAATCTGCCAATAATGAAAGGGTGAATTTACCTCCCTCCAATTTAAGAAATATGCTAGACAATTATTATTTTAAAGTTTGATTTTGATGCAATAGCCTATGACGAATAGTTTTTTTTGAGACTTCCAATTCATTCTCTCTGGAGATGGACCTAGACCACTTCTCTTCTGTCCCTTTCCAGCTTTTTTTTTTTTTTTTTTAAAAAAGTTCCCGATTTTTTCGTAAAAAAATATCCCCTTTTCGTAGAATATTATGAACATTTTCTTTAAGGCTTTCCCACAGTCCACAGAGATTGGGATTAAAAACGGTGAATGTAAGGTAACTTTCCCATTAAAACCTATATTCACAACAACTTTAATGAAAAGAAGAAATATATATACTTGGTGTAATATGGTGCACATTTTTTTGAGGCTCCACAATCATTCCCGCTACATGGATTTAAAATCAAGCGATGAAGAGAGAATGAACTCTATCCCCCCGTTCTTGCTGTAAAAATATGTTCTACGATTACCTACGTAATAGTTATTCCATTTTGATACCATACAATGTGTATGTTCATTCAGGTTCTCCACAATTCCTAGTGCAAGTCGGTCATAACTGAATAGTCACTTTATTCACCTCCTCACACGCACATATAGTAAGTTTGGGTGATTCCGGACAATCGCTGAATCCTGACACCCTGAGCTTACTATAATACTGTTCTTCGCATGTGTAATGTGGAGACTTGTTGGGATGCCTATTTGAAGCACCGTACCTTCCTATAGTTCAGTGTTATACGTAGTTTCGACGGTGGGAAAAAAAAAAGAAGAAACAGGAATGTTCATGCACTTTTTTTGACCTGATGTAACTTTTTAGTGGAATATGTTACGGTTTTACACAGCAAATGGTTAAGTAAGACATATATCGAAGCGAAGACCCTACTTTACTCGTTGAATAGGCCTACTGGAAGAATTATATTACTTTGCGCGTCCCTTCTTAACGTGTGCACAAGTTTACAGCGCTCAAAATAGGCGAATCCGGACGTTTAGGGAAGGGTGAATTCGGACACGTTTATTACGTTAAGCTGAATCCGGACAATGTGATTAATGAACTAAAGAGGATGCAGAACACTTTTCCCTCTCTTGCTTTTCACGTTTATGAGTGTGAAATAGTACGTGAGGTTTATTGCTTATATCTAGCATCTATTCATTTTTGCCATTAATGGAATCCGAGGAATCATCAGAAAAAGCTATAAAATTATCTTCGGATCTACAAACACGACTAAATTACAAAATGCTAATCATAAGGTGCTCAAAAATTCTACACTACTGAATGGCTACATAATCTGGTAGACAAAACGCCGAACTTGTTGCGGATCTTACAATCAGATTTTGAAAACAACTCCAAATAGGTCCTTTGTTATTAGAAGTTTGAGGTTCATTGTGCAGACGAAGGGAGATGTCTTGTCTGGCCAAGTACAACGGAATATCTATATTCTATTTGAAGTACCCACACAGTTTTCTGAAGTAACCTCTTTCTGTGATATTTGTGTTGCAACTGTCTGTTTTTTTTTTTTTTTAAGTTAACCTATTCCACCATAGAAAATGAGTGACTGTCACTAACTCTTATTTTTTTTTTTTCAATATTTCCCCAATCTTATTACAGATCCGCAAGCCTTTTTCAGTGAGTTTTCTTTATTATTAAAGGGAAATGTTCTACAAGCGTAACAAAACACAGCATCTTCCTTTATACTGTACTCAAGTCTATCAAATTTCTTAAAGTAAGCGGGTGTGAACGCTTATGCATTGAAGATTTAAACTCTGAAAGTGGATATGAGTCTAAAATTGGAAGGGATGGTCCCGTTACCAAATAACCGAGCAGAGGCGCACCCACGGGGGAAGGTCCTCCTCGTTAGGACCCACCAAAACTTCCTAACTTAACATATAGGTCTATTTGGACACTTTATTAATAAAACTATACTTGTTTAACAGGGAAATGATTGATGTAGCATGAACATTTGATTTTACACTTCATTTGTACTCTTTCTCTTATAAAAACAATCTAGTTCTATCACTTTTTTCTGAAAATGTAGGTGAAAGTATTTTACAATAACTAATCGGGTACAGAATAATACCCGTTCAATACTATATAGATATAGTGACTTGTAGTGTTGGACGCCCCACTCCCCCCAACAAAAATTTCTGGGTGCACGCCTATTACCGAGGTTCGATTTATGAGAACTATAAACAATAGCGAAAGTCTCTTGAACCAATTGAAATGAAATGAAATCTTGAAGTTTTATGTCCCACGGTTATGCCGGTTAGGCTAAAGGAGACGGTGATGATGAGAGATGAGTGAAATGGTGGAATGAAGAAAGTGAGAGGAAACGGGAGAACCCCGAGAAAACCCACGAAAACCCTCCAGTGTGTGGGTTTGTCCACCACAAAGTCCACACACCGTGAGCTGGGATCGAACCAGGGACTCCACACACTGGAGGTGAACGCTCTACCACTGAGCCACCGCGCTCCCCTTGAACCAATTGAGTTCCTTTATTCAACTCACCCTGCATTTTCGGCCCCTTTGGTTGAGAAGTTGTCAGTTCATTTTTACAATCGAGCCTCTTGACAGTTGCCTTTTAAAATAAATAAATAAATAAATAAATAAATAAATAAAATGAAATCTTATGTCGCTGGACTTCCTATTCATTGTTCCAAAAGTTTGTATTCACTCGAGAAAGCACGCATAAGAGAACCGCTGCAGCACACAAAATGCATTCACAGTTGCATGCTTCCACGTGGATTAAGGTTAAAATATTTGACGTGTGACTGATCGTTGATTGGTTAAGATAAAGTATTAAGGGGAAGCATAATCCACACCTCAAAGTGTTATTGTTACATGTATATTTATACGACAGGATCATTTGAAACAGAAAATCATAATATAACCAGAAATTCGGTAGCATCCACACAGAAAATGTCAAACATCACAATTGAAAAACAAATGTGGTATAAAGCGAGGTAAAAGGATATGGATTTTGCAATATGATATTATTTGTTTCATATGCGGGCCATTATTATTATTATTATTATTATTATTATTATTATTATTATTATTATTATTATTATTATTATTATTATTATTATTATTATTATTATTATTATTATTATCCTATATTAGGGTTTCTCAACCTGGAGGTTGCGAAGGTAGGCGGAAGAGATAAATATAATTAGAATCTAATACCGGAAAATATTTTTAAAAATTATTTTGAATTTTGTTCTGATAGACATATTTTTTTATTTTTATAGTACTGTTAACAAAAAAATAGGCCTACTAAACATTTTCAACAGGTGCAGAGTTGTTTAAAATTCAATTTAAATGAAAGAGGTACAATATGAAACTAATGAGCACTGCATATTGAAATACCAGAAAAATACAAATGTAACAAAACCTGCATATTGAAATACAATAGCAATTTCTTTCATTTTAGGAAATCTAATGAGATACCTGAGCATGCTGTGATTTCACTAGTGCTGCAATGCCCGGTTCAATCTTTGTGACGCACATTATCAAGTCATTTTCAACTGATAAGCGAAGCGGTTTCTTGTCTTTGTTTTAATGCTTATCATGAAAGAAAAAAACACTTTCGCAAAAGTACGATGTAGCAAATAGAATTATTACTCTTACAGCAGCAGATACCAGACCAGGATATTTTTCTCTCCTCTTCAACCAGAACTTGTTCAAGTCTTCGTTACAGAAGACCAGTTGCAAGGACTTGTCGCACGATAATTCTATTAGTTGGTCAAGAAGTTGTGGGCTTAAATCAGCTACTTTTATAGCCCTTTCAATTAAGGGGTTTAATATCCAGCTCGAACCAGCATTTTCATCGTAGGAAATATACTGCATTACTGTTACTGTATCCAATATATACAAGAAATGGATTCTACTATTACAGAAATAGATGGATATCGTGAGATCTCCGCAATAGCTATATTAAAATCCCACACAAGCTTATTATTACAAAGCAGAAATTATAAGGGGGTCGCTGGCAAGAGAATGTGATAAAATGGGGGTCGTGATAGGAATTAGGTTGAGAACCACTGTCCTATATAATACTTGATAGTGGGAGCAATTCTTTTTCAAATTTCTTTTCAGAAAGCTGGGGCCCTAAAGCCCCCATGCCCTCCATAACTCCATTCACATAGAGCTAGGAGAGCGGATTAATTTATCACGCATAAATCACTCATTCATCTGCAAGTACTTTGCCTCCATTTTCAATTTCAATTGCGAATACAGCTACTTGACTTAATGGGTGCTTGGCGAAAATCTGCAAAGATCAATAGACTTCATCCTCTTACTCAAGCGGATGCATACACATCCAAGCTTATTTATGTATGAATCCAGTGTTTTCTTTAATGGGTTGTCTACGAGACTAAGATTTTCATAGTTACCACGATTTTCATAGTTTGCTGACTTTCGTAAAAAGAAAACGTCAGCAAACACTAAAGAGTTTTAATGAATTTATTATTTATAAGGTAACAGTTTATTACAGTTTGTGAAGAAACAAACTCAGCGAATCTATATTTGTTTATCGCTCTCTCTAGAATGTCTCTTGTGTTATTTAGCTGCGTTTGTGTATTTCGTTTAAAATTAGTTTTCATTACATGAAAACAAATTGCCAGATACGCAATTGTTTTATAAAACTATTGCTGGTATTTATAAGACAGTAGAATTGTGTACAAACAAATTTACTTTGCCATTCATTATTGTAACAATGGTGGTTGTTTGAAGTCACTGAGACTTAGGAATGATCTTCTTTGCGAATAACAAAAAGAAGTGTTTCTGGTGTCAAAGCATCCGCCTATTTGTTGTGAGTGAATGTCAACTGCAGGGAAGTTCCACGTGGACGCTTCTTTTGAGTATAGTTGTCAGAGACAAAATGAAAAATAATGTAAAATAATACAGGTATAATTTTAAAAAAATATAAGTAGAGAGATTATTTAACACCACGCAAATATAGTAAACTCTTACCTGCTATTATTATTATTTTTTTCTAATAGTCTGCAAAATGCAGTTTTACTTTCTCCTTTGTGTGGCAGTTACTTCCAAGTAGTTTATGTCTTCCACGAGGCATGACATTACGTGGGTGTGCCTCTCTACATACATAATTTTAAGAATACAATAAAAAGCACGTGCAGAGGTCAATGTTGGTGGATCTTTAAAAAATAAAGCGCATAGTGTACAGTTATGTGTCATATTTTTTTCTTTCTCTCTCTCTCTCTCTCTCTTTTGATCCTATATCAAGTCTTTTCCTGAAGATAACTTTTTTTTTTCTTTCAAGTATCAATGTTCTCAGGTCGAAATTTTAACTTTTATCCCGACTTCTGATTTATTCATTTATTAGCTTATAGGAAAACATATTCTGTCAAATAAATAAAATAATGGAAAGCAATGTTACACTTAATCATTTTACGAGATTTCTGTGAACTCACTGTTAGTTTTACATTCTAAGTAGTTCTACAATATTATTGTTATTTATAGTGTTAACGAAAAAAATATCCAAAGATGAGATGTACACCAATCAATAGATTTTATTGAATTCAAAAACATTATACAGGGTGGCCCAAAAGTAGGTATACACCCCTGCATTGATCAATTGAGTTGAGTTAATTTTAGTTTGGCGTCCCTTTCAGCAGCAAGGCTATATGAGACATGGGCCTACTGTTTAACGTGGAATCCGAACCACATGAGCTCCCGCCAGGAATCGAACTCTGGTCTCCCACGCCAATGTATTGATCAAGTATAACATTCTAGCTTATAGGTTTATTTACTTTGGCTGTTCCGAGTTTAAGATAAAGTAAAAAGACATTAAAAACAAACAATAAAGAAACTAAGTCTACCTAATGGATAACAATAAGAAATGATATAAAAAGCAATGAGTTGATCAGTACGGGAGTGTATACGTACTTTTAGACCATCCTGTATGGGTGAGATTAAATTCTCATGTGTAGTTTTTGAGAAGAAACAATGTATTTGTAAACCTAAAATTTGATCTTGTACAATAACCACGCCACCAAATTAAGATGACATTGATCCTGAATTATAGGCCTACACTAACCAAGTTTTTAATTTGATTTGAGTTTAGCGTTCCTTTCGGCAGCGAAGCTATATAAGATGCGAACCCACAGCTTAACTGTCGGATCCGACCACATGAACTCCAGCCAGAAATCGAATCTGGGTCTCCGACGCCACAGGCGCGTACACTAGGCGATTAATCACGAGTGAGCTCTAACCAAGTTTGTTATTACGATATAAGGAAGATGGCAGTATACAGTATGGTTAATGATTGGTTAAGTGAAGTTTAATGATTTTTTTTTTTAATATCACTGAGACCACGAGACAAGATGTGTATATGTATATACTTTCTTCAATACAATGGTAGATTGCAAATTGGAAATCATTCTGAATTTGTAAACTTCGTTACATATAGATCTATATTGAGTTAAAGTTCAGTCGCTTGAAAATACATTACTAATGAAATGAAACCTTTCATTGTAACATCCAACGATTATGTCCTTTAGGCTAAGGGAGACAAACAATTAAGACAAGTGAATAATGATTAGAGGGTTGGTGGAATAAAAATATGGAAGCAAACCGGAGTGACCTCAGAAAACACACGAACACGATGTCGTCCACACAAATTTACTTGGCCGGGAATCGAACCAGAGATCCCCACACACAAGAAGTAAACACTCTACCACTGAGCCACTGTGCCCTAAAAAATCAGATTGAAAAAAATAAACATGCAGCACCTGCAAATCGAGTGCTTGTCGTCACTCGGACATGATTAATACTGGACTTTAAACTGTATGGCACAATAGTTAGTTACAATTATAAATAAGCATCTACATCTTTTTCTATAAATCGACGGTACTTTGCAGCTACCTCGTACCTACAAAAAAAAAAAAAAGAAAAAAAACTTTACAGGAGAAGAATAAAACGTTTGAAAAGTTTGGAAATTAGTTAAAAGTCAGTGATTTTTTATTTATTTATTTATTTATGACTTCTTTTACGTGGCGAAGTTAAAGCTCTGCAGCCTTCTCCGAGCACTTAACCACGTGCATACATTAGATATATTTTAAAAAAAAAACAATACATAGAAAATATTAACAATTACAAAAGAAGAGTATTGAACCATATATAAAAAAAGAATATACTACTTAAGTAAAAAAAATGGTTTAGAGAAGTGAATTTGTTATCGTAATTGACTTCTCCATCAGAAAGGTTGCTGACTTTCAACTAATCTCCAACCTTTCCAAACTTTTATTTCTTCTGTAAAGTAGTGTTTTGTTTTTGAGATACGAGGTAGCTGCAAAGTACCGCTAAAATGTATTTGATGCACAATATTACGTGATATTCTAACTTGTTTTGGTCCCGTGTAGTTTCTATCTCCAACACATGTAATTTCCTTAACATATAGCAGCATTAAAAAATAATTGTAAAAGAAAAAAGACTAGAACATTTGCTTTTCATTGATTCTTAGTCCAACTGTAGTAAAAATCCGATAAATTGCTATTCGCTAACAAAAATTTAGTACATGTGTAGTATTTTGCTACTGGTTATTCAGGGCCGTCGCATGGGCGGGGAGACCGGGGCAATCGCCCCGCGCGCCGTGACTAGGGGACGCCGGGACGACAAATCAACAAGATTTTTTTTAAAGTGTTAATTCAGGATCAGGTCACGGTTAAGTAAAATTTATTTATTTTATAAGAACAACACAACAGACTTAATGCCCAGTTATAGTGTCGTATATATAATTATCTGACATACACTATTATACATACATTATTATACATACACAAATATACATCGTTTAATTATGCAGAAGTTATTGCCTGACAATTGTTTTGAACTTGCTTTCGGACATATTAAATACATCCTACATGAAATCTAATCATTTCGCGAGCTCATTCATGGCTAAGTAGTTAGCGTGGGAGACCTGGGTTCGTTTCCCTGCAGGCGCTCATATGGTTCGGATTCCACGTTAATCAGTAGGTCTCATATAGCCTCGCTGCAGAAAGTGACGTTAACTCAAAATCAACTCAACTCAACTAATCATTTCGTGATATGAAGCACACATTCTACACAGAGGAGACTTGTGTAGGCCTAATATGTTAGTTTTTGCTTTTCTACAATAGAATGTCCCAATGTTTGTTGTTCTAGTCTTACCTATTGGGGCAGATACTAATGCTTCTGAAACTAATTCTGGGCAGTCAATTTTACCGTTTAATAATTTATGTAAGAACAACAGATCAAACACCTATATCCTGTTTTCTAATGTTTGAAAACTAAAATTCTTACTAACAAGCAAGGGGTGCGATATCGAGACTCGAATTGCGCAATAAGAGTTACATATACTGAAAGAGCATCAGGTAGTTAGTAAGTTACCAAATTATTAGCTGCAGTCCGCCAGTAGGGAAAAAGTTATGGAACTTTAAAGTTCAGAGCCTGGCGTACGAAAACCACACAAAAGTTAGCATTTGGCTTGTTCCTCTTTGTATTGACAAGGGATAATGAACTCTAACGTATTCACATCACAGAACATGATGTTTGACATAAGAAAATCTGTATGAGAAGAATTGTCAGTGTTGCCATCCATAGAAATTACAGTGTTGCCAGAATAAGAATACCTCGAAAAGCTTGGTTTGCAGCGAATGAAAGAGTGAGCACAACGGTGTTTTGTGACATCGTGTTTTCGTGGTTCGCACGGAACTACGTTTTACATAATACGTTATTTAGTTTGTAAGAATCAAAGTAGTTATAATATACTTGTATTAACATTACAGAATATTATTTAAACAGAAATGCAAAAGCTACCAAGAGAACACTAGTATGAAGGTGCTTTGCAAAGTAAACCTCACGATAAACCTGTTAAAATGCCATTCGGGTTCGAATCGGTTTGTTCGTTGGGCATTCATCGTGAGGCATACCAACAGACAAACAACACAAATGCCGAACATCGCGAATCGTAAAACTCGGTCGCTGGCTATCGTCGAATGTGCATATTGTACTAACTGTTTTTGTTTGAATCACTCGATACTTTCTGCTCTTCATATCAATTGTGTGGCTTAACACTGTCATTTACATAGCTATTTCCCCTTTCCAAACAAATACCATTTGCTATTGCACACACAAACAGGTTATTTTTTCTGTTTGCCATAGTCTCTCATGTTCATTTTGTAGCCCCATAATTTTGCCCTACTGGTGGACTGCAGCTAATAACGTGGTCACTTCATGATTGATGCTCTTTCAGAATATATTTTATAATCCGTATTGTGCAACGCAAGTCCCGAGCACGTACTACTTGCTTGCAAGCTTTCAGAGGTATTATTCTAGCAACACTGTAATTTCCATGGATGGCAACACTGACAATTCTTCTCATACAGATTTTCTTATGTCAAACATCATGTTCTGTGATGGGAATACGTTAGAGTTCATTATCTCTTGTCAATACAAAGAGGAACAAGCCAAATGCTAACTTTTGTGTGGTTTTCGTACGCCAGGCTCTGAACTTTACAGTCCCATAACTTTTTCCCTATTGGCGGACTGCAGCTAATAATTTGGTAACTTACTAACTACCTGATGCTCTTTCAGTATATGCAACTCTTATTGCGCAATTCGAGTCTCGATATCGCGCCCCTTGCTTGTAAGTATTCATGGGGGCATACTTTGGGCAGAAACCGGTTTTCTTGTACGCAAGTACTTTTAAAAATTCAAACTGTATATTTTCTATTGCATCAGAATATTTAATGACATTTGGTGTCCAAACAGTACAAAAGTATTTTAATTTTGACCTCACATATGAAGAATATAACCTTATAACTGTTGATTCTTTGTTGAAATCCTGCCCTATCCTATAAGTTAAACCTAGATTTCTACATGTTGTAGACAGGCACTACTCGTTATCGCGTCAATGTGTTGAGCAAAGGTTAATTTGCTATCAAATATAACTCCTAGATTTTTGATTGTATTTGTGGTAGACAAGGAAATGGCACTTATTGTGTAGGTAAAGTTAATTGGATTTGCTTTTCTCGTGAAAGATACACATTTACATTGGACACATTCAGAACTAATTTATTATCACACTATATTTTAACTCTGTAGATCCTATTGAAATTTGACGCAGTTATCAAGTGAACTTACTTTGGAGTATAATTTGAGATTGTCGGCAACATGAAGCACTTGAGAAGTTTTAATTAATACACAGAGGAATAACATTAATAAGAAGAAACAACAAGGAACCTAGATTAAATCCTTGAGGGACTCCCGATAGAGTATTGAACTTGAAAATTACCGGTAATGTAAAACATCGTCTAGGATTATTCAACTGAAACTTTCCAGCAATCTTTGAGAAGAGTTGTATTTATTTTTTTTTAGAAAATAATCTTGGAACTTAATATTTGTATATTCTGTGCTATTAATATATCGATGTGTATCAAGTTCAAAATAAACAAGAATAGCACTCGATTTCAATAATTCAAAACTATGTTTTCATTAACTTTTATGTTTTAACTACAAAAGTCATTCACTTTAAAACATTGACATAACACCAATTTCTTTAATCTTTATTTATGATCTTACATTCCATATTTAAGGGTCTTCACTACAGCGAAATTAAAATACCGCTAATTTTAGAGTTTTTCTGTAATATCTTCAAAACAAATACAAATATTCAAAAAGCAGAAACGTAGTGAACTAGATAATACGATTTTGCATATGATATCTTTACCACAATTCATCTCTCTGGTTTTGGTATGGCGCTATTTAAAGAACCCGCAAAAATGCTTAATCTATCTACAGTTTCAAATCGAAAGCAGAAAGATGAGTTGTGTTAACGGTATCACATGCGAAATCGTATTGTCCAGTTCAGTATGTTTCTGCTTTTCGAATATTTTTATTTGTTTTGAAGATATTACAGAAAACTAAAATTAGCGGTAGTTTAATTTCGCTGTAGTGAAGATCCTTAAATGTAGGAGTACAGAATAAACTCTGGTTGTTTATCATAACACGCTTGAGGGGGCGCCTAGGAATTCTTGCCCCGGGCGCTTAGAATGCGCGCGACGGCCCTGTGGTTACTTCTAGTTAGGAACCTATAAAACAATTTTATATTAACGACAAGCTGAAAAATATGTTTTAAATGTATACCTTTTTCATGGTTTTGGGTAAATAATCGTGTGTTAATATATTCTCCGTAGATGGTACACTTGAAAAAATACATTCTCAAAAAAAAAAAAAAAATTGAAATTAGTTCCGGCTTTGCCTGTGACTACATTTAACTCGAACTTGTGGAACGCTCGAAACGAGTGTTGCTGAACAAGAAAAAGTGAATAAATATGGTTCCTTGGGAATTGAACTTATAACCACAAACAGTAGCGTACCCAGGAATTTATTTCGGGGGGGGGGGTTCAAACTAAATATGAAGCTATTTTATATTAAAATTGCTAAAATTGCCCCTAAAATTAGGCTAAATTTTTAAAAAGTCGAAATTTCGGGGGGGGGGGTCCGGACCCCCGTGTCCCCCCCCTTCCGTACGTCCCTGACCACAAACATAAAAAAAAATTCTCACACTAACCATTAATATAAAAGATCATGACGTCCATATTCCTATTGAAAGTTCTTATTGAAAAACTTCTTATTAAAAGACTACAGATTCAACGCTAATCTCGCATTCAAGTGACACTACTTCTGTATTATGCGCGCGTCAAACACTTTTTTTTTTTTTTTTTTTTTTAAGGGAGGGGATCAAAATATAACATGTCTACAATTATTATGTTTCCATTTTCCACTAGATTCGAATATTAGCTTCTCAGGATATGCTTTTGTGTCTGCAGTACATGCTAACAGAAAGAATGACTAAATTTCTTTCCGTTATGTTGGTACTTCAAAATTACAGTGTTACCGATCAATGGCAGGCAGATTTAAAACCACTGATTAAACCCCTAAATCTATATTAGGCTTCTATTTTTTATCTTCTCCATTTTTTTTTTTTTTTTACAAAAAATAAATAAACACAAATACACCCAACCAACAATGGGTGCAAATTGTGCTACTTTGAACACACACACAAACTATTGCTATTATAGTATTGGTTTATTTGTAATGAACAAAGAAAGATTTAAGAATTTATATTGGTCAATCAGTCAGGGCAATAATTTCTTGTATTTGTCAATCAGTCAATCGAATAATTCTCGTTTTCCCTTTTTGGTAAATTTACCTACGAAATTTCCCTCAAACTACGAATACTACGCTTCATGCAGATTCAGGTATTTAAACTTTTTTTTTTTTTTGAAACACTCCAATGCTTGTTTGAGTATTTATAATATACTAGCAGAAGTTCCCGGCTTTGTGTGGAAAGAATAATGTTTAAGCTTAATATTTGAGTTGAGTTGATTTTGGTTTAGCGTCCCTTTCAGCAGCGAGACTATATGAGACGTGGACCTACTGATTAACGTGGAATCCGAACCACATGAGCTCCCGCCGGGAATCGAACCCAGGTCTCCCACGCCAAAGGCGCGTACGCTAACCACTTAGCCATGGATGAGCTCAACACAATATTTGAAAATAAAGAACTGATTAAAATAAATAACGATAAACAATGACTTTGGCGTTGTCCCTGTCAAAACTAAAGAATTCAGTAAAAATAAATAACCAGAAACAACGCCTTCGGCGCTGCTCCTATCAATTTCTGACATGCACATTCTTGACTAAACTTATGTTAGACTTAAATGTAATTGAGACTGTCGCCAATCACACTGAGAAAAATCCGTTCTCCGGACAGCGGTATATTGGACAAATACGTATAAGGAGCCCCCTTGCTTACTACACAAATCAGTACGGAGCATACGTTATCCATATGCTACATACACACTGCCCTTAGATGTTACATCATGCCGTTGCAGGATGTCTGATATCTAACAGTTTTCCGTATGTTACATACATATATGTGTTACCTTCGTCAGCTATATGTTTTGTACCTCCATTTGTATGTGAGATCCTGACCGCCTATATTGTTTCATATGGAAAGTACGTATAAATGGAACACTTATACGGAAAGTATTATAAAACATGGGTTTTCATTTATACATCTGCTGTACGTTGAGCAAAAACTACAGGAATTACGCATGTAACCTATCTTTTTAAGTACGCCACCTACTTTTTTTTCTCTCAGTGCAGCTTAGCGACTCCTAACAGACTACAGATTCGACGCTAATCTCGCTCATTTCGGATTTTTTTTTTTTTTATTTCTCACTCCCTCTTAGCCTCACCTCATGCAAATAGGAGCTGAACTTGGATTTAGGTCGCATTAGAGGTGTCACTATTCATCGCAGCGATCCCGAAAACTATGGATTCGACACTGATATCAGTCGTGTTCGATATTTTTACATATCATCCCTTCCTACCTAGGAGATCTTACCACACAATATTTTTTTTTTTTTTTTTTTAGTTGTAGACTAATTCATAAGTATATGTCAACTTGTTTTTAGTAAATGAGTTTACATACTGAGTTTCGTATTCCTAAAACCAATAGATTCCTAGATTATTTTCTAAACGTGAATTTTTAATCACCTTTTTCCTTTGAAACCCTTTTTACCCCTTAGTATATGAATTAAATTCCAAACTGTGGCCTCTTTAACAAAATTACCTTAAATAATACTAATTCAACAATGAGGATTTTTTATCGGACAAATACATACACATTAATTTGTATGTAAACTACTGTATTCCTAATAGAAATAAAAGTATAATTTCAAATTTCATGCCTTGAAGATGTTGTCGTTCTTGATATATGGGAGAAGATCATGCCTGATTCGCCAAGTAGGGGTCTCTGTGGGTTATTTCATAACAGGGAAGTTCTTAGTTCGAAATCCGTATACGAAGGCTGATTTTTTTTTTCAAAAAAATCTTTATTCTCCAAATGTAAAAATCTTTCTCTTTCTGTGCGGTGATCTGATATTCTAAAAATTGTTCTTCACCTTCATTCCACAACTTAGGGTGTGATGGTCGTAGGTTCAACTTGGAAACTTTCATTCTTCTACTTGACAAAATCACAATTTTCCTCAGAATATGGATACTGTCCAATCATTTGTTTCTGCAATTCTAACCTTGCGTGTGTGAATGGACATCTCTGTCCCCATACTTGAATCTCTCTTCCCTCCCTTTCTCCTTCTCTCTCTCTCTCTCTCAATGTTGTCCACCATGAACGCACATGACTTGAAATCAAATCTCAGATTCTTGAAATCAGATGCAAGCGCACCACCAATGATCCATCGTGACTTCCTATAAGTTTGTTGTTGGTAGGCTGTAGATATTTAAGGACTTCTAATAGGAAAAATAGACACAGAAATCAGTAAAAGAGGAACTAAAAATTGGCATATAAAATAGACAGTATTCAATAACTATATGCACGTTTACATGTAATTACAGAGAAAGAAAGGGCATTAATCATTGAAGGATACTATTCGCTTCTTTCAGTAGTTTTTCAGTAAATTAACTCAATACCGATCCAGAGTGTAGCTATAGGCTTCACACGCTAACCAATTCATACACAAACAGTAATAATAATAATACATAAAATAAAACAAATTATTTTCGCGTTTCTAAACAGCTGAAAACGGAAAGCCACTAGGTGACTTGTGATAACGGTACCTCACGCAAAATAATATTGTCTAGGGCGCTCTTGTTTCATATTTCAATTATCTTTTATTTATTTGAAGATATCACATAATTACTGTAAAATTAGCGGTATTTTAATTTCGCCGGGATGAAGACTCTTAAGAAAAAACTAAAGAGACATCTTTAGGCGTCATAAAACTGGTAAACATCCTTCGTTTTTTTTAAGGTTTTCCATCCCTTTTTAGCAGCAAGAATGTATGCACTCCCACCAGGAATCAAACTAGGGTCCCCTGCATTGGAGGAGAGTATACTAACCATCTCGGCACAGGAATCTAAAGAGTGTTCATTAATGACCCAAAACGGATTTATTACCAAACAGCCTAAGTTTATTACCCTTGGAACAAACGACGCATTTTCGAAACAAATCAACAGTTTAGATATTACACAAACCTCGTTAACATTGTCTTTATTCACTGCTGTCAGAAAAGTGTGAACTTTTCTTTCATACTTTGCAATTATATTCATGTTTTTGATTTTTCACTCGTGTCTTTGTTTAGACATCATTTAGTAAGTGTTGAGAGTAACGTACGTTTCTTCTCGAGTTTGTACTCTAGGTAATACTGCTCTTTTAAGAGAAAACCTTTTTGTTCGGAAACAGTTTCTCAAACGCAACAAAATCACTTTACATTTAATTACGTGCAAATCTGATGAACACATTGTAACGCTCGATTCAAAAATGTCTCCAAGTGAATTTCTCTCTGAACTGAAGAGGTACATTACATCACAGCAACAATGAGTTGTCAAAGTCTGCTTTAGATAAGAAAGAGAATGGGAGAAATTGATAACCAGACGTGACTAATCATTCGAGGATGTAAGTTTGCTTGCCTATGCACCTGTGGTACAACCTGTTGCAGCAATTTCAATGGCAAAGTCTTGTAGCATTTTCAGTGACGTTTTTCGTACATCTGAAAGAGGATGATATGAGGACAATCAAAACAAATGCAGAGGTTTTATGCAGAGAAATAGAGGAAACTTCATAATGAGATACTGTATAATTACACCATTTACCTGATATTTTTAAGATCATGAAGTCTAGAAAGCTGAGGTGGACAGGCCACTGTAGGCAGAATGGAAGAAACTAAGGACGATTTCAAAATTTTAACTGCAAATCCAATTTGAAAAAGACCATTAGGAAGACCTAGGCGCAGATGGGGGACAATATTAAAATGGATGTCGTGGAAATGGGAACACAAAATACACTGAGGAAAAAGATTATGTGTGGCGTACGTAAAATCGTATGTTACTTTGTAAATCCTGTAGTTTTTGGACTTAACGTACAGAAACGTTTAACTGAAAACGCATGTTTTATAATACTTTCTGTATAAGTGTTCCATCTGTACGTACTTTCCATATGAAACAATATAGGCTTTCAGGATCTCACATACAAATGGACGTATATAACATATAGCTGAGGAATGTAATATAAGTATATGCATGTGATACACGGAAAAATGTTGGATGTCAGACATCCTGCAACGGTATGATGTAATAGGTAAGAGCAGTGCCTATGCAGCATACGGATAACGTATGCTCCATACTGATTTCTGTAGTAAGCAAAAGGATTCCGCATATTTGTACAATATACCGCTGTCCGGATAATGGATTTTTCTCAGTGTAAAAACTGGAACCAGTTAGCCAAGAATAAACGTCAGTGGATTTTTTTTTTTTTTTTTTTTTTGTGAATACGGGATTAAACTTTTGAGTTTCATAGGTTATGGAAATTAGTTAATAAATATATTAGCAGCACATTTCACTAAGTTTAGAGTTTATTCTAAATGTCATAAATGACATGACATGAATATGATATAAATGAACGTTTATCATCTGTTATTATTTGAAAATCAATGGGTTACCAACAAAGGAGCACCCATTGCATATAATTAGGTCTGTTGGATATTGTAAACGTTTTTATATATGACTATGAGCGTACATCATCCATTTATATGTTATTTATGCATAGAAATTAGCCAGAGGTATGCAGCGCGAATAACAATCTCGCATGGTCCAGTCTCCATCGGCTGCGGGCCACAGAATCTTCAGTGTTGAATCAGCAACGTGAATCAAGTTGCGAACTAGAGCCCAAGCACAATGATTTGATATCTGAAAGCAAGAAGTTATTATGTTTGCTTATTATACCCGAAGCTGACACAAGACTGAATTAGAATGTATGTACGAGTTACAAAAGTCTATCTAGAAAAAGTCACTATTGCGCTCAAGACTCGATTATGTAATGTTTAATTATTGCATTTTTTTTATTTTATTTTCTAACTCTGTCAGCGATGAAATCATTGTGGTTGAGCTGTACTTAAGGCTCCCAGATTTTCAGACTAAGAAATTGGGACACCCTATGAAAATTTACACTAAAAATCAGAACAACCTATGAATATTTTCAGTAGTGATGAGCAAATGCAAGACCAAGACCAAGACCCGGCTGGTCTTGGTCTTGGTCTTGCACACCCAGTCTTGGTCTTGGTCTTGCTGCAAGAGTCTTGCAAGTCTTGCTTTTTAGAAATCTTACGCTTTTCATAGATAAATTTTACTCTGGATAAATTCTACAATATGCCAACAGTAACGGAAATACAATGTATGTTTCTAAATGTAGTAATATAGTTTACCATCGTGTAAGTATGATGCTAGTGTACAACATTAGCAATAACCTTTATTTTTTTCAATGGGTCCCCACGCTTCACTACTTATAAGATAAATTACAACGTTTTTGTAATCCTTTTATATTTTTTTTAACATATCCAATACTCCACTGGTTCCCAAAAATTGGAGAGGCCACTCCTAAGACGCATGAAAGAAAATCAAGACGGCACAGATTACTGAAATAGTATGAATTGCTAAATTATTTTTACACTCTAAAGACATCAGATAGTTTTTATTTTCAACCAAGATTAGCTAATCTTTGTATTGAACAAACTTCCAATTAAATATAGAGATTTAGATTTACTGATTCCAATATGTACTCTATGGAATAGGAACATAGACATTACGCAAAAGCGATGAAAAATATATTGGAGGATTTCGAAAAAAGGAGAGAATTAGCTGGGTTGAACGGAAAACGAATGAGAAGGTGTTAGAAATAGTAGCAGTAGGTGGGGAAGAGAAGGATTTTAGATATAATTAAGAGGAGGAAAAGGAACTGGTTCGGACATTTTCTGAGGAGGAACTTTATTATGAGGGACATGTTAGAGGGTATGGTGGAAGGAAAGAGAGGGAGGAGACAAAGGAGACTGTAGTTGAAGGAAGGTATTAAAACGGAAAATTGCTACGTCAAGACGAAGAGACTAGCTGAGGACCACCGTACATCGAAGCTTCTGAGTTGCAAGTGACCTGCCAATAATGACAGAATAGCTATGATGATGATGATATGTTAGCAATATTGGCCAAAAAAGAAAGAGAAAAAATAAAATAATAATGATTATAATCAAACTTCTTAATATTTTAAAATAATTTGAGTGAAAACTGAAAATGACTCAACTGTCCATGTCTTTTGTGTAAACTCAATTTATACAAATACTTTTGACCTATATTACAAATACAAAAACACAGCATCAAACTCCAAGTTATTTGAAATAACGGTACAAAATCACTCTCACATGTGAATATGGATTATTATTGTTGTATAATGTTATGTCGCTCAATCGTCGTGTGCCATATACTTGAGAAGGCTAAAAGTTATATTGATAAACAATTATTCAACGTATAAGCACTTGCCCATGAAAATCAAACTTGCGGTCACATACACTAAGTTTTTGTCAATGTCATGAAAATGTTATTTCGATATTAATTTTTTGAGCACACATTAAAATTCTCTAACGGATGCTTGATCCTTGGAACCAAGGCCATACCCATGTAGTCGGCACCTATGGTGTACGGAATTACCGATGTTTAATACTACATTTCTCTTTAGTTTTGGAAGAAGAACACCACTAATATGTTTTGAAATGATATAATATCTAGTTTTACGTGCCACGGTTATACATCGAGGAGGCCTACACACACGGTCTCTATCCACCAAAAATGCTCACATGGTTTCAACTGGGATCGAACCAGGGACTACAGCACCAGAGGTGAACGCTCTACCACTGACCGGTACTTGTGCAAGGCTCTTGCGCAAGAGTCTTGGTCTTGGTCTTGGTCTTGCAGGTATGGCCTTGGTCTTGCACCCCTTGGTCTTAGTCTTGGTCTTGCATCGGGATTCCTGGTCTTGGTCTTGGTCTTGCATGCAAGACTCTTGCAAAAACTGCAAGAGAAAGACTCTTGCGCTCACCACTAATTTTCAGAATAGTCATAACTATGCAGTTTTTTTTTTGCTTAAATATTAAAATTAACTAAATGATACGTCAAAATTCGTCAAAAGTGAGTAACAGAGATTATTCCTATTAGCTGAATATCGATGACTAACAAAGTCAATACTTAAAAAAAAAAA
This sequence comes from Thermobia domestica, assembly GCF_964235325.1. Taxonomy (NCBI): domain Eukaryota; kingdom Metazoa; phylum Arthropoda; class Insecta; order Zygentoma; family Lepismatidae; genus Thermobia; species Thermobia domestica. The sequence continues at coordinate 160,250,974 of NC_137462.1, forward strand.
TATCGTGTGAATGACATTAACATCTGTTTGGGAGATTTACATTTAAAGTTCGATACATTGTATTAATTTTTAGAGGGACAAATTATATGTAAATCCAACTATGTCCCGGCTGAATCGGGGCTTGTAGCAGCCCTACCCATACTTGAATTTAGAAATAGTGTACTATTATGTCAAAGAAACTGAAAATAATGGTGTTGGGGAGTAGTCAATATACTAAACACGCATGAACTAAGTGAATATAGCTATAATTTCGGCAAGAAGCTTCCTCGGTTGGAAATGTCATAGCCCATGACATTATTATTATTATTATTATTATTATTATTATTATTATTATTATTATTATTATTATTATTATTATTATTATTATTATTATTATTATTATTATTATTAATGGTGGTGGTGATCTAGGAACCCATACATTCTACATTAGGATTTCACAGGGAACATTTTGTCCAAAAAATAAATAAATAAATAAATAAAATAAAAAAATAAAAAAGACATAACTTTAATGCCACTCTCAATAGAGCTACCCATGCTAAATAAAATTATATGAGCGAGTGCAAATCTTTATGTGTAGTTTTAGAGAAAATCTAAAACGAAAAATTTTGTACACCTAAAAATTAATAAAAATTAATAGGTGCACGATAACCAAACTACCTATTAAGATGAAGATGTCATTGAAGTATACTCTTATCAATTTCTTCATTATAACACGAGCAAGATGATAGGACATAGCATGGTTAATTAGATATAAACCAAAATTAACATTAACTCTTTTACTTCAGTTTTAGTTTAGCTATAACATTATTCAACTACGAAGGATATATCAATTGATAGAACACATCCAGCTAAACAACATGACATGATTAAGGATGAATTCTCATGCTTAGTTTTCGAAAAATATACAAAAATGAATTTTTCTGGTGTTAAAGGTATGTCGTTCGTTGTCAATAATAAATAATGGATAATTTTTATTATGCTAGAATAGACTGCTTATTGTCTTTGTCTTCTTTGATGCACATGCTCCTAACAGTGACACTGAGTTATAATCAGGGGTAAAAGTACGGGGGACGCCGTCCCCCAGTTTCTAAAAAAATACAATGGGTAAAGATAGTTTGTGGGGACGACGAGACGTCATGCCGCTATCTAGCGTCCCCCTACCTTTTCAGATCCACTTTTACCTCTGGTTCTAACAGTGACACAAATAATTTTAGCAATGCTATACATACTACTTGTAGGAGCCGATGTACAACTAAAAAGATACACGGCCGGCCATAACACTTTATGAGCTGTAACGAACAGAGTTTAATTTTACTATGTACGACTAGTATGCTAGTTTATTGTTAGTAAATGACATTTTAAAACATCCATTGAATATGCTTTTGTTCATGGATGTCTGTGCATAAACGTTCATTGACATTGTCAAAATATCCTCATCTAATTATATTGTCCTACGAAGATCCTGTGAATATGATATAGCCATTCACTTAACGTTCTGAATGTTCATTGTATGTATTGTTTAGTAAAGTTCTAGATTATTCTAACTACTTGCCAATATGTTTTTATTTTTCATTGTTTCAGGATGAGATCATACTTGCTGCTTTCGCTACTGGTCATATGGGTATCCTTAGCATTTGCTGCTCCAGGCGCTCAAGAACAGGCTCGCAGCTATGACTCCACTCCTCCAGACAATCAACTAGCAGGATCAAGTAAGCCATCCTTCGCCAAAAATTTTAGAACGGCTCTTCTAGACATTGCCAAAGAGATGATCACACGATCGACTTCCAGCAGCCAAGTAAGTTCTGAATTGTCTATGTAGCGATAAATAGTTCAAAGCCATAATTAATATTAATACCAGCAAAAGAAAAAATATGTCCGCCATGTCATGGAAATGAGTTCTATTATTCGATCCAATACCTTTATTAAGTTTCCTATTGATCGGTGTTTTCTTAGCAATAAATAAGTCTTTAGCTCATTTTCATTATAATAGAATTCATCGGCATAACAATAATGTGTCACACCTTTAAGGACAGTTAGTTATTCTGGTCTCCTAATGAGCCATGGTTCTCCCGTCTTGTTATACATATACAAGATAGTATCCCTAATCTGTCCTTTCATTTCTGTTCCTCAATTTCCAGTTAGATAAATGAGCTAATACAATCACTCCAGTTCCCTTGTTTCCTGTTGCGTAAATTGAGCAAATTCCTGGCTTTTCGAAGATAATCACTCCAGTTTCCTAGTTCGATAAATAAGTTAAGACTCTTGCACTTGCACTTGCTTCTTGCAATTTCTTGCATATAATCACTGCAGTTTTCTAATTTCCAGTTAAATAAATGAGCTAGTAGCTGACATTTTGTACGAGTAGTCTCATACATACGTGTAATCACATCAACTGGAATGAATCCCTAAGTTTCAGTTCGACAAATAAGCTATTACCCGGCTTCTTGTAGTCCTTTGTACATAATAACTCCAGTTCCCTCATTCGTAATCAGCAAATGAGCTAATACCAGGGTTCTTGAACTCTCTTGCCTATAATCACTCGTCTCCTGATTTCCAACTCGATAAATGAGCTAGTACTTGGCTTCTTGTAATCCTTTGCAGATAACAATCTTGTCTAGTAAAATATTTGAATCTAATGTGTGTATCATTTAATAATTTCCGTTACAGGTGCTGAGTTTGAACTTGACTAATCTGGTGATCCTTTTAGTGCTGAAGGCGTTGCTATTCGGCGCAGGGCTATTCTCTTTTGGTTATTTCAAGAGGAGTTCAGATGAGAGTTTTATTTCAGAGAGTGAGACATTGCTTCTTCTCAGCTACCTGCTTAGCGATGCTTCCAACGACGGCTATCAGTGCATGTATCGTGTTGCCTGCGAAGACCCTGGAAAAGCCAGAGAATACCTTACTGCTTCTAAGATGGTCATGAAAGGAGCCAAAATGCTCAAAGAGTAAGTTCTAGTCTTCGCAATTTTATCGAATTTCCATTGTGGAAGTGAGATCAGATTTGATCAATATCGCTTTGATTAAATTTAATTCACCTGGGTAAAGGTATAAGTATTGCAAATGAACTTATTTTCTTTCGTTTTTCCAGTACTAAAAGAAAAAAAAACTTCATTTTTGAGAATATACCTTCTCCCATTCGAGAGTATAAATTTAATCCAAGACTGAGAAAACTTTGCTTAATTTTGTACAAGATCTAAACAAACTAGCTATATTCGACCAGAACATTTGACCCTACAATTTTTATATTAGCTAATGAACGTCGAAAAAATTTATAGATAAGATGGCCGGGGGGCAAAACTTAATGATGAATTCCAAATCAAGCATTTATCAAGCTTAAGGAACAAAATAGGAAAATTAACAATAGTTTTTCAGATCATTGTTTTCTTTTATTAGAATTTATTTTTGAAATTTCAGTTCGAAAGATACAGTGTGGTGGATAACTACAGGATGTCATTGAGTGAAAATGTCTTACTTATTCCGAGACTGAGGGGACAAATGCTATATAAGTAAAATATCCTCATTTCTCTATCTAGAATTTCTTAAGTGAATAATTTTTACCATCATGAGACACACAGCTTAAATACGCCTCTTTAAAATAAATTATTATAATTTAATATCTTTGCTTGTAGACTCAATATTAAAGAAGCATTAAGTAAAAATCATTAAGAGAAAATAAACATAAACAAATATTAAAACAATAGACATTTTTTATGTTTAGTGTTATTGCAGTTTAATTTAGTTTTGTTACATCAGAAAAATATAACCTCACACTGCAATAAACTATAGATATATTTAATTATTAATCATTGGCTTGTTTCTGAATTTTTACTCTCGAAAAATGTAATTCTGAAAGAAACTAATGAATATGTTCTCGTGTTCTAATACGTCTAACCAGTGAAATTAATCAGGCTCGGAAACTGTTAGCCTAGCAGTAAGCTGATTGGTTCTCAAACAGTAGACTTTTTTTTACTTCAACTTCTCCAGTTACCTTTTGAAATCAAGTAAGCTTCTGTTTCTTTCAACATGAGCAATAAAACGAAACTTGAAGTAACTTCCATTGTTTCAATATGTGAAATATACGAAGAACGAAGACCCAATAATATCAATTCTAGCAAAAGCAAGTTTTGTCTGCTATTCCCAACTATGGCAATATTTTTGAACTATTATTCTTTTAACCATCCTCTACAAATCTTATGATTAGGGTTCGGAAGATGAAGACCTAAAGAATGCTAAAAAGGACCTATAAAAAGACGTAAAAATATCTTTAAAACAAAGACCTAAAAACTGAAAAAAAAGGATGTAAAAATAAGACCCAATTTAATTAGAATTACATATTTAATGAATATAATGCTCAAGAAATACAAGCTTCTGGAAGGTTAATTGTCTGTGCTTCTTTCTCACGGCTCTGTTTTCCCGGCCAGAAGGCAGAGAAAAATGAGATACTACAGGTTAAATTGTGTCTAGGGATTTAGGGATCAAGATACACCCATCTGGTTGTACCCTTCACTGCATCAGTAAACAAACACTGATGGCTTATATTCTTCTATGTCCTGAATTCTAAAGATCGACCAAGCATCATCGTCTAAAGTCTCTTTTTCAACATTGTTGTTTGTTGGACTTTGTGATTGTTTATCTTTCATCTGATCTTGGGTAGACGTGTAATCCCTTGACTTACTCTGGGTTAGACTACTCCTCGAATTTATTTTCCGCTGTGGTCTTTGCCATTTATTTCCTCTTCTAGTGGAGTTTTTGGTTCGATTCCTACTGGTGGTGATCACATTGGAATCATTGCGTGCATTTATGTCAGGAGGTCCCCGTGGTAAACCTGAACGTGTGAAGTAGTAAACACGTGATAAGTTTAACCTGGGTCTAAACCTAGACTTGGTACATTTGCGGTTTGTCCAGAAATAAACTCGTCTCTTGGGTTGACCTGCAGGGGTTTTCAACAGCAAATAGTTTGGGTGGATGGCAAGTGAATACTTTTGGATAAAATCATTACCTAGAATAACACTATGTTCGTTTTGGCGACCTTTCAACAAAGCCATATTTAACCACATACGGTTGGTATAGCCTTGATGATCCTTTAAATAGAAACATAACCGAACAACTGGAAGTACTTCGGTCAGGTTTCCACCTATAGTCTGGATTCGAACTGTGGATTTAAGACGATTTGCTATAGAAAGCTTGGGTGATATTAAACTTTCGTGACACACGGAGACTTCACTTCCCGTATCCAAAAGAGCATTTGCCAATCGCCCTCCTAACTTAAGACGAACCGTGGGGAGTGATGTACCTAATTGTGGACCTTTGACAACACCAACGGCAGATAATTTAGTTTTCGTGTTAGGACTACCATCCCTTATCGAGGGAGTCAACGTACTACGTGTTTTCAGATTGTCAACACTTTTTAAAATTCGTAATTTCCTAATAACATCCTCTACTGATCTCACTTCAAATAACATAAGAGTCTCAGCATATGGGAGAGGGAGAGCTCGAAGCAAATAAAGTAGCCATTCCCGTTCGGTAATGTCAGGTCTTACTAGCAGCCAATCTCGTTTGTAAGTGTAAACGAAAGAATCCACTGCATCATCGGGTCGGAGTTTTCGCTTCAGAAGATCCCGATGCAGATAGGATAAATACTGGTCGTCTGGAAATGCTGTTATCAAGAGTTTTTTCAACTCTGCAAACGTTTGCATTTCTGCTATGCGTGGTCGTACTACGTACTCCCATGCTTGAGCACTTTCTCGAAGACATGATGAGAAACAGGAGAGTTTCTTTTCTTCAGACCATTGGTATGCTTGAGATAACAGCTCATAGTCTGCCAGAAAACGAGTAACTGATTCACCTTTGGCTCCCTTAAAGACAGGAAAGTTTAAAGTAGGAGCCCACACTAACTTAGATTCCTGGGTACCTAACTCAACACGAGGTGTGAAAGGTGAAGCCTCAGGGATTTCTTCTTTAGGATGTTCATCCTGATTGGGGATGTCACCTGGTTGTACTTGTATCTGTAGAGGAGATGCAACTTCCTCTTTTAGTATTTTTAGAGGGTCCTGAGGAGTTGAAGTAGCCATTGGGTTATGAAATTCATAACTACTTGACATGTTCCCAGGGGAATCCGAGGATGAATCTGAGAATACGGTGCGTGGTTTCGGTGCGGGTTTCGACACCGTCTTATATTCAGTAGTGTCCAAAGGTTCCTCATGAATTGCTTGAGGGAGGAATGACCCAACCATAGGCCTTCCTGGGCATGGCGTTCTCTGCAATTCCTCATCATTCTTAGCAATAGCTCCACATTGCAAACAGTGCACTTGTGAACATTGCGGCCGAACACTCGATGAATGTGAGGTTTTTGACTTTTTGACCTTAGTCCGCTGCATAAAGAAAGACATGACCGAAACAGAATGGAACTTCAAATTCTAGTGACAAAAATACAGCCCATATGCTGAATAATGATTAACATATTCTCACAAAATATTCATGGAATACAATATGGATGGACAATAACATTCTTACACTAAAATAGAGGCAGGCATACTCTAAACAAAAACAATTAGGCAATGGGAAAGGTACAAGGGCGTAATCCCGGACGAGCCCCCAAAGATCTCACGGCTCTGTTTTCCCGGCCAGAAGGCAGAGAAAAATGAGATACTACAGGATAAATTGTGTCTAGGGATATAGGGATCAAGATACACCCATCTAGTTGTACCCTTCACTGCTATCCTAGAAAGGATGGGTTTAGATCTAGTATAAAGGAAGAACTCTCCTTCTTCATTTAACAAAATACAATTTATTAAAATAAAATAAAGATAACAAGAAAAGAGAAAGAAGAAAACATAGTTTGCAAAACTCAGAATATATCAAAGGAGTACTAAGACAATACTGTGACATCCTTGACAAATTATGACATCTTGTCTGTCTTCAGGTTTAAGTTATAACAGAATAAAATAAAGATCAAAATTACCAATTACAATGACAGAAGGCAGAGAAAAATGAGATACTACAGGTTAAATTTGCATAAAAAATTACTTAAAACAGAAACATATTTACCTGAAAAACTGATGGTAGGCTTCGTACAAGGTGTTGACACTTGACGAACACTATACTTTCAATCGCACTCAACTATATCACTGTTTCACGGGTTCGGTCATTTTATTATGCCCGACTCCGTCACTGGTGACGCAGGTGGTGGTGTGATATTCTGGATTTTTCCAGAAAGAAGGATGAGTCTCCTCTTCACGTGTCAGTGTGAGGAGGGAAGAAAGATAGGACAAGAGACATATGCAATTGCTTATCCGGAATATGTTTACTGCAACAATCAAAATAAGTGATTGACTAAGGAGGGAGAGGGAGAAGTCGGATATTAGGGAGATGGTATCTCACTTGATCGGAAGCATCACATCACTCCTCTCCCAAACTCTATGACATTATCATACTGATATTTCCTGAATTGTGGGATTATTTGATTCATATCGAGCCAATGTCCTGTTTCTTGCAAACTAGGTCACGTATGCACTGGTCGTGCAACATAACCTTGAGTGGTTTGTTGTTTGCGTTTTCTTGACTAATCATCCGATGTTTTGCGTCAAAAAGAAAACGAAGTGTTTACATAATTTCCAGGTTTTGATGAAACTAGAATGCATTAGTCAACCAATCGTTATCTCTCTATTTCCTCTCTCCTTGAATCACTCACTCCTTGGAGGTAAATTGGACAATTTAAAGGAAATAGCAATCAAACATTAAGATTGTTGTTCCTATAAGCAATGCATATGTAGAACAAAGAAAGAAATTATAAAATTTTTGTTTCCAAATAAGTTAAGGAGAATCGAACTAAGGACCTAGGGGTATATAGAATGGTCACGAAATATAGCCCGTGACATCTTCCACAAATTGAAGTACAAACTACAATAATAAAACTCCCCCCTTGCTGGAGGACATTGTTACACCTCCTTATCTGACTTGTGATTGTTGCATATCTGGTCTTATCAGTTCAGTTGTTGAAGAATATCTTATCTTTTGAATTTTCTTTACTAAAGAAGAAGTGTTTAAGAGGTGGTGGTGATTCGAGTTAATGGCCAGTAAATTTATTGTCGAAAGATGAAGTGAAAAAAGACGTTAAGACCTATGAAAAGTTTTTAAAAAGACCAATAAACAAAATAACGCCGAAAAAGGCAAAGCAGGACAAATAAAATTCACCATTTTCTGGTAAACAATGACCCAAAATGAACATATATTATGTTAAGCCTCGTCTTCGGGCACTCGTAAAAAAGAGGATTTTTTCCCCCAATTTCCGGACCTTACTTATGATATTTACAATAACACGTACTGTATCTATTAATGTCAGAAGACAATTAGAAGATAACGCTGATAACATGCATTGTTGTTAGAAGTTCAAGGGAATGCATCGGTGTAGCTTTATGTCTCGTGGAATCAAGGGTATTTCACAACGGATCGATGTCCTCACCTCTTTGGTCATGTGCAAACCAATTTCTGCCTTTCAAATTCCCCCAAAATAGACAAAATTTCCGTAATCAGGGATGGCAATTGGTAAATACCATGACGACATGAGAAATTTTGCATCTGTTTCGTTCGTATTTTCCAATAGTTTGATCTACAGTTTTGTAACTTCACTTTACATCTCACTCCTGGATTTAACAGGTCCATACTAATTCCTTCTTTGAAAACTTCACTGCTTGCACATGGTCTAGTTGTGGAGATCATGATCCCAGCCGATTCTATAGGACATGATATTAGCATTTCCAATCCATTTCCAAAAATGCATCCATGTCTGCAGGGGACGTTTAGTGAACATTAGTTTCAAGGTTGAACATCATATTATGTGAATGCATATTACCCAACAAAACTATCACACGTTCTATCGTTCTTTAACCCATTTGGGACGGCAATTTTAAATAAGTCTTTCTTCAGGGAAGAAATAAATAAAGAAATTAAATAAAAATTTGAAAAAAAAATCAAACTGGTTTTATTTTATATTGGAACATATAGAAATACTTGTTTCACAAACTGAACGTAAATGATTTTTATAAACCACGCCTGTCCTCTCCGTCCTGATGAGTTTATAAACTACAGTCGTTATCAACAGAAGATCAACTGTGTGTTCATATGCCATACCTTATCTAAAGAGTTAAAATATTCTGAAATTAATATGACATGCGTAATTATAGCTAGATTTCGTACTGTCATTTAAATAAAAATTAGACCTACATCTTTATTTTCTTGTACTTTTCAATTCCTTTTAAAATGACTAATATATGTGTATTTGTATGTATACGTGTATATATATATATATATATATATATATGTGTGTGTGTGTGTGTGTGTGTGTGTATGTGTGTGCAATGTACTATACTTGACTTCCGAGTTAACATTTGGGGTGAACCAATGAGTTTGTATTATCAAATCTTCTGTGAGAAATTCACTTTCAATGAGCGAATATTGCAATATGTCGATAAGGTTCTCTACTCGCTAAGAACATATCGCATGTCAATTCAATCAGATTTTCATATTGCAACGCTGCGCTGACAACGTCGCTGTAAGCAGAGTCAGTGACGGGCGTAAAGGCAGCGCTCAAGATCAAATCAAATCTCAATTCAGCAGCCATGAACAATAGTATTATACAGGGTGGCCCAAAAGTAGATATACGCCCCTGCATTAAGTATAATATTCTAGTTTAAGTGTTTATTTGCTTCGGCTCTTCCGAGCTCAAGATGTAAGTAAAAACACATTAAGAACAAATAATAATGAAACTAAGTCTACCTGATGGATAACAATAAGAAATGATATAAAATGCAATGAGATGATCAGTATTTTACTGTATACCTACTTTTGGGCCACCCTGTACAAATGTTTGACTATTTTAATTCTTCTTAACATACTAGTAAATATGGACGAGATAATAATTATTATTTTTCTTTCATTTCAGTATTGTTCCATTTGATTCAAAATATGAAGGAATAGTGTATGGACTACAACAAGCGGTAGAGTATAGTATGTCTGGAGGAGATTGTGCCAACAGATATACGTGCAGGCACATAGGAGCACAAAAACAACCAGAACCACCTATTTCGTAGAATTGAACAAATGTTCATATACCGAAATGACATCACGTAACTAAATTACACATTGTACTTCGTTTTGAACGGAAAACTCATACTGATTTCATTCATTAATCGAATTTGGACACTTTTCAAATAACCTAGATAGAGTAATGCGCTTGAAATAAATTTTCACTCTTAAAGCCAAAATCTCCATGGAAGTCATATTATTCCGCACTACTAATAAATAATAGCAATAACATATGCTCGTATAGGACGTGGTTCTAAACAACGTGGCGGTCAAGTTAACGAATTTGTCTATATTTAAAAAATAAATATACTAGGTTTTATATATATATATATATATATATATATATATATATATATATATATATATATTACATAAAATAACATCCAATTGGTTATTATCTGTTAACAAGAACCAGAGTAAGAGCATTTTATTTACCTTTTAATAAGAAAAAACTGTTTACAATATAATATGTGCCTTAAAATATTGTTATCTGTATATAATTACACATTTTTTTTAAAAAAATATTACCATAGAAATAACTTATATAATGTAATTTTGTACTGAATTTTGTTTTCATGTTGACTACATTACTTATTGTCCTTTTTGTACTATTTAAAGAAATCATGTATTTAATTATATATGTTTACATATCTACATAGGTAAGAAATGCATTTATTATATATGTTAACTAATACAAATTAGTTTGATCATAAATATGTCTGCAATACATCGTTAAATTTGATAATATCCATCATATTTCAGTAGATATCTTTAGAATGTTCATGAGGTTGTATATGAAGTATTAATGTACTTGCTACCTGGTCATATTTACCTAATGTTGAACGCAAGTACATCTCAGGTAGATGTTTTTGACCTTCCTGGAAAAGTGGGAAATATAATACGGTATATTGATAGTTTTTAAAATCTAAAATATCGGTTCACATTACTACGTTGCAATCTCCCTGAGAACAAAGTCTGAATCCAACATTCCAAGAATCTGAAAGCTAAACACAAGCTTTGGTTAAGTTCCTCATGTTCAAATTATTTTTTAATGAAGGAGTTAGGGCAAGTATTTACTGTGGTTATTTCATTCATTCTTTTTCGATTCTTCAATTCAGTGATTTGTTTCTTCGGTTCCGTACAATTTTATAAAAACGGGTCAAAACTTCCCTAACCTTAAAGTAAACCGTTCTTACCCCTACCCTACTTATCTCTAGCTTGCTCTACTCTATCCTATTCTAGTACACTATACCCTTTTAAAGCGGTCCAATTTATCGATGTGGAGCTGGAGCATCGGAACCGAAAGAACAAATCACTGAATCGAAGAAGCTGAATAATGAATGAAAAATTGCCGAAGTAAAGACTTCCTCGGAGTTAGTAAGTCAGCACAAATTATTATCAAGGGTTATAAGATTAATCACAGCAAGAAAATACTAATATCAATGAAAGTTACAGGAAAGAAGTATTTTTTTAAAATCAAAAATGAGCATTCTGTAAGTGGCACTAGCATAAAATTATTGAGCTGAGCGAAGCGAAGCTCTTATACTCGGGTTAGCCGTTTGGTTGTCCGCGAACTCCTCCTAGACCGTTTGGCCGATCTCAACCAAACTTAGCACGCTGATAGAATATGTCGTGCTGAGTGACAACATAGGTCGAAATCAAAAATCTGATGTACCATCGAGGAATAATGACCGAAAAACGCTTGCATAGACTTAACATGGGGGAAAAGTTTTCACGCGAATTTTTTGTCGACAATTAAAAATGACATTTATTGGGTGATATCAATAAAAATAAGTAACTACTCCTGAGAAGTCCTGCTCGAGAATCGGAGTAACTACGCCTGGAGTAATCTCCTCCCTCAATTTCGTATCAATAAAACAAGCCACTACTCAGGTCTAGTCTGCTTCAGATTTATGAACGTTTACTCGCGCTTCCTCTGCACGTAGCACTGAGTCGTATCAATAAAAGAAATGATTACTCATTTCTTCCATTCATCGCGCAGTCATTTCGTTGTTTTTAACCTATGGCGTAGTATCTTAAAAGCCATGAAACGGGCAAGTAGCAACGATAGCTTCAATCAAAGTGCATTTGTGGATATTGTAAAAGAGTTTCCAGTGGTACTTTCAAAGTCACAGTTACCAGAAAGTAAACGAAGGAAAGCCGAAACTTTGAAGGTAATTACAGTGAAATTCAACGAAATATCAAATACATCTACGACTGAGACACAAATTCAAAAGAGAATCTTTAATATTCGAGCGAGAATAAAACAAAAATAAAAAAGAAGAAAGTAATACTGAAACCACGGGAACGAACCTCTTGGAATGATGGATGTTGATTGGAATCCAGCAATATCGAGATTAACACGACAAGCGCATATCACGTGTTGTCCAAGGTCTTTGTAGATTGTTTGGCTTTAAGAACGAAATCAAGACACTTGGCTCCTTTGTTTTCTTTTTTAAAAAGTCCAGCCACCCACGTCATAAATCACGTCCATCTGATTGCGTTTTCCACACCATACGTGTCCCCTTTCGCCTTGACATAAACAAAATACATTCTCATGTATACACCCTTTCTATCAACGTTGAGTTAAGTTGATTATTAGTTTAACGTCCTTTTCAGTAGCGTGCCTATATGAGACAGAACCCACTGATTAACATGGAATCCAAACCACATGAGCTCCTGCCGGAAATCGAACGCGGGACTCCTATGCCAAAGGCATGTACGCTAACCGCTTAGCCACGAAATAGCTCTTCCTATTAACGTATTACTCTCCAAAATACTAGGTTTCTTTAATGCCACTTGTATATAGTCAAGTGTTCCGATAGCACCCGGAAATGTATATTGTTCTTGCCACTCTGCCTTTGCTGTTTGTATATTACGCACACTTCCGGAAACAATCCATTTTCAGGTAGTCATAGACAGTACTTTGAGCCACACCAGAATCCCCTGACATTCCGACCTGGAATCCCGGATCACTCACGTAACGCAAGAAAACCAAGGGCACCGATTTCTCTGTAAATTTGGGGGGAGGGCATTCAGATGCAGAAGATATATATATCAGGATTTTAAGACAAATTGCACTCTAATTATGCAAAATATTGTATATTCATAAATACAATAGGAGGCCCACATGAACTTTGGGGGGCCCGGGCTCCCACAGGATCGGCGCCCTTGAAGAAAACCCGCATCTTTTCAGTCCAACACCCCGAATTTCGGTTGATTCTCCTTTAAAAATGTTGTGCTAATCACTACATTTTCTTTCATAAACTTATAATGCTTTTTGTAATCTCCATTTCCAACATTTCTATGCAGTTTATAAGTTTTTCTACGTAGTAAAACAATCATATACTCTGCCATATTTCGCACGGAGTCACCTATTTAGCTTGCTCCACAAATTTGGAGAAGTTACTAGCATCACAGAGGAGTCTTTGATTTTTATTGATATCAAACGCGGAGTAGTTACTCGGCTCGAGAATAGAGGTGTGGTTACTTCAAAAGGGCGGGGCTTCTTCGAGGTCAGCCGAGACGACTAGTGCTCAGTTCTCTTTTTATTGATACCAATGCGAGTAACTACTTCAAAATTGGACGTAATGAGTAACTTCTCCGTTTTATTGATATCACCCATTTATTATTGCATAATGGCCAGGAATGATTACGTAGTTTAAGCTCGCTCAGCTCATTTCATTGCAGTCGGGTACATCCATTGCATTCCTAGTTTGTATAATAATATCACACATTAGTAAATTATGTAGTGCACAGTTAATTGTTATGAAGGTAACATCTCCAAAATGTTATGGTCAAAGAAATAACATTGGGAAATTACTGACTGAAGAAATATAAGTCATCATAATGATAAAAACTCAAATATCAAATGCACATTATCGTGTTTTATGGGAAAATGTCTGAACTCTCAGTCTTCCTTAGATTTGACTTTGTACCGCCGTTTTCAGTTTCGTTCAATATTGTTTTATACATGTTTGTTTTTAAATGTTGTTAACGTATTGATAGTTTTGATGTGACCGTTGATTTTTATAGTTTTGTTATAAACATTTTTGTAACAGTTTTTTTGAATACAATAAATCTAATATATATATATTTATATTTAATATTTATGAATTAATTTTCCTTTCAATTTATATATTTCTTTATTTGAAGCATTCAATCTTTAGCTTTAGCTGGGAGCCATGGAGGCTCAGTAGTAGAGTGTTTATCTCTGGTGTGTGGGGTTCTTGGTTCGATCTCTGAATAAGTAAGTTTGTGCTTCCCTCTCACATTTCCATTCTCCACCAATTCTTCCATCATCATTCGCTTGCTTTAATCTCCCGTTTCCCTTAGCCAAAACGGACATAATCGTAGGACGTTAAACTGAAAGGTTTCATTTCATCTTTTCTCAAATTTAGTCAGGCTGGTGGCATGATCATATAATCTAGCTCTGTTAGAGGTGAGATAGTATGGTAGGGAATGTTCTTGAGAGTTGATCTTGTCACCCGCTAACGTCTTCTCCACCACCATCAGTTTCCTTTAGTATGACCAATACGGCTTCATCTTCTGTTCGCTTCCCACATTCTATGTTTCTTATAACGCATAGCTCCCTCGTAGCTAGAGATGCAAAAAAGCCGGCTTTTTTGAATCGATGGTTTTTTTCACATAAAAAGCCGGCTTTTTTGGGAAAAAAACGAGAATTTTGGAAATTTTGGCTTTTTTCATTTTCATGATTTTTCTATCTAAATAGCTTTCTTATAGTATATTCTGTAGTTAGATAAGAATTCCATGACCTAAATGCCATATTTCGCTCTGAAATTCACTATCAAGATGGATAGAGCACATGTTTTACGAATTAAAGCTAACATGAAGAATGTAGTATTTGAGGGCAATTTTAGAGGCTATTTAACTTTTGAGTTATCGACATTTTTCTTCTCTAGATCATTATAATTTGCCATCCGTGTTTCATTTCTAAGAGCTTAGTACTCTAGCTTCTAGTGCAAAAGTTAAACTTATGTTTTTCTATATATCCGTCAAAGCGCACGTTTTTCAATATATCCGTCAAACCGTACTTCCACATTTCTGTTATACTGTAATTGTGCAACGATTTAGCAATAATTTTCCGGATACAATCTTGAGTACTAACTTATACAAATAATCAGTAGCGGATTTTGAGAAAAGTACTTTGGGAGGGGTTTCTCTGTTTCGTTTTCTAAAATGTCCTAATTTTATTTAGGAGGAGCTTGAAGTTTATGAATACAGGCATAATATTTCGTTTCGTTGATATATTTAGCGATAATCTTCCGAATACAATCTTGAAGATCATTTTATACTGAGAATCAGTGGCGGATTTAAAAGACTATTTTGGGAGGGTTTTTTCTTACTAATGTTTAGTTTTTCTAAACATTCGTAATTTTTATTTGACGGGAGCTTAAAGTTTAGGAGTAAAGGCATAACTAATAGATATTTCCTTTGTTTTAGACATTCTGTAATTTTGGGGAACAGGCTTCAGTCCGAAAGACCGCCCCTATAACCTTCGCAAAACCGTCGCTGCTGGTAATTAATAATAACGATTTAAAAACAATAAGAAAGGAAGTCGGCCAACTCACAGTACACGCACTATTTCTACTTCACAGATGGAATGAAGAAAAGCTTTGTCAGAATGGTCGAATGCTGGGTTGAATCCCGAACTTCCCGATAGAAGCGTAAAAGCTCCACTCAGTCATATTTGTTATGCAGTTGTATTTATCTTAACTTAAATATATTCCGCAGTCCTTTTTTTTATATTTTTTTTGGTGCTGGTGGGGTGGGGAGAGTTCCGTAATGATATGAAGGGTGTGAGCCAAGAACATGGTAACCAACAAATTTTCAATTGCTGAGTTATGAGTTATAGACAGCAACGCATACCGCTTTGTTTCATGTGTACTCTTATGTGAAAAATCAGCTTTCCGACTTTCAAAATGGATTGTGCAGCAGAAAATCTCTAATTTCTTAAAATAGTAAAATTGTGGGTTACCATTTTCTTGCCTCACACCCTTCATATGATGAATCCCTCTTCTTAAAAGTTCAGAAAACTTGAGGACTGAGTAAACCGTGATGGTGGTTATATAAAACTATAGAATTTCAAGAATATACAGAACCAAAAGCTCTAGATGTGCAGCCTTTAAGTGTATCATATGAATCTAAGTATTTCTCTTATGTTTTATTTTAATTTTATTTTGTTCCAAAAAGAGGGTATGGAATATTTTGAAGTAAAAATACTACATAGAATTTTGCTAGTTATTTGTGTATTTTTTTAAAGAAGTATTTAATTTTAGGGTTGGCTGGTTTACACCAGCTGTTTTCTTTTCTTTTTTTAAAAAATAAACAACTGATTTAACCCCCCCCCCCAAAAAAAAGAACGAAAAATGCGAATCGTGTGAACCTCATGGTGACGTTTCCACATATCAAACAATCTGCATTAGTTTTATTTCCTTTTCACCTTTTAATCAAAGTGTCCCATGTTCAATTCTCGGTTGAACCACAACCCTTTTTTCATGCGTAAACAAAGTAGCGGTTCGGATGTAACTTTAAGCGAGTCCTCTCCTTGATAGATAACCTCGGTATTACGTAAGAATGTTAAGCCTGAACATACGAAACGAAACCAAATTGTATATTTCTGCATGCCTGAATGCCTGTTTTATAAAGAAGCCAAGGTTGCTTAAATATATTGATAGAAATTGGCATAATTTATCGATTGCCTACGTAGCTTCCAACATTAGCTTGGATTGTATTTTCAATGATATGTACGCACTACGCACTAAATTTGTAATTTAATACCTCAGTTTTAGCGTACTGATTATGATACGTTGACCTTGAAATTTTACATGAAAAGAAATACCAGGATTTTTCCGTTATTGTTTTACATTTAGAGTAATGGCGGGATTTTCCCGATGGCTAGGGCGAGAGTTTCCCAATTTAAGAAATTTACTGACCGGACTGCTTTAAGCTTATTTGACCTCTTCCAGTATAATCCCGTTGTTGCATAATAACACCAAGGCGAAACCAACTTATTTCTGTCCATATGTAATATAAATACATAAAGCAAAATATCTAAACCCAAAAAAACTGGTTTAAGCCAAAAAAGCCTAGTTTAAACTTCCCCCCAAAAAACGGGTTTTTGGCATTTTCAAAAACAACCATGGTTCTTCCCAACCCTGCTTACTTTGTATATAGGAGGTTAAAAAATCTTATTATATGCATTGGTTAATCCTTTGAAATCCATAATGTAAATATGTTGAGAAGTAAAATTGTTTGCAATATCTTTTCGAAATTCATGGTTTATTTTCGAGGTTTTATATTATTATCGGCATCAACCACTAATTAAATGACTTTTTGTGTTATAGAGAAGAGAAACAAAAACTGCTTTATCAATTTAAAGCAGAATTTTGAAAAAAGCCCAAAATTTCCCAAGCAAAAAAGCGAAGCAGAAAAAACCGAGTTTTTTTCCAAAAAGCCGGTTTTTTCCGAGCCCTTGCATCTCTACTCGTAGCTAAGCGGTTAGCGTACGCGCCTTTGGCTTGGGAGACCCGGGTTCGATTCCCGGCGGGAGCTCATGTGGTTCGGATTCCACGTTAATCAGTAGGTCCACGTCTCATATAGTCTCGCTACTGAAACGTACGCTAAACTAAAAAAAAGTCAATCATCATCGTCTTATATCGCATGTTTCGTTTAATTTCTTACGTGTTTTGCGAGGGTTTTTTGTATTCTACAGGATGGTCCAGACTAAATTAGGCACTTTTGAATAGATTGGTTTCGATTTTCAACATAGTGATCGACCTGGATACCACCTAAATCAATGTAGGCTTGCAGACGCACAGAAACATTTTGACATGCTTTCCCACACATATTCACCGGAACATTGTTGAACTGCTAAACTACTGGTTCTCAACCTAATTCCTATCACGACCCCCATTTTATCACATTTTCTTGCCAGCGACCCCTTATAATTTGTGGTTTGTAATAAGCTTGTGTGTGAGATTTTTAATATAGATACCTATTGCGGAGATTTCACGATATCCATCTACTTCTATAATAGTGGATACAGTAAATTCATTAAAAGCGAATGGATTAAAACCAAATTTGGTCAGTTCATTCATATTACAAATATCGAATCCGATCCGTCATACTATTTCAAAATGGAGGCCGTTTGAACTTTATAACTCCCTTAATTTTGGGTTATATGATTAAAAAAAATAAAGATTTCTAATTTTGGTTAAAAAAAAAACTTGGACAGTTGTTTAAAAAGTTATTGGGCATTTTAATTTTCGAGAGGCTACCACTTTGAGTTACTTCCTCATATTGTTGTAAATATGATACATTGTTGTTCATGTGTTCAGTATTGCCAAAAACTTAAAAGCAAGTTGTTTACAATTAAAATTTAGGAAACAAATAAAATCCCACACCAAAAGTGTACCTTCATTGTGGGCAGCTTGCCGGAAAAAAGACTATTCACTCATCACATACGTAGACTATCTCACTAGATTTCAATTTTAATTGTAGGCCTATTTCAATATGCATATTTTGTCGTATTTCTATTTTCTGGTATTTCAAAATGCAGTTCTCATTAGTTTCATATCGTATCTCTTTCATTTAAATTAATTTTTAAACAACTCTGCACCTGTTGAAAACGTTTAATAGACCTATTTTTTGTTGTTCTTAACACTATCTCTGAAAAATATGTAAGTCAGAACTGAAATTCAAAATAACATTTAAAAATATTTTCCGGTACTAGATTCTAATCATATTTCTCTCTTCCGCTTATCTTTGCGACCCCCCTGGGGATCGCGGCCCCAGGTTGAGAAACCATGTCCTAAACAATTACTTCACGCAGATGTTACTCAATTCAATAGGATCAGCATAAACTTTGTTTTTGAGATGACTAAAGAAAAAAAGTAAGGTGGGGTTATGTCGGATGATCTGGTTACCTACTTCACAGACCCTCTATAGCCAATCCATCGTTGAAGAAAAACTTCTTGCAAGAAAGCCCGAATAATTTTTGGCGAACAATGTCACTCAAAACTCTACATAGAGTTGTCCTCGAAATGTCCAGCAGGTCAGACAAACGGCAGGAAGACTTCGATTTGTGAGGAAATGATGCCAGTCTCGCAGCAACACATGCTTGCATCTCCGCAGTTCGCATAGTTTTCAGCTGACCAAGGTACTTGGGACTCAAAGTATTGGCAGTTTCATCGAACTGTTTATTTATTTGAGCGGTTGTCTGCTTGGGGATTGCTGGCAGTTCAAACTCTTCGATCATTATACGCTGGGCTTCTGACACTTTGTTAATACGGTAACAGAGAACAGGAGCATACATTTTACATGCTGCTCTATAGACAATTGCGTTCCGGGCATGTTTTCCTAATGGTTCTAAAGAAGTAGAGAATTGGTCT
The DNA here is from genome assembly GCF_964235325.1 of Thermobia domestica. Taxonomy (NCBI): domain Eukaryota; kingdom Metazoa; phylum Arthropoda; class Insecta; order Zygentoma; family Lepismatidae; genus Thermobia; species Thermobia domestica. The sequence continues at coordinate 160,270,470 of NC_137462.1, forward strand.
CGTTCCCAGCCTTGGTTCCCAGTATATTGTATGATGGTGCCATCTATCGACAATAAAAGTTACTTCCACATTTTTTTCGTGTGTTGCTGAATTGATTGGTTTATCAATGATCAAAAACTGCCTCATCGAGTCTGGTTCAGCCGATCTTGCATCGTTTGGCCTAATCCTCGTTTCGCCTAACCAATTATCTGACATTTTTATGGCACATAAATGATAAGATTTGTGTCCGCCATTTTAGGCGAAATAAGTATCCTCGTTTGGCCTAAAATGGCGGACTATAAAAAAATTCGCGGAAGTAAGACTGGAGGTAAATTTCGAAAGATTATTCCCTACTATATGAAGAACTGAGAAATATTTTATTTCCCCAAAACTAATTTGTAGTACGAGCATTTGCTTTAGGGAAAATGCTTCGACATTTGTGTTATGGTTATTTTTCCTTTTCATTTTGAGAACATTAACATTCGATATACCTTTCATATAAACTTAACGCCCTCACAGCATCTATAGTGGCTATATTTCAGATGAGAGAAAAACAAGTTACACATACTTTTTCCCTATTATTAATTTCTTTTAAAGGTGTGTGTTTTAGTTTGCAGTTTGTTTCCAAATATCTGATATTGTCAAATGGTACTGCTAATAGGCATCTTAAAGGAAATATAGTTTGCGTGAGTATTACGAAAATATGGATTTTATATTTCTGTTTCGTACTAATGTGGATACACAAGTTATATTATTGTAGGTTTTGCTGCTTTTTCAGAGGATTTCATTCCAATTTCAATGCTTTTTTAAAACTGTTAATCCATTATAAGAGATCCTATTGTGATTCTATATTATTTTAATTAATATGAAATTTGTAAACATTTCGAGCTAGATCTGACAAGTAGAGATGCAAAAAAGCCGGCTTTTTTGAATCGATGGTTTTTTTCACATAAAAAGCCGGCTTTTTTGGGAAAAAAACGAGAATTTTGGAAATTTTGGCTTTTTTCAACTTCATGATTTTTCTATCTAAATAGCTTTCTTATAGTATATTCTATAGTTAGATAAAAATTCCATGACCTGAATGTGATATTTCGCTCTGAAATTAACCATCAAGATGGATGGAGCACATGTTTTACGAATTAAAGCTAACATGAAGAATGTAGTATTTGAGGGTAATTTTAGAGGCTATTTAACTTTATTTTAACTTTTGAGTTATCGACATCTTTTTTCTTCTCTAGTTTGTCATCCGTGTTTCATTTCTAAGAGCTTTTAGTACTCTAGCTTCTAGCGCAAAAGTTAAACTTGCCCGTTTTTCTATTTATCCGTCAAAGCGTACGTTTTTCAATATATCCGTCAAACCGTACTTCCACATTTCTGTTATACTGTAGCTGTGAAGTGATTTAGCAATAATTTTCCGGACACAACCTTGAATACCAATTTATACAAATAATCAGTAGCGGATTTAGAAAAGTACTTTAGGAGGGTTTTTTCTGATTGTTTCGTTTCCTAAAAAGTCCTAATTTTATTTGGGAAGTGCTTGAAGTTTATGAGTACAGGCATAACTAATATTTCGTTTCGTTTATATGTTTAGCAATAATCTTCCGGATACAACTTTAAAAATCATTTTATACTGAGAATCAGTGGCGGATTTAGAAAAGTATTTTGGGAAGGGTTTCTTACTAATGTTTAGTTTTTTTAAACATTCGTAATTTTTATTTGACGGGAGCTTAAAGTTTATGAGTAAAGACATAAATAATAGATATTTCGTTTGTTGCAGACATTCCGTAACTTTGGGGAACGGGCTTCAGTCCGAAAGACCGCCCCCCTAACCTTCGCAAAACCGTCACTGCTGGTAATTAGTAATAATAACGATTTAAAAACAATAAAAAAGGAAGTCGCCCAACTCACAGTACACGCACTATTTCTACATTCACAGATGGAATGAAGAAAAGCTTTGTCAGAATAGTCGAATGCTGGTTGAATCCCGGACTTACCGATGGAAGCGCAAAAGCTAATCACTCAGTCATGTTTGTTGTGCAGTTGTATTTAGCTTAACTTAAATATATTCCGTAGTCATTTTTTTGGGGGGGGGGAGTTCCGTAATGATATGTTGAATCCCTCTTGTTAAAAATTCAGAAAACTTGAGGATTGGGTAAACTGTGATGGTGGTTCTATAAAACTTAACTGTAGAATTTCAAGAATATACAGAACCAAAAGCTCTAGATGTGCAGCCTTTAAGTGTATCATATAAATCTAAGTATTTCTATAATGTTTTATTTTAATTTTATTTTGTTTCAAAAAGAGGGTATGGAATATTTTGAAGTAAAAATACTACATACTATTTTGCTAGTTATTTGTGTATTCTTTAAAAAGAAGTGTTTACTTTTAGGGTTGGCTGATTTACACCAACTTTTTTTTTAAATAACTGGTTTAAACCACAAAAATAAAAAGAATGAAAAATGCGAATCGTGTGAACTTCATGGTAACGTTTCCAGATATCAAACCACCTGCAATAGTTTTATTTCCCTTTCACCTTTTAATCAAGGTGTCCCATGTTCAATTCTCGGTCGAACCACAATCCTTCTTTCATGCGTAACCCAAGTAGCGGTTCGGATGTCAGTTTAAGCGAAAGTCTTCTCCTTGATAATCTCGGTATTTCGTAAGGATGTTAAGCCTAAATATACGAAACAAACCAAATTGTATATTTCTACATGCCTAAATGCGTGTTGTTTTATAAAGAAGCCAATATTGCTTAAATATATTGATAGAAATTGGCAAAATTTATCGATTGCCTACGTAGCTTCCAACATTAGCTTGGATTGGACTTTCAATGATATCTACGTACCGGTACTAAATTTGTAATTTAATACCTCAGGTTTAGCGTACTGATTATGGTACGTTGACCTTTAAATTTTACATGCAAAGCAATAACAGGATTTTCCCGTTATTGTCTTACATTTCAAGTAATGACGGGATTTTCCCAATGGCTAGGACGGGAGATTCTCAAGAAATTTACTGACCGCACTTCTTTAAGCTTATGGGAGTTCTTCCGGCATAACCCCGCTGTTGCATAATAACATCAAGGCGAAACAAACTTAGGCTATTTCTGTGAATATGTAATATAAATACATAAAGCAAAAAATCTAAGTCAAAAAAGCCTGGTTTAAACCAAAAAAGCCTGGTTTAAACATCCCCCAAAAAACGGGTTTTTGGCATATTCAAAAACAACCACGGTTCTTGCCAACTCTGCTTACTTTTGTATATAGGAGGTTAAAAAATTCTTATTATATACATTGGTTAATCCTGCGGAATTCATAATGTAAATATGTTGAAGAAAAATTGTTTGAAATATTTTTTCGAAATTCATAGTTTATTTTCGATGTTTTATATTATTATCAGCATCAACCACTAATTAAATGATTTTTTGTGTTATAGAGAAGCGATACAAAGTCTGTTTTATCAATTTAAAGCAGTATTTTGAAAAAAGCCCAAAATTTCCGAAGCAAAAAAGCAAAGCAGAAAAAACCGAGTTTTTTTCCAAAAAAGCCGGTTTTTTTCCGAGCCCTTGCATCTCTACTGACAAGAGATATCTAAATTAGCTCATAAAAATGGACAACTGTGATTGAAATGAGTGATTTGGACAAATCGCTCTACTGGCAAGTTGATCTTTACATAATTCCACAATCCAAATATCTCAATGTGTTACTAGAGGGGCGGTGGCTCAGTGGTAGAGCGTTCACCTCCGGTGCTTGGGGTCCCTGGTTCGATCCAAGCTCACGCCGTGTGGACTTTGTTGTGGACAAACACCGTGCTCGTGGGTTTTCTCGGGGTTCTCCCGTTTCCTCCCACTTTCTTCATTCCATTCATTTCTCATCATCACCGTCTCCTTTAGCCTAACCGGCATAACCGTGGGACGTAAAACTTAAAGATTTACTAATAAAGAAAAAATAAAAATGCATTTGAATTCTAAGTAACCATTAGCAAATAGCTATTGAAAAAATCTGTTAAGGAAATAAAATTGTATAAACAACTAGCAGCGTTCACCCCGCTTCGCTGCGGTCACCCCGGAACGCAATAAACTTTGTTACTTAGATAATTTTTACTTTTTCGCTTTCAAGTGATATGATAAAAACCATAGAAGATTGCAGTAAATGTTAACATTATATCGCCTGTCATTTATGTTAACCCGCCCCGCTTCGCTGCGGTCACCCCGGAACGCAATAAACTTTGTTACTTAGATAATTTTTACTTTTTCGCTTTCAAGTGATATGATAAAAACCATAGTAGATTCCAGTAAATGTTAACATTATATCGCCTGTCATTTATGTTAACCCGCCGAGTGACACGGTCATGCGGGTTGCATATAAATACGTTTATTTTTATACCTATGATGAACTAACAAAGGATTTGTACGTTATGGACACTTGAATGGTCAATTATCTCAAGACACTGGTAATTAAAAATTAAAGTGATATGATAAAAACCATCTAGGGTCCAAATCCTAATAACCCCCCAAAAATGAAAGAAATTGGTTCAGCCGTATTAGCGTGATGAGCTAACAAAGGATTTGTGCGTTCTCTTTTATATAATATATATAAGTATTCCTAGACATTCCCTTCAAATATCGTGAAAAGGCATTCGCACAATCACAATTTCCAGTTTTGGACAATCAGAAGTATTTGCTTACATCTTTCAGGCGTGTCTATCATGTATTCAAGTAACTGTCCTTTTCGTTTTCTATAAATAATCAATCTTAATTACTGTTCTTGGGATCTATGAAAAATATTTCTTATATATTGTTATTGTATAAATTGTTGTTTAAAATAATATTAAGTTTTAAAAGCAATATTATCAATTACTGATGATAGTATTATTTATTTTCTTATTTGGATGCATGTTTAAATGAATCCCAAGGTGAAGTCCGGGAAGGAAAATTTTTGTCCACGAGCTTTCACGTCGAAAATGGCCTGAAACAAGGAGATGCTCTTTCGCTATTATCATTCAACTTTGTTCTGGAATAAGCTATAGGGAAAATCAAAGATAGCAGCCAGAGCCTAGAGTTGAACGGTATTCACCAGGTTATCGCATACGCTGATGATATAAATTTAATAGGGGATGAATAGAAAGGAGGGAACAGACAGGACAGACAGACAAGGAGAACAATAGAAAGAAATGCAGAGATCTTATTAAAAGCTTGCAGGAACATGGGTTTAGAAGTAAATGCAGAGAAAACTAAATACATGGAAGTGCGTCGCGACCGTAATACGGCAAATTATGGATGCGTTAAAATATTAAATAATACTTTTGATAAAGTGGATAATTTCAAATATCTAAGATCAATGTTAACAGAGGAAAATCATATTCACGGAGAAATTAAATGCCGATTAAAAGTAGGGAATTCGTGGTATTATTCAGTTCAAAATCTCTTGTTGTCGCGAATTCTGTTTAAAATATATAAAACGACAATCATACCTGTTGTTCTATATGGTTGCGAAACATGGTTGCTTACTCTGAGAGAAGAACATAGACTGAAAGTATTTGAGAACAAGATCCTGAGACGAATATTCGGACCCAACAGGAACGGAAATGGGGAATGGCGGAAACTTCATAACGAGGAACTACCTAATTTATATGGTTTACCCAACATTGTTAGGATCGTCAAGTCTAGGAGGCTTGGTCATGTAGCTAGAATGGATGAAAGTAGAAACGCTTTCAAAGTCTTAACTGGAAGACCAATCGGAAAACTACCATTAGGAAGACCTAGGCGCAGATGGGAGAACAATATTTAGATCTCGCAGAGATAAGAATACAAAGTAGAAACTGGATTCAGTTGGCTAAGGATAGAGGTCGGTGGAGAGCTTTTGTGGACGAGGCATTGAACCTCCGGGTTCCATAAGCCATAGAATTAGTTTCTTATTTGGATACTATGTCGTATTGCTGTCATTTAGAATGTTAGATGACTGAAATGCTAAGTTGTATTTCACTTGTTTACTTTTAATGCAAACTTTATTTTTTAGTTACTCATTTTACATAAAATTTTGGGAAATAAAAGTAACGTTCATTCTGAAAAAAATAATAGGTTTCTCATTTTCCTTTCAACATTTCTGAGAATTCATTATTGAAAATAAGCGTAATATTTTATTTTTTCTTTTGGTTTAAATCTCATTTTTATGCTCCAAGGCTAAAAGAGGCGGTGATGATGACAATGAACGAAACTGGTGGGGTGAAGAAAGTGGAAGGAAACGCATGAAGCCCAAGATAACCCTTAAACAAAATTTGTAACGTGCATTTAAACATGGTATTAGTCATATGATGTCCCATTATAGATTTATTTATTTTTTTTTTTGGTAGCAAGTGATTTCAACATTTGTATTTGTTATTGCAAAATGTTCTGAAGTACACTAAGGTCAGATATGCAAGAACACGTCTGAAAGAAGCTCAAGATAAACAAGTATTCTTTATACTCTAGCAGTTTTTTATACGTCTCTGCTTCATTTATAGTTTTGTCGTCCCAAGACATTACAATTTGATTTTTCTCAAAGAACTTAATCAACTAGTTTTTTTTTTTTTATATATATATATATTTGCATTGGTGAAATTATAACTTTTGAATTCAAATTTCACTCGTTTGACATACTACCGGAACGTCCATAGCATAAGTCTCTGATTAAGATTGCTATGTCTCGGAGATGGTGTAAAAATTGAACAAATTTTAATGATACTAGTTAAGGATAATCCGGAGTTGAAGACACGCATGATACAACCAAATTTAATTGTGTGCATAATAGTGAATCTAACATCCTTATTGCATAGTAGTGATCTTTTCGTCTCCCGGGCGGACTCACTCTCTCTCTCATACAGATACACACATACACATTATATATACGGACATGGTAAATACATAAAGGAGTTTTGCTAATCCTAACTGCTTGAAAATACTGACCGCGGGTTAATATAATATCAATATTAGTTTTTTAAAAAATGCATTTCTTTCTAGGGAATTTTCTTTTGTAATTTCCCTCTACTTGAATTTCCGTGATTTTTTTTATTGTCCGCCATTTTAGGCGTAACAAGGATTAGGCCAAACGAGGATCCTTTTTTCGCCTAAAATGGCGAACTGAAATCCTATCATTTATCTGTCATAAAAGCGTCAGATAATTGGTTAGGCGAAACGAGGATTAGGCAAAACGTGGCAACACGGGTTCAGCCACCACAATATTTTAGTTACTACATTTTGACATGGTTATACCTTACAAGTGAGATCATTTTTCTAAATAACATAAATTTGGGTATTTAGTACCAAACTCTTTTGAGAAACAGATAATATTGAGTTATATAATGGGGTGAAGTTTTTGTTTCATAAGACTCGCTACTAATACTTTCAACTGTATCTTTAATTACAAAGTAGAAAACCACTAGAGTTGCAATATATTTTTTTCGCTATACTTTATGCACAGAGACACCTTTCCCTTGCTTTTGATTTTTGGACTCCTTTTAGGATCTGACCCCAAAGAATTTAAAAAAAAGATTTACCAATTCGAGTCATTATACTGTAACACATACCCAGGGCTGGCTCTACCATATGTGCAACACGTGAATTTGCGCGGCAAGTTTCGAGGGGCAGCAAAATCTGTCATAACTACATTATTTAAAATAATTATTTCTTGGTGGAAACCTACTTCATGATTATGGCAGTTTATCTTACTAAGCTGACCTATTTGAATACTACATTCATAAACATGTTTGGGCCGCATTAGATTAAGGTTACATGGACAGTGCCAAAGCAAATGGTCAAACAAATCTCAGCATGAATTCCTGGATTTTTGTCAAATACAAGAACTCGATTGTCGAACAATAGCGAAAACCTGTTCTATTTAGCTAGTTATCATAGTCTTGATAAGAAAAGTAGTCTTGTCTTTGTCACAAACAAGTTCCTTATCACTGAGAAGGTGGAAACAATTAAAAAAAATAACAGATGTAGAAGGAAAATCAAGGAATAAAAGATAAATGAGCTAGCTGCACTGGAATTGCAAACTGATATATTGAGATTGAAGCTTAATATTGAATTCTATAATAAGGATTACCATGTTTTTTCTGGAGGTGTATTTGCTTTATGTTTCACTAACATAATAAATCATTATTTAAAGGAAAAAAGAGACACAACGAGATTGTATTTTTAGTGTTTATGTCTATCTGAGTGCGAGTGGTATTTCACTTTCCTTCGTTGTTCATGATGCGGTAGCTTAGTTAAAATCGTGGCTTTTAAGATTTGTTCTTTCTGGAGAAAGGGGGCGGCAAATGATGCCATTGCACGGGGCGGCAAATTCTCTAGGGCCGGCCCTACATATCACATATTTTTTAATCCAAGACGACCCCATATTTTAAACAAAGGATTACAAAGAAATGCGTCTACAGCACACACTGAGTATATTTTCAGAACTCATTGTAAAATTACGCTAAAAATCAAATCAGGAACAAATTCATTAGCATTCTTCACTGAAGAAATCCGCTGAATCTGAGAACGCTCAAAGCTAAAGCGGTAGGCGAGGAAGAAGGTACAATCAGGGGATTCTGTTTAATAAAGAAAAATTCCACACCATACGACCCCATAGTTTGGGCACGAAACTGAAAAAAAAAAAACTCGTCTTGGATTCAGAATTAATAAAGTGTGTGGTCGCCGCGACATCACACCAAAGCAATTACAAGAAACTATAAAGCTACCTCTATTTGCATTGCAATCCCGTATGCACACAATCACAATTGGATTAGCGTGCGGCAGACAGGGGCGGATCCAGGACGGACTTCTGGGGGGAGGGGAAGGTCGGTAGCAATACTGCTACTTAGAGCTACTTTTAAGAGCTCCAAACTTTTTATGGATGGGTTTATTTATATATAAAATAAAAGTTTCCTCTTCTGGTGGGGGGGGGGGGAGCGATCGCCTGGCGGCAGATGTGATGAAGGAAAATTGAAGGTGTACCAAAATATAATTTCTATCGACAAAATCACATGGCCACGGAAGATCAAAAAAGATCGGAAGAAGCGAAAAACCAACACAGAAGTTGAAGAAGTAGTTTAAAGAAAGCGAGAAAAATTTGTTCATTGAATACAACAAAACTTCATTTTGAGCATACAATACAATAAAAGACTAATCAACATAGGCAATGTTCATTCATACGTGTAAAAGTGTACTATTTCCCACCCTGCAGGTAACATTGGCAGAATCTTCACATGAATTTGAAATTAGAGTTCCATATAGTATGCCTCCCTTCCATCATTTGGATTGTTTCTTTACATTGCACACGTTCTATATCCTAATGCATTCAATGGCTGTCAACAAAAAAATTTCACATGCATAGAGTCTACTAAGCAGGTCGAGGTCTACAACATAGCTGACTTCGATCAAAATTGGATGAGTTTCTTCTATCGCGTGTAAGTGAAATTGCTTGATGTCGTTGAGTTTAAACCCAAATTTGATGGCCAATAACTCGGTAACAAAAGTTCTGCACACCCTAATAATTTATATGCTTACATATCTTTTCAAAATCTACCATCGTGCCAAGTTTGGTCAAGATCTACTGAGTTTCGATTACAGCATGCGATATATACCGAGTGTATGAAAAGTCCGAGGCCAAAGCTAATTCTGTTATGAGTAAAGATATGAAAAAATGGAAAGAAATGAAAGAGGTGAAAAGTGTTTTTCCAATCTGAAGTGGTTAAATTTTTCCAATCCCCTGGAGAACAACGTTTCCAGTTCAGCAGACTCTTCGAACAGAACGTAAGGGCACTCGGAAATAACACTATAAATGTGCACATTGTAAGGTCAGGGGGATCTAGAACACCTCGAATGCTATTATGAACAACGCTGTATTGTTGCTATAATTAGGGCCCCAGGAAACCACCTCCTGGACTGGCAACGATTCGTTTTCATTTAACATAGGGCACCTTCCTAGTGTGGAGACCAAACGGCTGTTGCGATTGAAAAAATTCCACCATTTTAGATTGAAAACTGTCTATTTAAACAACTTTCTTCTATTTCCATTTTGGCGTGGGAGACCCGGATTCGATTCCCGGTGGGAGCTCATGTGGTTCGGATTCCACGTTAATCAGTAGGTCCACGTTTCATATAGCCTCGCTGCTGAACGGGACGTAAAACTCAAAATCAACTCAACTCAACTCTATTTCCATTTTATTGTATACTTACTTATAATGAATTGGTCCATAGCCCCCTCCTGACTTTTGATTCACCCGATATAATATACCTTTACTAAGTTCAAATCCAATTTTCATGGCCAGTAACTAAGCAACCAAAGATTTGCACTTCAAACTAAACGCTCATGCGTACTATGCTCGTTAAGGTCTACTACAAGACCAAATTTGGTCGAGATAGGGTAAGTTTCTTAGCTCCTTCGTGGCTAAGCGGTTAGCGTACGTGCCTTTGATGTAGGAGTTCATGTGGTTTGGATTCCACGTTATTCAGTAGGTCCACGTCTCATATAGCCTCGACTCGACATTAAACTCAACTCGAATTAAATGAAGAACAACTAACGAAATACAACCAGACAATAAACAAAAAGTCAGTACACTTACACTCAAGCAAATCTAAGACAAGTGCATGTCAGGCGCCACCCATTTTTTTTTTCTTTCTTGGGAGGAGTCTAAAGTTTGTGAGGTCTAATACTGCAAGATATTACTTCTAATCTACATCCGAAGAAACCATAAGTAGCTAATTGTTAAATATTACCACCTATATTCCAGGCACGTAGCCAAGGGGGGGGGGGTCCGGGACCAGAAATAAAAAAATTAAGGAAGGATAAAACAAAATGAAATGACGAAAAGAAAGATCAGCGTTAAAAATTAAAAAGAAAACTACAGGAAGCTTCTGCTTCCTCTTTCTTATGAGGAGATTTGTATACTTGCAATATGGTAGCGAGGTAAGCGAGATATTCTGGAGGAGTCAGAGAATTTGAAATTTCTAGAAAAGTTATGGGATTCTCGGAATTCCTGCTACTAGTCAGGGAGATTTCAAGCTTTCGAAAGCATAATGGCGTTGTGTAACAGCGTGGACATTTTAAATCATATTTTTTCGTCATCGCATCCTTGCAGTATCAAACATGTTATTTCAAGGACAATTTTCTATTGCTCCTTTAACCTGTCATTTGGAACCGACAATAGTTGATGAAATAATAAAAACAAAAATTTATGTTGAAAGAAAGTTCTGTTAGCATTTGATTCAACAGAGAAAGGAACGTATATATTGTAAAACTAGTTGAACATACACATGCTTCGCCACAGGGGCAGTATTTGGAAGTCAACGCCTGTGGGAGTATCACCATGGATCTCAGCGACTGCGAAAACTATGGATTTGATACTAATATCGGTCATTTTGGGCTATTTTTTTTTTTTTTTTACGTCTCGGTATCCACACCCTTCTGACTCCCAGCCCGCATACAATTGTAACTAAATTTGCAAGTCATCGGTAATGGAAATGTCACCATTGATTTCAACGACCGAGAAAATATGAATTCGACACTAATAGCTCAAGTGGTAGAGCGTTGGCTTCGCATTCGAGAGGTCGTGGCTTCGAATCCCGCTGCCGACCATCCTGACTGAGATTTTCCAGGGTTTCCCTCAGTCCTACCAGGTAAATGCCGGAATGGTACCTACTAAACAGCCCCTGGCCGATACCTTCCCAAATCCTTTCCATTGTTAATGTTGTTGGATATCCAGTGTAAAATGGCCTCTGAGCTGTATCTGGTGATTGTTAAATAAATAAATAAATATCGGTCATTTTCTACTACTTTTACATGTCCCGGTAAACGCCTCCCTGAGACCCCCCTGGTTCGAATTTCGACAAATCGTTTAACTCTAGTCTGGAGCCTGGACCAAGGTATTCGTGACTAAAATTTGGTAACTCTCGGTCAATATCTCTGGTTCCCAAGCCGGTTCCGGTAAACGCCCCCTGAGACACCCCTGTTTAGAAATTTAAAAGAAAGCTTCGTCTTAATCTAGGGCCTGGGCCAAGGTACCCCTGACCAAAATTTGGTAACTCTCGGTCCACTCGACTGGTCCCCAGGCCGCACACAGACAGACAAACACACAAACAAACTCCTTATTTTATTTATATTAGAAGATAGTTTACAAGACAGTATTGAGTATGTACTTTTTATAATAATTGAGTCATAACGAAAGGAAAATTGTTATATTTGAATAAAGAGGGGAAGGACGTAAATATTGTAAAATCCTTTTCAATACTTTTTTTTCATTATTTTGCTCGAAATTTCTTCATAGTTTGTTATTAAAATACTTGCCAACATATCCTCAATTTATTGTCCTAAGAACTCAATATATGTTGATAGTAAAGTAGTTTAGATTGATCGAGCTCCTGTGCCTTCAGAATTTCATGTCACTCTGCTCCCCCCCCCTCCCCGTTATGAAATCCTGGCTAAACGAACCAATATATGTTCCAGTAAAATAGTTTGAGAATGATTGAGCACCTTTTGGGGTGATCACAGTATTTCATGTCACGCCCCCCCCCCCCCCTTCACGAAATCCTGGCTACGTGCCTGTATATTCTCAACAAAAATGATAAAATTAGCTTGTTTAGTAAGGAAAGAAAGAGTACAAATCGTCGCATGAGAATCAGAGGAAAGATTTCATTAGGCCTAACTCCATTTTCGTAGGTTTTGCAGGCGAGAGAACAAAAATATTAGTTTCTGAGAAAAATATGTTTTTAATAGCATGGTAATTGAGCTACATTACAACAGATGATCGACAAGGAGAACAGATGGCGTTCCGTTCCATTTACACCAAGTAGGGCTTTCATAATTATATCCAAACATAAAGAACACGAAACCCGCATTTTTGGAGTAACGTACCTTTGGTTCTCATGCGACGAAATGAAGTGTAAGATTAACATCTTTAGACTACTACATCAATCATTTCTCTTCTAAACAAATGTCGTTTTATTAAGAAAGAGTGCAAATAAATGTCGAGTTACCAAGTTGTGGGGGAAGGACATCCCAAGTGGATACGCCCCTGTGAACACGGTTGTGGTTAGGAGCCCACGTTAGCAGTAGGCGTGGTCCTTCCTAACCTCGCTGTTGAACGACGTAAAACACAAAAACTGATATAACAATAATAATATCCAATTTTATTAAATAAACATCATACAAATTTGTTTCAGTTGTAATCCATAAGCAGTTTCAGTTCTATCCGCCAGAGCGAGTCACAGTTACTGATGTTGATCGCTCTCACTTACTATTGGAATGTGTGACGTCATTGCACGACAAGTTATTATCACCTGTCACTATATTGCTCCCGTCGAGTGAATAGGATGAACACCATCTTACATATTGGCTCGTTGGTCTAGGGGTATGATTCTCGCTTTGGGTGCGAGAGGTCCCGGGTTCAAATCCCGGACGAGCCCGTTTTTCATATTTTTTTCGTAACTTCTTAACTGATACTACTATTTTTACGTAATTTATACAAACTTGTATAATAGGGTCGTCATTTAAGAAAAGCATGGGGATGCAATTGTCCCCTTTGAGTTTGGGAGATACATTATTTTAAATTTAAATTTATATTTCTGAATTTAGCGTCCCTTTCAGTAGCGAGGCAGCCTTCTTCCTCCCCTGGCAAAATCTGACATGACGCTACTGTGTAGTAGAAGGTTGAAGGAAATCACATCGGTAAAAATTACAGTACTACTTTATTTCTACAAGGTAAGAAAGGAGAACTTACCTAATTAAATGTAATTATTGTGTACAAGAATATAGGACAGTTGGTTAGAAAGAAAAAGGAAGACAAATGTTGAAATTGGTGAACGATGTTAAAAAGGGCATATCATTGTCAAAAGTCTGAACACACGACTGATTTTTTTTTTTATTTTTTTTTTTTAGAATTTTCCCAAAAAAAGTCATATCTATATACCTATTTTTAATTTTTTTTCTTGGACTTGTTCAGTAAAATAATCATCATTGCTCATATAAAAAAAATAAAACATATGGTTCTTTTTCCACTGTGACAACTTTATTGAGTATGTTTCCGTCCAATGAAATGCCGACCCTTAGCATTGATAAGGGCTTTACAAATTCCAAGCATTTGTTTCATTAATTTATCTAACTTTTGCGAAGTTGCGTGATTCCAGTAGATCTGATGAGCCTTCCAAGACGTTCAGCATTCCTTGCCATCTATTTACGGACTGTCCTGTCAAATTCATCTTACAAGAGCTCGCTGGGTAACAAATCCGGTGACTATTCCACTTGTTGGTGATGTAAGCGTCTTCTTTGCATTCTAGATAATTACTGCATAGCTCAGAAGAATATTTGGCATGGCAATCCTGTTGCAATATGAAGTTTCTGCCTCAAAATTTGCAATCCTGATAGAATTCAATATTTCAATTAATCGTTGTGAAATATGCTCTGTCCAATATTTCATTAATTCGAACTAAATTATCAACTTAATAGGCTGTAAAGCATCCTCAAACAGCGACGTTACTTTCTCCATAATTTGCTTTAGGTAGGATATTACCCTGTGAGGTTGAAACTGTAATTCGGGACGACGACACACAAACTTCTAGCATTTGAAGGTGAAAAGTTGGAATTTAGATTCGTCAGTCCAGAGTACCCTCTTCCATTTTTATTTATTTTATTTTATTTTATTTTTTTTTTATTTTTTGGTCAAGAAATCTCTTTTCGTAATGTTGAAGAAATTGTTTCTTTACCGCAATTCTACCCCCCGAGACTTTATATCTGAAGGTGCTGGACCACTGTCCTACATGATACCGAGTGGAAATAGCTCTTCCATAGCTGAGGGCACCCCTGAACAAGTATCTTTCATTAGTGTATACGTACAGATTTATATTGTTTTTATTTAATATCAGCACTCGCGTTATTAGAAGTCAGCCATCCTTTCTCTAACAGCACAATTACATAGCAGGCATATGTCTATCATGTTCCCTGAGGTACTAGTACATGGGCATGTGTGCAGTATGTGCCTTATATACTTCTGAGAAAGAAATCACATAGATGACGAGTGATAGTCACAGTCTATGTCTGCCTCTAGGCACATGCCTGACATGTTCTAGGTATGTTCCCCATGCCGTAAGCGGCAATGAACCACAAAATTACTCCCCCAAAATATGTTAAATCGCCTCTATGCGTAACGTATTTACATTAGGATCAGTCTAAACAACGCTTTAAACAAGTAAAAAAAAATGCAGGGCTACCCTACAGTGGATGCGAACTACCAACCTTTGAATTATTAGCCGTGTACCCTTCTGACTTGGCCACAGAGGCGACGAAGAGAATAATGCTTGTAGAGGGATAAATTATTGACGTCTTTTGCATTTGGCTAATCAGAGTGCTCCTTTAACCGCATATATTCGACTATAAACGATAAAATCTGCTCACCATGTAATTTTATAACAAATTGACGAGTGTCTATTTACTTTATTTCATGATTCTTCCATATTCACTTTCAAATGATCGGCGACAGTTGCCATCTAATAAAGTTGATGCGTTTATTGCTTCTAGTACACAATCGCTTAGAAAAAGAAGCAACAAATGCATAAAACGTGGGAGATGAATTTAGAACTCCTAAATGGCGAATGCCTAACATATCTTGTGCTGTTAGGGTATCTGAAACAATGTGTACCTAAAGGACGTACCTAGGACATAACAGATATATGTCCCAAGTGACGACATAAAAACAAATGACTGTTAGAGTGCGAAACTGAGCCAGGTATAAAATGCTATATTTGTGGTACGTAGTTGCAAATATCAATTAGGTGTAACAAGTACCTAAAACTGTAGGTAGCTGAGGTACATATTTAGCACATGAATATCATATGTGCTAAGTGTCGGGTACCTAAAAAGTAGCTGGGACACCTAAATGGCGCATGCCTAGCACATCTTGTGCTGTTAGGGTTCAACTTAAAAACAGAATACAATTAAGCTGGAAATCTATAATCATACAACATACACATAATATTTTTATTATTTCATTGAGTGTATTTGATTACAATAGGCTATTGTTACGTAAATTCGATCTCATTATTTTTCTACTGCCTTTCATTATATTGTTCTAGTTTCATCAGGATTCCCGGCATGATAATGCGGATAGCGACATCTATTAGCGTTAAGCAATAGCATCAGGTAGCGACATCTATTAGCGTTGTGCAATAGCATTAGGTAATGACATCTACTAGAGTCAAGCAGGCTAATTAGCAGACTTATTTAGCACTAACGTTATATGAGTACCAGCCTTTTTAAAAAGTTGATTAGAGCTCCTTCATGGCTAAGCGGTTAGGTGTAGGGATGCGCTCGAGTCGAGACATGTCTCGAATCTCGACTCGACTCGACTCGAATTCGAGTCGAGATTCGAGTCGAGACACACTTTGTAAAATTCGAGACGAGTCGAGACAAACGTATTTCTCGACTCGAATTTTCGAGTCGAGACACGAGTCGAGTCGAGACGGCTCTTAAAAATCTCGGCTCGACTCGAATGTCTCGAAAATCTTTCTATAATTTTTAATATTATTTTGAAGAAAGTATTCACTCAGAAACAGCCTTGAAACCAATTCCAGCTTTTATTCCTTCAGAAAGGTACAGAACGCATAAAATTAATAGTTAATCTTTAAAGATCAAGATTTAATTTTCAGCTCAATTCAGTTAATTAGAACTAATAGTTAATGTCGTTGTATTTGGTTGTACTGCAAATATAATGATAATAATAATAATAATTGATTATCTAGTTTGTATAAAACTATTATCCGTAGTCTAAATCTAGTTTGTATAAAACTATTGCGATAAAGTTAACTTCATAAATTCTCTGAATGAGCAGTTGGTAGTCTATAGTAATTTAGCATAGTTATAATTATTGTGTTTTCGTTCCCATGAACTCAATAGGGTTACGTAACTTCTGGATTATTCGCTTGCCCAACTATTCTGAGGCTTTAATATGTTGCAGCATATCACGAGCTAAGGATAATATATAATGTAACATTTGTTGTAAATCACATATTATGATACGAGACTATTTTACATAGTATATCTTATCTAATATAAAGAAAATAAAGAATTTGTTTGTGTGTTTGTCTGTCTGCCTGTGTGCGACCTGGGGACCAGACGAGTGGACCGAGAGTTCCCAAAATTTGGTCACGGGAACCTTAGTCCAGGCCCCAGATCAAGACGAAGCGTTTTTTTTTTAAATTTCGAACCAGGGGGGGTCTCGGGGGGGACGTTTACTGGGACCGACCTGGGGACCAGACAAGTTGACCGAGAGTTACCAAATTTTGGTCACGGATACCTTGGTCCAGGTCCCAGTCTAAGGCGAAACGTTTGTGTCAAAATTGGAACCAGGGGGTCTCAGGGGGGCGTTTAGCTAGACATGTAGTAAAAGTAATCCAAATTGATCGACATTAGTGTCAAATCCATAGTTTTCACGGTCGCTGAGATCAATGGTGACACTTCCATCAGCGATGACTTGCAAATTCAGCTACTACTGTATGCGGGCCGGATGTCAGCGGATGAGGAATACCGAGACATGTATAAATAGCCCATATTGATTGATACTAGTGTCAAATCCATAGTTTTCGCGGTCACTGAAATGAATGGTGATACTTCCACAGGTGTTGATTTCCAAATACAGCCCCCATGCGAAGAATGGGTATATTAAGCTAGTATTACAATAAATGGACTGCTTCGATGCCAAGAACTAGTACAGATAAGTACCATTCACTTCTATGAATAGGTATTTTTTAAAAGGATTTTTGTAAACACTAAGTTATAAAACAATGAACTACATACAGTAGTTATAGTTTTGGTTCCCAACATAAAAGAAATATGGATTGTTCATGAGATATTGAACTTCAACTTTCACTCCTGGAAAATTTCAATTTTGGAGTTAGGCCACTTGGCATCAAAGCAGTTCACTGTAAGATAAATACATTCCGCACATTAGTAACATAGTTGTTCAGGGGCCTTCGATTTCCATCCTCTCGAATGAAAGCTGAACAATTGCTTGATACATGGTGACTATATAGGAGAAATAGTGTATTAAGTTTTCGAGCTTTGGTGCGTATCCGTATTTACACTCTGATATAACTTTAAGTTCACACTCAAATCGAGCTAATTGTTTAATGCATTTCGAAAGCTTTTGTTTTTATGCAGCTCATTAAGGAAAATCTATTTCATAATCGTAACATTTATGTACTAAGAAACTATGAACGTAAAGTGGACTCGACCTAGCCTCGTGGCTGCTGTGACTCAGTGGCACAGCTTTCACCCTTGGTGTGTGAGGACTCTGATTCTGTGTGTGTGTGTGTGTGAACTCCGTGGCTAGTGTACGCGTCTTTGTCGTGGAAGACTCGGGTTCAATTAACGGCGCGAGCTCATGTAGTTCGGATTCCACGTTAATCAGTAGGTCTACATTTCATATATCATCGCTGCTGAAAGAGACGGTAAAGTCAAAATCAACTCAACAATATATATGTGTGTGTGCTTATGTGAATTTCCTCGTGGCTGTATGGTTAACACATACGCCTTGATCGCGGGAGACTCTGGTTCGATTTACGGTGGAAGCTCATGAAGTTGTTCCGGTATCCCACTTTAAACTGTAGATCCATGCCTCATATAACCATAGATATAATATATATGCCTTTGATACACTTATTTTCCGACTTGGAAGCCATCGAAAATTTCCGGACACAGAGTCCCGTGGACCGAAAATGAGAAACATGGGTACAGAGTAAAACAGCCATAGAAATTTAAGCTTTTTAGGCTAACTTAATCCTTACATATAATGCAACTAGCTTGGCCAAGTTATAATGGAGGAAATGCTATCATTGCAACACTCTGAGAATAGAAAATGTTCGTCAGGTATTACTATCCCCCCTCTCCTGCAGAATGAAAACCCTGTCTAAAACTCAATATATATATATAAAACTATTTTGTGTAATGTAACAAACAGTGGCGGATAGTATTCATGTTTCCTTGCAGAGGTCCTTACGAGGGTTCGCTTCCATCTTCCTCTCCCCAAGAACTAAAATAAATTAAAAAAATGCTATTACTTGTTAATCTTGTACAAAGGACGCAATTAAAGTCCCAGTGTAACACCCCTTCACATTTAGATTTTTCCCCTGGAAGAAAACCAGTTATTATTGTTTCTTGATTTCTCAGTCTCACCTACATAAACATACGAATAGAATTACAGGATAGGACATGTTTAGAGTGCTTGCACGTGACATCTAACTATATTTCTCATCAAATGTGTCACAGATGAAAATTTCCGTTTGTACTGCCTCTATTTTCTGGTACATATGTTTCATTTATGTTATGTTGCTAAAATTTGTTAGGAAACAAGTACAGACTGCGCCTGTGTGACTGACAAAACGTAAATGTACTGGATAATTATTTCTTCACTTTCTTCCAGAAAAAAAGTAACCCATCTCATGTCGGCTAACAAAAGGAGGTAGCGGACCAAAGATAGCCGTTGTTTACCTAAGGTCGTTACACAGCAGGGGTTTCATTCAGTCAGAGGGAAAAGAAAAAATAATTTAAGGTTTCTACATTTGTTTTGAACTGCAATATACTTTTTCCTTTTATTTTAAGAACCATTTCCTTCTCATTTGTCTGCATCAGAAAAAAATGCAAAAAAATCACTAGAATGTTTCTATTTACCCAAAGTACGTACTAGATCACTAGTGCAATAGTAAAATCACTAAATCTAGTACGAAATCATAAATGCGTTCTGTTGTTGAATTCACAGAAATGTTCAAAAATAAATTCAAAAAGAAAAACACGATCCTACAAAAGACTGTTTACTTGCTCACTGGTTTTCGTATTGTGAACTGAAACTCAAGTACGCAGTCATGTTGAATACTTCTGTCCCTTTCTACTTTACAACTTGAGGTGGAATGAGGGTCAGGATAGATCTAGTGATATACCGCTAAAGGAAGTGCTTCAGTACAGAGTCGGAAGCGGTATGTATTGTTTATACTACTTACAACGTTACCCCCACATAAAATATAAATTCACCCTTTCTCCCTTCTCTTTTTCGAATTGACTATTTCGAACCGACCATTTTGCTGAAGAAAGATGCTAAAAGAAAATTGAAACATCTGTGTCTAAACTTTCTTTGAAGCGCAGTCTTTTGTATTTGTAAGGTTTTGCGAGTGTTTTCGAGATAGCCAAATCTTTTACCATGGACTCCTGCTGCGAACTGACCGTGAGTAAACACCCGATCTCGCTGAGCTCAATTTCTCTCGCACACGTGAAATGGGTTTGTTGTTTCCAAACCAAATAGGAAGTTACCTTGTGCTTTTGCATTTCTGCACGCACACAGGTACCATTGTTGTTTTAATGATCAGAAGAAATATCAAAACCATCGGATATATACGATACAAAACAGCTAACAGAGGGAGGCAAAGATAAAAGTAGGCCTATACCAAGTTTTCCGCTTGGTACCATTATGGAGAATAAATATTTGATAAAGTCACGTAGATGAGCTTAAACCTATTCCATCTGTCCTTATAACTTTTCTGGTCTCAACAATTTCTCAGGAGAATACGTACAACACATGTCCAAATTCCATATATACTCTTTCTAAACTAATGAGTAAACTCATTAAGAACACCAACTGATATCAATAAACAGGAAAGAAAACAATGCTTTATACTTCTATCATTTGGTACACATCTCTATGAAGCACAGCTTGTTTCTTTTCGAAATAGCTCCTTCGTGTCACAGCTGTGGTTAGTTTTGTTTTGTGTTAGGATGAAAGAGAGAAATGCAACATTTGCTTCGCGGTGAAGTTATATATATTATTAAGATGAGCGGTGATAAGCGAGGTTTAACAAAGAGTGCCTTTCGGATGCACAATTTAACGGGTAGTTGCAGTCCGTGTTGAGAATCGAACCAAAGCTATGTAAGACATGTTATGACAAATCCAAAAGGTGTGTTGTATCGGTGCAGTACCAGTTTTTCACGTTGTTCAAAATGTTCCAAAACCCAAAGAATAATCTTTAATTTCTGATATTTTAGTCGTCACAAATTACAATTTTATAAAGTAGTCAATGTTTATAATTACTGGGCAGTTGGGCGTTTAAACTAATGACATCATAATAAAGTCAAAACCATAATTTTGAGTTGAATTGATTCTGAGTTTAACGTCCCGTTCAGCAGCGAGGCTATGTGAGACGTGGACCTACTGATTAACGTGGAATCCGAACCACATGAACTCCCACCGGGAATCAAGCCCAGGTTTCCCACGCCAAAGGCAAGTATGCTAACCGTTAGCCACGAAGGAGCTCCACCATAATTTTAGTGGGCGATAAGAAATATCTCGCCAGTGCTTTTACAATAAATAAAATTTTATAAGTATTAAAGAATAGTGGTAAGAGATTTTATAATAGCTCTTTTATTTATGAGATATGAGTATTTTGAAAAAAAAACAACTAAAGAATAGGTTGGCGGAACCACAAAAGACTCGTAAAATAAACTTTCTTATAAATACATACGCACCTTACTCACATTTTATAATTGCCATGCTTACGTTCTCCATAAAAACAGAAATTCTCTTTTAGTGATACTTTATACAAGATCATGAAGTGGGTTCAAATTTAATTAAAGGCAAAATACAATACAATAATCTATAAATATTGTCTCAAGTGAGTTTAAAGATTTCTAAACACTAGTGCGAAACCGGGCTCTGCCGTTGCGATCGATTTACAGGTCTTGAGACGAAAGTAAGAAGGGACTTACGCACACTTACGTAAGTAAAAACAATTAATATGCCTGTAACTTTCCCCCAAATGGGTGTATCTTAAAACTAACCTCACCATTATTTTTCTAATTAAATTCTAGCCCGAAATTATGTATCATATTACCCTATTCCCATTTTGAAAACTTGACCTTAATTCAAAATGGCGGATTTCAAGATGGCTGCCATCAAGGTCATATCTACCATACTACTTCCCCCCAGGACTTACATGTGTCCACATGGTTTTTCTTCACTTTTCTTCATTAACACTCCGTTTACAAAGGGTAGTAAGGGACTTCTGTAGTAATCTCTAATAACCACATCACAATTCTTAAAAGTTATTTTTAAAAAAATAGAAAACATGCATCATGGCAAAAATTTGTCATCACAAGTAATGATGCATACATGCCTTCTATCAGCAAAAAAAGTTTCATTGAAATTAAAGCCGGACATTTGAGTGGTGTCCCTTGTGGGATGTGATTGAACGTGACGTCAGAACACATCGCCCCCCTTCCCGGAATTTACGGGAATTAGGTGACCTGAGTGAGCACATGTGGTGCCAGCTCTCTCCAGCGACCTATCAAGGATCATTGCGTGTATGCCAAGACGTGTCGAACATTTTTTTATACATGACAAAAGTCGGAATACTGACAATTAGGTAGGTGGTCATAATGGTCTGGGTGATGTGTGCGTATATTTTAACTCGTACATTTTGTCTCGACTCGAATTTCGAGACGTCTCGACTCGAATTCGAGTCGAGTCGAGACAGAGACTGTCGAGTCGAGACAGAAACATATTTTCGAGTCGAGACAACATTTTCTCGAGACGAGTCGAGACAGGCTTAAATCTCGACTCGACTCGACTCGAATGCATCCCTAGTTAGGTGAAGCCCATTGGGGGTTCGAGTCCCTCTGTAGTAGCAAGGGTGGAATTTTAACTGTCCTCAATGTTTCTGTGTTCGTGTCCCTGTCGTGTCTAGTAGTCCTGAACAGTAGTTGCAGTAGAAAATAAGTCAGGAAGTTTAAAAAAAAGCGGTTAGCGTACGCGCCTTTGGCGCGGGAGACCCGGGTTCGATTCCCGGCGGGAGCTCATGTGGTTCGGATTCCACGTTAATCAGTAGGTCCACGTCTCATATAGCCTCGCTGCTGAACGGGACGTAAAACTCAAAATCATTCAATCAAAAAAGTTGATTAAATAAAAACGAAGAAAAGCAAAATGGCCATATAATAATAATATCCCAGTGGTTCTCAATCTCGTTGTCATTGTGACCCACGTTAAATAATAAAAAGTATTTTGTGGCCCACCTACTTTTATTCAAATACACATTGACATTCTATGTAATGGTGGTGTATTTCAAAGCAGTTAAATTTTGTAAATCATATCTCTAATTCCAGTTTTTCATAATAGTTCGTGTGAGTAATTAATATGAAATTTATCAAATAGCTTTGTATCCTTTAGCCTAATCGGCATAATCGTGGGACGTAAAACTCGAATATTTCATTTCATTTTTCTTTACCTTGGCACAAATGACAAAAACTCACAATAACTGTTTTTTTTCTTTCTGTATGTTAAATTCCGGAAGATACTCGGGAACCGGTCAAAATCCCCACAGCCAAAACCCCCACACTCAAGAAATGTCAAAACGCCCACACAAACGGTCATAACCCCCACACAAATGGACAAATCTCCCAAACACACGAACGGTCATAACCCCCACAGCCAAAACCCCCACACTCAAGAAATGTCAAAACGCCCACACAATCGGTCATAACCCCCACACAAATGGACAAATCTCCCAAATACACGAACGGTCATAACCCCCACAGCCAAAACCCCCACACTGGTAATCGGTCATAACCTCCAACGGTCATAACTCCCACACAAATGGACAAAACAGCCACACATAGCAACGGTCACAATCCCCACATAAATGGACAAAACCCCCACACAAATGGACAAAACTCCCACACAATCGGTCAAATCTCCCACACTCTGAAATGATCCTGGCTGTATGTTTTGCCCTTGTACTTTTTAATAACATTTTTTATTCCACTTAAACCGATGTTGCAACTATTCTTCTTGCACTGTTTTGTAATGACAGAAACACTAAAGTGGGCGTCGTAAAGAGCCGCAACAAAGACGTGCAATTACGGTATTTTCAGAGTGTGGGGGATTTGTCAGATTGTGTGGGGGTTTTGTCCATTTGTGTGGGGGTTTTGTCCATTTATGTGGAGATTGTGACCGTTGCTATGTGTGGGAGTTTTGTCCATTTGTGTGGGAGTTTTGACCGATCGTGTGGGCGTTTTGACATTTCTTGAGTGTGGGGGTTTTGGCTGTGGGGGTTTTGACCGTTCGTGCGTTTGGGGGATTTGTCCATTTGTGTGGGGGTTATGACCGATCGTGTGGGCGTTTTGACATTTCTTGAGTGTGGGGGTTTTGGCTGTGGGGGTTATGACCGTTCGTGCATTTGGGAGATTTGTCCATTTGTGTGGGAGTTATGACCGTTTGTGTGGGCGTTTTGACATTTCTTGAGTGTGGGGGTTTTGACCTAGACCCAGATACTCTGGTGAGAGTTTTGTCAGGGATGTGATTATGTAGTACTGAAAACGACTAATAGAGGGCACTGAAAGACTGGAACATGAAAAGTATCAAGATAGTAATTACTCGTGGCACTACACACAGTTTTCCTCATTCAGAACAGAAGGTTGTCTCACTAGTCAGTGAAGGAGCCTGGTTCGGTGGTTTAGAAATATTTTTAGAGTGTGATCTGGGTTCAAATCTGGGACGAGACCATCAGTTTAAATATGTATATCGAATCAAATAGCTTTGTATCACCAACAACGTATGTTACACAACACATTTACGTTGTTTATAAACAGACATGATTTTCTGACAAGTTTGTGACGTAATTAATAAGAGAAAGTTTGATTCCTTCTATGCAGATATGACACCAGAGGCGGATATAGGAGGCGAGCGCCCCCTGATCGCTACACCTGCTCCCCAGACACGTTGTAGTGAAAATGTAAGTTAATCAAATTTTTGAGAAACATTTTATATGATATATCTATTGTTTGAAAGTATGATGAGAATATTCTCACTCAGATTTAGAAAAAAAATCTTGAAATTTTGTATCTCGGCAGCCCCTGTCCTTTGAGCCAATATTAAACTCAAATATATTTCATTTTCTTAACTTTAATAAGTTAGTGTTACTCTCTCACATTAAATTAACATAATAATAATACTACATAATAGTTACAAAATCTCAATTTTGATATTCAAATTACAGTAGGACGTCGATAACCCGAACGTCAAAAATCCGAACGCGGTCTCTAGACATAGTGTGGTATGTTAGCGTAAGTATCCTGCATTTCCGGTTACCAGCACGAAAGTTCGCCATTTTGTTGCATGTCCAATCAAGGTTGGAAAATTACCGGGAGACAGTTCGTAGGATCATTATGGTCGACACTAGACGCCATATTGGAAAATGACTAACTTCTAGCAACTGAATCTAAATATTTACATGAAAACTTTAGAAAACACTTCTCTTCTTCTCCAGTCTGCTGCCAAACGGAATAAGAAACAGTTAATAGCAAAAATTTTCCGATTTTAGTCATTTAACCCTTTAGGGACCGATGGAACCTAGTGCACCGATGTACCCTACTTTACCATAGCGTTGACCTTTGGAATTTGCATTATAAGTCTCAAGTTAAGCTTTTCACACCATTTTTTGCATTTATTTAAGCGTGGAAGCATGAAAGAACGTGTTTCATGGGCATTTTCCAGTCACGCGTGCGATGCTTACGGGTGGTGACGTCACGAACATTGAAGAAGAAAAAAATTGGGTAAATTTTACAGCTTTTTTTGGGAATTTTTTAACACGTTCCTATTTATTACCATGGTTCGTACGTCGTTGTGTTCGTAATGAAGTACTGTTTCCAACGTACTATTACAATTTCCCTATTGTGTATCAGAAGCGAGAAAATCGCGTCCATTTTTTTTTTAAATTAGATTTTTCAGGAAAAAATTTCCCTTTTTCTTGATTTTCCCCCCTCAGGGACGTGTGAGTGGTACCATTTGACAGCTACCCTAATTTGACACGAAATCGTTTTCGAATTATGATCCTCGGATAGATAGGGACGTGTCAGGGATTTTTTTGATTTTCCCTTAAAGTAGTACGGGTTATGCTTTCCACGTGGGGAATTTTCTTTACCGCCCTTAGTTTTCAAGATATGAGATTGATATTTTCCACAGATATTACATACACCACGTAGTATGTTTTAGGCGATTTTGAGAACCAAACGTTAACACAGGGGGGAGAGGGACCCAAACTTGAAAAAGAGTGATTTTTCTGACAAAATTTCCCTTTGGAGGTAATTTTCCATGCATAGGCACATGATATCCATTCCAAAGCAAGTACAGGACACATGTGAAGAACCTAACTGATGTACTTTGTAATACTGGTAATCCTTTTGAAGAAGAGCATCTGTCTACAGTTGGGTTCACCAGACGTATAGCGCCAGAAGATTAGTGCCAGTCTGTCCGCATCGCAGCTACCACAGGAGCCAAAATGTATGAGGACTTCGTTTGTAACCGTCTAATGACATGCAAGCAGTTCATACACGATGCTATAAAGAAAGTTAATATGCAGCTTTTCAACTGTAACTTGTTGAAAGTTCGTTGCAAAGATAAATTGAAACTTGCTAGTGCGCACAAAGATTCTAACCTATTCTGCAAGATGTTCATAGCATGTCAGGAAAGGGAAAGCGATATCAGAGAATTCTTTTCTCATGAGAACACAACTTATCCTCCATCAATATCTGAATTTGGAGATCTCAGACTTCCTACCTCTAAATCAGATATTTTGAAATGTTTTGAAAAATTTGATGGGTGTACAAGTACTATCATCCCCCAATCCTCTTGTCTTGTCGTCGATGGAGCTATGCTGGTACACCAACTGCAACCAGGAGTAGCGAAAACATTTGCAGAATATGCCGCAGTTGTTAATAACTGCGTTTCTTTCACACTGCGAGACACTAAACGCTTAGACGTGGTCTTTGACCGCTACATTGAAAAGAACTTGAAAACACAGACGCGTCAGAAGCGTGTGCAGGGCGACCGCTTTGTTGTCAAGTCAACGGGACCGCTTCCAAACAATTTCCAGAAGTTCCTTGCAAACGATGACAACACGGAAAGGCTATTTCATTACCTCGCCGAAATAATAACTGCAGCTGATACTTCAGAAAGAGAAATATTCTGCACAAGAGGAAATCAAGTCTTATCCTCTTCCTCAGACTTAGATATTACTGGTATCTCTCCCTCATCCCACATAGAAGCTGATGGAAGAATCCTTCTGCACGTCCGTCATGCCGCAGAGAAGGGACACAAAAGTACAGTTGACTTTATTTGCGTTTCTGTATCTGTCACCTACTCTGGAGAAACTATGGATTGATTTTGGTTCTGAAAAAATGCGACGTTTCATTCCTATACGCACCATGTGCACGAACTTACCTTCTGGAACGATAGATATACTGTTGTTTTATCACAGTTTTAAGGGCTGTAACACAGTGTAAGCCTTCCTTGGCGTTGGCAAGACAAGTGCATGGAATACGTGTATGGCGTTTAGAGAAGTGGATACAGATTTCCGGGAACTGTCAGTCGTTTATTCTCACGATGTTGTAAGCTACTAATCTCGTATGCTAATCCAGCGATTTGTGACGCTCATGTACGACATATCAAGTACTAGCGAGGAAGTCAACGAAACCAGACGTATTCTATTCAGCAAGAAAAATCACACAATAGACAGAATACCTTCAACTGAAGACGCATTGAATCTCCATACAAGAAGATCAACTCTTCAGTGCAAGATGTGGCGACAGTGCCTCGAAAAAGATGTGCATGATGTTGAACCCCTCAACTGGGGTTGGAAGGAAACAGATGACGAACTCAGTTACCAACCTGTGTGGATTACGTTGAGGAGTATGTCTGATAATAGTCGACAATTAGTGACATGAAGTTGTAAACTGCGCTGTATTGGGAAATGTACTTGTATTAAGAACGGTCTCGTCTGTACGTTGCTTTGCGAATGTGAAGGACAATGCTCACAGTGATATCACTATGAACGCAGCAGCTGAACTTTTTTTTTAAAATGTGAAATGTATATGAGTTATGTAGATATGTAACATTGTAGCAAACGTATTAAAGTTGTATAATTATTAACTGTATTAGATTGTACTTGATATACAATACCTCTACAATAAAAACTCACAGTGAGGTCGGGTGACCGGGGAGGCCATTCATGCAGTTAACCCTTAATGGACCTTGCCTTTTTAGATAAATTTTAGAGTTTTAAGCAGCTATTGCAACGAGACTATTTATCGTAGGATGGTCCTGGTTCACACCTCGTTTTTTGTAATAAAGCTGCGTTTCCAACTGTACTAGTCAAATTTCCTTATTGTGTACCTAAAGCGGGAAATTCCCGCCCAAAGTGGGAAAAACGGAAATTACAAAAAAAAAAAAAAAAAAACAAAACAAAAAAAATTGGCACCAATATATGCCCTTGAACATGCAAGTGGTACATGACACGAACATGCAAGTGGTATCAAAAAACTTTGCTTATAGTGAATGGAATGAGGTATGAAGAATTGTGCTCCCAAAATTAGAGTAGATGCTCTAGCCGATTTGCCAATTTCCCCCAAGAATACATTGTCAGTCAATTGTTTTTCAATGAGCTTCAGCATAAAGACTATTCTTTGCAGGAACATGAATCGTACCTTGTTATCTTTGGAGTGAATCAGCCTTTCGAGTGATCTCGATACGTGCAACTCAGCAGAGTAGCTATCTTCATACTCAGCCAGTAAACGAGCAACTTCGGGACAACTGACTATTTTCTTCAAAAGAGTAAATGGGTTATCGGAAGCTCCCCATAGAGAACCACTTTTTTTCATCAGTTTGTTGTTCTGTTCGTGAAGCTGGTCGTCTGACATACGACCGGTGAAAAGTGCCGGTAAGATTTCCTACTGGTGAAATGTCCCTTAGTGAATTCCTTAAATACATCAGGATGACGAACTGGAAGTTGCTTCAGAGTATGAAGAAAGACTGGTAACCATCGCCCGTAGTGTACGTGGTCCAAAGCTAAGTACCAAGGACACATAGACTGGAGTACTTCTACATAAAGCATGAAATTACCATCACGCATACTTTTCATAAACAGTAATAACAGTGCTGTAACAGTAACAACAGTAACAACAGATATTAACTGTAATATCTGCTCTTGCAAGCCTACCGTGAAAACTTTAGGGGGCAGTAGAAATTTAGGGGGTGACCCCCATGACCCCCGTGGATACGGGCCTGTCGTGAGTCCCCTTCCCAGAGATGCTGACTTGATATATAGGTCAAGTAACACAATAGTCTTATTTTTGGTGTACACAAAATAACTGCCCCCCTCCAGAATACCTGTGCCCTTTCACTAGCCCCCCTCAAGAAATTAAAGTTCTTGCCGTTATTGTCTAGCAGTTCACAGTCTTCTATAGTCGTTTTGCCTGTGAATTTGAGCCCAAAGACAGTGTAAATCGGACAAAATTTGGGGAACTTGTGAAAAGTAGGCCATTTTTCAAGATGGCGCCCAGAGTCACACGAAACATATTGAGAAGCTGTCTCCCGGCTTTTTTCTCATTTACATGTCACGTTAAACGCTCTGACCAAATTTCGTGCTGGTAACCGGAAATGCACGATCCATACAAATTATTGCACTTACGGACCGCACTAACAAGGTTACTAGAGAACAGAAGCTTTTTACATTTTGTCTTAGCGCTAGCGATAAATTAATAATAGGGTTGCCCATCGGCGTTGTGTGAAGTCAGTGTTTTTACAAAAGCTCATAATTGTTTATCATACTTATTTTTCTTTGTTTTTTCTTTAGGCATATTCAAGTTAAGTTTTAACTGTGAGTTACAAGAACAGTGTAATTTAGTGTACGAGCAGTAAATGTAAGTAGCCTTATGTACGGTATTGTAATTCCTGTAGGCCTATGTATTAATACTGTATAACCACTGTATCGATAAAAGAGCATACCGTGGTATTTTCTTAGTCATTTTCGAAAATCCTAACTACATGTGGTTCCAATTAGTTCGGATTTTCGACTTCCTACTGTATTATATAGGAATATTACCAAAATAAAATATAAATTTCCATATCAAAACGTAAATTAGGCACAGTATAGGTACTATACACCGGTGGCGTCGCCTTGTGCAGTTCGCAAGAGCACGTGAACCACCAAGTATCGTGGGCTGTTTGTTACTCCTTAAGATATTTAATAATATTTAGAATATTATTATATTGTCGTTTCGTTTCTATTCTTAGCTTGCTTTACCCCTTGCGTATATGCATTCCATCATAACACCACGTTCACAAGAGAGCAGCGAGCATAGACTGCTCTGTGTGTAGTACAGAAGGGAAACGCGGGTAGTTGAGAGGACGAACTGCGGTGTCCTGAGGTTCAAATCAAGATTTGCACGAGCAGCGTTGACAGTACTGTTACTGACTTATTTGCAGTAAATAATGTGGCGCTTTAAACAGAATCAAAGAATAAACTTCTGCGTTGACAGCTGTTGTTGACTAATTTCCAGTAACGTGGCGCTTTAAACAGAATCAAACAATGAACTACAACTTAAAATATATAGAAGAATATAGTAGTACTATATAACTCATTCTTTCAGTTATCTACATTTCTTTTTATCTCAATTTCTCGCAATGAAAATACACTAATGGAATAAACAAAATTACGGCTTTCCGGGCTCATACCAAGGGGAATGGGAGGTTTAAAGCCCTTCTCTAGAGATTTTTAAGTTAATGCAGAATAAAATTAAATTTTAATTTATTTAAAAAAAACTTTTTAAAATATACGCTGATTTAATCTCTGATTTTTCTTTAGGCTCCGGTTTTTTCTACCTAAATAAACTATCAAAACATGCTGTACATAGTAATATTGCTACAATGATAAAATCTTACCTTCTGTATTGTGGGAACGTGAAGGAAATTTTGGAATTGATTTTTTTTTTAACATTCATCTTTAACACATGCAAAATAGAAAAAGACGAGTATTGAGATTTACAGTAACGTACGTTCAGCTGTAACCGGAAAGTTTTTTTTTTTTTCTTTGAAGGAGGACGGAACAGTAATGAAGTGTCTTGAGATAACAATAAAAAAAAGCACATGGACAAAGCGTTCCTAATTAAAGGTGATTCTGCAACTATTATAATTTGATACATTCCATGCTTCGTGTATACTGTTGACATTTCACTAAAGAGTATACATGGCAATTCAAATATACGAGTAGCGTTGAGTTTAATGTCCCTTTCAGCAGCGAAGCTATATGAGACGTGGACCTACTGATTAACGTGTAATCCGAACCACATGAGCTCCCGCCGGGAATCGAATCCGGGTCTCCCACGACAAAGGCACGTACGCTAACCGCTTAGCCAAGAAGAAGCTCTTCAAATATACGAGATAGCAGACATTTACAGTCTTGATACTAATGGAGATTACATTTAGTATATTATGAGATTGATGGTGAGTCTGTAGAAAGAGAATGGCATACAACAAAATTCGTGAAATCATAGCAAATAATCCGAAATTGACTTCAGAAACTGAAAGTTGTGTTACCATATTAAAGAATATGAAAGCATTTAAAGGAGTACGGTAGCTCAAAATAGTCTCACTGTCAGTGCGTTAGCTATAGTATCAACAGAGAAAAAAATGAAAAAACTAAATTTCAGAAGAGTTATTGACAAGTTGATTGCCCAGAAGAACATGAGAAGTAATTTCATATACGAATGAAATGGAGCATTTGTTTATAAATTGGTACTTTTCACTATGTGTAAATATATATATAGTTACTTTCATTGATTAGGCCTATTTATAGTTTTTCTTATTTAGAATACTGAAAGAATTCTAGAATAGAATTTTCTAACGACTGTGAACTACCGAAAAATTGTCACGAGACGCAACTGCTATACACCACTTTGTATAAAAGATATTTGGCAAACCAAGCTTCTTTAAAATTGTAGGTTCAACATGTTAGAAGTACGTAAGATGTTGTAGTTCAGATACGTGTATGCAATACGGTAATCGTTGGTGGTACGGTATAAAATGAAATACCTTTGTGATTTTCATGAAGAACTAATTGTGGGTGTGTTTATTGGAGTATATTGTATATCCAAGACTATCAATATGTTAGATGTATCGAGAGTAACGGTGTTTAAAGTGGTGACTGCATAAGAACTCATGGCAAGGCAAGACATCATGATAGAAGAGAAATAATAGACGGAAACCAAGGTAGGTGATAGTGAGTGAATAACTGAAGCGGTTCGTTACAAAGCTAATACGGCACGATTGACGATAGAATAGAATTTTCTAACGATCTGAACCCGCCCTATTTCTACACAATACGACGAGAGTTGCATCACTTAGGGCAACCAGATTTAAAGTTTTTTTTTTTTTTTTTTAAGAGAGAGACTCGGAGAACTGGCATAATTTGGCAGTCTATCTAGATGTAGTTATCGTTATTATTTATTATTATTGTCATTATTCATGCCAGTGAGGTACAAGTTTCTATCTTTTCAAAAATAACCAGACTTTTATTTTTAAAACCTTATTCCAATTTAAGTTTTTATATTACCTTTCAACATTTAACAGGAACGAGGATTGGTGGCATTGAATTCACTTAAGTATCATACATTTTTGATTATTGAATTTCTGATCGAGGTCCTCCCTAAAATGATATACTTTGTGATTATACTAGTAACTACGATCCAAAAGACCAACGCAACATTTTGCGTTCCGTTTGCATTCTTCTCGAGACACCGGAAGACTTTTCTGAAAAAAGGTAACAATACGCGATCAGAGATCGATTTCGAAACCTTTGATCTCTACGGAAAATGCGAAAACATAGGATGGATCACCGAGAACTGGAAGAGGTTAATATCGCCAAATCAGTGTTCTTCTTATTTCCAATGAAAGATTAAATTTATTTGGCGAACTCCCAAAGACATGTATTTGTTCCCAACTAGTGCTTGCGGGCACTCAGTCGAAAAGGTGTAGGAACGCTTTCTCAGGCCTGCCACACTGAATGAGGTTTTCCTCATTCACACCAGGCAAATGCCGGGGTGGTACCTAACTTATAGGTCCCAGGCCGCTTCCTTCCTTCCCCAATCCTTTCTTCCTTCCCTTTCCCCTGGTAGTGTGCTCGCCGAGGGACGTCATCCCTCAAAACGTGACGGGCTAAATGGCCTTAGATGCCGAGAGCCCAGAAATCTAAAATCCTAATCCAACTAATGCTGTTAAAATTAGCCGAATAGTATTCGGATATTTTAATTGCTATTCGTATATATTTATTTTCAATATTCGAAATTATTCGAATAAATTATTTATTATTCAAACAATCGTTCGAATCTTTAAATGGAAGAAATCTTCACTGACTGACTGATCAATGCTCACGCCAAACTACGTAAGCTAAAAATTTCAAATTTAAGCAATGAAGCAGGATTTTTTTTTTTACGAAATTCGACGAGGAAGGAGGGGAAATAGTGGTGGCAATTATTGATTATATTAAAATATCTATTATCTCAGGATGTCTCAAGGTTACAAAGATGAAGTTTGGTTCATATATGGACTTCTCATTCAAAATAATTACACACATGTAACAGAGTTTTTTTCACATTTAATCTAGAAAAGAAAAAAAGGGTGGGGGAAACTGGGAATCTTTTAAGGTCAGAGACATAAAATTCGGTTTTTAGAGTTCTTATTTAAAATAATTAAACACGTGTTTCATTATTATTATTATTATTATTATTATTATTATTATTATTATTATTATTATTATTATTATTATTATTATTATTATTATTATTACATTTAGCCTAGATGGGAAGAAAATGGGATGAGCAAGGGAAAAGGATGGGATTATAATTATAATTATTATGGAAAAAGGATTATAATTATTATAATAAAATGTCAATATCTCGAGGTTCTTTAACGTCTGATACATCAAATTTGGGATTTGGAATTCTCATTTAAAATAATTAAACACCTGTTTCATTTTCTTAATGATTTTCCTTAATAAGGGGAAGAAAAGATTTAGAAAGAAAGAAGAGTGAAGGTTGCAATTATCGGAATTTCTTAAGGTTAAAGGTATTAAATTTTGCGTTTGAACCTTTTATTTAAAATAATTAAACATGTTATTCATCTTATGAGAAGAAAAAAATGAGAAGGAAAAGGTATGGGATTGAGATTATTACAATAAGATGTCCGTATTTTGGAATCTCTTAACGTTAGAGACATTAGTTTAGTGTCGAACTTTTCATCTAGAATAACTAAATAGGTATTTTTGATGTTTTGCATAGAATGGAAGAAGAATTGATAAGGCCTCCATAGATGCCCATAGAGGCCACGGTGGCTCAGTGGTAGAGCGTTCACCTCTGGTGTTTGGCGTCCCGGGTTTAATCCCAGCTACCGCCAAGTAAACTTTGTGGTGGGCAAACACCATGTGCATGGGTTTCCTCGGGGTTCTTGCATTTCCTCCAACTTTCTTCATTCCACCATTTCATTCATTTATCATCATCACCGTTTCCTTTAGCATAGCCGGCATAAACCTGGGACGTAAAACTCAAACATTTCATTTCTTACATGCCCATACGAGACACTTGCATTTATAGCGCGACTTCGTTTCAGACAAATTCTATATGAAAGGCGCAGAACGAAGAACGCAACATATTGGCCACAGTAACATGTGGAGGATTTGCTAGCAAATGTTAGTCTGAATTATCAAAAATATGCCTTTTTATTGGCCAAAATTTGTCCTTGAAGATGTGGAGGAAGCAATCAGCCCAATATTACTAGAAAACAATAATCATGAACGATCGCAGCGGGAGGCAGTTGCCCGCCCCTATGTTTTCGGCACGGATTCGGTTTTCCGAAATAAATGTCAAAACATGTTAGATTTGCTTATTCATCCACTACAGTACTTAATATACTGTATATTTACTATTGTGCAATGTGCAACAAAAATAATTGTTTTACATAAAGTATTGTGTGCATCAAGGTGTTTCTATTCGCGAATTTGCTTGTTTCAAAAGATCCTTTCTGTATGTATATAAAAATCGTTTCTGATAATATTACTAATAATAAATTCATGGCTACAGAAGGAAGTTAACGAAAATCAGTGTCGTGCCGTGAAAAATCAGTGCCTGGGGCGAGAGTATATGGCGGCGCACCCGTAGTGGAGTTATGACGGGTCGACAGATCAGCCGCGAAGCGCCACCATGGTTGGCGCGGAACGTACTAAAATTTTCAAAAACAAACCCTGCTTTTCCTTGATTTTGAGCACTTTCTATTACTTTTTCTTTACATTTTATATATGGGTGGGGCACTTTTAGCAAGTGTCTAGGGACGCATAAAGTATAAATCTGACCCTGGTCAAATTAAATATTAGATTGGAAATCACAGCTGTTGATCTAAAATATTCCAAGTAAATTGTCCTCTCTCTTTTTTCCTTCCGAATTTTGCGCCCGGGGCCGTCGCCCTGCTTGCCCCCAAGCACGGCACTGGCAAAATAAACTAACAGGCCGTATTCTTAAATAAATAGCACATTCATGTAAACAATTTTGGTTGGACTCAATGCATGCTGTTAAGGATATTATTAATAGTTGCATTCAAAGAACTGCTTAGTTCTCACTTGGTGCTACCACAATAATCTGACATCATTTCCCTTTATTTCAGTGTTTGTAGGACGACATTGTTATGTACTTCTGTTCTTGAATACAGTCATTTGTTCACTGCACTTCCAACATCAAGCAGGAGCATAAACTTTTTTATTATTATTATTTTATTATTTCCCTCTGTGCATATCATAGAAGCATTCAACACGCCCAGACACAATACTTCCGCGTTAACACCCAAAAATATTATTGTGAAAAGATCCGGTATGTTATGTTTTGAAAAGCACACGTGCATCCAGCACATTTCGTTTATTACGCTTTAATTAAACAAAGTTCATGGTATTGTTATGCAGTCATTTCTTCATTACTCCATACATCCTGATAGTGTTGTTTGTTATATGTTCCTTAGATGGATTACCGTTTTCAATAATAATAATAATAATAATAATAATAATAATAATAATAATAATAATAATAATAATAATAATAATAATAATAATAATAATAATAATAATAATAATGATAATAATAATAATAATATTTAAGATGCAACAACGAATTGAGACAGTTTCCTATAGCTCTCTCCTGCTAATGTATGTTAGACTTTAATGTCTGATGAGGGTGTTTGTCTAGGATAAAAATCCAAATAACGGTTCGAACCACACTTTAGGCAGAAATCTTAGTTTCATCTAACTTTGATGCTAACTGTAAGACGAGACATTAAACTTAAATCAATTCACCTTCATCTTCAAGCTTAAGAGTTCAGAAATGTTCTGTTCTTCAGAGCAGAAATTTTAGTCTGATGAGACAGTAATTTTCGCGCACGTTTTACAATCTTGTTTTAGTGTTGATTATTTTTTTCTTATTGCATTATAAAATCTGATTGAAGACTTTTCTTATGCATTAACTTTACATCGAATATATTTTGATCCGAGAGCACATTAAAACCATTTACTATAAACACAAACAGTCATTTATCATATTAAGCACGAACTCATAATTAACTTCTAATAGTAATTAAAAAAAACAGATATAAAATTGATGAAGTATCGCAGTCATGTAATAACATTTTAATTGGAATTTGCAATAATTTTACTTAATATCTTTCAACAAATTACAATAAAAGCATTATACCAAACTAAATAAACATTAATGAAACCAAATGATGCTTTACATTTCAAAGATTTCCTTACGTTTCGATCACAACTTATTCTACGGGATGTAAACCGAATTGAAATTCTGCAAAACAAGCAATAAGGTTCGATTCCATCGTTCAGTCATTAACACAGTATAAGATCTAACTAACGCTGTGGCCTATGGAACCCAGAGGTTCAATGAGGTGTTCACAAATGCTCTCCATTGACTTAGTCAACTGGATCTAGTTTCCACTTTGTACTCCTATTTCTGCGAGATCTATCTCCCATCTGCGCCAAGGTCATCCTAATGGACGTTTTCAGATTGGATTTCTAGTCAAAACTTTGAAAGCTTTCCTACTTTCTTCCATTCTGGCTACATGACCTGCCCACCTGAGCCTTCTAAACTTGACGACCCTAATAACGTTGGTGAACGGTATCAATTATGCAGTTCCTCGTCATAAAGTTTCTGCAATTCCCCATCCTCGTTTCTCTTGGGTCCGAATATTCATTTCAGGATTTTATGCTCAAATATTTTCAGTCTGCGTTCTTACCTCATAGTAAGCGATCATGTTTCACAACCATACAGCGCAACAGGCATTATTATCGTTTTATAACACAGTATAAGATTGTCTGACATTATCATCCCATTACATGTTTCTCAACTTTGGCGCTACAATTGTAAATATGAGTTTTAGTTCTTCCGTTACTATATGGCAGTTAAAAAGTAACTCCACTTCTCACTTTATCGAAGTAAGCTGAAAAAGCTTTCGTAACATCAGCACAGTTTTGAGGATTAAAAATTCCATAACAGATTAGTGACCTCTTCCTGAGTGCAGAGTGCATCAGAGTTCGTAGACCCTTCCCGTAATCAAATGACTAGATCGGTCTCATTCGGTATGTTTTCAAATTCAAGTCTTGCTGTGAGTTAAAAAAAAAAAAAAAAAAAGCCTCGCATACAAACCCAAATAGTGGTCCAGATCCTATTTTCCCATAATTCATGACCTAGTCATTAAACAAACGACGTAAAATCAAAGCCTCCCAAATTTCTTTGAGCATTAATTTTCCAGCGTAAA
This sequence comes from Thermobia domestica, assembly GCF_964235325.1. Classification (NCBI taxonomy): domain Eukaryota; kingdom Metazoa; phylum Arthropoda; class Insecta; order Zygentoma; family Lepismatidae; genus Thermobia; species Thermobia domestica. Next base: position 160,308,129 of record NC_137462.1, read on the forward strand.
AAGTATTTAGTTTGTGCGTATTACTATTTTTCTCCATTTCACTAGTACGATCACCGATCGATTTTACTACCCAATCACCGAAAAATCTGACGTGAAGGATTATTTGTGTGTGTGTGTGTGTTTTTTTTTTTCCTGCAAGATCATTTGATTAGAAGTAACACTTGACGATTTTTTGCTCGTCTGTATAAGCGTTTCTCGAACTGTAGTCCGCTTAGAGATGCAAAAAAGCCGGCTTTTTTGAATCGATGGTCTTTTTTACATAAAAAGCCGGCTTTTTTGGGGAAAAAACGAGAATTTTGGAAATTTTGGCTTTTTTCATTTTCATGATTTTTCTATCTAAATAGCTTTCTTATAGTATATTATATAATTAGATAAGAATTCCATGACCTAAATGCAATATTTCGCTCTGAAATTCACCATCAAGATGGTTGAGTTGAGTTGAATTTCAGTTTAGCGTCCCTTTCAGCAGCGAGGCTATGTGAGACGTGGACCTACTGATTAACGTGGACCATCAAGATGGATGGAGCACATGTTTTACGAATTAAAGCTAACATGAAGAATGTAGTATTTGAGGGCAATTTTAGAGGCTATTTAACTTTATTTTAACTTTTGAGTTATCGACATCTTTTTTCTTCTCTAGATCATTTTAGTTTGTCATCCGTGTTTCATTTCTAAGAGCTTTTAGTACTCTAGCTTCTAGCGCAAATGTTAAACTTGCCCGTTTTTCTATTTATCCGTCAAAGCGTACGTTTTTCAATATATCCGCCAAGCCGTACTTCCACCAGCGGCGTAGCATAAGGGAACGCCGGTATGTCCGGCATCCCCTGTTAATAAGAAAAAGTACGTATCATTATATATAAATTGTTTACTTTTAATTATCACAAGTATTTCCACTGCAATTTTCTGAATGCCCTCTCTCGCCTTACTTTGATAAGCGGAACCTACGCATGCGCGTCATTCAGCTGCACATTTTCTGTCTTTCCTCCTGTCGTATGCTATGTTCCTTGGGCTTCCAGGCCTACTGCAAACATCGGGGTTTTCGTCTGCTTTCTGTCGAATGCGCATGCCCAACTACTTACTTTCTCACTCCTCCTCGCCCCTTGCAACTCTACATTTTGCTTTAGATATAAGCTGGCATATTCTCAAGTATTTCCAACTCCATCTGTTTTGAACTAAGCCATAGTTTCCGTACGAGCGCTAACGTCAAGGAAATAGAACAAAACAGAAATGGCTACTTCAATGCCTCTTTGAAGCATGTCGGTTATGTAAATAATAATATTAAAATAGTTATGCTTTAACCATAATTAAATGCATCGTAATTATAATCGTAATTAAAGGCAAACTTTTAGTCTTCATCATAAATAAATAGTATGCCCAGCGGCGTAGCCAGAAACTCTTTGAGGGAGCTCACACCAGCATAAATATAAAGCATTCTGCAGAATCACTGTCACCGATCTGGTAGGTCATGAGAGCCAGCACTCCCTACTCCTCGCAAAAATTGCTTGGGCCCTTCAATCTCTGGATATCTGGCAATGAAATAGACATACAGGAACAGACTCCCTGAGTTGTTTTAAGTGTTTTCTATTTGCATCTTCAAATGATATACGTATACACTCAGGCCATATTCACGAACGGGCGTCTGAGTTCCGGACCCAAGATGACAAATTTCTAGGGCCGATATATCTTTAAAAAAAGTAAATAAAAAAAGAACGAGATTGAAGTATGGTATGCGGAGAAAGAAGCTGCCCACGAGAAAGAAATAAAGGGAACTATACTGAAAACAATGTTCATAAAGCAGTGGGGCGGAATTTTCTCGTCACAACGGTAGTGATAAGAGGGGCCTGAGACAATTGCATATTTGCTTCTAACATAATCCTTGCAATTTGTTCTGTATGCTCCACTAGGCCACCAAAGAGGGTGGCCTGCCCTCCCTAAATCTTTTATAATCCTATATTTCCCCTCGTAATAGCTATACATTACTGATTTCAGCACTATTATATCACACAAGTGACTAACTTTGGCATCCCCATTTCGGAATACTACGCTACGCTACTGACTTCCACATTTCTGTTATACTGTAGCTGTGAAGTGATTTAGCAATAATTTTCCGGACACAACCTTGAATACCAATTTATACAAATAATCAGTAGCGGATTTAGAAAAGTACTTTAGGAGGGTTTTTTCTGATAGTTTCGTTTCCTAAAAAGTCCTAATTTTATTTGGGAGGTACTTGAAGTTTATGAGTACAGGCATAACTAATATTTCGTTTCGTTTATATGTTTAGCAATAATCTTCCGGATACAATCTTAAAAATCATTTTATACTGAGAATCAGTGGCGGATTTAGAAAAGTATTTTGGGAAGGGTTTTTCTTACTAATGTTTAGTTTTTCTAAACATTCGTAATTTTTATTTGACGGGAGCTTAAAGTTTATGAGTAAAGGCATAACTAATAGATATTTCGTTTGTTGCAGACATTCCGTAACTTTGGGGAACAGGCTTCAGTCCGAAAGACCGCCCCCCTAACCTTCGCTAAACCGTCACTGCTGGTAATTAGTAATAATAACGATTTAAAAACAATAAGAAAGGAAGTCGGCCAACTCACAGTACACGCACTATTTCTACATTCACAGATGGAATGAAGAAAAGCTTTGTCAGAATGGTCGAATGCTGGTTGAATCCCGGACTTACCGATAGAAGCGCAAAAGCTAATCACTCAGTCATGTTTGTTGTGCAGTTGTATTTAGCTTAAATTAAATATATTCTGTAGTCCTTTTTTTGGGGGGGGGGGGAAGGGAGAGTTCCGTACTGATATGTTGAATCCCTCTTGTTAAAAATTCAGAAAACTTGAGGATTGGGTAAACCGTGATGGTGGTTATATAAAACTTAACTGTAGAATTTCAAGAATATACAGAACCAAAAGCTCTAGATGTGCAGCCTTTAAGTGTATCATATAAATCTAAGTATTTCTCTTATGTTTTATTTTAATTTTATTTTGTTTCAAAAAGAGGGTATGGAATATTTTGAAGTAAAAATACTACTTACTATTTTGCTAGTTATTTGTGTATTTTTTTAAAAGAAGTGTTTACTTTTAGGGTTGGCTGGTTTACACCAACTTTTTTTTTAATAACTGATTTAAACCAAAATAAAATAAAATAAAATAAAATAAAATGAAATAAAATAAAATAAAAAGAATGAAAAATGCGAATCGTGTGAACTTCATGGTGACGTTTCCAGATATCAAACCACCTGCAATAGTTTTATTTCCCTTTCACCTTTTAATCAAGGTGTCTCATGTTCAATTCTCGGTCGAACCACAACCCTTCTTTCATGCGTAAACCAAGTAGCGGTTCGGATGTCAGTTTAAGCGAAAGTCTTCTCCTTGATAACCTCGGTATTTCGTAAGGATGTTAAGCCTAAACATGCGAAACGAAACCAAATTGTATATATCTGCATGCCTAAATGCCTGTTGTTTTATAAAGAAGCCAAGATTGCTTAAATATATTGATAGAAATTGGCAAAATTTTACGTAGCTTCCAACATTAGCTTGGATTGGACTTTCAATGATATCTACGTACTAAATTTGTAATTTAGTACCTCAGTTTTAGCGTACTCATTATAATACGTTGACCTTTAAATTTTACATGCAAAGCAGATTTTCCCGTTATTGTCTTACATTTCATGTAATGACGGGATTTTCCATATGGCTAGGGCGGGAGATTCTTAATTTAAGAAATTTACTGACCGGACTTCTTTAAGCTTATGGGAGTTCTTCCGATATAACCCCGCTGTTGCATAATAACACCAAGGCGAAACAAACTTATTTCTGTGAATATGTAATATAAATACATAAAGCAAAAAAATCTAAGTCAAAAAAGCCTGGATTAAACCAAAAAAGCCTGGTTTAAACATCCCCCCAAAAACGGGGTTTCGGCATTTTCAAATACAACCATGGTTCTTGCCAACTCTGCTTACTTTTGTATATAGGAGGTTAAAAAATTCTTATTATATACATTGGTTAATCCTGTGGAATTCATAATGTAAATATGTTGAAGAAAAATTGTTTGAAATATCTTTTCGAAATTCATAGTTTATTTTCGAGGTTTTATATTATTATCAGCATCAACCACTAATTAAATGACTTTTTGTGTTATAGAGAAGCGAAACAAAGTCTGATTTATCAATTTAAAGCAGAATTTTGAAAAAAGCCCAAAATTTCCCAAGCAAAAAAGCGAAGCAGAAAAAACCGTTTTTTTTTCAAAAAAGCCGTTTTTTTTCCGAGCCCTTGCATCTCTAAGTCCGCGAACCACAAGTGGTACTTGAGGTCTGCTCCTGTGCTCCTCTTAGATTCAACATTAGTAAAAAAAAAAAAAAAAAAAAAAAAAAAAAATCCAGTGAACTGTATATCACAGACTATATCTGAGAATATCAGACAGTTATAGATTGATAAATATAGGGTATATCGAACATTACTTACCACCTGTTTTCAAATCCACACGGATGTACGTAGTTTCATTTAATGTGAGAAGAGCAATACACATTAGGCCCAGGGGGACAATTTTTGGGATATGTCAGGCGGACGGCTGCCACCTTGGCTTTGAAATTTTTATTATGATCGATAGATCGTTAGCGTGATATATGATCATGGACTAAAATTTTCTCATGATGTCAAATATGCAATCAGATTTCATGTAACGCAATTTGGTGAAAAAGTAATGGCAACTGAAAGTTGTTTGTTACACAATGTGTTTCACATGTTGTGCGTGCTGAGCAATGCACTTTTGCAGACACTTTTCCCAATTACTGTGGACGCGAAGTAGGGTATCAGGTGAAACTTGTGCACAGGCAGCGGCAATATGTTGTTCCAGATGACAAAGATTACCTACAAATTTTCGTAACATAAACCATAGCTTTAACATATTCCTAAAGGTAGAAATCAAATGGCGTTGGGTCTGGTGATCGGGGAGGGCATTTAACAGTCCAATGTCGAACAATCCATGTCGCAGGTAATTGTTCATCCAAGTAGTGACGCACCACGTCATAATGGGAGGAGAGCCATCGTGTTGAAAAAACCGAGGGAATATACCATTTTCTGATATCGCAGCGGGCAATATCTGTTCCTGTAATAGCGTGATGTATCGTTCCGCAGGTAAAGTTCCCGAACTAAAAAAGGGGCTGATCATTCGTGTTTTCCATATGCCTGCCCACATCATAATCTCTGCATCGGTCATTTTGGAGGGATCTCAGGTGACTAATAGCGCATGTCCTGCCTATTAACCTCTCCATTTACGTAGAAGTGAGTTTCATCTGAACGGAGTATATGCATACGGAAGTTATGGTTTAGCCATAATTGCTCGATAGCCCATTCACAAAACTGCACTTGGCGATCAGGATCGTTCTCGGAGAGATGTTATTGCATTTTCACCTTATACGGATTCAACTTATACTTGTACAGCAGACTGTGCACTGTACTATGACTCACTTCACATTGCATTGATAAACGACGTGTGCTCCTCTTGGGTGACATCGAGGAGGCGGCGGCCAGCCAGTAGAGACCTGCACGGGCCGGGCTTGGGCGGGCCGACTCTGTTATTCTTTTGGGCCGGGCCGATACTGATTTCTCTTCAGGTCGGCCGGGCTGGAGCCGATTAATTGCAGTTCTTTAATAATTATTGACTTTCGTTAAACGATAATTGGAATAAAGCCAAACGTTGAAGAAGTGTGCCCGTGAAAAATGTTATAAAGAATGCAATAGCTATTTACACTTTGTGTTGCTTAGCGGCTCCACTTTCACTATAGAGGACTGCAGGCTTTGCGCGGTAAATTGAGCTCTGACCTTCATCTTCACTGAACCCAAAATATGACAAGAAGGGGTGGGAAAGTTTTGCCTGTCGCTAAACAATATTGCTATCTTCACTGTATGCTAAAAATCAATTAAGTTAGATTTTTGTTACAGGAAATGGAGTTTTTGTTCTCTCGATGACAGGCAAAGTTCTAGGAGGCAATGGTACAATTCGGGAGGCAAGCGTCAGGTTGTGAACCAGAGTTTAGAAAATGTTTCTGAGAGTTAGGTCAAGTTTAATACTAAATTTTGAGAAAGATTAGGGCTCGAGCTAAATTTTTTAAAAAAATTTATCGGGCCGGGGTCGGGCAAAAAACTTTTAAAATTTATTGGGCCCGGGCTGGGCTTGGGCTAAGAATTTTTAAAGAAATATTGGGCAGGGCCGGGTATTCGGCCCGTGCATGTCCGCGATCGTCCGCTACGAGGTCTGTCCACAACCCTGCCCGTCTCCCCAATTTGATTAACGCGACACTGCAACATGTGACACAGATCACGTCGGGGATGGCGCTTGTTGAAATCGGCAGCCACTGCACAGGCATTCCTTCCACTCCACAGTGTGATTATCTGGATGAGTTTCTCATGTGTTAATGGCATGGTTCCACACAGTCGTTCTTTCAGAAAAAAATGTTCCGGGGGTCATACTTAGTATTTCGGGAGCACTGCTGGTACTATTCTATTTATTATTATATTATAGACGTATTATTTTGGTCTCCTACGGGGGACCACTCTTAGAGCTCCGGGGGGCAATGCCCTCCAAAAAAACATGTCTGGAAGAAACACTGGTTCCACACCTGCAAGAAAGATGTTAATACAATTTTCAGTTGCCAATAACTCTTTACCAAATTAAGTTACATGAAATTTGATTGCATATTTGATATCCTGAGAAACTTCTAGCCCATAACTATATACCACGCTACCCACCCATCGTTCATAATAAAAATTTCGAAAATTCAAGATGACGGAAGTAAGATGATGACCATCCGCGGGATATACTTGAAAAAAAAAAAAATATCCCTCTGGGCCTAATGTGCATCTCCCATCTCACATTCAATGAAACTACATCCCTGTAGATGTTTTTTAAAAAAAAGGTGCTAATAGACTTTTGATACACCTTGTATAGAATAATACAGAGTGTTTTAAAAAGAATCACTCAATTTAAAATGTAAATAGTATTTACAGTATAAAACATAGATACTTGACGTATCCTTATACATATGGTAATCAATTTCGCCTCCAAACTTCTCCCATCATTTCTGGATCCATTGCTTCAACGGCTGCTGTGACGACTGAAGTTCCCTGTACAAAAACAACCCGTGTACCATTACCTAATACTCTGAGCAGGAGACACTTTAGCACCAGGGTATTGTTGACAATTCATGTTAAAGAGCTGTTACAGACTTACACCCACGAAACGTAGAACACAAAATGATTTCTGCTATGCAGTCACCACCCTGACACAACACTTGAAGTCACCGGTGAAGGAGACGCGCTATTGCGACCAACCATCAACTGCGTGAAACTTAAGAATTCTTTCTTTGCGATAGTTCATTGTTGATTCAAAACGGATAAAAAGCTGCATAGTTACGACTGTTTGAAATCGAAAGATACTTTTTGAAAGGTAGTGTATATTATACAATTTAATAAGATAAGGATTATACGAATTCTAACTATTTACATATATCAGGGTGCCCACTAAAATTTCAAAATGAAATTTCGTGTCTTTTTCGTGCCCTTTTCTTTATTAAACTATAACATTTCGTAACATTCTCAAGAGCAAATTTGAGTACGAATTAGGCCGAATTTTCATGCATGCGATAGAAGCGTGCTTTGCTTGCGATTTGGTAGCGTCTAAAGCCGACCATATACACTTTTTTGTTGTGAATTTTGACGTTTTATAGAACAAAATTTTCCAGTCTGTACTTATATTTGTAGAGATAAAAAAAAAATGTGACACAAAAGCTAAATTTCTTGATTTTCATGGCTGTTTTCTGATTTCGTGACTTTTTCATGACTTTCGTGATCGATAAACACCCTGATATATGCATTTGTTGTAAAATATTCTTGATAGGCTTCAAGTATTAGAAAAGAGAAGAAGAAAAAAAAACACTTTCTTCGACTAATACTAATACAAAATTAATTACGATGAAATTTTAATTACCATGACAATTTCAAAAATAGAGAGATAAGGTGGCTTAGTGGTAGAGTGCTTATCTCTAGTGCGTGAGGTCCCTGATTTGATAGCCAGCCAAGTAAGTTTATGGTGAACAACATTGTGTCCGTGGGGTTTTATCGGGTTGCTCCCACTTCCTCCTACATTGCCATTCCACCATTTTTTCCCATCATCATTCACTTGCTTTAATCATCCGTCTCCCTTAGCCTAAAGGGCATAATTGTGGAATATTAAACTGAAAAAATTAATTTAATTTGAAAAATATAGGTAATTGGTATATACTCAAAACTAAAAACGGTAAATTTGCTATGGAAGGGGGCAAGAGTATGGGGATGTATAGAACATTCTGACTAATACAACTTGTTCCTACTTTAAAAAAAAAAAAAAAAAAAAATGTAACGCTTGTCTAGACTATAACGGAAGCACATTTGAACTCATGCTTAAGCATTCAACTTTTATTTTCAAGATATATTGTTTAGTTTATTTTAAAAAATAAAAAGATCTCAAAATATATTTGACTAGTTTATTACTACTAACATCAATATACAAAACATCACTGTGATACAATAAGTAATTTATTATAACCAATATACAACATAAGAATATTTTACAAAAACGTATTACTGGATAATTACCAAAAAAATAGACCTAAAAAATATGAAATTAGTTGCACTGAAAATGTCTTTTCGTTTTGTCATAATAAAGCTGCTCGTAATGTATTAAATGAATATACAGAAGTTTATAGACTTAACATGTAATACTAAATGCCATAATTTTTAATAATAAATATTCACTTACAACTGCAGGCTTAAATACTTGTTTATTAAAATTGATCAAAAATATTGAATAAATACCCAAAAATTTCAATATTAAATATACAATGTAACTAGAAAAAATATATAATATCGGCAGTTCCAAATCTGCACACTTAAGTATGTATATTAAAACTGTTCAACAATATTAAATAAATGTTGGAACACTTTGACGTTAATATATGGTGCTACTAAAAATATATATATACTGGTAGTTCCAGGTAACAGTGAGTCTACCCAAACCCAATACTAAATAACAGCAACAATAACAAAGATGATAATGAAGAAATAAAGTCTGGAGAGGCGAAGAATAAGAACAAATACAGCGTGATCATGGAAACTTTAGAAGTTCCGATAAGGTAACTGTCTCACCAAGAAAGATCGATTTTTACGACTATTATTGTATATAATCTAATTTGGGGTCGGCAATATGTGTCATTACATTGCCCTTTATATTACTTTAAAAGTATAAAATACAATATATTATTCCTTAGTCGCTGTTCTCTATTACGCATAATCAGATTAACTGAAAATGATTTGGACGAAGTGTAGGCAACATTTTACTTTTGTGATTTTGAGTTTAGCGTCCCGTTCAGCAGCGTGGACTACAGTTTAGCGTGGGATCCGAACCACACGAACTCCCGCCGGGAATCGAAACCGGGTCTCCCACGCCAAAGGCGCATACGCTAACCGCTTAGCCACTAGAGAACCTCACATTTTACTTCTGTTTTCATATATTTGGCTGTTTCACATATTCGCTTTTAGGCCGCAGCAAGTTGCAGAATATTGCGAAAATCTTCACCATGAATGTTCTGTGCCACATTCTTTGACATATCCTGCCTTTTATCATATATATATAAAACTGTCAACATTTGTTCAGAATGTCTAAGGTGAATGTTGTGCCTGCAATATTCTGTAATACTTTACGGTATTGATACAATAAACATAAGCTCCCTCGTGGCTAAGCGGTTATTGTACGAGCCCGTGGCGTGGAAGACCTGGATTCGATTCTCAGCGGGAGCGCCTTTAGTTTGAATCCCACGTAAAGCTGTAAATTCACGTCTAATATAGCCTCGCTACTGAGAGAGATACTAAACTCAAATCAAATCCAAATACAAGGAACACACCCGATATTTAAAGTTACCTTCCAATTTTGAAAATGGAGCAAAAACGAATCTAATTATATTACCATGTTTGCTACTGATCCAAAATTAGGCTATAGCCTATACGCTTTCCACGTGAACAATTGCTGTCCAGCGCCCCACACTGTTGGTGTGAACAATGTTATCAGACTCAATGTGGAGCTTATTTATGGCTGGTCGCAAGACAGTCTACGAAGATAACAGCTTTCTGTGTTGCTATGTTTTTGACATCAAATTAATTTCTGTCGTTTGCATGTATGCAGACCTGAGGTTTTCATGCATTCACTTGGTTTTAGTCTGCGAAAACAGAACAATGCATTCTAAACACAGAAGAAAAGGAAGGAAAAGAATGTTTCGAACTTTTTTTTTATTTTGAAAATTTAACAAGATGGTAAAGGACACTGTTAGATCGAAATAATCTTTAGAAGTTGTGTAATTTCAATTCTTTTTATTTTTATTTTTAATTACTTTTTTTTTTTTTTAAATTCCAAAGATTGCTTCGGGAACTTTCGGACAAGGTTAACGTCGTCGAAGGAAGCTGGAGAGCTATGCTGGCGGAAGGGTCAGTTGTTGGCATTATTTGGGTGCTATTTTGTGGTCACAAAGGAAGGGAACAGCCTCTGAGCTTCTGGAACTGTAAATGTGGAAAACGTCTCTATTATAATTATAAATGTTCGTGAAAATCGAGCTCTCTCTCAGGTAAGGCAGTTTCCTTATCAGTTAACAAAACAGATTTAGTTATGGTTTAATACCTTAGAGAACATTTTATTGTATATACAATTCTATTACCATTTAAATAAATGCACCACTGTTAAGTATTATATATTTTTGAACAAAACTATACATAACACAAAAGAATATACACCAAAATATTACACAGAAACATAATAAATGCAATTATTTGGTTAATGTTTGTGTTTATGTAAGGTTTGATACTCTATGAAACTTTACAACAAAACTTTTGAAATTTTTGGATTAGAAAAATGTTGGCTAGTTATGATAAAGCCTTTTTGATCTCAAAGGTTCTACATTACAATCAAATTAACAAGGCCTAAGTCATTCTTTTACACTATTATGTCATTCTTATACACATTTAAAGAAAAAGACAAAACATCCCTGAAATTACACGGTGGCGACTGTTATCCCTGATATCCATCGTACCATTGATGGAAATTAATTTACTGCTGCATTATGTACTTCTTCATATGTAATTTCCTCTTTATCGAATTCATTCTCAAACATCCTTTGCAGCAGTCCTTCTACATTCTTAGCACCTGTAAGAAGGAAATCACATCACAATATATTTGAACAAACATGTAAGTTTTGTTACAACTACTATATAGGCATTCACATTTAAAAAAATGAGCTTCCTCGTGGTATATTATTGATTCTCGTAAATTATTGTATTCTCGTGACTATATGTATATTATTGATTCTCGAGACCTGGGTTAGATTCCCGGACGTCTCATATAGTCTAGCTGCTGAAAGGGACGCGAAACTCTCATCCAATCAACATTACAAACTTAATAACAATAGAACGATTCATATCTTTTAGCAATAAAATCAACTGAGCTTGTAATGTCTAACCTTTACACTTAGCTATCATTATATTCTATCAAATGGATTGCTGTCATGAAATTATACCGGTCAGTGCCGCCTCTCTTTCGAATTCCATCGGAGTCCTATGGTAAACAGTATAAGTTATGGTATAATAGCAAAGGAAACTAAGATTGTCTGTATGAAATTATTTAAAAATACCAGTAGTATACGAGTTACTGTTACGAGTATGTGCGTCATTGTTAAGAATGTCTTGTAACTGTTCGAGTATTGCGTCATTGTTAGAAGTGTCCATCATTGTTCGAGTATGTGAGTCTTTTTGTTAAAAGTGGGAGGCTGCAGTGGCTCATTAGTAGAGCTTTCATCTCTGGCACATGGGGTCCCTGGTGCGATCCCAGCTCATGCTAAGTGAACTTTGTGATAGACAAACACCATGTGCGTGGGGTTTCCTCGGGGTTCTCCTGTTTCCTCACACTTTCTTCATTCCATCATTTCATTCATTTCTCATCATCACCGTCTCTTTTGGCCTTGCCAACATAATCATGGGATGTACAACTCAAAAGATATCATTTCATTTCATTGTTAGAAGTTTCTGTCATTATTATGAGTATTTGCGTCACTGTTATAAGTGTCTATCACTGTTCAAGTACGTGAGTCGTTGTTAGAAGTTCTAGCATTGTTACAAGTAGGTGCAACACTGTTAGAAGTGTCTATCACTGTTTGAGTATGTAAGTCATTGTTATGAATTTGTGTGTGATACTGTCAAAAGTATGTATATTATTGGTACCATTACAAGAAGACAAATGACAATGAATACAATATGCTATTTAACAGTATCTAACTAAATAATCTTTATCAATATAGTAAAAACTAACAATTATTACTGGCGACGAACGACATCTTTTCTAGCAATTTCTCCCTCGAAAACTACCCATGAGAATTTATCCTCAAGTATCTCATACTGTCTTTGAGCAATATTAGTTAAACAAAAATTAAAGTTCAAGCGTTAATCATAATTTTGAGCTATACCGCTTTAACCATACTGTACACTGTTGTCATATGCTAAAGTTATAATGAAAGGATTGACGAGGATATACTTTAGTATCAGTTTCATTTTAATAGGTGGGGTGGATATCGTACAACATCAATGTTTTAAATTTACAAAAGAAAATGTTTTTCTGGCAAAAAATGCACGAGGATTTACACTTACGAATATGATTGTGTTTAGGTCAATGAAATACATCTATTAGTTCATGTTTCATTTTTGGATATATATATATATATATTTTCGTTAAACGCTAATAATATATCAAATTATTCACCTAATAATGCTCCTAGTCAATTTTTTCTCCCATATTTCAAGTGAGACACTCGGCCACTCATCTTCAGAGGTACACAATTGTTATGTTTTCCCATAACACGATCTTCAAATTGCTTTTTGTGCCTCAACAATCGTTATTTATGAATGTTGCGTAAAATTTTATCGATACCTATGGTTGCCTATCTTTACATAACAATATATGTATGCAGTCCTATTGTTAGTGTACTAATTAAATTTTCCCCTGAAGATGAGTGACTGTCACACTCGAAATATGGGAGAAAAAAAAAATGGCGAGGAATATTAGTAGGTGAGTAATCTGAAGTATTATAATGCATTTCATACGCTCAATAAGAAATTATGATCCTAATAATACTGTTTAATTTACTGGCTGCCTTCTTTGGATACCATTTGTGCTAAGCGGCGGAGATGATGTGAGAATGCTCAGATTTTGACTACTGGTGTAACTTAATTTTCTCCTTCTTTCAACTGCAATCACGCCGCCAGTAGAGGCGGAGGCGGGCATTCATATATCACTTTATTTACCACATATGGTAGTTTAAAAGAGGGCAACCTCCTTTGGCAAGTTGATGTACAGTTATTTTGTTGTTTTACTATACTATTTATCGTAATTACCATTCCTGTAACTTAATACCTTTCAACAGAGGACTCCTACGAATTTCGAAATATGAAGATGGCACCAAAACTATTATGTCGCAGTAATTAGTTTTATTCTTTGTTTGTTAACGATATACAGCGCAATATACTATATTCCTATACAGGAAGATGTAACGTAGAAATTTCATAAGAAGAACTTAAGGAAGAACAACGTGGTAACAAGGAGTAATAACAAATCCCGTAAAAAGAGGTAACTCTGTAGATACTAGAAGTTAGCACTGGGAGTCAGGATTTGATGTGTAATGAAGCGAGTTGAAGATCAAACTGAGAATCATCACCACTCCTAATATGTGCATATCTTACATTATCTCTGCTATGCTGAGATAGCTATAATAGTTAAGCTTTGTGCAATTAGAATTAGAAAGGCCAATCTAGTCTACATAATTTGAATCCTGCTGTAGAGTAATGTTTGCTCGTTTCTCAAGTATGTCTAGACTAATTATTTTATTGCTAAACATTCATAACATTGTAACGTTTCAATGATACAAGGGTCGTTCAAGGTTGACCGGGACTTTTATTTCTGCAGAGGAAACAGATAGCACAAGAAGCACCAAACTATGTCAGCTTTTCAAAGTATTCTCCGTGCGCGTCGAGGCACCGTTGCCATCGTTGTGGCAGCTCCCCGATTCCTTTGGCGTAGAAAAAACTTGGTTGTTGTTGTAGCCACTGGAGGACATCGTTTCGCAGTGCTTCATCTGTCGTAAATTTCTTCCCTCCAAGATGGTCTTTAAGGGATGCAAACAAATTATAATCACTGGGGGCTAAATCTGGACTGTAGGGGGGATGGGGCAGAACTTCCCAGCGCATTTCGGCCAGAATTGTTGTTGTCACATTGGTCGTGTGAGGGTGGGCATTGTCATGGAGGACAACAACATTTCCAGACAACATTCCAGGTCTTTTCTTGCGAATGGACTTTCGTACACAGGGTGTCTACCAAGCAAGCATAATCAAATTCCCTGACTTTCCCTGACAAAATTATAATTTTCCCTGACTCTGTCATTCTTTTTTTTTATTAGTATAACTCATGAAAAATAACTTATATTTAAAGTGAACTGCAAGTTTTCATCATTGTTTGTATGCTTATACAATATTCTACAAAGGTACAAACGAACCAATTCATTTACCTGTAATTTATGACTATTTTAGTGGCATTCCTTCACCCCTCACAGCCTGGGGAAGATTTTTCTCTAACACAATGAAATTCCCTGACATTTTCCCTGACCCTGCAAATTCCCTAACTGGTAGACACCCTGGTACAGCACCACTCAACAATATGCTGTAATACTGGGCATTAATTGTGCTCCTTTTGTCCACAAAATCCACATGGATAACACCCTTCATGTCCCAGAAGACACCCTTCATTTGTCACCAGCTCCCGTCCTCCGCGAAACTGTTCACACCATTCGTACACTTGTCCGTGACATCGTTTGTTCACCATACTGTGCTTGCAATCTTTTGAAAATCTCAGCTGGTTTAAATTTCTCCTTCACAAGAAATTTGACTACACACCGCTGTTCCACAGCTACAAATACACTGTTTGCCGCCATGTTCGCTCCGACTGCTGCGCATGCGCCAAATACGTCATGCCGGGTGCTAGTTACTCGAGAAGCAATACATTACGTCACCCGCAAGTTTCATCATGATCCGGCTATTCATCGATTATTTACGTACGAAAATCCCGGTCAACCTTAAACGACCCTTGTACAAGTTGTCATATTTTGTTGTGTTACGAATTTCTGGGGAGCTACGCTCATTCCACAAAATTTAGATGTAGTTTGGCATTACGCCAGTTTAAGTGAAATGTGTAGCACACAATGCAACTAAAATGCTCACCTTTATATTCCCTAAAGCAGAGTAATATACTTCATATATTTCAAATACATCCTCGACTATTCTTTAATAAGGATAAAAAAGGGTTAATATATTTGAGTCTTTTACATGGTTGTTATTTTGCATATCAGTGGATATCTGGAACTGTAAATCTACTAATGTATTTTATGTACCGTAAACCCAAACACTTGGCCCCCTAAGTTAGTGATTTATGAAGATGGATGATTTACGGTAAGTGTTCTACTACTAAATATAATAAATAATATTAAATGCTATAGGATTAGAAATTATAATACAAAAAGTACAGAGCTGTAACTTACCCGTGGTTAAATGGAAACGGATATCGGTCTCTTTGGCTAAGTTTGGATAAAGACCTTCTGGTGTGTAGCTTGGGTCCAGTTGTCTCATATTATGGTCCGAATCTAAAACGTCACCTTCTGTATTGTCTACTAAAAATTGTTTATCTACCTTTTCATCTTTCTGAGATCTTGGTTTGCTGCGAAAGAAGTCATATGAGTTAATTAATTAGACATACTGAACACTATGTATAACAGTAACTATTTTAATAATTTTATTATTTATTTCTTTATATTTTACAAGTGTTGCAAGTTAAATTAATTTAGAATACATTTATAGGGTGAACTTAAGATTTGTCTTTGTTCCATAAATTGTCAAATTACTTGATCCTATATTTTGATATTATAAACATAGAGAAGTTGTAGTTTCGACAAATATAAATCGACAAACTCACCTTCCAAGCCCAAGTCCTAGTTCATTGATTTTAGTTTCCAGAGCAGTTTCGAAACGACCTTTGGACAAAGTATATTCCAAAATAAATGCCTCCAATACAAAAGCAGTGAAAATACTTGGTACCATGAAAAGAAAGATATATACATGCATAATTAGAACCAAGTGATTAAACAGAATATTTACTGTTACAGATTTGATTCTACAATTAAAAAAAAATAAATAAAAATAAAATAAAATTTTAAAAAATCTTTTGTTGCATAGATTATTCTTATATATTTCGCCACCATTTCTCCTGTGGGCTTCATCTGAGTTTCAAAATTCTTAAAGGATGGAAACTGGCTAAAGCGGAATTAAAAGATATTAAACAGCAAGCATTTTTCTTTGTATCGGTTGTGGCGGTTAGTTAATATTTTCAGTTCTTTCACACAAGAACTTCATATTTTAGGTCCAATTTAAAGAATATAACTGAATATCAAGCAAGAAGTGTTCGTGTCCCTCATACATACATACTATATATCATACTAATATGTAGCTTAAAATGCTTCGAAAACACAGTAATTTCAATTTCAACCAAACTTGGTACACATGATCTAAAAGCTGAAAAAATACTACGGAGGTAGGACACTCCTCTGATATCAGTGCCAAAGCTATGTTTTTAGGATCGCTACGATAAACAGTGACACTCTTGATGCCGTTTATGTCCAAGTTCAGCCCTCATCGGCATTAGAGTTGGGAGTGGCTAAAAAATAAAATGTCAAAATGACCGAGATGAAGAGTCGAATCCATAGTTTTCGGGGTTGCTATTATTTGTGGTCGCGTCACATGAAATTTCCTGAACAGTTTGAAATTAATTTTGTAACATCGTACCTATCTTGAGCTAGGTTTTTACCATGCCACTTTAATTAAGGGGCACATCCTAAGGAATAGGGGGGGGGGGTCAAAATTTATGCCAAAATAGAGTATCTTATAGGTTTTTATTATTACAGTTTCACTGAAATGTGTATTCTAAGTGGGGGAAGAAGGTTCACATATTTTCCATAAATCTACTCTCCCCGTGCGACGAACAAGCATTTCAGCTAGTGATGATAGACGAACTCAACGTCGGAATAATTTATTTTAGGTAGGCTGTATTCGTCACGGAAATGAAGCATATAAGATCGTGAATAGTTTCCAAAGGAACAGTGCATTGTTCATGTAGCGAAGCCTTTTGTTGCGTAAGCGATAATAGAGGAGAAATCTATGCCAGACTCGCTTTTCGGACCAGCCAGATGTTTAGTAATGTTTAAGTTGGAGAATTGATCGGGCCAGAGGTGCTGAAATTCATCCTGACGTTCTTTAACCACGCCTAAATAGCTCCAGTTATGAGATTAGCATATTGTTACCGTGGAAGAATGTGTCGTTCTCAGGAAGCATCATCTCTATCATAGGATGCATCTGATAACCTGAAGTATCTACATAACTAGTGGCAGTAATTAATCTTTTGAATAGGGCCAACAGAATACCACGAAACTGCGGCCTAATCAGCACAAATCCGCTGCCAAGTTTAACGATAGGATGTACACAATCTGCAGCATACGATTTTTTTGGTGTTCGCAATGCATCAAGCCAACATGATGATGACAAGATGATGACTCATGGGACCATATTACTTTCATCCAATCATCAGTGATCCATATTTTTATTTTCTTGGCATCATCATGGCGCTACTGTGGTGCAGTAGTAATGAAGTGATTCGAAATTGTGAGCCAACCGCAGATGTTGAGGTAGTGCAGCTCTGAATATAGAGAGAAGCCATTCAGATGCTGACTGATTTGCGTGGTCATTTGTGTCACATTAGCTCTATGGTTCCTTGTGATAATCCTATTCAACATTAGATCTCTTTCACATAGACTTGAATTCTATCCATTATTCTTTTTCTTCGTCATCATGTCCTACCACGAGTTTTTATGCCGTCATTCCTCAAACACTGTTGCTGTCGATGTAACACATTGACAGTCTCGAATAAGCATCTCCTAAAAGCATGCATCCATAATTTGCCCTCTGAATATTGGAGTCTCCCTTACTGTTTGGACCACCAACATCTGACCTATCGCACACACGTATCACTACTATATCGCCTCGTGTACTATTTATCATCACTCAACAAAGCACTAACACAAGACAGGATTAGTATATAAATGTTCAATGTGACGAACTTACGAAACTATGTTTTATAGTACATGGGTATTTCCATTACTTTGATAATTATATGTATACCAATTACCAAGCTGATCTGCAGTAGCCATACCTTATGTCCATATGTATAATATACGAAACTCGTTCGTCCTTCTCATTTTTCATAGATAAATGCCGAAGAAAATAAATGGATGTTGTCGACTTGTGCCGCACACTTGTACATACGTTTCTTTTTTCTTTTTAAGAAGCTTTTACTGACTTTACCTTATTACCCGAACGCTTCAATTATTTTAAACATCTTGCTTTCAATTACAGGATGAAAAACATGAAAGAAAAGATTATGAAAACAAAAAAAAAAAAAAAAAAAACGGTATACTTACACAAAGAATCCATACACAAAAGCATAACAGGATTCAGGCGAGTGAAGAATCTGTCAATAGATATCGAACGTAGACTTAGATGAAAATGGAAAATAGTAGCATACCTGAATATTTTGGATTGATATAGAAGATATTTCAGTACGATAACATTTGACTGCACAAGCATTTGATTGTGTCCTAGGACGTATGAAAACAGGGAATTCATGGCTATCTCAAGACAAGTTGATCTATGTTGTGAATGAATCCCAGATAGTGTCGAATCCACTGACAAAGTTGTACGCATGCCAAACTTCTTTAACACACTAAAGCAACTACGTACGTAAAATGAGTGGATGGACACTTACAAGGGAACTACTTGAGTGCAAGATTGGGATAGTAATAAATCGTCGTGGCACATACAACCTCAGTCCATCAAACAGCCCCATACAAAATATTTCCTAATGGCTACCACAGGTTTAGCCAAAAGGAAGCTTATCTCAAAAACAGGAGAATTTGGGATAATGTCAGGAGGACGTAACGAACACCCAGAATGTGGAAGGAATGTGACGCTTTGGAAATAAATAGACAAGACGAAAATAAGGAAAATGTGTACAACGAGCGGAGGCGGGTTCACATGTGCTCGAAGTGCGTCGTGCGAAACGAAGTACAGGAATGGCAACAGGCGAAAACAGACATCGCATAAATACAGTACCTTCTCTGTGCCATTCGACAATTTCAGTATCAGTGAGCTGCTAATGACTTGCCTCGTACACATCTTACCGATGCACAGTGGTCCAGAGACCCTCAAAACCTGGCCAAAATTACATGACGCAAATCTCGGAACTAGTAGTAGTGCTGGATAGGCATTGACCTTGGGCAGTCATATCGACATGGGTGTTTCAAATAATAACGTCCCGCAGTCTGTGACTGGCGTCCAATGTAAGAGGCTGCCTGTGCACAAAACAGCAGTCGTGTATCAGCTAGATACAACAAAGTTGCCAGTGTTGTGTTATGTATGTCCTTCGTCAACTGAACAAGGGGGTCAGGATATATTATATATGCAAAGCTTATACTTGCTGTTGGTGTGCGTAGATGTGTGATGTGATTGCAGTGTCCTGTTGGAATGAGCGTTAAAGGTAAGCGTAGCAAAGGAAACAAAAGTATGCATGTATTTTTGTGTTTCTAGACTTTTCTTTTGAGTGAAGCCAAGTGAAGCTCAGACGTTTCTCGTACATATGAGCCCAATATCCTCGGAGTTAGACACTACAAATAAACTTTGCTCCATTTTGCTCGGTTGTGTAAAATCGAGGGATGTTTGTGGGAAGCTGATAGTAAACAAAAATGTACGAAGTGACTGAACAACAAGGGTAAACTGTCGTATATATGGAAATATGTTGTTCTAAAGCATTATGTCATGAGAAGTGTAAATCCGAAACCAGAAACATGCTAACAGGATCAGTTTGTAGTTGAAGTAATGAAAATAAATGAAAGTAAGGGGTGGCCGGACCCTCTGGAAGGCAAACGTTTGATATTCATTCGTTTGCTATTGTCTCATAAACGAATAGAGATAATGAACAGTAACGTACTATGACCATAGATAATGTTAGTCGACACAAAGGCGATGGAAAAAGCACCTTCAGTATTGCCATCTGTAGATATTCAGTGTTGCTAGACTAAAGATTTGCAAAGAAAGCTGGAGTAAGGTATTGAGTAGACAAATGAAACCAACGGCATTTCATAACATTATACGTCGAATGTGTGTTCGACTTTGCAAACGATGCTCTCATTGTGTTTGTAATAAAATAGTTATGACATAAAAGCTATTCAAACTAACTAAAAGCATGTACAATTGAAACGATTGGAAATTGAAACCCTAATGACGAGAAATTGTGCATGAAGGAGTAAATAGAAGACTAAATGCGATGTCAGCACATACATTGCCATACAAATCACAATGACAGACCTCAGCAATACAACAACAGTGTGTTGTGTGTATAACAGAGTTCTGACTTACAGTATCAGTAATTATGATAATCGTAATGTGACGAACAGTATAGGTCATTAATGCTGAATGGGCATTTTCGTTTCGTTTCAGACATGGCGTATCACACATCAAGACGAAAACTTGTCCACGTTTTACTGCAGGACGCAGGTATGCAAAGGAGAAGCACCTTGTCGCGTTCCTGAGGGAGGAAACAGCAGCGGAACTAGCAGAAGAAGCGAAGCGAACTGTGAATGAGTTTTGCTACCAAATATTTCAGAAGCTATATCAGTGCAACAGAAATTATGAAAGATTAGAAGCGGAACATGGAGAGTGGTTGAACGATGCGTTAGTGTTAGTGCTTCGACCGGACAGTGCAGCTAAGCCTGAACCTTCATCGTCAATAGAAGGAAGGGGAAGGCCGCATACAGGCTTCGCGGCGAGCAGCGAGCGCTCGAAGCGGAGAAAGACGGAGTCATTACGATCGTCGGCAGAAAGTGGTGAGTGGTGTCTCGTATATGCGGCTGCTATGAAATACAGAGAGGAGGGTGAGTTGGAAAAGACCAAACTGCTGCATGAAATGAAAAAATCACCAACCAGGGCTGCCAAAATGAGAAGGGCTTGGAAGCAGTCAAAACAGACAACTGCAAAGTGTTATACTGCGGACGAAGCTCTGGCGTTGCTCCTTGAAGGAAATCTGACATGCCATCAGTACCAACTGCTGTGAAACGGCGCAAAGAACTTATCATGTGATATATATCCTGCATATAATCGTGTGCTTGACGCAAAAAAAAAAAAAAAAAAAAAAAAAAAAAAAAAAAAAAAAAAAAAGCGTGCTACCCGGAACTGATCTACATTACCGAGTCCTAGGCCGAGGTGTCCCTGCAATCGCTGCTAGACCACACAGCTGTACGAATTGTACAAACACAGGAGCCTATGCTAGAAAGAATTCCAGCAAAATATAGTATGTCACTTCAACTCATCACCAAATGGGAATGCGATGGTACTACTGGACACGCTGAATACAAACAATTTGCACAAGAGGAGGTCTCTACAGACAGTGACATTGTGTTCACGTCAATTGTACCAATTCGACTGTTCTATGAAAGGAAGGGATTACGAGTCGTAGTGTTGCAGAATCAGCGGCCATCATCCCCGAGATTCTGCCGGCCCATAAGGTTGCAGTTTAAGAAGAAAACAACTGAACTGATACGACAAGAATTTGAATGTATGCAGGGACAAATACGAGAACTGACGCCTAGCCAAATCACCATCGCAGGAAAGGTATTTGAAGTCACACACAGCCTGCATTTCACAATGGTTGACGGCAAAGTCTGTAACGCGATTACGCACACAAAATTAGCACAGACCTGCTATGAGTGTGGCGCAACGCCAAAGGAGATGAACACATTGACAAAGGGCCCTAAGCCAGTAAAACCTGACAATCTTGGCTTCGGACTGTCTCCTCTTCATACATGGATCCGTTTTATAGACTGGCTGCTTCATGTTGCATACCGCTTGGATCTTCGAAGATGGCAAATTCGTAAAGAACACAAACCGATCATGAAGAAGAAGCAGGCCGACGTACAAAAGGCCATGAAGGCCCAGCTAAGGCTGATCATCGATGAACCAAGGCAAGGCGGAAGCGGTACTTCAAATGACGGAAACACTGCCCGTCGTTTGTTTCAATATCCCGATAAGGTTGCATTCATAACAGGTCTGAACCGGGATCTTATCGAGAAGTGTGCTGTGTTGCTTCACGCCTTATCTTGTGGGCTGGAGATAGATCCACGTAAATTTGAAGCTTGGTCAAATGATATACTGGAACTGTACCTTCAACACTATTCGTGGTTCTACATGCCCGCTTCAGTGCATAAAGTTCTTGTTCATGGATCAGCAATTATCAGTCATTGCATATTACCGATTGCGCAGATGTCTGAAGAGGCCCAGGAGGCCCGAAACAAACATATCAAACAGTATAGGGAACATCATTCTCGTAAGTGTACACGAGGGGACACGTTGCGAGATGTATTTCTGCGACTCCTGGTCACAAGTGATCCCAAAATCTCGACGCTTCGCGAACCCATGGCACAGAAGCATAGGAAAAAGCAACTGTCTCCAGCTGTACTCATACTTTTGAAAGATATAGAGGCTCCGCACGCACAGTCTTCTGATCATCAGTCCGAATAACTGTATTAAAGACTATTAACTGCCTATCTGTCACGTTCGTTATTGTTCTGAACAAAATACTTGTGTTGTATGTACAATGCAACACGGACTGAAGAGTGTGCACAGTTTGCAACCAACGTGGTACATATTTTAGTTAGAAAATATATATTTGTTTACTTTATATATATATATTGCATGCTATTATACAAATTTGGTGACTACATGTTTTATTTGTTTCCACAATCCGCCATATTGGATCCGCAATTTTGCATTTTTTTCATTTGGATATCAGATTCGTATTCAGCGACCCCCAAAACCTTTATTTACCCAATTTCAGATCAATGGCTTGATTTGTTCTTTTTTGTCCGCCATATTGGATCCGCCATTTTGAAGTTTTTCATTTGGATATCAGATTCGTATTCAGCGACCCTCAAAACCTTTATTTACCCAATTTCAGCTCCATGGCTTGATTTTTTCTTTTTTCTGTCCGCCATATTGGATCCGCCATTTTGAAGTTTTTAATTTGGATATCAGAATCGTACTCAGCGACCTCACAAACCTTTATCTGTCAAGTTTCATAAACATGGAACCACATCTTCGTATTTTGGCCACATTTTCAGGGTTTCTGGACCACTGTGCGATGGAAAGGCAAGTCCTATTAGTGATGCAAAGTGCAACTGCCTACGGAACTTAGGTGTAGCACGTCATAAAAGGACACCTGCCATGTTTACAAAATGGTCCAAATATACTGGCACCTTGCAACATGAACAACGAATAAAATATAACAAGCCACACTACTGGTAGAATGTAACCTCGGCGAGATCAAAAGCAAGCTCCTCGGGAGCTTAAAGCGTTTAGGACGATCACATTGGGAGCCTCTTCTACGAAATGCATACAGTCATATTGGTATACCGAAATGAGGAGAACTGATGAAAGGTGACAGCATGTAATCGAATGCGAAACAATCTGACACGGAGTTAGTTGTTCCTGTAAACGGACATCCCGAGTAGCATAGCTATAAAAGATGTGAAAATGCACGTCTTGTAAAACGAAAAAAAAAAAAAGTCTAATCTCTGAATCTGTCCTGTGGATCTAGGTGGAATGAACTGCAACGTCACACACTTTCCAGGAGGGATAGTTTGATCCAGAATATCATGATTTTTATATAGATCAGAGTCCAGTAGGAGCAAATTATTTTCACACATATGGACCAAAAACAGTCTTCATACCACAGATGCAGTTCCAGTAATTCCATTTTACCACTCTTGTGGGCTGTAATGAACACATCCCTAATGTACGTGAAAGTTCTCCGATACAGGACTGAATGGTAGCCGAAAGAGAACCTCCAACTTCACGAAGAACAATAAATAATTTTCCCGTTAATGTCTCATTCAAACTAACAATCGGCATTATAGTGTAAAATGAGTCAAAACCTTGATGGTTGTTGCTCGTGCCATAACTGTCTTGCTACCACGAATAACCAGGACGCCCTTCTTATGCATTTCCTCTTCAAATCTTGATTGGCCTGCATTGAAAACATATTTCCTGGTGAACGTGGGAATCAGACTGTCAACCTCATCTACAAATCCTCGTTCCGACTCTGCACTTTGTTGTTCATCGTCAAGTTATCGTCTTATTTGAAATTTTGTGCACTTGCATCTGCCAATTCTGTCGGGGATTTAAAATTTTGCAGTTATCCATGCTTGCTTGAAAAATAGTGTACGGAATATCACGTGCCCATTGATACTCATATCGCTGTATGTCACTATCATGGACATCGTGTAATTCGTACCAAGCTTTCTTGAAATGCATGACATTAGTTTTCGTATTATTCTTCTGACTCTCTGGATTTTTTTAAAAAATAAGTCATTCGTTCATTTTACCGTGGACTAATGCGAAATCTCTTCATAATTGTCTTCTTTTTGTGATTAGAATGTTCATTCATGTAGGTTATTATTGCTTGTATTTTTTCCACTGGTATTGCTTCTTCTTTACGCCGCTTACTTTGTAGGGAGTAGTTTGTGCTATGTGACGTTGCCGATGATGACCCCGTCTCGACATCAACTGCCGTATCACCGTCACTAACACACTCCTCCTCGTCTTCAAGTGCATCAGCCTCTACGCTGTCATCACAATCCAGGTATATGTTATTGTGCAATCCACTGCACTGTTCAGCAAAAATGGTAGAACGTACATTGTCACTTTCTTTCTCCCTATCGGATGTTCCTCTCGTCCTTGGAAAGCGAAATGTCAATTGTAGTAATTGTTGTTGTAGGTACCTCCCCCTTCCCCAACTGCTCGTTCTACACATTTTTCCGTAAAACACGTATATCTTATCTTGTCTATTCATTTCTAAAGAGTCATGTTCTTTCCACATTCCGGGTGTTTGTTATGTTCTTCTGAAACAACCCAAATTTCGCCTGTTTTTGAGATGAGTTCCCCTTTGGCTCAGCTAATATTCTGTATGCAGTTGTTTGAAAGATTGAGGGTTCACATGCTGCAGACGATTTCTTGCAATCCCGATCTCGCACTCAAGTAGGTTTCTTGTTAGGGTTTGAGGTGGCGCTCAGATACAGCAAGATAGTGCAACTGTTGCTCTTCCAGAATTTTGCTTGGCTTGGCATTGTCCCATGAAGTCTTATTCTGGTATTGATTCAGGACTTTTATTCCTTCGTTACAACCCTAAAATTATTTTCCTGATAACGTCACTGTTTATGGCAGTCTTTTAAAACTGTTTACTTGTACATAAGTAAATATATGCATAAAATGACATTTATATTATGAATATACTAAAATTCCTTCAAATCAAATCAATACTTACTTTAGTATAATTATGACACAAGTTATGTGAAAGGAGAAAAAGAAGAGTCTTGCCCATTTGCTTGTCACCAGAACAAATCCTGAAGTAATAAGTGCAATCGAATTAAGGAAAACGAAGTAGAAATGAAATATACTTAAAAAAAAAAAAAAAAAAAAAAAGAAAAGTTAACTATTACAACGTCCGTTAACTAATTTAAGGATAATTCCTTAAAGTACGCAAGGGACATGTATTTAAATTTGTCACATTTAGCTCCATGTTCATCAAGGCAAATATAGTGCATAAACATTTGTAATATTTCAAAAGCTACTCGGTATTTCTTCCGGCAGTAAAATTTGCTACTATTTTCACGTTCTTTACACATTTGATTTAGAATCCCTCGATCAGCTTATCTTCTATCAAGCGCAGGAAATTTTTGTAACTTGAAAAATACCTGACGTAACTAAGTCTATGGAATATACTTACAGTTTTTAATTATTTCAATTCATATTGTAAACCTTTTTTCTTCTTATGTATATCTAAAAACCTCACCATTTTTTACATTTAAAACACACTCTTATTTACAAAACTATTTAATTGAACCACTTCGTACAGGGAATATGGAGGTGAGTCAAAATTTTAATTCATGGAATGTTTATCTCCGATTACAGAATTCAGTTTATTTATTAAAGCAAGAATAGGCGAGATTCAAGTATTATTTATCTGAACACGCATTTGTCTCCCTGTTTGTCCGTTTGTCTGTTTGTTCCAAGATAATTTTGGTAAAATTTGCCTTTTTTTTTAAGAGAAGATTGGCGTGTGCTTCTTTCAGGTTTATGAAATAAGCCTATTAACAGATTTCTTATGTTCTATTGTTTTCTCCCACCAACTCTTCTATAATTATTCACTTGCATTCACCATCCATCTCGTTTGGCCTATCGCTTAACCACAATATGTTATTTTACGGAACATACGAAATTTTATACAAATAGTAACAACAGGATATTTAAATGAATTTTGATTATGTATATATTAAAGTGAAGAAAGTGTCAATCTTGCAAAAATAGAGCTTTTTTGAGCGAATCTACTACACTATAAAGTGATTCTAGCTTTCATTCAAGGAAAAATAATGAATATTTTTGTTTAAAGAAAGGAAATCACTACTTATGTATTATATATAAACAAAGGCAAGCTATTTCGGAGGGTATAATATTCAGTGTAAACGATGATCTAAATCTAACATTAATGAAATGGTGCAAAGTGATGGTACACACGAAGATATTTTGATCTCAAATGGGAAAAATATTGTCAATCACAATATTTTTTTTGACTGATTATGTGAGGGCACACACATCATTACTACATGTCTACTTAGGTCGAATCATGAAGTAAAAACAATACAGTATAAACGGTAAAATAACGACGAAAATCTTCATGAAGAATTTCGGCGTTGTTATGATAGCAGTATTGAAGGTAAACGACACTTAAAAGATCAAAGTAAGTGGTTTTTTAATGTTCATTATTATACTGATCTCGCTTCCCTAGTGAGAAGAGTATTCAAACTAGACTGAATTCCCAAGAAGAAGAGAGGTAAACGCCAAGATGAACGCTCAATTGGGTACTGCGTGAACAATATGTATACTGTCAATCTGTACTGGCTCTCTAGATTGTTTTTTTTGTACCACTTAATTCAAGTAGTTCCCTCAAATGCCTCACACTTACTAAAAATGTTAATGTGGATTTCAGTTTTCTTAAATACTTCTCACTATATTTAATTCCTTCTTCATTAAGAACTGAAAAATCAATATACGAGGGTTGGAACTTAAATAGTGGCAACACTGCTGTGGAGACACTATGCAATGAAATGTGCTAGTGGCGCTGATAGCGCACGTTGTTGACATACCTACCTAACCTCCGAGCAAATTGAATCGCCCGTCCCACGTCACCGGCAGGCGCACAAGCGAGGGAAGCACAGTCACTTGTGAGCGAGCGGTCTAACGTAAAGGTGTCACTATGTTTTCGAAACAGGAACAACGGAGTTGGATCAAGATTGAATGTACCAGAGGTCGTACAACACGACACTGTCATCAAGGGCTTCAAGAGGCGTCTGGGCATTGACGGTCTGCCCTGGAGGAACGTAATGCGTTAGGATAACACCATTACAGTCGTATACGAGAATCACCATAACTTTCACCACACTGGGGCTCTGACGCACTTTCGACTGGGGCTCTGACCCATAATGACGCTATTCGTTGGATTGGAGTTTCAGTGTTGGCTCGTAAGATCTGGCCCATGTCTTATCCAGTGTTACGATACGGAGTAAGAAAGCCTCGCCTTCGCGCTCATAGCGCTCCAAATGCGTCTGAGCAGCGTCGTAATCCATTTCTGCATTTCCGTCAACTCATGCGGAACCCATCGTGACGCTAGGACGACCTGCCCGATGCATGTCTGCCACAGTTTGCCAACCTTCGTTGAAGGCTTTTACCCACCGTGCTACTGTTCTGTACGGCAATGCCGATTCCCCACACGTCTCTTGAAGCCCTTGATGACACTGTCGTGCTGTACGACCTCTGGCACATTCAATCTTGATCCAACTCCGTTGTTCCTGTTTCGAAAACATAGTGACACCTTTACGTTAGACCGCTCGCTCACAAGTGACTGTGCTTCCCTCGCTTGTACGCCTGCCGGTGACGTGGGACGGGCGATTCAATTTGCTCGGAAGTTAGGTAGGTATGTCAACAACGTGCGCTATCAGCGCCACTAGTACATTTCATTGCATAGTCTCTCCACAGCAGTGTTGCCACTATTTAAGTTCCAACCCTCGTATATCTAGTTGAAAACAGAAAACTACGACCCACACAAATCCAAAGAAAGGATAATATGTGTAATGATCACTAAATTCAGTGCTACGTAGATTAGGAAACTAAGCACAAAAGGATATCATGCCATTGGTTCACAACAGTTAGTTCAAACATGACAACCATAGCCTGAAGAATATTATTGAAGTTGTTATTGCAGTAATGATTTCTCCAGAAATCTGATCCATTTAATTTTACATTTCCACAATACAATTCACTTGGTCTTAATCTCGTTGTATCATATCCATAGTGATTGATAAGTCCACTAAACAATTCCATTCCAACAATTGCGTACACATAATAAAACACCTGGAAGAAACAAAGAAAATAAAAGGGAAAAAAATATTATCACATTTATTGAAATAATAAATAATTATTATTTGCCACTTCATTATAAGTAACAAACAAAACAGTATCAGATCATGTGGCAGACTGTTATATTCAAAATTTCTTCTTTACTGTGAATAAATCATTTCTCATAAACGTGAAGAGTTACTTTAAATGATCATTCTCTGCATTTATTAATTAGTCTATTGTAGTGAATTAGGGCTTGCTCAAAAGCTATATTAATTGTAGATTCATAATTTATTACTGCTCATCATGTTGGAAAATATTATAATGTGTTACATGTAAAAGATAAAGAAATTGATGAATTAATGAACATATTGTATTCGGCATCAATTGACAACAATCTTAAAACAGGGTGCCTACTGAGTTTCATTTTTAAAATTCTAGTATATTCAGTATAACTATTGGCAAAATTCGTACCTAATACAATGATTATTTTTTAAAAAGTTTTTAAAGGAATAATCACAGTCTTGATGATTTCAGGTTTGTAATTGTTTTACCATCAAAAGAATATTTTATTTTTAATAGAAAAAGGGCCTCCCAATTCCACTCCACCCACTGTTTTAAGTATCTAATTACAAAATGTATTCAACTTTTGCTTCAGAAAAATTTACAATTACAATGGATACAAAATTGTTTCTAAGACTATTTAAACAATTACAGAAAAGTATTGTTGAGAAATTACCAGTTTCATGATATTTCCAGTATGTGGTTCAAAATTCTAGCATTTCCAGTATAATTCTTATTTCCAGTTATTACAAGCATAGGGGCCGCGGTGGCTCAGTGGTAGAGCGTTCACCTCTGGTGCTAGGGGTCTCGGGTTCAAACCCTGCTCCCGCCAAGTGAACTTTGTGGTGGACAAACACCGTGTGCGTGGGTTTTCTCGGGGTTCTCCCGTTTCCTCCCACTTTCTTCATTCCACCATTTCATTCATTATTCATCATCACCGTCTCCTTTAGCCTAACCGGCATAACCGTGGGACGTAAAACTGAAAGATTTCATTTTATTTCAAGCATCAGTAGACACCCTGTAGAAGGAAAAATTCTAGCTACGAGTAGCTTATAATTGTACTTGGTTTGTCTCCTGTCAAAGTGCTCAAATAATCGCAGAAACTCACAGATTCGATTATCTACTTAAACAAAAAGTTTCCATTAAAAAAATGATCATGTAAAAATACAGTAGAGCGTCGATTATCCGAAGTAATTGGGGGACATGGGTGTTCGGAAAACTGGTTTGTTCGGATAATCAAACTGTACATGTTTATTTGCCATGCGCGGAGCGGCACGCCTCAACTCTAAGCTGGCGCAGCTGTTGCTGTGAACAGCTTTGATACTGCCACTACTTCTACAGCCAGTGCCAAACCGACAGAAGTGTGCTGATTGTTGAAACACAGAGACTGGCGGCTTGGCCGGGCGCAGCTGTTGCTGTGAACAGCTTTGATACTGCCGCTACTTCTACAGCCAGTGCCAAACCGACAGAAGTGTGCTGATTGTTGAAACACAGCGACTGGCGGCTTCGCCGGTCAGCAGCGCCTTATGAAGGCCCTATTAGAAGCAATGTTCCGCCAGCGGTGGCTCAGTGCGGCGACTACTGTGGGAAACTTGGTTTGGGAGTGAGGGGGATGATGGACGGTAGGGTGGGAGAGTAACAGGTGCGAGCGAGTACACAGTTCGGTTAAGCGGTCGTTCGGTTGACCGACGTTCGGATAATCGACGCTCCACTGTATTTGAAAACAAAAAAACACTTGGCATAATAGCCCAATTGAGGGCCTGAGCCGCTCCAACGCCATCTGTCAGCGATCTGCTGAACTACGTCCAGCCTAGAGACGAGCACGTGTTGCCCTGTCACTAACCGGGAGCGTATCAGGAGCTTTCTAGACCTAGTGGCCGTTACGTCTTTCATTCATATGACTCCCCAGTTTGCCTCACGACGCTTGGTGGATGCTGAAAATTGGGAAGCACCGGCCGGGAATCGAACCCGGAACCACGCAGACGTGACTCCAACGCTCTAACTATTAGACTACGGTGTCCCATGTAAAATATATATATATATATATATATATATATATATATATATATATATATATATATAAAGTAATAAAAGAACAAATATTTCATGACACAAAAGTTATCAATGGATATACACTGCTTCTCAACAAATTGAAAATAATACCTTTGAAAGTACAATATAGGGAAGAGGAAACAATTATATTTTTTAAAGTGAGTTTTCAATTGCACTAGCGCTTTAGAAATCGAACTTTAGTGATTGTTTTAATGATGGAAAAAATCCTGCAGATAACTGGAATATTAATATATAGGCCTGCTTTGCCAAGTTAAAAATAGAGGCTGATTCGTGCTGAGCACTCCATTCATTTTCACTGCAATGCAATCCTTTTTTTTTTTTTTTTTTTCAGCAAAAATTTTGCTGTTTTCACGAGCTGGTAGAAGTCTTCAGCGGCCTTTATTATTTGCGTACTTTCTTTTCAAAGTCCGAAAGAACATCATGTTTCTTGGTTAGTTCCTTACTGACTCGCACAAGATATTTTGATATTTACAGTTCCTTGCAAACTTTAGACTTCGGCCAACTTTACGGCATTAAACTAATAATTTTAACTTGAATCATAATATTTTAGGACAAGTGTGTTGCAATTCCCTTCAATACTACGAAGGTTGGAAGAAAGGGGGGAAAAAAGGCTATGTGAAAATCACACGTGGTTATCTGAAAAGAAAGAAAAAGCAACCGGTGGAATTTATTCCTGACAAGTCTCTTTATCCAACGTGCTACAAATCAATATTTGTTTGTGCAGATGTAGACAATACGGAACCAGAAAGTCACTCAAAGTATATACCTGCAGAATTTAACCTCAAAGAAGTAGATGAGATATGTTCTCTATTAGGTATATCACCATTATCAAAACTAAAAATACTTAGTGTTGAAAAACAAGGGTGTATTACGTAAAAAGTATAAAAGAATAACAAACGCATTGCAAAGAAACTTGAAGCAATCGTTTTCAGAAAGTGTGATCGTGGATAGAAGACGGAATTGTGCTAACCGTCTGTCCAAAGAATATGATGTTCTTAAAGTTAAAGTTGTTAGTTTAATGCCGGAAAGTTGGCCGAAGTCTAAAGTTTGCAAGAAACTGCAGATGTCAAAATATCTTGTGCGAATCAGTATGGAACTAACCAAGAAACATGATGTTCTTTCGGACTTTAAGAAGAAAGTACGCAAATAATAAAGGCCGCTGAAGACTTCTACTAGCTCGAAAAAAACACTGCATTTCAGTGAAAGTGAATGGAGTGAAGGAAAGCAGACAAAAACGAGTGATTTTGTGTAACCTGAAAGAACTGTAGTTTCATTTCAAAATCATGTCTAACAACACAAATAGGTTTCTCCAAATTCTGTACCCTGAGACCTAAATGGTTTACCCTTGTTGAGTCCGCAGATACTCACAAGTTGGCATGTCTGTTTACCCCTCAAAATATCAAACTTATGTTAGAAGAAGCACATTTAAATGTTGACTTTCAAGACTTGTTAGAATTAGTGACATCTGATATACGTAGGTACGAATGTATGATGGATATGTGTTCTAGCTGCCCTGATGTAGAAATTAGTGATGATACGCTTAATAATGAAATGGGAGAGAATGGATGAAACTGTCAATGTTAAACAGTGGGTGAATACAGACAACCCCACCTTAACAAACATTGTTTTGAGTTTCAGTGAATTCATTGAAAGTTTCGTACAGAAATTCTTTGCCCTCAAACAGCATCACTATTTATCAAAAGCTCAGTCTGCCTATTTAAAGGAAACGATAACCTCGATGGTACTGATTGAATAGTGTTGGCTGATTTAAAAAAAAAACACGTTCGTAATTCAAGATGAGATACAAAGCTATCACTGGGTAAATTCTCAAGCCATTTCATATCCTTTCGTGTATCATTATATATTACATGATACATTATTGAGTCACAGTGATCATTTACAACACGACACTATTGCTGTGTATAAATTTCAGACGCATTCTTAAGCTATCTGAAGAAAGTTTTGCTATCGGTCAAACATTTGATTTATTCCAGCGATGGGGCAGCTGCGCAATACAAAAACAAAAAGAATCTACTAAACCTCTGTAACACAAATCTGACTTTGGTCTTTCTACTGAGAGGATTATTTTTCGTCTGCTCATGGCAAAGGGCAGTGCGACGATGCGGATGGTACAGCGGTGGACACTTCTAAATGGTACACTTTAGCCGTAAATTTCCATATGGCTGTACCGTACAACCAAACGAGAAACGTCAAGAGATCTTCAAAGAAAATACACAAACCAGATCATGATTGCTCGAGATTTGTACGACTTTTGTAAAAAATAAATAAATAAATAAAAAATAAAATTTAAAAAAATCACAGGAATTAACTACATATTTGTGTCTACGGAAGCTGTACACGCTAATGCTCCTATCCTTAAGAGAAGGTTTGCCAAATGCAAACCAGTACCTTACATTAAGTCAAAACAGATTTGTACCACTTAGCACAAATACACTGCTATATTACAGAACATCAAATTGAAGAATATGAAGATGTACTGCTAACATCAATTCCCACGGAATTCCACTGTTCTTATTTTCACATCCAGGACTTTGTTGCGTTTATGATCACCACTGATGGCCAGTAGTTGTTGAAGATGTCAGTCGGAGCATAATGATTTGTACATTTTTTTTTTTTTTTTTTAAACCAGCAGGACCAAGAATATCATTTGTGAAGTTAATTGATGTATCCTGGGTGCCTGTCCCATGTTTTGCGAATATTTACATAACCGTCATCAGGTTATAGAAGTATTTTTTGCGGACGCTCTGTATACTTCGTAAAGACAGTAATTATTTTTCGATTTATACTTTATTCTGCAACGCAAATAAGTTATTTCTTCGATGGGAACTGTTTTTCTTCCCACGCAACAGGACAAAGAAGTCTTTATCGTTTATTCATATATATATATCTAAAACGTGATTTTGTGGTGAGAACATTTTAGTGAGCGACGAAGCTTCTCAGTGTTTCTCCCTGACTTATTAATATGTGAAGAGTATGTTCTATGGTTATTTGGAACTGAATTAAGTGTATCTTCCAATCATTTATGGAAACACTGCGATCTAAAGCAAACCACAGATGCCAGAACGACGCCAGCCACATCGCTTTACAAGTTCGTTATTTAAACGTTACCCAAGTTATCGCAATGTCTCGTGCGTCGTGACCAGTGGACTAAAATTAAAGTCAACTCTTTTTTATGTTCTATTTTCATGTACATACAGGTGATTTAACCTGAGTGCTTTTGAGAATGAACTGCCAACATTGATCAGTCGATCAGTGTAGCTCGTATCTCGAACCTCTGAGTTCGAGGAGTGTTATTCCATATATCGTAGCAGCAACTACATTCGTTGCGTCGGGCATTGCATTATATTCAGGAGCACAATTTATTAGCCAGTGAAGGACTTAGTTATGGCTAGCCCCAATCAGTGAAGTCCCAGGTTCACACACTTTGTGCATACTAATTATAAACGCGCCCTCCAACATTATCATTCCAGTTTGGAGATTACATATTTTTGCTGAAGGCTGATGTCAACTCTTAAGGATTCTTTTGGAGCAGCAACTATATTACTTCGTGGGACTATCCCGGCGACATTTCCCCAGTGCTAATCCCCCAAGTGCATTAATGATGTGAGAAAAGCATATCTAGTGGAATCATAATCATAATCTTTTCTACCAATATATAAGAGTGATAAAGGGCTATAGTGTAGTGAAAAAGCAAAGCGTGATTTTATTAATGAAAATAATTATACATATTCAGTGTTGAGTGTTGTGATTGTTTCCTTCTACGCCCTTTTTTATATAGTATTTTAATAAATAAGCATACTGTCATTTAATCCAGTGCGTTTTTGTTGTATGTATGAATAATGTTTGTATGCGTTGTGGTCTGGGTGACCGTTTGATCGTCCGTGAGGTTTCCGAGACGCAACACCTGAACCTCTAGACGCCTAATGCTCATCTCGTTATTGAGACCGGTGGGCAATTTAGAAATGATTCTGTAATCCTCTTTTGGAGATGTCCTTCAGCGTCTTACCCAGGTAAGTCCAGGTCTCCGGAAAACACTCATTGGCAGGACAACGGAGGACAGAGCACGGAAAGCGGTTACATGAAAAATGACGCCCGAACAGCGACCCGATACCTCACGATTACATAAATAAGTGGCACCCAAACAGCGACCCGATACCTGGGCGATTACATTTACATCTTTGGAACTGACAACTCCAACAGGGAGAAGCTATCAGAAAAACTGTGCAACGAAATTCCTCTATTACAAATGTAGCGTTATTAGATCATTGCATGTGTTTCTTAGGACCTGTTTATTATTATTATTATTATTATTATTATTATTATTATTATATATGCTTTGTTAGTAACACTATATTTTACTGTTCTAGTCATATTTAGTTCTAGTTTCACGCATTGTGCATGTTATAGCTCGGAGCAATAAATAGTATTGTTCTGTATTTTGATATTTTACACTTAACTTGCCAACATTGCAGTTTGTATGCCTGCCGATTCTAACAAACTTTTTTTTTTTTTTTTTTTTTTTTTGCTATAAGTACATTATGAACTAAAAGTCATATAGCGTAACTCAGAATTTTCACACTTACCTCATCGGAGTTAAAATGCAAACATTGGCAAAATTTCGTTTGTGGTAATATTTGATGACTTATAAATTCACACTTATTCATTTTTACGATCTCGTATTTCGTCCACCTGTATATTGTGTGGAGACAAATATGAAGGCTACATATGGGAGTTTTGGCTTAACTCCTTCCCAGAATTCTCAGTTTAAAGATGGTAATTTGAATGATCCTTGCTTAAAACTTTGTGCCATTTTTTGAGGCATTTGAAACCGGATGGTAAGAAGTTTTTAGCATTGTATTAGGTTAATTTATAACCTGTATGCAGGTGTTTCTCCCATATATCTATTCCTTTACATTTCCGAGATATTCTATTTCGTATGTTTCCTGATTTTCTCATGATTTATTAGACGCCATATTGGAAATATGACCACCGTGGACATACGGAATGGAATCCAATATTTCTAATCATACCATTGTGTTTACGAAACATATACCAGTATATGTGCAAATTATGAGAATTTTCAGAAATGGTCGTGAAACTACTTCCTTGCGATTTTCGGTGGAATGACCCAATATGAAAAAAAAAAGAAAAAGAAAGAAAGAAAAAGTAAGACAAAAAGAACAGAATGTTTACTTACGAATAATACTCCAATATATGTAATAATGGACGGTCCAAGGTGCATTATTGTAGTTATAATTACTTTGAAACGGTTAATATCACCCATGATTTTCACCAAACGAAGAACTCTCAATACGAGAAGAACTTCAAGCGTTATTCTACTATCTTTAGCTGAAAACAAGAAGAAATTTATATTATACTTTTGAAGTCTCAAAATTTTGTTAATAGATATGGCAAATTCAATACATATTTAATATCTTTGAGTGGTACTTTACATATACATATGTACAGAAATAAGATTTCAACTCCAAGAAATTTTAAAATTTTAGACGTTTTAACTTAACTGCTTGTATAGTGAATCAGCTAATTTTACATCATTTTTTAAGTGTGCTTTCATAGGATAATTGTAATATTTTGGTATTATCACAATATATGATATTCAAATACAGAGAAATGAAATCAGCCTTTCTGATTTCTATATTCCAAGGTTACAATACCAGATTTTTTTCAGAATTGTTGCTTCAGCATAAATTAGGTTTATATTACATTAGTAATCCAAATGGCGTACGCAGAATTTTATTAAGGAGGAGGAGTTGAAACATTCACTCTCATATCCTTTCAAATCACGCGTGATATATATCTTAACATAGCAAACATTTATTTTCCACGTCTTGCTGAAGGGAGGGGCTTAAAAACTCGAAACCATTGTGTACGCTACTGATAATTCAATATCTGTTAATGTTTACCAAATATGCTAATTGTAGCCGAGCAATCTTGGTATACATCACATAATTTGAACACCCTCAACTTATGTAGTCAAAGTAAACAACGGCACTAAAGTAAGGCATTAAATACAGGGTGGCCCAAAAGTATGTATATACCCCTGAATTGATGAAGTATAACATTCTAGCTTATAGGTTTATTTTCTGTGGCTGTTCCGAACTTAAGATATAAGTAAAAACATATTAAGAACAAATAATAAAGAAACTAAGTCCACCTGATGGATAACAATAAGAAATTATATAAAAAGCAATGAGTTGATCAGTACGGGACTGTATACCTACTTTTGGGCCACCTGTATTTCTACTATATTGTAGACTTCTTTGTACCAATTTCAATCATCCAATAACAGATTCAACAGAGTAACTAAAGTACGTAACTATCAAACATAGACGGAAGTTGATGCTAAACACAATATATGGTATACAGTCTGTATGTTTAGACTACTGATTGCTAATTGCACTATTTCCGTTCCATTCTTCAACAACTGCATTTCCCATCACCCGAATAACCTTAAAACTAACGAAACGAACACACACAGACACACAAAATCAAATAGAGATTAAAAAAAAAAAAAAAAAAAAACTTAACAAAGACTATCATTAGCACTACGATCCACGTTTTGATTTGGACTACATTTTCAAACTGCATGACATAGATTTGAAAACATATTAATATTTATCTATAAAACAAACATCTAATGATATATGATACATGTTTTGACAAAAGAGACACTGACCAAAGCTTAAAACTTTAATTTAATTTAAATTATAATTTGTAACTTAATTGGAAAGTGAACACGAAGACTTATAGGATGGGCTGAAGGCCTCGGTAAATAAGAAAAATAAATAAATAAATAAAAATAAAAAGTACAACAATGACTCTATATATGACTGTTAAAAGAATTTAAATTTTTTATAACAATGAATATATATATGACGGTTAAAGAATTTAAACTCTGTTATAACAACATTTATATATATGTCTGTATTTTCATTAATTTCGATCGTGTCTGAAGAAGGATATGCTAGATATCCGAAACAGTTAAAAATTATAATTTAAAATAAAGTAAAGTTTTAAGCTTTGGTCAGTGTCTCTTTTGTTAAAACAATTAATCCAAAGCCATGAATAGTCTTACTAATGATACATGTTATACACGAAATCATCCTGATAGCTACATGATACTAGTTGTACTTTAATTAAGTCACTACATTAATATATTAACAAAAAGAGAAGAAAAATTACGCCCGTGGTCTGGTAGGGAATTATGCCGAATTATTCCGTTTTCTCCTACACAATGGTGTGTACACACAACTTTGCGATTCAGCCTGATCTAATTTTACGACCAACGCCTAAAAAATAATTTTGAATCTAAATGTGCCAAGTTTACTATATATGAAATATAATTTTCATAATCTTTTCCAGGTAATCATTGAACGGCAATGAATCCAGGGAAATCTTTCACTGATCACAACTTCAATGGTGACAAAGTTGATGTAATATCTCCTCACGTCTTAAAACATAAATGTCTGAAGTTGGGAACAAATGACAAAATACTAAACGTTACGAGAACGAAACTATACGTAATTTTTTTTTTTAAAAAAATGTATATGATCTTGATATTATGGTTGTCATGGTATGAACTACAAACTTACGACAATAGCAATCACAATATATCGGCGTGTTCTCAAAATGGCGCCCACAGAAAACAGAATGCTATTCTACAAATCAAAATAGAGCGAAAATGTTATATAATGGTATAACCTTCGGGGTTTCCTTCAGTCGTTATGGAGAATAAAAAGAATTCATTACTACGTGGCAACGTCGTAAATTTCACTATGTGGTTAATTTAGTTCTGCTCTACGAATCCATCGACTGTTACAATAGATGGTGCTAGTGTCAACATCTATCGACTATAACTCCTATCCTTCTATAACTGCCATCTAGAAAGAATTGATATAACTGATGGATTGGTAGATCTACTTTATGATTGTTTATCTACGACGTTGTCACATAGTGCAATTCGCGTCTCCAGACGAGGATCCGAAAAGTATACACTTATATATATATTTCTTTATTTTGATTTTTAGGATAGTGCTCTGTAGTCCGTGGGCGCCATTTTGAGAACACCCGATATATATAAAATTACACTGACAAGCACAAACCAATAGCCTTCCTCTTCCTCGTTTCAGACCTATCCTTTTATTGATACCATCTGTTCACGTAAGAAGATATATTTAAAATAATGAAATCAATAATAGAGGAAATTAAGTAAGGTATCCTCTATTATTGATTTCAGGTAAAACACGGTGATTCTTTCTCAGTGTGCTAGCAAATAAGGAAGAAAAAGTTTACAACGCTAAACTGTTAAGAGACCATTAAAATGAACTGAAAAATTTTGTGCTTTACGCTCTTATGCAACACGAAGAACAGAAAACCTACTATTAAGGTGAATTTCTAACCACGACAGTAGTTTCAATTCAGTGCAGTCGTAGGGTACACAAACCATCATGCAAAGGCCAATCTTCACAGTTGAGACTGCGCCCCATCACACTATCTCGCTTCAAAGAGAATTCAATAAGAGGACCACACTACCAGACCTTGCTTCCGTCAAAATTAACCAGAAAATAGTAATGAGATTATGTTTTTTTCTATAATAATGTAAAAGTTATTTTTCTATCTCTGACCTGAAAAATCCGAAGATTCGTCGCCACAGAAACGTTCACCCCTTTTCACTCCGAAATATTTTCCTCGAAATTCCGTTGTCCATAACTATTAGCCCATGTTTATCTGTACGGATCAACGCGCAACTTTCACAAAATGGACGAAGATATTTTCACTTTAGAAGTCATCCATGTCAGTTGAAATGGCAAGATTCAGTGCGGAGTGAAGCACAGGTTTCTCGCCAGTACTTTTCTGTAATTTTCTCGCAGATTTCGTTCTTACTTAAAATGCGCCTAGATATTACCGTATTGCCTAGACAATAAGTACTATGCGAAAATTGTTGTTTGTTTACACTTAAGGTCCCTTTACAGAACCAAGATTATATGAAATGTAGAGCTACAATTTAAAGTGGAATGCGAACCACCGTATTGGGTTTAAATTTCAATGATCTCTCAGTGGAAATCGAACCCGCAATCAATGG
Organism: Thermobia domestica; assembly: GCF_964235325.1. Taxonomy (NCBI): domain Eukaryota; kingdom Metazoa; phylum Arthropoda; class Insecta; order Zygentoma; family Lepismatidae; genus Thermobia; species Thermobia domestica. Next base: position 160,348,119 of record NC_137462.1, read on the forward strand.
TATAGGCTAGCGTCTTTAACACGCATGAAGAAATTTGAACTGCGAAAACTTAAAGTGCGCTTAAAATTCGTTTCCCCACAGAAACAATTAGTTTTTAACTTTTTTTTTTCGTATCCCACCTTCGTACATCACACAGAGAACTTCTGAACCTCAATTAATTAACTGAAAATTAATTGTATTTCAAAACGAAAGGTAGATAGTTTCTCTTTTGTTCATTAATAAGTACAAATCTTGAACATCAGAGAATCACTTACCACAATTTAATGATCAAAAATTTACATTTTATTGGTATGAAATGTGTAATCAAAATCTGAAATGCCTTTCCAATGTTAATTTACATACGTATAACTAAAGACAATACATTTAACAATAGAACTGCACAAGAAATGCAGTTTATAAAAGTTCTGAAATTTCAAGAATAGATTCGATGCCTGTCATAGAAAGAAATGTAGTTATTTATGTATGATTTAAGAAAATCACGCACAGAAAAACCACCGAAGAAGTTATATTTTCGTATAGTCTTTTATTTGTCCGTTTGAATTTAAAAGGTGCTGGTTACTTTCGGGACATTATGGTTACATTTCTGTTTATTTCTGTGGATATTATCAAGTACTGTATTTTCATTGATTTTGTGATTACTGTTTCAATACGTTAGTATTTCGTTTTTTTATATGCTGACAACATCAATCTCCTTACGCACTTTCAAATATATTCATTCGTGTTTCTTGCACTGATCGCTATCATCTCCTAGCATCTGTGTTGTTACGTTTTGGCCGAATTTTGACGCTTTTCTTCCTCGTGTGTGTGTGTAAAGAAAGGGAAAGGAAAGGATGTTCTTAATTTTACAACCTTGAAGTTTTAACAAGATAAAAGAGGACTATGTTTCCATTCGCGTTAGGTCAAAATGAGCTTTGAAACTTGTGTGATATTTTATTTATTTCTTTTAAAGAGCTTCAGTTGTTTTGGGAAGTTACGGACCCAACAGTCTCGAAGGACACATTAACAAATACATTGTGCTGGTGGAAGTGTTGACTGTTGACATCATTTGGGTGCTGCTTTGTGGTTACAAACTAATTTTTTGCTCAGTTAATTTACAAAAATGAAATGAAATCTTGAAGTTTTCCATCCCATGGTTATGCCTGTTAGGCTAAAGGAGACGGTGATGATGAGAAATGAATGAAATGGTGGAATGAAGAAAGTGGGAGAACCCCGAGAAAATTCACGCACACAGTGTTTGTCCACCACAAAGCTCACTTGGTGCGAGCTGGGATCAAACCGATGACCTCATGTACCAGAGGTGAACGCTCTACCACTGAGCCACCTCAGTTAATTTAGAGTTTAGCGTTCAGTTTAGCACCAAAGTTGTACGAGACGTGGATCTACAGCTTAATATAAAATCTGAATTAGATAACACCCTACTGGGAATCGCACCCGGGTTTCCTGTGTCGAAGGCACGTACAGTAACTATATAACCACAAGGGAATTCCTTGAGTCAGAGTTTCTTCAATCGTTCAAAGGAAAATATCCTAACAATATCAACAATTGAGATTGTTCAGTACTTAACTAATTTTCTTAAGCGAGTATTCTAAAGTGAATGTAATAAGTAAATGGGATAAGGAGTTCGAAAGACAGCTTTTTTCTTATATGCAAAATATTACATCTACTTGATTTTTATCACTAATTCATCAGCGCTTTCGTTATTCAAGAAATTAAGTATTGTAATCAAGAATGTTTTCAAACAAAATTTCAAATAAATAGAACTCTACAATTTGCTATAATTAAGTATACTATAATGTGCTATATTAATAATGGAATTATAAGTTTTCTCACAATCAATGACATTCTTCAGAAATTATGGGAAATTATTAGTAATTACAGGATAGTAAGTAGTAATTATAAGAAATTATTAGTTTACCTTAAAAATGTGAACCACATGCCCCTCGAAGTAATATGTACAAATCAAGAGTGCTACTTTGCATGCCTTAGAGACAGAACGGTGAGCCTTTAGTTAGCTTCAGAAGAGGACAGGCAATTGGAGTCTGTTTACTCACCATTATTTTGTATTACTTCTATCACAGCTACTAACAGAGCTGAACCAATTACTACAAAGTCAAATCTAGAAAGAAGAAATTAAATGTAACAATTCAATATAAGATTTAATGTAAACTACTTGAAAAGCTGTTCTCTAAATAAACCCAAAAATACTCATCTTGCTCTTCTCTGGTAGGGACTGATTAAGAATCACGAATAATCAAACTTTCGCGGCCTCAGACGTTTAGTACGGTTACGACGAATGGGAATTAATTATACACACAGTAACACAATATAAAAGTCTTAAGGCATCTTGAATATCTCTGTACAGGTTTCCCCCCTCTGTGTAGAATTCTTTAGCAATTGCGCTTCTTCTTTTGTGATTGGTAACTATAGTGTAGGTGCCAATGATGTTATTCAAATTCCTGTCCTGGGTGCCTACGCCGGAGTTTAATTTTGGTTGCTTCGTTCGATTGAAAATAATATCGTATACCTATCTATCTATGGGCGATGAAGGTTTTTTTGATAACTTACAACTTTCAATTCAGTAACTTCTTTTTTTCTTATCTGTGTCAACACTACTGCCAGCAAACATTCGACAATAAGTATCAGGATGGAGAAGAGCAAGCTAGGTACCTAATTAACTAGGATCTACATCCAGCAATGTAATTACAATATTACATTGACCAAAACTTTCATTCGATTTTAAAATCAAATGAACACTATAAGAATTCAAAACACACACATACTTCCAGAACATCATAAACTGTAAAATTGCAAGTAACTCATTTCTGTGCCCAGGAACTGTAACAGTGACTTCTAATATCGATCTCAACTCGTCGCATCATTATTAAGATTATTTAATTTTTAAGTGAATTTCGTTTATGCCATTTAAATACAACAGAGCCAAAGGTGACCGCAAGCTGGTAAAATATAGTAATCAACTTTCCGAAACAACATATAGCAAAACAAGTTGATATATTTTGGCAAATATTTGTCTACATTTACAAAAAACTATATATTATTACTATTATACTATCACTAACTAGTTCTATCGCCTATGGAACCCCGAGGTTCAATTCATAAACTCTCCATTCATTTCTGTCTTACTATTATATTATATATTAAAAAAATACTGTAATACATAATCAACACAAGCAAATGAATATTTAGGGATATGTAAATCCTAGTCTACTGTATTTACCGAACATCTACAAACCTTAATACTTTCACTGGCCTTCTAACAGCAGTGAAATACCATTATATGTATATGTCTAATTCTGTTAGCATTCTCGCTTTTGGTGCGGGAGATTCGAGTTTGATTCTCAGTGCGGGTACGTGCTGTTCGGATTCCATTAAACTGTTAGGTTTATGGATATCTCGGTGTTGAAAAGGGTTGATAACTCCAACCAACGAATAGTAGCAATGGGTTATTATTGTTAACCCACTGTTATCTTGAGGACACATTTATGCACAAAGATATTTTTGTAATCCTTTTTCTCTGTTGGAAGTTTTTTTTTTTTTTTTTTTTTTTAATCACATGTTTGCTTGCTTAGGGGTAAATTATGATCGTTACCATAGTAAGGACGCTAAAATGACATGAATCTTTTACAGTCTTATGGATCCATTTTATGCTACAAAACTGAATATAAGTTACAGTCTCAAAGATTACAATATTTTAAGTGCATTCAAGTAAATCAAACACATCTTAAATTACTAATTTTGCATCCACCTTACTGTATATTATCATTAAAGATCGGTAGCTGTAGCAAAATAAAACATCAAAAATGGCGGGAAAAATGACAAAAATAAATTTCAAAAATGGCAGTTTATACTGCAAAAGTGAATCTATTTATTGTACTTTATGTCACCAATTTACCAAAAAATTGCATTAAATGCGTTAATTTACATTAAGAATTGTAAGCAGCACTAATTAATAAGCATGCCTTTCAGAGTATTAGTAACTAGAGCCCATCAAAACGAAGAAAGAAAGAAAGAAAATTCAAATTACAGAAATATTAATATCATTTATCATAAACTGCAGAGAAAATACGCTAATGAATATCGCAGTCAAAAAATTCGATTAAAAAAAAAAAAGAAAGAAAGGAAGGAAGAACTCAATTATATTAAATAACCCTACCTGTCACTTGAAAAACAAGTCATGCCATACAGCACATAGTTCACTTCTGACTGCAAGCATAAGTATTTTTTTTTTTTAAACTTTATCCACACACACTAGTTATTTCATCTGTCCGTTAAGATATGATGTTGAAAATAGCCCCTCAATATCAATCAATGTGACAGGATCATATTGGAAGCACGTCTTAACCTTGGGTATTCATAGCAACAACAGAAATATATTCTGCCCTTTCAATATATTTAAGTTTCTCAACAATGATTAATCCTCTCGGGTGAGGTGCGTTTGAATGCTATATCTCGCAGGCGAGCTTCCTTCCACGATAACGGAGAGCAATTTGATTTGTATTTCCGATACTAAAATGAATAAAACTTTAAGAAGCAACCGTAAAATAGAAAATATGGTCATAATGATCACATTAAGTGACATTTATTTACGATTTCTTGTAGAAATTGAACTTACGGCATTTTGTCACAAGTGCCGCTCTTTAATTATCACATACAATATTTTCTTTACGAAATAAACTCAATAACGTGTACAAACACGACCAAATAAATAAACTAAATTAAAAGAAAATCCTTGCCCAAATTTTCATCATACTTACACATTCCAAAATCTTTTAAAAAATTCTATAATTCCGAAAGTATACATTTTCAAGATAATTTCTATACTGAATACTATAAGGAAAAACCATTCTGCCATGTTGTAATCCAATGCAATAAACACAGCATTAAGGACAATTATTGCGTCAAACAGAAAACGAAAATACCTGCAAAGAAATTAAAATTTTGTCAGTGCTGTTTATCTGAAGATAATAATAAAATACTTTCACAATAGACAGAACTCTGAAAGTGTATGCTTCTCATGAACTACCTGAATAATAATAAAATTAAAGTTTCTTTTCACAATATAGGATTATATTCTTCTCTTGTAAAAAGTAGCACAACTGACGTCCAAAATTATAACTAACTAATCGGTTTTTATTTTGCTGAAATTTTAATGCTATCCTTAAATTTCAACCTACGTATCTCCAACACTAGTGAACTCTGAGCTTTCTAAATCCGAGATTCTATTCGACACTTCAATCTGGTATTCCCCTCTCACCTGATCCCCCTCTTATTTCTTTAAATTAAACTCCTCTGTTGTCAGGTATTGATTATTTTCTTGTTTTCAACAATAATCTTTCTCTTATAATCACTGCTATCAAGTACTGGTCAGTATCATAGTCGGCTCCTCTAGACGAACGAATCAATTATGCTAGACCGTCCTTGATCTACTAAAACGTGATAAACTTGATTTCATATATATATCTGGCAAGGTCCAAGTATATGTATGATTGCCATGGTGAACCTGGTGGTCGCGATATGGGAATTTTGAACTCTTCACGATAAGGTTTATCAATCTTGCAAAGTACAGAGTTTAACACCATTGTCATTATTCTCCTTATGCAGTCTTTCGTTCCCTGTAACCGGTTTGAAAATATCCTCTCATCTTATCCTTGGATTGAAATCCTTTAATAGAATTTTCATTGAGGGGGGAGTTGGTCAATTACATGTTCTACTTCTTCGTAAAAGATGTCTTTTAAATCGTTCTTCTTATCTTCTGGTGGGCCATGTAGATTTAGAACAATATTGCACCACCGACCCTAGAGAGTAATAAAAGAAAGTCTATCATTAACAAATTCAACATGTTTAATTGCTGATATTCGTTTGTATTCCTAGCTGGTGATTTTTATTTTTTCGTAAAATTTCCAGCCTGTGCCGCTCTCTTTCTTTCCCATCTAACTTTCTGAACTCCTACGAGGTCATTCTATATTTCCCTAACTTACTTATTATGGATTTTAATGCGCTTGTCCTATAAAGACTTCTTATATTCCACGTTCCAAATCTCATGTCTATTTTACTTTGCTGAGGTCATACTAAGTTATCAGTCTAGGAGTAAGTGTTCTAGTATTTTCTCTCGACAGTGATTTCTGAAGGGAAGAAAACTGGCCTCACCAGAAGAAAGAACCCATCCATCATACTGTCCATCTATCTAGTTGAACGATTGATATACAAATGCTGGTGTTATATGTGCGGGCTACATCCGTCAAAATGTCTAGAATTTTATGTGCTTCCACGTGAAGCCACGGTAACTCAACTATGTAGGGATGAGGAACTTCGATTGTCATTTTATAACTTCGTACATGAGAGTTGAGGGATTTATTTTCCAATATAATGCCCATTCCCATAAAGAACTTTAGATGACCGTTAACTGGAATAAGAATGGAATGTACAGCACTGTCAAATAACTTTAATCCTATCTAGACTTTTGTCTTTACAATGTTAAAATCGACCTGGATACTAATAGAGTTCATTTTTATCCTTATTGAATGATTCGTGCTTTGCTGCTGTCAGTGACAATATTCCTATTAATCCCCTATTAATCCTTGATACTAGGTGTTTTGTGCATCCTTAAGATTGGTCAGTTCGTTAGTCAGGTTAACCAAACAATCTTTTCTCTGTAAAAGAGTCCCAAGGGTCTCTTGGTTTGGCGGTTTTCGATGAGTAATTGACGTACTAATTTAATTACACAAACAATGATATTTGTGCACCAGCATTTGTTGATTTTTATTCTACTTTATGGTGCCCACCTATTCGTTAATTATTTACCAGTAGATTTACTGAATTAGAAAAAGGAGATCCTCACCCACAGACATTCTCTCTCTTTCCTACTCTGAGCATTCTACGAACCGAAAACTATGTTCTTATTTAATGCTTTGAAATATTGTGTGTTGCAAACATCTGTATAAGTTTTATGCATACAACAACCCATTTTTTAAGAAATACTTACTTGTGTTTAACGCAGCTCTGAATATATTTTGATGGTAAGGAGTTGTATATTGTCGGCATAGCAGTTTGGCATGCAATGGTTCGATCCTTAACTTCCGAGATCTCCACATTTAATAGATCAGCTAGTTGCAAAAATTCGGAATGACCTATAAGAAGTTTATGAAAATTATACATACAATTAAGAACAAAATGAAATACATTTGCTCAATATTCGTAAAATTTGTACTCCGAGTGATAGAAATGGTAACCTTAATCATAGATGCTTCACGACAGTTTGTCACTTTCATCATTACGAATCCTTTAAGGATCAGAAGAATCACATAAGAAGAATCAGAAGTAGACGGAAAACAACAGGAAGAAAATAGAAACGTGAAATGCTTTCAATTGGGCACCGTGCTGCAATGCAACACTGGTCTAGTAACATTATCAGGTGACCTTGCATTCCAATATGCACCCACTTGGACGTCTCTCACACTTTTCTCTGGTTTTTAATTTCTTTTAATACCACTTCTCCTTTTCACCGATGAAGTGATTCTGCCGAAAGTACCTATAGATTTTTTTCCCAAGTGTGAGTCATAAGGTTCCTCCGTCTTATACTTTTCCGTAAGTTTTACGTTATTCGGGATGTTTACATTAGACTTTTTCATTTCCCCCGTAAAATGATTTCTTCCTTTTTTTTTTAAAGAAATCAAAGAAATGATAGTTCTGAACTTTTAAAATGTTTTTAAAAGTTAGAGCGAAACAAATATCTTTTAGTTAGAGGCACTAATTTCTCACACTCTTATAGCGCTGCCAAAATGTTTTGAACAGTGGCAAAAATGCGAACTAGAGCTCACACCTACGCGTTGAGCCAATAAGGGTTCAGCTGTTGCTAAGCAAGAGAGCGGATGACGAAAGAGAGTAGAACTTCTTCAGCCGCTTGGAACAGAAGACTAGGTGTCAAGTCAACGTGGTATATCTATAACAACGCAGTCCAGCGAAGTAACTCAGAGAAAATTCAGCAAGTTGCGAAACCCAACTAATATTACTTCTGGCACCTCAACCTTATGTTTAAGGATAACTTGGTTTTAACATCTTAGCCTTCGTCTGTTAACATCACCTCGAACAGATCGTGATATAATGATGCTAGAAACAGAAGCGACTGTGAACTAATAAAAACGTAACTCCAAGTGGTTGTGAATTTGAACATGTCTTGTATTGATTTCTTTAAGGTATAAACAAGGATGTGGGACTGTTAAGAAATGCAAAAACTTCGTTAAAACAAAATTAAAAGGTAACAACAATTTTTGCAATATACTTAGTTGGTAGGAATTGATTTTACAGTCCCTTTTAGCGCCGAAGCTATACGACACGTAGGCCTCGAAGCTATACGAGACGTAGGTCTGCATATTAACGTGAGATCCGTACCACATGAACCTCCACTGGGAATTGTAATATACATTTTCTGTTTTGCCAATTAAAATTATTATACGTTATTATGTAAAACCGTGTATGTGTTTGTCATATATAAACTGTGAATATCATATATCTTCCTTTTCCCTTAAAAACCACGAAAATCTTCCTTTTAGCCCCCTCCCAAAAATCTGGTAAACTCGTGTCTAGCCATGCTTTCACAACTTTCTAGCAATTAATTACGAGGAACATTTGCAAAAATCATGGCAACTATATTTTTCTCGAAAATGTTAACGAATTAAAAAAATTGAAATATGCAAATGGAAGGTTAGTTCATAAGTAAACATTACATATAAGAAGAGGGACGAACACACACACCACCATAAAGATATAGCACGAGAAAAAAGACGAAAAAAAATTGTCGTTTCAAACGTGTTTTACTGTCAATTGTAACAATACACAAGTACATTACAAACTACGCGTATTCCATGGCATCAGGAGTTTCCCTAGGAATCCACAAGATGGCTGGCCATCATGACACAGTAACATGACATGACAGTCCTTTCCAACAGAAAGAAGCGTGAAAAGAGACCATAACTGTGTTGCCACACTTGATACAATTGTACCAGATTCAGCCCTTTTTGTCATTCATCGGCCCGTTGGTACCACGCTGGCATTTAGAGCTCCTTTTTTGAAAAAGTTGGTACAATTCTACCCAATTCAGCACCATTTAACAAATACTGTCACGTTTTCAAAAGTTCACGTTACTCATACTGTGTTGGACTCTTTAAGAAATGCCGGTGAACATTCATTCTGTGACGTTGCACCGCATAACGCTACAAACTTCATGTGGAAAATTCGTAATTCGAACTACACCGGGAAACAAATGACGCTAGGTGGGTGCATCCGTGCCGCGCAGGAAGGAGACGAGAAAGAAGCAGTGTGGTGGAGAAATTTTAGCTTGAAATCTTTTTAAGTGCACACACGTTGAATCAAGCGTTGCATATTCTGAAGAAGACAAGCGGGTACTGAAGTAAGTCTATAATTTGTGTCGTTGAAAAGATTATGCAACATCAAAACAATAATAGCACCAGTGCCGTACCGTGGAAAATCAGCGCCTGGGCGAGAATATACGACGGCGTCCCGTATATATGACTGAGGTCGATAGACCAATCGCAAAGCGCCACTATGGTTGGCGCGAAGCGTAATAAATTTTTAAAAGTAAACCCTGGTTTTCGTTGATTTTGAGTACTTTTTCTTACTTTTTCCTTCAATTTTATATATATATATATATCTTTTCTTTTTCTTTCCGAATTTTGTGTCCCTTACTACGGCGCCCGGGACCGCCCCCTCCCCTAACGGCATGGTATAGGACAAAAAAATACATTGACGTAGCTGCCGGCTTACCGGGCTAAGTTGTTTACTAGTGACGCCATATTGACGAATATAAAAATACCAGAACATTTCTGCGTTTTAGAGATCTATATCGACGCGTTGTAACAAACTTTATGTATAGGCCTAAAGTTAGATCAGGGATGATCATACGTCGGCAAAAATATTTTACTTTTTGACAAAAAATGAATTCAGCCTTTTTGTTTAAATTTGGTACTATTTTTCAGGCCAATCTAGAGCTAGGACTGTGGCAACACTGGACCATAGTGTGAATTGAGCAGCCATTCAGGATGGATGTTACCCGACTTGAACAGTGATGATTGCAGTGGAAGGAATGCGCGACAATGCCACAAGGAGCTTGTGGAAGCGTTAGGAAATGCTGCTCTACAATACAAAACGATTGCTCGGTGGGTAGATGCATTCGGGAGTTGCAGAGCTGCAACGGCCGACACGCACCGATCCGGGCGGCCTGTCAATGTGCGTACCATGATCGTCCAGTGAATGGAGAACGACAGAAGATGGAAGCTGTAGGAATAACAGCCCATACTGGTATTGAGAAGACAACAATCTACAGGATTTTACGCGACGACCTACACATGCGTAAAGTTGCTGCAAAGTGGGTGAAAAAATGAAATGAAATCTTTAGTTTTACGTCCCACGGTTATGCCGGTTAGGCTAAAGGAGACGGTGATTATGAGAAATGAATGAAACAGTGGAATGAAGAAAGTGGGAGGAAACGGGAGAACCCCGAGAAAACCCACGAGCACGGTGTTTGTCCACTACAAAGTTTACACAGCGCGAGCTGGGATCGAACCAGGGACCCCAAACACTGCAAAGTGGGTGCCTCATGAACTAAGTGAAGTGGAAAAGTGTACACACTAAGAAATTTGCCATGTGCATCTAGCGCGTTACGAGGAGGAGAGAGACAATATGCTTGCGAGAATCGTCGTCATAGATGGGCCAGGGTCTAAGCCAGAACTGAAATGCCAGTCCGCGGAATGGCGTCATCCAGGTTCACCACTGTGGCGTACCTTGGTGGCCACAAGAGGTTAAAATAATTGTGGACGAAGTTTGGAGAAGAAATGTTTGTATCCATGCAAATTTCCTGGAAACCCTGCCGACGCCCATGAACGGGGGTGAAATGTAAAAACATAAAGAGGAAGAAATAGTTCTTTGTTTGTTAAGAGAGACCTTTAAATAATGATGTTAATTTTCTTCTTCTAAATCATTGTGTAATTTTTTTGTTCTTTTTTTAGAAATGAAAATAGGAGAATTGAAATAATGAATATTTAAATGTTTAAAAAGAATAAAATTGAATGCTGTTTGTAATTTGTTCAGAGCGTAAGGCAAAGAGAAAGAAAGAACGATTGTATGTATTACGTCAGCACTCAATGGAGTATCCGTGCGCTTCTGCCTTGTGACTGAAGGTCGTTTCGTGTAGCTTCAGTTGCAAGCCAGAATGGGAAGGAGATAGTTAGGGCGTCAAACGGAACCTGTGATTGATTCAACCGTGAACGTTCGTTGTCACTGTCTGGACTTAGGTTGCTGCCGAGTCGAGCTGAGAAGCGTTGATTTGATAGTGGAGGAATTCAAAGGCGATGTCGGAGTTGTTATTATCGTAATCTGTTTGAGCCGTATAAAAGGACGAAACTTTCTTTGCTGCTGAGGTGTTGTTAGTCTTCGTTCATGGAAGATTGTCTGTTCGAAGTACCCTTTAGTTGAATGTTACAGTTGAAGCCAGAGAAAGGGAAACCATTGGGAGCTGATTACGGTAAGTGTAAAGTAGTAAAACCCGTAGAATATTCCTTTGTCCTTGTCCAATTTACGTTTGTGAGGTCGTTTATTTGATTTCTCGGTTTGACATAATTTGCAGTCCGATTTGTTCAGCAGTTTTCTCCTTTGAATGAAATTGAGTTGCTATTTAACGTCCCAATTTTGTGCATCGAAATTGAGTTGCTATTTAACGTCCCGATTTTGTGCATTAATATTGAATTGCTATTTAACGTCCCTATTTTGTGCATTGATATTGAGTTGCTCTTTAACGTCCCAATTTTGTGCATTGATATTGATTGGCTATTTAACGTCCCAATTTTGTGCATTGATATTGAATGGTTAGAATTTTGATCTCGTTATTCGTTGAATTGAATAATTGACTTAAAACTAGAATTATAATCATAATAGTTAAAGATCAAAGAATCAAATTTGAGATTTTTGAAGCTTCCCTGACGTTGAATTTACTAAACGTGATTAAAATAAAAAATTACTTCTTACCTAATTTGCTGAGTAATTTTGCATAGAATCTTGATTCTAAAATCAACTTGGGTAACCATTGATTGCTGACTTTTGGTTGCTTTTGGTTATATTGGTTGATAAATTAAAATATAATTGTGAAAGGGCAATTTGCAATTACTAGATTATTGTGTTTAGAGTTGTTGAACTTAATTAATCAGAAGTGTTGGAATGAGAAAATATTTAACTTATTGATTTTTTTAAAGAAATTTCAAGTTGCTTGTTGAATCTAGGATTTATATTCGTTAATTGAACTCAAAATTATTATTGTTGGATTTCTATTTAATGTTAATGAAAATAAATTTATACAATTGTTTATGCGAGTTTACATTTCTATTTTTCAACCATAAAGACTGTTTTATGCTTGAATTGTTAAGTATTACTGGAATAGTTCTGTTACGTTATCAGTTGAATTGATATCAATTGAGATAAAGGTAAGAAGTATAATTGCTATTTCTTTGGTACGTTTGACCTCTCAGAAAGCCGCCCGCTGTGTTGGATCTGAAATACTTCAGTTTAAATTGTCCTATTGTAGATTGGTAAAAAGTCGTAATATTGCGGATTCCAAATAGGTGTGGTAGCGTTGCTACAAGATTCTGGCTTGCAACTCATTCAACTCTAAGTTCAACTCATTCAACTCAATTCTATTTAATTGCAACTTAACCACATTAAACTTAATTTTGACTGTAGATTTTTAACTGAGGTAACTCAGCGACTCACTATTTTTGCATTTGAAAAAAAAAAAAGAAGAAAAATTTGGTTATTAAACTTTTCAACGTTGTTTGTATTGAGTCAAGTTTTTGCTTGTTCACGTTGTTACTTCCGGGTTGTCATTCGGAAAGAATCATTAATTATAAACTATTGGAATTTCGTGAAAAGTCGAATAGATCTATTGAGAAAATTTTGTTTGTGGAAAATTTATTTTAGTTTAAATCTGAATTAACCAAAAGTCAGCGTTTCTGTAAATTTTTTTATGAAGGATTCAAATTTAGATTTGGTATATTGCGATTCTTGGTGGGTTGTTACCCTTTTCTCTTTGTGTAGTAGAACGTAGTGGAGTAGTGGTAGAGTAATTGTCATTATTAAGATTTATAAATGTTGTAGAAATTTATTAAATTTTGAATTTATTTATGAATGTATGTTTCGGTGAAATTAATAATTATAGTGTTCTGGTACAGTTGTGTTTTAAATAATTTGGCGCAAAAAATAAATATGGCGGAACGAGACGAAACGGTGCGAATAGATATGGATGACATAGAAGATGGTGTATATACCTTAGATCAAACGGGATTCGTATCTGGAAATAGTTTTGCGAGCATTCCTATGAGTTTGACCCCTCCCCATAATTCATTTTTTCAGATAAATAATAGAGAAGAGAATTTAATATTTAATACATTGGAATCTTATTCTAATAGTAATAGAAGCAGTTTAGAAAATCCATGTTTTCCCAATTTTAGTCGTGTTTCTCAACCTCCAACTTCAAGACCTTCAGAAAATTCATGTTTTCCCAACCTTAGTCGTGTTGCTCAACCTCCAACTCCGGGACCTTCGGAATATCATAATGAAATTATGAATAGAGATAGATTTAGAGTTGGTAACTGTGTTCCTAACGTAACAAGGCAGGTCGAGTTTCAGTTATCTGATGAAAATCCTGAAATAGTTTCACAAAATAGAACTAGGCCAAATTTTTATCGCCTTTCGGATTATTATAAGAGGGTTTCGGCCATTAAGAACTCAACACCTATAGGAAGGTATAGGACTGGAAGGCATTTACCTCAAGATTATAATTATTTTAGTTCAATTCCGATAAATAATTCAGATACTAGGAATTGTCAAGGGAACGTTGCGAGTTCTGGAGTAGCGTTGAAGTATATGGATAAATATACTTTTCAGAAATTATTAGAATCATTGGAGAACAAGATTAAGGGATTTACCAAAATAGATGGAAGAAACAGTAACTTAATATTTGAAATTTTGAGGGTTTTGGAAAAATTAATGGAACAATGTAGTTATCCGGTTGGAGTTTTGTATGGAGTTTTGTTATCGAAAAGTGAGGGTGAATTTCAAATCGAAGTTCAACATGCAATTAGTGCAAATATTTCTTAGGAGGATTTTCGGAACAGAATAGTAGATAAGTTTATATCAAGTACTGCTAGACATTCATTAATGGCCGAGAGAATTTTTAGAAAGCAAAAATTAAATGAAGGGGTTGATATGTTTATAGAAGATGTTTATTACTCTTCAGTGGTTTTGAATTTCAGTTGTAGTGAGGGGCAGATAATCCGAATTATATTGGATGGGATGAATCCCTCCATAAAGTTTAAATTGTTTTCTAATCGATTACCTCAGTCTTTGAGTGAATTGATAGAAGTTTGTAACACATATGCGAATCAGTTTAAAGAACAATTAGAGTATATGAAGAAAGTGGGGGTTAAATCTGGTGCATCTGCTTCAGTAATGACAAGGCCATCCTTTAAATCTGAAAATAATAGTTCTTTGGGATTTAATATAAAGAAAATTAGTACGGAGGTTAATGAAAATCGAAAAGAAATTAGTACAAGTCGAATGCCATTGACGATGCCTGAACGTCTTAATAGATCGAATAATCGGGTAGTTCCTCCGAAGACGAGTGACTCTATAGCTTCTTTTGTGGATGGAAGAATTAATAATAGAAGGGTGATGATCTGTTTGGATAGTGGGTCCTCCTATAACCTAATAACCGAAGAATTTGTTCGGAGATGTGAGTTGGAGCATCAACTTGTAGAAACTTTGCCTGAAATGATTCGTGCTCCTTTGGGATCAGAATATCATGCTAGCAAGGAAATTTGTGTTATGGTGAATTTGTCAGGGTGGTTTGAATTGGTAACCTTTAAGGTAGTGGCCGACTTACCATGTGAATGCATACTTGGTGTACCCTTTTTGAGAACAACGTTTTCCGTCATTGATTATTCTAGAAATAAACTTTTGTTAAGGAATAACAGGAAATCAGTTATTATTTTTTTATGATGATAAGATGGAAAAACATTTAGACAGGGAGTATGGTGGTGTTTCAAGGTTTAGTTCCGGAGACCGTGTTGGCCAGTTTGGTAAACATCGTGAATTAGATACAAAAGGGGGTCAGAAGATGGCTTCTTTGTTTTTGAATTGGAATCCTGACAAGTCTAGTAAGTGTGATCGTTCAATTCAATGCGATATTGAAATAAACAATATCGAAAAACAATTATTGGAGATTAATGCTCCTAATGAAGAACAGTTGAGGAAACTTCGGACAATGTTTGACAAAACCGTAAAACAAGAATTCGGGTCGACTTCTTTTAGAGGTGAATCAGGTGGTCATCGTTTAGATGGATCTTCTGTTAAGGACAGTTTAGTGGGTGTTCCTAAACTGGAATTTTCTTTTGTGAAAACATTTTCGGATTTGAATGGAGACTTTGATTATTTAGTTAATCCAAACCCAGCGACTAATCTAGATTTAGGATATGTGCGCAATGATGATCGAATTGAAGTGCAAAGGGAAGATTCATATGAAAGAAAGGATGGACATTGTTCGAATAAGAAAAAGAAGAATAAGAAAAAGAAAAGAACAAAAATTAGAAACGATCAAAAGGATAATTCAAATCCAACTCGAGGTCGGAGTGAAACTGAAGAAAAGGATAAACATTTAGCTGCAGTGTTGTTAAATGGTGAATCAGTTCAGGGAAATTCAGGAAACAATCTTGTGAATGTTATACAAAGAGTGGAAAGTGATTCAGAAGTTTCGGATATGGACCTTGAACAATCTAACAAGCAGCGGCGTGCCGTCAAGGGGACTAGGGGACTAGGCTAGTCCCCTGGCATTTTAATTAAAGCATTTTGTGATAAATATATACCAAAGAAAACGAAAACATTGTTTGTATTTCTCTATTTCCGTAAAATAACACTATTTCAATTGTTCTGACACAACTTTAGTCAGCGCCCGTGTGCTGGGTGCAACAACGAAGTGGAGATCGGAAACGCTCGGGTTTTAATCGGCTTTTCTCGGGAAAGGGAACAGGGTCCAGAGAGCTAGTCCTCATATTATGTTGTCTAAGCTCTAAGCACGGGCGTTCTGTCGTAAGCGAATTTAATGCTCGTTTGCTTTTTACAGTTAATAGTTTTAATGCAATCAAATTTACAGTATTAATCTTGACACTTTAAGAGATCTAGTGAAGTGTGAACTTTTTAGATTATCAATATATTTTGAAAATGACTCGAAGAATAAAATATGGAAGGGGACTCGTTTGAAAAACCGAGTCCCTTGCAGCAAAGCGATGGCGCAAGCAGCGATATTACTTCAATTGGTACGGGAGACAGTAGGGGTGGGGATCGGCCGTTTCAGTGTTGTATTCTGGACTAATTATTCATCGTATTATTTGGATTCCTTAATTTTCAAGAAAAGCAACAAGTAATAACCAGTGGTAGAACAACTCCAAGCATTTCCATTCAGACAAAAATGAAAGATTATATACATATCAAAACGAATTATTTTGCTTCTTCAAAATAGTTAACTGCATGTAAGACAAGAAACAAACTGTATTGCTGGTCTTGTATTCTGTTCCACATAGAAAAGGACGTGTGGAATAATGATGGCTTTTGTGACATGAACAATTTTCACAAACCCAAGTTGCGCCACGAAAAGTGTTATTCACACCTGTCCACAATAACTAAATTGAAAACTTTCGGGAAACCAGAATTGATTTTCAATTGAGCGAGCAATGCAGAAGTTGATTCAAACCGAGAACTAATGAACCGATTGATTTATGCCTCTTGTTTTATGGCTAAACAAGAGCTATCATTTAGAGGTCATAACGAACAGGAAGATTCTGTCAATTAGGGAAACTATATTGAAATAATTCAGTTACTTTTTAAGTAAGATACTAAATGGACTTGCAGGGGCGCCCGAAGAAAATGTTCTAGGGAGGAGCCCATCTCCATAGATGCTATGTTGCGTCTGGTATTTCTGGTATTTAATATACGTGGTTTGCTATATTACGTATACATTTTCGTGAGCCAGAGGAAGGCCCGGGCCACACCCTGCCCTCTCCCTCGGGCGCCCATGTTGACTTGTCATCTTCACAGCACAGAAGTCTTTAAAGGAACATCAAACAGGATTCAGAATGATATTATTAAATGTGTTGGTGACGTAATTCTGGATAAAATTAAGTTCGAATTAAACAATACACTTTCTACAGTAATAATGTTGGACAAAACTACGGACATTGCAAAGATCTCTCAACATTCATTCGGTACGTGAAAGACGGCAATATTCATGAAAGATTTATTTGTTTTGCGGATGCTACTAGTGATTGCACTGCGACTGCTCTAAGTGCAGGGGCGTATCCAGGGGGCTGATCGGGGCGATTGCCCCCGCAGAAGAGGAAACTTTCTGATTTTATATATATAAATAAAACCCATCCCAAAATTTGGAGCTCTTAAAAGTAGCAGTATGGCAACCCATCGTCCCCTCCCAGAAGTCGGTCCTGGATCCGCCCCTGTCTAAGTGAGCATGCTTTCCAAGTTCACTCTCACTTTAATTGTAAGCAAAAGCTTGTAGCACTAGGTTATTAATGGAGCTGCCACATTTTCTGGACATTTGAACGGTTTACAATGTTTTGTGAAAAGGTGTTTGAGTGCACTCACCATGCACTGCTATGCTCACAGACTCGATGTCGTTGATCCACAGTCTGTTAATCACATCAAGGAATGTAAAATATTTTTTAGAATAAGTGGCATTCCAAATTTCTTTTCATATTCATTGAAACGCTGTAACGCGCTTGCTGAATCAGAAGTAATTAAGCGATTTCCAACAGTTGCCAATATAAGATGGAATTACAATTCCAGAATTGTGAATGCAGTAAATGAAAATCAAATACAACTCTTACGGTGTTCTGAGAAGATTGTAGAGGATTCAGATAATTGCGACATCGAAGCTTTCATGACTACAAAAAAATGTGTGAGTTATCATTGAAGGATTTTGATTTTGCATTTCTACTAAAATTTTTCAGTCATTTTTTTCGCGCACGGATATACTATTCAACATTCTTTAAAGTAAAACCTTGGATGTGAAATATTGCATCCAAAAAGTACAAAAGATGGTATCTCAACTTAGAAATGCAAGAAACGATTTTGAAGAGACTTATAGAAAAGTAGAATTGGATGACAACGGGAACCTTCTAATAAAAGACGTAGACTAAAGTAGATGACTCAACAGATCCAAAAATTAAATATATGCGTCTCTTCAATGACATTATTGATACTGCGATTGGACAAATGGAGGTGAGATTTCAAGATCTCATTGAGTTACAATTTCTTGAGCTGTTAGATTTAAAGAATTTTCAGTGCTTCAAATCACGATTTCCTGATTGTTTTTGACCCTTAAATCGTTACAGGAGTTTTTTTTTTATTTTAACAATTTGCGGAGTGAATTAATATAGGTTTACAGACTCTTAGATTTTTCAAATAAAACTGTAGCTGAAATTATCCATTTCTTGAAAGAAAGAGGCTTGGTAGAAGAAGCGTTTACAGAAACATATAAATTGTGTTATTTGGTGTCAACAATACTAGTCAGGACCTCCACTGTACAGCACACATTCTCTTCGAACCTAGTCCCCTGTGAGAAAAGTCACGGCACGCCACTGCTAACAAGTTCTATGAACTTGTTAAGAAAAATAAAAAATCATTTGCTTCTGATTTTGAGGAAAACTTAAAGAAATTAGAACAGAAAGATGAAAGGTCACAAAGTAGGGAAAATTCGAATGGTTTAGAACAATGCGTGGATAAAGACGTTCAGGAATTCGTGAATGATATTCGAAAGGAATTTAGTGATGTAATTTCAAACAATATAGGGTGTGTAAAAATTTTGTTGCCAAATTGTACCTAAAGGAAAAGAAACCTTTTAAGGAAGCTCCGTTTCCAGTACCAAAAAATAAGGAAAAAATTTTTGATGAATGTATTAAGGAACTAGTTTCACAAGGAATTCTGGTTGAGGTAGATCACTCTAATTTCGGAAGTAGTTGCTTTCTTGTAAAAAACAAAAATAATACGCATCGTATTGTAGGAAATTTCTGCAAAGCTAATTCTTTGATCATAGACGATGTGTATCCGTCTCCTAATATGGAGGAGTGTTTAACGAGCCTTGCAGGGAAGAAAATTTTCAGTGTCTTAGACTGCCGTAAGGCATATTTTCAATTGGCCCTCCATGAGGATTCGCGAGAGATTACCACAATCGTAACTCCGAAGGGATGTTACCAGTATACCAGAGTTCCTGTTGGAATTAAGACTGGGAGTAGTTTATTAACTCGTGCGATGGAAAAGGTCTTTGGAGATCTTAAAGATGAGGGTGTAAGATGTTATTTTGATGATCTCCTTATAGCTAGTAGAAATGTGGAAGAACATAAAAGAATTTTGCGTTTGGTATTGGAAAGAATGAGGGAAAATGGAATTACCATTTCGCCGGATAAAAGTTTATTTTTTATAAGAAAATTAAGTATTTAGGGTTTGTGGCGGATGGTGAATCCATTGAAATAGATCCATCGAGAATAGCAGCCATTAAAAACATACCTCCTCCTAGAAATAGGAGAGGTGTTATGAAAATTTGTGGGCTATTCAATTATTATTCCAAGTTCGTAAGTGGGATGCAGGAAATCATGGCTCCCATAAGTGAATTACGCTCGGAGCGTAAAAGATTTGTATGGTCAAGAGAACATCAGAAAACATTAGATAAATTAAAAGAAATTTTGATAAATAATGTAATATTAAGAACTCCGGATTTGAATAAAACCTTTTATTTGCATTGTGACGGAAGTGGGAAAGCGATTGGAGCTTGCCTGTCACAATTAGATAGTGAGAATCGACTCGTTCCCGTATCGTTTTATTCTAAAAAATTAACGGAAGCCGATAAACACAGGAGTATATACGAAATAGAATTTCTTAGCTTGGTTAAGTCAATAAACAGGTTTAGACATTATCTCAGTAGGGAGTTTGTAGTCTTCACGGACAATAAAGCTTTGTCTTGGATATTGGGAAACTCTAAAAGATTGCTTAAATATGGACCATTGGTAGAGACACTCTGTCAATTTTCTTTTACAGTTCAACATGTTAGGTCGCAAAATAACATTGTTGCGGATTTTTTAACAAGAGTATATGACCCATTTGAATTTGTTCAGGTTGATGGGCCAGTAGGAATGGCTATAATTAAAAGAAATATGAAGATCGCAAATACTTGGAATTTACCTTTAGTAAAAGAACCTATCGATGTTCTACAGAGAAAAGATCCGGAATTATTGAACATTATAGAGAGGATAAATTATGGAGAAAATGTGCGAAATTTCATCCTGAACAAAGGTATATTAATGAAGAAGAGTAGAGCATTTAATTGTCCATATAAAATATATATTCCGAAGGACTTACAACGGTTGGTAATAGAATATTTTCATGATCAAGTTCTGTCAGGTGGACATTCTGGTACATATCGTACTCTTAAGAAAATCATGAAAAAATACACGTGGGATACTATTGTGGAAGATGTTAAGGAATACGTAAGATCTTGTGTTCAGTGTCAGAAAGTTAAAGATCAGAATAAAAGAAAAATGGGTCCTTTGATATCAAATTTTTCTGAAAGAGTTTGTGAGAACTACATGATCGATATTATTGGACCAATGCCTGTCTCTAATGGCTATAAGTTTGTACTTATAGGAGTCGATAACGCGTCTCGATTTGTTTTTTCTAGAAAAATTGAGAGTATTGAATTCGCAAATTATTTGTAATAAGCTACTAGAAGTGTTTAGCAGACTAGGTTTTCCGGAGACCTTGTCCACAGACAATGCTTCTGTTTTCGTATCGGAGAATTTGAAATTATTTTTGTTTAGTCTAGGTATTAAACATATTAGAATAAGTCCTTACCATGCGGAAGCTAACATCGCGGAGAGATTTATCAAGACTCTAAAATATTCATTGAGAGCTTATTGTTATAATAACCAAAACATCTGGTCGAAATATATTCCGGAGATACAGTTTTCTCTGAATCTCTGTGAGCATTCTGGTCTAAAAGCCGTACCGGCGGAACTTTTTTAGGACGTCCGATTAACACCCCTTTAGAAAATCGCTGGCAGCTTAATAGTCCAGAATTGTTTAAATTTGATAAATCAAAAACTTGGGAAAATGCTCTCAAAAATATGGAAATGGCATGGATTAAAAGAAGGAATGTACTCTCTAAATTAAGAAGCCCAGTGGTGGTTCAAGTTGGTGATGAAGTTCTCATAAGATCTCATGGTAAGTCATCGTTGACAGAGAAGATTACAAAGTCTTTGAGTGATAAATGGGATGGGCCATTTATTATTCGAAGATTTTTAACTCCAAATACTGTTTTAGTGTCGAATCTGAATAATGATCAGAATTCTTTTAAAAGAGTTCATGTGACCGATCTAAAGAAATTCTTTCCGAGGCGTCAGAATAATTGAATCTAAGTTCGATCTAAGTTTGAATCCATTCATAAAGAAATATTTGAATATGTAAGGTTGTTAATTGAGAAATCAAGGTGTAATTCATGTGTTATTATTAGATAATTGAAAAACAAAATTTTTATATTTTTATAGATTGTAATTTGTGTTTCTTTTAGAAATTGATTATTGTAAATAATAATTTGATTGAATTTTAGACCATGGTCTTATGTATTCAAAGAATGTATGAAAGGTAAAGGATGAAACAAATTTTTAATGAAAAATTTTAGGCTAGCCTATAATAGAACTAAGTGATTGTAATGTTATGAATGTATTGTAATGTTATGAAAATTTAAACAAATTTTAATGTATTTTCCTTTTTTATTGTTTGTTGTGAGTTTTACAGTATGGAGGAATGTTATTTGCCCGAAAAATTAAAGAGAATTTTTCTCCTTCGGCCAGGGAGGTTTGTGGCGTACCTTGGTGGCCACAAGAGGTTAAAATAATTGTGGACGAAGTTTGGAGAAGAAATGTTTGTATCCATGCAAATTTCCTGGAAACCCTGCCGACGCCCATGAACGGGGGTGAAATGTAAAAACATAAAGAGGAAGAAATAGTTCTTTGTTAAGAGAGACCTTTAAATAATGATGTTAATTTTCTTCTTCTAAATCATTGTAATTTTTTTGTTCTTTTTTTAGAAATGAAAATAGGAGAATTGAAATAATGAATATTTAAATGTTTAAAAAGAATAAAATTGAATGCTGTTTGTAATTTGTTCAGAGCGTAAGGCAAAGAGAAAGAAAGAACGATTGTATGTATTACGTCAGCACTCAATGGAGTATCCGTGCGCTTCTGCCTTGTGACTGGAGGTCGTTTCGTGTAGCTTCAGTTGCAAGCCAGAATGGGAAGGAGATAGTTAGGGCGTCAAACGGAACCTGTGATTGATTCAACCGTGAACGTTCGTTGTCACTGTCTGGACTTAGGTTGCTGCCGAGTCGAGCTGAGAAGCGTTGATTTGATAGTGGAGGAATTCAAAGGCGATGTCGGAGTTGTTATTATCGTAATCTGTTTGAGCCGTATAAAAGGACGAAACTTTCTTTGCTGCTGAGGTGTTGTTAGTCTTCGTTCATGGAAGATTGTCTGTTCGAAGTACCCTTTAGTTGAATGTTACAGTTGAAGCCAGAGAAAGGGAAACCATTGGGAGCTGATTACGGTAAGTGTAAAGTAGTAAAACCCGTAGAATATTCCTTTGTCCTTGTCCAATTTACGTTTGTGAGGTCGTTTATTTGATTTCTCGGTTTGACAATTTGCAGTCCGATTTGTTCAGCAGTTTTCTCCTTTGAATGAAATTGAGTTGCTATTTAACGTCCCAATTTTGTGCATCGAAATTGAGTTGCTATTTAACGTCCCGATTTTGTGCATTAATATTGAATTGCTATTTAACGTCCCTATTTTGTGCATTGATATTGAGTTGCTCTTTAACGTCCCAATTTTGTGCATTGATATTGATTGGCTATTTAACGTCCCAATTTTGTGCATTGATATTGAATGGTTAGAATTTTGATCTCGTTATTCGTTGAATTGAATAATTGACTTAAAACTAGAATTATAATCATAATAGTTAAAGATCAAAGAATCAAATTTGAGATTTTTGAAGCTTCCCTGACGTTGAATTTACTAAACGTGATTAAAATAAAAAATTACTTCTTACCTAATTTGCTGAGTAATTTTGCATAGAATCTTGATTCTAAAATCAACTTGGGTAACCATTGATTGCTGACTTTTGGTTGCTTTTGGTTATATTGGTTGATAAATTAAAATATAATTGTGAAAGGGCAATTTGCAATTACTAGATTATTGTGTTTAGAGTTGTTGAACTTAATTAATCAGAAGTGTTGGAATGAGAAAATATTTAACTTATTGATTTTTTTAAAGAAATTTCAAGTTGCTTGTTGAATCTAGGATTTATATTCGTTAATTGAACTCAAAATTATTATTGTTGGATTTCTATTTAAAGTTAATGAAAATAAATTTATACAATTGTTTATGCGAGTTTACATTTCTATTTTTCAACCATAAAGACTGTTTTATGCTTGAATTGTTAAGTATTACTGGAATAGTTCTGTTACGTTATCAGTTGAATTGATATCAATTGAGATAAAGGTAAGAAGTATAATTGCTATTTCTTTGGTACGTTTGACCTCTCAGAAAGCCGCCCGCTGTGTTGGATCTGAAATACTTCAGTTTAAATTGTCCTATTGTAGATTGGTAAACAGTCGTAATATTGCGGATTCCAAATAGGTGTGGTAGCGTTGCGACACCACGCAGGCAGAAATTTCGTCGCAATCCCTCTCCTGTCAAGTTAATGGTTCTCATAGCCTATGACATTCGAGGAGTGATTTTGTGACATTTCGTCCCACATGGACAAACTATTAATGCTGTACTACAGTCGCAATTTTCTGCAACGACACCTGACGGGCTATTCGGGAGAAACGTCCTAAACATCTTATCACCGACCTAAAGCTCATTTTTTGAATTTAAAAAGGACATTGGAACAGACAGATTTAATTTTGAACTTTATTAATCAACCCTCGTATAGATAAAAGAGAACACCTCTGATGCTTTCTTCATCGGTTTGGTATTTCGTACATCAGTGTTGGTAGGCCTCACTTCGACTTTTACGGCCATATATGGCCGAGGAACAAGGACTGTTCACGTGATAATAACGTGCTTAGTGAATGTTCCTTTGAATCTGATTTTCGAGTCTGTGTGTTTGGTACGCGTGCCTGTTTGGCATTTTCGAAGAACACCCACCAAGGCGAGTGGAGTGCATTACCTTCAAGAGTAGCATAAAGAAGCGCTTTCCTTGGAAGGGTTGAGCTAAAGTAAAAGTTTGATTTTGTGAGTTACATATAGTACGTGCTAACATTCTCCAGTTTGTCTGTAATATCAGTTTTTTGTAATGATCGAACCAGCGAGTAACAAGGAACTAAGAGCATCAGTTAAGACGATCACTCACTTCTATTAGCGGGAAGCTGAATTGGGATCCCGAAGTTAACCTACGCCGCCCCAAGCTTATCCTGGCCTCAGCCTAA
The DNA here is from genome assembly GCF_964235325.1 of Thermobia domestica. NCBI lineage: Eukaryota > Metazoa > Arthropoda > Insecta > Zygentoma > Lepismatidae > Thermobia > Thermobia domestica. The sequence continues at coordinate 160,372,741 of NC_137462.1, forward strand.
AAACCTTCTGTGGACTTGTCGTCTCGTGGATTCTACCCCAAGACCCGAGTGACATCAGCTGACCGATCGAAGATTAACTGTGAGTAGTTTAAACACTGATTCGTTAATATATTTAAAAGCCACTACTTCGTTGTACGTACTCAAACAGAATTAAAAGAGGAAAGGTTAAAATGATCAAAGAACGTCAATAATAGTTACTCGTTCTGCTTGTAATTTTCTGTATCATTTTAATTGTATATTTCATATCTAGTAACATTATACTTTTACATAGTTTAACTAGGTTTTTTGATTTATATTGTATAGTGAATTCTCGTCCGTTGATACTTTTGCCAAAATTCACCATTTATACATATTTTACTTTACGGTACTTATGTTTTATTGATCTGTGTGCCCGGCTTCGGTTTCAATAAGATATAAGTGCGGAAGTGATCGTGACCTGCCGTGGCAAAGCTGGGTAAATGCAAATGACCGTTTAGGCTTATAGAATTTCAACGCCGGCAGGGAACACACGATTACAGTCTATACGATGCACTAATTCTTCATGACAACGCGACAGCCCATACGGCAGAGTATGTGCGGAATCTGCTCGTGCTATGGGGATGGGAAGTATTGGATCATCCACCACATTCGCCAGACTTATCACCTTGCGATTATGACCTCATACCAAAACTGAAAGAGAAATTGCGTCGAACACGCTTTCGAACACATGAAGACATTGCCACAACAGTGACAAGTGAAATCCGAAGATTCGCTCATGATGAGGCCACGAGTATTCGACGTCTTCCACAGCATTGGCAGTATGTAATGGATTCTTTGGAAGACTACTTCGAGGGACTCTAAGATGTCACAGATACGTGTTCCTGCCCTGTACTATTGTGTATTGTTGCAATTGACAGTAAAACACGTTTGAAACGACAATTTTTTCGTCTTATTCTCGTGCTATATCTTTATGGTGGTGGTGTGTGTGTGTGTGTGTTCATCCATCTCCCTACATGTAATGTTTACATATGAATTAACCTATCATTTGCATATTTCAGAATTTTTTTTGTGTGTGTTCATCCATCTCCCTACATGTAATGTTTACATATGAATTAACCTATCATTTGCATATTTCAGAATTTTTTTTACCTGTTACCATTTTCGAGATGAAAAAAATAGTTGCCATGACTTTTGCAATGACCCTCGTATATATATGACATGTTCGCGAACTAGTTTCATAAATTGTGCTTGATATCTTATTGCTGCATATTGGTGCGATCTTCGAAGTACACCTCTTGGGAAGCTATACACTTATCCTAGCGCCTACTTCAGCTTTCCAATCATTTTTGTAACTTTCTGGACTGGCCATCAGAGAAGCCGTTGTATTAGCCTTAATGTCACCTTAATGCTTTCCTTTTAACTTGTTTTGATCCTCAAGTAAAGAAAAAGTCAATAGGGGCGTGATCAGATGAGTACAGCAGATGGTCTACCACAGTTATTTGTTTCCTATCAAAAACTCCCGCATTGGACTATGAGTGTTGGCAGATGTATTGTCATAATGGAGAAACCATGAGTTTCTCGTGAGAAATTCCGGTCGTTTGCGTTTCACCTTCTTACAGTCTTTGCAGCACTCACAAATAGTACACTTAGTTGACTGTTTGAACTCGAGGTATAAACTCATGTCGTGTGATCCCACGGATATCAAAAAATATTATCAACATTGTTTTGATTTGGGATTTTGATTGCTGAAACTCTTTCGGTCGTGGGGAGTCAGCTGTCTTCCATTCAACACTTTGTTGTTTTGTTTCAGGGACATACGCGAAGACCTAAGTTTCATTGTCTGTAATTATTAGGCCCAAAACTTTGTTCTGCTTCTCCAACATGCCTGTACACACTTCCACCATTTTTTTTTTCATCAGTAAAAAGCATGGTGCTTTTTAGGACCATTTTGGACCACACTTTGTGCATGTCAAGATCTTCTGTTAAAATCCTGCGCAGAGTTTCTCTATCAATGTTCACTTCATCTCCTATGAGTCTCAGTCAGTCGCCGATTTGCATGCACAATTCGACGAACTTGGGCAATGTTTCTGTCTATTCTACTTGTTACAGGCAGCCCGCCCTCTCGTCATCAGTTACTTCTTTTCTCCTCTCCGAAAATCATTTAACTCATTTATACACTGCTGTTCTCTTCATGGCATTTTCTCGCTACACACCTGTATTTCACCGCCCCTTTTTTCCCCACTTTCACCGAATATTTCACGTTTGTTCGCTGCCCCAATTCCAGCTTAGACATTTTCCCGATAGAACAAATGCACAAGCACAAACAACAATGTAAGCCACTTAGCACAAAACTGTCACGCGTCAATGCAAACACTGTTGTGAGACATTGAAATCAATACCTTCTGGAAAAAATATACAACTACTTGTGTAGTGCTGCCCTCAGTCATACACGGTGGCGAGTTCGCAAAATAATTGTCAGACCTCGCGAACTTAATATATATAATCTACTCGTCAGAAAATGCATATATAATTTATAGATGGTTATTAAATTACCTATTAGTTTAGAAATTGAGTTGAATTATGATTGCAATATAGTAAATTGGGTATTTTACAATATAGTATGGTGTTTTTTCAACACTTGTCGGCAGTCTCATGAGTATGACATATGATATATCGCCTATGATAGTGAAATAAAACTGCCGATATACGCTTGACATTTGAGGAATGGGAAGTCTATTTGAAAGCTGTTTTTCAAGTATGAAGTTCAACGCCAGTGGATGCGTAAATTAGAAACAGAACCAACCTCTTACACGCTTGACAATTACACGGCTTTACGCCAAGTTCCAAATACACGGTGGTACCATTTGTGACGTGCACACGGGAAAATCTGGAAGACTTCGAACAGCTACAAGTGCTGCTGCTTTGATTATGACTTTAGCAAAGTTTTATGACCACTTTGTGCACCTTCAGTAGCTTTGTAAGAGCAGGACACTTGTTTTGTACTTTACTGTAATATTTATAAATCTGTGATGTATAATTAAATTTAGCATTAATGCATAATATGGTGTTTTCTTTTTTCTTTCTTTCTTTTTTTTTTTTTTTTTTTAATTTCTCTATATTCACATGGAGTAGATCACTAAGATATGTTTAAATTTTCAGGTAATTTCTCTTAGGACAGCCAGCAAAAAATTTTTATGTGAACATACACGTTATATCGGATCTTTCCGGAGATATACAGGGTGTTCGAGAATATGCTGAGTAGATGAAGGACGTCCATCGTGCAGGAAGCATGACAGACATAATTCAAATGGCAGACATTTTGAACACTTCCTCTAATAAGTTGTGCCCAGAGCGGGGTTATAACCATGTTTCCTCCCAAAGTCGTCTGTCAATCCGAAAGTTACCATAATTAAATGTTGCTCATAGTAGCCTCTCAGGCCTACCGATAGTCTGTCCTCCTCTACTTCCATCCCCGAAGTAGTACGATATCATACGTAAATAGATCATCAGTGAGTCTCAGAAACACTGACCGATTTAGGTTTAAGATTTCTAGGCTGTTGGCATCTAAGACCATTTAACCTGTCACGTTTTGAGGGATGACGTCCCTCGGCGAGCACATAACCCGGGGATAGAGAAGGAAAAAAGGATGGGGGAAGGCGGCCTGGGGCATTTACCTGGTGTGAATGAGGAAAACTCAGGAAAACCTCATTCAAGGTGGCGGGCCTGAAAATGCGTTTTACACTTTTTCGACCGAGTAACCCCACCGGGAATCGAACCCCGGACCGCCCGCACCGAAGGAGGGAGCGTTAGCGACTACGCTACGCGGGGCCACTGAAACACTGACAGAAACAGATATGCTTGACTCAGTTGAACCAATCATCTGTGTACTGTAGGTGTAGTTCAAGAGAGCAGGTGCAAAGATGATAATGACTACCAGAGGTAACGTTATTGGAGGAAGTGTTCAAAATGACCACCACCTGAACGATGACCGTCATATTTCTTGCACGTTGGGCGTCCTGTTCTCTAGTGAGCTTATTCTCGAACACCCTGTATATCTCCCGAACATGCAGTATTACGTATATGTTCATACAGACTTTCTTTGCTGCCTGCTCTTAGATGAATGACCTGCTGATGTTTGGACATACATTAGCGATCTACCCGTATATATATAAAAAATTTCAATGCATATATATATAATATTAAAACTAACTTACCTATATAATTATTCCCGTCTGTATCTAATACTTGCCATAAAATATGAGCATACGTGTGACTTCTTTTAGGTACTATTTTTTGTACTAAAAGACAAAATCTACTCTTTGGCAATATTGTTAAGCCATCCTTATTTACTTTTAAGATTTCATATGCCAGAGACAACATCTTCCTTTTCATGGAAATCATCTTTTTAACATCATTCTGCAAATTTAAATAATTCATTAGAATAACCAGAAACAAATGTAATTTATTAGTATTAATTTACAGATAACTTTCTTTTAATCAAGATTTTGGCTTACCGAACTTGTAAACTTTATCTGTGTTTTTATAATTTTCTATATTAACAGTCAAATATTTTAAATGAGGTTATTATCTTTAATCAATTACGGCTAGAGGACGAATTAGTAGTATTAGAATAAACCAGCAAAGTGTTCTTTATTTTAAAGAAAAACAAAATAAGCACACTAAAATTTGTCAAGTCCAACAAGGTGTTAATAACACTTGAATAATGAAATGAATAATCCAGAAAAGCCTCGTTCTAACATTAAGAAAATTAATGCCAAAAGTTTGTCTTCGGCATGCATGAATGATGAATGCAAAGTCGCTAAAGGAAGGATAACAACTCGGGCACCGCATAGTTACATTTCCCTTATGTTTCAATCATGCAACCGACACCTATATTCAGGGCCGGATTTAATGTTTTGTCGCTCCTATCCTGAAAGGTGATCGCCATCCCTCATCCCGACATACAAAAATTTAATGAATTTTCATTTTGTATCTTCTGTAAACGAAGATTTAAGTAGTTAAAAATTTACGTTTTTCAAGAACAAAGTTACTGAGAATGACATACAATATGCACTAGTGCAAAAATTCGTGTAACGTGGGTTCCTATCACCACGGCATGGCGCGTCCTCAGGTTGCGGATCGAGGAGAAGGCCTCTAGATATAGAGGTTAGCTGCGAATATACTGAATAAGCAGTCGCGGACAGCCGACTAGGAGTGGTCCTCCAGCTTGGGGATTTGGGTAGGGCTAACAACCTCATCCTGTAAAAAAAAGCACTTGTTCAGAAATATTCACAAAAGCCTCGGACAAGGACTGATAACTTGGCACGACCTCAGCAAAAGAAAATGGACATGAGATTTGGAACATGGAATATTAGGAGTCTTTATAGGGCAGGCGCGTTAAAATCCGTAACGAGTGAGTTAGAGAAATACAGGATGGACGTAGTAGGAGTTCAGGAAGTTAGGTGGGAAGGAAATGGATCTGAGAATTCCGGAAATTTTACGTTCTTTTATGGGGAAGGAAATAAAAATCACCAGTTAGGAACAGGGTTTTTCGTTCATAAACGTATATTACCAGCAATTAAACGGGTTGAATTTGTTACTGACAGACTTTCTTTTATTACTCTTAAGGGACGGTGGTGTGATATTATTGTTTTTAATGTACATGCCCCAACGGAAGATAAGGATGACGATATAAAAGACAGTTTTTACGAAGAAGTGGAACGGATATTTGACCAACTCCCGCGATACCATATGAAAATTCTATTAGGGGATTTCAATGCGAAGGTAGGACGAGAGGATATTTTCAAACCGATTATAGGGAACGAAAGTCTGCATAAGGAAAGTAATGACAACGGTGTTAGACTCGTGAACTTTGCAACATCCAAAAACCTAATCGTGAAGAGTACAAAATTCCCACATCGCGACGTTCATAAATACACTTGGACATCACCAGACGGGAAAACACATAATCAAATTGATCACGTTTTAGTAGACAGAAGAAGGCAATCTAGCATAATTGATGTCCGGTCGTTTAGAGGGGCTGATTGTGACACTGACCACTACCTCGTAGCAGCGATAATACGAGAAAGGTTATCGTTGAATAAGGGTAATATTCATTGTCCGAAAACGGAGAAATTCAATTTAAAGAAATTAGAAGAGAGCCAGGCAAGAGAGGAATACCAGATTGAAGTTTCGAATAGATTTTCGGCTTTAGAAGATTCGGAATGCACTAGTGTTGAGGATACCTGGATTGAAATTAGAGACAGCATTAAAATTTCAGCAAAAGAAAGATTGGGACACGCGGAAATACGTAGGAACAAACCATGGTTCGACCAGGAATGCATAAAACTAGCAGAGAAGAGAAAACAGGCAAAATTACGCTGGCTACAAAATCCGAATGAAATGACTACACAAAATTTCGCAGATATCAGGCGGGAAACTTCCAAAACTTTTAAAACAAAGAAACGCGATTTTCTGAAAGCTAAAATTAAGGAACTTGAAGATAATATTAAAAATAAAAACATTCGGGACATGTATAAGGGAATCAACGAATTTAAGAAAGGCTATCAACCTCGTGCTTATATATTAAAGAAATCTGACGGTACAGTTCTCACTGACACGGATAGCATCTTAAATAGATGGAAAGATTTCTTTGACGATTTGCTGAACACGCAACCAAAAACTAGTGTTCGTGGAGAAAAGGAGATACACACCGCAGAACCGTATATTCCAGAACCCAACCGAATAGAAGTAGAAACCGCTATAAAGAAATTAAAGAAACACAAATCTCCGGGTGTAGATGAAATTCCGGCTGAGTTAATTTTAGCTGGAGGCGAAAAATTGTGGAACAAGATACACACACTCATTCTCCTTATCTGGAATAAGGAAGAATTGCCAGAAGAGTGGAAAGAATCAATCATTGTTCCAATCCACAAGAAAGGCGACAAAACTGACTGTAATAATTATCGAGGCATTTCTCTTCTGTCAACATCCTATAAAATCCTTTCAAATATTCTGTTAGCAAGGCTGACCCCATACGCAGATGAAATTATTGGAGATTATCAGTGCGGATTTAGACGAAATCGATCAACTATCGACCAAATATTTACCATTCGCCAAATACTCGAAAAAAAGTGGGAATACAATACCCCGGTACATCAACTATTTATTGATTTTAGAAAGGCGTACGACTCGGTTAGGAGAGAAACATTATACAACGTTCTTGCAGAACTTGGAATACCGAGAAAGCTAATTAGATTAATTAAGATATGTTTAAATGAATCCCAAAGTAAAGTCCGGGTAGGAAAATTTTTGTCCACGAGCTTTCACGTCGAAAATGGCCTGAAACAAGGAGATGCGTTGTCGCCATTATTATTTAACTTCGTTTTGGAATACTCTATAAGGAAAATCAAAGATAGCAACCAGGGCTTACAGTTGAACGGTATTCACCAGGTTATGGCATATGCTGATGATGTAAATTTAATAGGAGATGATAGGAGAACAATAGAAAGAAATGCAGAGATCTTATTAAACGCTTGCAGGGATATGGGTTTAGAAGTAAATGCAGAGAAAACTAAATACATGGAAGTGCGTCGGGACCGGAATAAAGCAAATTATGGATACGTTAAAATACTAAATAATACTTTTGATAAAGTGGATACTTTCAAATATCTAGGATCAATATTAACAGACGAATTCTGTCGAGGAATTTGAAACTTAAAATATACAAAACGATAATCATGCCTGTAGTTCTGTATGGCTGCGAAACATGGTCACTTACTCTGAGGGAAGAACATAGACTGAAAGTATTTGAGAACAAGATCCTGAGACGAATATTCGGACCCAAGAGGAACGTGAATGGGGAATGGCGGAAGCTTCATAACGAGGAACTACATAATTTATATGGTTTACCCAACATTGTTAGGGTCGTCAAGTCTAGGAGGCTTAGATGGGCGGGTCATGTAGCTAGAATGGAAGAAAGTAGAGACGCTTTCAAAGTCTTGACTGGAAGACCAATCGGAAAACGACCATTAGGAAGACCTAGGCGCAGATGGGAGGACAATATTAAGATGGATCTCGCAGAGATTGGAATACAGAGTAGAAACTGGATGCAGTTAGCTAAGGATAGAAGTCAGTGGAGAGCTTTTGTGAACGCGGCATTGAACCTCCGGGTTCCATAGGCCATAGAGTTAGTTAGTTATTTAGTTAGTTTACTAGTGCAAAAATACAAGAAATTAGTTTTGAATTTTTGTCTGTAATAATGTGAATATTTCAACATAAAAAATATCGCTAAAACGAATAGGATAATTGTTTTGTTTGTTGAAATTTGTTTCTACTGTGATACAAAATTATTATTTTGATTCTTTTTATTAATCACACTAAAATCGTAAAAGTAACTGAAACAGGAGAAAAGAGTATTACGAAACAGACTAAGAAAATTTATTATTTTAATCATGTTTAAGATTGATATTATTATTCAACTTTTGCATTTTTCTTGCCTTGCTTATTAAATTATCCCCTACGCCCAGTCCGAGTGGTAAATCCGGAAATGCCTATATTTTTGCTACGAGGAGCCAATATGTAACATTTGTATATCTAAAGGATAAAGAACTAGTCTATCTACAAGTCCATCTTTTTTCTTCCTTCATCACAAACGTACGGGCGTAAGAAAACAAGGATAAAGAGGTAGTGCCACTAGAAAAAAGAAAGAAAGAAACCGAAAAGTGGAAAGAAGTAGATTATATTTCTTTTTTAAATTGATAGTTACAAAGAAAAATCAGCAATGTGACAAACAAAGAATCAGTTTTGCCATTCTTCTCTAGTTTCTTTTACCACTCAGTGCTTTTAATTCTTATTGGTTTGAACACGTCTTTCAAGATTTGAATCATACTCGCCAATAAAGTGATTTCCAATTCTGGTGAAAGGATGCGTTGCCTTACACGTTACGCCGATACTATTTTGATTCATCTTAGCATTTAAATAATGACATTCAAGTACATATGAGGGACACTCTGAATCATACATTGTACAGTCCGCAGAAAAAAAAAGAAAAAGAAAAAAAAACCCTGCAACATGAGCATGTAAGTCTATTGTGAAAATACGCTAACAGTGTAAGAAATCAACATAACGTCTGTGGCACGAATCACGCCAGGAGAAAGCTCGGCGTCCTCCCCTGCACACTTATTTCGGAGCAAAAGACTTCGTCGTTTCACGATAAACTTACATGCTCATGTTGCAGGTTTTTTGCTGCGGACTGTACAAGCTATTATATTACCTTGCAAATATCTAGATTAATTTCACTCTAACTTAAAAGCTGTGTTGAACTACTTCTTTCTCGTGATTTTGACAATTGTTTACAATTCTCATGTAATACTGGTACTCAAGATACTCAGCTCAATCTGGTTACTTTTTTCCTTTATTTAATTATTTTTAAATGCTCTTGCAAAAGTTTTTCGTCATACGGCCATGCCCTTTAGGCTAAAGCAGACAAAACAATTAATGAAAATGAATGGATGTGAAATAATTGGTTGAATAATTATGTAGGAGAAGACGGAGAACCCCGAAAAAAATCCACGAACACGATATTGTCCACTACAAACCGACATAAACTGGGATCGAACCAGGTATTCCTAGAACCACAGGTAAACGCTCTATTACTGGTTTATCGACCCCCCAACAAGTATTACTTATTCTAGTTAGTGAGATGAGATGCACTGTGTTTCAATCAGGGATCGTTTTTTTTTTTTTTTCTTTCTTTGAAGAAATGAAAGACTGATGCCTGGTTGATAAACATTGCATTCCCATCTCATTAACAAGCCAATGGTCATTTCAACCCTACTCACAACTCATATATATCGCCAACTTTTCACATGTAGAGACTTACCTTTAAGTGCTTCCTGTAATTGTTGTATATAACAGCCAAGAAAATACTCATAAAGATATATAAACACACACTGATGAAAATTATAAAGAATATAACAAACCATTTGTTGGAATCGTACGCAGGCATCCTGTGAGAAAAGAGAAAGAAACATTATCGATACATACAGAACCGGACACAATAAATACATGTAAAAGATAAACTCGGTCTGTACTGTTCTAGTTTTACGTCCCACGATTATGCCCTTTAGGTTACGGAAGGCGTATGATTAACGCAAGTGAATGATGATAAAGTAACTGGTGGAATGAAGAAATGGGAGAAATCTGGAGAATCCCGAGAAAACACAGAAAAGTCCCACCAGAAGTAAGCAGTCCACCGCTGAGTTACTGTGCCCCTATCTATACAACTGTTTTAGAAGTTCTGTTATCCATTATACTACTTCACAGAAGGACCTTACCTCAATTTCTTTAAACATATGGACAGGGTGTTTGATGAGTTACTCTCTATTTTTTAAATTATTATAACTTCTTTATTTATGAACGATTTTTTGTGAAACTTGAATATTTAGAAAGAACAGACTCTGATATCTTTTGTTGATATCTTTTCTTTCGTTTCTTTGCACTTTAAGTTGAATACTACTTCTGTTAAAAGTGGAAAGGCAGGCCAGAATAGTGGCTTGACATGAGATCTGGGATCTGCTGTTTGAATACAACGGTAGTGGAGGGGCAGAAGAGGAATCCATGCAACACTGGATTAAAAACAATTAAAAATTATCACCAAAAGTTAACAACAACAAGCAGTATCACTGATACAAGGAGATCAGGAAGATCATTCACCAGAGAACATTGCCGAAGTTAGTGAAATGTTCATAAAAAGTCCAAGAAATCAGAGCGTCAGGGTGCTTCTGAAGAACATGTTACGTAGTTGCCATCATTCTGAAGAAGGATCTCTTTTTTTAAGTAATGGAAACTGTTTTTGTTAAGTAACAACTGTTTTTTAATCACTACAACAGGTGCATGGAATTTGCAGAAATATTTTTGAGTTGGTATGATGACTGCCCCAAACTGTATGACAACATTTTGTGGACTGATGAGACAATGATTCATGTTGGAGGATTCGTGAACAGAGCCATTCTGGGCGTATGATAATCCAAATATATGTGTTCACATAGGACAGGAGCGTGCGAAGGTAATGGTATTACGTGGTTTGATGTCATCTGGAGTTATTAGTCCTTTTTTAATGCGAAACACAATGAATATCGAAAGATATCTGTGGACCTAATTTCAAAGTGGAATAAACCCAAAGGAAACGAGGAAAAGCTTATTCATTGAAAGTAACTTCTTCAAATATAAAAGAGTCAGTTTTACTGTTTACTGCTGTTTATCCATTGTCGGTGAGAGCATCCACATGTTACACTGCAAAACACACAGCAGGCCAGAGCATACGCACTTACGAGTTACTGATGTCCTTTGTCATCAGGTGTTCAAATCCTTCTTCTTTTGGTTAGCTTGCAGAAATGATCGGATCATGTTGCAAAGTGTAAAAAGGAAAGGAAAAAACATAGCTGGACAAGTCTTTGTTCAACTCCTCTTTCAACAACTTTTTTCTCTTTCCATTCTGTCTTCACTCATAACTAACTTGGCCAATGGCAGCGAACTTTTGATATACGTGGTATATACATATACTGTATATAAAATGCGTTAGTACCGGAAAAAAATGCCCTTGACGTTTGAACCAACGCATATATCAAACTTAACTTTTAAATGAAAGTAAAGCTGTCTAATTGATTCTCCGAGCAATTATCACATGACAGTTGTTCCAGAAACAATCCTGTGTTTTCTTTTTCCTCCCTTTTGAAATCATTCGGCAGTTCTAACAAAAGCGAACTTTATTATTATTTCTAAGAATTAGCCAGTTATCTCCCATTTCACGGAGACTTCAAGAAAGTGTGGTAGTCGGTTAATTCTTTCAACCGTTACCGTACCAATAATCACTTACGCCAAAAAGTTAATTTAAACTAATCTGAATAAAGGTAACCAAGAAAAAAATTCTGTCGCACTTTCACCCACCAAATTCGAACATCGATATGTCACCCAACACGTACCTGGAAGAGCAAAAATAGTCCCCATCAGCATTGACGACCTTCTGCCAACGTTCTGGAAGGCCATGACTTCCATTGCGCTAGAACTTGGTCGGCCGTGAAGTGAAGTTGGATTTGCACTTGTGTCCTCTAAGGTGATTGACCAAGGAATGGAACAGGTGATAATCGGACGGTGCAATGTCCGGGGAGTATGGCGGATACAATAGTGTTTCCTATCCAAAGCGTAGAATGGTGTCCCAGGTCATCCCAGGTCATCCAAGCCATGTGGGGCTTAGCGCTGTCCCGTAACAGGAGGATCCTTTTGCGATTCAAAAGTGTTTTGAGTTTTTCTTGATCACGGCTAAACTGCTGACAATACACACTTGTATTGATGCTCTGACCAGCTGGTGACAGTTCCCGATGCACGATGCCATGAGCAGTCCACCAAACACACAGGAGAACCTCCTTTTGGTGCAGTGCTGGTTTCCGGTGTTTTAGAACCGGATCATGGGATATTAATCAATGATGACGGCGCCGTAGAACTTTGTACAGGATCCATTTCTCATCACATGTCAACACCCTGTCCAGAAATGGCTTTTTCCTCAGACGAGACAGCAAAGAAACAGATGTCTGCTCGCGTTCCCTTTTGGTCTGGAGTCAAATTATGTGGGCCACATCAACCTAACTTGTAGTGCTTCCCAAGTTGATCGAGGTGCTGCTGAATGGTTTCTCCACTCACACTGAATTATAGTCCCAGTTCCTCATATATCTGGCCACTGTTCGTCTCAACTGCTGCCCGGAGATCTTCATTTTGTACATGAGTTGGTCTTCCGGCACGTGGTGCATCTTCGAGTGTTTCGTCACCGTCCTTAAACTTGATAAACCACCGCTGCACTGTCCGCGTAGTTACGACACCCTCACCAAAGGCCTGGCATATCTTCCGCCCTTCTGTAGCGGCGTTTGACCCCAGTATGAACTCATACAGCATACACGCCCTTATGACGCTCTGTGGAGGTCCCATGTTCACTCTGTCCTTACGCAAGTTTACGGTGTAACTGAACTGCCACAATCAGGTAGTATTGGATATACCTACACCAACAACTGACCTTCGCCTTATCTCCATTCGCATTCAACTCAAAAGTGTGAGGGCCAATTCAGCACTGACCTCCACAAAAAGCGAAAGAACTTTCTCGGTTATCTTTATAGGGCACTGTAAATATCGCTTACTTATGTAAAGATACAAACAGTGGGTTTATTGAACAAAATTCCTTACATTAAACGTCTCTAGTATTTCGACCCTTATTTATGTATTTTACACAAGAAACAAAGATATGGTTTAAAAACACAGATAAGGCAGGTAGCATTAAACGAAGGAAGGAACCAGTCCTTAAGACACCAGTTTACGATACCTCAAAACTAAAATCGGAGAACAGGATCTAATTCTCATCTCTTTATCCTGTATTATTATTATTATACTTCAGAGTTGGCTGTTCTTTCCTGCAATTTTACGTGTCTTACCTATATTTATCCTCATTTTCGCGTCTTCAATAAAAGTTTTGAAAGCAATGAACACAAGTCACTATCTCTGAAATAAGTAAGATGAAATTGTTCTTTAGCTATGTACTAACCTTATTACGCCTCAGCATCAACCAATTGATAAGTTACAAGTCACAATTATTTTCTTTCTTTAACCCAGTCGTAGTTTTTTTATATTATTATTATTATTATTATTTATTTTAGGCAGCCTTAAGGCTGTATTTCCTATTACACTTTGTTTGTTATACTTGAGATGAGTTGACTGATCTGCCTTAATAATCCAAACTTTGAGTGATAATCCTTGTCAATGAAATTCCGTGTACTCTCCTATTCAGTTCTTATTACCATACTTACCCAATGTGATTATGAAAATGATCCTTTGTTGTAAGTTAACAATAATTATATAACAAATTCGACTACATTTTCACTTAGTGACAACATTACAAATCCAATCTATTTACAAACTCAAGACCTATAATTTTCATTTTATAAACATTTTCTATGGGACTGTTGAATGTTGATCTAACATAACTAACAATTTTTATGAAATACGACAGATGAGAGAAAAAAAAATTACAAAAAGAGAAAAATAGACTTACATGACATCAGGATTGTTTGCTGTGGTCACCAACACATAGAGATCAAAAAAACTGTCAGCTAAATTCTGGAAGTATGGTCCCCCATTTGGGTATTTTAAGTTTCTGCGGTAATAAAGAATAAAATTAATCAACAGGGACAGAATGGTGAATATATAAATAAAATGTAACGAATGACTACAGAAAACTCTTAGAAACAATTTAGATAAAATTTAGTACTATCAACCTCATTAGTACCTAATAAAAAAATCAACAGTAGTTACTTAAGTGACAGCTAGAACCACGAAATTTATTTTCAACAACACAACAAAATCACTTGTGTACGTCAGAAGTTGATAGCTACTATTGTGATACTAGTGACAAGAAGTGGCGTAGTCTGGGAAGTGTTGATCCGGCTCAAGTCCTCCCTTTAAAACTGATGACGAAAATGGATCTGCTTACATGCAATACGTTCCATTTTCGATCCTCGATCCTCGATATTACAAAAAGTAACTTGTTTTCAGAATTAACTGAGGAAAGAAAAAAAGAAGAATTGTAATCGATGATAGCTTATCTCCAATGGCGTAGCCAGAAAAACATCAAGTAGGAGCTCATAATTTATTATTAGAAAATTATGGTGCTCCTAAGTAATGTTTTTCTGGCTACGTTACTGGCGATACGCTATCATCGATTGCAATTTTATTTTTTTCTTCCCCCCTCCCCCCTCCCGTTAATTCCGAAAACAAATTATTTTGAGTATTCTGAAACTTTCATTAACTCCTCTCTCAAAGATATTGAGTTCGAACTGTTATATGTATTGAGGTATATGATGTGTATTAACAAAATGATTTTACTTTTTCATCACAATTATTGTAATAATAGCTCCGGGCAAAATTGGTCCATGAATCTCACCAAATTCAGGCTCACTTTTGCCATTTCAATCTACCGACTTATTATTTATTTACTTCGAACATTTTATAATTTATTGATATATTATCCTATTGGCTATACATCATATTTCAAGTAATACGTATATGTATTATATGATCTTATAGTATTCAATGACATTCTTGGTAAAAGTATTTACTCCATCAATACATTGGTTTCCTTCATGTGCTATTATATAGAATATATTTTCTCTTTATTTAAGGAAATTATCATGCTTTGCAGTTATATAAGCAACCTAGGTCACCACAACCATAGTGCTGAAACCCTCCAAGCGGCTTCAGAAAGGAAAATCATTCTTTTCTTTTCTTCTTTTTTTAACAGATATGAGGAAGCAAATATTTCCTTCACAGCAGTATTTTCAAACACACACACAAAAAGAAAAGCTTTTCTCTCTTTTCTCAAGATTTACCTTCTCCTTAGTACAAAAATAATGATGTAATGATGAAATATTTCCAGAATTATTCTTGCTATATTGTGATTATCAGAATTTCTTTATTGATGTTCAACAAAAAAGTATGTTTTAATAAAGCCCAAAAGCAAATTCAGTTTTCTTCAAAAATGCCTCATATTATTATACAATGGGATTGCATTGCCATCCGAAAAATTTCGTGCTTGTCTACGATGAAAGACAAAATATAGCCAGTTGTTCTATTTGCCATGTACGTTCGCACCACTTACATGAAACATTTTGAAGAGAAAAGAAATAAAACAGTATCTGATTTAAAAATGTAAAATCGTAGTAAAACTTTCCATGAACATTCTTCGACATGAGACAATATTTACGAAATATTTTATCAAGAAGTAAATTATTAATAAATTTTAATTAAAAGTGGGCAGAATCACTCCAGCTGAGAGTACGTTCGTAACAGAATTAGTGTGCGCTCTAAATGATACCGCATGTCTTTGCTGTGCATAATCGCGGGTTCGATTCCCAGTGGGATCACAATTTTCGGTACGGATCTAGCATCGTGAAATAATGAGTGTGTTACCTGAATAGAGAGATAGCATATTTCGATTTCGAAAATTGCAAGTACGTGATGGAAGCTGATATGTCTACTACATATATGGTCGCCATTGATCTTTTGTCGGCTTTAACGCCGGAGAGTCTTGTTTTAGATTGCAAGAGCTAGAGAAGCTTTTCTTTTTTAATACAATTTTTCTGACCGGAAGTTGTCAACACACAATATAAAAAGAGTTTTTCTTTTTGTTTTAACCTCTGATTACAGATACGACTTTATAGTTCATTTACACGACTTTAGTTGGTTTAAAAATTATGGTTGTGCTTTTTGCATTTTCCTCTTAACGATTTTTAAAAATCTAAAGAACAGGTTTGTTTCGGTAACGCAACTGAGCAACGTTTTTCTTTCAATTTCGAAAGAGTATATTCAAGCTTGGATATTATAATAGCTAAATTTGTATTTCAAGAGAGTTGTACTGAGACTAAAGTTCAGTGGACTTATAATTATATAGCATATAATTAATCATATTCCTTTCTTTTGTAAATAACACAGGTGTTCATTTTACTCCGACCCCCCTCGCCCTTGCAGTGGCAGTTGGCCCTTGCCCTCGTTCATCCTCGCCCTCGCGAGCTGAGTAGTCCATCGCCCTCGTGCTGGAAATTTGTTCTCGCCCTCGCAGTAACAATTGGTCCTTGCCCTCATTCATCCTCGCCCTTGCGAAGGAAGTTGTCCATCGCTCTCGCTTGCCCTCGCTATCGTGCTGGAAACTTGTCCTCGTCATCGCAGTGGCAGTTGGTCTTCGCCCTCGTTCACCCTCGCCCTCGCGAGCTGAGTAGTCCATCGCCCTCGTACTGGAAATTTGTTCTCGCCCTCACAGTTGCAATTGGTCCTTGCCCTCATTCACCCTCGCCCTTGCGAGCTGAGTAGTCCATCGCCCTCGTACTGGAAATTTGTTCTCGCCCTCGCAGTTGCAATTGATCCTTGCCCTCATCTGAAACAGTAACTTGAGTATAAATTTTGATTTGTATTATGTGAAAAATTGAGAAATCAACCGATTTTTCATTACACTGTACCCTCTATGAATGAAGAGCTGTGTAGGAAAAAGAAAAAGAAAGAAAAAAGGAAATCGCGACTGGACTGAGAATCGAACCTAGACTCTCGGTCTACCATGCTGATGCGCTTACCACTACATTGTATTTTCTTCCCTAGAATAATCGAACTTTTTCACTATTTGAATTTCAATCAACTCGCAACTATAGAAAACATGGTGGTTTCATTCCTCTATTTCTCACATACTTAATTCAACTGTCATCGATGCTGATTAACGTAGACAATGGATTGAAAACACAATAGTTGTGGTACAGTCGATGTTGCGTGAATGGCTAAGTAGACCGATCTCAACAATGAAAACGTACAGGTAGTTAGAGAGCAGACTTGATATTATAGTGTTACTGCAGAGATGTAGCATCGATATTCGGTTTTGTCGACTTATTTTATAGTCTGATTCAGAATTTTCTGATTTGTACTTTTGCTCCAAAATCTATTTCTCGAATGTCTTTACATTCTGAAGTTTCTCCAAAATTATCTAGGAGAAAGTCCGCACTGAATATCATATTTCGTTATCTGTACTATCAAGGAGTAAAACCTCTCCTTTTAAGTATCACACACTGAAAAGCCAAAGGGATTTATTATTTTGTACATAAAAGAACAAAGATCCAATCAAAGGTATATCCAATAGGATTGTATACAATTTATTTTCTGAGTTCCAGTGTGGTTGCACAATTCTCAGTGATGAATTTCGTGAAGGTCGTCCATCCATGTCTGTTGTTGCCAGTAAAATAACATTGATGTTGTGGGTAAAATGATTGAGAGAGATCAGGATGTAACATACATGAGATTTAGGCATCTTTGAACATTGACATGAAAGCAATACGATTTTGAATGGTCAAATGAAAGTAATAAAAAAAACTGAAGCCACTGAGTTTCTTGTAATGAGAAGTGGTAGTGTGGTGTGATTTTATTATATAACTAGTACAAACCACCGATTATGATTACCTCAATTTCTAAGATTAAATGGACACAATCCGAACTTTAAACGTTAACAGTTTTATTTCGTTACAGAAAAAGCGACAAAAATAATATTAAATTATTGTCTTCTAGCTTCTGAAGTGACCATTGTCATAGAACGGACCAAGAAATATTTCTAGACAAAACGCAATAGCTGCGGGTGCAAGGTGAGTGGACTTTTTAAAAAGGATATACTTGTTGGAAACGTTACTTGAAACACTTCCATTCGCTCTGCATCTAATTGTTGTAGTTGCTAATACATATATACTTTTAAAGCTGCAGTATAACGTAGAACCGTTGTATTAATCAGACATCACTCCAAAGGCATTAGTACCAAAGCCACTTGGTTTGTCCCTAGGGCTATTGCGCAGGGAGTTTAGTTTAAATGAAAATATTCCTTTCATGTGAATATAGTTGCTCTCGGGTGATAAACCAGGTGAATTCTACGTTGTTCAACGTTTCGAGAACTGACAACATAGTTCTCGTCTTCAAGGTAAAGTATGAAAGATCAAAAACAGAAGCCTTTATTATATAGGTGCTGGCAGGGATGGGCGGAGTTTGATTGGTCAATGGCGATGTCTAATGAACGGCAGTGTGTGGCCTCAATTTGATTAGCTGGTTGACTGGCTTGGTTAACAAGCCCGATTGGTTGTTTTGCATACGTTTTCTTCGAATGAGAGGAAGCCATGTTTGGCTGAGTTGAAGACCGACATCCCTATTGAGGTTGCTATTTTCTTCTAGCATTGCTATTGTTTTGGTCTCTCATACTTTACCCTGAGGACGAGAACAATGTTGTCGATTCTCGAAATGTGGGACGACGTAGAATACACCTGAGTGGCGATTGTCCGAGAACAACTATATTCATCACGACACCAGGAAAGCTTCAGTTCTTATCCCTCATGTGGTCTAATACTCCATAATTCTATATTGTAAATATACAATCAATTTTCAAGATAATTTTCTAAGCTTTAATTGTCGCAGCATTATAGTCTAAGTACTCTCTCTTTTTGCAATGGTTTTATCATAATTAATGTAACATTCAAGACAATTCTTACCTTCTTCCGAATAACTTCACTGCCATTAGAGCAAAAATAATCAATGTCAATAGAAAAAGAAACAGGACATTTAAAATATCAGGTAAAGTTCTTCGAATATTTCGGAATGCTCTTCTTATCCGCCTAAATTCCATAAAATTAATCAGGAATAGAGGACGCAAAGGTCTTGACCACCTGAAAATAATAATAAAATCAAATAAGAAAACAATATTTGTTCAGGATTTTGTTCAAATCAATTAACATAATTATAATTATGTTATTAATTTAAAATTTGTGAAGCACAGAAATCCTAATTCAAAATACCTATAGTGTAATGCATTACTTTCACAAAATGCATTACTTCCACAAAAAATCTGCTAGAAATTATATCTAGTTAATTGTAACTCGCTAAATTGATGCCTAGCTAGTAGCTAAAGTTGTAAATAATTCACCCGACGAGTTTGAGATGGGAATTAAAGTTTCTCCCAGTCCAGTGATCAAGTTTTCCCTGTTTTTCTAATTTCTCTCGACATTTTCTAGCCTGGTAATTGGTAACTAAAACAGGATTAGATAAAATCAATAAAGCCATAACAAAACATACTTTTCATGGCAAAATTAAAAATGTAACGTACTATATAAATATATAGAATTTCATTTAAAGCAAGAATAACATGCTTTCTCTGCCAAAGAAGTCAATTGCAGTATGTTCGGGTATTATAAATCACCCTATACAAAGGAAATTACCATACGTAAAACGACTGTCTGTATGTATACCACAATTACGTGCCGTTTTCCCATAACTTAAACAATTTTTATTCGAGTTATATATTTTTGTCATTTTGCAACACCTGTCCATATCCACATACAATTGCAAAATTTCTACCCTACTATGAAAAACGCCTTAGAAGTCTTTCTGAGAGATATATTTGAGACAGTAAAAATTAAACTTCCCAGGATAATTTTGGACTCGAAATGTCTGCCTTGCAATGAATCCTTAAGTTTTGAAAATAGACAGTGGGTGAATGGGGGATAGTTCTTGGGAACAGAATGGATGATGGACATTTTCGATGTTCTTATCCTGTAGAAAAAGCCTCCTACTTATCCAGGAAAACTTGTTCTCTTCATACAGCCGTTAAAGAACTTAATATGAACTGACCTTGAATAACTTTAGATAGTATGTCAAAATTCTTTCTATGACACAATGAGAGAATCCTGTAACGTTACAGATATCCTCAACACTTAGCCATCTGTCCTTCATGACTACGGCCTAAACAGAAGCAACGTTCTCTGGGGTGTTTACATAAATTGGGCTTCCGGAACTTGGTAAATCTTCAGTACCCCCTTCCCCCCAACACACACACAAATTTACGCTCACACTTCTGGAGAGTACAATAAGCAAGGGAAATGTTCCTGCAAATATCCTTCAACTGCCGATGAATGTAAACACTTTTCTAACATGCAGACAAAATCTTTATTAGGTAGCTCTATGATCACATCCTCACTTCAGGTCAGTATCAAGAAAGGCTTTTTTTTCACATGTGAAATTATTAAAAACGAACATAGTTAGAATTTTGAAATTTTGCACAGTTAAACGTTCGAACTATGGCAGAACGGCATATAATTTTGGTATGCAATTCGTATACATATGCATATATTTTAATTGAACCTACCTTACTGTATAAACATTATTGACAGTAAAGCCAATGTAACAAAAGATATCACAGAACGTTAACTGAAAAAGAGTAAAATAAGAAACAAGTTAGTATTCATACTTTTTATATTCTTTATATATTTCAATTCATATCTGTTGATTTTAAATTTCATATTTTCAAGTTTTTAAATGCTAGCTTTCTGAGGTTACACATTAAATAATATGCCAACTTGTTCTAATTTATTGTATATTATTATAATTCACTTAGGTCCAAAATTAAATAACTTAAATTACAGAAAGTTTTACTGGATCTACGATTTGTGCATTTTTATCGATATACAGGTATTAATAATCTTGAAAATCGTTTTCGCTTTATAGTTTAATATAATTTTGTAGTTCTCACACCAACTACAGTTTCAATGATATCCGAATCACTCTGGAAGTGTTATTAGTAGCAGAAACAATATTTCTTAATTGAATCCTAGCCTCTAGCGAGCCAATCCTTTATTAATCTGCATCAGGTTCTACAGGATATAGAATATTCATGTACCACTCACTCACTGTGGGTTTATCGGTATCCCTTGAAAACGAGCATGCTATGTTGTAGCAAGAGAGGTGCCATTTTATTAGCAAAATTGTTGAACTCGAACAGATATAGCTTTTTTTTTTTTTTTTTTTTTTAATTAAATGGAATATGTTTTAAAAATAATGACTGTATAGTAACAGTGGGCTACAGCGTCAATTCCGACAGTGCTTCAAAGTTGGGATATATGGAAGAATACCAAGTTGGCACACAATATGAAAATTGATAGAGCAATTTCATATTCTGTGAACAATTCTGAAAGAAATCGAGGCAATCCCACTCAGAATGCTGGTGTATCTGTAATGGATAGTTTCATTCGACGACCTTGCAAATATACATTACAAAATTGGTTACAACCTAGTGTTACTTTCAAGGATAAAATTAAAAGAAATAAACACATGTGTTATCTTAATACATCAAAGTAAGCATTTCAAGGCACTAATTTACATAAAAGAGAGCAAATATTGTTTACCTGTGTGGTTTACCTTCGTATTATTTTTCTAAGATATTTCTCAGGAGGTTTGTACTACATGAATATGCAAAGAGTGAGGTTTACGAAATACCGTAGAAAAATAATACCAAGATGTACCACACAATATTTGCGTATGTTATTTGATTGGTGTTACAAATGGCATAATGTGTTCTACTAATTACCATTGTCTATCGGATATACTGTTGATAATGTTACTGTGAGAAATATATTAAAATGCTTTATATATTTTGCTGGACCCTGTATTATTCACTCACCATTTTTCTTGGTCTACCCAAACGCCTGTTTTATCGAGGTTTCCCAAATACGAATATAAGAAATCCATGACTCACATTAGCGATGTTTCATCCATTTTAAACGCCTTGATGTTATTATTCGTATACGATTCAGTGACATATGCATTGAAATATTCTGTATCTTATAATTTTTTAAATTCACCCATTTATTCGCCTCTCGTCCTCCCAAATATTTTTTCTTAAATCGATGTGTCCTGCCTATTTTTTATGTCTCGGAGACCAACTTTCACATGCATAGAATATGATGATCAGAATTGTTAATTTATAGACTTAATTTCTTTGATATCAGTCGCAAGGATAGAAAATTCTGAACGCAGTAATAACGTTTATTTCCAGCATTTTAACCTAATTTTTATTTCCTTATTTTGCAAAAGAAAAATTACAAGATATAATAACAAATAAATTTAATATGGAAATATAATGAAAGATATCAGATGTGGAAGATCTGTGCCAAATCTAAATTATTATCTGACGATTTTCCTATATTGTCATTGTCGATTGCTATAGTGAATATATATATATATATATATATATATATATATATATATATAACTATTATATTCTACTGTTTAGGACATCTTGCTTTGTACAAAACATACATCAAGAACAAAGTTGTTCTTCGTATCATTATAACGTATTTTTTAATACTAATCAAACAGCATTTCATAAGTGATCCTGGAGTTTAAAAAGAAAATTTATGGCAATTTTCCATTCCATAAAGCTTTTTCCAATTGTCAGTGGACAATTGTAGTGCAATAGAAAAATGGTTAATTTTTTCATTGGTTTGACGCATCATCTTTTCATTCTTCTCTATCCTGAGCCAGACTTTTCATTTCCTTGTACGTTTTCTTCCCTACATTTTATATTATTTTGCCTGTATATATCATTTACGACCTAACTCTGGATATTTTTCATCCACCATTCCTTCCATAGCCAACACATGGCGTGATTCTCCCAAGTCCCATAATGTGTCAGATGATCCCATCTGTTCTTCTCGAAGTCTTCAACATACTCTTACCATTTTCAACACTCTTTCATTCAATATCTTACCCATTTACATAATTTTCAATGTTCGTCTACAACATCACGTTTCTAAAGCTCCCACTTTCTTCTTTTAATTCTCCTTCGCTTCCTAACATCAATACACCGCCACACTCTATACATATAACTTTTTTTCTTGAGTTTTATGTCGACATTTCTGGTTAAAACTTTTGTTTTTCTTTAGAACACCTTTCTGGTCTAATTTATTCTAGCTCCAGATCTTGTCTGCAGATATTAACCCTTATTATTTTACTCCCTAAGTAATAAAATTCCTGCATCTTTCCCACCAGGTAATCTATTTTAATCCTTATTTTTCTTTTCTTGTGCATTCCGTAACTTTTGTATTGTTCATGTCGATCTTCAAGTTAAATTTGGTGCTAAACACTTATTGCATTCCAAAATAGTTTTCACAAGATGTAGAAAATTTGCATTATATAAAAAAATAAATAAAATAACACTTTACATACATTAATTACGAACTTATTTCAATCCCAACTTTCATTGCACAAACCATACATTATACATTTTTGACTTGACAACTCGATCTTTCTTCTCAGATTGGAATCGTGAAATCAGAAACAAAAGAATATGGTTTTGTGTACGACAAGAATAGTGAAAAATTATTGAAAATTTAATTAGTAAATCTAAAAGCAAGAAATTCTAAAGCACACTTACACAAACAGTAACAAGTAGAGTGAGATTCTTCTTGTCTGACCAGAATGTTAAAGTATCACAGAAAGATGCTGCGTGAACAAATCGCACGAGGTACAAAATCAAAATAACCGTTTCCATAAGCATCGTGGCCTGTAAATGAATAAGAACTACATTACTGAGAATACTCAACAAATATAAAATATGCACTAAAATCTTTCTTGTAAAATCTTCGAAGTATTGTGGTCGATTTGCTGATCTTTAATTGTTGTTTACAGGTACTATATCTAATTAAATTGTAATTGCTGTTTCGCACCAGTCTCATTCAGAACTTTATATATTACTGCTTACATAAGGATAACACACAATCATAATAGTTGTTGTGCTTGGTTTGAGAAAACTTACCTTTGTGTTTACTAACGATATTTCGATGGAACTTGGCAAATAGGGGAAGAATAAGAACATGTAGTTTTAAGGAAATTTTATGCAGCTATCTGAATCTGGGGCACTGACAAGGGCACTAGACTAATTAACTTAATTAACATCTCGAATTCCTCCTGAGTTAATGAGTATATGGATGGTGTCAGTGACATGTGCTTATGGTATCATTTGAAAGTAAGATTCATTTTAAACGTACGAAAATAAATCTAAAATAATTAAGGTACGAGCAGCAGTTTCTTATGCGATTTTCTAGATCGTGACACACACGTGTAGTTTAATTCGAAAGCCATTGATTTTGTAGACAATGTGGTAGGAAGCAAGAATCTACGGTAATATTAAAACAGAGTAGCAGCTTCTGAAGTGCACGTCTACGTTTCTTTTTTAATGGTTTTAACAGGATTAATTCGTGTGCTGAGTACTACGGTAATAACTCTAAGACCTATGTATGCACACATTACTATTTTTCTTTTTTCAATAATTTTAGATTGCAATACAATTATAAAAAGATATAAATTGACATACGTATATAATTTTAAAACGCACTCATTTACTTACTGCGTCTGATATTCAATGCAATTCCTGCACAATTTCGGTGTTCCGTAACACCTTCCTCAACGGATCTGGGCAACCTACATTCAATTGGACTATAGCTTCTAAAAGTATTTTTTTTCCTGGATGGAGGGAAGGGGAATGGTGCCGGTACTCACTATGAATAGGTTACTACAGACACTTCTAAATTTTCAACATGTCCTCTGACATGCCCTCATTTCTCATTTCATTTGCAATATTGTTAATGCAGGCATTTAGAAAATAGAATACATATCATATTTAAAAATGGCTAGAAAAATCACAATAATAATAATAATAATAATAATAATAATAATAATAATAATAATAATAATAATAATAATAATAATAATAAACTTCAAGAAAAGGTGTTAGCCAGATGAAAGCACGATTTATTAGTATTACAGAGATTTCTTTTTAATCGATTAAAATTAGTCGACTCGTCCTGAAGTTCTGACAAAAAGATGTAGATCGTGTAAACCAATTTTTGCTGATTAACTGTACCACTTGCGGAAGTCCTTACTCGACCGAAATGATGGACACAGGGTCGCAATGCAACAGCCACAACGGGTTTTTACACGAGCGTGTCAAACGAGATGTACTTAACACACAGTTTAGTAAAAAAAATTTAAGTGGAACATAAATCTCTCTCTCTCTCTCTCTCCCTCTATATATATACACTGCATATCGGGCGTTCTAAAAATGGCGCCCACGGACCAAAGAGCATTATTTTACAGACCAAAATAAAGCGAAAGTGTTATATGATGTTTTGCCCTCCGAGGCCTCCTTCAGCCGCTATGAGGAATCAAAATTTCACAATGTGGCACCGTCGCAGATTAACTGAAACCATTAGCATTGCTCTACAAATTCATTAAACAGTTACATCGATTGCTACACTAATAAGTGATAGTGTCAATCAATATCAATTTTAGCTGCTATCTGGAAAGAATCGACATAACTATTTCATAAATTGGTAGATCTAATCTATGATTCTTTATTTGGGACGCTGCCACATAGTGCAATTTGTGTCTCCGGACGAAGATTTGAGTTGAGTTGAGTTGATTTTGAATTTAACGTCCCGTTCAGCAGCGAGGCTATATGAGACGTGGACCTACTGATTAACGTGGAATCCGAACCACATGAGACGAAGATTTAAAGCTATACAAATATATATATATATATATATATATATATTGTTTTATTTTGACTTGTAGAATAATGCTCTCTAGCTCGTGAGCGCCATTTTTAGAACACCCGATATATATTTTTCATGATTTCGCTCTCGTGAGTTTGACATCTACGACTGAGGATACAATAAGACTAGGGGGTTTATGATATTGAGTTATGAATGTGAACAAGCGCATGGTGGGAATATATAAAACAACGGAATGGCTCAATAGTTATTTAACAGAACATAATGATTCCACTGGAAAAGAATGCGAAGTTGCCACTAGAATGTCATGGGGAAAGTTCCACCCGCCTGGATTCGTCTTATGATGCTGATAGCATCTAGCATAGGATTGTAGGACACGGAGGTATCTGTCGCCGAAAAATAATGAAAGACTTGACTAACAAGGGTTCGAAAATGCTTACTTTAGACACTACAGGCGAAATAATAATAATAATAATAATAATAATAATAATAATAATAATAATAATAATAATAATAATAATGACGACAGCTTCAAAATGAATTGATGTATAATTGTCAGATATTCTCGAATTAGAATAAATTCTATCTATCAAGCCTAAAACTAAACACCTGGCGCAACACCCCTTAGCGCCACGGCCTACCAGTCGGCTTGTGGCATAAACTTAGGAAGATGTGTAGTCAGCACATCAACTCTCCTCCCCGTTAAATGCTAATTTTCTACATCAGAGTTCGTTACTTTTTTCTTTCTTTCTTTCAAGTACCTCCCCAATCGTCCTCACCACGCTGAAGGATGCTGCAATGCCAACGTCATTTTGTGAATACGAACGGTCACCCATCTTTTTTTGGATCAAACTCAACACCGTTTGACTTTGCTGTTCTCACGAGAAGCAGTATTCCAGAGCAGCTAGGGCACTGGCATCTATCAAACCTACGTCAGCTGGATTATTTGATAAACAAGGACTGCGAATTTCTTTCCTTCTTTCTTTTTCTTTCTGAAGGTAATGATATATTAATCCATGCAGGAAAGTAATATGCTAAACTATTATTTTTCTCCTTTGTGAAATTAACAAAATTATTTATCATGTTCTTTCCATGGTTTTACTTATAGTAATAATTACCTTCCAAACGTATGTTAGAAACTATCTTCTGTCATTATTTTATGAAAAATGAAATGAACTATTTCAGTTTAACGTCCCATGATTATGCTTTTCAGGCTAAGGAAGATGAAGAATTGGTGGAATGAGAAATGGGATAAAACGGGAGCACCCCGAGAAAACCCACGAACAAGATGCCCACCACAAACTTACTTGGCCGGGGATCGAATCAGGGACCTCACGCACCAGAGGTACGCGCTCTACTACTGAGTCACCGTGCCTCTTGTCATTATTTTAAATGCAATTATATATTATTTCTGAATTTTATACATAGAGCGATGTACTGAATATTCTACTGAAGAAGTCGTTACGAGAAGTTTTATCCTCGCATGATTTTAGCCCGTGATGTTTTCAATAGCGAGTTTTTGGTCAAGTAAAAATTTGGCTCGCAGGGTTTTTGATAGGTGATGTTTTGGTCAGCGATATTCTTGCTGCAAGGTGTTGTACCCAAACCAGATCAGAACTATTTATTCTCAGTGGAGAATTGAAAATGGGGTCGAAACAAACGTAGAGCTAATATATGAAAAGATGGGTGTCAGTATCATCACAAAAATAACATTGGAAGCCATGTAAATACTAGAAAAATATATGGCTGTCAGATTTATCTTCTGATTAAAAAGTGAGCTTGGAAAACACCGTGTCAATGTTATCCAATTTATTTACCTTTTGCTACTGATCAAATATTTATTTAGGTGAACATAGTAAAAATTAATTAGAAATAAATAACATACATTGATTACAATTTCGATGTGCGACCATTTCAAAGACTTTAAGACCTTTAAACACAAATAAATGCAGTAGTTTTATGTATCTTCAGCAGTGATTCATAATTGTTTTGGTTAAGCTGAATAAAAATCTAAAGAACTTATAAGAATTTCATTTACACTTACCCAATAAGGCAATCCATATCCTCGGACGGCGGGAGCTTCAAATACAGCAAGAAGCAAATGGAATAGAATAACGAATTGAAGTAATGACTTCAAAGCTGAATTATTATACAAGATATATGATCTAAAAAATAAAATAAATAAGTTTAACAATAAAATAAAATAAAACAGATCTAATTATAAAAATGTCATCAAAAATTTACACTTATGAAATAAATATGTATATGAAGCTTCTAGAAAGTTATGAAAACGTTCTAACAATAATAACGTTCGTTTGAAGATTATTTTTCTTTTTTTAAGTATTAATCATTTGTTTAGTAGTTGTAAAATATATTGTAGTAAATAGGAGACAGAGTCAAACATGAAGTGCGCATAATTAGCTTTGAGCTTACATGAAGTTAATATTCCCAGTTCTCATGTTAGAAGTTGCGAAGCTGATTTGGTGGCACTGTCCAAGATACAGGCTTACAAAGCAAATTACGGAATAAGTACCAAGTTCGTGTACGACCTTTCTAGTCCGGCGATGTGTAGCAACTCGATGTGGCAACTGATTCTACAAATAAGTAGAAGATACCTGGAGAAACATGAAGCGCACCACAGTTACATTGCATTTATACGTGTATGGTCTCAGACGCGAATGACCTCTCTGTGATTCCTTAAGTGCTCCATTGGGTTTTGTCGGACAAAAGTGCTAGTCACATCATCCATCGGATGTCTAGAATATTCCTCCAACCAATAAGGACAATTTACTTGGTACAACAGCATGGTTGTGGGGTATATAAAGTTCACGAAAAACTCCATAGTCACCAGTGTAACGTAATGGTAACTAGGTAAATAACGTATTTATCAGATCAGCAAACCAACTCATGGCTAGAATACACTCCATACCAATATGAAGCCACCATCCACCTTCATTGGTGATAATTGAAATCCACATGATTGTATCTTCTAATTTTTTCTTTTCTTTTTTAATTTCTCTATCTATTTTGAAGTCTTTCGGTTCTATTTTGGTTACTCATTCTTTCGTTACATCATCTAATATGACTACAACCGTACGTTTCGTGCTATTTTCTAATTCATTTTATTTTTCCTTCTATCTGTCTTTTTGTCCATCTTCTCCATCCACGAGACAGCCTGTTGCACCACAAAAGAGGACAACACGGCAGACAAGGAAAATATTGCAGTTATTCCATATATGGGAAAAAAACCTCCAACTAACTAGCAAGACTATTGAAGAAATTCAACATCAAGACTGTACACTGCCCTCCACCGAAGATCAGGAGTTTACTACCAACTGCAAAAGACTCATTGGGATTAAAGACACCGGGCATCTATAGAATCACCTGTGAATGTAACGCTACTTACATAGGTGAAACGGGAAGGAACATTGAAGACAGAATGAAAGAACACCAGCGACACACCAGTCTTAAACAACCTGAAAAATCTGCAATAGCTGAACACTGCATACAATACAATCATACGGCCATGTGGGACCAAATTGAAGTACTAAAGAAAAGCAAACAGTTCTGGGACAGGGAAATACATGAATCTCTATTCATCCGTACATACAAGCCATCCATCAACAGAAACTAAGATTATCATCTACCTGACATCTGGATCCAGCTTCTCAGTACAAAAAGAACCATCAGCCAATCAGAGAACAGTTTCCACCAGCAAAATCACAGCATGCCATTGGCCAACAAAAACAACCAATAGAAATACAGCAATTCCTAAAGACTACAATATAAATTGTACGACCAGCACTCTCCAACACATAGCTCTGAAGATGTTGCCGCTGTATGGTAACGAAAACTCAGCACAGCAACACACTCTGGCAGCAATTCCGAGAACATTGGATTAAAAATTTTGTTTGTTTAATCTAAGTATGCTTTATTGACTATAGATTATATTGCCCTGATGGCAGAAAATGAAGATAATACGAAGGATTTGTTAACAACTTTTAAATAAATTGTTAAATGAGAAATGGAAATTGAAAATAAATAAAAATTAAAAAAGTAACAAAATTAAAAAAAATATATATAAAAATGCTGATGTCTGGCTAGATGAGGAACAGTTGGTCCAAGTTAAGACATTCTGCTACCTAGAATCTATCTCATAGAATGGAATAAGTGAGAAGGAAGCCAAGAGCCAGACTGGCACAACCTAAAGAAGCTTTCAATAAGAAAATAAATTGCTAACGTAAAGCTATCAGTAAAGATATTGTAATATACTACATGCTTTTGTGCATAATCAATGTCACATGCTCATATTTGTAAACATTACCACATGTACAACATCACGTAGGGATACTACAAAAAGCAGACGACGAACTACCAGCATCTTCTGCAAGTTATATGACGACAGGGCAGCAGCAGCGCCACTGCTGCTTTGGTATGTCTATATATTGGATAGCAACTAGCGGACCGCCATCAGTTTTTTTTTTTTTCTCTTCTTGCTTACCTGAAGCATGAGGAGTAACCTACTTTCAAAGCCTTTATTCTGCTTCGAAATTCTTGGCTATTTTTTAATTTTGACTTGGCCTGCTTAGGGGTTTTGTAACTTTTATTTTCTTCATTGCTTGCTTTGAAGCATTGGAATTTTTAATGCTACTTTGCTTAGCTTGCTTTTGGGCTTTAAAAGAGATTTTGTCCGCGACCGCATGGTTAGAAACTACTTAATTTCAACCTTACGAGTTAAAAAAAAGTATTTCATAATATTTTTTTTATAAATACTATTGTTATTAAAAGAATTTTTATAAATAAACCGATAGTGGGAGTCAATTCTAAACTGTAATTTTATTAACCTAACTCTACATATCAAAAAGTTTTACAATATTAAGATTTTTTTTTTAAGTCTTTGTGTAGACCATCGAAACATATGAATCTTAAAGCTTGCCAATCCAGGAAAGTAACAAGAAAATGAGAACGTTCGAAATGTGGCGCCGCACGTTTACAATTTCCTGGATGAGCAAAGTGGCCAATGAAGAAGTGCTGAAGAAAAGGAGGGAGGCAAAAATCAGCTGATAGAGGTAGTTGAAGGAAAGAAGAAATTCACTGATGACCCATCTTACAACATTCAGAGATCGGTGCACAAACTTAGCTGAAGGGTCAAGATGAAGAATACTCTATATATATTCAAGGCACTAGTAATTATTAGTTTGAAACTGAGAAGAGATTAGCATTTATTCGGTTTAAAAAGGAACTGAGGAGATATATTGAAGTACGTTAAGATCAAAACAGGCAGCAAGTGCTGTAATAACGTTATTTAAAACTCTCAAGTGAGTCAATCATATCTTAACTGTATTTAAAACATCAATGCTTCACAATTATATTTATTATACATACAACTACCACAAGACCTCCATTGTATCAAGAATTCACAAATAATATATTTACTCTATATTAGCCGAAACATTTGGTCATACACTTAATCCAACTCAAGAAATCAAAACCTATCTTGAAACATCTGAATACCAATAAGTAGTTTCACTCTCAAACAACGGATTCGTTTCAATAAATCACATTTTCATAACATCATTAACAATATCGATACTATTTCCATCTTCAATAGCAATTACAATTAGTAAGCTTAAAAATAACCTCACTGACACGTTTTACTATCACTATTATTATTAGTAGTAGTATCAGGGACATTCAACATCCTCGCCGCCTCTGGGCCATTATACAAACGTCGCCCCCTCAATACCAACGAACACCGGGGTAGAAAATTTGAGACAGTGGAGTGAATAATCAATATTTACGCGGGAAGTGGAAAAATAAGATTATATATATATATATATATATATATATATATATATATATATATATATATATATATATATATATATATATATATATATATATATATAATCTGATTATACAACAAATAAAATAATATATAGCCATTAGTTTCAGTTAATAAAATTATGGTTGATTTGAATACTCACCAATACGAGGTCACTGCTGAAGAAAAGACTGAAACGAAACTGTTCGAGGTCATTTGCTGCCCCGGGCCATGGTCCATTTGACCCAATATGCTCTGCTTCAGTGAGTTTCGATTTCAATGTCCTTTTTACTACGTTTGTTTACAGGTTTAAATTTACGATTTATGGGGCGTTTACACTTAGTCGATTTGCGTTCGATTCAGTTGAATTGACGTCACTTTCAACTTAATCGACCGTGTAAACAGGACTTCAACTTAATCGCTTGTTGATCGAAAGCGACTAATCGACTAGCAACTGAATTGAAAGACGTTCTATTTTCTGTGGTCGATTCTATTTTCTTCTGCTATAACACCGCAAATTGTACCAATTACTTTTTGCTTGGACATCTTTAAAATTGCCAGTCGATTTCGAATCGACCAGAGGAGAGCGAGTCGACAAGCAGCATTCAATTTCGGTTGAAACAATTGAACATATCCATCGATCTCATTCGGTCTAGTTGCTTCGATTTAGTCGCAAATGCAGCGAGTCGATTTAGCCGTGCGACTAAATCGACCAAGTGTAAACGCCCCATTAAAGTGTGATCTCCATCAGGAATCGAATTCGCCTCTTCCCACCAATCGTACGAATCCAGACTATTTAACCATGAATGAGCTCTTTTATATGATTCATAAATCTTATATATATATATATATATATATATATATATATATATATATATATATATATGTAATATTATACCTAGGTAGATACGAGTCCGAAAGTTTGTGAACTGGCAATATTACATTGATTCTGTGTAAGGTTAGACTATGCTTGTTGCACATGAAGATAGCCTATAAAGTGCTTTGTTAATGTAAGTAAAACCAAAGCGTAGTTGTCGGTAGTATGCATTACAGTGGCGGATGAGAATGATATACCGTCAATTACAAACAGCAGACAAAAGTTCGTTATTAAATTATATAAGAAGCTACGCAAAAATGGCTAGGAAACGTTTCAGATGATCAAGCAAGCGTACGGTCAAGAAGCAATGGGCAGATCGGCCGTTCTCAAGTAGCGAAAGTATTTTACGGAAAGCAAACGCGATTTGCAGGATAAAGTGAGAAGTGGGCGTCTATGAACATCAGAGAACGATAAGAACATTGTAAAAGTAGAAACATTGTTGAAAGAAGACAGGCGTGATTGTAAACTTGGGAATTGGGAGCAAAACTGAATGTTAATATAACAAGATGTCAAGAAATTGTTAAGGAACGCCTGAGAATATCTCGTGTTTCAATAAGAGCTGCCACTTTTGCTGAGTGAAGAACAGAAGCTAAGGCGCATTCAAGGTTGCCAGACATTTCATCAACGGGTGGAACAATATCTCCAATTTTTGAACAGCTGCTTAATTATCACTGGCGAGTTCTGGACCAGCCATTATGCTCCCAATTCAAAGTATGGAAAACAGAGAGACTCGCCGTCTTAAATAAATAAATAAATAAAAAATAAAAAATAACGGTTTCTGGTTCCTCAAAGACGTTAATTTTGATTGTTTTTTTTTAAATCCGTGGAATAGTACTGCAGCATTGGGTTCAAGGGAGTGAAACTGTAAATAGAGATTATTCTGCTATTGTTTCAAAGGTGTATTTGAAGGAATCAAATAGCAAAAAAGACCTGAACTGCTTCACGAAGAATGCTTCTCCTACAGAAAACGCCTCCACGTGGCGCGGCAGGCTATAGACGCTTTGGAGAAAATTGGAGGACGATCTTTAGACCATCCTCCATATAGCCCAGCCAGACCTAACACTCGGCGATTTCTGGGCTTTTCCAACACGTAAGAACTTGCAGAAGGAAGTTTAACACCGGGCAGGAAATGAAAGCTGCCACATTCACTACCTTACATCGATCCTCTAACAATGATCTGCATCATGTGTTTAAAAAGTTAGAAGCTAGTGCATCGCTGGAAATGGGATATAGAGTGTAAATACTATTTTAAAAAGGAAATCCCCTTCCTAGTGACTCGGAATAGTGATCTCAGTCCACAAACTTTTGGAACAACCTCGTAATAGAACAATGACAAAGAACAGAAATATTAATGAAAACAAGATTCCTTATACCTACCTAATACTACTTTCTTGTAATTTATACACACAGGGTCTTCCTTTACGGGCATCATTAACGTATGTGGCTGCAATAAGAAGATCCTGAAAGAGCATACAAGACTTGTATAAGACTACGAATACATTACAAATGGTGTATGTGTCACTGTTAGGCGTAGAAATTAGATTTATAGACTTCCGGCATTTATGGCCACGTCAGCCAGTCACGTATAAGGGATGACGTCCTTCAGCGATTACACTACCCGGGAAATTGGAGAGGAAGAAAGGAAGTGGCCTGAGACCATTATGTTTTGGTTCCATCTCGGCAATTGTATGGTATGAATGAGGAAAATACAAGAAAACCTCATATCTAGAATGGCTGGCCTGAAAAAGCTTTTTACACTCTTTCGGACGAGTGTCCCCACCGAGAATCGAAGCCGGGACCTCTAGCACCAAAGGCGAGACCGTTAGAAACTACACAACGCGGGAACTCGTGTGTCACTGTTAGGAGAAAACAAATAACAGTACCATCTCCTACTTAATAGTATATTTTTTACAAATACAATAAATAAATAAATAATGTGTTGGAGGAGAATTTAAAAAAACTATCAACTATTATTGGCAATGGTCGACAAATTTCAGTGCCATAAAAATTTGTTTTTCTCGATTTTCTCGAAAACTAAGCATAAGAATTTGCCCTTATGCATCTTATTTTGTTCAGCTCGATTGATATGTCTTATATTGGAACAATAATAAAATAAAAATTAAAGAATTAATAATTTTAGACTATATCTCATTTAACATACTGAGTTCTTTCGTCTCCCTAGTGTTCGTGAGGAACTACTTCAATATCAGTTTCATCTTAACAAGTAGAATAGCATTAATTTTTAGTTTTTTTTAAATGTTTTTCTCGATTTTCACGAAAATTTCGGATAAAGATTTACACTCACCTATGCCACTTTGTTCAGTTCGATTAGATCTATCGACTGGTGTATATCTATCTATCTATCTATCTATACATATATATATATAAATATATCACCTTCGGACAATTATATTCCATTAAAAGTTAATAATACAGGAAAACTCGTTAACTTGACCAGTTTTTGAACTTGTCCTCTTTCCTATGGAGCAGGCATACCATTAGACGGGGTTACTTTGCACAAAATATGAAAAGAGTTGCACAGTCCCCTGTCGGTAAAACCATGAACTGCAAAGAGAAAGTTTCAACTGACACCGTACGATAGAACATCTAACTGTATTTTGGCTATGATGTTGGCGGTTAACTTGTTCTAATTACCGGGAGGGTTTGTTGTTGTAGAGGTATGGAAAGCAGTCACTGGAAAGGCTGACAAAATTTGAAAGATACCACGTACAAGAATTTGCGTCAAAGTTAAGTCACTTTCGTAGAGTACTACTGTATATAATGGAACTTTGAGACAACAGTTGAATTTGAAGTGTGAAACGTTTTAAAGTCATAAAAAGAATAAAACTGGGAGAAGGCGATTTCAGCCTCTAATCGGGGTTACTTTGCACCGGTCCAAAGTAATCCCTTAGATAGGAAATTACTACTACTGGTACATCCTGATTTCTAATTTTAGGTAAGTTTCCTACTTAGGTAGATGCCGAAATGAATTTCTTGTTAGAAAATAAATTACGAATAGTGGCGGATCCAGAAAATTAGTTTGAGAGAGGCTTCACTCAGAAAATGAAATGAAATGAAATCTTTGAGTTTTACGTCCCACGATTATGCCGGTTAGTCTAAAGGAGACAGTGATGATGAGTAATGAATGAAATGGTGGAATGAAGAAAGTGGGAGGAAACGGGAGAACCCCGAGGAAACCCACGCACACGGTGTTTGTCTACCACAAAGTCACTCAGAAAAGCTTAGTTTCTTCACAAATCACTAGACTTTTGGGGGCTCTTGAAGCTTATACGCATAGGAATGACTAATATTAGATTTTTTAAAAGAAAGAAAAAAAATCATGCAATTTGGTTGGGCTTCAGCCTGAAAGTCCCAAACCTCGTAAATATTCCACTGATTACGTTTGGGATTATATTCTCGGACATAAATAGCAACCAAGGCAAATCAGTTCACGGGGATTTTTTTTTTTCTGTTGAGTTTGCACTTTTGTGGGGCATTAGGTAAACTATTAGAATGTGGTTGCTGTGCCGGTACCGGAAAATACATAATTTTCTTAACAAATATCGATAATTCACATTAATATTGGTACTTGTACTATTATTCTAATATCAATATTTGTAGACTGCATGCAGTTTTGTGTAGGAAGTGAAATGCATAAATACTGAAGGGAAAAATTGCCAGAAACATTATGTTCGTATGTTGAACATACCTTTTTGTATGTTGTGCAAAGTAACCCCACCTATGGAGTTACTTTACACCAAAGTTTATATTTCAATAACTATGGTCATACTAAATGTTTACTAATGCACTTGCACAAATAATTTCCTTTTATATCTAGCTATTATATGTTTAAAATACAGCGTTCTAAATTATTACGTTTGTAAGGTACATGCGATTTTCTTTAAAATTTCTTAATTCTGGTGCAAAGTAACCCCGTCTTACGGTACTCTATAAGTTGACCACTTTCTATTCTGGAACATGTCCGCATTGGAGCAAGTTGTTCTATGCTGTTAATATTAAATTCATCTCTATATGTTGGACACTTATGTGATCATAATTTCTTAAAAGTATTTTTACTGTCAAGTGTTTCAGATCAGTAAACTGAAAGGAAAAAGGGGTTAAACTTGTCCATTAAAAGTAACTTCTCCAAAAATACAGCAAGCAGTGGTAGTCTATTGTAAGCAATTTAGCTACTAGATTGGTTAAGGTTTCCAATTCATATTCTATATTGCGAAACCATTTCATGGTTCAGTTCAAATGGATTAAGATGTCTTCTGCTTTCGTCACATCTTCCAATCCTTTTTCCCTTGAGGACCATGCAGGAAATTTAGAACAAATGATGATCCAACACACGCTGAAAAGTTTTATAAAGAAAGACATTCAAGATAACAGAACAAGTGTTTTTCTTCTTTGCTTGTTGATTAATATCTGTTTTCCACATGCATAATAAGTCGCTTTGAGTGTTTTACTGTCGAGGGCGGAAGATAAAGCAGTGTGGATGTTTTGAGCATTTTCTAGAACTGACATTTTATCTTATCTCGTCTATCATCATAGGTATTAAAGGGAAAAAAAAAAGTCTCATAGCGTTTTGTATGTTGAAATTAAATATGAAATAGTGTGCGGACGACGAACTAACATAGACACAGTTCTTTCTTTCTTTTTTTTTAGTTTAACGGGAAAATCCACGCAGACGGTGTTTGTCCACCTGAAAACCGACTTGGTGGAAGCTAGAATCGAACCAGACACCCTACGCGCTAGGCGTGAGCAATCTACCACTGAACCACTACTTACAGCACATTGTTTCATAGGGTACTTTTATATTAATGAAATAAATTTTACCATATATTAGTTACAGAAAATACAAACTAATACATAGATAATAATTAGTAACTGCATTAGAAGGCTTCTTAAGGACCTATAGTAGTTTATGTATCAAAAATAATTTAGTTTCTGTAAATTGGCCACTTTCCAATGGAACCAATGATGGACAAGTCTTGTAGAACTATCTTTTAAATTACATCGATTACTTAAATTTATTAGCAGAAAGTTAAACATAGGTAAAAAGAAAGAAAGAAAAAAAAACTTAATTCATACAACACTTACCCAAATACTGATCTTTCCAATTGCGTTTCCTTCCTATATTTCAAGTGCTTCGCTCGGGCACTTTTCGTCAGAGTCACAAGGCTTAAGCCATCATTTTATTTTATTTTATTTTTTAAATAAGGTATTCACATTTTTTTTTTATCTCAACAGTGGTAAAATAATGAATATCGTGTAATATATTTTTAATGAAAATGTTAGTAGGTGTATAATCGGCAAAGATATGTAAAAGAACAGTAAATAAGAACAATAAAACAAAAATAAAACTTTCTTGTCTATTTAGCTACATTTTGTTTTACTCGTTCTAATTTTCGTATTCGTAATTCTTTTCCTATGAAATTGACCACAAATATACATTTCCTGATTTACACATAGTATCAGTATTAAAAGTACCCTCCAAAATTATTATCAAATTATATTCTTACAAGAAGATAGTTATAGATATGCGACAATCAGTTTGGACGTGAGTGTACATAAATTTAATGTTAGTGTAACTTATAACTGAAACCTGTAATTTTTATTTTTAGGAGTCCTTTACCTGCAACCATCTCCCATCAGAACCACCAATTACGTGGAAATCAATTT
Organism: Thermobia domestica; assembly: GCF_964235325.1. Lineage (NCBI taxonomy): Eukaryota > Metazoa > Arthropoda > Insecta > Zygentoma > Lepismatidae > Thermobia > Thermobia domestica. The sequence goes on from NC_137462.1 coordinate 160,411,058, forward strand.
CTCCCTGACGATAACGTACCATGGTACGCCCAGCATGGGTGACATGTTCTCTAGCAAGTCGGCATACCTAAGCTCAATCGTCTGTCTTTGAGCTTCCTCGTGGCTAAGTGATTAGCGTACGCGCCTTTGGCGTTAGAGACCTGGGTTCGATTCCTGGTGAGAGCTCATATGGTCCGGATTCCACGTTAAACTGTAGGTCTCGTCTCATATAGTTTCGGTGTTAAACAGGACCCTAAACTCAAAATCAAAGAAAATCAAATCAATCGTCTATTTTACTTCCCAAACTTGGCTCCTGCTACTTCCTCCTGTTCTCCCATAATACAATTTTGTTGAAAAGATCATGATTCATTAATGTTCAAGAATCAAGAAAATCGTGACCATAGGACTTAATTTAAAAACTGAAAGAGAGACCGAAATTGATCACCGCGAAGGTCTACTACTTGGAATAATCATGGCTATAGTTAGCCTCAGAAAATTCACCTTCATTATAACATTATAACTAGAAATTTTATCGTCAGTCAGTGTGTATAGCCATTACTATTAAAACTGGTAACAAACCAAAGAAATTAAAAAGAAAAACACGTAAGAGAAACAACTTACCGTTTCAGATAGTGGAGCACGTGATTCATTTTCCAGACAGGTGGGAGGTTCAACATTTAGCGTTATATTTTGAGTTTCCTTACTAAATGCAACCTTTGGGTCTACACTTTTGGTATGGTTTCCTGGAAGAACAGTTAGAATATAATTATTAAGTCAGTCATATTTCCGGGAAAAAATAAAAAAAAATTTTTGTTAAAATCTTTTTCCTAAAATTAGTATCTGCTGAAAACCAGTGAAACTGTATTACAACTGTGTAGTAAAAGCCAGAGCTTGGCTCATCCAATTTACATATCCTGCAACTTCCTATAGTTTTAGCTTGTAATATTACATTTAACCAGGATGTATTTTGTGCTTAGTAAGTTAAAGTAAAAAGCTTCTAGATAAAACAAGTACAAAAACGTACATTAAATAAAGTTGTAAAATAAATTTCCTAACTTTTGCAAACTATTATGGGCTATACCTTTCAGTTTGAACATTACCTAGAAGTATGTTATAAGGGTAAAATTGATTCATTAATCGGACTAGGTGCTGAGGTTTGTAGGAACAACTGAAGTACGTAACTATGGATTTTTGTCCATGTACTAGATGTTTTATGCATGAAATGGGGTCTTGGAATTGCAGGTTATTGGTTATTGGAATAGCTCTAGACGCCTAGTTATGGTACGATGTAAAACCAAAAATCTACCGTGTGAAGTAATTAGATTCAGATAACTGTTGCAATATAAGATACGACAAAATAAGATGGTTAAAGATTACATATCCACGAACCTTAGTGGTTGGTATACTGGATGTGGATATATCAAGAGGTACTTAAGTGTATTAAAGTTTGAAAGTAGTCTGCGAAGAGTTACTAAATTTCTTGGTAGTTAGTTAAGTGCAAAACAACATAATATAAAAGAATTTATACTTAAGTTATATTTACGTACAACATAATAGTATAAGACTTTTATTTTCGTATAAGGTTCATATCATTTCTAAAATCTTACCGTCAACAACATTATTCACTTCACCAGCCACATACGAATTACTACATGCATTGTTCTCTATGCCTGAAGACATTCCTAAAAAATAAATAAACAAAATAAAATAAAAGAAAATAAAAACAACAATTTGAAGTGATATTAGAAGAGTGGAACCATTTAACAAATATAGAGTGAGCCATTTTGATGGAATATATTTATATTTTGAATACTGCAAGCAGTAACAGTCACTCATGTTTTACTTACGGCTTAACAGGAATTGTAAAGATGGGAGTTACTAATTCATGTTTCTTTCATCGTTGCAGGGAATTATCGTAATGCGGACGCCGCTGAAATTTCATACATCATGGAGGCGTTCTTCCGTAGTAAAAGCTCCATCATCACAGCATAACGGAGTTTCATACATCTTAAGAAACGAACCATCTCGGAAGGTCATACTGCATTCTATTCACAATTTTCTTGAGATCGCAAAGACGTACAAAAAACGGTCCCCTGGGAGACCTCGAGTGTCGCGTAGTGCAATAAACATTGAACATATATCCAATGGCATGGACGTTAGTCCAAAGAAGTAAACTGGCAATTGTGTCAAGTGCAATATCCACGTATCAGCGTTCGGCGAACCTTTAAAAAGGACTTACATTTGTTCGACCAAGATAAGGTTCAACGAACCACATTCTGTGATTGGCTAATCAGCAAAGGTGACTTTGTGCAATACTTTATCACGTCCGACGAAGCTCATTTCCACCTCAGTGGTAATGTCTATAAACAAAACTGTCGATTCTGAGCGAGACAAAATCCGCAACTATTGCATGAATCGCCACTGCACAGTGATAAGGTTACTGTGTGGTATGCGTAAGTCAAGCCTGTGTGACAAGTCCTACGTTATGATCATTTTTCATTTCTAAAATGAGAATGTTTGGCCTAAGGGATGGTGCCACTAGTCATACTGCAGTAGTGTCAAAGACAACCCTTCGACAATACTTCCCGGGAAGTCTCATTTTCAGATTCGGTGATACCTACTGATTAACCAGATCCTCTGATCTAACTCCATTGGACTATTTCTTTTGGGGTTATTGGTACACCATAAAGCTCAATACCATCAATGAACTGAAGAACAGCATCCAAAGAAAAACAGGAGGCATTCCTGCCGAAACCCTGCGCCAAACTATGCTGAACATAATTGTTAGGGCCAAAGATTGTTCTCGTTAAGGTAGTGCCCATCTAAGGGATGTAACCTTCAAACACTGAAATCAGTCCAAAACTCCCGTTCTTTTTCAATGTGTTCCCCATAGCTTGGTAATGAATGTTGTGTTCAATATACTCCACAAATGCATTTTAAATGTGTCCCATCAATATGACTTACCCTATACTAACGAAGAACAAAATCTTAGTACGTTATTTTGATTTTTTTAAAGTGATAGTGTAGAGTGTACAGTAATTTATTTGATACTAACAAGAATGTATTTGAAACATTCCTCAAAAGCAAACAATTAGTTTCACCAATAACAATGGAACAGAGTATTTCGTTCTGGACCTTACTAAAGAAGTTCAAACATAAAATTACTCACAATCATAGCAAGTTGTACTACTAAAAGAAATATTGCAAACCACAGAAAAACTATATGATTTGATTTGATTCATCATTCTGTAGATATTATTACGTGTACGCTTGTATAAAATGTTATAGAACATGTCAATGCTTATTAGAATAGATAGAACAAACACAATGTTTCTGTTTTAATAACCAATAAAAGAAGACACAAATTATTTTATTTATATGTATACTACATATGTAGTTATTAGCTAATTTATACACGAAGTAATTTAACCATTTTTCGAAATTAAACAACGAAAATTATTCATCTACCATACACAGTTGTTAATTAATAGTAGATTGCATGTAATAGTCACTAAATATAGGAAAGAACTCCTTTTATAATCACTCTTTTATATTCAAGTAGTTTGATAAAATTTTACATTCATAAATTATTAATATCTAACTTTCCATATGCAGATGTTCGACTATACACAGTATATATATATCATTCACAGGATAGTTGTGAGTATCGCTATCTCTTTTAATATTATTCAAGTGATCCAATATAATATTAGATAGTTCAAACATGTACAATGAAGAAGTTGTTGCCGGATTCAATGACGAAAATAGTTTCTTTTATAGCTGACGTATTTCGGTGAATTTGTAATGACATTTTTCTTATTTGTTGTGGCAAAGATCGCCAGAAAACAATCTTGTATTTAACACGAGAGCAGAATAACGGATACTACAGGGACACAATTGAATGTAGATTTAGAATTGGGACTAGAGTTCGTATTATGTACGTAGTTGGCTAATTCTTTGCTTAGCTTTTTTACTTGTTGTTGCCATTTCTTAACTAGATACATGTAGGGTTGAGTGATTTAAATCAGAATGTTTAAGCCAGTTTATATATATATATAGCCGCGGATCCAGGATATGATTAAGGGAGGGGTTAAACCATAGTTTGCCGCTTTATTCAGGGTAAAGAAAGTAGGATTGAAGCCCATTTTATCCATTGAATACCTGAGCGTCTATAGCCCTCCCCTTGGTTACGCACCTGTATATACAGAATGTCTCAAAAGTTCCCTGACATAGGATAACTCTGTTATTATCAGAGTTACAACTAAATGTAAGAGGGGAAACAGCCTCCAAATATGATGTTTTCAGTCTAAAGTGAAGGAATTTTTAAAATCGGACGAGCCGTTTGGGCTGCACACTTTTTATGCTCCCAATGTTAAAAGATGAAAATGCAACGATGCCATTTACCTGAATCCTGAACATGAATAAAGTTACAGTTTGAAATGGGGGCTGGCCATCGGCATGTTAGCGCAAAACACAATAACTCTAATCATTTATGTTGTGGGTCCAGGTAAACGGCAACGTGGCATTTTCATTTAACATTGGGCGCATAAAGAATACAGCCGAAACGGCTAGTCCGTTTAAAAAATTCCTTCACTTTAGATTCAAAACATCATATTTGGAGACGGTTTCCCGACTTACATTTTGTTGTAACTCTGATAACTGAATTACCCTATGTCAGGGGACTTTTGAGACACCCAATATATATCTATCTATCTGTATATATTATATATATATATATAAGGGCCCTTGGCGTGGGAGACCCGGGTTCGATTCCCGGTGGGAGCCCATGTGGTTCGGATTCCACGTTAATCAGTAGGTACATGTCTCATATAGCCTCGGTGCTGAAAGGGACGTAGAACTCAAAATCAATTCAATATATTTAAGGGTAATGTTTTATAAAGATGAGCAAGAAATAGAAGAGACAGGTACGACATGTTGTTCAGCTCATGTCTTAAACTAATCTGCGTATGATATGCAGTACTGTTTCCTAATATAAAGGAACATATAATCAATTTTGTAAAATAATTCACGTACAATTACTTTGCGAGTGCGATACATGCAGAAGCTGGAAGAACCTAACCCGCTCTTCTAACATAGGTATGGACGAATAGTTCTGTAAATCGCTTGGAAAAAGTATTGAAGAGTTGGTCAAAACTTGGGAAAGTATATAAAGAAAACTGACAAGTAACTGATTCAACTGTATACACTGTCTCCAATTTTGTAATGAAGCGAAAAGACGTCTTCTTAAACGTATAGCTAATGCACTTGCTGAAGTGCAAGAGAATAATTGCCCTATTTAAGACTTCAAATATGGAAAAATCATGAACTTCACTAGCAGGAGGAAAAAAAGGCAGGTATTTTTAAAATTCAGATATTATTACAATATGGCTCCTTCTGTAGCTCATTTCTTGGCATTCTTGTCAGATTCAAAATAAAAACTTAAAGGAATTGATTTAACACTTAATGAAAAAGATGCTTTAGAATTTGAAAAAAAAATAAATAAATAAATAATAATAATAAAATAAAATAAAATAAAAATAATAATAATAAATATTCTCAAACGTTTTTTCCTTTCATTTTCAACTTTGAAAATAAAAGCCAACTATTTAATGAGTCATATTTTGACTGTACAATAAGACAGCTGTTTCAGTATATGAATGGTGGAAAAGTCACAAATCTCAAATAGAAATAACATTATTTATTTCCCGTTATCGAACAGTTACTAAATGTACAAACCTCTACAGCTACAGTTGAAAGGATTTTCTCCTAGTTTGATTTTGTTCAATCATTGCCATGAAACCGTTTGAGAACCGAAAAGGCAGAAAATTTGGTGTTTTTATAAAGTAGTTTTCGAAAATAAGCATTAAATTGACAGCTAGCTGCATGCACGGCATATACGATTAACTAACAGGTCAAAGTGAAATTTAATAAATAAATAAATAAATAAACGCTATAAACGGTTTACGAGTGGCAGCAGAAAGGAAGGGACTAAAGTTTAACAATTATAGTTTGTAGCTTTTAATAGTACGAGTGACTGTCAGTATTCTTTGATGTATTATAACAACGTACCCGATGACCAGGGTTGGCAAAAACCATGGTTTTTATTAAAAAAACCGGTTTTTTGGTTTAAACCAGGTTTTTTTGGTTTAAACCAGGTTTTTATGGTTTAAATGATTTGCTCTATATATTCATATCATATATGGACAGAAATAAGTTTATTTCGCCTTGATGTTATTATGCAAGAACCGGGTTATGCTGGAAGGGGTCACATAAGCTTAAAGCAGAATAAAAACCGCTTCTCGAGTTACATCCGAGAGAAATTGTCCTCCATTTGAACTCAGATCCAGGACTAATTGGCCACAAATGCGATACGTCTGCCGACTCACTCACGAAGGAATCCTGATTTAAAAAAAAAAAAAAAAAAAAAAAAAAAAAAAAAAAAAAAAAAAAAAACGTTATACTGATCTTTACATGCTTCTTAATATAACTGTCAAGAGTCATTTCAGAAGGACAAAAAGATAAACAGTTGCACAAGTGAAACCATTACACAGAATTACATATGAACAATTTCAAAGTACTACGGAGTACAGAAGAACTAATTAGTTCTTACTTAACAACGATTTTTATTGGTCCAAATTAAAGAAATACACCGACTTAATCTGCATATCAATAAGAAAAGTGAATAAAGATACGAATTATTTGAGTCCACTTTGGCTCAAACTCATTTATACATAAATAGATACCAAAGATACTTATTTCACTAAATGCCTCTCGTGGGGTCTGTATGACCACCACCACCCCCCACACACACACAAAGTACGGCATTTTCGATGTATTTTATCAATAGTAAACGTTGAAACGAAACAATATTTAGAATTTTTCTTCGATTGCAATTACATGACAATAACAACAACTACAAAAAAAATCACAAAATAAACTTGTAAAAAGAAGTTGCTTTTGTAGTATAATCTTTTTGAGTAATGAATGGGGAATTTAAGTCTGAACATAATACGAATAATATACGGAGTGAAACGTGATAACCCACAAATGTGTGTTTATCAAGATTTTACAAACACTTACACTTTTACGAACATTTTTTGTTTTTTGGTTTAAACCAGCCAACCCTGCCGATGACAGAACTTTCTTTGTCTTTCTGCGATAAGCTTTAGTACGTCAAAAATTTTCTGTAGGAATTCTTCAAAAATTTTCTGCAAGAATTCTTCAAGAACTTTCTGCAGGAGAAACACTTGTAATTGTTAAAAATACGCTTTACGCGATGCAAAAAACAGTTCAAACTATATTTGTGTGAGTCGTCCGTGCATTGAAGACATCTACACATAGCAGGCATGTTTTTACTCTTTTCTGTTGGCTATATATATTTTTTTCCTCTAGCGACTTTTCTGCACAGGCGCGGCAAATTTTCTGCGATTACATCTATTTCGTAGGTCCCTGAATAAATAGCCGAGAAAAAGACTCATAAAATACGTTTGTGGAATATTGTACTGTATGAATCAGAAACACGGATATAAAGTAAAAGTAATGAAAAACGGCTGGAAATTTTCTAAATGTGGATGTGGAGAAGAATGGAGAGAATTAGCTGGATCAAACGGAAAACGAATGAGAAAGTGTTAGAAACGATGGAGGATAAAAGAACAATTTTAGATGTAATTGAAAAGAGGAAGAAAAACTGGTTAAGACGTGGCTGAGAAATTACTGTTTTATGAGGGATGTACTAGAGGGTATGGTAGAAGGAAAGAGAGAGAGAGAAAGAGAGGGCAAAGAAGGCTACAGTTGATGCATGGTATCAAAACAGAAAAATTCATACGTGAAGACGAAGAGGTTAGCTGAAGACGTGGAGCATAGAAGCTTCTCAGTTGGATAAGAGACCTGTCAATGATGGTAGAATACTTATAATGATTATGATTATGATGATGTGGTAATGATGATGGTTCACTTAAAATACGTTGATTTCTATTACAGCAAGTGAATTATACATTTGTGTTCTTAATGCTGTGTATGTACCGGTATGTCATAACGCAATTTCAGAATAGTTTACAGGGAAGAAAAAATAAAATTTAACAATTCATATAGAGTAAATTTGAAATGAAAAATTCTTATTTTTTATTTATTTATTTAATTTGCAAAACTCACTTATTTGTGTAGTAGGCTGTACATATGAGATATTGTTTTTTTCTCGCCTTGTAAAATTACGAACGGTTATTAACAAATTTATTTAGTTTTCAATTTACAATAGAAGTTTAGCTGTGGAAGAAAGTTGAGATATTGCATAAGTTGAGATACTGTAAGATAAACAACTTCTTGCAAAATTATTTGAATATTTCAGCTACAATTAGTGTTGTTATCACCAGTAAACAAGGAGTTTATTCTACTTTCCTATATTTAAAAAATGATTTTTTTTTTTTTTTTTAGTTTAACGTTTCATGATTGTTCTTTAGTATAAAGGAATTTTATAACTAATGAAAGTCAATGATTGCTAAGTTAATTTTCTTTATGTACTTTCACAGGAATCGAATCCCTGACCACGTACACTAAAGGCATACACGCTAGCCACTAGACCAGTCAGGAGAGTTTTTTCTATATTTAAAGATGATCATTAAGGAATAGAAAAAAGTACTGAACTGACTTCTCTAATATATTTTCTATTTATTTGCATATTAGAGTTTATTTTGCTCAGAATTTTAGTTGTTTCGTCCATACGAAGAAGTTGCACAGTTTGTGTAGATTGAACTGATGATTTGAATCACTTCAAAGCAATTCCAATAATACCGTATTCTTGTAATTTAGTAACGAGTATAATGGATGTGTGTGTGTGCGTATGTCTGGAGCAATTTTAACCAAATTTGGTATATATATCACTTACAGTCTGGAAAAGTGTACTGTAGCGGTAGAAACTCCTAGCCCACTAAGGGGTGGGTGGGTGGAAAACATATATAAATGATCGAAAATGACCGGTAATAGTGTCGAATTCAGACTTTTCGGTGACGCTGAAATGAATAATGACATTTGCAGTGACGTTAAGTCCAAGTGTATCCCCCATTTGCAGAAAAATAAAATGTCAAAAATGACTGAAATTTGTGTCGAATTCACAGTTTCCCGGGTCGGAAAACCGACTGATCCGTTTGAAATGATTTTTGGAAGATAGATAGTACCGACTTCAGGCTGGATTTTTTTTAATAACATCAATTTGATTATAGACGTATTCTATTGCTATAGGGTGTTTCAATATTTATGCGAGAAGAGCGTCTTTTGTATTTTTATGTACTACTGCATGTAAAATCGCAGAAGACATTAGAGATAAAGCACATATGAACATCGAAAGGTAAGGGAGCGCGCGGGCGCACCAGCTTTGCCATGCCCTGACTCGGTTAGTATTCGGGCTTTTAGTGACCACCTAGCACAGGTTGGTTTCTGTTCTTTCCATTGTAGATGGCTTATGTTACATACCTGGAAGCCGTATTTGTACGCAAATCGTAAAAGAATTGTAACTTTTAAACACGTACTTCTTGTGACCCCTGCGAATTTTATCTATGCCAAGTGAGATATTTTAATGTCACCCAATGGAAACCTTGGCTATTGTTTAGCTTTGCGGGCCAGGTTTTTAACCGACTTTTTTTCTTTTTGCGATATTCTATTCACATTCGGTTAGATTAAGTTAATAACATTTAATTCAGACAGTATTACCGAGCGAGCGTTAGCGAGTGAAGGCGGGTTAGAGCCCCGCAGGGCACGTTGTTTTGTCTTCGTTAGTGCTGGTCCCTCATTGCTAAACAATTACCGAAACCTTTTAGGAGTTAATGAGTAGGAAATTAGTGGAAGTATTATAATTTTTCAACAATTCTTTCTAGTGGTGTGCCAAAAGTAAACCTGTACGGAACACTCTACCATTGAGCCATGGCGGTGGTCCTACTTTGTTTTCGTGTATATATTTTGCATTGTTAATTTATTATGGTGAATTATGATAAATACCGATACATAATGTCTTATTAATACTTATTTCTTTGCGTGCTCTCGGGTTATCGAGTACAAATAAGACTGTTTAGATGCCATTATCTTTCTTTTCATGTATTTTAACTTAAACATGTAGCCTATATAAATTTCATTTTCTTGTTGGAGACTTCACAATCTACACAATATTGGGAATTATACCCGGACCTTCCGCAGCAAAGGCGAAGTAATCATTTTTGCACGGGAAAGTTTAATGTCTGGAAATATATTATGGTCACTACATTTAAAGATCCGTTCAATTCCAAGTATTGTACTTTAAATTTAGATGCAATTTACAATATATACGCTTTTTTATATAGGTGTTTTATTTATTTAAAAAATGCATTATAATATCGTAATACCACAGAGAAATCTGTGGTAATACATCACACACTCATGCACAACGTCCCTTCATAACAACTGACATTACTCAAAACAATGCCCTTGGTTGATCTAGTTTATTTTTTGAAGCTGGCAGCTGACTTAAGCATCCTGCCATACGTCACAGAATGCGACAGTTGTTACTTGACGTTGTTTAAAGTTTCATACATTTTGGGGCAAAATAAATTAATCTTATGGCTTTAAACCAGATTACTCTTAATTACAAGTCCCAAAGACCGGCATTAGATCAAGCATAGGATTACAGATTGTTTAAATATCGTCGAAAACATCATTATTATTTAAATTCTGCTATAATGTTTACTTTTATGAACTAATTTCAAAAAGCACTATTTTGTATGTATTTCACAAGATCAGCTAATTAAAAAATAATTAAACTAATAAGCATTCTATTCAGCGACTACACAAGTAAACAGTACTCACCACTATGTAAATAAACACTTGACCACATTCCAAAAGAGACGTTCTTGTGATTTCTTTAGCATAAAGACGTTGCTTAATTCATTATCCTACATGCCAATGAAAGTAGAAAACATCACAAAACAATGTGATTAAAAAGCGAAACGAACTTTCTCTGTCTTCACAAAAATAAATAAAACACTACGATACCACCTGTTGCTCGTCTCCCAACGCAAATTGTATTCCCTTAAATGTCACTGACATGTGTGTCCTTGTATACAAAGTGGGCGGATTCGGGCACTTCCGAAAGCATCCGACAACTCTACACTGCACACAATAGTAAACAGACAAAGCATTGTATTTTTATATCGCACACTCTGGCAAAGTGAAGACAGCATGATGATTCCGGGTTAGTGTTACATGTTATGGACTCCTGTTTCTCCACATTTTTTTCTTCCTTACACTTAGTCGCAGATTCTTTTATGTAGCAAGATCCTACCCTGGCAAATGAAAATAAGCTCGGGAAGTCTTTCCCAATCGGTGATCCGCGAAACAAATTGAGGGAGTTGGTGGCATTATTTTTATCTTTTAATCATGGGCGTCTCTGTCATGTAAAAATTACAGTGGACGATTTGAACAAAGAATAATTGTAGACCCCAATCCAATTTATATCAAAATCATAAGGCAACTGGAAAGCTACTTCTCTACCACTACAATTAATTATGATATATTCTATGCCATTTGTTACGTATTTAAAAGTTTCTATTGTAATAGCCTAGATCATTTTGTTTTTATTGCTTGTTTAGTATAAACAGTGGCGAAGCGTAAACCCATAAGTAGGGTAGGCCCAATAAACTAATAACACAAATAACATTTAATGTATCATGAAGTGTTTAAAATTATGTTTTTCTTATTAACTTCAACAAAAAAAAACTATCAAATCTATCTATTTTAAAGAACTTTCTTAGCTGTATTTCTAACACTGTTTATAGTTAAATTTATGTGCATGTATACATAGTAGTTTTTTGTTTAATTTAACAAGAAAGAATGAATATTTATATAAACAAAAGTAGACGGAAAGAAGTCTATTATTATTATTGAACAAATATTTACATGACAAAAACACGTAATACGTATTAATGAAACATTCCCATTTAGCTCCACTACAAATATTTTGAAGTGCAGTTCATATTTACTTCTGTCTGGGATTTGCAGGGGGGATAAGGGGAATTTCCTGCATATTTGAAAATGGAGGGGAAGAAAAAGTACATTCTTACAGTTAATTGTCAAATGTCTTGGGTAAGCGTTTGTTACTTGTATCTCCCACTTTAAAGTAAGTAGGGAGTCTACAGTACTGCATTTAATTAATCCATTACATGATAATGACTTCACTAGAAATGTTAATGCTCAGAAGGAACTTCATTTGAATCATCGCAAGATATTTAATATTTTATTCTATGCAGTGGCATGTTTAAACGGGTGGCTTCCGGGCTTAAACACTTACCGAAATTTTATCCCAACTTTCTATTGTTACATATATAGCAGAATTTTCACATTTACAGGAATAAAGTTAGGCAAAGCCCCTCCTGAAACAAGCAAAGTACCCCAAAATCCCCGAAAAAATCGTAAAAACGCCACTGATTCTACGAAATGGAAAACAACTAAAATTACACATGAATATTATTATTTTATCTAATTATTTTATCTATATTATATATATCGGGTGTTGCAAAATAAGTGTTACAACGCTTGGGAGGAAACTCCTACCACTGAGACAAGAAAAAAAAGGTTATCGGACATAATTTCGGATCTACAAGGTGCCGAAAGCGTGGGAAAACGACTTTCGGACGCCAATAGTTCGGAAACTATCCAACATAAAGAGGGTGGATAAAAAAATTCACTGAAGGTCATACCTGCTGTATTGAATTTTGCATGTTTCACAATCCTACCATGCACGCGCAAGGGATTCCCCCCCCCCCCAAAAAAAACGTAGGGAGTCCCGGATAATCTGCCAAATGAAAATTGGTCTAAATGGATATGAATTGGATAGGGTTTCTATCAGGTAACAATAATTCGTTTGTATTAAGTAGATATCTGGAACAAATACAAAATGGCGGACACCTTCATGCCCGTTGTGTGTGGTTGCATAAGGCCTAATCGCAAGGTACGGATGCTGGCCAACAATGACGTTCTGAGTATTAAGTGTAGCCAATTTGTACTCAAATGCTCTAGAAAGACATCTGGAGTGTCGGTAGAGCACAAGAGATGAAGCAGGGTGATTCACATGGGTGGAAACACTTAACGAAAAATGTCCAGAAATGCACTCATATTAAGTAAACGTGAGTTCAAAGCGACGGAAGTGTAAGGAATAGCATCAAGGACATGAGAGCCATTGCCAATTGACCAATAATATTCCCTCAATCCGATGCAATATGGTCTGCACGGTTGCATACCGATAAGGATGCAACAACTGAGGCCAAGTTGAAATTGTCCAAGGGGACTCACAAAGAAACTGGGTAACTAAATAAATGTCACTAGTGGGATCTCATGATCGATATTGAAATGTGACCAATGTGTGTGCTGATATCAACATGTAGCTAATGGACAAATGTCAACATGTCCCATCACCGCTGGGACACTTTCGCAAATTTCATTTTTCGATTTTTCGAATTTTTGTTTTTCGAAAAATTTTCTGTTTTCTGAAAAGAATTGTTTTTCCTTTTTTGTTTTTCGAAAAAAAATTTCGTTTTCCAATTATTTTTCGTTTCTCGAATTTTCGTTTTCCGAAAAAATACATTTCGGTTTTCGATGCTTTTTATTTTTTCGATAACTTTTCAGTTTCTGCTTTTCGAGAAACAGTTTTTGGGAAAAAAATCTGAAAACTTTTTCGTTTCTTTGTTTTCGTCCTTCATTTGGTTTTTCTTTTAAAATGTCAATCACAATCCTTTATTCGATTTTTTAAATCAAAGATAGTATATATCGTAAGCGAATATCGTAAGCGATCGATGAAACTTACTCAATCTTGACCAAAATTGACCTAGCAATTGACTTGGAGAAGATTCGTAACCATGTGTAATATTTTAGTATATAGGTGTTTGGTTCCCGAGTTATTGGCCATGAAATGTGGGTTAGGATTTCTTTGAAATCTTTCAGTTTAACGTTGCACGTTATACCCGTTAGGTTAAGGAAGGCAATGATTAAGGCAAATGAATGACGATGGAAGAATTTGTGGAATGATAATATGGGAGGAAACGGAAGTACTTCGAGAAAACCCACGGACACGATGTTGTCCACCACAAACTTACTTAGCCGGAGATAGAACCAGTGACTGCACACACCAGAATTAAGCGCTTTACCACTGAGCCCCCATCCCCTTGGGTTTGGATTTAATGAAAGAATATCGTACAACGCATACTGTCGACGAAACTAATCCAATCTCGACCAAAATTAGTATAGTATGTATTTAGTAAGCACATTAAATATTATGGTGTGTGGGATTTCGGTTCCAGAGTTATTGTCCGTCAAATTTGGGATTTAACTTAGTGACATCAAGAAATTTCACAAAGACGCATTTGATTAAACTCAAACGACCCTGATGAAATTGGTATGATGGCAAATGTTGACGAGCTTGGTATGCATGTTAGCTCATTGTTAAATATTATGATATATAGACTTTTGATTTCAGAATTATTAGCCATCAAAGTTACCTTTGGACTCACAGTCAGTGAAATCAAGAAATCTCATTCAAGCGCGTAAGATGAACTCGTAGAATTTTTGCCGAACTTGGCATGGTGGTAGATCTTAACGACCATATGCAGTGATGTGATGCTAAAATTTTTGGTGGGTATGCCTTGACAGTTTTAAAAAATAATAGTGTATACCCAGTCCCATACGCTAGTACTTTTGTAAATTTAAGGTGAGTAAGCGCTGCACTTGAAAAATATTAGGTGGGTATACGGCGTATACTCCCGTATACGCCCCATTACATCCCTGACCATATGTATATTATGGTGAGCAGACCTTTGATTCCCGAGTTATTAGCCATCAAAGTTAGGTTTGGGCTTAACGAATGAGTATTGTTTAGCGTATACTACCGACGGAAGTAATCTGATTTTGACCGAAATTTCAACGTTGGTACATCTTGATGTACTTAGTACACATGTTAAATATTATAGTGTATGGGCTGCTGGTTTCCGAATTATTGATTATCAAATTTGGGTTTAAACTTAGCGAACTCAAGAAATTTCATTAGAACGCGTTCGATTAAACTTAACCGATCTTGACGAAAATTGACATAGTGGTAGACCTCATGCTGACTATGTGTGTAAAATATCATGATGTTGAGGCTTTTGGGCTCCAGTAATTGGCCATTTGTTTGGTTTTGACTAAAATGCGATTAACTAAAATGCGATTTTGATCATTTCTTATTGTTATCCATCACATAGACTTAGTTTCTTTATCATTTGATTTTAATATCTTTTTACTTATATCTTAAGCTCGGAACAGACGAAGCAAATAAAACTATAAGCTAGAACAGAGTTATCCAAATGGCGGCCCGAGGAACGCATGCGGCCCGCCAAACCATTTTCTGCAGCCCACAAAGCTCTCACAACATACGATTGTTATTACTGATAATATTTTCATTTATGTTCATTCTTTTAATGTTTCCACTCTTCTTTCGAAATAAGGCATCCATTTAGCGCTTCTGTACAACAAAACGGCCCGGACATCCAAGGCAACACTGGAGTCAGTAATGTAGCTATAGGCAAGGCATCGTTGCTGAAAGAACGATTACTTCAATTAACCAAACCAAATCAACCATACCAATTCACCATGAAAATGAAGAACCGCTTCAGAAGCTGCCTTGGATATTCTTTTCTTTTACATCTTCTGCGGCTCGCAACAACAGGATTGGATGTAAATATCCCAGCCCTTGTAAACTCTCCTAGTCATCCTCATTTATCACATTGAATGTAATATTTCAAATACATTTTTATATTTTTCTTTTGTATAATACTACTACTACTACTACTACTACTACTACTACTACTACTACTACTACTACTACTACTAATAATAATAATAATAATAATAATAATAATAATAATAATAATTATTATTATTATTATTATTATTATTATTATTATTATTATTATTATTATTATTATTATTATTATTATTAGCTGCGGCCCTTCACCTTGTTAGCAAAGACGGTTATGGCCCTCAGGCTCATTATAATTGGACACCACTGAGCTAGAATGTTAGCCTATACTTGATCAATGCAGGTGTGTATACCTACTTTTGGGCCACCCATGTATTAGCTAGAAGCGGTTTTGCAGAACCAATTCAGTGTACCAAGAATATATTCAATTTTCACTCTTATTACACTCCAGCTCATGGTATCCAAGCGGCTGACGTCTTATAGAACGGCTTGATCTGTTCATCTGTTGATAGGTACCAGAGCAAAAACGGTGACAGATATCGAGAAACGGTTTCTTTCAGTTGGTTCAGAGCCCCAAAAATAGATTCCACCTTCTTTGTTAACCCTCTATTTGAATCGGAAGTATTCAAATTAACCACTTTCAGATTTGTCCCCATAAACAAAAATGGTAATAGATAGCTAGAAGCAATTTTTTGCGATCGATTCAGGATCTCAAAAGAACATATCGTCACAACCCACACTACTCTTCCGAAATCGGAAATGCTTGAAATTTACTACTACTTTCGGTTTCAGTACTTATATTCATAGACCAAATACTAGAGACCTGCACGGGCCGAATTTTCGGCCCGAGCCCAATCCAGCCCGAACGTACCTAGGCCCGGCCCAGGCCGGGCCCGAAAACTTTTGGAGATTTTCGGCCCAAGCCCGGCCCGGCCCGATAAGATTTTCAAAATTCTTGGCCCGGGCCCGATAAATTTTAAAATTTTTGGCCCGACCCCGGCCCGATAATTAAAAAAAAATTAGCTCGAGCCCGAATCTTTCTCAAAATTTAGTACTAAATTTGACCTAACCCTCAGAAACTTTCTAAACTCTTGTTCACGACCTGACGCTTGCCTCCCGAATGGTACCATTGCCTCCTAGAACTTTGCCTGTCATCGAGAGAACAAAAACTCCATTCCCTGTAACAAAAATCTAACTTAATTGATTTTTAGCATAAAGTGAAGATGGCAATATTGTTTAACGACAGGCAAAACATTCCCACCCCTTCTTTTTATATTTTGAGTTCAGTGAAGATCAAGTTCAGAGCTCAATTTACCGCATAATGCCTGCAATCCTCTATAGTAAAAGTGAAGCCGCTAAGCAACACAAACTGTAAATAGCTATTACATTCTTTGTAACATTTTTCACGGACACACTTCTTCAACGTTTGGCTTTATTCCAATTATCGTTTAACGAAAGCCAATAATTATTAAAGAATTGCAATTGATCGGCCCCAGCCCGGCCCGACCTGAAGAGAAATCAGTGTCGGCCAGCCCAAGCCCGGCCCGGCCAAAAGAAATAACAGTGTCGGCTCGCCCAAGCCCGGCCCGGTCCAAAGAAATAACGCAATCGGCCCGCCCAAGCCCGGCCCGTGCAGGTCTTTACCAAATACTGTAAGACATATAGAGAAGAGATTTTCTACACGAAGATTATGCTTTCTTTGGATCCAAATGAAGCAGAATGCAATTTCCAAGACACACCAGCTTCCTCATCCAAAGACAACGCATGATTTGTAAACAGAACCATGTTGGTTACAAATGTAGCAGCTTCCATTAACACATTAAAATAACAACGTTTAGAAATGAGAGATGAACTATCTCCTTCTTTGTCGAAGGAAAGCTTGAATTAGCTCTTCAAAAGAATCCGAATGTTGTGAATTTGGAACATTTACAGTGTGTTTCGAGTGAATATGAAATTTAATAATAGATGTTTTATCTTCAAATACAAAGGCACTTGCACGTTACAACTTGAAGATGCTTCGTCTTAAGTAACAGTTTTATATTTTTTTCCTTCCTGATAGAGGAATGTGTTCTATCCAATATTATAGAGATACATATACTAGTTTATATATTAAATTAGATTTAAGTTGATTCCAATTATGTGAAAAGGCAATTGGAAAAATAGTTGAGGGTTATGCCCTTTCTTGTCCTATTTTAGCACCTTTTCCCTTCTTTTTTCTTTGAAAATTGCTTCTAAAAGTCTTAACCTTGGCAATTATTTTCTAGACTAGCTTCATTTCTGAAATGAGAATCATAAACCAAAAAAGAAACTATGTTTAAGATCTCAAACAGAAGGAAGTATTAAAAGAAATGAAAACAAATCCTTAAATCAAAAAAATATTCTCGGGAACGATTTGTTATAAAACGGAAAGATTCCGAAGAACTAGGAAAAGCTTAAATTTTTCGAAAAACGAACTATTCTCGGTAAACGAAAAACGAATATTCCTTCCAAAAACGAAAATCGAATAATTCTTCCAACAAATAGGTTTAACGCAAGCGAGAAAATTCGTCCTTAATTGATTATAGGGAAAATCAACACAGTCAATTTTCATTAGTATTCTACTGTTTTCTACTTGCAGATGCATTTGGGTGGACCACCTTCAGAAAAGGAAATTAAAGTTGGATTTAGTACAATATGCTTTCTCATCATTTGAATCATCTCTGCACATTTCACATGTTATGTATCCTAATTGATGCATTGAATGACTGTCAACAATAAAGATTGCATTGCGAACTCAAAGTTCAAGATCTACAACTATGTTGAGCTTAGTCAAAATCGAATTCTTTGATTGCTTTAAACTAAAGTCAAAACTCGAAATCCGATGACCAATAATTCGAAAACCAAATCATAGAATAGCATCTCATATGAATACTAAGCTATCATTGAACGAATTCCATCTTTAGTGTTAATATGAAATTTCTTGATATCACTGAATTCAAACAATTTTGGTGGCCAATGGCTTGGGAACCAGGAGGACTGATAGCATAATATTTCATACTAAACTCGCATATATACTAAGCTTGTAAAGACCACCTAATCATACCAAATTTGGCAAAGATGAGATGAGTTACATCAATCGCATTTTAGTCAAAACCAAACAAATGGCTAATTACTGGAGCCCAAAAGCCTCAACATCATAATATTTTATACACATACTCAGCATGAGGTCTACCACTATGTCAATTTTCGTCAAGATCGGTTGAGTTTAATCGAACGCGTTCTAGTGAAATTTCTTGAGTTCGCTAAGTTTAAACCCAAATTTGATAATCAATAATTCGGAAACCAGCAGCCCATACACTATAATATATTTAACGTATGTACTAAGTGCGTCAAGATGTACCAACGTTGAAATTTCGGTCAAAATCAGATTACTTCCGTCGGTAGTATATGTTAAACAATAATCTTCTAAACAAATAATTCCATTCAGTTCTTCTCTTTTTTATAAATAAATAAATATGTCTAACATTTTGGGAAATTGCGAACATATTCAAATGATTCACGCACCAGGGATTCGAAGACGCTACTAGACACCAACATGACTGGTGACGAACTCTGCGTGTATTACAATACATAAAACTCCGTTTTGTGACTATCGCCGCATTGTATTAACAACACATAAAGCTTTTCTGGAATTAGTTGTTAGTGATCATAACCACTGCTTAAAAATGTCCTCTCATTCCCACTCGTAATGCTATTTCTGAGAACATGATTCAAAACTTCTAAAGAATTTCACATGTGAAACAGAAGAAACTTGTTCGTGAAATATTTTCCGCGACGGAACAATCCACGATTTACAGAGCAAAATAAGATATTAAAGACAAATATCGTCTGATATTCATCTCGTACTGAATTTTTTGCTCTTTGGATTTGAATTTTCCTGGAGAAATCAAGTTTATTCGCATTCTTGTTTCAAAGGCTAGTTTTGTCATATAAAATTGCACAACTACAGCATAGTAACACTATTTTCTGGTAAAGTAACAGTTTCTTTCAATTTTTCAGTTTGAGACCTGGGTTCAACACTAGCACAGATTATATATAAAACCCAATAATACATATTTTATTCAATTAGAGCTACCTTGTGGCTAACATACGCGTCTTCGGCGCAGGAGTCCCGGGTCCGATTTCCGGCGGGGGCTCATGCGGTTCAGATTCAACGTTACGCTGTAGATCTACGACTCATATAGCCCCGCTGCTGAACGGGACGTCAAACTACAATACAACTCAATTAATCAATCTAATAACTCAAGAAAATAACTACTTACACTAACGCTGTCTTCAAAGGAAACATCTTACTTGTTGAGCTCCTTTGCAACCAAGCGGTTAGCGTACGCGCCTCTGACATGGGAAACCCGGATTCGATTCCTGGCGGGAGCTTATGTGGTTCGGATTCCACGTTAATCAGAAGTCCCGTCTCATATAGCCTCGCTGCTGGCTGAAAGAAATAAAACCATAAATCAACTCATCTTCCTTGTTGCTCTTCATTAGATTCCTCAAGTCCATTTTCACTTCCTTCCTTCAAGAGAGTAGATAAACACAACGAGAGCGTCTATTAGTTCCTCGTTGCTTTATGGTTACCGTACGCGCCTTTGGTACGGGAGACTTGTATTCGATTCCCGGAGAGAGCTCATGTTGTTTGCATTCCGCATAAAATTGTAGGTGTACGTCTCCTATATAGCCTTGATACTGAAAAGAAACGCTGAGCTCCAGACCAATTAAACAAAAAGAACGTCCCAACGTCAGTCAGAATTCGCAGGTTTTGGCACCCGGTATGTGTTCTTCTTTTTTAAAAAATGTGTGTACTCCGCGCCATTCCGTTTATTACTATTGTTTTTATTCAATTCCATTTGCTACATTTTATCTATGATGTCATTGAGGAGTTGCCATGGGTGTAAAATTTCACTGAAATGATATGCATTCTCCGTAGCAATGCTACATGTTATTTTCTGCATTTTTTTGATGAAAAGATTAAAATAAATTTAAAGTAAATCACCTCTTAAATACACCTAAATATTATTTTTCATATTAACCCCTCAAACTTGCATTTAAATTCATACTCTCTTACCCCACTAGTGGGGTACCTGTTTCGATCTCAGCTTCCGTTAAATGAGCATTGTGATGGACATACACTGTGTCTCGGGGTTCTCCTGTTTAGTCTCACTTTCGTCACTCTACTATAATCATCTATTTCATCATCATCTTAGCCTCGGTGCACAATCGAGGGTTGTTAAACTATAAAAATGTTAGTTTTTTAATATATATATTTTCTCTAATTTTATGCCTACTACAGAACATTCTAAATCATTGTTGATAAAATTGTAGTTTCTGTTCTTGTGCTTAGTGTTGTCGTTGCTAAGAGCAGGAAAATTTAGTGGTGCGACTTAGGTATTATCGAAAGGACATGTATAAAAATAGCTCGTAAATAAATATGGAGAATTGATTTGAAAGTTCTTACATTGCAAAGTACGAAGCACATTTTCCTTACATAGACAATATTATCGATACCATGAGTTGCGATAGAAGGTGCACCGAATACCAAAGTAGGGACAGTAATGGTAATACTGTATGGAGCTTCAAATTCGATGAGGTAGTAGTCACAAAATATTTAATATTGAGTCTGTGAGCGTATGCCTTTTTCTGGATTTCTCCACAAGAAATGTCTGTGATTGGAATGCTTCCTTATGTTAGTATTCGATCTGACTTGAGATCTTTTCTTCAAATACATAGACTGGATGCCAGTGACAACTGTTTCGCTTTACACTGCGATGAATCTTCGAGCTCATCAATTACAGATGAAACAGGTGCCGAAGTTGAAGAAATTGATGAATTACCGTCGAACAACACCTTCTTATACTTTCTGCACACTTCTCTCTCACCACCCTTGTTTCAGATGATAGCAGAACTGTAACTGATAGCGGTTCTCAACCTCGGGTATCCTTGAGATACGCGCCGAACCGTTCGGTTCACGTTAATTAGTAACGAGAGAAAAAATGACAATCTTTGCTTACAGTGTAAACAATGTACACATATATCAAAAAACCTTAACACAAGGTACACTAGATAGGGAATAGAAGAAAGGTGTACAACACTAAGTACGAAAGTGCTTAATCAAGTAACTAATTTGTATTCGAAGTCTGCAGAATTGAACGGAGTAAGTTCACAGTAAATAATTTCGTAAGTAAATGAATAATTAGTAAAGGTTGGGGGTAATAGTTTATTGTCCCTTTCAGTACTGAGGCTATATGCGACGTGGATCTACACCTTAACGTGGAATCCAAATAACATGAATTCTGACGATCGGACCCCTATTCATCTCGGCTAAGGCACATACGCTAATAATATAACCACGAGAGAGCTCTGTAATTAGAAAACAATGAACTGAGATGACTTATTAAAATTTCTGAAGGGATTTTTGCCTAGTTTTTATATAATTTAAGATCAGTATAGCGATGTAAAGACAAAAAACTCAAAGGTTTATGTTGTCAGCGGTCTATCCAATCCAATCCATTTTTCATGAATTTTATGGATGCAGTAATAAGACATTAAGACAACATTATGTTTCTCATCAACAACATGTAGTGAGCTGTCGCCATAGTAGTATGTAGCTGCATTTGCTCCCTAGAAAAACGTGTATTGATTGTATACCAGGTATATCAAATTTGCAACCAAAATTTTCTAATATCTCAGTTGAGTTACATAATTATTCTAAATTGCTTGTAAATGTAGTTACTTTGAAACCCATAGATAACATCACGCTGTACTAAATGACAGAATTTCAGAGTTCTAGAACAAATGATGGGAAAGGCATTAGATTTCTCTGCAACAATTGAAAGTTTGCAACAATGAAAAGAACAAAATGTCGAAAAATTGTCACCTTGGAACACATAGATTATATCACGCTGACTAAAAACCAGAATTTCAGAGTCCTAAAACAAATGATAACGGGATAGGCATTGAATTTCTCTGAAACAATTAGTTGAAATCAACAATGAACGAGTCAACAATTCGAAAATCTGCACGGGACAATTCTTGCGTACAGTCATTATCTTCAAACAGACTCACCGCGAAGAACATAATTCAGTATTCGTAGAAGTTGTTAGTCATTTTTTATGCACATTAATTTATATTGAAAAGATAGAGCGATAGCAACGCCATCTCTTATCACAGAAACAAACTTTTTATGGCTTTACACTATCCCATTTTGTAAAAGACGTCTCCCATTTTGTATCACCACCATAAGTCTGCTTCAACACATGTCTCCGTTCTACCTCGCCTGATGTAGTACAGACGATTACCTACCACGCTACTAACAATGGGCCAGGCTCTGTACATGTATGCTCAGTGTTACTGTCTCATACCTTATGTGTTGCAAACTACAGGTGTTTTCATTATTTTTACACTCATCTATCTACATCTATTTAGGACACAAAGGAAATCATCTTAGCGAATTAGAAACGAACAAAGAGAAAATTGATTAAATTCTGAAGTAAAGAAGGCAATTTTCAAGCCCATCCGAATATGGGCAATGAATTTTGTTAGAACTATTAGTATATCTCTATGATATATATATGATGTTCAGATATACACTGGATAAAATGGGCTTCAATCCTGCTTTACACTGGATAAAACGGCAAAATATGGTTTAGCCCCTCCCTTGATCATATCCTGGATCCGCCCCTATATATAGGCCTATATATATATATATATATATATATATATATATATATATATATATATATATATATATATATATATATATATATATATATATATATTGTGCAGTTTTACTATACAGATCCATAGTATAGGGTGTCCAATATACAATGCAACCCGGAATTTGGGATAGTAGAACTTTTGAACCTGAAGTGATACACAAATAATGGTTGCATCAAAATGAAGCTTTGTTCATTCATATATTTTTAAACTAGGAAGCAACGATTGAAGTACACTAGGAACCACACAGTGTTGCCAGATGTAACCAAAGGTGTAAATCTTTTTTTTTTTTTTTTTTTGCAAAACACGTAAATTGACTCATAACTCATACGTATGGATGTTCTGTCGTTAATTTTCAGTTCGTTAAGTTGGAGTAGCATAGAAGGTATGGAGAAAAAAAATTGATTTTCACCGATAACTAATCGGTTGAGGCCTCTGTAAAAGGGAACTAGGGAAATCGTAGTATTCATAAATTTCCACTCTGAATTGGCAACATTGCTGTTGTTTCAGTGCATCAAAAGGTGTGTTAAGGATCTGTTTACATTATGAAGTTCCTGAAAACAATGAAAAAGAAACTTTGAAATTATCATGACAAAACTTTTACTTACATGCACCCGGTCAGGGCCGCCCACAGGGGGGATGTATGGCGCAAGCTGCGCCATTGAGAAAAATTTTGGGGGGGATTTTACTCTACTTTCGAACTAGCAATTTTACTGTCGAAATAGCATTAAAACACGATTTTGAGAAGCTAATTTTCAAAAATTTTCCGGGGTGAACCCCCTGCTTCGATACTCGATGAATGAAGTACCGCGCAAGTAGCCGTATGAAAGGAAAGGTTGGTTCGTTTTAAGAGAGAAGGGCCGCCCACAGGAGGGATGAATGGCGCAAGTTGTGCCATCGAGAAAAAAATTGGGGAAGAATTTTACTCCAATGTCGAATAAGTAATTTTGCTGTCGTCAGAATAACATTGGAACACGATGCGATTTTTTTTTTTTTAATCTCGAGAACGAATCCCCCTACCCCCTGCTTAGAAACTCTATGAATGAAGTACCGCGCAAGTTGCTATATGAAAAGATGGCGCCAAGTTCTGGTGAACAACAGTTACAAACACTCAAGGAATCACTTTCAAATTTAGATTTGAAACTTGCCTATGTTGTCTGTTGAAAATTATAAAGTAGTTTGACATAACTGTGAGCTAGTGGTAACCATACAGACAACAGCCAAGTTTCAAATCTAAATTTGAAGTGAGCCAGTGAGTATTTGTAACTGTTGTCCACCAGAACTTGGCGCCTATTTTTGTGATTTCAATTCTTTTTAAGGCCACTCGTACTTGGCTCTTTTACAGGAATGTTTTTTGTTAGATATCACTTCTTTTTGTAGGCTAATTTCGAGGATAACATTTTCTTTTGGTATCAAACTCAATAACTTGTAACTTGCGTCTTACTTTTCATGTACAAGGGAATTATATCAATATTTTGTAAAGAAAAAAATAATACTACTAATTGTAAAAAAAGAATACCTGTGCCATACACAGTATATAGAAGTTTTTATACCCTTCAATATCCTTATAGAACATATTTAGTATTGTACACTACCAAGAGTACTAATAAAAGTAATGCCATTTTTATAATTACTACTGTCCCTACTACTACTACAAGCATTCTACAATACTACTACAGGAAATAAAAACAACAACAAAAATAATAATTACTAGTACTATAAAAACTACTGCTACACTGGGCAATTGTTTTTAGAAGACTTGAGTTTTGAGGAGAGAAGAGATTATTAGTTTTGGGGGGGAGTGCGCCATCAGCTTTGGGGGGATGGGCACCCCTGCACCCGGTAACAGTGGTATTATCACGAAATGAGTTATCAGCTGTACAGCAGATGCTGGAAGTTCCCCCTGTTTTGAGTCAAACACTGGTTCACACGTTTCATCATGTTGGCAGCAACTTTACGAAGAGTACAAGTGGTAATGTTCTCAATGGCACTGCGAATATTCGTTCCCAGGTCTTGTATAGTTCGAGAATTGCTCTTGTGTACCTCTTCCTTTAAGTAGCTCCATAGAAATGAATAGCAGTGTTGCCAGGTGCATGAAAGTAGAAGTTTTATCATGATAATTTCAAAGTTTCTTTTTCGTTGTTTTCAGGAATTGCATAATCTGAACAGATCCTAACACACCTTTTGATGCACTGAAACATCAGCAATGCTGCCAGTTCAGAGCAGGGACGGATCCAGGACGGACTTCTGGGGGGTGCGGGCGGTAGTAATACTGCTACTTAGAGCTACTTTTAAGAGCTCCAAACTTTTTATGGATGGTTTTATTTATATATAAAATAAGAAATTTTCCTCTTCCGGGGGGGGGCGATTGCCCCGATCACCCCCTGGATCCTCCCCTGGTTCAGAGTGGAAATTTATGAATACTACGATTTCCCTAGTTCCCTTTTACAGAGGCCTCAACCGATTAGTTATCGATGGAAATATTTTTTTTTCCATACCTTCTATGCTACTCGAACTTAACAAACTAAAAATTAAGGACAGAACATCCATACGTATGAGTTATGAGTCAATTTACGTGTTTTGAAAAAAAAAATTTACACCTTCGGTTACATCTGGCAACACTGTGTGGTTCCTAGTGCACTTCAATCGTTACTTCTTAGTTTAAAAATATATTCATGAACAAAGCTTCATTTTGGTATAACCATTATTTGTGTATCGCTTCAGGTTCAAAAGTTCTACTATCTCAAATTCAGGGTTGCATTGTATATTTGACACCCTGTATAAGTAGTAGTAATAGTAGTAGTAGTAGTAGGAACGGGTTAGAAGCCCCACAGGGGTTCGTTGAGTTCTGTTCTCGACATAAAATAGGCAAAGTAAAGACTTCCCACGTACATTTTACAATCTGTGGATCCGTATAGTAAAACTGTACCAAAAACTGTTAAATTGAATGAGCGCTAATTTAAATATGCTGAAATGGAATGGAAATCAAATATTATATTTTCATGTCTTAAAATATGAATTTACACTATCACGTTATATTGTGTAATTATATGATTTTGAAAGGATATGCAAACTTTTACTTTTACATTTTACCTAGGTAATTCACGTCACTTCAAAATCACTACACAATACAATAAACACTTTAAATTATAAATTGGAATATGTATTTTAGCATACGAATTTGAATGACTTTGCGGTAATAAAATACTAGTTGTAATAGGCCCAAAAATTACGTTTTAAATATCACTCACGGAAGAACCAGTTGACTGATTTATAGTCACTGTTTCGTTAGTGATAATTATTTCATTTTCCCAAATAGGCCTAATCCTTGACATTTTGAATTATGTATTTTTATTCTCCTGAAGATGACTTCAATAACGTATTATTTCGTGTCGTAACATATACTTATTTAGTTCCAAACATCATCATCATTATTATTATTATTATTATTATTATTATTATTATTATTATTATTATTATTATTATTATTATTATTTTCACTCTAAACAACTATTGGGCCGCGTTGGCTCAGTGGTAGAGCGTTCACCTCTGGTGCTTGGGGTCTCGGGTTCAAACTCTGCTCCCGCCAAGTGAACTTTGTGGTGGACAAACACCGTGTGCGTGGGTTTTCTCGGGGTTCTCCCGTTTCCTCCCACTTTCTTCATTCCACCATTTCACTCATCTCTCATTATCACCGTCTCCTTTAGCCTAACCGGCATAACTGTGGGACGTAAAACTCAAAGATTTCATTTATTTTCTAAACAACTATTATTTATGAGATTTTTCTCACAGTAACATCACTATTTATAAACGGTATTTTGACATTAACTTTTAAAATGAACTGTTACAAATAGTTTTAGTTTTGCGTCTATTTTGGGTGCGCAATTTATAACGCTATATTATGCACTGACTGTTGGTCACACAGGTGCTGCAGGTCGACTGAATCTTGCTTCTACAGCCTATCTTGTTTTGCTTTGATCAAAGGGAAATTCCCGATTTAACTGCCAGTGTGACCTGAATAATTAAATCACTGATGTAATTGTTAAATTTAGCTATGATTTCGCCAGTTGAGAGTAGAGTGACCATAGTACTGTACTGTTTTATCAAAGAGCTGTCCTGCGTGTTGCAAAGATACCTAGAAAATCGAGCAATGTCTTTTTCTTTTACTTAGAAAATCCAGAGAAATGTCCTAATTTAACTTATTTGCAATACTTGAATATTTTATTCTTTATTCACAACAATTCGAATCAGACACTCTTTTTCTGAATAATAAACCACTGTGGTTTCAACACTCCTCGAAAGATTATTGTTAGGAAAGGAAAATAATTCAACAAATCATTCTTTTGCAATGCATTATCTTTTACTGAGATGGTCTTGTTGAGATGTCGGTAAGGTAGGAAAGGTTTCTTATTGCAAATTACGACACTGATGCCAACCAAATTAAGTAGAAGTTTCCGCGTGACAGTCTAAATTTTCCTTCATTCCTTAAAATAATCCCACTCTTTGAAAATCGATTAAAAAAAAAAGGGAAAGATGTCTTTTCCTTACACGAAATTTTACTGCACGTTCATAAAAATAAACCACAAACACAAATATTAATTGCGTGTGTAATAAATTATAATATTACAAATGAAATTATTTGATTATAATATAAATGAATTTGATTCGCCCATTTGTGACATGCGGTGCGGAGTATTTTCGCTTCCTTTAGTGGTGTTATTTGTCTAAGTACCTTGGTGTGAACAGGTAGAAAGGACTAGGTACAGTCTGCGAGAATTCTTTATAGTTTAATTGTGACTTTTTTTTTTCGAGATGCCTCCAAGACGGAAATGTGTTCTAAATTCAGAATTACAGTCTCTCTACCTATTTATTAAAGAGGAAAGACAGATAGTGATTTACATTGTGAAAAATGTTCAGGTCAGTTTTCAGTGCCAACAGTGGAAAAACAAATCGAACGTCATGTAAAAATGAAATAAATAAATAAATAAATAAATCGGCGGTCAGTGCAGCTGCGTACAGTTGAACAGTTTCGTCATCTTTTCGAAATAAGAATTTTGGACAGATGGAGCAAATGCTCGAGGCAGCAGAAACATGTTTTGTATTCCACACAGTTATGCATAATCAGTCTTTTCGTTCAACAGACTGCGGTTCTAAGCTCACCAAGAAATGCTTCGAATTCCAGTATTCATGTGGAAGAACAAAATCTGAAGCTAAAATATTTTAATGAATGTGATTAGCCCTTAAGCGATTTCAGAAATGTTGAAAGACTTGGATCAAGTAAATTATATTACAGTATATACAGATTCTTCAAATCATAAATGTTTGAAACTATTTTTATTGTTGGTTTAATACTTTCGTCCTGCGAGTACAGTGCAAGTTGAAGTTCTCGATTTTCAAAATCTGACACTGTGTTTACATATATTTTTCAGACATTAAAAGAGTACAAAATTGAAAAGAAAGTGGTAAGTTTGTGTGCTGATAATATCAACTGCAACTTTGGTGGTGCAGCAAGGAAAGATAAGAAGAATGTTTACAGTAGTCTTCACAATTCGGTAATCAAACCAATTGTGGGTGTTTGGAGTGTTTGTTGTGCTGCACACATGATGAATAACTATGTACAAATTACTCTAGACTGTATACCAGTTTGGATACGTAGTGTGGTTCAGAAAATATTCATACTTTTATATATACTGTACGTGAAGTTACATTGCGTGAATTTTGTGGCTTCGTGGCAGTTGAGTACTTGGAACTCTCTTCCTTCAGTAAAACTAGATGGATCTCTTTGTTATAAGGTATAGAACTTAAATTTTGTCGATCTTTAAAATCTTTCTTTCTAAGATAAGTGTCACACAATCACTGAATTTTTTTCAATTATCCTTTGTATGAAATATGGCTCTATTTTATTCACAACCAGGCATCAGTTTCTAGTGATTTTGTTCATTTTCTTGAAAGTCAGCATGTTCCGATGGTTCAAGGTTTCAAAATTGGTCGCTGAACTCAAAGCAAAACTTATAGACAAATATAACTGTGTTTTTCTCCCTCTTGTAGTTCAATCAAAAAAAAAATCAATTTATATTGAGTATGTTGAGCAGGGGTCCACACTTTTCGCAGACATTAACATTCTGAATTGGACAAGACTTAACTCAGTAAATGATAGGGATAATGCCCAGAACAGCTTGAAGTACATTAATAAATTGTCAGAAAAAGAAAGAAACAATTCCTACCTGTTCGTTGATATTACAGATATAAAGAAGTTTGCTACATCTGAAAAAATACTATAACAACAACAACAACATCAACAACAACAACAACTACTACTACTACTACTACTACTACTATTAATAATAATAATAATAATAATAATAATAATAATAATAATAATAATAATAATAATAATAATAATAATAATAATAATAATAATAATAATAATAATAATAATAATAATAATAAATTCTTTTGCGTTAGTTCTAAACTAGTAATAATCCAAGTTTATAAGTCCAATATTAGCTTCAGCTCTGAAGAAGGTAGAATTAAAGCCACCGAAAATTAGTTGAAAAAGTTGAATAAAGATGTTATTTCCAAAAGTGTTCAATTCTTGTACATACAGTAAACCTAATCGTAATTTGCAATCTATTTCTCTTCTCCATTCGTTAAATATCCATCTTCCTATATACATTTTTTGAACCATGAAGTAGAGGATCTGGCAATCTTACCCATACTAAACTGGCTTAATGGTCCCTAGGTGGGACAGACCCTGCATTTGAGCAAAAGACATTTACAAGATTATTTCTTTAATTTTTATCGTTTCATTTAACTTGAAAGTATTCATCAGTACTAGATTTGAAAAGAAAGCGAATCTTTGGGTTACAAAATAAAACAAGAAATATACATGAAAAATGTTTTATTTCTTTTTAACTAGTTACTAATATTTACATTACATTTATTACGGAGAAAAAAATACCTTGCTTCTTTATTCTTTGGTTTCTTTTTAATTTTCCCAAATGCCATTCATTTTTATATCTATAAAGTATATTTTTGGTAAGACCAGAGCGTTTTCAGTATTCTGGCAGGTAAAAAATTAATTTGCTAAAGAAAATAAATATATATATAGTAATAAAAATAATAAATAAAAACAATATTTCAGCATTTTATTTATTTTTTTCCATATTGATTGATAATCATATTATATAGCACTTAGTAGTCAAATTTTGTTTGAATAAATAATTTTAAGGAAATAACAGCCACATCCAAATGTTTTGTTCCAACTCAGCTATAGTTGCCAGTAATTTCTTTCTTATCTTCTTTTCTTTCATTTGTTCACTGAGGTAGAACGATACATCACTTGAAGTCGAAAAAAAGTCATAGAATTATTAACTCTATATTGTCCATCAGTGGCATATCCCTTACACTGTCAACAATAGCCAGTCATAACTGTACATAGAAATCTTCGAAAGTGACATAAGCAAACTGATATGGACTCTTGTGTTTGAAGGTAAATGTGTTTTATTTTTAAAGTAAGCCTGTTCATTAAAGCTGCATAAGGTAGATTAAATAACTAGTAGCATTACAATTAAAAAGTTTAGTATTCAATACGGTAACCAATGTTGACAATTTAATCTGATGAAATAAGATTTTATTACCTTTCATGCGAAAAGATAATAATCAAACATCAACTGGAAACCTGTTTTATTTTACTTCGGATTTGATACTGTTGGGCCTTCAACTTCATTCGCCTATCACTTAAATTTACCCAAAATAAGCCTTCCAGCTAACACAAACTTTTAAAAGATATAAGAGCGGATATTGTTATTATTTTTAAAGGAGATTGCATACAGAAATCGATTTTTAGAAATTAGTAATGGCTTTGTAGATATCACAGCATTTCAGATTATGTTTAAAATAATATTGGTGTCTGAAAATTTGATAAATGACAATATTAAAGATATAATTAAAATGTTTAGAATTTCATTAAAAAAAAGATTTGCTATCAACAATATTCAAGTTCCAAATGTCTTCTACCATTTATTGCTAGTAACTATTAATTAAAATGTTACAGCAGATCCAAAAGCTAAAGAAAAATTAACAGAGTTTGTCATTAAATTTCACTCGTAAATTCCTCAAGAACAATCTTACACGAGAATAAGCAGCCTTAATGAACAAACATTTCGTATCTCTTGTACAATCATGATCTCAAATCTTTATAAACCTTTCAGCTACATGATATTATACAGACCCTTAAAAGACGTAAGAGATAGTTCCATTACTGTTTTTGAATATGATTGCATACAGAAATTGCTTTTTGAAAAGTAGATAATAATGCTGTAGATCTCACAGCGTTTACAAATATATTTCGTAACCGCTTTTTATTTTCGTTAACATGTTCTGAAATCGTATTAATGTTTACTTTTTATTTTTATTAAAAAATAACATATAATTTTGGTAACCAAACAATACCTTTTGTTCCAATATCGCAGATCATACATATGGCAAAGACAAACATGAATAGATCTTTCTTTAGATTCATACGTACGCAATCAAGCATACACGCACACAACATACATGCACATTCAATCGTTCATTTATTCATTCTTTCATCACAATTATAGAAGTAAATAATCCACAAATACACAACGTTGTACATCTTTCGTAAACAAAATACACTGATGAAACTTATAGACAATGAAGAAAGATTGATATTTACAGAAATGAAAAAAACATTGCACATACATTATATTATTAGTAATTTATTAATTATTTATCTAAGGTCATTTGGAATATTTATGTGTGCTAAGAAAATTTTAGAGGATCTTGTTCATGCTTAAATTATTATTTTATTTATCAATTTAGGAATCCCCCTCTGCTTGCAAAATATGTATTGGTTCCTTGTATTAAAAAACTATATCAGATTTGCAAGGAAAAGTATTCTTTCTACTATATTATCGATACGATTCCAAGGACGTTAAGGAAGATCTTTGTTTTATTGAACTTTTGATTTAGAGCACTCAGAATTGAAAAGGTTTATATTGTATTTAAATATATTAAAATACTGTAAAATTTATAAGGAAATAAATAAAACTAGAAAAGAGTCAATTGTTTATGATAGGAACAAAATGTTTTTTTGAAAAAACAGAACGAAATCTTAATTACTACAATGTGAATTTCAATATTCTTTTTCACTATATTTTAACTAACTGTAGAAGAAGAACAAAAAACATTAATCAAAGTGAAAATAGAAACCTGTTTCATGATAAGAGCAATGCTTTCATACCAATACATTCTATTCGTTCATGTTGTTTCTTGTGTTAAATTATGTAATATAAGTAAATTGTGTACATTTGTGAGAATGTTTTGAATGCATTTACTAACATTGTCAATAGTTCTTAAAAAAATAAATAGGACAAGTTTAGGTATTTATTTTCGATCAACCTCTGCTCGTGATATTATGATTTAAGTACTCTGAACTTCATAAAGTAACTCAAACACATCACTAACCAAAGGCTTACAATTTTAAGAATTTAACAAGAAATGAAGATAATTTTAATAGTTTATAATTTTGATAGTTTAACAACAAATGAAGAAGGTAATACTTCATGACCTAGTAAAGCAAATACAACTTTTAAATTTGAATGTCAACCATTATTTACCAATATGAACTATGTACATTTATTCTATTGCAACAAGTTAATACTGAAATACAAAGATTGTTTGATAAAGCAAAAAGAAATAAATGTTTGTGAAAAAACATTTTCAATAAATGGAATAGTATAAATCCCATTTTTACCTGTTTGTTGGATATTGTTATTTAAACAATATCAACCTGTAGGTTTAAATTTCATAGGTAAAGAATTCATAAAGTCTGTTTCTATGATACAAATCATTCAGTGCTTGTAGTTTTGATCGATTATTGTCTCGTCATTTTCACCTTTTAATTAAGTTATTTATGACTATCTGTATGGATGGGAATGGAAGTAATACTTCTTACTGGTCATAGATGCATTAACTGATATGCGTTTAAACACATTCGTTTAACATAACATAACACTATTACAAACAATTGGTGTGGTATAGTCTTAAGAATTACATTAAAATAACACAAAAAAATTAACTTAACTTGCAAGTACATGGAAACTCAAAACAAAGGACGTATAACTGACAATACCCATAAGTAGTTAATATATGATGCATTGTTATTCTAATTTCATTACTGGTAGAAATATAGAAAAATCAATAAGAAAGGAAAGGAAATATGAACATCATGTTACAAGTTGATATTATCAAATATCTTGTGCGTTCACTTAAATGCGTCTATAATTGTAAGGTATTTATCCTTTTTTAAAAAAAGAAAATTAATTTAATTCCTACAAAATTTACAGAAATTTTATTTTTTAAAAGAATAAACACTTAAAGGATAATACAGGAAAATAGTTTAAATATACTCCAGGAAAATCATCTTTTATATACATAAAATTATTTTTAAAAAGTGCTTAATTAAAAGAAAATGTATAAAGACAAATTTATCAGAAATATATCATATCAGCTGTTCAGTATAAAAATGGGATGTTTTGTGAAGAGCAAGAATTTATTTTTAGTACGAGATGAAGTATAAGCATGAGAATCATATATCTCTTTTCATTTCAGAACAAGACTACGTATATTCTATCTTTTTTAAGACTGGAATATAAAGGTATTCAATGTACTGAATAGGTAACATGTTTAAATGTGTATTAATAGTAATTCTAAACCAATTTCGAAGTTTAGAACTACTGTATGGTAGATATCGTTAGTAAAATTGTATTATACAAAATAATAATCGTAAAATTAAAGACGAGAGTATGAAAAGAATATAGAATTTCAGATCTGGTTAGTAGAAAAATGGATTGATTTCGCGATGAAAAAAATAAAGAGATATATATGGTAAAAATGATTGTTGAATTGAAGTAAGACAAATTATGTAATGAAAATGAAAAGTAGAATATATTGATATACGAATCATAATCATACATAATGTATAACAAGATTCAGAAACCAGTAGATTTTGTAGAGAACATTGCGTAAAATTTTAGATTATCTGTATCACGCTATTAACTTGTAAACTATGTTTAAAAAAGTTTTTTATGTTATTTATTACGAAAATAGAGAAGTCATTTCAGAATACTACTAAGCAAGATCAGTATAACTTATAGTTCTACAGTAGTCCTGAACTTTCTCGAATTAATATTTACCACAATAATTAGGGAATTTTTAGGATTTTCTTATGAATATGTTTATTTGACGCAAGAAATGAAAGCATAATACTTGTTTGTGAGCGTAATTAAAAATAAAATGAAATAAAGTCTTGAATTGGTGTTTGTATTCTTTTAAAATAGGCTGGTGGTTGAGTTATTCAGAGATATTATTAAAAGTTTTAAATAGTGAGTACAATGAGTTGAGTTTGGTTACTAATTAGTCGTTCATATTTGTTATATTGTAATTTCAGTACTTAAAGTATATTTTAGGTTTAAGTACTGTGATTGTCACAAAAGTGTGCACAGTGTCGAATTTTCCAGGTTACAAAGTATTGAATATCTATCTGAAATTGAATCTCATTTGATTGGACTTCTGTATAATGTAACAGTAGAAGTAGTATCTGCTCCACTCTGTTACATCTATATAATAGACATTAATCTTATATTTCACATATTTTAGTTTTATGTGTAAATAGTCTACGGTACTTTAGTATGTAACTTTCGAAGTTTCCCGGACTTTTCCTCCGAGAGTTTCAATACAGTGATGATACTTTTTATACAATTATAAATATGAAATAACAGTCCATTCCTTTTTTGTTTCTTATATAAATCACAATAAATAGGATTTGATAAAATGTGAACAATTATTTACTTTTCTTGTTTACTTTCTTATATATATATATATATATATATATATATATATATATAGTCTTAATTTTTAAGTATCAGGTATCAGTTATCGCATTAAATTTAATATTTGCCCTTCGCTTAAACAATGAAATTATAACTAATTATCTCATCCATTTATAATCACTACCTTTATTTCCTTTTAAAAACCCGAAAACAAATACAATTTCATCATCTTAGCTGATAGAAATGCAATATTTTACATTCAGCCATAATTTATATACGTTTGCAGATAAAATTGTACACATTTTTAGTGACATTGACAACTATAGTCTTGCATAATATCTTAAATTGTATGAATGTTAGCGCAAATCAATGTAGAAAGGAATGTAAAAACTATTATATATATTTGGACTATTAAAATAAAAGTTGTCTTTATTAAATAAGGCTAAAACTGAATTCCAAGTCTTGTCAACTTGGTTGCAATAGTACTAAATGTGAAATGAATTGCATCTATCTACATTTTCAAAATTGAAATGTCATCAATTGAGATCAAATTTATGCAATTCAGCCTGGTATTCGCAATTATCTTCATAGTTTCCTTTGTGAAACTGCTACAATTTTATAAAATTATAATTTTAATAAAATATATTATATACTAATTTTCGTGATTCTTTTCCTTAAATATTTTCTCATACAATTAGACTTTACCTGTATTTACTGGTTACACTTACAATTATTCCTTCTTTTTCTAGTTTGAAACGTAGCATGGTTTCTTTAAAATATTTAAAACAAAATTATTATATATATATATATATATATATATATATATATATATATATATATATATATATATATATATATATATATATATATTAAATACTCTATCACTCACAGATAAACATAACTTTGAGTCAAATTTTCACCATACTGAGGATGGCATAATCAAGAGGATGAAAGAGATTATAAAGAAGAAGACAAATGTAAGATAAAATGCGAAAAAGTAAACGGGAAGAGAGATATTGTCTTAATTTAACTCAAATTCACATCATATATCTAGCTCATATTTCCTATAAACAGCAATGTGAATAAATAAGTTAAGTAGAAATACTATGTTTATACAATGATCTTTTTCTTCTTTCCAAAACAAAGGTGCAGATGGACCTAGTTCTTATCAAATAATATAATTTCCGTATTTATATGTATTTTGTTTCATCTAATAAAAATGATAGTGTCTTGACTTTCAAGTTTGGAATAGAAATACTTCCTTTTTGTGACTATTCCCGGTTTAGTTTCCACAATTTCAACACAGTATACCTTCCTTTTTCTCCCATCTCCTTCCAACGACAAAATTGAGAAAGATTTGACAGAGTACAAAGGTTTCTTTACAAGTTCTTAAAATACTTCTGGTATATATGAAATCGATTTTTCATGCCATGAAACACATTGGTATGATCAAAATAAGTTTAGCACACAAAAATATGAGAATACATCACAGTCAGCTAATACAAGATATTTCAAATCAGGATTGTCAAAAGACATAAAATAAACTGTAGATGAAATGAATAATGAACACAAATCCTCTTTACTAGATAAAAAATAATAATAAATTAATAACGTAAATAAATGCTGATATGGATCCCCGTGATAAAAACTTGTTCCGCACCATTGACATTTTTGCCTTTACTTCCGAAAAAACGCAAAGACTACCATATAGATATAGTACTTCTATTCAACGTATCAATTTCCATTGTCGTTTTTAGGAACTAGTGGGCTAAACATTGTGCATATATTTTAGTTGAATACAACGTTTAGTCTACTCACTTTTCCAGTTATGTTTTACAATACATTTGTTGTTTTCTTTATCACCTTGGTAAGTGATACTGCATTTAAATGTTTTCAAACGTGGAAAGTATTAAATTAAATAATTACAGTATAATTATAAATTACATAGTTACAAACTCATCAGACTTAAAAGTAATCACAATTTTATGGAGAGTGTGGTTGTTTAAACTTATTTTTTTAATTTTTAAGCTGGGATGAGAGGAATTCATAAGGAGATGAAGGCGCCAATCTTATGAAAGATCCTTGAAGAAGCCAAAATGGAGAGGGACGTGTCCCAATGAAGGTGAGAAAGGCGCCACGTAAAGGTTGGTGTCTATGTTCGTTGGCGTCGGGGTGGGGCAGAGGGGGCTATAGGCCAGGCTTACGTCTGATACTGTAGCATTGGAGTGGACAAGTTTGGGTGATGCGTAGTGTTCATGCGCAGCGCCGACAAACTCTTATTGTACCATTCATCTTCAGGACTCATCCCTGCAACGAGGCAGAAAATAAAATCTATTATCAAAATTGTAAATCTATTCTATAGTTGATATTACTTTATATTATACTAAATCTATTTTTATTAATAATTTGAGCATAAACTGTGAAAAGTCTAACTTTTGGTGTGGTAACTGCTAACTAATGATAGATTATTGTGCGACAACCATAAAGATTATCTTAACCAAAAACTAATCACATATTATTAATAATTTGCTGTATTATTCCAAGTTCTATTCACATGTTAGTCTTTTTAAGGGTTCAATACATTCAATCATATGTACACTTGTATATATGAGTCTATAATTTATGTATGAACTAGTTGTCATTTATTAACACAGATACATGATATACAGGGTGTATCTTTAGTGATGGGTCAAACTTTAAGGGATAATGGAGAATGACAAAAAAAAAAAAGTGATTTAAGTGAAAAAGTGATTTACTATCCGAAAAAGCGTCAGTTCTGAGCTATAGCCCGCTGAAAATGTACCAAGATAGAATAAAC
Source organism: Thermobia domestica (assembly GCF_964235325.1). NCBI lineage: Eukaryota > Metazoa > Arthropoda > Insecta > Zygentoma > Lepismatidae > Thermobia > Thermobia domestica. The sequence goes on from NC_137462.1 coordinate 160,449,207, forward strand.
ATGAATAGAACTAGAGAACGAATTGTCAAAGAAAGGTCGGGTCAAAGGAAGTAGTGCATTATTTGACCTGGTGATTCGATTCATGTACAAATCGATGAGGAACAGTGGCAGCGCAAGAGGGGGGTCATATGACAACACTGGTTGGGATCGGAAACATTGGGTAAAACATACCGGGATGATGGAAAGGGACACATAAAGCAAATCGAGAGACGGATCCCTATTTTGGAAATGCACCAATCCCGAGCCATAGCCCGCCGAAACTGCGATTGACTAATACAAACGAGCGAGAACGAGAGAACGAATTGTCGGAGAAACGTTGGGTCGGAGAAACGAATTGTCGGGTCAAAGAAATAGTAAATTATTGGACCTGGAGATTCGATTCATGTACAAATCAATGAGGAACAGTGGCGGCGTAAGGATATGTTCACAGGAAATTGACATACTCTTCGTGCCGGAGGCAAATATCCGACTTGGAAGCTGAGTTGTAATTCTCGTACGTAGAACCGTTTGAAATATCGGGAGCGAACAACATAAATGCACGATGTACACAGTGGTATTTGTTTGGAAAAGACATGGCTGCACTAGCATTAAAGTAGGTTGCACTAGCTACCGATAGTACAAATAGAGGTGAGTTATCAGCATCATCATCTACTAGACTTGGCGACTACTAACCACAAGAGAGCTCCTATACCCCACATCTCAAACATTGTTGATATGTAAACATTACCTTTTAATATCATTCTTGATGCATCGTGGTTGCGTGGTAAAGCACTCAGATCTGAATCCAGGAGTCCTGGAGTCAATTCCAAATCATATAAGGTTTCTTGTTCGATGACATCGTTGTATTGGTGTCTCCAGATTTCCCTTAGTTCCGTATTCCACCAATTATTGTAAATATCAGCAGACCTGAGTTTCAATAGCCTCAAGTTGCGTTTTATTCCTCTTTCGTGGCGCTGTGACAAGTACAATAATCCACACACAATCTTGCATAAATCTTCTCTTGAAAGCCCTATTTAGCAACCCACAACAAAACACGTTTCTTCTTGTTAAAAGCATCATTCGACACCTATCCTTGCTTGAATATCATACGTTACCTACGTTGTTTGCTGCACACCAACAGAGGAAACAACAAGAGTTTCTGTAGCCGTAGGCCCGCTGTATTACAATATTCGGAGGTCATTTACGTCATCGTTTGGCAGGCGAGTGTTTCGTTCACTAAACTGAAGAAGGCGTGTTTCTATTCCGTGGGTAGTCTCTCAGTATCTGTACCTGTGGGCCTCTCAGTTGTCTTGGTCGGTAGCGGGATTAGTGTGTGAGTGAAATGGAGTTCACGTTTGAAGAACTTGCAGATATGGTTATTTTGTATGGACTAGCTAATGGAAACAGTCATGCAGATACAAGGTTGTATCACAACAGGTATCCAGACAGGCAACATCCGAAGTACTCCTTGTTTCCGAGGTTATTTCGGCGTTTACGGGAAAGGGACATTTGCTCCCATTACATCACGACCGCGGAAGGAGACGAACAACCAGGATTGCAAACCTTGAAGAAGAGGTTCTTGATCGTGTGACAGAACAACCTTCGACAAGCACTAGAGCATTAGCACACGAAGTGCGGGTTGATCACAGTATTGTTTAGAGAGTATTCCGTGAGCAACAACTACACACCTATCATCCACAGAAAGTTCAAGACTATTCCTATTTCCTATTTCTTGGCCGGCAGGATCCCCTGATCTCAACCCAATTGATTTCTTCTTGTGGGGTTATGTAAAATCTCTCGACTACGACACAACTGTACAGAACGAAGAAACCCTCCTTGCACAAATCCTCACTGCCTGTGATATCATTAGCACTAAACCAGGCATCTTCGAAAAGATGAGACAAAACTTATTACGGCGATGCCTTGTCTGCATCGAAACCAGGGGACGCCATTTTGAGCGCCTGCTGTGAATGTAAATACATTTGCTCTTTTTCCCAGTATAATTTTCAGTCTTGTGAAGTTTTAGTATTTGTCTTCCTCCATTACCATACACGCAATGTATGATTGTTGCACCCGATCTCATATGTCACTCCGTTGTCGTTTATTACGTACATATTTCCTGCTCCATGAATCGCTCTCAACCTTCGGTGATATCCGGGGTTTGAGATCTCACATTTTGCCACAATTTATACAGCTTTCATGACGCCGGCAAATCTCCTGTTTTGTTATGTCCTCTTGAATCACTGTCAACTCTCCTAGCCCTTTTCTCAACGTTCCGATAGTAATACAGTACATTTCTGTGATTCTTCTCTTGCGCCGCCACTGTTCCTCATCGATTTGTACATGGATCGAATTTCCAGGTCCAATAATGCATTATTTCCTTTGACCCGACCTTTCTCCGACAATTCGTTCTCTTGTTCTCGCTCGTTTGTATTAGTCAATCGCAGTTTCGGCGGGCTATAGCTTGGGATTGCTGCATTTCCGAAATAGGAATCCGTCTTTCGAATTGCTTTATGTGTCCTTTTCCATCATGCCGGTACGTTTTACCCAATGTTTCCAATCCCAACCAGTGTTGTCATATGATCCCCCTCTTGCGCTGCCACTGTTCCTTATTGATTTGTACATGAATCGAATCACCAGGTCAAATCATGCACTATTTCCTTTGATCCGACCTTTCTCCGACAATTCTTTGTCTAATTCTATTCATTTTGTTCTATTTTGGTACATTGTCGGCGGTCTCAGAACTGATGCATTTTGGGATAACAACTTCTTATCTCAAATCACTTCCTTTCTCATTCTCTGTCATTCCTTGAAGTTTGACCCATCACTAAAGATACACTTTGTATATGTTCTTATAATTGAAGAAAAAACAATATAATTGCACGGTCGAAAGAAACATACGTCTACTATACGTATATGAAGTATTAAATAGTCTACCATATATGTAGTTAACTTCACTCTATGTATTATAATCTATATTGTGTATGTATACGAAAATACACGAATACATGTGTTCTATGTATCTGAATTACTTTTTGGGAGAAACATTTATACAGTTAATGAAATGAGTATTGCGCTTTAATTTAATGCTCGGTGAATACGTCGAATTTGTATTTGTGGGGCACGTGTACCACCTCAGTGGTGCACACATCTTACTCTTCTAAACTGCATGATCCACCAGTGGACATGTATTCAATAAAGTTGAGGATAGACTCTAGTAGGAATGGCCTCTCCATGAAACATATAAGCGTGACCCACGGCTACTTGGGAAAAGAAATGATTATTGCTTTATTGAAAATGGAGTTGCACTGCTGGTGTTGGTCTGATTGCAACATTCACTATAAATTGGTTTGGCAGAGAGAGCGTTAAAACTAAACCTGAGCTATTTCTAAGTTGGATCTATAATGCAAAAGCTGGGGTATTATGGTAAGATGGCTTTGCTCCATGTAAGGTTACTTTACATGATGGTTTGTATATCTGTCAGCTGAATCAGATTCAAGTTCCAGCGTAGTTCGAGCTCATTCAAATAATATACATACTCTGGCTTAATTTCAGTTTTGCATAAAGAATTATGAGGACAACAGTAAAGATCTCACCAAGATTATTACGTAAACATAATTTATGTAAGAATCAGTTGTCATGTATTAACTCAGATACGACATACTGTATCTCTGTATCTATAATACTATATAAAAGGGTAGAAGTGGGCGACTTATCATTGCTCATGCCGTACTACTATATGTAGAAACGTTAAAATCAGTAAGACTAAATGTTCCTTTGTCACGAAAGTAAGGGGTAAGGAAGAATTTTTGGAAATTCTTATTCTAAGAAGGGTAAAGAGGGATTCAAAATTTTCCCTAAGAATAGTATATCTCACCAATTCCTGGAATTAGCGAGATGGAATTCGGCATATGAACACTTTATTAAAAATAAAGAAACATAATAAATGTTATGTTTTTGAAAATTCCGCTCCAAAAGTGGAAAGGTGGGGCATTTAGAAAAAACTCAAAGCTCCATTTGTTTAAGAAAGTGCTAAATGTGAGGACCCTCTTACATTGGAGATCTGAAATTCGGTATATAGACTTGTAATCAAAAATAAGCGAATACATGTTTCAACGTTTCCTTCTAAGGGTGAAAAGTTGAGACATTTCTATAATATTCAATTTTCCCAAATAGCGTTTTATAGTATAATATCCAAATAGCATTTTACATAATTCGGTTTTAAGGAGGGTGAAGTGCAATTTCTATATCTCTTTGCTACATAGTTGTTTGTGATCGCATTACGGGAAACGGTTTACTAGTTTGAAATGATTCTTGGAACATAGATAGTTCTTGCCTCATTTTTTTTACCACCCACATTGCTTAACGGGCAAATCCTAACGGGGTAGAGGAATTCAACATTTATGCCAAAAATAGAGTATAATATGGAATTTTATAAAATACGTAAAATACGTATCCTAAGAGGCGAACGAGGTTCAAATATTTTCCATAAACTTATTCTCCTCGTGCGAAGAATGGCATTGCAGCTAGTGTTTTTATAATACTAGACAAAATACAATATATTCACTCCACCAAAAGAAATGTATATCAAATAGTCTATATATGTTTCAACGTTCTCTGTTGTCTTCATCGGTAACACATCTTCTGGTAACGTAAGGTTCTTTGATTTGTGTGTGTGTGTGTAGGTATGTGTATGTGTGTGTGTGTGTGTGTGTGAGAGAGAGAGAGAGAGAGAGAGAGAACAACCTAGAAGATTTAAAGAAACGAGAATTATTAAATCATTAATATTGTGTATTCTTTAACCTTAGTTGTTTTGTGATGATTTGCGTTTCTTTAAATCTACGACATTGTTTACCATTTAGTGATCTTCGGATCTCTAGGGATTCGTGGAAGAAAAGGAAGTCCGTGACTTTACAGTATTTACATCTTAGAATACTTAACGCACTTAATTTGGCAAAATCAGCACTTGTATAAGCTCTTCAGTAGTACAGACAAAATAATACCAAGATGTAACCTATCTGTTGGTAAAAATAAAAACAAAGTCTGGAAGTCTGCATTATCGTCAAGTAAGCTACCTATAGATCTAATATGTAACTAATTCTAGATTTGTTTTTTCCTGAGTCGTCCTGAACTCTGTTGGTGGTTATTTAAGTATGTCAACGTTCAAGCCAATTCGGCAAACTTATAAGGCATTTATAATATCGAATTTTAAACGCTTATGACGGTTGTCTCAATACAGTTTTGTTACTTCTGTAGCCTTTTTATCACATTTATTATGCAGGCAGTTATGTTTAACATTTTGTTAAAACGAGAGTATGGTTAATGACCGTTTCTTTAAAATAACAAAGTGATCCAGAGCAGAAAACAGAAGGTCGTGAACTGGTGTCTACAACTGTTGATTCGGATTGCAGTGCTTGTCTTAGCGTCAGAACATCGACTTCTGTTATACACATTTAAAAAATAAAAATAAATAAATAAATCGTAAGGACAGTTACAGTATTGCTTTAATGAAGCTAAACGACGGTCACTTTTGGAGCCAAAGCTTATGTGTGTTTTATGCTATGATGCTCTTGCTAATAAATTCATCAAGCCAGCCAGTTAGTCTCAAGCGATCTTTGAGAACTAAATATTCGCAACACAAAAATAAGTTACTAGATTTTTTCAAGATTTTTCAAGAAATCTTTGGTTTCAGAAAGGTCATAAAAACTATAAAAGAAATTGCTGTAAGTTTTCAAGAGAATCTGATATTGGCTTCTTATGAAGTTGGAAAAACATTTACAAAACAGGAATGGTTCATAATATAAGCGAGGAACTGATTCTAACTGCCTGTGTGCCATTCTGCAAACGTGTACTTGGCTAGTTTAGTTTATACATATTTCTGGGCATTACCAGCATTTACGGTCCCGTATGAAGGATGACGTCCTAGGTGAGCACACTACCTGGGAGGGGGGAAGAAGAAAAGAATGGAAAGGAAGGTAGTGGCCTGGGACTTGTATGTTAAGTACCATCCCAGCATTTGCCTGGTGTGAATGAGGAAAATACAGGATGGCTGACCTGAAAAAGCTATACACCTTTTTGACCGAGTCTTCCCACTGAGAATCGAACCCAGAACTACTAGTACTAAAGTCAGGAGCCTTAACGACTACGCTAGGTGTACTTGACGAGTCGGAGCCTTGTGAAATCAGCAAAGTGTCTATATCGATTAATACAGTGAAACGACAGGATTGAGACAGCAATTAAAAATAAAAATGGCTGTGGCAAGCCGAGCTGAAGGAAGTAGTCTCAGCACTTCTCAACATTGCAATTATTTGAGAAATTCACTAATGAGGTACTGCCATAAGAAGTTCAATATTACGTCATTGAGCACCTGAATGATTAGTGACTTGCTTCAGATATTACTTCCCTCCATCAGCTTTTAAAACCGCTTGGTAAAATTAAAAACTTTGTCTAAGGAGGAGCGAGATGAATTTGTAATGCGAATGGTTCATTTAAAAATATGTTTCAAAGAAGATACGCTTGATCAGTCTCGTATGAAAGTATTTTCTGAGAGTAAGAAAATTAGGTAAAAATGCATTGAAACACTCAGTTCCATTTTGTAGCAAATATGTTTATGAATAAACTTTTCTATTGCTTTATTTCCCGAAAAACAATAGTAGAAATCGCCTCGATGTTAAACCTAATTTACGGCTAAGAGCACAAACATTGAACTAGGTAAGCTTTCATCTATTAGGATAAAGTAATTTTAAAGTGTACGCTCGTTAATCCGATACCGACGAGACCACGGGAATACCAAAGGCAAATCATTCTAGACAGAAAAAATGCAAACGATTAAAACGTATTTTGATATGTTTACACACGTTCTGAACCTGTGCAAACGATATAAATATCCTATTGTACAAGCATTTCATTTTTTTGTATCATAAATTGTCGAAGAATCAATATTGAAATCACACATTACGAATTTCTTGTTTTCGCCTTTTTCGAGACGATTAATTATCTCTAGTTTTGGCAGTAAGTGAGAATCACATGCTTACGCTTCTTAGGTTTTTATTTATTTATTTATAGTACTTGAAGAACTCGTGCTGGGCTTTGAGAACATTTTACAGTACAGTTCACTGTATGTACACAATTGTAATATTACGCAAAGGTGATACTCGTATGTAACCCTCTAGGAAACAGGAAACATTGTACTGAAGTGAAAGCTGACAGTCACGATAAACGACTGAAATGAAAACACAGGCATCGTAGTAGCTTGACCTGGTGATCAAAGTCAAGCGCCCGAATCCAAACCCCCTCCCCCTAAAAGAAAACTTGAGGAGCTGGATCAGTCCCGGATTACAGAATGTGCCGAACCGTAGAACGCCGGTCTAAAGAGCACCTACTATAGTTTGTTCCAATGTGACTTCCCTGTGGGACTCAGTAGCTGTCATTGACTTAAATAGCTCATGAACTGTTAGGTTACTCTTTCGTTCTCCATTTCTTTCCATCAAACATAGAAAGTGGGCAAGTAAGAGAGAGAGAGAGAAAGAAAGAACAAAATATTTTCCCTTTAATTTAGGAAAAGAAAAGAATTCCCATAATAGATCCCTTCATTCGAAAGTGATCCGTAGACCTAAACCTAGAGTAAACAAAGAAGCTAATAAATACGTCCAAAGGCTAATGTAATTGGATTGCCAGGTAAGTTCATTCAAATTTTTAATTTTTATGATTCAGTCACTAGTTACTCTCTTTCATTATTCTCTATTATTTCAGCTTCTTGCAAGTGTTCTATTATCATAATAGTGTATCGATGGCAAAATTAATCAAAGTTTGAATCAAAGAAATCGTCGATCTTCGTTTCCAGCCCCACTTTGCTTCTGATATGAGTGTAGTGTCTCACAAATTGTTGGGTAGAGGATGGAAGAGGAGATAATCCTTCAGAAGTAGACCAAGACAATACGATGAAATAGTGGATGCAGTAGGACTTTTCAATCGAACTCTTGAAAGTCTGTCAGATTAACAACATTTCAGGATGAGCGTTGTTGCATTGGAAAAATGCCATATAACTGGTTGGGTTATTTCAACTTGTTCATCCAGTTGAACCGGAACATTTGCTTAACATAAAAGTCTATGTTATGCATGGCTGCGGCTTTATCTTGTCTCGAAATGTTGCTAGTTGAAACTCAGCCATTTTTTCGTATGTTTCATATAGACGCAAAGGTATCGTTTCTCGTCACTGCTGTCTATGTAGTGAAGAGATGAGAGTACCTCTATTTGTGTCCATGCTAGCCTGATCTGGAGCAAGTAAACTGGTAGCGGTAGAGGAACACTAGACTTTGTTCTGAGTGTATGACACATATGCATTGAATTTTAAGCCCTTAACACCTCGAATGAAAATGGCAAGCGATTGTATTACTAGAGTATCCCATTTGATTAGATGATTCTCTAGTGAATTTACCCGGATGCTCGTAGATGAGTTTGTCCAATTAATCCTCATGGCATTGTCCAAAGGCGGAAAGTGTGATGTCAAGTTGCCCTTCTTGGAATGTGAAAACTAGTTCTTTGCAGTTATTTCAATAATAGAGCAGCACAAATTGTCTCGATTATCTTTGCCAGCTTTGGAACCTTTATTGAAAGAAAAGATACTAATCATACACTACTCATCATTTACAGTCATGTGCTTGAGAAGGTAAAATGGTAAACTGATGAATGAAAGTTGTAAGTCATCAATTTTCAAAACTGATGAATGAAAGTTGTAAGCAGAGCGTCATTTCAGGTTTTGAGTTGAAGGGGAAGCCTCTAACTAAATTACACATTTTTCATTGGTATATTATTATACTATTGATTAAAATGTATATACATCTGTGCCTCCCCCAAATTACGCACCTGGTTGTAAGGAAGAATATAGTTACCCCCCAAAAGAAAAAGAAACTAAATAAATACTTTTCGTGTTACTTAAACTAACATTAAAAAACTAACGAATAAGCTTATCTAACCATCCAATAGTTTGAATTATGTGTTAGATGGACTTTACTAGTTTGGCGTCAACAATATAAATTGTATTTTTTTAATCTATTTGAATTTTACATATTGTTATGCTGAATAAAATAAGAGCACCATAGTAGTGTTGTTAGGCAACCTTATACAACAGAAAAATGGATTTTGATATGGATCCTGTTGAGGAAATGACATTGGATGATACTAAATTGATAAGTAACGTGACAGCATCAATAGCTAAAGAATTTGTCAAATCCGTTGACTTTGAGGAAAACAAAAACGTAACAATGTTATTAGAGGACAACATTTCGAACCAAAACTCACCAAATTCCCAAGAAGCAAACTATGTTCAACCACATTCGCTAGTAAATACTATCAATGATCAAATGGTGGAATTACTAGAATCACTCCAGCCATCTTCTGCAAGCAAAGCTCCCACCGAGACCAATCAAGCAAGAAAGTCTGAGAAACCACGTTATTCCCAACCTTTTCTGATATTTTGTGCTGAAATGCGCGAAGAACTTAAGGCTCAACACTTAAAGTCCACAGATGTGTCAAAGCTAGCCAGCAAACGATGGAATTCGATGACTGATGAAGAGAAAAAGCCATACCTTGAGTTGGCTCGAGAAGTGAGAGCCGCAAAGAAAGCTAAAGCAAAATCGCTTCCTAAAGTAGATAATGCTGTCAACAGGACCTCTGAAGATACACTGCCTGATTGTGGTGACAACTTGGAGAGTAACAATCTGAAGATATTTTTACAGTCTGACTCTGATTCTGGACCCGAACCTGTAGCTGAAATGTCAGACGACGATAGCGACTCTGATTCAAAAGAATATGAGTTCCAAGTGCCCTGCAACGAATTGTTCACTTAAATTTATGAGGTGGCACCGTAATGCTTATTTTCTGTTTTATAAAATGAATTCAATAGTTAATGAATGAAGATGTTAATGACTGAATAGGTTTGTCAAAATTCAACCTCAAAGGGAAAATAATTTGAATGTCGGTGTCGAAATCACAGCCTTACTATAGCATATATTACACATGAAAATATATAAATATTTTTTAAAAAAATATGGAAGTATTAGCAATATTCCTGCTGTAAATTGTTGTGAAAAACTTCTGTGTATTTTTTTTCTTTCAAGAAAATCTTTCGGCAATAAACAATAGAGAAATAACTTGAGTTTCTTAATTCTTAAAAATACATTATATTTTTGAATATGCTCGCAAGAATTATTTGATTTGTGGTTAACCACATCTTCAAAAAAAAAAAAAAAAAAAAAAAAAAAAAATTATTTCACATACTATCAGAAATCCTTATTCTTTACATGGCAAGAATAAAATTTAATGAATATAATAGCCTACCGATATTCTAATATTATAGAAAATTACAGCTTTTTTCTCTTTAGGAGCGGGATTTTCGAAAATGCAGGAACATGTATCGCCTTGTTCTTGATTAAAAGTTTATATATCAAATTTCACACCTCCAACTTAAACGAATTTTGACATTAGACATTCTCTGAATAGAAATGACTACCTTAGGAGTGGAACTTTGTAAAACGCTTATGGATATATATATTGAATTTCACACCTCCAACGTGAGGGATTCCTCACATTGCGCACTTTCTGATTTAAGAAAAAGGAAAATTTGAGCATTATAGAAATGTTCCCATTTCCCCCCTTAGGAACGGTATTTTAGAAAACACTGAAACGCTAGTGAGAAGTTTGTATGCCGAGTTTCATCTCCGTAACTTTAGGGATTCTGTGAAATAATTTCGATTCTTGAGAGCACAAATGTCATTATGTCTAATTGCCTAAATTTTTCAGGAGACTGTTTCGAAGTTTCAAAATATTGGCAAAAATCAGGATCGTGACTGAAATAGTTGAACATGGGAATTAAGTTAAAATATTATTGGTCTTTTGATGCATGCTAGCATACCAAGCTATCGTAGCGGGTATCAGGTTATAAAAATAGCTGACCAAGTCAATATTGAGAAAAATTGGACATATAACATTTGTTCTCTCAAGACTCGATTTATTCTTTTTTTTAACCGCCTCTTACCCTTTTTAGGATATACATCTCAAACCATCCTTTCTTATCCATTGCTTTCGAGACAAAAGGGTATTCTGTCAAAATTTAACTTTCTTAGCTGGAGTAACATGCCTGGGCGTTGGTGAGTGTCACTTTTACTCTTTCATACAACAATAGTATTGATTTTATTTATTTATTCATCTTTTATGTTGAAATTGTTGCGAGGCAGAGGATCAGAAGGTGCCAACAGGGGACCTTTAGGGCACAGATTGCGCTCATGAGATTATTTGGATGAACAATTTTTCATTGAAAATGGTATACAATCAAACTGTAGAATAGTAAATTTGGGGGAAAATGATAAATTTGGGAAATAGAATGGTAAATTGGGGAATAGTGAATTTGGGAAAAATTATAAATTTTTGGGGGAAGGATTGTATATTTGGAATGAATTAGGATCCATTTGGGGAAGTTCCGCCCAAGTCTTTGGGAAGATGAGCACACTGTAACAGGGGCGTTGGTCAAGACACTAGATGCAGATTGGGGAGTCGTGAATGGCTGGGAAAGTGGTAATGCATAGCTAATGTGGTTATTATACTGTTCTGATCGTGGTTCATCTTCCTAGTATGTTGATTCTGTATATTATGCTATTTAGATTTTAGAATGCCTATATCATATTGAAAGTGGTTTTTAGTGAGCTTTCAGGCCTGAATTGCTTCATTTTCTTGCGGAAACCATTACCAAAAGAAAAGCAGACTAAATAATAAGATTCCAAAAATAGGTAAATAAGGTGCTTAAAAGTCAGGCCCGTATCCACGAAGGCAGGGTGACGCCCACCGCAATTTTTACAGCCTCTCTAAAATTTTCACGGTAGGCTTCAAATGAACTGTAATATGATTGGATCAGGCCTCCCTAACTTCTAACGCCCTCCCCTCTACATTTTGGGACTGACTACGGGCTTATGCCTAATCTGCTAGCATCAGACAAAGCAATCGCACCAAGCAGCTAAAACAAGTTATTTTGTTCAAATTGTCTGATGTCTAAAAGGTTTATTTACATTTATTTATGCTACCTTTTCCTTGATAATCTTTGCCTTAAGAAAACAAAGTAATTAATTTAAAGCAGTGGTATTCAACCTTTTTTTTTTTCGCTCGTAAACTAAATGATACTTTGCCATTCAAGTTTGTACCCACACATTTTGATATAAGAAATTATATCAAAAATAAATCATAGAACTTATTCCTTATTATAAACAGGAGAATTATGTTATAAATTTAATAGAATTACATACTTCTGGGAGTACGTGTACATACGAGAAAGAAAGTATTTGACAGTTAATAAATTTTCATTTGCCAATAACTCGGGAACAAATGAATTAATTTGGATCTTTTTGTTGCTATCCTTAAAATAGTTATACTTGATAACTTGCCAAAATCGGTACTCTGATAGGTTAATTTGTTGTTGAGTTATTAGGAAAAGAAATTTTGTCAACTGAAGAATACTTTCTTTCGTGATTATACCACGGGCTTATAGTACGTATTTTGGTCCTGAAGAACAGAAGAGATACCGCACTAAATATCTATTGACGCAACTTCTGTGATCGCAACGCACGTAAAATATTTACTTTTAAAAATTGTAATAATGAGTCAGGGAGAGTGAGGATATTGAGGATAGATGCTCACAAAACGCAAAATTCGCGTCCCTGACGTCATAGCGCAAATTTACAAAATCATACGTAATACCGTAATAGCAAATTGAAACGTAAATTTTACATTGAGTTGACGCAAACGCGTATAATGAGACCCCTGAACAAGGATGTTATCAAACAGAGAATTTGCTCATAGCTATATTTGGCACAATAACTCAGTTAAGTCACAAAATAAATAAATAAATAAAATCACTAAATTTGATTGGTTTCTTTCTTTTCCACAAATAATTTTCGCTTAAAACATTAGCTTCTTCGTATGTGAACATGTAGTGTTTAATACATTTATTCTTATTTATGTTTAATGTTCAAAATGGTCGCTGGGTCACATGTTCAGCTTACGGGCTCGTGTTCATTATCTTCAATGTTGCTCATGTTTCTGTTCCTGTGAGGCTCAGAACTCTCACAGAACAGAACCCTCACTAATTGGGAATGAAACTTCTCTTCTACACTATATCTAGAGCTCGGACTCACATCTTCCAATAAAGATCGCACTCACTAGCCAACTGGGAGCTCGCGCTCACTAATTTCGTTAGGGCATGCGTTCACTTGGGCTTCGGCTCACTATGGGTCTCGCGCTTATTATTCTCGTTAAAGTTCATACTCATTAGGCTCCTTAAAGCTCGCGCTCTCTAATCTCTTTCAGGCACGTGCTTACTTGGACTCAGACTCCTACACTCAGTGGGATGCGAGCTCACTTGCGTCTATCGGGCTTGTACTCACTTGTTCTCAGACTCATATCCTTCGTTGAACCTTGCGCTTACTCGAACTCGGGCTCACATCCTTCAATTAGGCTCGCGCTCACGTCCTTTCAAGAAGCTTGCAGTCTCTTGCCTCCTGGCACTCGCGCTCACTAATTTTGTTCGGGCACATGCTCATTTGAAATAAGGCATACTACCCTTCAATGGGGCTCGCCCTCACTAATCTCGATTGCATTCGCGCTTGAATTCACTACCCTCAGTAGGGCTGAGCTCGCTGGGTTCATGCTCGATTTCATTTGGACCTCTGGTCACTACCTTCAATGGAAGTCGGGCTCATTGCTTTTCGTCGGGTTCGGGCTCACTTGGGATGGTGTTCATTAATTTCATTTGTTCTCGTGCTCACTTAGTCTCAGATTCTGTAACTTCAAATTTAGCTCGCGCTTTGGCTTACTTCCTTCAACTGAACTCGGACTCTCTACCCTCAACGGGACTCGTGCGCACTATCTTCAGTTTGCCTTGCTGTCACTTGAGCTCGCGCGTAATAAGTTCGTTCGGGCTATGAATCATAACCTTCAATGGAGCTATACACATTACTTTCTGAGACTCACGGCTCGGCTCAGTAACCTCAATTGGTTTTGTGATTGGGCTCACTTTGGATTGTTTGCTTAATTTTCAAGAAAAAGCATCGCAGTTTCTAACTTTAACTTACGGGACATGGATTATAAATTCGGCCAACAAAGATGGCGTGACGAAGCTGTGACATATGGCTTCACGAATTTGTAATATGGTGCAACGAGAACGTTTGTATAATGTTTGTGTATAACAAGCTTTACGGCAAAACTGCTTTTAAATACAGCACTAACTAGAAGAAAAAGAAAGTTAGTTTTAAATGTACAGTACTGATTTATACAAGGATCTTATAAAATAGAGGATCTGCCCATATTTATCTTCATCCTATTAAATAATGAAGCCAAAACACAACCGAGCATCAGCACGTCTGATTGGCTATTCTCGTTTTCGCCATCGTCTGATTGGCTACTCTCGTTTCCGCCATCGTCTGATTGGCTACTTTCGTTTCCGCCATGTTTGTCGGCTCAAAACATTGCGATCCTATTGGGTGGAGTGGGCAGAGTAGGGGTGGTGAAACTGTGACGTATGGCTTCAAGATTTTGTTGAAAGGGCAGATCCTCTATTTTATAATATCCTTGGATTTATATCGATTTGTTTGTTGATAATTCCAAGTTTGTATGTTGACTTCTGTATTATACTCCTTGTTATGGCAATGAATAGTATCTATGGAGTTGTTTATTTATAATAAGGAAGATATATCGAGTTTGAACGACGAACTACAAGGACCTGTGTAAGTTTGCTGTGGTATTTATGACAAATATTGATAATGTATTGGATATTTAAGATACTCCAACTAATGTGTCATTATTTATACCTAGGTACATTGAATAGTTCATATTACTTACTGTACTAAAATAACGAACTGTGTGGGTAAATATTTGCTTATAATAGGTACTTCTTCTATTTAATAACATCATTGTCCCTGGATGGGATTTTCAAAAGTATTTCCATTACCTTCCAGCGTAACAATACAGATTATGGTTTCACTTCAGGTGTATGTCTGTGTGTATGTTGTACTCTATTGCCCGGTAACTAATAGCCAGATCTGAACCAAACTTGGCGGGTAAGTAGCCCATCGTCTAAGGAATAAAGATCGCTGTATTTGGTGGCCGAATTTGGACAGGAACAGAGTCTGCTCGGCAACAGAAGTTGTGGTTCACAGCTTTGCACGTCAGTAGCTTCAATGACATTATTATTATTATTATTATTATTATTATTATTATTATTATTATTATTATTATTATTATTATTATTATTATTATTATTATTACAATCCTACTCACCCGCTGATATACAAATGGTATATCTTCGTAGAAAAATGTTAGTGTAATCAACATACAAAATAGGCAGGCTTTATAAATTTATGGAAGTCATTTGTACACATCACAAATAGAAGAGACTCTAACATAAAGTTTTGTGATACTCCAACATCTGCGTGTACCTGCACTCAGTTTCGATTGGTAAAGATGTACGTACGTATCTCATTTATAGAATTTAATTTTAGTACTGTAAATGTCTGTAAGTTTATCTTATCCAGTCACAAGAGATGCTTTGTTTAATAAAAATCTTGATTTATCGTATCAAACAAAGATTCTGTTAAGATCAAGAAAAATAATCGAAATTAATTTTGTTGCTGCAGCTGGCCTTCTATTATCAGGTTGTCTAAAGAGCGTTGAAGATTTTGTGCACAAAATAGCGTTAGTGGCCCAAATCTTGGTGTGTTTGAGTCGCAGTGGATCAGGCTTAACGTCATTTGAAAGCTGACACTTGAAGCTATTACATGTGCAAAAACAGTAATGGAAACCTTATAATCAGACATAACATTACACCGTAAAGACGAGTGAATTTTTCATAAAACTGAGATACAGTTTAGAATTATTTTTCGATAAAGGCACAGGCTTGAGAAGAAATTTGAGTTGTGTATGAGCAAGATAGGTTATCAAAAGCAACAGCCACATCGAACGTCACACACAACATCGAGCAACAGCCACAAAAGATGGTTCAGTCGCTTTCGTTCTGAAAATCTCGATGTTCAAGGTGCTCCTCACAGTGGGCGACCAATTTCAGAATAACACCTTGGGAAAAGTGGAGCAAGATTGGCACGTAAGAAGTCATAACATGACCAAGGACCTAAACATAATCACTAAACAGTGTTAAAATATTTAGAGAAAGCTGGCTACCAAAACAAACTTGACGTTTGGGTGCCACACATCATTTTATTCAAAAACATTTACTCAATCGAGTTTCGATCTGCGAATCTCTACTGAATCGGAACAAACTCGAGCCGTTTCGGAAGTGGTTGATAACGAATGATGAAAAGTGGATAACCTACGACAATAATGTGCGAGAAAGTTCGTGGTCGAAACGAGAAGCTCTACAATCTGTGGCAAAGCCCACACTGGCGCCCAGAAACATTGTGTTGTGCGTTTGGTGGGATTCAAAGGGCATTGTGCATTACAAGCTGCTGCCGCTGAGCAGAACGATAGACTCGGACCTGTCGACACAAGTGCACCGAGCAATTCAAAAGAAACGGCCGGAAGTGGTCATCAGAGAGGGTGTCGTATACTACAATGACAACACCAGGCCGTATCCATCAGAAATTAAGACAACTTGGCTGGAAGTATACAGGTTGACTGCCATGGGTATCATATGTGGTGCTCACCTTATGTTTCTCTGGGGCCATGAGCACCATATATGATGCTCATCATTGATATCACAAATTACTAACTTATCCAGGTTCTTGAGCATCATATATGATGCTCATTGTCACAAATTACTGTGAGACAATGAGAATCACATAGAGTGCTCGGTTTCCATTGGTACATTTTCGGGAGAAACAAAATATCGCGACAAAAATGTGATATAACTATCCATAATCGAGCCAAAGGTAAGATGAAATTTATGGCCTCCTGGGACCTGTACCCTCAAATCACCTTGGCAGTCAACCTGTTAATGCATTCACGGTATAGCCCGGGCCTGTCACTGTCACACTATCATTTGTTTCGATTTCTGCACAACTCTGTTGTTTTAAGTTAGTTTCAAAATAGCTCTGCGAAAACAACGTGTCACAACTTTTTGACCAGAAATCACAGAAGTTCCATGGCGATGGGATTGTTGTGTAGCCGGAAACATGGCAAGTCATCGAACTTTTTGAATTATGCCTATACCTATGTGTTTTCATAATATTATTTTCAAATCACAACAAATATATTCTCAATTTTGATGTCTAAAGGCTCAACACCTGTTAGATAACCTGGTATATCCATTCAAGAATTGCATTTTCAGTTTCTGTTTTTCCTTTTCAAATGCATGGTAATTAGCGTTTTAAAAAAATTTACTGAAGAAATCACTTAAAATGCCAAAAATGAAATGTTCAATGTCTCGTTTTCGACCATGATGGCTATTTTCAAACTGAGAGGTACGAGAAGCTAGAGGAGAAAGCAGAAGAAATTAAAAGGAAAAATGAAGAATGTCTATAATTTCTATTTATTCTTTCGGCAAGAACTCTGAAGAACAAAAATATATTACTATTTGTTCATTAGCTTATATATACCAAAATAGTTTGCATAAGAAATTTAATCATATCTACAAAAGCAACACTGTGGTTAACATTTTGGATGGTTTAAAAATAAAGTATATGTATATGTGTGCAGTTAGTGATTGGCAGTCATGGAAGATGGTGAACCTACGAACCCACAATGTTAAAAATAGAGTTTCTTCAGTCAAGATTTGATTAGTTTCTTCATATGATTCCTATAAATTAATATAAAATTAAATATTCATTACTGTTATGTGAGTTAAGTTACCAAAATCTAATGTGGGACCAAAATTCAGTAACTACATACCAGTACTGAATGTTCTCAGTAGATACAGTACGTTTGTTTTTTGTTTTTCTAAATTTGAGATATGGAATGGTGTCAAATGGATATCAAACTTGTAGGAATCTAGTGTTTATGAAAGTTACTTTGCCCAAAGTAATAAAGTCAAGAGAAGAAATACTGAAGCAAAAACATGTACAATGAATTATAAATTTACATTATTAAAATTCTAGGTTTTAGAGGGGAAAAAACTTCATTTTATTCCTTAGAAAATACACAAGACATGGTCAAATGAAAAAATGACAAGAGTCGCCGAGGTTGAGGTACAGTATATGTATAAGTTAACCATGTCGGTCCCGGCGTTCCCCACAGGGGACAAAATATGACGAAATTATTATTTCTTTACAACTGGCAACATTGAAAACTGTTTACAGGGGATGCTTATAGATGGATCATCCCTTGTAAACAGTTTTCAATGTTGCCAGTCTGATTTTAAAGTTGTAAAGAAATAATAATGTCATATTTTATGTCCCTTGTGGGGGACGCCGGGACCGACATGGTTAAAGAAAGAACATTTGTCATAATCGACACAGTCAGTGGAGAACTTCGTTGGAGAAAGGATAGGAGCTGTGAAAGGTGGCATCAAAAAAAAGTGGAGATTAACACTTTACGTCAACACTTGGGGTGTTTCTTGAAAAGGCCAAATATAAAGCTCAAGATGGAAGAACTGAGTTACAGAAGTTTTGTTTTCCAAAGTAACTTCCAGCAACATTGTCGAAAAAGAGAATATATTTCTTGAAACACTAAGAGGAAGTTATCACTCTCCAATGAATATCGATCGGTATCTGTTTCCCCCCAGTTAGAAACCATAACGCAGTTCACTGTTTTCTGTGAGAGTAATTTTCTAATCAAATGACTATAAAGTCTTAACGAATTCATTAGACAGTTGACTTTGTCCCACTGGAGGGCAAAAGAACTGCCATTAGCCTTCATAGCGCTTGCTATTTCCTGTCTTTAGACACACAGTTGTAATTTCTTTATGTTAATACTGATATCTTAGTATACTCAACTGATCTATGCATTGTTTAGAATGCATTTTACGCAGGTCGCTATCTCTTCACTTGACAATCCTTGTAGTATGTTTTCTACAATTTTGGAAAGAATTAGAAAGCTCTAAAATATCTAAGTCTGGAAACTTAGTTCCGATTCGTTGATAGTGTAGGTAATACGAACATAAAAAAAAAAAAAAAACTTTTCAGGTTATTAGGTTCAAACCTTTAACTTTTCAGTTTATTAGGTCTATAAAGTATCTTTGTTGAAAATCTCATACTTTTCACTTTATTATTTTCCACAGTTTCTGACTTTTGTGGTGTTTAGATGCTATTAAAGGTATAAAGCACATGAAAAAAAAAAAAAAACTTAACAAGACAGGTATTATGATTGTTATAGTCATTCTTTAGTTTTACATTTGAAACAAACGTTGTGGAGAAATCTCATAGTAGGAAAATTTGTAACAAAATATGAATCTTTTACGCAAGATTGATTAATAATAATACCAAATATAACGCAATTTTAGAGCAGTGACATCAAAACATGAAGATCCCCTACCACCTTGAATGGATATTTGAATTCAAAACACTTACTTTCTGATGTAAATCCCAGAAGACAAATAATTTTAAAAGCGTTCGTCTGTTTGTTTCCATAAAACAAAGACTTCATGCAACAAATGGCTGTAACGGAAGCATTCTAATGACTTGTTTCTGTGAGTTTCTTGTGCCGTCAAAAGACGCAGACGTCTTACCAATCATAGACGCATTGAAACTACTCCCTTTCAATTCTGAAGCATCATCACGTCAAGTGCTAAATGCAAACAAAGCTTTCGCCTCGATAATTCAATTCTCTTTTTCCTTGAACAGCGATAGAAGCTTAGTAAAGCTAAGATTTTTTTTCAAGTTTTCTCTTTGTTTTGATCTATTTTTAATGCTTTATTATTCTCTAATCCTTACAAGTGAAAGAGAAATCAAACATAACTTTAGAAATTATTATAGAAAGTGATTTTACTTTTGCTTTAAGAAAAGTCAAAAGAAGTATAACTCCTCATTCTTGTTGAAAATATATAAGGAACGTTAGAAAGTTTATAAGCTCAACTTTACAATATTATTTCCTAGGCTTTGAAAGGGGCGGAGGGCTTCCAGTCCTCAGGGCTATTCTCACAACTGCACTATATACTTGTTTAAACTGCTGCATCATTATCACTAGTCACAAATTAGAATTAGGTAGGAAATAAAGGATCTATAATGATTACATTCAACATTAGAGGAACTTCCTAAACTGTTTAGTGAGGAGAAGCAGATGGAAAATGTTTTACAGAACTACATTTAGATGTATGAGAACTCCATAAGGAAACCGATTTGCAATATAATAAATTAAGACTTTAATATACCCATGAAGCTTCCATCGGTACAACCGCATTAACGTTATCTGACGTTTACAATGAACCTTTGTACCATTTCTCCCTTTCCCGCCACCAAAAATCATTGACCCAAGATTTACAAGGAGAACCATTTATCTTGATACAACCTTGTCAGAACACACTGAAATTTCGTACCAGCCAAATATCGACAAAGGATATTATTCGACATACTCCATAATACCATTAGATTAACAGGATTGCCAAACCAACATAAAGTTATACGTTCCAATGTTACACGAAAACACTATTTACATATTATATGAAAACTTAGAATATAACTCTTATTATTCAGCGTTACAAACTAAGGACACTAGAGTATCACAAACATCGAAAAACAAACAAATTCCAGGCGCTTCCACAACAGTAATAACGGAGCTGAGAAGGATGGGACAATCCACATCCAAGGTACCTTAGTGTCGAATACTACGATAATCATATGATAGGCTATATTCGGAAGAAATAGAAAAAAAAGTTGCAAGAAATTGGATTTAAAAAAAAAATGCTTAGGTAAGTATCATTCAATTATGTAGATGGTTTTCAATAGACATTAAAATCATAATAGATCGCTTACATCAATTTGATATTTCAAACCGTTCCGGAGATATGCAAAACATTGGTAAAGATTGCTATATTGCTTAAAGTGACGTACTTGTGGAACTTTTTAAAATGGTTGATTTTCTTTGCTTCTATAATATTATAATAATATTTTCTTAGTGGGTGTAATTTCAGCAAATGCTCGGAATTACATAATTTTAAACAGTATTGCAAACTTTAACAGTGTATACTATATGTCCAGATCATTTTGAGATATCAAGTTGCTGTAAATGGCATTATAATTTTTGCACGTATGGGAAACCACACACGCAATTTGATGTAGTACTTATCTAAGCACTTCTTCGAAATAAAACCTTTTGAAAAAAAAAATTCAAAATGTTTAATCCTTTATAACTATATTCCTATTTATTCGAAATATGTCAAGACATCATCATAATATTAAACACTAAGGTATTTCCGATGTACAATGCCCTGTCCGCCTCACTTTCGTTGTTACTGTTACAGAAGCCTCCAAAATTTGGATGTATGTCATATTGTAGTGTCCTTAGTCTGCAACACTGAATAGTAAGTGTGATACTTAAGTTTTCGTTTAATATACAGATTGTAAGCTATGCAGCTTGAAATAGTGCTATTTGAAAAATAAAATATGTTGGGTTAGCAACACCATAAATCTGATGGTATCGCAGAATTTTAATATAGATAAAAAGGTACTTTTGGGGAGGACGAAGGTATTTTTCGACACAAAGCAATCCTCTTTTTTTTAACGGAAGTTTTCGTTTTTTTGACTTTTTATGACTTTCTTTTTCAAATGCCTCTTTCGTTTTCCTGTTAGTTGTCAGGACTATTTTCAAACTGACATTGCAAATTCTACCAAGTGTACATTATGCAACTACCATATCCCAAATGTCGTTTCGGTTGCCTAAGAATCTCATGAAGTTTCTGAAAGTTATATATATATAAATCTTGATATTTGGTTTACTATTTGCCTAAATGCAACCTGGCAATAAATAAATAAATAAATAAATAAAATAAATAAAAGATTTTTTGGGGTAAAAAATGTGATCTTCCTTATATGTCATTCTCTGTTTGGGGAACATTTTATCCTGAGCTTCAGAGAGTTCAGTTTACAAAATTAAAGTTATAAATGGCTATTTTGGGTGTAATATTAGTTTAATATCATTATTCACAGAATTCCTTTTCTCTTTATTGATAAATCATACCAAAATTTTTGAAACGAGAAATTTGTGGATAGTATTTAAACGTTCTCTCTCTTTTTAATCTACACTGCCACAATAAATGTTATATAATTATAATGAAGTTTTAATTTGTTTATTTTTAAATGATAATTTTGTTCCTGGAAATATACGACATTTTCAGAACAATTACTGCTAATACTATTAAACTTTTTAGTAAAACATTCTTGTCGTTAAACGTTAATCTAATAGCTCTATAAACTAGAGTGCGTTCATTGCTTTGCATTTTCTGTTCTATTGAATAACCGATTTGCTCTGATTGTTGGATTTTTAAAAGGATTTTCTCTTCAGAATGCAATAATTAATTTTTTTACTGTTATAATTGGAAAATCAGAGTGAAACGTAGTGTCATCCTTCCACTAAACTTGAAATATTTAGAAAAGCCGAAATTTCCCAGCCAAAAATGCCACGGAAAAACTTCGATTTTAAAAAAATAATAACCGTTTTCTTTCGAGCTCTTGTATCACTAATTTATAAAAATAAAAGTGACTATGTTTGTGACCTAATAAGTCTTAAACCACCCGACTGATCTCGATCAAATTTTCAACATAGATGAGGTTTAAGCCTGGGGTGATTTTTATTATTTCACTTTGATGATGCAACTTAGGGAAGGGGGGCGGGGAGGGGGAGATACATAAAAATGATCGAAAATGACCAATATTAGTGTCGAATCCATAGCTTTTGGGGTTGCTGAAATGAACAGTGACACTTCCGGTGCCATTTAGATCCAAATTCAGCCCCGCAACTTGGAGAAAGGGGAGAGAGCATATATATATATATATATATATATATATATATATATCGAAAATGACCGATATTAGAGAGCGCTTTAGTAATAGTAAAAATGTGACTGACTAACCAAACATATTACTATTTTTTTCTTATTTTAACCTGGCGAAGCAGGTAATTGACGCTAGTGTCAAATGTTACATGGAAGCTCTTAACTTATACTAGCTGCATCTACTAGTGCTCATTTTTAAGCCTGGTTTTACTTTACATTAAAAAGAAAGAAGGAAAAATGAGAAATTGCCCTTACTTCCAAGTTGTTGCACTAGAAGATACTTTTTTTTTTTTTTTTTTTCATTTCTAGCAACATCCAAAGATTAAGCAAGAGGCGGGAAGGAGTCTACAGGCTATGATAAACCTAAAGCTGAAGCAAGCAAGTAATTTCCGAGCGGTGAGTTTTTTCCCTTTCGTTTCTGAGACCCAGGTTTCTTAATAACTCACCAAGATGCGGAATGAAGTGACTAATTTCCTTTTAGATGATGATGGAACATCTTGGAAGACGCAAATATCGTTGCCGGAACGGAAATAACGAATCTTATTTCTGGAATAAGTCTGCAGCACTTTCTCCTTCTCTATTTTTTTGCAGATGCTCTTCTGGTAAATGAAACTAAGTTGACTACAAGTACATGAAAATTTAAGCAAAGACTGTACAGACAGAAACAAATGTTCTGTTTTGTTCTTTCAAAAGAAGTATGAAGAAATAATGAGGTGGTCCAAGTTCTGATGAAAAACTCCTTGTATTACCTATGGTTTCCAACTGTCTCAATCATCTCTATAAATAGATACTTTTGTCGGAGGCTTAGCATATTCAAAACTAAGCTCTGGAAACTACTGAAAACATGTGTTACACATGTTGAAAATTCTACATTAATAATATCAAAAAATATTTAAAACAATAATGCTATAAACCACTCTAAAAAGAAGGGAAACCTATTTTTGGTGGAGTAATTAAGTGTTAGTCTCAGATTAGCAAAAACTGGGTAAAACAAGTTTTGTGGGGTAAAATGAAGAAACGGGAACTAAAGATAAAACCATTCGTCGCTATTTAATATTTTAGCCATAAAAAACGAGTCCTTAATCTTGGGAGAGCAACCAATGATTTGTCATAGTCTCAGTTCTTCATTTTACACCATACACAAAAATATCCTTTTTAGTGTATTGTTTGTTATAAGACAATAATATTGAATTACTCAATCAAAAAATCGAGTATTTTCTTTTGTTTGGCGGTGAGCGAAACGGGGGGCAATTTGAAAGTTGTAGGACGCCATTACCCTTCACTTCCTCCCAAATTAGTGCCCTTATCTTGCAAAATACGTACATTTTTACCTCACTACTGTGTTGGGCACCCAAGAGAACCTCCTGATACTAAAAATGAAGCGTCTATCTAAAAGTTATTTACTTCAAACTTTTCGCAAAATCTGTTCAATTTTGAACTTTTAGTGCTTGTAATTCGATCGCGCTTGCGGTCTAGCATTTCTCCAGTTGCCTAGTTGTTTCATATGTAAAAAAGGAGTCGAATGAGCATAGCATCGATATGAAGTCAAAGTAGAGATGCAAGGGCTCGGAAAAAAACCGGCTTTTTTGGAAAAAAACTCGGTTTTTTCTGCTTTGCTTTTTTGCTTGGGAAATTTTGGGCTTTTTTCAAAATACTGCTATAAATTGATATAACAGACTTTGTATCGCTTCTCTATAACACAAAAAATCATTTAATTAGTGGTTGATGCTGATAATAATATAAAACATCGAAAATAAACTATGAATTTCGAAAAAATATTTCAAACAATTTTTCTTCAACATATTTACATTATGAATTCCACAGGATTAACCAATGTATATAATAAGAATTTTTTAACCTCCTATATACAAAAGTAAGCAGAGTTGGCAAGAACCGTGGTTGTTTTTGAAAATGCCAAAAACACGTTTTTTGGGGGATGTTTAAACCAGGCTTTTTTGGTTTAAACCAGGTTTTTTTGACTTAGATTTTTTGCTTTATGTATTTATATTACATATTCACAGAAATAAGTTTGTTTCGCCTTGATGTTATTATGCAACAGCGGGGTTATGCCGGAAGAACTCCCATAAGCTTAAAGAAGTGCGGTCAGTAAATTTCTTAAGTTTAGAATTTCCCGCCCTAGCCATTGGGAAAATCCCGTCATTACTTGAAATGTAAGACAATAACGGGAAAATCCTGTTATTGCTTTGCATGTAAAATTGAAAGGTCAACGTACCATAATCAGTACGCTAAAACTGAGGTATTAAATTACAAATTTAGTACCGGTACGTAGATATCATTGAAAGTCCAGTCCAAGCTAATGTTGGAAGCTACGTAGGCAATCGATAAATATTGCCAATTTCTATCAATATATTTAAGCAATATTGGCTTCTTTATAAAACAACACGCATTTAGGCATGCAGAAATATACAATTTGGTTTGTTTCGTATATTTAGGCTTAACATCCTTACGAAATACCGAGGTTATCAAGGAGAAGACTTTCGCTTAAACTGACATCCGATCCGCTACTTGGGTTACGCATGAAAGAAGGTTTGTGGTTCGACCGAGAATTGAACATGGGACACCTTGATTAAAAGGTGAAAGGGAAATAAAACTATTGCAGGTGGTTTGATATCTGGAAACGTTACCATGAAGTTCACACGATTCGCATTTTTCATTCTTTTTATTTTTGTGGTTTAAACCAGTTATTAAAAAAAAAAAGTTGGTGTAAACCAGCCAACCCTAAAAGTAAACACTTCTTTTTAAAGAATACGCAAATAACTAGCAAAATAGTATGTAGTATTTTTACTTCAAAATATTCCATACCCTCTTTTTGAAACAAAATAAAATTAAAATAAAACATAAGAGAAATTCTTAGATTTATATGATACACTTAAAGGCTGCACATCTAGAGCTTTTGGTTCTGTATATTCTTGAAATTCTACAGTTAAGTTTTATAGAACCACCATCACAGTTTACCCAATCCTCAAGTTTTCTGAATTTTTAACAAGAGGGATTCAACATATCATTACGGAACTCCCCCCCCCCCAAAAAAAAAGACTACGGAATATATTTAAGTTAAGCTAAATACAACTGCACAACAAACATGACTGAGTGATTAGCTTTTGCGCTTCTATCGGGAAGTCCGGGATTCAACCAGCATTCGACCATTCTGACAAAGCTTTTCTTCATTCCATCTGTGAATGTAGAAATAGTGCGTGTACTGTGAGTTGGGCGATTTCCTTTTTTATTGTTTTTAAATCGTTATTATTACTAATTACCAGCAGTGACGGTTTTGCGAAGGTTAGGGGGGCGGTCTTTCGGAATGAAGCCCGTTCCCCAAAGTTACGGAATGTCTGCAACAAACGAAATATCTATTATTTATGCCTTTACTCATAAACTTTAAGCTCCCGTCAAATAAAAATTATGAATGTTTAAAAAAACTAAACATTAGTAAGAAACCCTTCCCAAAATACTTTTCTAAATCCGCCACTGATTCTCAGTATAAAATGATTTTTAAAGTTGTATCCGGAAGATTATTGCTAAACATATAAACGAAACGAAATATTAGTTATGCCTGTACTCATAAACTTCAAGCACTTCCCAAATAAAATTAGGACTTTTTAGGAAACGAAACAATCAGAAAAAACCCTCCTAAAGTACTTTTCTAAATCCGCTACTGATTATTTGTATAAATTGGTATTCAAGGTTGTGTCCGGAAAATTATTGCTAAATCACTTCACAGCTACAGTATAACAGAAATGTGGAAGTACGGTTTGACGGATATATTGAAAAACGTACGCTTTGACGGATAAATAGAAAAACGGGCAAGTTTAACTTTTGCGCTAGAAGCTAGAGTACTAAAAGCTCTTAGAAATGAAACACGGATGACAAACTAGAGAAGAAAAAATATGTCGATAACTCAAAAGTTAAAATAAAGTTAAATAGCCTCTAAAATTACCCTCAAATACTACATTCTTCATGTTAGCTTTAATTCGTAAAACATGTGCTCCATCCATCTTGATGGTGAATTTCAGAGCGAAATATCACATTCAGGTCATGGAATTCTTATCTAACTATAGAATATACTATAAGAAAGCTATTTAGATAGAAAAATCATGAAGTTGAAAAAAGCCAAAATTTCCAAAATTCTCGTTTTTTTCCCAAAAAAGCCGGCTTTTTATGTGAAAAAAACCATCGATTCAAAAAAGCCGGCTTTTTTGCATCTCTAAGTCAAAGTGATACCCCGCGACCTTTCCTAGTAAGTATTGACCCCTATGATGGACACACGATGGACTATTGTAATTCTCTATAATCTCACATACAGGAATTTCCTGACATGTATCGAGTAGAGTGAGATCTGCACTATGTAGAGAGGCTATTCCATAGATCCTCGGTATCCAATCCAATGTTCGGAAAATTGTTCATTAAGGTACTTTTGCATCGTAAGCGTATAATGTGCAGGAGCACCATTTTGCTGAAACTATTCCTGAAAATCAACTTCTGTGTTCAGGAGGTTAAGAACAAAAAAAAAAAAAAAAAAAAAGAACATTTGTCATCACACATAACTTGATTTATTTGTATTGTAACAGAAGGAGTAACACACTTTGTCGAGATCCTGTGATTACATTACGGCTTTCTCCTATGGGTCCTGACTTATGGAGCATCTGTATCTCAGAAAGAAATAAATAAATAAAAAAATATTATTTCTTTGTGTAATTTTTAGTATGTATATAATGCTACTCAGTAAACGTGTCATGTTTATGAGGTAGTTCTCATTTTTCCCGAATCCATTGCTTAAGCCAAATGATGATTTCCGAAAATTTTCTCTTGGGAAGGGAAAACTTCAATATACTTGGGGTAAAACTAGTACTCCGAAAATACTTGTAACACACGTTGAGCACAATCGGAGATGTGTATCACGGGGAATTAGAAGTACTGGGGAGGAAGTCACTACCCAAGCCACCCACTGTCTAAACCTGTAATGTTATAATTCATTTGAATAGTATTGTGTCTGACAGTGAAGAATATGTCAAGATTTCCCAAGTAGTAAATAATTGCCAAGATGTTTGGTACTATTTTCTGATTTACACAATATCTTATGGAAAAATGGAGACAGAATTGATAGGGACCTTTAGGTCAAAGAAATTGAAATTATATTTATCATCAAATTTGTTTTCCCATAGTGATGGATCACATAACATAAAATAATATTGTTTTATGACTATTTCCCGAAATAGAAAAACCTCCTTTAATATGTTATTGGTCAAATGAGAATTTTTAAAAATGAAATTCAAATTGAGATTTTATAATGTAATGATTATGGCTCAATAAAATGAGTATTAACGAATTTTTCACAGTAAAACTTATAGAACTATTTTATAAGATTTTTTCTTCTATTAGTTTTCGTATAAAGACAAATTATTACAACTATCACTTTTGAAAATATTTGTAATTTTCTATTCACTAAAATGATTGTAACTAAATGCTCAGATTTTTAAATATTGTAATTGAAGGTACACGTATCTCAGAATGAAATTCGCTTCCTTTGAACAACCTGTTACAGTCATTTGCAGAATTCAAACAGAGCACTGTTTCTAAGCTCCTCGACGCATATGTAGTACCGCCAAATCAGAAAATTACGCTGTAATAACTTTTCTTCAATTAATACATAATTTTAATAAAATCTTTTGTAGGCAATTTCATGTAAAACTAATTTTGATAATGAACATTCAACCATCTCAGATTTTTTATGAAGCGTAGTAAAAATAAATGTAGCACAGATGTTAAATCAAATATATTTAAAATTTGGGAATGTTTTTTAAGATTTCCCTTCCAACCTGTGAAGTACTAAGACTTCACACATATCTGGAAAAACAAATAATCTAGTTTTAAACCTTACGGAGAAAAGGCAGACTGGTCAACATTTACTCATAGTTGGAATAATAATCGAAAGAAAATGTAGAATTCGTATATTGATGACATTTTTACTAAATTTATCCTAATATACTATGTGATAAGACGTATTGCGACAATTTTACGTCAGAAATTTTGTAATCAAATAACTATACTGGTATTTCAAAGCTTAACGTTGAAATCAAATACAACTTTGCTAAGGGTTTTGTGAGTGACGGAATTGCTATGACTACTAATTTTCACCTTTCCACCATTTAAACGACCTTGTCCGGATAACCAGGTCACGAAAGTCACTGAGATCAGTAATTATTCTACAGTTAACAGTACATGTCTGACACTTGGTAGTGGAAGTTGAAAGTAACTAGTGATGATTTCGCAAGATTCCCGGCGGGATTTCAATACATTGGGGATGAAAAGTAGTGGAATCCACTTTGAGGACAATAGAAGATGTAGCCCCGGGGGGAGGGATTTCGGAACACATTTAAGATGACGTCAAATAAATGACAGTCAGTTCTCCGAAGCTACATGGTACAGACAACACACACACTGATTATTATCTGTTTGCCTTACCTGTAGATACCAATAAACATACTATGAAATGAATGAACCATACAACAATATGGCGTTATTTTAAATCATAATAATATAATATAGATTTCTGTCTTATGGTATTACAATCTAGTGTAAGTTATTTCGTGATTTAATAGAAATATGTCAGTTAAGCATGAGCAGTGATTATAGCGCCAATTCAACTGTGCACGGGTAATCTACTTTTTTGCTGCAAGTATTCCACAAAACACAACATAGCTAGGTTTATGTATAATTTGCCCCTTTCTGTGAGAGAGTAGTGGAAATGAATTACTAGGTAATCATATTTTTGAACAGTAGATAAGAGGTAAGACTGTATACTTAATAGTCTGGTGCAGGAACAACTTGTATTGATGAATTTTTGGTAAAAGAAAATTCAAAACCCGCTTAAATTCATCGTGTGTGTTTGGAGAATTGACTGTAGCACGTTCGTCAATATTCAACTAGTGTAAACACTCTCTTGAAGGTCATGAGTCTATCAAGAATAACTCTCCATGCAGATTGGTCGAAAACTGTCATCCCATAGTAAAACCATGCACAGTGTCGGACAGACGTTTTTAACGACCAACGAGTTGCTGTCCGCAAAGTTGCGATCCTCATCGATGTAAACAATGTTCTGTAGACATTATCATCAGGGATTACTTCGATTTTCTTAAGGTTTCTGTCGATGGATATCGAAATAACTTGATTTTGACCCAAAAGGCTGCAAGAGTTACGATTTGTCAACGCCTATTGATGCGATACGAAAATGACGATTATTTTGGACACCGTATAACGACAACCGGTGCTTCATGGCTACACCACTCCATACTTAAATAAAGTTCTCCAAAAAGTTTCGCAGAGCGCCATCTGCCGGTAAGCTTATGGTAGCTCATTTTGGAAATACAAGGATGTTGCAAGTAATAATTTCTTGAAAATAAAATAGACTGTAAATACTGAGTGCTACTTCACGCTACTTTCTATTAACATTTGAAAGTACATACGCAAGAAATTGGTTGTTTACAAAAAGTATCATTCTCCAGCACGATAACGTGTACCACAGAGCTCATCAGAATTGTGACAGATATTATGAATTATATGACAACTATTCGCACTCCCACCTTTTTGGTCTTGATTTAACTCTAAGCAATTTTCATACTTTTGGCGCTCTAAAGAAGCATCTCGGAGGGCGAAAGATTTATAATGGTTTAGACATAAGTCAACACATTTCTACTTTTCCAAAATACAGGATCTAGTGGCCAGATGGCAGGGCCGGATCCAGGGGGGGCGATCTAGGCGATGTCCCCCCAGAAAAGGAAACTTTCTTATTTTATATATAAATAAAATCCATCCCAGAGTTTGGAGCTCTTGACAGTAGCTCTAACTAGCAGTATTACAACCCACCGTTCCCCCAGACGTCCGTCCTGGATTCGCCCCTGCCAGATGGAAAGAAGCAATAACTTTGTTGTAGCAGAGGACTACGTCAAAACATAGTATAGTTAAGTTCAGTTAATCTCTCATACTTACATTGACTTTCCAAATAAATTTTGCTTCTGTCATTTTTCTGTAGCAGAAGACGAATATTTGATACATCAATTAACAATTTTCTTCTGTAAAATAGACCTTTTAGTTGTTACTTCAGTGACCGGTTGACTAGCATAAAACCTAATTAATAAGACATGAAGATATGTATAGATGAGATCGAGCTTTGATTTTATTTTATTTGAGTTTAGCGTCCCTTTCAGCAGCAAGGCTATAGACCTACAGCTTAAAGTGGGATCCAAACCAGATGAGCTCCCACTTTAACCGAACTCGGGCCTCTTGGGTCAAAAGCATGTATGCTATCCGGATAGCCACGAGGGAGCTCGTGAGACCAAGCTATTTGGATCAGAACAATTTCCTAAGTCTTTACTGTTTCTCTCAACATCATAAACTTCTACTTAGTTATCAGATCGTAGTTGGATAGTTAAATTATTGTTTTTCAATAATTTTTCTACAAAACCGGAGTTGCAATACTTCATGTTTTGTCCTGATATAATGTAGTGAATACAGGGGAATCAGGTATTGAACCTGCGTAACTGCATAAATTAAAAATCTTTGTATTTCGTACGCATACAACAGAATGTCAACATACCATGGATGCTAGTTTGACGCTTTCTGTCCCCATGTTTATAGATGGTACTTCTCTAGTCATGACGTACATATCACGGCTATTATTTTAGTAAAAATAAATAAATAAAATGATATTATAGACTAAAAGTTCTTAAAATTCCTATTGCAATAATACAATAATTCGAACAGTCAGTAATTCAGAATCAATTCAGAAGTATAATAGTGTAAAACCTTTCATTGTCTCAAACTAGAGTGTAATTTTGATTAATTTTCTCTCTCATACATTATGTTATTTTTATTTTTTTCATTTTAAATTTTCTTTTGAGATGAATTCTCAGTGTTATTGTGGGATTTTTTATAAACTAAGAAAAATTGTGGCAGAAGAGAATTCACGATTATTTCTACAATATTTCCTAACTTTTTTATTCTTTCGAAAGTAAAAGAGTTTATACGCACCTCCTTATAGACTTCATAAGTGAATTAAAATATGTGTTCAATTTATTTTTAAACTTCCATTCATTTTCTTATATTTATTTGTTAACCTACCTATTTTGTATTTCAAACATAAATAGCTGATTAAATGAAACAAGTAAATTAGAAAAATAACTAAAATCTCTCTATCGTTATTTTCCTTATAATTTTAAAATTATTTTCCGAATTTTGGTTTCTATTAGAATTCTCTTTCTTTAACACGCAATATAATGATTTACCAATAATTTGATATAATGGTCGAACTCCTTTGCTCAATTGGTTTCGATAAACACTATTTTTTTTCTCCTGAACTCGGTTTTCTTAAGAGTCTTCATCCCGGCGAAATTAAAACACCGCTAATTTTACAGTAATTATGTGATATCTTCAAATAGATAAAAGATAATCGAAATGTGGAATAAGAGCGCCCTAGACAATATAATTTTACATGAGAAACCGTTATCACGACTCACTTATCTGCTTTCGATTTCGAGCCATTTTGAAAATCGGCATTTATTTTCGCGTTTCTAAATAGGTGAAAACGAAAAGCTACTAGGTGACTTGTGGTAACGGTACCTCATGCAAAATAATATTGTCTAGGGCGCTCTTCCATATTTCAATTATATTTTATCTATTTGAAGATATCACATAATTACTGTAACATTAGCGGTATTTTAATTTCGCCGGGATGAAGACTCTTAAGTGAAAATTATAAATACATTAATAAATTAAATGCATAACTTCTTCCGTATAACGAACCGTAGTATGTAGACTATATAGGAAATGGAAGAAGGTGCTCCTTTTGATGTATTTTCGTGTGTCACGAGCGTTTGAATGTATTTTTCTGTGTTATGGAATGGTTTCAGTTCACACATTAGTTCCTTTACTCATATTAAGTGTCTCCGCATAATAAGAAATGATATAGCACAGACATCACGTTGATTGTTCACAATAATAAGCACATGTTGCAAATGTAATATCTTTGAAACCGATAAAGTGTTGTTTTAAACATTGAAACAGGAATTACTTCAGCCATTACTTATTGTTCAAGGGTTTCTGTACAAAATAATTGGTTCATTTTTATAAGTTATATTTATATTTAATCAGAAATCCGAATATTAACTTATAGTTAACAAGACACGTGGGTTATATGATTTAGTATTAACTCCAAAGAAAGCTAGGAAGAGCATATCCAGATAATGTGTTATGTATACGAAGGGGAAATGCATGCCTTCTATCATCCCTTCCATTTACCCTCTTGCTTTCCGATTGGCTCCTTTGCCAACCCTCCGAGCGAAGGGCTCAAGATACAACATTGGATACTGAAACATTTGCCTTGTCATCAATACAAAGTTAATGATGTGGACGTCATCGGAAACTCACCAATAAAATGGGAATATCGACGACTGAACAGGATCGTTGAGAACTCGTAATTGCAGTCAATAATTCCTCGTCCATCGCTACCTCATTAACCACTCCTCATCATGAGTCACATTTCCACAGTGAGCGACAGTGTTGCCATATTTTAGGATCGTATTCAATCAAGCGAGAAAGAAAAAGAAGATAGATGATGATTCATTTTCCGCAAATCTAGCAGGAAACTAAGGACTGCCTTGTGGATAGAATGTACACAACACTAAGACTCACTTGTTTTTTATGTTGTAACTATGAGAAAATTGTACTAGTTAGAAATATTTATAGCAAACTTTTGATTACACTAAAATTTTGTGAGTAAAATTGCAACGAATCACTCGAAAATACACAACTAAAACTTCGCCATTAAAATACAATGCAATGTAACACGAAAAGGAGAGAGGTTAATATTCAAATAATTTGCTATTGATAATAAAGTAATAGGGTCTAATTAATAATAACAACGATCAAACTTCGTTCATTTTAATAAACCAATAATCACAACAATAAAATAATAATCAAGAATCTTATTGTTACCCTGGGTTGAAATCGAGCAATTGTGCCATGGCGGCAGATTTGTCAGTGATTCACTGAATAATCTTATTTTCTGTTAGTGATTGAGGAATGAGTGTGAATCAGGAAAGTGATGAATATTTCACAGTTGATCAAAGTATTATATATAAATGGATTCCATGCCGTAAACAATCAAAAGAAAGAAAAAAACCTGTAAATGTAGTTTTGAGTCTTACGAAACATATTGTTCTAACCACCATTTATGATTCCTGAGGTCATCTGTTGGGCTTCTTATCATATATACACAGTATTATAGAACTTTAGGGAAAACTGATATAGAACAATCTTTTACGATCTTCTGATATACTTTTGGCTTGTTACAGTAAGTGAGAGATAAAATGATGAAAGAGTTACATCTGGCTACTACTATTAGACGATGGTATAACAAGTACATAACTATCACTTGTCCTCTGCTAACCTTATCAAGAATCTGCCAAATCCAGTCCCGGTTCTTAGTGTCATTTCGCATGATACCATCCATTTATTTTTCTGATACTAGTTCATTTATGCCCTAACCTAACAGTATCCAACTAATACCTAAACAAATGCATTTAACGAAATGCTTTACCTAAACTATCTTCTTAAGCATAAAACTGCAAATAGTTAAATAACAATCACAAATTTATAAACTAAGAAAGGAAGAATATATGGTATAATTAAAAACTAACTAAAAGCAACTGAAAGGCAGTATGTTTTGTACATTAAAAATTCTGTCTTCTTACGAACCAGTAGTGTAACTAAAGAGAACGGGGTTACGAAGATTTCAAACTTCCTCTGTGGCTTCCAGAACAATGATTTTTCAAGTTTCTACATAATATGTGTTTCGTTTTACAATGAAAAACTACGATAGGCCTCCAATATATAGGGATCCAATATTAGAAAACTATAGTGCTAGATTACGGTTGAATTAGAAGAATATTAGCGGAAATTGAATCTATTCTTGAAATACTAAATCCATCTATATCCGTAATGCTAAATCCATGTCTATTATAAACATTTCCAGCTATCTGTTACCGTTTTTGTTCTGATATCTGTCGACAGACGAACGGACGGACAAAATATTCCTTCCCATTTTTATGTGTAACACAGTTTGGAAGTCTAAAAAGTTTGATGCCACATATATATTTTATTCAAAATGCTTCCCTATTGCTATTCAATTAAAATAATCTTATTCAACACTTACAGCTTGATTTTATTTTATTTTCGGTTTAGAGTCCCTTTCAGCAGCGAGGCTACAGAATATGAGACGTGGATCTACAGCTTAAGGTGGGACCCAAACCCGGGTCTCCTACACCAAACGCGCGTACGCTAACCGCTTAGCCAAGAGAGAGCTTTTCGAGCTTTACAGTATTGGACAAAGGATCCATGGTGTGTATTAAATTTTCGATCATTTTCAAAGTTTTGCATTTACCAATTAGCTCTAAGATTACAAGACTGTGTTTGCTTGCTTTACAAGTAGTATGTGCTTGTAGCGTTATATGCAATCGTTTGATAAAGGTAAACAGCAGTGGATATAGTTAGAGGTCTGCGCGGATGCGGATATTTGCGGATATATCCGCATCAAAATGAGTATCTGCGGATATATATTTCTTTTCTGTGCGGATAGCAGATAAAGTTGCGGATATAGTTTCCTAAATTTTTCCCTACCTTGAAAAAAACGCTATGAAATTTGTGATAATGATAGAAACGTTTGTTTGAATTAAAACTTAAAATCAAAATAAGTGTGTTTGAAACTTGTGACTCAGTGACAGCAAAAGGACAAGAAATGACACGAGAGAGTTGTCCTTTTATTGTTTTTTTTTTTTTCAATATTTTTAGCAGTCGTTTTGTAGGTGAATGACATCTCTGACCTAAACAGAACAAAACGATAGGCCCCTTCGCTACTCCTCAAGTACCGCTTTAAAATGTGTTTAAAAATATTTTCGAAATCATGACTATTATAGAATATGAAAGTTGTATATGTTTGCTACCTCATTATCTGCGGATGCGGATAGAGATGCTGTGGATGCGGATGCGATATTTTATATTCGCACAGACCTCTAGATATAACCTCCTAGTTAAAAAGATATTTTGCTGCATATAACGGTATATATATATTCTTTTTCTGGCAAAATAAAAGTTGCCAATTAGTATTGGGAACGAACGAGTGACATATTTTTTTAGCGCCTCAAAGTTGATTTTTTCGATTTTCTCAAAAACTACGCATGGTAATATACGTTCAAGCATGTTATTTTGTTCAAATCGATATCTATCAACTGATATCTTTTTAACAAATACAAAGATACGATGTACATTTTCTTTAGACAACGTTTTAATGAAAAGAAACTAAAAGTTAAAAAGTTAACGATATTAGGAGACAGAATTTTCTGGACAAAATTCGAGTCGTGACACAGCTCTTCCAATAGAGAAATACACATTTTTTGAGTCGCGTCATCACTTTTACAGCACATTTTCGAGACGAGACAGCTTCAAATCTTTTTCGTGCGCATCCCTAATAATTATTGTCTCGTTAACTATATTGTGTGGTATCATCTTGCTAATGTCATGATGAAGAGCTTAATGCGAGGACCTTCAAATATTAGCTTCATTTGAATAAATGGTATGATTCTCGTCAGCATTAATTTTTATGTATACAAACAAATTCTTTTTCTCCATTTTTCCCGAAAACTACGCATAAGATTTTGCATTCATGGATATCAATATATACATTTCAACAAGGTCTCATGTATAGATATTTCCTATTTTTGTTAAACGCTAATACCATTGGAAAACTTCAGAATCAGGTAGATATCCATAAAATTGTAACGTATTTATGATTTCCTATGTACTTAGATTCCTTTTTGAAATACCACAAGAACATTCGACGAAGTCTCTCTCTTCGCTGTCTGTATTTATTTTTATCCTCCATATTTTGATTCCCTCGTTCCCTAAGAAGATGGCAATCTTGTGTTGAAAAAAAAAAAATCCTCCCCATCGACCTTCTCCTTCGAAGGAGGTGCTTTCCGGATGTTGGTTTCCATAGCAACGGTTTGTCGTCGTCGTGTGACGTGTGCCGTGGCTCCACGAGGGAAGGAAGCCGTGGCGGAAACCCTCTCCATTAAGCCGCTCAACGAATTATCAGAAGACGAAAAATAACGGAAACTGCGAATCCGCATTTAAAAAATACCTTGCAACGCTACGTTTGCTGATAAAAGACGTAAGAAAGAAAAAAAATATTTAGAAGAAATGTGCGTATATGTATGTATAGGTTGGTGTAAGTATTTGACAATGTGTGTAACATACGAGTAAGGGGGAGGGATAAAGGTTAAAGAAAAGGCAATGGAGGAAATTCTCCATCAGGAACTAAATTGGTAAATCAACTGGCTCATTGAAAAATTCAACCAACATAGATAGATTCCATCTTCAAAGGATATTTTTATACCATTTTTTATACCCAATACAATCTTTTCTAAAACGAAAGAAAAAGAGGCACCATCATCGTAAAGTAGATTTCACCCAGGAATACCTCCTTATATCATGATCCATAATTTGCTCTTTCTTCTTTCCTCGCATGTTCTTCCAAAGGAAGTACGTGATTTTAAAATTGCTTAATCACTATTACGTCAAATAATTCCTATTCTGGATGTGCTTAATCAAAACACGTTGTTCTTGTATAAACTAAACAATTGTATACAAAATATTAGTTATTAACTGGTTGAAATTTTTCACAATTTTTTCACGAGCTCCTAAAGATTCAACAACACATTTTCAGTCATAAGACTTTGTGCTTTGTGGGATCTCTTGATATTACTTGATACCAAATTTCGATCATTTATGCTGGGAGATCAAGACCATTCGACTTATCTCCACGAATCTAACTCATTCTCGCAACTCAATGCGAATAATTACTCTATTATTATTATTATTATTATTATTATTATTATTATTATTATTATTATTATTATTATTATTATTATTATTATTATTATTATTATTATTATTATTATTATTATTATTATTATAAAGAGTTTGCATGATTTCCGAATACGCATTAGTTGTTATCAAACTGCTTTTGGAACCCAAAATATAAACTATTAAAAGAGGTCTATCAAATCTGATATATCAGTAGTTCGTGTTCTTACAATAAGCACGGCTTAGCTTTTAAAAAAAAAACTTTGCTAATTTCTGCCAGGACAAACAAAAGGAGTAGCAGGGTTGCTCACGAGACGAGATGGGACAGAATTTTCACAAGAAAACCGAAATCAGCTAATAAATAAAAATACACTTTGTGTGAGGTAAGAACTCCCTCCCACGAGCTCACTTCTTGTGCGAGGCGTCTCTGGTTCATCGATCCCAGGGCATGTAACTTTGTGGTCGACAACATTGTGTTCATAGGTTCACTCGCGATTTTCCCACTTCCTTCCACATTTCTCATTCCACATTTTTTCATAATCATTCGCTTTTGAATTACCCATTACCTTTAGTCTAAAGGGCATAATTGTGGAACGTTAAAAAAGAAAAGAACTTTCTCGAGTCCTTTTCAAGATGAGACATTGCTTTCACGACATCTTCGCGAGACAAGAAAGCCTCAATCTTTATTTTTTTTAGGAACTCTAGAACGCATGGCTGGATTTGAGGTCCTTGAACTTGGCGGAAATTTTATCCTCTAACCAAAGTCTGCTGACTAAAGTGTGTCTTTGCCTATTATCAAACTACCCTCAATCAGGGAATTGGAATACCTCGAAATATGAAATGAAATGAAATCTTTAAGTTTTACGTCCCACGGTTATGCCAGTTAGACTAAAGGAAATGGTGATGATAGGAATTGAATGAAATGGTGGAATGAAGAAAGTGGTAGGAAACGGGAAAACCCCGATAAAACTCACGAGCACGGTATTTGTCCACTACAAAGTCCACATGGCCCGAGTTGGAATCAAACCAGGGACCCAAAGCACCGGAGGTGAACGCTCTAGCACTGAGCCACTGCGCCCCCTGGAATACCTCGACTTACGAGTATGTCATATTTCTTTTTTTCATATGTGTAAGATATGAAAACTATAAATATAAAAAAATAATAATATCGAATAACTATACATAAGTATTTTTTTTAAAAAATAACGATCTTTAAAGACGTGTCGTCAATGGCGAGTTCCCGTATCGTTAACAAATCATTGACGGAAATGACGATTGCAATATGCTGTTCAGTACATTTTGGCAATGTGGGGAAATCATACGTTACTTTTCTCAGTATTTTTCTGTTTTTCTGCATTCAATTTGAAATTTACTATTGTACATGTAACATTAGATTATGGCGTTATGATTTGTGAACCAACTCTGATATTCTAAGCCTCAGCATTATTATTTGCATAGACGCATTTAATATAACAAGAACCATCCTGGGTTTAGCTGAATTGTTAGTGTCTTCATGATTAGTATACAAGTCATACCTTTGATTGCGGCGAGGGCACAACCTCTATTATTATAAACTAAAACTTATTCTATAGTGTTATAGCCCTCAGAAAGCAGAAAATAATCGTAAAATCAGAATACTGTATTTTTACTCAGACCTATACAAAACACAGAAATAAATCTTCATTTACAGTGTGTTATATGTGTATTTTGACTACACTTGATAAAACAAGATATCTTACAACTTACCCATTGTGTCTTGCCTCATGCCTGACATATTAGTGGCAGAATGCGTCATGGAAAACGGTTGCGTCATTGCAGGATAGGACGTTGAAGTCATCTGGAATATTAAAATAATTCTATAATGAATGGCACATGCCCTTCTGCAGAAAAAAATATGTATTATAAATTTATTACAGAGTATTCCTAAAATATGTCCATTAATTTCTTACAAAATATATAATCATATTTATTTAGCACTCAATCTGATTCTCTAATAACGCCAACCAACTGTAAACATCTCCCCTCCCAAAAAGTATATAAATTTATTTGTACCAACCAATATTGCGTAACCAGATATAAGTGGTATTTTTATTTAGGTTCGTACTGTGTTTTGCGTAGACAAATTGAAGAATATATACATATGAAGGGTGTCTCATAAGTTTTCACACATAGGAAAATTGAACATTTTGTTTTTTGTATTTCAGATATCCTTTTAAAAAATGTATTGAATAACGAGCAACGAATTGAAATCATATTGAGACTGGTTCAGGAAACAGTCGCAAGGCTGCAATCGAATTTAACAGAAAATATCGAACGAATATCATACACGACACTGTGGGAAAACTTTGTTGAAAGTATTGATAATAATTACGTAACGTATTACATACCAAGCGAAATCAGAAGTGAAATGTGTTTTCTAAACAATGGTAGTCATGTAGAGTATATTATATAAATAAAACTGTGTTTCATGAAAAGAATGTTTATTTTTCCCATGTATGAAAGCTGATGGGACACCCTGATGTGTAAATACGATAAATCTGTGATTAGTCCCACGTCAGTCCTTAGTTCAACGTCCCACGTTTATAGGTCCTGTTGACTAAATCAGATGAATAGTAATTTCAAATCATTAGGTATTTTCCTATTACTTAACCAATATAAAACTAACACTTTTGAGCAAAATAATTGCAATCCTTACGTAGTAGGTTCTTTCTGTAGGGAAATCTGCTGAAGAGATAGATGCAATAGTAAACTCTGCTAAAAGACAGTGAAGAGGAATGCGTGATACCATATCCTTTTATTATAGGCGACCAACATTTATTTGACACTGTGCAGATTGCATAGAAGCTAGGGGATGTTATAGATATTAAGCACAATATGGATAGCCACCATTACCATTACTCGACGGACGGACTAACACATTATAATTTTATAAGGCCCACTGTGGGATCCTAATAAGGGAATCCATACATTTAAGTGTTTCCTTTTCAAATATCTTAAATCTTGTTATACTTTTGAAATGTTTGTATTGATTAGTTGAAGTTTAATTGTTCAACACCGAGGCTATGTGAGACGGAACAACTATTTAAAGTGGGATCCGCACCATTACTTGGGGGTTTGTATCTGACTATGAATCATGAGACGTTACCGAAAATCAGACTTCGCACAGCGTGCGTGCTTACCGAAAGCATGCACATTAACCATTCGGTTACAAGGGGCATCGAAACGTTTGGAAGTTTGTGTTTTATTCCTTTGTAATTTCCAGAAAATATATTTTCTGTATAGCTGAAGTTTCAACATACTATTTTAAACAATACTACTACTCAGTGGCGTATTTACGATTTTGTTTCGGGGGGGGGGGCTTTGCCTGAAAATGTGAAAATTCTGCAAGATATTTCATATACTTCACTATAGTAAGTAAGATTTCGGGGGGGGCTTAAGCCCGGAAGCCCCCCTAAATACGCCACTGCTACTACTACTACTACTACTACTACTACTACTACTACTACTACTACTACTACTACTACTACTAATAATAATAATAATAATAATAATAATAATAATAATAATAATAATAATAAGGAACGCCTGTAGGATTTTTTCAAGAGCCAAAATACAAATTTCGAGGGGAGGATAAAAGACAAATTCCAGGGACACAAGCACAGATGCTAAAGCACGCGTGCACATAATACATAATATAGGCATAAAGCAACAATTATTTACGCAATATCCTCATTAACTATAGTAGATGAACTATAGTATCTAATATAAATATATTAAGTACTATCATTTATGAGAGCAAATTAGTATGTTTCGACTTGTATTTCCAAGAAATAAACACGCTTGGCAAATCCGGAGGGAGTAACTGTCCCCTTTTCCTCCGCTGGCAACCATGGTAATAATAATTGCAATAAAGAAGTCTTTTATAGTGTTTAACAGAAAAATCTGACTTTATTTTTACTTGAAACCACCTGCAAGCATAAATGTGTATATTTCTTTAAAGTCCTAAATGCAGTAAATTTAATATGTATTATTACTCTCTGGGGAAAAAAATAAAGAAAATATTTCATACTTATATGGTTCATAATTCTCCCTCCTCCCAAAGTTTTACTAGGAAGTTCTCCCGTTAAAAAATTGAGAGTCTACTTTTAAATTTACTCAATACTTTTGATCTCCAACAAACTTCTACCTGATGAATTCACCTTGGATTAAAATGCATTGCTCTTATAAATAATTCACGTTTCCTTTGGATCACGCAGTGGGATTTATAAGAATGTACTGTTAGTACGATCGTTCGTTACTCCACATGATGACTCTTGAATGAAAAGAAATTCTTAATTTTTTTTTGTTGCAATAAAAAGCTAGAGTTAGAGCTTGTTAATGGCATTTTCACGGGTAACATTTACTTTAATTAGTAGGGGAGCTTAAGGCAAAAAAATGACCAAACCCTGCACTTTGTGTTAAAAAGGTGCCACTCGGATATGTTGTTCCCCTGATCCAACTAAGTAGGAATCGAAGTGGCCCCACTCCGACAGGTTGCCAGAATCCAATATGGCGGCTATCAAAGATGGCCGCCTCTGCGAATTCATAGTGTTGGTTTTAGAGGCCTATATCTCCTTAACTAATAGTCCAATCTTTACGATTTGAAAACTAAATGACGTAGAAGATAACAGGGTCTAATAAATGAGCAAACGGTTTTACCTAACACTGAAATTAACACCTACAGAAATTATTTAATTTGGAACTTTACATTTTTTATGATGGAGTTTACTCATATTTTTTAAAATAACAATTAAACGGCTGGGATTATCGAAAAAGATGTCGTATAACTTTTTAAAGAGTGTTAAATTATCTTTCGTTTGGTGTATAGTTCATTCAGATTGGTTAATAAACAACAAAGTTATGACAATTTAAAGATTCACGTTGAGTTGACTGATTTTCCCAAATTTCGAACGAGAGTTCATTAAAACATCACTGATGGATGCTGCATTGTACGAAACGGATCGTTCTCTTATGATGTGTTCTTCATAAGTCCCATTTTCGCCAGAGCACAAGACAGCCTGACCGAGCCCGGTTATCTGAATCCAATATGGCGGCCATTAATTACCATCCATAAAGATAAGTCTTTTTCGAAATATTTATTGCAGTATCTTGATTTATAAACAAGTACGACAAAGTAATAACAAACATTTTTCTCTCCCCCATCCTTCTGCCCTTCAGAGTAAGTATGGGAAGGAATGAACTCCAAATCATATTTCGAAATACGTCAAAAGAATCGGATAGAACTGAGTGGTTAAAAGACTTGGAGTAATAACAACGGCACTATTCTCGAAGTATTCCATTGAAAGTAACAGTGGTGTAAATCCCGTGTAATGTTTCGGCGAGAATAGTTCGGAATCACACAAAAAGGCAAAGTTTGAGGCCGCTACGCAATTCTTGTGTTACCAAGAAGTCGCCGATTCAAAATGATCGATCTTCTTAAATTGTACAAAACACGGTTAATGACGATTATGAAGAAGTCTGAATCAGAAGAAACAGAAGTTCATAGTACAAGATTTCGTGAAAGAATTTTTCGTCACAGGCCTGAGCTAACAGCTAATCTGTCTGGCAGAGAATATGTTTTACTTTCAGAAGGATCTGATAGAATAAGTGAGCTGGAGAAAGACATTGATGAAGATGCTATGGCACTAAGTCGTGTTGTTAAGATGCTTCGAAAGGATATGGCAAACCACAAAAGTCATTTTGCAGGAAAATTTGAGAATCACTGCCACGAAGATTCTGTTCCTCCTTCACTAATAGCTGTTGTTAATATGTTACTTTATGGTTCATTTGTCACCCCTGATAGCAACGCAAGTCAAGCAACTTCAACTATTAGTTAACTTATATTTTATAATTTCCATCA
The DNA here is from genome assembly GCF_964235325.1 of Thermobia domestica. Classification (NCBI taxonomy): domain Eukaryota; kingdom Metazoa; phylum Arthropoda; class Insecta; order Zygentoma; family Lepismatidae; genus Thermobia; species Thermobia domestica. Next base: position 160,492,940 of record NC_137462.1, read on the forward strand.
GAAAGCAGGCGATATTGAAACAGAAGCAGCAAGGCATAAACGCAATCGTACTCTTTCTCTCTATGTTGGGCTGAGCGTGTATGCTAAAACTCGTAAAAAATCTCTCATAAATGAATTGCATTCACTAGGCAATTCATCTACACGTGAACAGGAAATATCTTGAAGTCTTTCTCAGTGCTTGATAAATCAAAGTGACAAAATGGGTGTGTCCTTCCACTCTTCGTCGAGGTGTTTTAACCGTTGCAGCATTAGATAATATTGACTACAATTCTTCTAGTACAACATCAAAGGATTCTTTTCATGGTACGAGCATTTCTATTTTCCAGCATCCTTCTAAGGATAACCCTAGCATTCGACGTGACCATATCTCACTGGATAAGTGAATATAAAAATGAGAACTGCTCCTGCTCTCCCCGATAATTATACTATAGTACCTCCTGCTATATCACTAATAAGGAACCAGTTTTACCTCAACAGAACCCGCAGTTTGTAGAGAAAGGTCTTCCACGAAGTGGATTTTTCGCAGAAGAAAAAAACTAGGAGCGTTGGCTTGAAGCATGCTTAAAAAATGACACTATTTGCACTTGGTCTGTACACCATGCCTCGAAAACTGAAACTCTGCAAATGCCAAGTAACTTTATATGCTGCCTGCTTTCGTTGTTTAAGGAAGACTCTAAATCTGTTGTTATGATACGGCACGAAATGAATGTTGTACGAGAACTTACAGACAAACTCAACAAAGGGCAAGTTCCGGTTCTTGTAACTGATCAACCACTATTTGCCTTGGGGAAACGAATTCAAAGGAATTGGCCAGAGTTATATGGCGAAGATCATCAAATTCTGATGCTGGGAGGATTACACATCGAACAAGCCTTCCTGCATCTTATAGGCAAATGGTTAGATGGAAGTGGTTGGGTAGAAATTTTATACGTCAGATGTAGCAACACCAGGAACCGTTGACAGTATATTAAAAGTAACTCACATTACAAAAGCTCGCTATGCTTATCAGATTACTTTAACAGTTTTAGATCATTTGCCGCGTGATGCATATCAGAATTCTTCATCAGGGCAATTTTTCAATGACTGGTGCACTGAAAAGAAGTCTTCGTGTCCAACGCTTAAGTTTTGGATAATATATTACCGTCTCGTGATTTTACTCTTAATTTACATCAGAGCTATACGTCAAGGAAATTTTAAGCTCTACGTTGAAACACCAAAACTAATGGCAGAATTGTTTTTCGCAATGGACCACCTTAGTTATGCTCGTTGGCTTCCCGTTCGCATTTTAGATTTGAAGAATTTGGAAGAAACATATCCTGAGATTATGAATGCTTTCGAAATGGGTTACTTTGTGATAAGAAAGACATCAAAACCTTTCTTTGCAATAGCTATAGATCAAGCTCACGAACAGAATAACAAAATTATAAAAGGGGAATGGCGAGGCGATTGGTTTCTTACACGACGACAATGCTCTTGTCAAATGGGTGACAGCGGGACCAGAAATTATTAGACTAATTAATGAATTCAAAATGCCATATAATGAATATGATCCTGATAATAAGCACCATGAAGATTACTCGTCGATGCAAAAAAGATTTAAATTGTCTGTTGAAAAGATGAAAGAAGTTTTCGTCGAATTGGGGAATCCGTTTGAAGAAAATAATGGACTTGTTAATGTTGCTTCCAGAATCATCTATAGCGGTGATATAATTGAATCCCTATATTTAGCAGAAGAAAAAGGGTCTAATATGTACAAGGAATTTGTGCAAGAAAAATTAGTAGAATGTACCAAGCCATTCTTTTCGCCCATGAAAAAATCTTCTCTAGTGCTTCATTCTTTCCTTCAAAAGATAAAACAAACAGAAATGAAATAAAATTACTTAAGATGGACGTTGAGTTATTTTGTCGCTTACTACGCGTCAGTCAAACAAGATGACTTGACTTGGATGAATTCTTTCAGCACGAGAGTCAACCAATTCCACCGTCTCTCTGCCATAATTCACAATCCTCAAAAAAGTCCGACTTAGTTATGCTTCTTGAGAGTGAAGCCAACATCAAAGAAGAACACTTTCCTAATTCTTGTGATGTTTTATTATTTGATGGAGCAGTTTTGGTTCACATTTTGCAACCAGCATCAGTAGAAACATTTTGTGATTATTTCCAGTGTAATTTCTTCGAATATATTCGAAGAGAAGCAGACACATTCCATGCAAAGCGAGTGAATCTGATATGGGTTAGATACTCTTCAAAGAGCATAAAATCTTCCACAAGAAAAAGTAGAGATGTAGGAATAAGGACGAAAGTAACACCAACTACACCAATTCTTAGGAAGTGGAATGATTTCCTTCGTAATGACGAAAATAAAGAAGAACTGTTCCTTTTTCTTGGAAAGTCTATGTGTGAAAAGGAAGGAACTTACTTTGAGGTAGCAACGAGCAATGGATATCACTTAGAAACTTCAAGAAATCTTCCAACATTTTTAAACAAATCATCAGGAAGTCATTTAGAAGAAGCTGATAGTAGGATCATGTTACATTGCTTTGATGCAGTTAAATGGACACAAGAAGATAGTTATCCGCACAGTAGATACAGATGTAATGCTTGCTGTATCGTTTTTCTACGACTTTGAGCGACACAGTTTAGAAGAATTATGGATATCTTTCGGCACCAAGAAATATCATTAATTTCTTCCAGTTCATCATATTTCAAAAGCACAAGGAAAAGAAAAATCAACTGCGTTACGAGGCCCCACGCGTTTACAGGATTGCGTTTACAGTGACATACTTTCTCGGACATGGAAAATTATAAGCATGGAAAACGGCTTTTGTATCCAGAGGTGACCACAGCTTTTCTAACAATTTCACACCCTGTAATCAACATAGGCGAAGATTGCTTTAATTCACTGCAACGATATGTTGTCCTCTTATATTCAAAAACAAATGAAAAATTTAAAGTTAATGAAGCCCGGTAAGAATTCTTTTTGGAAAAGGGCAGATCTCTTACTGCGCTTCTTCCAACTTGTGATGCCTTGCTTCTTCACACCAAGTTTGCAGCATACCAAGCTGGACAAATCTGGGCCCAGGCAATAAAGAAGACAGCACATATTCCTTCATCAGTAAACTGGTGATGGACTGACAATGGAAGTGAACTTTCTCTAACATGGGTTCCATTCCAGTTGTATACGAAGCATGTAGGAAACTCTTTTTGAAATGTGCGTGCAAGACATGTACCACAAGATATCGTTGTAGAAGTGCAAGCGTCCCGTGCAGCTTTTTTGTTCTATGTGTAGGGGGACATGTGGAAACGTGATGAAAACTGAAATCGAAGATCTAGACCAATAAAACTTTCATGTAAGTAGCACTCATTATTTTTCAAAATTCAGTTGATCCACAGTAAATTTACACCACGTTGGATACGTACCAATAAATAGATAAACTTAAATGTATGATTCTTTATAGAATAGCTTGTACACAAAGTAATATTAACTGTTCGTCGAAATCATAAAACTATTTGTACACATAGAAAATCCAAAAGATATATTGTGAATTTCAAATTATCGAACCAAGTGTTTGCGTTGTGTTTGTGTTCTTACAATACGAAAGAAATTATTTACATTCTAATTTATAACAATATATTGCTTTATGTAATTTCCTTATAATATTGTAAAGGATATAAAGCCAATGTCTATGGTTTAAAGACAGAACTTACTTCTTAGTCTTCCTGTGCAGTTCCTCTTTCAATTCAGAAGAAACCATATAACTTTTCCATCGTGACGCTACACACGTAATTTCTTAAGATATTCTTAAACTTGATTCATGTGTAAAAGTGAATAGCAATAGAATAGGTGATATTACTTTGTCCGTATTCGTTTACAAATCTAGATACTCGAGTCAATATTTCGAAAGAATATAATTTTTATGAATCATAATTAATGGCGCCATATTGGATTCATAACCGGGCTTGGTCAGCAGGCCCGTATCCAGCCCAAAAATGTAGGGGGGAGCAGGCTGAAGTTAGGGGGGGCGATCCAACCATATTATAGTTCGTCACCATATTATAGTTCGTCACCATATTATAGTTCATTTGCACGCCTACCGTGAAAATTTTAGGGGGGCAGCAAAAATTTATGGGGAGCCGGCCCCTAGACCCCCTGGATACGGGCCTGTTGGTCAGGCTACTTTGTGCTTCTGGTGAAAGTGGGACTTATGAAGAATACATCACAAAAGAATGATTTGTTTCGTACAATGCAGCATGCATCAGTGATGTTTTATTACTGTAAATGAACTCTCGTTCAAAATTTGGGAAAATCAATCGACTCAACGCGAATCTTTAAATTGTCATAACTTCGTTGTTTATTAACCAATCTGAATGAAATATACACCAAACGAAAGATAATTTAACACTCTTTAAAAAGTTATACGACATCTTTTTCGATAATCCCAGCCGTTTACTTGTTATTTTAAAAAATATGAGTAAACTCCATCATAAGAAATGTAAAGTTCCAAATTAAATAATTTCTGTAGGTGTTAATTTCAGTGTTAGGTAAAACCGTTTGCTCATTTATTAGACCCTGTTATCTTCTACGTCATTTAGTTTTCAAATCGTAAAGATTGGACTATTAGTTAAGGAGATATAGGCCTCTAAAACCAACACTATGAATTCGCAGAGGCGGCCATCTTTGATAGCCGCCATATTGGATTCTGGCAACCTGTCGGAGTGGGGCCACTTCGATTCCTACTTAGTTGGATCAGGGAAACAACATATCCGAGTGGCACCTTTTTAACACAAAGTGCAGGATACTTCCCGTAAGCTCCCCTACTAAATGTATTATATCGTTTAAAATCCGTGACATTCCTTAGCGTCTTTGCAACCTGTACAACAGCAAAGTATTGTTGGTTGCCTATGATAGAAGGATATTTAGCTTTGCTTACTGCCAGAAGTTCATTAGGTTTTAGTTTGGCGTGATCTTTTACTGTCTTTCCCCGAGTACTTTTCTGATTACTACGTGGTTTAAATGTTGGAACTAATTTTCATCGACGGTTCTGGAATTTCATTGACGTATTTCGAATTATGACTTAATCTTCTGTTGATTAGTTGGGATTACTCTGATTTAAGATCCCCTTTCAACACCCAGGCAATATGACATATGATCTACCGTTTAAAGTAGTAAGATCTGAACCAAGATTCGAATTTGTAACCGAAGCAGTAATCTCCACAAAGAATCATTCCCTGTGTTCACGACTGAACAGCATAGTAAAATAAACAATAGTTTTATACACAATAGAAATTAATGGGAACCAATTATTTTTAAACAGATGATCATAAAATTAATATATTATCCTTCTCATTTATTTATGTTCAAATATGAATCTTTTACGTGTACAGTATGTGAGAAAATTCAAATTCTGGTTTCAGATTTTGCCTATGTCACCAGTTTTATTAAAAGTTTGTTAATAGGTTATCATCGAATCAAATAAAATCGTATGTTTAAAGTTTATAGTATATTTGATGCTCGATTTTCGCTATCCACATGAGCACTTCGTGGTCCATGCAAATAGTTCGTTTTATTAATATGCAGTGCTATTGTGCAACAAGAAATATTAACTATCATTTAAGCTTGTTTCCACAACTGTAGTTTTAATGATTCCAATAATATAATCAAATTGCATAAAATGCAGTAATCACATAACTTAGGAGTTGCATAATACATACGATACGTATTTTCAAATAGGAATTGATAAAAAAAAAAGTATACATAAGTTTCATGAAGTTCACATGTAATCAACATTTACGGCGGACAGATGACCTTGTGTAATTAAGGAATGCAATGATAACACTTTCACTTTTCCCCATCCACTTCATTTTAGGGGGCGAAATGAGTTTTCGTTAGCGCTCACGGTGTTTGTTTTGTTAAGGGGTCTCAAAGCAGCGGACGGGAAGCGCTCGATGAGCGACCGGATCGGTTTGCTAATCAACTCAGTTAGAAATTAGCCACGTGATTAGGTTAGCGGAGAAGATGAAGAAGGTTGAGGCGTTGGCATTCGGCCAGCAGCAGCCCAATGAAACACTTGCACAAATATCCCCCTCTTCTTCTATACACACTGCACATAATAAGTGTTAGAGAAAATGGCTCGTTATTAAGACAATTGTTTTCATTTTAATGCTTTTGAAGTGTTCTATTTGTTTCCTAAATATGCCGATTACTCAAACTAGAAGAATATACTTTCTGTTTTGTTAGAAAACAAGGGAAGGTTCTTCGTTAGATTAAATGGTGTAGTGACTAATGTTTCTCTTTATAGTTATGTTATAGGATGTAAGGAGATGTCATATTATACTTTAGGATATTTATGGAATATTATCAGATATTATGGTTTTAGATTTCAATCTTAGTAAAGTTACAATATTTTATGTCATTTAGATTTAAGTTTATTCACATCATCATTTTACTCATTAAATCATGTCACACAAATATTAGGAATAACATTATGCCATGAAAATCATTTAGTTCGCTGACGCTTTATTATTTCATTACTAAAAAGCAAATAAAGCAACCTAGTTACATTATGTTAACGAGAGAATTTATACAATGTAGTTATTACGTTTGTCAGACAATTACAATTGGATCAGCGTTTTCATTTTCAAAATTGAGAACAAAATGTCTATGTTATTGTAAGAATTATGTATCTTTTTGTTTTTAAAAATTCTTGGATTGACAAAATTTAAATCATCCGAGAGATTGTGTCTGGAGATTCTAGAGATTTCTCTTAGTTTAGTTTGGTCTTCTCATTCTTGCTACTATCCCCACATTCGTCTCGTACAAGAGTAGACCAGGCTAACAGTTAGGGGGAACATGATTCCCAGTTTAAATTTCCTCGTGACTATATGGATAGCGAATTTATCTTAGACGCGGGAGGACCTGGTTCGATTCCCGGTGGGAGTTCATGTCCTTCGGATTCCATGTTAAGCTGTAGATCAACGTCTCAAATATCCTCGGTGCTGAACGGGTCGCTAAATTCCCAATCAACCAACCAATAATTCCTTGTTTGACTAGTATGTTTCCATATATCAGTCCGTAGAGCGTATGCCTCAGCACACTGAGAAAAAAAATTGTAGGTGGCGTACTTAAAAAGATAGGTTACATGCGTAATTCCTGTAGTTTTTGGACTTAACGTACAGCAGACGTATAACTGAAAACGCATGTTTTATAATACTTTCTGTATAAGTGTTCCATCTATACGTACTTTCCGTATGAAACAATGTAGGCGGTCAGGATCTCACATACAAATTGATGTATATAACATATAGCTGACGAAGGTAACATAAGTATATGCATGTCATATACGGAAAACTGTTAGATGTCAGACATCCTGCAACGGCATGATGTAACATCTAAGGGCAGTGCCTATGTAGCATAAGGATAACATATGCTCCGTACTAATTTCTCTAGTAAGCAAGAGGATACCGTATATTTGTATATACAATATACCGCTGTCCGGAGAACGGATTTTTCTCTGTGCAGGTTTTCGAGTGAGCCGGCTAAAGCATATAAGCTTCGTTAACACATTTTTTTCTCTGGCCCTAGACAACCCCATGCAGTAGCAACATATCTTTTATAAAATTTATTGAAGATTCGATTTCTCCAGCCATTTTTATTTTTATATTTAAGAAATATTTTTTCATTTAAATCTACTTAAAATGTAGAATAAGAGTATATTACACACACATTTAAAAGGTAAGAAATCAACAGATCGCAGCCCTACTAATTTCTTGTACTTGTTTAAATTTTGATGTTTACTTTCGCAACCATTTAGCAGTGCGCAGAATACCATATTCATCAGTGTACCCCCACGTTGCTTACCAGAAAAAAATATTTGTCATTATATTATTGTAATTATGGAATAATTCAATAATAATAATAATAATAATAATAATAATAATAATAATAATAATAATAATAATAATAATAATAATAATAATAATAATAATAATAATAATAATAAAGTAGAACAAATACAAAAGAGGTTTATTAAATACTGTACTTATGTTTTGAAACGAGATTTGATTTATAATTACGGAATAATAGACAATATTTTTAAAACTTAACTTAATGAAAAATAGACGGTATTTTTACATGATCGGATCCTAGTACAATACATTGAAAATAATCAACCATCCAGCACTTACGTAGTTCAAATATTCTTATTGAAAGTTCCTAATGTTAAAGCAAGACAGGAATAACATATGTTAGTAGGTATTATATTAGATCTATTTTAAGTACGTTATCTAGAAATTATAATTGAAAAAAGAAATCTCAAGAAAATTAACAAAAATAATGTTATCATAATCGTATTTGAATGAAACAATAAAGTATATTTGTATGATGTAGACAATATCACTGTTCCTTAAATAGGAATACGTTGTTCAATTTTCGCACCTTAGAAAAGTTTTGCACCATTTTTTTTTTTTTTTGCATCTAATTTTTAAACGTTTGCCTTTTGTACCATTTCGACATTCAATTTACAGTGCAGGATGCCTCTAAAGTATTAATTCTATTTCAAAGTGTTATAATTTTAATACAACTATTTGTATTTGAATGAAACGCCTACAGTTTGAAACATGATAATGTTTAATCAACGTTATACATATGTTACGTTCATACACATATCATCTGATTTCAAAGTTCTGTATTGGTTTTAGAGATACGGTATAAATTCGTTACAACATGGGAAATAATTGTAGTGAAATCGAGTTTTCAGTTCACAAATATTCAATGTGGCCTCCTCCGACAGTACTGCAAACGTAAAATGGAAAGCCGAACTTCTTCTATACCTTAAACACTGACGGGAGTTAGCAAGTAACTAATGGTTGCCTTAGTCGCTCCCAGAGTAAATTGAAGTTGTACAAGTAAAGCCAACCTATTCTCCAATCGAGAGCGGAATGACCAATCAAGAACACTGAAAACAGATGATTAGCCAATCAAAATGTCCTAAACATATTTCCAGACATCCACAAAATGGCTGCTACGCTATTACTTAAATAACTTTCATTTACGGTGTTTGCTCTTGCATACTAGTGGCATCGCCGGCCAACCAACTGGATCAGTCCCTGTTTCTAATTATAGGCGTTTCATTCAAATACAACTATCTATTTTCAAGCTATAACACTTTGAAATCTCTTGAAGATTTCAGAGACATGTTGTTTCTTATCCCACAATCAACAGCTAATGATCGATAGTTCAGGAAGATATACACATATGCATTTGTTAAATATCTTTTCTTGAAAATTTGACTTTTTGCCACTATAATACATTGAGTGATCAAGTAATTCGAATTTTGTGTCCTTTATCAGTTCCTCATCAGGAATCGAATCCGAAATCCATACACAGAAAGCCAGCATGCTAGCTACTTGGCCAATCCTGATCACTATAAGAAATTATTGTTCCTAATATCAGAGGAATATATTTATATGTAATTCAGTATCTGTATAATGAAGTCATAAGTATGCAGTTCTTGTCTGGTTCTGATCTGTAATCAATGGTGGTTTTAAGGATAGGAAAGACGGGATATAACAAACATATTGCTTAAACACGGTTCACTATGCACGATAGCTCTTTAGAATAGAAAGAAACTTATTTTTTTATTATATTTTGTAGTATATGCTATTAAAAACATATTTTTCAAAAAATGTTAAAAATGTCATCAATTTCATTGCGTAAATACAAGTATGATTCAAATAGGAGAACTGTTAAGCGGTAACACGATGAACTTACTTCAAATTTGAAAAAAAAAATCCCAATGTAAAGCAAATTTACTTAATTCAGAGCATTAGTAATATACTTATATTTAAATTATCTTAGTTGGACACATATTGAGAAAATTTATCGTCATTTTTAAATATTTTTTTTTATAAGTAAGCGCAGTAGACCAAACTGAGAGAACTAACTTTCTAGTTTAGTTCTCATTACAAATCCAAATTTAAATTTAAACTTATTGAATTGTAACTTACTTAATTTGTTAATTGATTTATTTAAACTTATTAATTTATTTAAACTTGTTAATTTAAATTTAAACTTAAAATAAACTGTTGTAGCATAATTAAAACGTTAATAAAAAATGACTTAAATTTTCCAAATTGTTTCTAATTTTTAGGTTTCAAATATTTATAACTACACAGATAAGTAATGATCTCAAGTACTAGTCAAGATTTGTTTTTTTACTTGATATGACATATTTGCCAATTTCAAGCTTTTTAACCGACTTCAAAGAAAGAAAAAGCAGATTCTCAGGTTCACTGTATGCATGTATATATCTGTTTGAAATTATGTCGAGAACTGTTGACATATTTCGATGAGGTTTTCATTAATCGAATAAGCTATCCACTAGGAAGGTTTTTACAAATAAAATATTTGAAACATTTTGATAATAATTAGTAAATTATTAAAAAGTCAAATCATTCCTGCAATGCTTCATGATTAAAATCTTATTCTAAAACACACGGCAAACAGATAAATCAATAAAGTAAGCTGGGTTGCATATAATCAAGGGGTTAAGAACCCTTTTATCATTCTAAGTTTTCCATTATAAGACGAATATACAGAGTGGCTCAAAAGTAGGCATACAGAATAGTACTGATCAGCTCATTGCATTTTAAATCATTACTTATTGTTATCCATCAGGTAGACTTAGTTTATTTATTATTTGTTCTTAATGTGTTGTTACTTACATCTTAAGCTCGGAAGAGCCAAAGCAAATAAACTCATAAACTAAAATGTTATATTTAATCAATGCAGGGGTGTATACCCACTTTTGGGCCATCCTATATCAAACTTTCCAAGAGTTAGACATTTCCTGTAGATCTTGGAGGTGTCTGATGCAGATTTAAAGATATATCGGCCAAGATTACTTCAAGATTGTTAGAGGATGATCCAAATAGCCGATTAGAATTCTGCGAGATAATATTGAATGCATAAAGACAGGTGATAGCATCATTTGGAAAGTATGTTGGTCACACGAAGATAATTTTAAACTTTCAGGTGTTGTTAATAGACATAATTGTGCCTATTATGTAAGTGAAAACCTCCATGCGGCACTTGAACAACAATTGAATCGATCTGGAATGACAGTTTGGGCGAGCCCTTCACGTAAAAGGCTAATTGAACCTATCTTTTGTAATGGAACTGTTATCCACGACTTGTATCTTAACATGTTATGGGAAACTATTATTTCACAATTATGGCAACTACATGATAATGATGGCTTTTATTTACAGCAAAATGGAGTTCCTCCCTACTATGCTGTAACAGTGCGAGAGTTCTTTAACAAGGAATTACCAAAAGGGCCAGTTGAATGGCCATCATGATCACCAAACCTAATCTCAAAGCCTTTTTTTAAAAATGTTGTCAAAGCTAAAGTATTATCGAGGAAACCATGGACTACTGATACATTACTAATTTCGTAAGAGAAGCGTGCCAAGACATTAATAACAATAAAAATCTCTGTGCCAAAGTGTGCTTGAATGTAGAAATTAGACTGGAAGAATGTGTAAATGCTGAAGGCCGGCACTTCTAGAATCTCAGAGATTGTACTTAATTATAATTCATCTGATTGTGATCTCGTAAAATTATTGTCTTTCAAATAATAAAGTGCATAACTACGTAGGTTGATCAATAAAGACTGATCGTCAGTGTTTATGAGGGAATACAACAGAAGGTACAGAAAGCAAAAAACGTCTGTGTAGTGGGAGAAACGACGAATAAATGGAGCAAGTTTGAAGGTCATGACATCAGTAATGCGACCTTGGCACCCGTTAAGCACACGTAATTTTAGTTTCGTATAAGGCAACATGGAAGTGAGACGCGAAAAACAGTACAGAAATTCTGTTGGCCATCTTGCAAAGATCAACGTTCTGTTTCTACCCCATCCTCCATGTAGTCCTGATTTAGCCCATTGTGATTTCTTTCTTTTTCAACTTTGAAGAAACACCTCCGAGGATAGACGGCGTTTCACATCTTTAGGGACAGTGGTGAAAGCTGCGGACGCGATTTTGAAGGATCTGTCCAAAAATGGCCTCCAGCATGTCTTTGATGATTTGCAAAAATGTTGGGACAATTACACTGTCTGTAATGGGAACTATTTTGAAAAAGACCATCAACATTGGAGAATTATAACAGGTAATTATGTTTAATTAATTTATGATCATTCTTTATTGATGAGCCCGCGTATACTAATAAAGAAAACAAGAACTCTTATAATTGTATACCTACTTTGCCTCCTAGTCGAGACGAGACAGAGCTCTTTAACTAGAATCAAATATACTTTTCGAGACGAGAAAGTACTTTTACTATAATTTTTTGAGACAACACAGCTTCAAATATGTTTCGTGTGCAGTGACGTATATACGATTTTGTTTCGGAGGGGGCTTTGCTAACTTTCGGGGGGGACTTTGCCTGAAAATGTGAAAATTCTGCAAGATATTTCATATACTTTACTATACTAAGTAAGATTTCGAAGGGGGGGTCTTAAGCCTGGAAGCCCCCCCCCCTAAATACGCCACTGCTCGCTTGTAATATTATTGATCATATTCCGATGTAATGAACTATTCCCAAGCAAGCTTTAGCTTTAGTTTTAGCAAGCAAGCAACTTACATATTCGTGTAATAAAAACATTTCAATAATTTTGATAATTCATTAATTATTATAACAAAAGGTATTCAATAATTTCTCTAACAGTTGATGAAAACAGTGAAATCGCAGGATGTCGGTTAATGATGATTTGTACATTAATAATTGTATGGTGTAAAGTGTATAGGTACTTTTTAATTCTGTAAAAAAAATAAATAAATAAAATAATAACATTGTTTAATAACGGATTTCATTTGTTGTTTCGATAGAAGGTTTGTAATTGTGTGGTTAGTAATTGACTTTTTATAAACGCTAAAAAGCAAACAATAAAAGATTTTATAAAAAAATAGTAACAGACTTCAGAAAGCGCTAAAAAGCAGAAAATAATTTTAAAAGCGCTAAAAAGGAGAAAATTATTTTTAAAAGCTCTAAATGGTTATTATTGTTAATCAAAAAGTTTGAAGTCTCTACCAAGTCGAGTAAATTAATGTCTTTTAAAATTACCATTCTAGCTTAATTCTAAGTGAAAACAGTGAATAGATTAAACCAACTTAAAAGAAAAATAACCGACTTAAGAAACTCACTGGATAGCAGAAAATAAAAAAAAATATAGCCACCGGCAAAAAAGCGCTTAGAAGGAAAACATAACAAAAGCGCTAAAAGCAACAAATAATCATAAAAAGTGCTTAAAAGCAGAAATCAAATTATTATTATTATTATTATTATTATTATTATTATTATTATTATTATTATTATTATTATTATTATTATTATTATTATTATTATTATTATTTATAAAACATTTTGAATTCCATACTAATAGGTATCAATATTAGGTATCAATTTATTTAACATGGCTCGAACTTTACAAACGGTAATAATGAATTGTTTTCTGTTTTAAACTCTTTTTTATTATTTTTTAATTTTAACGCTTTTTTTGAACTTGGTTAGTATTTTTACTTTTAAAGCTTTTATTTCTTAATGATATGTTCACATACATGAATTGAACGTATTTACGTTTTCGAGCGACATGCTCTACAGTCAATGTTGTAATAACTGTTTGTTTCGCAGAACAGTGGTATTAACTTTAACCCGGCGCACTTCTAACGATACATTTCCATTCAAGCATTCTCAGATAAATAAGCCTATCTTTAATCCCAATCATAGGTATCGATAGCTAAAATAAATTATAGCATTTATTACATATTAATTAACTCAATTTTACTATAAACCTATGAATTATGGCTATAGAACTATGTTACGTTAGCGTGGAATACCATAATGTATTATTTATATAATTTTTCGTACTCCATAAGAAGTTTTCACGTATTCTAGGTTGAATACCTCTGCACTATAATTCAATCAACGTGCTTAATAATAGTGAATAGGGTTATTTTTTTAAACAAACAAGTAACAGTGTCATGTGTACAGTACGGGAAGGGATTTGGTTTGCATGGTATGGTATTTTCTCAATTAATATTTAAAACCGGAAGTGGTAGTAGATTTGTATCACTTCCGGTTTTAGCAGAGTGGAAAAATGGAATGAGATATTTCAGTTTAACGTCCCACGCTTATGTCCTTTAGGCTAAGGAAGACAGATGATTAAGGCAAGTGAATGATGATGAAAGAATTTTGGTGGAATGATAATGTTGGAGGGAACGAGAGTACCCCGAGGAAACTCACGGACATGATGTTGTACACCACAAACTTACTTGGCCGGGAATCGAATCAGGAACCCATGCACCAGAAGTAAGTGCTCTACCGCTGTGCCACTATGACCCCCGAGTTAAGGATGGAGATCAACTGTATTCTCGGGATTGTTAAATCGATTACTGGAAACTTCTTTTCGCTATCTATTGGCGTTTTTGCTGTATAGTGACCAACGCTTAAACAGGAAAGGGTTGGTTTCCAGCACTTCCGGTGAATGGGTCACCTCCAAAAACTCGATTCTTAACTTTTGACTCTCATATCCTGGTCGAAATTAATGGCGATTCATCAAGTTTTTTTTTTTTGTCTTCCGGACAGATGGACACACGGACAGACAGGGTAAATATATAAAGAAGTTTTGATTGATAAATTCAACTCCTTTAAAAAGCAATAGGAATAGTCTTGGGTCTAAACAATTCGATAAATACTAAGGACGTTGTAATAAGGAAGAGAGATTGTATCTTTGAGTAAAGATAGACCAGTGCATATTACCCTAATATAAAGAAAATCCAATGGCGAGAGTTGATCACGGACGGAGGAGTTTATTTGGGAGATTTTGTGGAGGCGAAAGACGTAAAGTGGAAGAGACTTGTGTTGCTGTTAGGGCGGCGGATGAACGACCGCAAGGAGCCGAGAAAGAAGTCTCAGCGCAAGAGGATTAGCGCTGCGGAGAATCGCTACAAGGGAACGCCATCTCAGCCATCTAGACCCGTTGATGCGATTACTTACGCCCAGTTTCTATCCATTTTTCTCTTTCTCTCTCTCTTTTGTCGTTTTCTTTTTCTAAAAAAAAAAGTTATCTACCGGATAATAAGAAGGAACATGAACAATGACCTTCTGCATTTGCACTTAAACTATGCTTCTTCTAAATACGCTTTAACTTTCTCCCAGCTCAGTATTATATATTATATCGTTATTACAATGAATCAATCAGTTATTTTAGAAAGATTTCATTTTTAATTTTCAAAAAGAATTAAGCTTATTTAAAAAAAAAACTATGAGCTTGACTCATCATAGATGGACATTATATTATTGTTATTCCGAATTATATTATACGTAGTGGATATGGGAAATCTTATAGAAATCCTATGCCTGTGCCCCCTCCCCCCATCTGTCGACAGGTGGAGCAAAAACAGCTAGAAATAGCTTAAAACGTTTTTTTTTTTTTTAAATCGATTCAGCATCTCAAGAATAGGTTCCATCTCCTACCTTAATATTCTATTCAAATCAAAAGTGGTAGAAATAAAGGAGTTCCTTTGTGTGGCCCCGCGTAGCGTAGTCGCTAACACTCTCACCTTCGGTGCGAGCAGTCTCGGGTTCGATTCCCGGTGGGGGCACTCGGTCGAAAAAGTGTAAAACTCTTTTTTCCGGCCAGCTACCCTGAATGAGGTTTTTCTGGGTTTTCCTCATTTATACCAGGCAAATGCCGAGGTGGTGCCTAACTTATAGATCCCAGGCCGCTTCCTTCCTTCCGCAATTCTTTCTTCCTTCCCTTTGCCCGGATAGTGTGCTCGCCGAGGGACGCCATCCCTCAAAACGTGACGGGCTAAATGGCCATAGATGCGAAAGCCCAGAAATCTAAATCCTAAATCAGTTCCTGTTTCAACATAGATCTCCACAGAGCAAACACTGTAATATAAGTATAGGAAAACAATTTTTGATATGGACTTAGTGCAGCAAGAATGGGTTTATTCGTCCATTGCAACCGGAAGTGGTAGAAATCAACACAACACTCGGGTTTTAATATTTATTCCTAATATATTATTGCGATATATTAATAATTGTAAGAGAAGTTGTTTTTAGTGGCTTTAGTTTTCGAAGAACATATTTCATTTCTAATCATGTTATTTTATTGCAACTGCAAGTAACCCATCCACACACTCGTTATTATTATTAGACCTATTATATTATTATTATCCTGAAACGAATATTCAGAACCAAGAAGAATGGAAATGGGGAGTGGCGGAAACTTAATAACTGTATAATTTATATGGTTTACCAAAGATTGTTAGGGTTATCAAATTTAGCAAGCTCAAGTGGGCAGGACATGTAGCGAGAATGGAGGAATGTAGGAAAGTTTTAAAATCAGTTTTAACTGGAAATCCAATCGGAAAACGACCATTAGGAAGACTTTTAGGCGCTGATGGAAGGGCAACATTAAGATGGATCTCGCAGAAATAGGAATACAAAGTAGAAACTGGATCCAGTTAGCTAAGGACAGAAGTCTGTGGAGAGCGTTTGTGAACGCGGCAGTGAACCTCCGGGTTCCATAGGCCATAGAGTTAGTTATATGAACGTAAACTCTTTGAAAACGCTTTACTTTCTTACGTAAGATCCAAATTTGAATATGCCTCATTTATTTGGAACACTTCCGCGAAAACACGTAGTCAAAAAATTGAGCAGATACAAAGCAAATTCATACGTTTTCTCACATACAAAAGGACAGGATTTTATCCAAAATATGAATCATATAATTTACTTGGAAACTTTACACTTCAGACTCTTGAACAAAGACGGACATTGAACGACCTCATTTTCTTACATAGACTTTTGCACAACAAAATATACTGTACAGACATAATTATAAAAATAATGATACATGTTTTAACCCTCAAAACACGCAAGGGAAATAGTGGCCTGTTCTACTGCAGGAAGGCACGTACAAATGCACTGAATATGTCACATACATGGAGAATTTGTGCTACATACAATAAAATCAGTAAGGATTATAAAGATGTAGAAATATTTAATAGATCTGAAAAGTTGTTCAAAAGAGTAATACGTATTTTGTGAAAAAAAGTCAAGTAAACTGTATTATTTTAATTCAAGATTTTGTATTAAATTATGTAATTATGTGTTAAATCAATTTTAATTGTATCAATTTTAAATTTATGTATTACATGTAGACACTGTAATTGGGCAGTAATGCCTGTTGTGTCGATAAATTAATAAATAAATAAATAAAAATTATTATTTATAGATCATCTCTGTAATAAAATTGTAGTACATTAGAAATGAAATTATAGTCTTATTTGAAAAAAAATCCTGGGCACTTACTTTTCCTAGAAAGGCTGTGTGTTGTTATTCATAGACTAAATTAAACATATAGGAATCTCCTTTACCAATTACAATTTTTATTTATTCTTCTTTCGCCTTAAAAAAATGTGTACATACGCTACTGCACCTTAAAACAAGGTTTCTCAATCTGTGGCACGCATCCTTGGTGGTATATACGACTTATTCTGATATGGTTTATTGCTACGTCGGTGGAAACGACGAGGATTCCTGCCATGGGTGAATATAACCCCAATTGTAGAGTTCGATTTGAAAATGTTTTAAAGGCAGAGACATAACATAAATCCGTGACAAAAATCTATTTCCAAATATCGACTTGACATATATCTTTTTATCCTAACTTGGATTCCATTGCATAATAGTGTATTCAGAATTTCGTCATCTCGGGTTCAATTCCCGGTGAGAACACTCGATCGAAAAAGTATAAAAGCTTTTTTTTTAGGCCAGCCATCTTGGGTGATGTTTTCTTGGGTTTTCTTCATTCACACCAGACAAATGCCGAGATGGTACCTAACACAGGTCCCAGCCGCTTCGTTCCTTCCCTTCCTCAGATTGTGTGATCGCCGACAGACATCATCCGTCATACGTGATAGGCTAACATGGTACAAAGTAGAAATCTAATTCCTAGTTCTTTCGCTCCCCAGAACTTCGTCAAGAGGATATTAAGCCTCCAAGTTCATATTTCTTCGGATAGTTTTGTAGTCATATTTTAACATAATAAATATTGATTTATCATAATATCTTGTAAAGAGTGGTTAAAACTCGGCAATCCACGTTTTGCGTATGCTATAGTCGTTACAAACAACAAAAACCTCAATTTATAACCTAATGTACTAATGTTCATGTTGATCAAGGGTGAACATTGAACATTTTGGAGGTATTGAAGTTAGAGTTATTAAATAAGACCAAAAGAGATATTCTTTTGGGGAGAATATGTCAATAGGAGAATGGAAAGTGTATTATGAGCCCTGGAGGAATAGGGACTTTGTTAATGAATATTGTTTCCTTCAAGTTTTAATCTTATTGAAAAGAATTTACTCAAAGAAGTTCCAAAACTTAAAGAAAAATGTGCATCAATGGGCTACTTACATCATCATCTAATGGACAACCTACATACATACATGTATAATATATAGAAAATATAATTTATTGTTTGGTAAAACTGACTGAAGTACTTGTTTAAAATACCATTCTCCGTTGCAATTCTTCATAAAGTACTGCTGCATTATAAATATTAAAGTCAAACTTTAGGAGATAAATGCTATATAGCTATATCGTTGATTAAAAAAATACCTGAGGATATCTGTTCATAGAGTTGATACTGTTCGGATGTGGATATGGCTGGTAACCTCTCGTGGCAGTTGGATAAATGTTCCTCATCATGGCTCCGTTGCACGTAGGAATAACCGATGGGGCCAACGCTTTCTGTAATTGCTTCTCTTGTTTACGGTATTTGGCTCGTCGATTTTGGAACCAAACCTATGAAAAAGAAACAAATAAAATAAGATATCGCTGGTTTAAAAACATCAAAATTTTCTAAGCTATAATTTTATATGAATTCAGTAAATAAATTCATTTCTAGCGCGATCTCTTTTCGTGTACGTTGACCCAGGCTCAATACTTGTTTTCACTACAATGAGTGGAATATAAGGGTTTGTTTGATTTTAGCGTTCGTTTCAGCAGCTATATGAGATGTGGTCCTACAGCTGGACGTGGGATTCGAACCACATGAGCTCCGCCGGAAATCGATCCAGAGTCTCTCATGCCAAAGGCGCTTACATTAACCACATAGTCACGAGAAAGATCGTGGAATACAAGAGATAAACACAACTGCGATGCTAAATTGAGATAAGATAATTTCTACTATTACTGTTAAAACAATGTTGAACGGTATCTGACTTGTTCGATCCCAAAGTAACCAAAACGTGGGTAATATGTTAATGCTAACTATATAGGAGAGTTTCTGACCACTATTCCTCATAAAGATGATAAAGATTGACTATAACCGTCTCTTCTTAAAACCACAGCTCAAATGTTATTAATTGTACATCAAATAGTTTTGAGGAAATCAATATTAATATCCATATAATTTCAAAGCATCATTCCTCAAAGACCAGTAATAACAATCTTACTTCGAAACGAGATACAACGGGACCAATAACAACGTATACAGATAGAAAAGATAGTTGACACAGGAATAACAGATGGCAGGATTTCTACTCATATAAATGTGAGAAAATTCATACACTCACAAAAATATTTTCGTGAAAAATGACAAGAAATTCCTTACGTTGTTCTTTAGTTGGTATAAAAGTCAAATAAACCATATAAACTTTGCTCATAGAGAAAAATAACAAAATAATATTATCACTGCCAATTACTACATATATATGATATTTTAGGTAAGCTCTAGCCTTTGGTACTAAAATAACACACTAACAGTAGTATACAAATTCAATTGTTTTAACACCATAATTTTGGTGTGTATAATATTCGTCATCTTATCTGAAACAGTTAGAAAAATAAATGCAAATACGCGGAACAGTTGTAAAGTCACCATTTCCCAACGACATAACCTATAAACAATCTCGCTTTAAAATCGTTTTTATTATGACGACTGTCAACAAGTATAATTGTTCAAATGTATCGACCTGATTCGATTGCGAATGAACGGATACTAATACAAATATATGGAGCATTTTTCAGTCATCATCCCTCAATTACCTAATAGATCGTAATAATATCGCTTTAAACCATTTTTACACTAAGACCATCACTATAAATATTTTCGACAAATTAGTGCTAATAATTGTACTCGTATGGAACAGTTTTTTTTTAGAGCTGCACTCTTTAAGGTCTTGTTCGATTGTAACGAGAAGAACATTCCGTTCACGCCATCATCATCATTCCACGTCAGCAATTTCTTGATAGGTTTGACGCAGCTTTCCACCCTTCCATATCCTGGGCCAAACTTTTTATTACTTTGTAGCTTTTCTTCCTAATATCTTGTATTGTTTGGTCCGTATATTTCAGTCACGGTCTTGCTCTAGATATTTTTTTCTTCTGCCATTCCCTCTGTAGCTATTACTAGCGTGATTCCTCCTGTATCATAATGTTTCCGATCAAGCTCTTCATCTTTTCGAAATATTCTTCAGTACACTTTTGTTATCCTACCATTTTCAATACTCTCTTATTTGGTACTTTGTTCACCCATCCTAATTTTCAACAATCTTCTATAGAATCACATTTTAAAGCCATCCATTCTCCATTTTTTCTCTTTTTCTACTGTCTATGTCTCACATCCAGACAATGCCATACTCTACACTCTTTGCACATGTTATCACTCATTATTTTACTCACTAAGTAACACAATTCTTGTAATTCTTCTACCAGGTGATCTCCAATTTTGATCTTCATTCTTTTTGTATTTTTCCTAGCGCATATTATAACTTTTGTTTTGCTCTTATTGATAGTCATATTGAATTTGCTGCCAAGCACCTGTTGCATACCATTTAGAGCTGTTTCTAATTTTTATTCATTGTCCGTAAACACTACGATATCGTTCGCAAATCTAAGTGTCTGTATTTTCTGCTCATAAACAGTTATTTCTATGCTGTGAATGTCTTTGGTTTCGTTTCTTGGTTCCTCAATATAGACATTAAACAAGATTGATGACAATAAGCATCGTTGTACAATCTGCTTCTGAATTGTTGCTTCTCCTTGCTCTCCTTCTTCCTCAATTCTTCGCTTTCTGTTCTTTGTACAGGTTATATGTTATTCTTAGCTCCTTATAGTTTGTTTCTGCTTCGTTCAGAATCTTCAACATTTTTGTTTCCTTTCTGCATTAGTAAACGCTTTTTCAAGGTCCACGTAAATTACTTTTCCCATTTGAATTCTTTTTTCTATCAATCCTCTTAACGCAATTATTTCTTCCCTCATTCCGGTTTTCTTTATGAATCCAAACTGGTCATCTGCTAGTACTGTACTATTTCTATCATGGATTCCAATCTTTGGTAGATTATTTTTGTCAAGATTTTTGAAGCCTGATTAAGCAAGCTAATCGGTATGTGTGATTCTCGTGTTTTTCTGAACCCACTGTCTTTGATATTGCTACTATCTTGTTTGTCTGGAAGTCTGGAGGTATCTGTCCTTCTTTATAAATGTTGTTAATTAATTTATTCAATCTGTCCTGAACTTCCTGTTCGCAGTTTGTATGATTTCTGCTGGTACCTTATCCGCATTTGGAGCTTTTCCATGTTTTAAGACTTGTAATACTTATTCGTACTCGGATTTGAGTATGAAAATTCCTCTCACCTCTTCTTCTGCTTCAACCTCCACGTTTTCTAATTCTTCTAATTGTTTGTCACTTCCAAACAACATTTCTAACATTTTTTAAATGTTTTCATATTATCTGAAGCTTCAATCATGGGTCTTAATTCTTTATCTTTGAGTTCTCACAAGTGGCACCAACTTGGGGGATTGATAGTTCAAGTATGTGTTTCTATGTCAGATATGATAGAGACAAAGAAAATTTTACTACACAGTGAAAAATAACAAAACAGAATACAAATACAGAATATGGCGTCACTGCCTGGAAACAACATCTGGACCATAGGATGCATGTGGTCCGATAAAATGGCGACATAATAACAGGCAATGACGTGACTGGTAAGTACCAGCATAGAACCCTCTGATAACCAGGATATTGCTCCCACAATATCACAAACCCACTGCCAATGTTTAATCATGGCTGAGTGGAAGCACTGTGGAGACTTCTTTGGGCATCTACCACACATAAACATGGTCCGTGGTTTGAAATAAGGGGAATGATGACTCATCCGACCATATCACACGTTTCCAATCATCAGCGGTTCACGTTGCATGTTCGCGGCACCATTAGCGTCCTTCTCATGCGTTATGTCCCTTATCACTGGTCCCTTACAATCCGATCCTGTACGTATATCTTGAGCTGAACTGTGATTGTCAACACAGACTGTGTAAGGTACTGCTCGAATTTCTCCGCCACTTGCACCGCAGGCAAATAATGATTCTGAATAACAATCCGTTTTAATGTTTACCACAACTTGTCTTCCACCACTGTCTTTTTTGCCGTGAATAGTCCGTCATCACCTTGAACACTCTCTCGCGACACGCCCAAGACGCTTGCCACTACAGTCAGGCACACATCACATAACCGAGCGCCAACAAATCCTTTGGAAATCAGAGAGGTCGTCCATTTTACATTATCATTGGCAGTTCAACTCACTAAATACTGCCGTTCTACACCTAATCACACAATAGTAAGTGTTCCCTATAGTGATCGCGAGAACTCGTGAAGCTTGACCTAGATTTTCCAACTTCATCGCCCAATAGAACGTGGGAGTGTCCCAGTCGTCAACCTCCACTCATGGAATATTGCCAGTCTCGTCTCTTGCGCTATACGCAGTACATCTCCTGAGAGTACCTTGTTGTCGAATAGCTGCTTAGTTTCATTTCGTTGCTATTATTGTTGTTGCTGTCGTTTCATATTTTTGCTATTATTATTATTGTTACCATTTAATTTGAATAATTGTTAGTGTTCGTGTTATAATTCTTTAAGTGCTTTTTTGTCGTTCGTTTTCCATGTCTTCTAAGTTTGGTAATGAAACTGGTGCACTTTTGCTATTTTACTTTTTATCAAGTGTGCGTTCGGAAGCAGTTTCACTAATCGTACCGAATTCTTCCTATGCATCACATGACGGAAAGGAAAAAGAATGAAATCTTTAAGTTTTACATCTCACGATTATGCCGGCTAGGCTAAAGGAGACGGTGATGATGAGAAATGAATGAAATGGTGGAATGAAGAAAGTGGGAGGAAACGAGAAAACCTACGCATACGGTGTTTGTCCAACACAAAGTTCACTTAGCGCGAGCTGGGATCGAACCAGGGACTCCATGCACCAGAGGTGAACGCTCTACCACTGAGCCATCGCGGCCACGCGTGAGGAAAAGTACTGTAGTTCTATGATTCGTTGAGTTGATTTGGAATTTATCGTCCCTTTCAGCAGCGAGGCAATGTGAGACGGGATCTACTGATTAACGTAGAATCCGAACCAATGAGCTCCCGCCGGGAATCGAACCCGGGTTTCCCGCGCCAGAGGCAAATACGCTAACGCTTAGCCACGAAAGAGCTCTTCTATGATTCGTGTAGAGGCTAGGTTTCACGTCGTAGCGATCTCTATAACATATCACCATCAACAGCCTGATATTGCAATCACCACTTGACCGTTAAGAACCCCGACATCTGACGTGTTTCCATTAAATTGATAAGTATCTGCATAGTACATCAGTATTTCCAAAATAAATGCATTGCATCAGTTATAGTTAACTTTTATATTGTACCTTTCATTTTGAATATACCTATTTTTACAGATTAACAAGTATTTACCAGAAATTGTGCTGTAGATATTTATTTTCTTTAAAGAGTAATATATTTATGTTAAACAATAACATTGCTTTTCATAGCACTTTTAAAATTCTGATTTTCATAAGAAATGAAAACTCATAAATAAATGCTTCATGTAAACATTTGTAACCCAACCTTTTACAAGAATGAAAATAAAATAATAGTAATAATAAAAAGGACATTGCATAAAGTCTTCTCAAGATATGTATATATATACATAATGTAGTTGGGGCAAGGGAAGTAAAGAAAGGAAAACAAAACTAAGCAAGAAAAAAAAACTGCAATTGCATTTCGCTGTTAATGGGTTGTCTACCAAAGAGTTAGAGAAGAAGGGAACCTGACTACTTAATAATTCTCTGCTTGAGAAAATGTCAGATAACAGTAAAGATCCACAGAAGCTGAAAAAACTAAAACAAGAAATAAAACACAAAAGCTTATGGAGAGAAGCAATTGCTATATCAACCCTTTCTCTTATCATTTTTTCTTTCTTTTTCGGGATTTGAGCAGATAAATAATGAAGAGAAGAGAAAGGAATCTCTGCACGAAAAAAAAAAAAAAAGTTAACAGAAAGACGTTCCATTCCTTCCTTCCTTATTAAACTTTCAAAAGTCCTCTTTTTATTTTATTTTTTTCCTTTTTTGCCTTTCCGTTGTACGAACGGAACGTTTGCCCCCCCCCACACCCCCTTCTACATCACCTCACTTAGCTCCACTTCACTCACTCTTTCATCCCCGTTCTCCTCTCCTTTACCTCTCACTCTGGCCACGGACTTTTAATGCGCCAATTAACGGAGACTTTTAGCGTTGCAGATACGGTGGAAAGAGAACCCCACCCATTTTCTTTTCTTTCTGCAAGATGAAAAACAACTAACCTCCATCTGCAGACTGATACACACACACACATACATATTATATATATATATATATATATATATATATATATATATATATATATATATATATATATATATATATATATATATATATATATATATCGGTCATCTTACATTATGACAAAAGGTATTTCTTAAACTCACATATTAAACAAATTCTGTAGATTGTGCAATTTATAAAGTGTTCTTGTTGCGTAACTGCATCAGCTGTTACGGATACATATGAGACAAAAATTGAGGCTGTCTCCTTAAACATTTATGTATTTCTAATGGAAGAACTGGTTCGTCTCGACTCTGAAGACGAAAATTCAGTCCTGTCTCATCTCGTCCGCAACTCTACCGCCAGTCTTACAATGTGACGCTAATTTTACATATTTGCAAATTATGAATGAATTTATATCCTTATCTTCGATCGGCTGAACTCCATCCTTTAACTTCATAAACTTATCAAGCCCCACTCATGCTTTGGCATCTATTAGTTTGTCACTGCTGGCCTTAAAATTACAACATTAGGAAAGGTAGAAACGCCAATTTGGGTAGACAGACATCTTATGTCACAAGTGTGAAATTGTTCTGTTTATGACTGTACTATGGGAACCTACCAGGACGTACAGAGATTCGTATCACTGAGGAATTACCGTGGACATCAATAACTGCTGCAAGACATAGAAAAAAAAAGTTTAATGTCTTTTTGCGGAATAGCAAGCAATGTATTATACGGAAAATATAAGTGAATAATGCGGAAAAACCACACACAAGATGTCTGCTTTCTAGGTCGGTGGCGTGACAGATTATTTAGGATTCTTAAAATAGCACTTTTTCTTGAGTCACTGATTCGACATAACCATTGCTTCATTCCGTCCAAATTGGGTACCAATTTATTGGAAGAATAACTCACAATTTCGAAATATCTCAATTGCCCCACCCTACTTAAAAGAGAAAAGTGCTAATGTAACTACTACATTCACTTACGGAGTATGATGTAACCTTCAACACATTAAAGCTGACCAAACACATTTTTCAAACCTCAACAGGGACTTTTTGTCCTTTCCTCAATTGCTGCTACAAGGAGGTGCGAACTTATTTTGTCATTGTCTTCTCATGTTTTACATATTCTTTAAATGTTGGTTCGATTGGATGACTCCTTCTTAGTGTTTGAATTTAAGAAGCTACCAGCAAACCCGTACCCAGAAGGTGACAATGGGAACTGAGCTTTACCTGTGGTCACCTTCAGGCTCCAGTGTTTGTTAGTATGAATGTATTAATTTCTGGTAGATTCAAGTCAGATTCCCAAAAAATGGTCTCCCTCCCCCCTGTCTTAGTGTCCTGGCTATTGGTTTGGTCATTAGCGCAATATAGAGAATTATAAAGGGCAGTGTGTCTATTTATGTAGGTGATACTATATATTTACTAAAATATGACGGAACCGATTACGGTGCAACTTCCAATAATGTCTGCCCTAAATCGGCAATTACCATCCCATGATTCTAGATAGTTGATCAATTTCGTAAGCAGTGGAGTAAGGTGCGAAACAAAGTGTAATTTTAACTCGTTTGTTTTTGGAGCTCCCTCGTGGCTAAGCGGTTAGCGTACGCGCCTTTGGCGTGGGAGACCCGGGTTCGATTCCCGGCGGGAGCTCATGTGGTTCGGATTCCACGTTAATCAGTAGGTCCACGTCTCATATAGCCTCGCTGCTGAAAGGGACGCTAAACTAAAATCAACTCAACTCGTTTGTTTTTGCTTAATTTTTCTGGTTAGCTAGCGATTTTCTTGAAATGGGATGAGTCTATAATTTTGGAGCGCGAGAAATCGATTTTGCTATGTGTAGACCTTTCGAAAAATTCATTTATTAACGAATGGTTATCATGAACGGAGCAGAGATACGGGAACCCAGTGAGTTCGAACGGGCGACGAGTTTTCAAGAAATGTCAAGTCGTTCTTTCTTTGGTCCGTCATCCAGCACTTTTTTCACCAACTTCGCACAAAATTTGCATATTTTCAAATTTTCACTAACAATTTCGTATACCACTGTTTTGGGTAGTTTCAGTTCTTCGGTTATGATTGTCACACCCAAACACCGGTCATGCTCCAAGTGTTCTTCACTTCGACAAAATTTTTATTCACATGATTCATCAAAGTGTGTACACATCTTTCGTTGTCCATATTTTCCAGTCCGATCTTGAAATCTCCATACCAACGAAAAAACCTAAGCTCTTGACAGGACTTGATCCTGGTAGGTTTCCTTAATTTATAGTGAATGTCTTTGTAGCCTGAAACAAAATTTAATGGTGTACCTCTACTCAAGCGAACGCTGCGTTTTTAGTTTTCAAAAATCTCGACGTCCTTTATAAACATGGTTCACACGATAAGTGATCCTTACTCTACCAGAGCTAGAAAACAACTGAATTAGATAAAGTAGTTAGCGAAGACTCATCCCCACAAATCCCACTCATGGAATAGGCACTGTTGACGATTGGAGTGCCGTGTGGTGGCCAGTCTCATTACTTTCCGGATATACCTTTTGTATAATATTCGTAATTATACAGGCCTGAGAACTGAAACTTGCGGTATAATGTGAAATAGGAGTTCTTACCTAACTTCATTGTCCTGATTTGAAATCTACCGATCGTTTTTCCGTATCAATAGACTGCTGATTTATTAAAATATTCAGTATCAATCACAATATCAATTATGTGTAACCCTGACTAACAATAACGAAATGTAATTAAAACAGATATAAAATATTCCAAGAAGCTTGTGTTGTATGAAACTCAATGCAAATGCAAATTATAGCTACTTATTCATTTAATTTCAAACGTGCGCCCTATCGACTTTAGTATGTGGTCTTCTTCACGCGGGCTATAGAGATATTTCACCTCAGAAACCAACAGGAATCTGCTGTCTTGGACAGGTCCCATCGACTTTGAGACCTACATTCTCATTAATATCTTGGTGTATCCTCTCCTATTACTCTTCACACAGTGTACCTAAATTTTTTGAAATGTAGTGAAGATGAAAGTGGAGAAAATATATTTTTTAATTCATGTGATATCCAAGTGCATAAATCTTTTTTGGCAAGGTTTTCGCAATCTGTTTGTATCGATCATGCTTGACATTGTTCACAAAGTTGTTGACAGCATCGAGTCATATGTCTGAAACTTCATATCTTTCATGGTATTTCTGAAGATAGTATCTTTCATGAGCTTGTGAGTTTACGAATTGCCAAAATATTCTTAATGTTTCCATTGGACAAATGATTGAACTAAATATTGGAAACAAGGCTCATCTTTCTCCAGTACTTTTACAGGTTGCTTCATTATACATAATTTAACATGTTACGAAGCTAATAGAACGTTCTTAAGTTCAATAATGGGGAATTCATTATGTTTCGTTAGCACTAAAACATGTATTTTTTAGGCAGTTCGAAACTATCCCATTCACGAAGAAAGCATAGGAACTTAGAATAACCTTATTGTTGATCAGATAAAATATCAAACATCTTCAAATGACACCACAAATACCTCTTATCTTCACTCAATTTGATTTCTTCTGACATAATAGATAAAGTGTCGTACGTTTTTTCCTTTAAGGGATGTCGAATGTGTTATTAAAGGTTAGTTGGTGGACATTGTACAGAACCCCCTTTAAAGTCTCTTTGGTTCAGTCAATAAATAGATGCCAGTCTTTTTGGTCATCGACTGTTCTTAAGTGGCCAATCAAACCCCGTATATCACATAATCTTCAATAAAAAAATAATTATTTTTCACGAACTCAATATCAATAAAGAGCGTTGTTGCAGAAGTCAAGAGGGATTTTTCTTTCAATTCTGATCCCCAAAGCTTACTTTAAAATGTTGTTAGACACAAGACATGTACAAAATCATTCAATTCTGACTGTGTGAAACTGTAGGTTCCCAGTTGACGTGGGTCAATGAAAACTTGACCCACGACCCACTGACACACCACCCATCGTGACCCACTCTGACCCACGACCCACCGTGACCCACCACCTACTCTGACCCACTCTGACCCACCACCTACCGTGACCCCCTCTGACCCACCACCCACCATAAACCACTGTCATCCACTGTGACCTACTCTGACTCACCAAAATTCATCGTCATCAACTCTGACACATGATCCACGGCTTCTCTACTTAGTAAAGAGTTTACACTTTAAAACAAGACTGTGAAATTGTCACTAATAGGAGTTTGAATCTCTACGGTCAATCGCTCAGTACCACTCTGTTACAATAACGGTGGATCTGATCTTTACGATATAAAATTGCAAAGTGTATGTCAGTGAGGAAATTGAAACACTTCAAGGTGGAGGGAAATTAGTGTGTGCCTAAAATATACTTGTACTAAGAGAGTATTCTTGCAAGTGTTAATTTCTCAACGCATTCCAAAAGAAACTTCTACTCGCAGGAAAATACTCCTGTACAATATGGAAAAGGTTATGATTTCTCAGTTCACAGTATTTTTCTCACAAAAGACTTGAAAAATCAGTTTTTCATAGTGTATAAAGGTACTCGGGTACCCTCTGTGAGAGCATCATCATAGAGTATGCTCACAATTGCAATTTGTGTAATCATTAAAACACCACGTTAAATTAAATTACAAATATGCATAATTACAATTATTATGAATATTTATTTAATAATTTACCTTCTAGTTTATAAAAAGCAAAGAAGAGACTTATTAAAAATTAGGCACAATGTTGAATAACACAAATAAGCCATTAGTAATACAAGTATATATTTTCCGTAACTCGTTTATTTCCTGTTGGCCTCCAGAACTTTTTCGTGGTAAATCATCCGCAGCGGAATGATGTCCATCCTTCAGCCAAGAAATAACTAGCTCGTCTATTTTGAGCTTGTCTAGCGGTGGGCCATTAACATTGATGAACAACAAGTTAATATTTGAGCACTTAGTCTATTTCTAATATCAGTCATCTGTAAATTCATCAGGGGAAATCTCCGTTCGTATTCTGTCGTGGAAATTGATAGACTAATACTACTACCCGACGTAGAAATTTCTGCAACTCCTCATCGACAATCTGCTTGTTAGACTTAAGTCTGATAATGATTTTTCTCGGTCAGTTTTGAAATACTCAGCAAGAAGTATCACCTCTTTATCACCATACATCTTTTCCATATCGACCATGTCAGTTGGCAATGTCGACTCATAGAGAACAGAAACTTCATCTACCACACATTCGATAGGGAATCTTGCGCATAAATTATCAATTAAAGCCTGA
Organism: Thermobia domestica; assembly: GCF_964235325.1. Classification (NCBI taxonomy): domain Eukaryota; kingdom Metazoa; phylum Arthropoda; class Insecta; order Zygentoma; family Lepismatidae; genus Thermobia; species Thermobia domestica. Next base: position 160,522,936 of record NC_137462.1, read on the forward strand.
TAAACTGACGATTTCTTATTTGTTTATAAATTTAATTTTTGTAATCACACATGAAGGATTGATGTCAATACCATGTTCCCTCTCCTCTAGAAAGCAAAAGGGAACGAGGTTCCTGGAAAGTGTTCAGAGGTGAATGGGAATTTCCCCCTTCTTCCCCTTCAATTACCACACTTGTCTGTCATGGGCCACATTACGATGCATTTCAATTAAATTATCATAGTATAATTATTTCCTTGTTGAATTATAGATACTTTTCAGTGGAAAAAAGGATGAAATTTGAAAGTCCCAAATCAAGGTAAGTAGACCAACGCAAAGGAAAAAAGTGTAAAATTTTCCATCTAGTTATGCGTACATTCCAAATTTAAAATTTCCGTGTAATTAAGCTTACAGTACAAATTTTATGTCTATCTTCTCACAACTTTATGGGTTGATTGCCCTGTGCTGTAAGCGCTCCACATAATAAACATAGCGCTTCTTCAATTATTATAGTAGAAAGCAATCGATATATGAAGCGAAGCACTGTATTTTTTGTTTCTGCACTTTTCTTAAATAATAGCGATCGTTTTCGATCATTTTTACAAATCAACTCACTACTAATTTTCCATATATAGAAAGAGCTCCCCCTTCCGTCATAAAGGAGAATTTAAAAAAATGCTAGGACCCATTCTGTTTATTTTCAATAAAGAGTTAATATACTGAATTTCAGCTCCGTAAGTTTAACGGCTTGCGAGATACTCAATTTTTTTTCCGCAAAAGTTCGGATCCTTACTACCTCCTTAGGATATGTATTATAATGAAAGTAATATAACATCCCAGTTTGGATTAAGACCTAACTATATACCAAAAATCATTTCATTTGACTTTGCAATTTTTCCGTGACGATCAGGCACATATGGTTACATTCAATTTTTTATATAATAATTTATATATTACAGTGATTCAAAAATGTTTTTTTTTTCAGTAGTTAGCTCCTCTAAAAACTCACAGGACTCGAAAGCCAAGTAATAGTATAGGTCCTATTGCTATTTTACAATTACAAATATCAATATCCAAAAGTGCCTGAAGTTATTTTTTTCACTTAGATATTATCACCTCAGGTAAGTAGACAGAAACAAATGGAAAAGGAAGGGAAATGAAGGTCTTGAAAGTGAAACGCAGACAAATTCACCAGTCTTCAGAAGATACTGTCTACAATGCAGTGAACAGAGTGGGTCGGTAGATCATACAGAGTCGGTGGGTCACAATGGGTCACGGTGGGTGGTGGGTCACAGTGGGTCACGGTGGGTAGTGTGTCGCAGTGGGTCATGGTGGGTTGTGGGTCGCAGTGGGTCATGGTGGGGTCACAGTGGGTTACATGCTTTTGACCCACGACCCACTGACCCACTCAGAAAACTTGACCGACTTGACCCACTGACCCACCGACCCACTGACCCACTCCATCTCTGGTTCCATCTGCTGAATCAGGCAAAAACTCATCATTATCACTGTGCAACAAGGATGAATTGGATTGAAAATTGAGTTTAGTGTCCCTTTCAGCAGCGGGGCTGTGTGAGACGCGGATCTATAGCTCAACGTCAGATATGGACCACATGAGCTTCCACCGGAAATCGAGGAGAATGAAGATTCCTACTCTGGCAATATGCATTGTGGTGTTGGATTAAGAATATTTATGCTGTGTTGAGTAGAGATTGCTGGTGGTAGATGTAAGTATTCAATGTTCTTGTTTTTCGTATGTAAGTCAGTAGTGTAATAATTTTTCGTATTTAAACCAAAAATAATAACCATCGTAATGATTTTGTGGTTAACACTAAACCATTCACATAACGAATGGCATAGACCAATGCGTACCATGAGACCATTATGTGGGACTTTCTACTCACGATTTAGACACGAATGGAGCTCAGGTTTTGTCCCGGTCGCCTAAATTCACTTCAATGTATACATAGTATACATATTACATATATAGTAAATGGGAACTCTTATCATATCTGGTTATGTTTCATTTCTTAGTCTTGCCATGCAATTGTGCACCATCTCCATCGTTTGTGAGACGGTATGGAGCAGGTGATACAAGTTTTCCAGGTCTCGATATCAATGGTTGAAGAGATATGGGCTACTGTTACCGCAGAAAACAAAGCAAGTTACCTGGTTCTGGCCGTCAAGTTACGAACTTTCGAGAAAAAACATTTAAAATGCCATTCTGCGGATGCTGATGAAAGCAGTACTTCTAATACAACATGAAGTCATACTATATATAAATGCACCGATTGAATAAAATCCGTACATGATGGAACGAAAGAACTAATGGTTTTGTAATCAGATCATTGGATTTGATGTATCTAAATGTACTTCATGCCGCAAAATGTACGCAGAACTGCTATAATGTCTTAATTTTGTAATTATTAGACAGAAACATGTTTTAAATAACATAACATTATAAATTAAAGAATTCACTTAAAGAATACAGTACTAGTTAAAATTTAATATCCCTAATGAAGATTATCAACAGCAAAGTGAAACAATTTTCTTCAAAGAGCATCCAAACAATAAAAACACACCGATATTCAATTACTGAATACACAAAATAATTTAACTGTGTATTACATTTCAGCAGCTTAGGAAAGAAGTTATTTAATAACATCACTACTGCGAAAAAAAACCGTGCAACAAGTTTCATTCATCTCAATAAATTTTCAGTTGCCTCTTGGGAAGAACACAAAGAAATGTTCTTTATGTATATTTGCCGACAGAAGACTCTGTCCCGCTCTCTTTCTTTCTATTTTTTTTACTCTTTTTCTTATTCTAACACGATCGCTCTGACACTCATTTGATTTATTTTCCTCATTATGCCGCCAATTTACAGCTTTATGAACCTTATAATGCCTAATAAATAATTCCAAATAATGAAATAATATCTGAAACCCAATTTCTTCAGCCGCGACCTAAGAGTTTGCTTGACAAAAAAATAAAAAGAAACCGATTTGATCTAATTCTGACCGCAAGAGGGGGTCCCATTGTGACCCTGTTGAAGGCAAGGATCTATATAGTTTAGCGTACAAATTGGGAAAATATAATTTGGACCATGAAGAGGAAAACCTCCTCAAGTTTACCAAACCAAATTTTGTCCTGATTTCTTCTTCTTTACAATCTTCCTCTTCTTCTCTGTCTTTTCTTCTTTCTTCGTTTCTTCAAAGTCTTCCTCTCTATCCCCCCATCTACCTCAAATATCCCTCCTCCTCCTCCATCCCTGGCTCCCTAACTCCTCACTGTCGTTGAAAAATGTTTCTCTTCGCCTTCCACCCAATGAAGAAGACATTCAAAGAACAGACAGTTGCGTCGAGATGAACGTGACACTTGTGACTGATTCGTTGCCGTCATTACAGTACTGTGCCGTACCGTTACAGCCAGCGCCACCTACTCAACATCATTCCCTTGGCACACACACACACACATACTAACATGAAAAGTACTAGGTGAGAGCAGCTATAGAATGAAGCTAATTAACCAGACACAGAGAAAAAAATCCTTGGTCCTTTTTCTATTTCTCTCTCTCTCCCTCTCTCTTCAAAGGAAAAAGGAATCTGATGGATGAGTCGAGGATGGGGTGTAAGGGGGGAATCCCCGATTCCGAGTCTCGTCTGCTGGTGCCGCCGTTTCGTCTATTTCCTGCTGTCAACCCTGTCTCCTTGCATTTTAGAAAATTTTTGTCGAGATTCATCACAATAGAGTAGATAAGTGGATTCAAAGAGAGAGAGAGAGAGAGAGAGAGAGAGAGAGAAATTAACAAACGAGAGATAGAGGAGAGACTGTGAAAATTTCTTGCTTTCATTCAAGCGAAAACCATGGGAGACAGAAAAAAGAAAAGGAAAAGATACTAATTTCTTTTCACTCTTTCTTCTTTTTTATTGAGAACGATTTTGTTTCTTGTAGTGAAGAAAAGAAACAATGAACAACGTTTTAAGAATTGTACTTCCCCTTCTTTGAGAACGATTGTGTTTCTTACAAGAACGAATGAATAACTGTTCATTAATTGGACGCGTACACTTTGCTACGTTACGTAGATACGTTACTCCTGGACATGATATGCAAAATAAATTACAAGCTTATATGCAGGATTGTTAAAGATTTTTTAAGAGTGTCCATTATTTAGAGATTTATACCAAATAATATTCCAATAATAGATATAGGCAATAATCTCTATATATAAAAGAAGTCTTGACTGACTGATCAACATCTACCAAATTATATACGAACTTAAGATAGAAACTTGAAATTTGGTCTGCACATAGGATTTGTAACGTAAAGTATTGCTAAGAATGAATTTTTGGAAACTTGACGTGGGAGAGGCAGTAATGAGAACTTAAATTATTATAATAAGTTGTCCCCATCTCGGAATCACTTAAGTTTAAAAACATGAAACTTTGCATTTAGAATATTTTATTTAAAATAATTCAATATGAATTTAAATATTTGACCTAAAAGGGAAGAAAAAAAGTAGGAGGTTGCAATTATTAAGCTAAGACGCCCATATTACAGAATCTCTTATGGTTTGAGACATAAAATTTGGTGTTTGGAGTAGATGGAAAGGAAAAGGAGTTACCTATGAATCACTAAGATGCTTATATGAGGTGTTCGATATTCCTGTTAGACTTCGAATGCATACGAATTCTACTTAAATGATGCAGATGGAGAAACGCAAAATGAAAATGAAATGAAATATTTGAGTTTTACGTCCCACGGTTATGCCGGTTAGGCTAAAGGAGACTGTGATGATGAGTAATGAATGAAATGGTGGAATGAAGAAAGTGGGAGGAAACGGGAGAACCCCGAGAAAACCCACGCACACGGTGTTTGTCCACCACAAAGTTCACTTGGCAGGAGCTGAGATCGAACCCGGGACCCCAAGCACCAGAGGTGAACGCTCTACCACTGAGCCACCGCGGACCCAGAAACGCAAAATGGTGCTTACATTATAGGGACACATTCGCTAGTACGGGGAATGCACTAACAACATAATTACAATAAAGTGTTTATACTATTTAGAAAATTGTTGTTCCTTATTGTTAGTATGGCAATGTGATATATGTCTTGTTACGGGGAAGTTCATATATATATATAGTGGCGGTTCCAGGATGTGATCAAGGGAAGGGCTAAACCATAGTTTGCAGCTTTATTCAGGGTAAAGTAGGATTGAAGCCTATTTTATCCAGTGCATACCTGAGCGCCAAGGGGGGGCTATAGCTCCTATAGCCCTCCTTGGATACACGCCTGTACATATATATGACACTTGTGTATATTATAAGCCTATCACGTATACTTCTTTTAGGTCACAACATTCATTAATCTGTATGTAACTTTAATAGCCAAAGACTCACTATTTTTTATGTAACGTATATAAACGCACTTCAGAAAAGAAACACATCTCACTACACACATTACAAAGTTGGTACAGATCAAAATAGGAGATATTTTCCCATGATTCTGATTGATTTTCCTTTTCAGAGTGAACGTAAGAAAATATAGTGGTACTTCGATATATGTCTGCTTTGGAATAAGTTCAATTTGGTTTAAGTCCTGTTTGGATACGAAAAAGTTTGCTTGGTGTTACCATTGTTTGGAATATGACTCGTGTGCTTGAACCTGTATGGGTGAAAATGAGCTATGACACCGGCCGCTACCCTTGTCTATCTCCCTCGAGACAAAGCCACGACTGCCCACAAGTGTCAGTACCATAAAGCAAATACAATATTTAGCATGTACAACTGTAAAGAGCGTGCAATAAAAAGATGAACCTCTTATAATCTACATTAAAAGTGAGATTTCCTCTACTTTAACTACTAAGATATTTTAAGGAGTAATTAAATGTATTTTATACAATTCCATATTTTATAATTCTATGCCATTAACGATAAGAATTTTTTATGGGGACATTAATAATTTCCCCATTATTTCTTATGAGGAAAAATGTTTGGTATATGTCCTGTATAAATCCAGGGATTTCAAACGGATTAAGGACGTATACCACTATGCCACTGTATTATTATACGCTTTTAATGGATCTTTTTTTTTTTTTTTTTTTTTTTTTTTTTTTTTTTTTTTTTTTTTACTCGTAGCGAACAAATATACACAAAAAATATAATATATACTATTTGGTTTACAATACTGCAATATACGTGGAGAATATAAGAGCTCATAAACAAGTGTTCATTTGTAGATTTCAGATACAACAGAAAGAAATCATAATGCACATTTATTAGGTTGATAATACTACTCAAAAGGTGCCTAAATACTTATTTCAAATACTGGCGTTATGAAGTTGTTGGCAAATCTGAAGTATCAAGTGAAAACTGAAATTTAGATTTCATTGATATTCACTGTGAAATTCTCTTTAGCTCGATCTCGTGCTCATTAACCTCACTGAACTAGAACTTACTAACGGCTTGGGCTCGATCCTGAACGAGGCTTGCACTCTCTAGTTATCTAGAAATGCTGAGCACCAGATCCTGCGGCATAGAAAAAAAGAGTTAGGTTCTTGGAAAAGTAATAATTTTATTACTTCTAATTCATTACTTATTACTTCTCATTCATTTTATTACTTCTCGAAATTAAAATTATTTAGACATAATGACTCTGGAAGTCATTTTACGATTATATACTATTGATGTCATGGATTGTACTCACAAGATGATATCATTATTATTAATATAATATATAACAAAGACAAAGTTGGCACAAACTAATTTATTCATCTTGGATATGGAATTCTTATTTACATAATTGGATCCGCAATTTACTTTCGTCTCAAGCTCTGCAAATCGGCCGCGACGGCAGAGCCCGGTTTCGCACTAATGTTTAGAAATCGTTCAACTCACTTGAGGCAATATTTGTGAATTATTGTATTGTATTTTGCGTTTAATTAAATTGGAATCCACTTCACGATCTTGTGTAAAATATCACTAAACTAGAATTTCTGTTTTTAAGGAGAACGTGAGCATAGCAATTATAGAAGGCGAGTAAGGTACGTATGTATTTATTTAAAAAAAAAGTTTATTTTAAGAATCTTTTGTGGTCCCGCCAACCTATTCTTTAGTTTTTTCAAAATACACATATCTCATAAATAAAAGAGCTATTATAAAATCTCTTCCACTATTCTTTAATACTTATAAAATTTTATTTATTGTAAAAGCACTGGCGAGATATTTCTTATCGTCCACTAAAATTATGGTTTATGCTCCATTATGACGTCATTAGTTTAAACGCCCAACTGCCCAGTAATTATAAACATTGACTACATTATGAAATAGTAATTTGTAACGACTAAAATATCGGAAATTAAAGATTATTCTTTGGCTTTTGGAAAATTTTGAAAAACTTGAAAAACTGGTACTGCATCGATACAACACACTTAACCTTTTGGATTTGTCATTGTGTAAAGTGATACAAACGAAGGAAGACATACAACTTTACGAAATTGAATTGGGACTTATTATTTAGAAATAAACACCAAATAACTGTAATTAAATAGTTTACAAAACTAACCATGACAAGAAGCTCTTGGATACTAAAAAAACAATTATTCTCTTTTGTTTAACACTGAAATGTAAAGATTCAATAGTCAGAGAAATATTCGTAAATATAACAACAATTGTGTTTGAACATAATTCGCAGTCGTTTTCTACAATCCTAAAACATGATTGTGTAGTTTGTTTCAGTTCACAATAATAAAACCAGTCTTTTGTAGGATCATATTTTACTTCTTGAATTTATTTTTGAACATATCTGTGAACAGTCTTTTGTAGGATCGTATTTTACTTCTTGAATTTGTTTTTGAACATTTCTATGAATTCAACAACATAACGCAGTAGAAATACGGACTGGTTTATTACTCCAACCGTCACGATCGGTCCAACCATTAAATGTTCGTTCTTTGCATGTTCTTCTGAGAAAAGAATGAAATTATGCTAAATTTGACCAATATAATAGATTCTAAAGGCCTGTGAATAATGCTAGATTCAGCACTAAAATGCAAGATGTAGGTTACTGCTAGATGTATCAGTTCCTAAAGAAACACGCCATGAATACCTGGAGTGGCCTGTTATATAATAAACGGAAGGACTTCTCCAGAAGAAAGAAAGGCTGTTGAAAAGGGAAAAAAGCATAAAAAAATTCCCTCTCTAGAACATTTTTTTTTTCAAAACAGCTATCCAAGCTTTCCGTATCCAACCGAACAGAGTTGCAGCTAAAGCATACCGTAGAATTGATTAGTCTTGTTTTCAAGATAAAATCGATAGAAAATATCTCCTAATTAGTATATACATTATTCACATTTATAATAAATAACACGCAATAAACGCAAATAACATATTTGCATACTCAATGATTATATATGAATTATACCAATACATTATAAAATAGATTTAAAATAAAAACTAAAATTCAGATCTTGTATATCCTACTTATTAATAATACGAAATAACTCAATATAACTTGTATATCATATATACAGATTTTTTTAAAAAAATAATGGAAACAGCAAAGGCCACAAACCATGCCATTGCATATGGAGTGTTGCATGGGCATACCGACCTTCCAATATTTGAACGCAGTGCACTTACCGGTCAACGTTATTGTGACACTGAACCCCTTCCCCAAGTGTGTCTTTTAAAAGGTGCAATCAGTCCCAACTTATTCTTCATAAATGACAATGTGCATTCGCATCGAACAGCGCAGGTAACAAAACTTTTGGAAGTAGGATATTCGGCGAATTGACTGGATTACTGCTTCCCTCGACCTAAATCCCATCGTGCGCATTTGGGATGCTATGGTGAGACATCTTGCAACACGTCCAGATACACAAAGGACCATCCAGCAGTTGTCAATATCGCTGGTGGAGGAATGGAGCTCCATATCTCAACAACTCATTACCAACATTGTAAGTAGCATGGGAGCACAGTGCAGAGCATCACTGTCTGTGGTGATCACGGAACCTTGTACGAATCACCTAATAACTTCTGTACTGTCTGAGGAGACATCATGAATCGCAGTGGTTTCAGCGTTGACTTTGATAAAAGTGTCACTCTTTTCTAATCATGTGTTTCTTTGTATTGCTTTTGTGTCATATTTTCAATGTATGGTTCAAGTTCCGCCAAACTATATCACTTCGGGCATACGAAACTTACTTTCGCAAGTGACATTGCAGGAGGAATTTACTTTTGTCCTAAAAATTGCACAACAGTATATACCTAGGTACATATACTAGCAGAAGTGTCCGAGAGCTTATAATCAATAATTCACGTCTCTGATTTAAGTGAATCCTCACATTCAACATTATTTATTTGCTTATAAGATCTGAAGATAGAGCAGTATAGGAATTACTGTTTCTTACTTAATGATCGAAGTATTTGCATGCTGGATTTCACACCTCCAACTCAGACCCCCAACCATAACATTAAAACAGGGGAGGGCAAGATAGTTTTGGGCGGCTAACTCGAAATGAAATCTTTCAGTTATTACGTCACGTCCCCCGATTATGCCCTGTAAGCTAAAGAAAACGGTGACGTTGAGAATGAATGAAATGGTGGAATGAAGTAAGTGGGACCACGAAAAAGTCCACTCACAGGGTGTTTCTGTGCCACGAAGTCCACTTGGTACCAGCTATGATTGAATCAGAGTCGTCACACACCAAGGGTGAAAGCTGTGCCACTGAGTCCTAGCCGCCCCGGGACTAGGTCGAGTCCACTTTATGTTCATAGTTTCTTAGTACATAAATGTTATATTATGAAATAGATTTTCTTTAATGAGCTGCATAAAAACAAAACCCTTCGAAATGCATTAAACAATTAGTGCGATTTGATTGTGAACTTATATTAATAGTTTCTGTAAATTTAAAACTGATTACAAAATGAATCCGTAATTAGGTGAATATAAAATATACTCGCAGCACAAAACAAAACTATCTGGAATTGTCATGAATAGAAAGAAAAAAAGAAACAGGAAATAACGTTGTGACCAGATTAGTAAGTAAGTGAAATACATTTCAGACGTGAATTTCAGAAAGTAAAAATTACTAAAACTTCCTTCAGCAGTGCGCAGAATCGATGTCTGGTGAATAAATACCTTCATGATAACAGAGATAAATCGGTGTTAAGTCAATAACAAAAGAAAGCTAAATAAATTCATATTAAACGTTATATCAGTTGTAAATACGGATACGCACCAAAGCTCGAAAACTTAATACACTATTACTCCTATATAGTCAGTATGTATCAAGCAATCGTTCAGCTTTCATTTGAGAGGATGGAAATCCTAGGCTTCTGAACAACTATGTTACTAAAGTAAAGTGACGAGTGTATTTATCTTACAGCAAACTGCTTTGATGCCAAGTGGCCTAACTCCAAAATTGAAATTTTCCAGGGGTGAAAGTTGAATTCAATATCTCATGAACAATCCATATTTCTTTTATGTTGGGAGCCAAAACTATAACTACTGTATGTGGTTTATTGTTTTATAATTTAGTGTTTACAAAAATCTTTTTTAAAAATACCTATCTATAGAAGCAAAAGGTACCTATCTGTACTAGTTCTTGGCATCCAAGCAGTCCATTTATTGTAATATACTATGTAAAATAGTTTCGTATCATAATATGTGATGTACAATAAATGTTACATTATATACTATCCGTAACTCGTGATATGCTGCAACACATTAAAGCCTTAAAATAGTTGGGCAAGCGAATAACCCAGAAGTTATGTAGCCCTATTGCGTTCAGGGAACGAAAACACAATAATTATAACAATGCTAAATTACTATAGACTGCCAATTGCTCATTCAGAGAATTTATGAAGTTCACTTTATCGCAATAGTTTTATACAAACTAGATATAGGCTACGGATAATAGATTTATACAAACTAGATAATCAATTATTATTATTATATTTGAAATACAATCAAATATCATGACATTAATTATTAGTTTTAATTTACTAAATTGAGCTGAAAATTAAATCTTGATCTCGGAAGATTAACTAGTAAGTTTATGCGTTCTGTACCTTTCTAAAGTAATAAATGCTGGAGTTGTTTTCAAGGCTGTTTCTGAGTGAATACTTACTTCAAAATAATATTAAAAGTTATAGAAATATTTTCGAGACATTCGAGTCGAGAAATACATTTGTCTCGACTCGTCTCGAATTTTACAACTCAAATTTCGACTAGAATTCGAGTCGCAACTTGAAAGGTTTATAACTTTTTACCTATTTGAAATATTCAACTATGAAGCAAGTCTAGTTACGTAGCAATACTACTACTTCTGTCCACTTTTGGACAACATGTAAGCATGCAGATTTCGAAGCAAAGATGGCTGACTAGTAATTTTGAAGTATAAGTTAGCCAAACGTTAGAATCTACTATGTTATAACTTACATGTGAAAAACATCTGAATAAAACTAACATAAGTTAATATTCATGCTACTAGTTCTATGTTCTGCAAACTTAAGCAATCTGACTTGCCGATCACTAATTTTCAACTTAAAACAATGAATGCATGTTGTGCAGAATTGTGGCCTACATCAACAGAAGATGACATCGACTTTCAAGCAAGACGATTCTTTCTCCCCCAATCCTCTTCCGAACCAAACCCAACCCAACCCAACCCAACCTTTGTAACGAGGCGCGGCTCTTCTTTTCTCCTCCCCCTGGAAAATGATGAGGAGAAGGAGGACGTGCGTGAGTCATGTAATTGGTTTCTGTTTCTTCCATCTCCTCCCCCTTGTCCGCCATCTTGTTTTCACGAAGGTCAATACACTTAATGTGAGCGCGGGGCGCGCGATCTAGCGAGGCACAAGACGAGCGCCGTGTGCCATTCCCCCGAGAGACCATCAAATGGATCCTTTAATTCAATTACGCAGCCCATCACAGTGGGACGGCAAAGATTCGGCGGGCCACGATTTTCAATTATCACTTTTTAACGAGAAGATGATAACGTTGGGGGCCCCTACGCGGAAGGCAAAGGGAGAGAGAGAGAGTGAGTGAAAGAGAGAGAATAAAAAAAATGGAGTCTCTCAATTCTCTTTCGTTGATACCATCACGATTGCAATTTTTCCTTGTTTTTTCTTCTTTTTCCCTCATATTTTTTCCAGATTACTGAGGCCATCATTGCGTTTCTTTCCTGTCTGGACAACAACGCCCACGAAATAGAATTTTATCATAGGAAATACAGTATTATAGAAAAAAGAACAATTTGTAACTGTTTCGATTTAAGGAAAGAAAAACCAATTTCAATGTTATGAAAATGCTATCTACTCTTTTAAGAGGACATTTCTACGTATTTAATTATATATTGTTTTAGCTGTTATTTTCAAACTTTAAAGTAATAATAATTAACACAGAAATTAATACTTCAATTTCACCTTACTAGATTCACGTAGTGGGACTTATCTAACACGGGAGGGTCCCACAAGTTGTAGCTAAAACCTGATTTCCGTATAGCACATTTGATAGAGCATCATGAGAAATGAACATGAGCAAAATTTAAGCTTATGGACCAGAAGGGTAGGAGCTAGGGGGCTTCAAAATTTGAATATCCAAAAAATTATATCATGGAATTATGTACGTTTAAAGTAAATATCTTGAAAACCGTTAAAGCAATCAAAACAAAAGTTGCACAATATAATGAGTACAAAATGCTCTATCAAAATCTACAAACAATGTTATCATGGGTGAAGCAGTGATGCCAACTCAGGATAAAAATATTTTGTTTGAAATAGCACCATATACAAATGTGCACATATTTAAAATGCACTATTATCACTAAACATAACACTGAAGTGTAGTGGTACAGCGTTGCACACTATTGGAGCTACATGTGCTGAAAATGTAAAATAGAGAAGTCTGATATGTGGCAACAAAGGGTAATAAAGGAATGCACTAGAAACAAGTGAGGATTTTGCATTAAACTTCTGTAGCCCCGATGAATAAGGAGACAACTCGCGAAAACAAAATGATACATGTGAGGAAAGAAACACGTGTTTTCTAATTCTGTAAACTGGTTCTCGATTATTTTATCAATATTTTGAAGAGTACTTCCATGGTTTCTGTCTTTCGTATTAAGTGACATATTCTTTTACTTCCTCTCCTACATACCATATGATTATGTTTGTACACTGTAATGTTACCACATTCACATTGGAAATATAATTATTTGATTACTACCTCATTTTGTTTTTAGTCGGCCAGGATAGCCGTGTAGTCTAGAAGGCTAGACAACAGACATATTAGGCATCGCGGGTTTCAATCCCTCCTCGGACGTTTTTGTTGTACTTTCATTGTAATTTTTTTCTTTCATAGTGATTCGGATCCTACTTTACACTTCTATATAGATTCGGAGCTGACACAGGACGTAAAAATGGCATCACTCAATTTCGTTTTTCAAATGGGATATATTGTGACACTGCTGACATTTTGCTATGTTATACTATTTGTGTTATGCATTTGAACTTAATTCATAGTATGAGACCCAGATTCCTTTATTACCATCTGTTGCCACATATCAGACTTCTTCATTGTACATTTTCAGGACACGTAGCTCCAATTGTGTGCAACACTGTACCACTACACTTCACTGTTATGTTTAGTTATAATAGTGCATTTCAAATCTGTGCACACTTGTATATGGTGCTATTTCAAACAAAATATTTTTATGCTGAGTTGGCAACACTGCTTTATCTATGGCAACACTGTTTGTGGCTTTCCATAGGGCATTTTATTCTTATTATATTGCACATCTTTTGTTTTGATTGCTTTAACGGTTTTCAAGATATTTAGTTTAAACGTACATATTTCCGTGATATAATCTTTTTTTGGATATTCAAATTTTGAAGCCCCCTAGCTCCTATCCTTCTGGTCCATAGCACCTTAAATTTTGCTATGTTCATTTCTCATGATGCTTTATTAGATGTGTTATGTGGCAATCAGCTTTTAGTGACAACTTGTGGGACCCTCCCATGTAAGATTGTACTGTTAGTGCGTCGGTCTATCCATTATTCCACACGGCAACTATTGAACGAAAGCTCTTTCTTGACTTCTGTAGTTTGCAATAGACAGCTAGAGCTAGAGCGATTATCTCGGCCAAGCTTGTTAATGGAGTAAATTCGTTAATATCCTTGCAGGTAACTTTGATTTTAATGGTTGCTAGACATATCAATTTAAAATATATTGCTTTCCCTAGTTTTTATGTAACCCGCACAGTCGCACAGAAACGTTGGTTGACTATGATAAAAGGATACGTAGAAAAATGGGTATAATTTTCCATATGCCATACAAGGAATTGCGTGATCTTCCTCAATGACTTGAGTTTACTTATTTATTTTTATTATAGTTCTAGGAATTAAACTAAAGATAAATGTCACCCTTTTTAAAGACAGGCCATGAATTCTAAAGGAAACAGTGTGTGGAGGTAAAGTCACTACATATTCTTGATTTATGCAGACATGGAGGATATGTAGTCATTATCTCCCTCCGGCCTCCTTTACTTCCCTAAGTTGGCGCAGGTAATCATGCTAAAAAAAGTTTGGGAGAATTTCAGAGCCAAAGTGGAATGAGAATAGAGCGATAAAAATTTCCTACCCCCACTAGATTGAACTCTGGGCGACTCCTCATTAGCAGGCAATGTTACTTGTACATTTTAAAATTCGAGACGAAACGAGGAATATCGTTATTCTCGCTCCTTTTTTGAGACGAGAATCGAGACAGACAAGAAACTAAATTTCATAAGTCCCGTGGGCAACACTAGTTTACCCAAGTCTTAAATCCCAAATATTGTCTCAGTGTTACATGATTCAATGTATAAAATCTATAAATGGATAAAGTGATTATGCGAACACAATGAAGAACATTTATCAACGTTTAAACACACGCAAGCCATTAGACAATATACTCCAACAATAAATATAGTTAAAATGTTGTCATATCATATGTTCATGAACCTCTTTTGGCGTTCAGGATTCTGATCACTTCTGGATGAAATTAGGAGGAAAAAATAATGAGGACATAAATTTTGTATATAAGTTTACAAAACGAGACAAGAACTTTTTTCTAACGTAGGCGAGAGAGGCTTTTCGAGAAGCGAGGAGATGAAACGAGAAATAATTCTTCGAAAATCGAGACAAGATTTTAAAAATCTCGGAGGACACGAGAAAACCTTATATCTCATCTCATTTCATAGGCAACACTAAGTACTTTACTGTCTAAACTATCTCAGGATAAGAATTAAATTAAATATGTTAATGCCATGAAACCAAATTTTTCTTGAATAAATATTGCTGAATTACCATAATCAAATGATAATTAATTTAAAAAAAAAACAACTGATGTATAGTAGTAGAAATAAACAGTAGATTAACTAAATTGCAAACCCACGAAGTGAGCTTCGAAAACGAGGAGGTTTACCTATTTATCTGAGCATCAGAAGTATCTCCGTATAATCCTCGGTCAACATAAAAGCCTGCGGGTGATAATATTACAAAGGATTGCCTGTCTCGAGAGAGAAAAAATAATCCAACCACGTAACAGAGGCCGAAAGCTATTTCAGTTGAGAGTGTAATTACACCGTATAAGCTAGAGGCAGCTGATATTGATTCAGTGTTGAATGTTGGTTCTGCTGCTCGTGTTGTAGCGTTCAGTAATTTCATAAAATTGTGTTAAGCAAATGTAAACATTAGGATACGTAAGCAATAAAAATGTTTGCTAATGCAGATAATGTAAATTAAAGCGACAAATGCTTTGAAACAACACGTTTTTATTATTTTTCTGACGTTGCGGCGATATATTTAAAGAAATAATTAAATCGAAATATTGCATATATATTGTTAATACTCTCCCTAACGTTATACAATATATCCAATAAATTTGAATTTTCTAAAAATCAAACAAATAACATGTGCCCATCTTTCTGCCCGTAGAATATACTGTATTACATGAAACAATGAGTGAAATCTCCTTTGTGATTATATTGTTATTCTACGCGCCTTTGAGAAGCGGGTTCAATTTCCAGTGGAATCTCAGTTATTCGGATTTCACGTTAAGGTCCAGGTTCACGTCTCATATAGCCGCGCTGCTGAAATGAACGTTAAACAAAACCAATCTTTTCCTTGGAGTTCCTTGGAGATTATCTATTTTAGGAGAAGAGCAGGTCAATATTCTTTTACCTTTTCGCTACAATGTCAACTGACTAACCCTTTGTAACGGGAGCAGGTTTTGGCTCATCGATACTTCGCGAATAGCTCTAATTTACTTTTTACCATTTCATTGCTGATAGAAAAAGTTACTTTAGATTCTAATTGTACCATAACAATAAATAAGTCTCTTTTAATATCATTTAATTGCATTCAAAGTGCGTTTTCCTTGATTCTATTAGGGTGTGTCTGATTCTCGTTATCTTTTTGAACAAAGATCCATTAACATAACGAATCCTCAAAAAATAAACTAATATCTGCCAGGTTTGTAATCTAAGATTATTGGGAACAGGAATTTTGAAGAACAGGAAACATAAACTGACACACAATCATAGTCAACGTCTTGCGAATAAAATGAGAAAAATAAACACACTGCTGAACAAAACTGCATTTATTTAATATAAAAACACATTTACACGTGACGTTTCGATCTTCTAGCCAAGATCCTCATCAGACGTACACTCTATCTCTCTATCTATCGGAGTGTAACGAGCCACTCATTAACCTTCTTCTCTTTAGGTTACAAACAATACAAAATACATGTATCACATCAGGTTACTGTGACAATGTCCAAACAGTTTTGTTCTCTGTTGGATCTAGATGGAGATTTGTAAATTTTAAGTCATGTGCAGATTTAATACAACGGTTAAATAAACTAGGATCACAAATACTCGTAGAAGGAAAAGAAAACCAGTTTTTGTAACAATTTTTGTCGACGAGGAATAAGGTTTTATTGTATCTTGTCCTCTAAATTTTTAGGCCTTGTCTCGTTTCTATGCTCAAAACAATCTTCCTTGTCGCGTCTCTTCTCGAAAATTTTCTTGTCTCGTTTTGTAATTTAGATACAAAATTTATGCCTTGATTTTTTGTCAATTTCATCTTATAAGTTACCAGAATCCTTCCGCTTAACGAGAAGTTCACGAAGGGTGTGATATAACAATATTTGGACTACGTTGGTTGTTTGATAAATTCATGCAAACTCCGATAAATGGCACCACTGATGGATAATGACAGTATTGTCAGTTTGGAGTATCGTGTGGAAGAACACACTGCAACTTACAGCCCGATTGGGCTAGTGTTATGTGCGTACGTGCCGTACATTTGAAGGGAGAAAGGTATGTATTTTCCAAAACAATGAATGAAAAAGAATTTTGTGTGTGTGTCGATAAAACATAATTTTTTGGAAGCTAAACTGAATAAGGAGACCAAAGAAAGACTCAAGTAACATCACAGTGGATATGCATCCAAGATTAGAACAGCGAATAATTCTTTTAAAACTATTGAAAAAATATTTAAGTAGTCGTATGAGTACAAGTGACAGGGAACGTGCTGGACGACTTGTTAAGGCCACAATTCTAGATAACTGACAAAATCCATGATATGTTATGGTGGTCTCATGGTTATAGATGATAGAAGAACACACGTGCATGAAATTGCTGACAAGTACATTATATTTTGCATGAACATTTGAACATGAGAAAGCTATCTGGTAGGGGGATTTCGCGATTTCTAACTTTCGACTAGAAATGGAATCGTGTGAGGTTGGGAGGACAACTTTAAGCTATTTCGTCAGAATCGACAAGATTTTAAGCAACGTTTCATCACTGTTGACGAAACATGGATATAGCACTATACACCAAAGACCAAAGAATAGTCGAAACAATTAGTTTCCAGCTGGTAGTCTTGTCCAAAGATGGTGAAGACAGTTCCTTTAGCCGAAAAGGTAATGCCAACTATGATTCTGGGACTCAAAAGGCATAATCTTGATTGACTATTTGGAAAAGGATAGAACAATAGCAGGTCAGTTATACAGCATTACTGGATACTGTGAAATCCGTATTGCCAAACAAATGTCTATATTTGGTTTACAAGAACGTCTTGTTTCATCAGTACAACGCAGTCCTGCACTGCTCTGGCATTGTTACCGCAAAATTGATCGAGGTATGATTCCAACTTGTTCAGCATACCCCTATTAACAGATTTGGTCCCTTCAGACTAGTTCTTGTTTCTTTATTTCAGGAAATGATTGGCAGGAAGGCGATTTGCGTCAATGAAGATATTTACAGAAACCAACGACTATTTTGCCGGGCTAGACAAATAATATTATTCCGTAGGGATCATTTAGCTGAAGTATCAGTAGACAAAGTATTGTAAACGCCAGAGACTGTGTTGAGGGAAAAAAACAGGTTTGTACCAACAATGCCTTTACTTTTCAATTTTGTGATACTTTTCAAATGACTTTCGTATATTAATTACTGGAGTATATTGTGTAGTGGCTTCTGTACATTTAAATTTTGATAAATGATCTTCCTTACGTTCATATATTCACTTTATTAATTTATGGTTTTGATACTATGAATCACATAACAATAAAAGAGTGTTCGAAATCTAACACTTGGGTGAGCTAGTGTTGTCTATGAGAATTTTCCTGATAAAATCCGAGTCGAGACACAACTCTTTAAATAGAGAAATATACATTTTTCGAGTCGAGACATCTTTTTTACAGCACAGTTTCCAGACGAGACAGTTTCTTGTGCGCATCCCTAGTTTTGGGGCAAGTAAACTTTTAGATAATGTTCTAGTTTTTGGCTTTAGATCTAATACCAGCTCCTGGCTGGTCTAAACTAACTAGTTAGCTGGACAGTTTTTTTTAAATATCACCTATCTTTTGTTTTTAAAAAGGAGCATTCTTTAAACTGCAAGTATAATTTTTTTATACGAGGGCTATCCAGAAAGTAGATTACGTTTTCGTCTGTGTCCGCTAGGGGCGGGGCTAGCGCGGCCATCCTGGGGTCAGAGCGTTGCGCAGCTCAGTCGGCATCTAGCCGTGCTAGTGAGAGGTTCGTGCTGTGCTCCGTTAAGATACTGTGACGGTTTGAAATGTCTGCGTTAATTGAAAATCCCGCGAGCTGCGAGGTGCGTGCAGTAATAAGGTTTCTGACAGCAAAAAACTGTAAACCGATAGAAATCTATCGGCAGCTGTGTGAAGTGTATGGGGACAACATTATCACTGAAGGTGGAGTGCGACAGTGGGTCATAAGATTTAAAAATGGCCGAACCAATGTTCACGACGAAGATCGAAGTGGGAGACCCAGCAAAGTGACTGCCGAACTTGTCGAAAAAGTCGATGTTAAAGTCCGTGAAAATCGAAAGTTCACAATAACGGAACTTTCTTTGAGTTTTCCACAAATTTCGCGAAGTTTGTTGCACGAAATCATCAGCGAAAAGCTTGGTTACCACAAGTTTTGTGCAAGATGGATTCCAAAAATCTTGACAGAGGACCACAAAAATCAGCGAATGGCTGCAGCGTTGCACTTTTTGGACGCCTACAATAAGGATGGTGACTTTTTACTCGATCGCATTGTTACTGGTGACGAAACATGGGTGAAACACGTGAACTGTGAAACGAAATTGCAATCAATGCAGTGGGGGCACACAGGTTCTCCCCAAAAACCCAAGAAATGCATGCAAACAATGTCGGCAAGGAAGATGATGGCGACTGTTTTTTGGGACAGAAAAGGTGTGATTTTGGTGGACTTCCTGGAAAGAGGCACTACAATAAACGCTCAAAGGTATTGCCAAACTCTGCAAAACCTCAGAAGAGCAATTCAAAACAAGCGCAGAGGAATGTTGAGCTCTAAGATCTTGTTGATTCACGACAACGCCCGGCCCCACACGGCAAATGTCACGCGTGAAGTTCTTGAATCTTTTCAGTGGGAGTTGTTTCCTCATCCGCCGTACAGTCCCGACCTGGCACCGAGCGACTTCCACCTATTCCCAGCAATGAAGAAGTGGCTGGCTATGCAGCGTTTTGATGACGACGAACAGCTGCAAGAAGAGGTAACGAAGTGGTTGAAGTCGCAGGCGGCCGAATTTTTCGACGAAGGAATTTCCAAGCTCGTACATCGCTACGATAAATGCCTTAATTTGAATGGTGACTATGTCGAAAAGTAGTATTTGTGTGTGGCTTTCATCTGTATATAATAAAATTTGTTTCCTATACTTTGTTGATTTTTTATTCCAAAACGTAATCTACTTTCTGGATAGCCCTCGTACTTTGATTTCAAATAAAGATCTCAATTGCATTTGTAAAATTCACATTTGCATGATCTTATACTTCATCTATTGATAATAATATTAAAGTAGATTTCCTCAGTAGCAAACAAGTTTCTTTGTTGAGAACTGATGCAATTTTTTCCTTAATCATTCTACTGGAGGATACTCAAGCTTTACATATTAAAACACCAACAAAAGTTGACAGTAAATTGTTACTATGATTAGCAACATAAACGCATCAGTACAATTTTGACATTTAATGTAAATATTGAAAATAATTACTTTATTTTTTGGAATTTCTTTTATTATTTAATTGGAGAATTGAGGAAGCAATTTTTTTCAGAACTTTAATTGTGATAAAAAGAAATATGAAAAGTGAAACAAGACGGTCACTGCTATAATATGTAAAGTACTGAGTACAAAATTCCAGTATTGTAGATAATGGTCGTTAGGAATCTATCAAAATTTAATTGTTTTTGTCGTCTTTGCATCCGTTGTGATATTAATCTTTTAATGGTAGGTTTGTTCATTCTGTATTATTTTCAGTTTTTCAGTATTAGCAAATTAAGTAGTCTTTCTAATACATATTAACATATTTAGAAAGTGCTGAACAATGCGCAACAGTTTTAGGCAATCAGAAAAGTAAAGAAATGAATTAAAATGTTTGATTTAACATCCCACAATTATAGCCTGTAGGCTAAAGGAGGCACATGATTAATGACAACAAGCTATTATGGAATAATTGGTGGAATGATATTATGGGATAAGAACCTAGGGATAAGATGATGTCCAATTTTCATTGCTTAGGATACCTCACACATAGACGAGTCATCTACCACTGAGCTATCATGTCCCCAATTAGAAAAGAAGATAGCCATAATTTAAAAAAAGTAATAGAAATATATTAGAATCCAAAATAGGAGTTTTGGCAAGTACAAGTGGTTAATTATGCAAGACTGATATGAAACAAATTTAATTAGATAGCATTTTCTCAAATATTAAAGATGAGTAACAACCATAATTTCAAGAATAGAATTTTACTAAAATGGAAAATTCCAGAACATGAAAAAATCAGGTTAAGATTTCTACTGGATTTCTTGACTGGAAGACCAATCGGAAAACGACCATTAGGAAGACCTAGGTGCAGATGGAAGGACAATATTAAGATGGATCTCGCAGAGATTGGAATACAAAGTAGAAACTGGATGCAGTTAGCTAAGGATAGAAGTCAGTGGAGAGCTTTTGTGAACTCGGCATTGAATCTCCGGGTTCCATAGGCCATAGAGTTAGTTAGTTAAGATTTCTACAGGTTAAACCCATAAGAAATATTATTAATCTCTTAAGTACTGATTTTAGAAACCTGGTATGAAGTCTATGGTAAAAAATCAAAGTTGATGACGAATACATCGAGTTTGCAATGTCAAGGTACAGTGGCAATAACTTAGTTATATTGTAGCCCTCAGTTCGCCTTCCTACTGCTCAATATTGTCTTAATGGATGCAAAAAATTTTGAACTCCTGCTATTTTATCCTCAAATTTGATATCAACAAATATAACTAAATCAGATCCCTGTCTTCCGCTGCTATATTGCAAGACCGCCTTTTGAGAGTGTATATTTCCATAATGGACAATGACTATGTATATTATTTCACTTCTGTGATTATACTTAATATATACACTAAACATAATAACTTAAAACTCTTTTCGTAAGACTTCTCCATAGTTATGTAAACTGAACATAAATAAATGTAGATTTCCTCCTCTTGCTGAATCCTGGTCAATGCCCTATGTGTGATAGAAAGAGAAGTATTTATTTGGAATTGTAAGACCAAGGTTTTCGTCATAGGTTTTATGCCTTTGACTTCGCTTGAAAATTTCTCGAAAATGTAAGGCTGACGTGTTAAACTTTTTGTTTATGTTCGTGCATGTATGCACAAACAAGGACTATCGAGAAGCTAGATTTGTTTTCCGCGTGCTCTCTTAAAACGATGTCAGCCGAAACAGACAGACGTTATGCAACCAACTTGAATTAAGTGTAAATTTGGTTGCATACCCCAAAAGGAGAGGATCGCACCTAAATCTAGTATCTTCAATACATTGCTTCTTTAAAATGTATGTAAAAGTACAAGCATGTTTCAGTTAGATTATTATCATTACAGATTGAACTCCCCTTTATTTATATTATGAAACCATATTATTTTGGTGCATAATATTCTTATTTAATTTAACGGAAATAAGAAGTACTTTTCGCTGTTATTACTAAGGATATACGATATATATTTGTGTGTATATAGAATGGATTACTCGTCGATGTTTAATCGTTTGTGTTCGAATGGTCTGAATTCGCATCTCTGATGCAGCAGTTATTTTTTTTAATTTAGCGTCTTTTCTTAATAGATGCGTTATCCGAAATTTATTTCTGTTCTTTTTGTTCAGTTCGCTAAAGTAAACATCAGTTTTTCCTTATGTTCTTATGTATGTATGTGAAAATGTTGACATTTTTCGGGCTTTCGCTGCCATGACTGTGTTTCCCTTAAAAATTTGATATAAATAGCTATTTTAATATTCTGATTTGCAACAAATTATTATATCCTGAAGTCACTTCGGTGTTGTTTAAAAAAATATGATTACGCAATTGATTTGCCATTAAGTTACTTGTATCTGTTTCGGAATTTTTTATATTTACAGTGGATAGTTATTTTACAGTTAACGTAAATTACAATATACTAATAAAATCTTACTTTCTCAATTTAGTATCGTGCTGGCAGTTGTGTTCTAAATGTTGCCAGGCTTCAAGTAGGTCACAGATGTTTGTCACGGAATATGTTTTGTTGTGATCATTTCACCAAAGTCTAAATTCTTTTCGTTTAACATTCCCCTTTTACATTACTTTTTTCCCTCTTACAACCACCAGTTAAACTAAATAAGCAGAAAAATCTATATAAATAAAAATTAAAGTCACTGTGTTTGTGACATAATAATTCTTGACCCAGCCGATCGATCTCGATCAAATTTTCATAATAGATAAGGTTCGGGACTGAAATGGTTTTTATCATTTCACTTTGATGGTGCAACTTAGGGTAGGGAGAAGGGCAGATATATAAAAATGATCGAAAGTGACTGAGATTAGTGTCGAACCCATAGTTCACTGCTATCAAGGCTTATCGTATGCCTACCTTGGACCAATCATAAAGTCAGAGCATATCTCAAAATTCGGTTGATGGCATGTCTGGGAATTTCACCCTGCATGAATACTCTGTACACCCATTGAACATTAATGAAATATATATTTTTGGATTGCGTATGCGTGACTTCCTTTTCGCTGATAATGACCACCATCCACAGTTTGTTGAATTCGAAATAGGGCCTCTTAAAATTTGGATTTTTCGCGATTTCGGACAGCCCTAGCTCTGAAACTATGCACTTTTGACCACAGGTCCATGTAAGAGGTCTGTCCTGGTTCGTAATTAATCTTCAAAATAACTCAACGCGTTTTATCACTTTCTTAACTGACGTTTATTATTTGATCATGAGAAGTATATATAATTAACTTTTCTGCACATATAACAAAATATATGAACCTTCATACACACACTTCTTTTCTCGTCAAGATGTCTACGTATAAGTACATTTATTTATATCGTTGCTATAGTAACAACAACTCTTATTTTAACTACCGATTACACCAATAATCTCGAAATCTCTATATATCTTCCTTTCTCTTTTATACATTATACTGTTCACATAATTCGCCTCTGATCCCCTTTCTGAAAATAGGCACAGATTGCCAATGATACATAGAACGTTATCGTTGTATCCATATGAACTTTTTCTCTTATTTTGATGTAAGGAATCACCTCTTATAGTTTGTCGCTATAGTTCATTAACACCCTGTATATATGGTAACATTCGGCCATATAAGACGAATAAAAAGAAAGTTCAATCGTAAGTTCGTTTCAAAATATTTTCTCCAGGTCATTAAATTACCTACAGTGTTTGATTCTAATTTTTTCACTCCCTTATATATTTTTTTAAATCTGATATTTATCTGTTAAGCTTGGTGCTTTCTTTTCCGTATTGGTAGAAAGAGCGCGGCATTTATTTCATAAGTGTTAAACCGTTTAACTAAGTTTAATGTATTACTGCTACTCTTTCGTCCCTTTTTTCCGTTTGCCAGAGAACTGTAAGTTAATAAGAATAACTAGACTCTTGCTTATTCAAGAAGAAGAAAAGCAAATTTTTCTATATTCAACTGAGACCCCACGATGGAAAGGGTGAAATCAACACTTTTTTTTTGTAGTTTTTCACTTTTCCTTAAATATGTAAACTAGATTTAGTCTTTGCTGGAAAAAAAGAAAAAAAGAAAGATTTATCTTGAACTTTAACGGTCGAAAACTCATTTTTTTTCACCCTTAAATTTTGTTAACCAATCTATTCGCCGTTACAACGCGTAATAATTCAAAATGCCAAAATAAAATTTTCTTGTTCATTTCTTCTAATGCACCACTTTTACAAATTGACAACGCGGAATAATAAAAGAAGATATAATCATCTTAAGTAATCTTCCTAGAAGTTATGAAGCTCCGCTCTCACGTGCTAGCATTCTAAGGATCTTGATCATCCGTCTCGTCTCCTTCTTCAAGGTAATAAAGTATCAAAAGAGATCATCAAATTACAGTCTCTCGTTCTAATTGGCTTCAAAGTTTGCAAAGAAACATTTTTAACTTAATGACTGTAGGAAAGTTTCATTTCGTTTCTTCTAAGCTGATTAGTTAGTTCATGTCAATGTATATAGTCAGTGGTTTAATAAAGTTTACGAACTCATTGTTTTCCATTTTACTTTTTTTTTGTTAAATAAGACGCAGAGAAGTAGGAAAATCAATGATGACGATATTTCCATGTACAGTATGTTAAATGTGTAATAATTCATTTTTGTTTGATTAGCTTCTAATTGTATTTCAGAATTTTCAGACAAGTAGTTTTTTTTAAAAATAAAGATTTCATGAACTGTTTTCTTATCAACGCTTTCTTTGATACATCTGGCGCGTGAGACATGGTTCTATTTTTGGCCGGAGCTCATGTGGTTCGGATTCCACGTTAAGCTGTAGATCCACGTCTCGTATAGCCTCGGTGCTGAAAGGAACGCTAAACTAAAAAATCAAATCAAATCATTGATATGTCTTTATATTTATATTTTTGGTTATGGTGTGTTGTAAATATCTACAATTACATAATAGGCCTATATCACCAAATTTGTTATGATAGTTATATGTACAACTAAGTTTTCACCTTTGTAGTTATCTAGACTAGTTGATCCCCCAATCCTTCCGCCCATTGTACACTATAGGTTAAAATCATACCAAATTAAAAGTTATATACATTTTTTTAGATTTAACATTTTTTTAGTTTGTTCACTAATCACTTCAAACTCCATACTGTATTTTTGCAATTATTTAAACATTTTGTCGCTCTTTGCCAACGTGACACAGTTAATAGTTTTCATTTTGCTCGAATAGTTTATTATTATTACATTGAGAAAATAAGGTAAGTGGTGTACGTACAAACGTAGGTTACATGCGTAAATCCTGTAGTTTTTGAACTTAACGTACAACCATATATACCATCCTGCAACAAACGTATAACTTAAAAACATAAGTTTTATACGTACTTTCCGTATACATGTTCCGAATAAACGTATTTTCCGTGCAAACGAAAGAACTGTATATAGGAGGTCAGGATCTCACATACAGATGGACGTATATAACATATAGCTTGCGTATGTAATATATGGAAGACGGTTAGATGTCATGCATTCCGCAGGGGTATGATGTAATATCTAAGCGGAAAAAGGCACTATATAATGTAGCATATGGATAATGTATGCTCCGTAAAATTTCCGTAGTAAACATAAGGATTCCGTATATTTGTACAGTCAGAAATAATATTAAGTATAAGTTGGAAGAATGAGATGACAGCTCCAGCCTATACTTAATATTGTTTCTGGTTGTACAATATACCGCTGTCCGGATAACGAATTCTTCTCAGTGTATTATTATTAATTTATATAAACTATAAGAAAAATATGGACCATCAAGCAGCAGATGGTATCCATTATTATTAGGTTTCTCCTAACAGTGAGATACAAGCAACTTGTGATATATATATACTTATCGTATTAAGTGCTATGTATACGAAAAACAGAAACAAACAGAATTGGGGTCAGTTGTTACTACTACATGAAATGACAATAATAATAATAATAATAATAATAATAATAATAATAATAATAATAATAATAATAATAATAATAATAATAATAATAATAATAATAATAATAATAATGTGATAATTTTGCTTGAATGTTCATATGCGATACCTTGTTGTTATTTGTTCATCATTCGATTACACAGTATATTGCAAGATTGTACACATGTTCCCAATACCATGTGCTGGCTGTAAAAACACATCAGACGAAAACCACGAAGAGGTCATCGTCAATGATCGTGAAATGACGAAGACTAATCAAGTCAGCAACATTTCTGGATAAAAGGAGCCACTACACCGTAGGAGGCATCAATCTATACCGATTAACTCCACTCTCTAGGACGTCTGGTCTCTGAGAGTTCCTTAACTTTATCTTGCCAAGAAAGATATCGACATGTGACAAAAGAAGAAGAGTGTAGAAGGCATGAGGATACTCTTTCCATGAAGGAATGTGAGATTCACTGTTATACAAATTTGACTCCATTTTCTTAATCTGCACATATTACAAATATTATGAAACTATAATCCAACCATAGTAATTTGATTGCTAGCCATGTTAGGAACTGAAGTTAAAATATTATTGGCAAACTGTTACATAATCAAATTAAGAAGATAATACAAAAAAAGTTATTTATTCTTGATGCGCTGCTATAAATAGACAATAGAATAACGTTGTGTTAGCTCATAACCAATTTACAAGTCCTAGTGCCTCAGATATCAAGCCACTAGGCCAAGTTATGCTACTACTAATAACAATATGCTGTAAAAGTTAGTGAAGTATCACGTGTAAAATACTGTATTGTGTCTCGTCTTAGAAAACAAATCTTAAGTATCATCACAACACAATTGGTGTAAAATTTCCTAAATGATGTTTTACTTGTTTGCTGTGGTTACAACCGACCATATTTTTGATATGTTAATCTGATTCTATCTTCTAATAGTCTGTGGGTGGAGACAGAGAGAGAGAGAGTAAGGACCTTCCCACTCCACGAGTTCCTACGCTTAATTGGGAGTAACGTGTGGACTCTCAACTGTTTGGTCCAATTACGTGAAGCGACACCTTGCGGCCGGCGAAAGCAACTCACGTGAAGAAGCGACTGCTGACTCAGAAGGACTCAAGTGCAGAAGAGAGAAGGCCAAAAAGGAAACGAACCAAAAAAAGAAAAAGAAAGGGGGGAAAAAGAAGAAAGGATCAGAAAATTGAAGACGCAAGATGGAGGAACACTCTGATGCGCGTTGTTCTGCGGGGGGAATACTTAACAAGGGGCTTGTAAGGGGGATAGTGCATTCCTCCTGCATTTTAGATCAATCGCCAAGGAGGATGAGGGCCTGAGTGCCTAATGATGATCGGCAACCGACCTATAATGAACGATTCTTGAACGTCTCTCTCCCTTTCTTTTTTTTCTACTTGCTTTACAAAGATGGTTTCAGGCAGAACAAGGAAACAAGAGAGAAAGTAAAAGGGAGGTTTCTCTCTCCCACCCCTGTTTCTCTACTCGCCTTCCCTCTCCCTTTGCTCTCACAGAGCGCTGAGCTCTACCAACTGTGTTGCTCGCTCTCCACGCAGACAACAGGGCTTTCAGCTACGCAAATTAGATTTAGGTAGGCAAGCTTAGAAATAAGGACCTTCCCATGAAAACCTTTTACCCACTGCAAGATGCTAAAATGAAGGCTTTTCTCCCCTTCTTTCTCTCCTCACTCACTCACACACATCACAAAGGCACATATACGCGAACAGTGTCTCGTCCGTTGCGTCTCTGTCTATCAGTGTATACGTGCATATATATATATATATATATATATATATATATATATATATATATATATATATATATATATATATATATATATATATATATATATATATATAAGTGTGTGCAGCAGTAGTATGCGAACATAGAGGGAGCTTCTGAAAGTGGAAACATAGGGGATAAAACGAACGAACTGAATAAGACGGCAGAAACAGAGAGAAATTCGTTATCAGCTTCGATGATGGTGTGAAACATCTTTACATTGTCTCTGTACTACTTTTTCCCCTTTCTTCTTTTCCTCTCTCGTATACCTTGTAATGAACATTAGAAGACATGAACATAATGAAAGCTGGTGTGTTCTCTTTTCATTCCTTCCATTCTGAATGGCTCTTCGTCGCCTTAGACTCAATATCCGCACCATTTTCCTCTTTTTACGTACCCAGAGTATAAATGTCGGAAAAAGGGTGGAGAAAGCAATATAGACAGACATTAGGGTCAATGGCGTGAAAGGATTTGACATATACTCAAGACCTGAATAAAAAGGAAAGAAAGAGTCTCGACGAAAAGGTTCTTTAAAAGTAAAGTAAAATAAAAAAAAAGGTAGTTTAAAAGCTCCCATCTTTCTCCCTATATTTCGTATCGAAGCTGTGGAGATGGGGAGGATGAGGTGCTTATAGGCAAAGGAAGAGTTTAATCGAGAGTGAAATGAGATGCGTGTAGGGAGATCTTTTGCTTCAAAGTAATCAAGTTTCAACATGCTGCGAGTGAATCTTGTCTCTCTCTATCACAACCTAGCTCTTTTTTTAATTTTTTTTTACTTTGTTCTACCTTTTCTGAAAAATAAGAGAGTAAAATGTGCGAAGTATTGAAAGGAAGGTCGATGTGGGCTAGCAAACCTTGTATTGTAGCATAGATTTAAGTATTGAAAATGACTTTTCTTTTTTTTTAATTTACCGCAGCAGTTCAGATGATGCTATTGATTGAAGAGATTTTTTTGAATTCTTATGTTTTGCACTCGATCGAGGCTTGAATCTGGTGTCATTCATTCCTCATGAGTCCGTTCCTACCACACTGTCTCGCCTCCGAGGTAGGGTTACCAACTGGCAGGCATTTTCGTTGAGCTCAACAATATATATTTCAACATTTAAAACACAATTATACTATATCTGTTTTAGAGGTGTGCACGGGCTCGGATCTACAAAGCATAGATCACTTCGGATTCGAGGGGGAGGAGGGCTGGATTGTAAAGTTTTAAATATACAACCATATTTCCCGGGCCTTTTCGGGCTTAACTTTGTAAATATACTGTACATAAATATTTTTCTGACTGTTCTTTTTGAAGAACTTTTAAAGCACATCTAAATTTGTAACTTGAGACTCCTATACTGAAAACCTGATTATCATTGTGCAATTGAGAGTAAATTTAACTGTGTAGTCCAGAGAAAAACTAAAAGTAACAGAAATACTGTATGTTTAACTTATCTGTGAGTAAACATTTGAGGAGCCGGAGTATGGACTCCATTGGACTCCATTCTTTTCTTCACAGAAATCGACAATAACTGCTTTGAGAACTATAGATTTCAGCACACATCCATTTGCGAATGAATTTACACATATTGGCATATTGTTTTGAATATTTAGAGTATTCAAGTTTCCATTTCATGAGAATTTAGATAAATGAAATGAAATATTTAGTTTCAGTCCCATAATTATGCACCGAGGTTACGGGAGACAGAATTTATGTAAATGACCATTTTCTTTAGAATTTATATAATTAGTATGTGTAAACACTGACCTTATTTCGTTACTTTCTCTGAATCATGCAAACTTTTAAACTGCAAAATTAAAACTCTAATTGTTGTAAATAAAAATACAATTTTGCATTAATTATTAAGTTTCTGTAATTCGGACTTATTTCGGACTCATTTGATTATCACAGAGCTCGGACCAGACTCGGGCCTAAAGGTTAAAACATATTTCGGAGTCGGGTCGGACTTCACATTATAAATTCACGGGCCGGCCTGGCCCGGGCTAAAAATTTCGGCCCGTGCAAACCTCTAATCTGTTTTGAGAATTATGAGTAGGTTCCGGTAATATTAATGTTCAGAGTTGGCAATCCTATTCAAACAAAGGTGGATTACAAAACTACGTTGTTATAACGGAAAGTTTGTTCATATTAATTTACCCACGACTACAATTTTGTGTCTTGGAACAAAACACAAAGAAAAAGATATATAAATGTTTCGTATAGAGTGTGGAAATTACGAAAGAGCTATTTTTAAAAAATATTAAAAACTATAAAATAAATGTGGAGAAAACTAGCTTCTTGGAAGACAAAATAGTGAAAGATAGTACTAGCACAATCGAAGTGTTAGCAAAATCGTTGGAGATAGAAACAATATAAGATATTATTATTATTATTATTATTATTATTATTATTATTATTATTATTATTATTATTATTATTATTATTATTATTACAGTATATTTCAGAACTGGAATTACCAAATGGCGACCCGCAGGCTGGATCCGGGCAGTGAATGAAAAAGTATGAATTTGTTCCTTTTTTCAAAATGAAAATCTATGTATAACAGAAAGAGTGTAGAATATGCCTAAATTGAGTTTTTACTTATACGTATGAAGAAAATCGTTAACGTTGTAATGTTATCAAGTCAATTGTGCAATCTTAAGAGTTTTTACTAAAGCGAAATTAAACTCCCGCTAATTTTAATTTTTCTGTACTATCTTTAAAACAAATAAAAATATTCGAAAAGCAGAAACGTAGTGAACTAGACAATACGATTTTGCATGTGATACCTTTACCACAATTCAACTATCTGCTTTTGGTATGCCGCTATTTACAGAACCAGCAAAAAATGCTAAATCTATCTACAGTTGTAAATCCAAAGCAGATAGATGAGTTGTGATAACGGTATCACATGCAAAATCGTATTGTCTAGTTCACTACGTTTCTGCTTTTCGAATATTTTTATTTGTTTTAAAGACATTACAGAAAAACTTTAAAATTAGTTTAATTTTGCTGTAGTGTAGACCCTTAAGGTCAATAAATTAAAAGTAGCTTAATTTTGCTGTAGTGAAGACCCTTACGGTCATTGGTACCTAGTCATATTTATTTTAGAAAAATGCTGATTTCATAGTTACTTGCAAACGTTTGTTGCTTAGGCTCTAATTGGCTTAACCTAGGCACAAGAAGCAAGAAATGCAAATTTATTGTCATTTATCTATTTATTTTTAACTTTCCTTGCTCCTAAAACATGGTTCTTAGTTTGTCCTTACCCTATAAATTATTCATCACTGATTTAAAGAAAATTGAATTTTGGGTGCTGTGATAAAAGGTACGGTAGAAGGACAAATACGGAGAGGAGCGAGAAGGTAGCAACTGATGTACTATATTTGTTATGTCAAAATAGTAAAATATATGAAAGGAAGTGCGAAGAAGGTTTTGAATTCGATTTGATTTTGAAATTTGGCGTTCCTTTCAGCAACGAGGCTGTATGAGACGTGGACCTACAGTTTAACGTGGGATCCAAACCACATGAGTTTCAACCGGGAATCGAACCCTAGTCTCCCACACCAGATTCGCGACTTGCTTCGTGTGACTTCCTAGGGACGACAATGTCATTAACTAATTATCCTGCAATCACTAGATTACTTGCCACGGATAGAGAACCATCCAGTACTATGGTCTTCAGCTAATTATTTCTTCTTGATTTAGCAGGTGTCTGTTTTAATATCGTCCATCGGCTGTAGTATTAGGTCTCTATTCTTTTTTTTTTTAATCTTTCATCATACTTACATAATTTTTTTCATAACTCAGTATCTTCCCTGACAACCCCTAACACATTTCCCTTCCTCTTCTTTTAGTTATCTCCAATATTGTTCTGCTTTTCCTGTTTTTTCCAACGCTTTCTTATTATATTTCCTAATCGCAGTTAATTATATTTATTCTTTTCCACACACCATCACATTTCGAAAGCATTTTAGTTGTTTCTTTCCGCCGGTTTATTTCGCAGTATATATGCTTCCGTGTCGTGGAGCACAATATCTCACTAAATACTGATGAATCTATTTTTTATCTTTTACTGTAAAAAAGTTTTTCTTGTTTGTTTAAGGCATTTTTCTATTCCTATTTTATTTTATTTACTTAACAAAGTTCCAGATCATCTTAGTATGTAATTATTGATCTACAACAATATCAAAACCAATGGGAAAGGAACTGAAAGGAAATAGACCAGAGCTTACGCTTAATATTGGACTAAGGAAGAAGTTGATCAAATGCTATGTAGTATGGAGTATGGGGATTCTATAATTTGAAGACCTGGATACTGCGGAAGAAATACTTAGAGGGTTCCTTCTCTTTGGAAAATTACAACGCTAGCTAACTCGTTGAAAATCTTCCAACTTAGACTCGAAGTGAGACTTTGAGCTGAGATCTGGTTCCAACTATGTTTTAATCCCAGACTTATACAACTGACCTTCTAATTCTTGCTTTTTATATACCGGCAAATACAGATTGACCACAGCTTACTTCCTTTTCCGAGGTTCAAAATGCAGGAATCAGGTACTAAGTTTGGTTGTCAAAAAAGTTGTTTACTGAAAGGAAACTAATAAAGTGATAGTGGAAGAAAAGGAAAGTGTTTCTGCTAGTTGTTGCAAGCCATGATATACAAAAAATGCATAAATTAGCGTCTTCCAACGGTGGTCTGATATCTTGTAAAGAACCGGTTATTGTCCTTTGCTGGGCTTCCGGGTGTAATGGCACGGATCCATGTCGACGATAGTCTGAGGTTCGAATCAAATAGATTCCAATACCACGAAAACATTATATTTTCTGGTCTGCTGGACATAAAATCAACAAACGGAAGTGTGCCTCTTTATTGACTTAACTTCCTTAAGTTTAAGATTAGACAATTAGTAGCAATATCTCTAGAAACTATATTATCTCTAGAAATTATGTTATGTATTACATAGCTTTATCATATATATGCCTGCGGAACTTGAACTCCCTATCTCTCCTCCCTATTTATGATAATTTCAAGTCTTTCGCAGTCCAGAAAGCTTCGGAAACGTGAATCAGAACGGTCTTCCGGGTGAAACTGTGGGTAATACAAGAATGACCCTAACAAGATAACTAAACCAAGATCATCGAAAAGGAATATACTCAAGCAGAAACAGGAAGAAAAAAAAAACAATTATAGAAATAGATCGCTGAGTTCCATGCGAGCAGAAAGAATGTACCAAATGTGACAAATATTTTAATTGTTTCCATCGTAATCTGAAAGGAAAACGTTGTCTTTAATATACTACAAATCATTGATAAATATACTGTCACTCAATCGTTGTTAAATTGCGAAGACCATATTTAATATTAAAAGTAAGTTAGGTTGATCGTAACAAGTAGCAAAGGGAAGATTCGGGGTTTTACTCCCTCCTTTAGCGATATACGTATTATGAAAAAAAAACAAAACACTATATTAAGATGTCTATACTAAATAAAGAGTATTCTGAAAGGATATGAGATTTAGTGTTTCAACCTTTCCTAGATTAAATTAAGCGTATACCACTTGATAGTAACTATTACTATAGTAACTGAATTATAATATCAATCTTTGTTATTACAACATTGACATCAACTGTTTCCTTATGCTATGAATCGCTGTAATTTACGAATCAACAAAATTTAACTTCACTGAAACATGAGAGCTCTGACACCATCAACCAGCAGAAACACTTTCCTTTTCTTCCACTATCACTTAATGGTTAATGGTTAGATACGAATTTTGCCTTTGATTGAGAAGATCCAAGTTTGATTCACCTTCAACGTGGTTTTGAATATTAAGTTCACGAACGAATAGAAAGAGACAAACTTCACAAATTAGATTGAACCATATGATGTACTTCAAAACACTGACAATAGAAATATTTTGCTTTATTTATACATAAATGTTTTACAATTTTATTAAGTATTTAATGGTAACAGAAATTAATGAAATATAGCATGAAACTTAGCAACATGTTGTGCATTTGTAATATACAAAAATAAATTAATTAATAAAAATGTTTGATTGATGAAAGAAGAATTACGAGCAGTGAATAAATACTTAAATGATAGAAACTTGATCGAAAGTTTAATCAAACTAATTCACAATTATTTATCTTATTTTACTTATTACCTCGTTGCCAAGTTTCCTGTTTGCTTTCTTGCACTATTTTTATTAACTAAAACTCTTAACAATTACTATCTCAGGTACTTAAAATTAGTGTTATTTTTTAAATCAATGTTTTGAAGTGTATTGAATTTACGGAAACTTACTATTCAGCTTGATTCTTCAGCCCTCTGTTCACTATAGCTTAAAATCATGATCAATTAAAAGCTCTAATTATGTGCTTAATTAAAACTGGCAATGATGTGCGTAGTTAAAAGATCTTAATTGCGTACATTTATTTTTTATTAATTAAATTGAAACAATCCAATTTTTAAGTTCTCATTAAATCCTCACAATGCGTTTTTAAAGTCGGCAGTTTAACACCAGATACAATAGTAAGTGATATCTATTAGCGTCAAACAGACAAGTTATAGGGTAGGTAACGACACCTATCAGCGTTAGACAGGCAAGTTACAGGACAGGTAGCGATATCTATTAGCGTCAGGCATTCGAGTTATAGAACAGAAGCGATATCTATTAGCGTCAGGCAGGTAAGTTATACAGGAACCAATACCTATTAGCGTCAAGCAGGCAACTTATAGAACAGAAAGTGACATCTATTAGCGCAGGCAGGCAAGTTATAGGACAGGTAGCGACATCTATCTGTGTCAAGCAGGCAAGATATAGGAGACGTAGCGATATCTACTAGCGTCAGGCAAGCAAGTTATAGAACAAGTAGCGATATCTATTAGCTTCAGGAAGGCAAGTTACAGGACAGGAAGCGACATCTATCAGCGTCAGACAGGTAATTTACAGGACAGGAAGCGTGACTGTTTATCTATTAGCGTGACTGTTTATTATTAGAAATTAGCTTTACGCACAGACTGAAACGTTTACCGTTTGTTAAACGGATATTGGTTTACAATGTTTATAGTTCCACATTTTCTAGTATGTTTACTTTCTTATTACATCGCCCGCAAGAATGACTTCTCGTAAGTACAAGAAAGAATTTAAAAAGAAAAAGAGAATGAAAGAAAACAAACCATCCATTTTGTTCTACTTTTTCCTTGTTCTCTTCGTTCGTACGTCAGAATTTTCTTCCTTTTCATTTTCTTTCTTTTCCTTCTCGTATGGAGTGGAGGATCCTTTCGGACTAAGTCTTGCCTGTCCTTTGATTCAATTAGCCCCTCATTACGGGTGGGGTCTCCGCCTCTACAATGTTTTCGTCCCCAGCCAAGTGTTGTCACGTAGCGTGGATCACCCGGGGCTATGCTGACTCACTCGCCTAGGCTGCTGACACATGCGAGAGAGCTCTGGGGACTCGCACGATGGCGGAGCAGCAAATTGCAGGCTCATTCGTCTCTCTCTCTCTCTCTTTCTATCTTTCCTTCCTTTTTCCTCCTCTTTCTATATACCTCAGAAACCGAAACATCTACAAAGCTGTATCTTTCTATTTCAAAATTCTACCATATTAGCATTTAACGAAAGGAAAAATTTGTTCAAAGATTGAATCGTATATCACCAATCAGTAGATCTCATTCAGCTGAACAGGATGATACAGGTGAGTATAAATTGTCATGCGTAGTCTTCGAAAATATCGAGTAAAGAGAACTTTTTTTTTGTAAACAGAAAATTAATACCGTATACTAACAGCTATTAAGATAAAACTGATATTGAAAAAAAAATGAATTCTTAGAATTTTACGTCCCACTATTATGCTGTGTGGGCTGAAGGAGACAGTGATGGTGAGAAATGAATGAAATAGTGGAATGAAAAAAGTGGGAAACGGGAGAATGCCGAGAAAACCCACGCACACAATATCTGTTCACCACAAAGCCCACTTGGCGCGAGCTGGGATCGAACCAGGGACTCCACGCAACAAAAAGGTGAATGCTCTACCACTTTATACTGATATTGAAGTATGAACTTTACAACAGTACGAAGTACATCAATCAATAAGTATTGCATTTCTATATTTAACTCTCTACAACAACTGGAAGTGATATAAATCCACGACAATTTCCGATTTCAATATTGATCTATAAGAGATAGCGCGAAGCGGCTTTTTAGAATTGATTTAGCATTCTAAGAATAAATACCATCTTCT
This sequence comes from Thermobia domestica, assembly GCF_964235325.1. Taxonomy (NCBI): domain Eukaryota; kingdom Metazoa; phylum Arthropoda; class Insecta; order Zygentoma; family Lepismatidae; genus Thermobia; species Thermobia domestica. The sequence goes on from NC_137462.1 coordinate 160,559,507, forward strand.
CTCTTAACCCTCTATTCAAACCAGAAGTGGCAAAAATGAATCACTTTCGATTTTTAAGTTTGATCGCTATAGAGTAAACATGGTAATAGATAGCGAGAAGGAGTCTTCTGAAATCAATTATGGGTTACAAGAATATATATATATATTTCATCTCCAATCTAATCTCTTTATTAAAGCAGGAAGAAGTAGAAATCTACTACCACTTCCGATTTATTATTAATTGAGAAAATATTAGGCTACACAAACCTAACTCCTACGTGATGTTCACGTGACATTTGCTACTTGTTTTATGTAAAGAATTCGAGCTTTTAATATTAAGCACAATTTTAACGTATAGTGTAATGTGAGCTGAATGCTCGGGTGAAAAAAATTAATATAATTGAATAATTGCTCGTAAATGTTTTCACTAGAAATTGAAACAATTATTGTATAATACGGAGATAAAACGTGAATGAAGCCTTCCATTTTCTATCTATATAAATAAAAATGAAAGTGACTATGTTTGTGACGTAATAACTCTTGAACCACTCGACCAATCTCTATCAAATTTTCAACATAGATTTGGTTCGGGCCTAGAATGGCTTTTATCATTTCACTTTGACCAACTTAGGTAACAGGGAGGGGGAAGGGAGATATTTAAAAATGATCGAAAATGACCGATATTAGCGTCGAATTCATAGTTTTCGGGATGCTCAGATGAACAGTAACACATCCAATGCCGTTTAAATTCAAATTCAGCCCTGCAATTCAGCCAGTAGTAAAAAGTGACTGTCTAACGGAATATACTATTAATTTCTCTTATTTTAATCCAGTGCAGCGGGTAATTGACGCTAGTTTACAAAATAAGAATATTTCGATTGTATATTTAAACTGCATCCTTTAAGTCCGGCGAGGCATAATGACGCTTGCGCTCACATCTTCTGTTTACTCTTTCATGTTTCAGTACCTATATGCTGCGTACATTTTGTCGCTTCACTTTTTCTCGCACTAAATTTAGATCACTGCTAGGCTAATTCACGTACCATCCCGCTAAAGTTGTAATCATTTATACGTCATCTAATGTTATCTTATGAATCTCGTGAATAGTACACATTTAAATGCCGTACAATTGCCAACATTTCTTTTTTCGAATTGCAATTTTTACAAATAGCTGTTTATGTACTTTTTTCCTGCTACTGTACATTCGTCTATTCTTATTTTCCATGAATTTTGCATGATTCACAGTAGGAATAATAATGCTTTTGGCTAACCGTGTACATCATATTTTGAGTATGAACAAAATTTTGGTCACGATTATTAGCCAAATTGATTCATTTGCACACTGAGGAATATATTAGCAAATGTTCGTGGTTTCGTTGGTTGTACACTGAATTAACGTTATTGATGTCAGAACTATGTTCTAAGTAGGCTATAGGAAGAAATGCATCTACAAGAAATATATTTTGAGTTAAATAGCTTCATACAACATATATCTGAGTTATGGAACACTCAAGATTGTCAATAGTTATTAGGGATCTTATTTGATTTGTAACTCAGTAAAACATCTTCAAAAATTTTTAATGATGTAGTTTGTACTTAAAGTTAAAAAAAAGTAAAATTTGACTAACTACAACAGTTTCGAATTAACATTTTATTTTTTCTTCTTCAGAACAAGAATTCGTTTACCACGCTTTAAGTATGTACATTGGATTTGGTTTGATGCTCGGTGATATATCTGTTTAAGAATAGTAATGTTATTTTCATTAGATATTCTTTATCACCAAAAAATGTTTAAAAATGTTTAAGGATACACTACCATATTTCTGTGACTAAAATGAATTAATTGTATTTACAATGTTGAATTGAAAGCCTTGATTAGAATAGATCGAAAAAAGATAAACTTGAAAGTTTCGGTAAGCAACTAGTCTGATATTACTCGGTTTCATTCATACACCAAGTTGGTAAAGCGTAAAGGTGTTCAATTAAAGGCGTCAGTAGCAGATCGTTTGTGTCTACTCAGGGTTTCCATCGCAGCCTCTTATTTATTATTTCTTGGATTAATCAGCTGGCACCAAACAACATACTCAGCTACTTTGCCTTTGCTGCAGAGAAGTTTAATGTGTGAAGAAAAGTGATTGCTATGATCAAAAGGTTCCAGCTGTCTTATTATTGGTTGGCGTCTGGAGAACCCGCAACACGCATACTAAAATGTCAAAACAACATTGTGTGTTAGATGGCATGTGCTGGAATTGCCCACTATGAACTGTTGCTCAATGCTCAATCAATGGGTATACTAACTTATTCAGCCACATCTGGTTCCAAATACACTTCGATAACTCTCGTTGTAATCTAAACTGATAAACGGAAGGACACGTCATGTCTTCAAAATGCTCACTCTGGTCGAAAAGATTTGGGGAACTGCCACTCCTTTGGTTGGGAACTGTTGTTCCATTCTTACGATTTCATCAACTGACTACCATATTTTCTTGTCCTTGGAAAACCATTATGAAAAACTGAAGATTAAGAAATACGATCTAAGGGTGGAAGTATCTGCTTTATTCACCTCCAGAGAAATTTCATTATCAGTATTGTCTTGTCAATTTGAGTCTGTTAGCACAGTGTTTTTAGAATAAACACACAACTATGTCCATGTATGCATTCGTAGAGATCACAAAGAAAAAGAAGTTTCATTTTCACCGTCAAAATAAATAGAGCAATATACTTTTTTTTTGTCAGGGTTAGGTTGTATCCCTATTTAAACTATATTCCATGTATCTTATAATTTGTTGATGTTTCTTAAAGTTTAGCGTGCCTTCTCAGGACCTAGGCTACATGAGACGTGGAACTACAGTTTAAAGTGGAATCCAAACCACCATTATGCGTTCAAATTTTAATGCTCTCCCATCGAGAATCGAACCCGGGACCTGGTGCACCATATTTTGCCTAATAAAGTATACATTTAATGAATTATTTTTTCCCTCCATGCTTGTTTAGTGGTTACCGTATGTGCCTTTGACAGATAGGGTCCCGGGTTCGATTCCCGAAAGGAGAACCTTGAAATTTGAATGTACTACGGTGGTTCTTATTCCATCTTAAACTTTTATTCCACGTCTCATAGACCCGAGGGACACTAAACTCCAATCCATCCAATAAACGTCTCTTTTTGCATTTCGTCACACATTAAGGGAACATTATGTTTCATTTATTAACATTGTGTTTCATTTATTATGCTATTATTCAGTATCTAATAGTGATTTTATATATGAAGTCAGTGATTTAATGAGTCGGTACGCACCGAACGTACGAGGTCATAATGAAATGTAATGTCTCCAATTTGTTTTCTAAAATGTAAACAAATATTTAGTTATGATTAACATTGTATTGTATTAATGACATCTTTCCTCTTGATATATTACAGCTTTCAAACTGCTCACTACTGAAATCCAAGAGCTATAGAAAGGAACACGGCAGCACTGAATAAAAACACTATGTCAGTGCGGTTAAAGCAGCTGGTAATGATCGAAATTTTACAGCAGAAAGAGTGTCAGAAAATGAGAATTGTTTACGGAAGAGACCGTGTAGACATCAGAACGGTATGACGTGGAGGTGTTCGTATTTTATTGATTTATTTTGAAAAAAAAACGAAATTTTTCAGTTTAACGTCCCACGATTATGCCCTTTAGGCTAAAGGAGACGATGATTAAAGCAGTGAATGATTATGGAAGAATTGGTGGAATGAGAACCTGGGAGGAAACGGAAGTAGTCCGAGAAAACCCACGGACACGATGTTGTCTACCGGAAACTTATTTGGGAGGGGATCGAACCAGGGACCCTAAGAACCAGAAGTAAGGTCTATCACTGAGCCACCGTGCTCTTTTGAGTTAGCGTCCTTTTAAGCAGCCAGGCTATATGAGACGTGACATGGATCTAAAGCTTATATGGGATCCGAACCACGTGAGCTCCCACCGGGAATCGAATCCAGATCTGCTCGACAGAAAACAGAAGCGAACATTGTCTTGGATAAGAAACTACAAAGTGGAAAGACACGTACTGCAAAAGAGTGAACTATATTGCAATTATAATAATGAATTGATTTCAGAGAACCGGCGTATCATAGGCAGAGCTTGCTATGAATTACAGCATATCACAGGAGCGAGTGAAGGGATTAATCACAGATCTGGGATACCGGGAAATTATGCACACACTATTTCGACCCTGCAAACAAGAGCTTCTTCATAGAGTATCTTCAAGGAATTGCATGCACCAAAGAGTTTAGGGTCGTGGCATCGGCAGGCAAAGGCATGCCGACAGCCTTCTGGGTCACTATTCGTATAATGTATATATAACTCCTGCCTAAGGGCACTGCCACAAAGTCTGATCATTATTGTAACACTCTCATGATGAACCGGAGAGCACGGATTCACTTTTCCGTTCACAAATGGAGCCTCTTATACATCATGATAGTGCTCGCTTCTACACTAGTGCAATGATAACAGAGAAGATTCAGCACCTCGGTTTCACTCATCGTACATACAATCCACATCTGACTCCATCAAAACTTCACCTTTTCCTGAAATTCAAGGAAAATCGGAGAGGATTTTATTTTAAGTGTGTTAATGAAGTGAAACAGGATGTCAGATTGCGATTCGTTATGATATGACGGAATTATGAAATTGCTCACACGTTGGCAGAAGTGTGTTGATCGCCAGGCCAATTATGTGGGGAAATAATGATTTGCTCTGTAGATTAATGTCATAGTAATATACATGCGCTTGTTTAATACCGATAATATCAACATTTTCACATACATTCAGCATACCCTCGTACATCCCGAAAATTAGCCTGAAATCATTGCTACTGTTTTAGATTTGTGCTTTCTTTATAATAGTGTAAAAGTAGTTCACTTTAAACTAATTGAGTGAATGCTATTATCCTTTATTAAATAGCAATTAACCAATAAAAATTTTAAAAAAATACTTTTCAATAACAAAAATGCAAAGAAAGAGCATCTACTTTATTTGAATTTAGTAGTTGGAACGCAGGAATTTTTTTTCGCCTACCATTCTTACGACAACAAACGTAGGAACAAGTTGCAACTTCTCCAGATCTCGTTATAGGGCGGCCAAATAACTGTAGATAAGTACGCACAGTTAATATATTTAATAATGCTGATAATAATTATAATACATTCTAAGTTAAACCATTGAAGAATGCGTTCTGTCTAACGATCGAAAATTATGGTTATAACTATTTTATTTTATATCATAAAAGAAATAGCAGTTCCATGTGAAGGTTTGAAAGAAAGTAGTCTTCACATATGAATAGTTGATGTTATAGTTGCTGATTCTGTGCATCATATTTGATGCAACGCATTGCAATCTCAAAGCTAAAATTTGTCCCAAGAATCTTACGTTTTAGAAATTACTGTATTAGTAGCTTGGAATCAAGACCTTACTTAGTTTTTAGCCAAAAATAAGGTTGTGCTAACATAAGTTCTCTGGAAGAAGACCTCTTAAGATGCTTTAGAGAGATGAAGTGGCAGAGATAAGACGTTAGCAGAGAGAAAGGAGAAAAAATATGCTTTTACATCTCTAAGTCTCCTCGTTATGTGTTGACACACACACACACAGTTACATATACGCACATATTCCAAGGTAGCCTGGAGCGTCTTGGAAAACTAGAGCGTCGCCGTCGTCGTCGTAGAAGGAAGTTGGGAAGAAGCAAGCGGCTTTTGATTAAAGATTCAGAAGGCTCGTAAGGAAGTTCAGATACGCTTCACGAGTTCGGGAAGAGGCTCCTCTCCCACAGGATGCATGACGTCAATTAGGAGAAGGAAACATTGTCAGATGCAAGAGCAGCGTCGCGGTGGAGAGAAAGAGAGAGGAAAAGAGAAGCAAGCCACTTTCAACAGAAGATAGAAAGGAGGAGGCGGAACAACGAAAAAATACATGGAAAATGTAGGTATAAGTGGGTACAAAAGTATACCTATCAAAAGTATAGGGTAAAATTCTAGATTAATTACTATATTCTAAATGATAATAGTAGTCCGGAACAAAGTCGTACCAACACTATGCTGTAGGAAACTATCCTGAAAGGTCAAATGGCGAAAACAGCAAATGCAGAAGATTGCCAGATTTTTCAGGCAAAAAGGTAGTTTTTTTTAGCGATATGTGATAGTCACATATGGTTTCACATAGTAAAACATGCTTTAAAACAACGCAAGATATTCCGACCTTAAGAAGATGTCAATATAAAAATGAAACAATAGAACATAACGTATACAGAGAATGTAAGAAACAAACACCACTTGAATACACTAAAAGATGAAACACATCAATGTAGCAAAAGAAATGTACACCACACCAAAGCATCACAATGTGAACTGATATAAGAGAAACTACTACATTACAAATAGTAGCCTCACTGCGTCATGGGAAACAAAGCCTTCCGACTAAGTGCATGGGAGAAAGTTAACACACAAACGTGTCCTCGTTTTACCAAAGTCACATTAAAAAGTGTGAGTCACTCTTGGGTGTCAAAGTTTCATAGATAATATGCTCCAAACCGAATATGTAGATATGAGGAGTATGCGATTGGAAAAAAGAAGAGAGAATTGCATTACGACGACGTGTATATCACCTTGTACAACTATCTTTGGTGGAGGTTGTCGAGCATTTTAAGAAAGAGACGTTTTGACGTTACACGATATATATTGTCATAAAATGCTATCAAAACGGTCTCCCGATTGAAAACTAGCCATACGAAGATGTCATCCTGGCAAACTGACCCACAGAGACAAGAGGAAACTGAAGAAACTTGCAGAAAACCGTGTTAGGACAAATGGTCAAAAACTGGCTGCAAATTTTGTGTCTCCAGAAGAAAAATTGCTCAGAATTTGTAGAAAATGGATGTGAAATAGTTCAAGCGTCCAAAAAAGCACCTAAGTATGCAAAGAAGCAACTTGCTACAGTAGCAAGCAAATGTAGAAAACTTTGTTGCAACATTTTGCATCCTGACAGGATGATCATCATGGACGATGAAAAATATTTTTTATTTGCCGGAGATGAAATGTCAGGAAACAGTAGACATTATACTTCCGATATTATGGGGGCTCTGCTCTATCTACTTTGTGCTACAAAAGAAAAGAAAATTTTCAAAAGAATGTACTGGTCTGGGTGACTATTTCACCGAAAGGTGTCATCCAACCATTCATCAATGCAGTTAATGGTCCAGTAATCACAGCCGATATGTACACCAAGAGATGTCTACCAAAGTTGATTCAATTCATTAACACACATAATCATGGTGATAAGTATATATTTGGGCCAGATCTCGCAACCAGATATTATGCCAGGAAAACAACTGACTGGTAGATGACGTACTCAGTACCATTCGTACCACGGAACGCTAATTTACCAAATGTCCACAGACACGCTCTATAGGGCATTTCTGGTCTCTTCTAGCTGCGTACATCTGACATGCGACCATTGTGAGATGGTTATAGGGAAGCCGAAACTACACCACAGCTTGCCCGTCGTATGAAGATCGAGCTACGGAACTTGGACTTCAGGCCCATCCAAAATATGATGCCACAAATTGCGACCAATTGAAGACCACTAACCTCATGTAGCAATGTAACAAGTAAGATGATTTGTCAACAGTGTATCCCTCATTGTGTTGATATTTGCAATGAATGAGCACATTTGCCTGGTAGTAGCGTCTTTTTTCCTTTGTGTGTTAAATTTTGTCCATGCTCTTATATTGGGACACACCCGTCAACACAGACAAAACTATAGCATATAATACAGAAATATCTTATAGTACAACAGAACAAAAATTCAGTCTTTGTAATACGTAGATAGGGCTATTGCAATACCATCGAATAACAACCCGCAGAAGAATTATACGGAAAAGAAAGAAAAATATAGCAATTGAAATTAGACATGTGGAAACGAGGAACGACATTCTCATTCTCAAAAGGGCCAGTGACACATCCATAAGGTGTCTGGGCCACAACAAACGATTTTGATGAAACTTGGTAGACTAATAGGACACTTTGCAAAACTAATGTAACTAGCAGGAATTTGTCGAAAAAGCGATAGTTGTTGAGATACAGTTGATTCATTAAAAATGACATTTGTCATGATATCTCGGGAACTGCTCCACCGAGAACAAGCAAACTTTGCAAGCCGTAGTAGATACATGATAGCTTTAAAATGGAATTAAAACGAATTGTGTCCTTGTGTTTTCTCGAGGTACTCTCGTTTTCTCCCACAATATCATTCCACCAACTCTTCCATCATTATTCACTTGTCTTAATCATCTGTTTCCCTTAGCCTAAAGGGCATATTCGTAGAACGTTAAACTGAAAAATGATGATAATGATGATTTTCTAGGTTCAGCTTCGCATACCACCCAGTTCAACGTGCAATGTATAGGTGAATATTATTCTTCATGAATTAATGTACCAAAGAACTTTTGTTTATTATTAATATTTCCGTCTATATCTAGTATTGTAGTAGGGCTCAGCAAAAACAGTTTCTTCTCTAGTGTGTGTCCTGGCCATTCGTATTTTTCTTCTATCCTGCTTCCTGTTAGTAGTACTGGCTTTTTAGTAGTACTGGCTTTTGCAATTGAAGGATGAGCCCGTGCTGAATATTTAGTTTGCTCAGTTCTGTCTTTAGAGTGCTTGATGTAAGTCCTATGGTAAAGGACCTGTGACACATCCGTAAGGTGTCTGGGCCACAACAAACGATTTTGATGAAACTTGGTAGACTAATAGGACATTTTGCAAAACTAATGTAACTAGCAGGAATTTGTCGAAAAAGCTGTAGTTTCTGAGATACAGTCGATTCATTAAAGACGACATTTGTTGTGATATCTCGTGAACGGCTCCACCGAGAGCAAGCAAACTGTGCAAGCCATAGTAAATACATGATAGCTTTAAAATGGAATTAAAACGAATTGTCTGCACCTGCGCAGAACAGCGCATAATGCGCAAATCTCTATCTATCTCTATCTCGAAAACGTGAAGACTGCGATATATATTTCTCTTGCTTAATTTGAACTACATGACAAGTATAACATATTGCAAGAAAAAAACTAGACTCAAAGGTGAGCGTTTTCAAGCAATTGAGGTGGGAAGATGTTGGGGTGGTCTGCTCCCGGACACCCGCCTCTAGTTACGCACTCTGTCTGGCTTCTCAGTCATACATTTCCATTACACCTGTGTAGAAGTCATATAGTTAACGTTAATAGTCGACATATTCGGGGAGTAGTGATATCAAGTACTGTAAGTCATCAGTGTTACACAACAGTAACACAGTATTAAGAGAGCGTAAGGATACACTATCAGGCCTATGCTCGCGGTCTATTGGAACACATCAGTGTGATGCAGGCATCTATGCATCAAAGAAACATGCCAAAATCATAGCCCATAGGGTTACCTATATATAGTTAGTGTTCCTACGAGACGAGCCCTTTTTCATGTCTCGTCTCATCTCAACAACGAGCAAACACTTCGAGACGAGACCTGTCTATTATTTGCGAGACGAGACACGCGACAGTGTTGTAAGGAGACGAGATGCGACAGCCCCAATATCCCGTCTCGTCTCGTAGCAATACTACCCAGTTGTATAAAGCAAAGGCTAACGTAAGAAATCCGCGAATGTAGTTACGCAGGGTTGTTCGGGTCACGACTAGCATATAGTCGGTTTTCCCTTCACTTTTATCACGAGTTTTGTCTCGTAATGTTTTACAAGATGACACGACACCAGGCACAGGCTTCGAGACAAAGACACGAGACGACACCAGCATCTCATGTTTGAGACGAGACTGTTTCACGCGACGAGATGAGACAACACCAAAGGTTTCGCCTCATGGCCACACTAACTATATATAGGTAACCCTATGGCCTATGATTTTGGCACGTTTCTTTGAAGCATAGATGATACATAGATGATGCATCACACTGATGTGTTCCAATAGACCGCGACCATAGGTCTGATAGTGTATCCTTACGCTGTCTTAATACTGTGTTACTGTTGTGTAAAATTGATGACTTACAGTACTTGATATCACTACTCCCCGAATATGGCAACTATTAACGTTAACTATATGACTTCTACAAGCCAGACAGAGTGCGTAACTAGAGGCGGGTGTCCGGGAGCAGACCACCCCAACATCTTCCCACCTCAATTGCTTGAAAACGCTCACCTTTGAGTCTAGTTTTTTTCTTGCAATATGTTATACTTGTCATGTAGTTCAAATTAAGCAAGAGAAATATATATCGCAGTCTTCACGTTTTCGAGATAGAGATAGATAGAGATTTGCGCATTATGCGCTGTTCTGCGCAGGTGCAGACAATTCGTTTTAATTCCATTTTAAAGCTATCATGTATTTACTATGGCTTGCACAGTTTGCTTGTTCTCGGTGGAGCCGTTCACGAGATATCACAACAAATGTCGTCTTTAATGAATCGACTGTATCTCAGAAACTACAGCTTTTTCGACAAATTCCTGCTAGTTACATTAGTTTTGCAAAATGTCCTATTAGTCTACCAAGTTTCATCAAAATCGTTTGTTGTGGCCCAGACACCTTACGGATGTGTCACAGGTCCTTTACCATAGGACTTACATCAAGCACTCTAAAGACAGAACTGAGCAAACTAAATATTCAGCACGGGCTCATCCTTCAATTGCAAAAGCCAGTACTACTAAAAAGCCAGTACTACTAACAGGAAGCAGGATAGAAGAAAAATACGAATGGCCAGGACACACACTAGAGAAGAAACTGTTTTTGCTGAGCCCTACTACAATACTAGATATAGACGGAAATATTAATAATAAACAAAGTTCTTTGGTACATTAATTCATGAAGAATAATATTCACCTATACATTGCACGTTGAACTGGGTGGTATGCGAAGCTGAACCTAGAAAATCATCATTATCATCATTTTTCAGTTTAACGTTCTACGAATATGCCCTTTAGGCTAAGGGAAACAGATGATTAAGACAAGTGAATAATGATGGAAGAGTTGGTGGAATGATATTGTGGGAGAAAACGAGAGTACCTCGAGAAAACACAAGGACATGATGTTGTTCAACGCAAACTTACTTGGCCAGAGATTGAACAAGTTACCCACGAACTAGAGGTAAGGGCCCTATCATTTTTAATAAAGTTATTTATCGAACGTTCCTCAGTAACTTAATTATCCTAGTTATTACTCGTTTTACTCCATTTTCCAGTTTTCCCAGTAACTCTTTACGAACAGGAACACGAACACGGAAACATCGAGAACAGTTAAAATTCCAAAGGCTCTCCCACCGAGAATCGAACCCAGGATCACGTACACCAAAGACGCAAGCGCTAGCCACTTCATCAGCCGGGAAGGTATCACTGATCCACCGTGCTCCCATCTAGAAATATAAAATCGAGAAAACAATACGTTAAAAAAATATTAAAAGAACATAAAAAATGTCATTTTATCCCTTCAAGGGATAGGCTATGACTCCCAAATACCATTTTCCACACAGATTTCGAGGTATGTGTTTAGTACATTGATTCTGAAAGCCATTACTTTGCTTTTCGTTAGCTCTTAATTAAAGTTTAATTAGGATATATAATGAAGGATCAACACTTAGCATTCTGAACTTCTGTTTGGATCATGAACACTAAAGATACGACCCCTAACCATAGGAGCACAAGTTAACGCAGGTAACAATAACTTGACGTTCCATATCTAAATAATTAAATTTAAGAGAAAAATGGTCGTAGGATAATTTAAATAAACGGTATGGACAATTGCACTAAGCTTTTTGCCTCTCGTTTCTTAAACAATATCATATCATGCAATAGTTATAATTTTACTATTCATTTATGGGGTTTGTCCGTCTGTCAACAGATATCAGTGCAAAAACGGTAAGGGATATCTAGAAGCTGTTTTTGCAATCGATTCAGCGTCCCAAGAATAGATTCCGTCTCCTCCGGTAACTCTATTTACATGTCAGGAATGGGTCAAAATAGCTATGTCTAGTTTCAACATTTATTGTTATAGTACGAAAACGTTATCAGATACCAGAAAGTAATTTATTGCAAACGATTCAGTGTCTCAAGGCAACATACCAGGACTGTCTAGAACACTCTGCTAAAAACCGGAAGTGGTTGAAATTTACGATTACTTCCGGTTTCGATGCTAATTTCTATTAGGTTATATACATATTGAGGTGCAGAATTTTTCCAATCAATTCAGCATCTCAGAAATAGGTTTCAACTCCTCCTTTAGTCCTCTATTCAAGTCGGAAGTTGTTCAAATTAGCCACTTCCGATTTCAATGTTTATCGCCAAAGAACGAAAACGGTCACAAATAGCGAGAAGGTACTTTTTGAAAACGATTTAGCATTTCAATGCAACATACAGGATGGTTCAAAATTGACTATTACTTCCGGTTTCAATACCAATTTCCACAAAGCAAGAACTGTAAGAGGTAACGAGATGTGGTTCTTGCAATCAATTTACTGTCCCAAGAATAAATTTAGTCTTTTCTGTTAACCATATATTCAAACCGGAAGTGGTTCAAATTGACAATTTCCGCTTTCAAAACTTATCATCATAGAACAGAAATGCAAACAAAAGGCGTTTCTGCAATCGCTTCAGGGTCTTAAGAAGGCATACAATCACAACCCGCAACACTCCACCAAAATCGGAAGTAGTTGAAAGTTACTACTACTTCCGGTTTCAAATAATGCTTTCCTTAAAACGAAAACGGTAAGAGATATCGAGATGCTGTTTTCTGCAATCGATTAAGCGTCCCAGAGTTACGTTTCATTTCTGTTAGCCATCCATTCAAACCGGAAGTTATTTAAACTAAATATTAAATTAAATTAAATTAAATTAAATTTTCTATTTTAATGTTTATTGTCAAATAACGTAAACGATAACAAATAGTGAGAAGTAGTTTCTTGCAAATGATTAGTGTCTTAAAACAACATACCATGAGTATTCGCAACCCTCTATCAAAAGCAAAAGTTGTTCAAAGTTACAATTTTCCCCGGTTTCAATATTAATTTTCACAGAGAAAAAAAAAACGGTAAAGGAGTCGAGATGCAGTTTTTCGCATTCGATTTAGTATCCAAAGAATATTTTTATTTATGGTGTTCACCATTTATTCAAGTCATAAATGATTCAAATTTATCATTTCCGGTTTCATCACATATTACTATAAAACAAAAGTAATATTCTACAATCAGTTTTCTATAATCGACTCGGAGTCTCAAGACAATAATATTACCACAACCCACAATACTCTACCAAAGCTAAAGGGGGTACGGTGGCTCAGTGGTAGAGCGTTCACCTCCGGTGCTTGGAGTCCCTGGTTCGATCCTAGCTCGCGCCGTGTGGACTTTGTGGTGGACAAACACCGTGCTCGGGGTTCTCCCACTTTCTTCATTCCACCATTTCACTCATCTCTCATCATCACCGTCTCCTTTAGCCTAACCGGCATAAGCGTGGGACATAAAACTTAAAGATTTCATTTCATTTTTTTCTACCAAAGCTGAAAGTTGTTGAAATTCACTTCTACTCCGGTTTCAATCCTGATTTCCGTAAAGCAGAAACGCTAACACATATCGAGAAGCTATTTTCTGCAATCAATTTAGCTTCCCAAGAATAGTTCTGTCTACTGTGATAACTGTTTATTCAAAGCGGAATTGGTTCAAATTAACCACTTTCAGTATTTATCGCTAACGAACAAAAGTGGTAATGGGTAGCGACAACTGGTTTTCTCAGGGTCTCAAGAGGACATATCATCACAACCCCCAAAATTCTATTGAAACTGGAAGTTGTTGAAATTTACTAGCACTTTTGCTAGTTTCAATTCTGTAATTTCCGTACAGTAAAATATATTGCAATCGATTCAACTTCCGAAGAGTAGGTTCTATCTCTTTCCTTAACTCTCTATTCAAACAGGGAGTGATTCAAATTAATGACTTTTGTTTTAAAGTTTGTAGCCATAGAAGAAAAAGATTATTTTTTTCTGCGAGAGGGGAGACCGGGGCTCGTTGGCAGCAGGGGCTGGTTGACGAACTGCATATAACTCCTTCATTATTAACATAACAAGCCGTTGCTGTTGTCATAAAAGAGTGACCTATGGATGCAGCTGCCCACCTTCATATGGAATTTGTAACTTGCGGATTATGCCGTCTATTAGATAGAGTGTTTCGCCAGTCTTAAGTATTTTTTTCAGTTCTCCGTTGCATCACAGAATCGTCACTACTTGGAGTACAGAGGTAAGCAATATAGCATTAGTTAGATCAGAATTTTGTTTTTATGGATATTCAAACAATAAAACGTAAATGCCAAACAATTGCTGAGTAATTACGACTTTGTTGCACAACATGGGCTTGGGGTTAGTTGGCGTATAGCATTTGGGGTTGGTTGGCAAGTGCGCCAAACAACCACGTGTGGAATTTTATTTAATTTTACTTTTATTGTTGCATTGTTTGTTTTATTGTTATGTTGTTTACAATTCTACCAATCTTTTACTTCAATGTTAGAGAATAGCATGCACGTATTGGATTACTGTCAAAATTTAGAAATCGAGATAAGACTGCATGCCGGACTCTGAATTTTCTGAATAGGCTTAATTCTCAGGATCAAGAATATTTTATATGTGCTCTTTTGTTACAAAAATAGAGGTCTAGCTACTTCTTTTTCATTCTTTGTGGAAAGTAGGAAATAAACTGCATTTCTCGATAATTCAGCTAATACATATCTTAGTTTCTCTTAGCTACTTTGTGAACAGCGGGAAATAAACTACCTTTCTTGATAGTTCAGTTATTTTAATTACATTTTGAAATAATATAAGAATTAACCTACACCAAATCATACTAAAACTGATGTGGTTTGATAATCTTGTAGCTTTTAATGTCATGACAACCAAGCTAGAATGAAAGAAAGAAGTTTTCATATTTCATAATGCCGATTCTTTTAAATGTTGTGAATAAAAGTAATTTCAAACAGCCTACTTCATTGCAATATATATAATAGAATTTAGAAAAATAACCTTTGTTTCTAATAAATCCAATTTTTATTTGTGTTTTGCTATATTTAAAAAGTATGCCAATTAGCCCCACAATATCAGCCAACCAGCCCCTTACTAGGGGTCTGTTGGCATACTCCGTTTTAAAAGGAAGAAAAATTTATTTCTCGAAAACTGCAAGCAACAAAACAAAAAAATTGAATTTATTAGAGAAAACATTGGTATGTCCGTACACATCCATTACATTGCAATACAGTGCACCATCTGCTCATAAAAAAATAAAGAATGAAAAGTTCGCCAACCAGCCCCGGTCTCCCCTAATGGTTTTCTGATATGGATTAAGTGTCCGATGAACAGGTTTTATCATTGGTCTTCTTAATCTACAGTATTGTAAGCAATAGTTATATTGCACTACTTGAAGTTTGAGTATTGTATTCTCATATCTTGAAAGCCTACTGTACTTTCACGCTATGAAACAAACCTCACTTGTTTAGACTTCCAAACTATGATATATAGAAGTCTCGGAAGTCTTATGAAACGGCTTTTTGCGTCCGTCCGTCAGACTGTCGACAAGTATCAGAGCAAAAACGATAAGATATATCAAGAAACAGGTTCTTGCAGTTCATTCAGCGTCACAAGAATAGGTTTCAAGCTAACCATTTCCAGTATCAATATTTATCCCCATAGAAATGGTAATAGCGACAAGCAATTTTCTACAATACTAAGAAGTTTTTGAGAAAATTCACCGAAAGAAACTCAACCCCAAGAATAAACTACCCCTTCTGACTTTTTCCCCAGATAAATGACTTGTACCACAGCATAACGTGGTTAATGAAATACTGAGTACGAAATATTAAAAAAATAGTTAAAGATAGTTTCAAAAAAATCATATTTCTCTTTCATCCTTCAATATACTATCCCTATTTTCAAGGATAGGAAGAAAATACGAAAAGAAATCCTTGATCATCTTTTAAAAAAACGTAAGTTTAAAATACAAGGCTGATACATTGAACAATATGACTTCTAAGCAAGTGAACATGTTTCCATCGGTGAGCAAGTGAACAAACTTGGTACACATATCACTTAAAAATTGGTAAAAATACTGTGGGGAAAGATAACCCAGGGGGTGGGAATGGTTGATATGTAAAAATAAATGAAGACGGCTGATACTAGTGTCGAATTCAGTTTTCATGCATAGTGACCGAGATGTATATGTATAAGGTTTTTCAGTACCTATATGGATGATATAGCTCGAATTATTTTTCAAATGATAAATAGATTTGTTATTGACAGAAAAATGGTTATTTCAGTTGGAAAAGCTCATAAATTCGAGAGCAAAAACATTTTTTCAAAGGGTATGCAAAAACCCGATTTTGTCCGACCAGGTAGGACAAAACCGGGTAAATAAAAATATAAGTATAACAAGAAGTTTTCTTTTACAAGAAAAATATGTATAGTACAGTAACCCTGAATACAATTAAAATATATGTGAGGTTAAAAGTACGGAAAATATAGAGGGCTATACTATGTTAGACCAATAACAGAAATAAAAAACTTTAGGTCACGGTTTTGTTAAGTCTAAGAACAGAAATCACAAACAAACGTTTCATCATGTTTGTCCGCATTGCTACAAGCTTCGTGTGCCCCTCTAGATTTTGAAAATGAAATGAAATAATATCTTTCAGTTTTACGTCCCACGATTATGCCGGTTAGGCTAAAGGAGACGGTGATGATGAGATATGAATAAAATGGTGGAATGATGAAAGTGGGAGAAAACCCACGAGCACGGTGTTTGTCCACCGCAAAGTCCACACGGCGCGAGCTGGGATCGAACCAGGGACTCAAAGCACCGGAGGTGAACGCTCTACCACTGAGCAACCGCGCCCCCCATTCTCTAGATTTTGATTGGGCATACAATTAATTACAAAAGATACATTATTCATTACTTTCCTCGTCATCATCTGATGTTGAACTCTCGAATTCTATGGCTGGCTTCATTCTCGTTTTTTGTTTTTGACAGGTTATGAGTCAAGATCATATTAACAAAATTGCTGAAAATGTAATATTTATACATAATTTATGAAAATGAATATTGTTATTATATATACATAATCCATAAAGGATTCTTATTTAATAGTCTATCAGTAAATGAAACAAACACATTCAACCGCAAACACGTTACGAAACGGGTTGTCCAAAACCGGCCACTACCCTGTTCTGCCCGACTGTTGAGGTTCCGGATTTATCTTACCGCGCCATTATAGGCCTAACAACTCTCAAAGAACATAAACATCCTGATTCAAGACATGAAATAACAGCAGAAAGAGGTGTCAGTATATGTTGTATACTTACATAAGTCAATCTTGCAGTGGTTAGTAACAGCAGAATATTATAGATGAGAAACAAATCAAAACTTTTCTATACATATTCTTCAACACATCACCAACGACAAAGAAGCCACATACTCAGCGTTCTCTTAAACTAAGAGTGACATGGCGCTTGTTTGTAATTAATCTCATGCGTTAGCCGACAAGTGAAAGCTCTAATATAGCAAGGGAAAACAGGTTCCGGTTTTATCCGACTTTCCCCTATATATAGGATGTTTCAAAACAACACCTACAACGATTGGGAGATGATTCCTGACATCAAGATAAATCAAGACCAACCTGGGTGCACAAATGCTTCCTTCCGGAGTTATAGGTTGCCAAAAACTTGAAGAAATAAACTTTAAAGGATCATAGCTCCAATACTATGGGACCTACCGTAGTCGGATCAAGAATCCACTTAGGAACTAATATGTACTCTATCCAAATATCCAAGTGTCCGGATCCTGCGATACTTCCGCAACAATTTTTATAGGTACTTTGGCTACGAGTATATAATTTGAAGTACTCATCAACTACTTCTATAAAAATTGTATATATTGTATATATATAATTGAATATATATATATATATATATATATATATATATATATATATATATACGAGGTGTGACACAAAAAAAAACGATACTAAGTGGATAACTTGAAAAAGGATTGGAGTTGGCAACAACTGTTTTGGTGACGTAATGCCACATCCCTCCTCTATCCATGCTGCCAGTTTCGACTCAGCTGGTGGTGACAGTTGGGAGTATTGCATCAGAGTGAACCCGTGCAACTGCATTATGCCGGAAAGATGTCTAGTGTAAAAACTAAACAGCGAATCAACATCAAGTTTCTTGTGAAACTTAAGAAATCAGCCACAGAAACATTTCAAATGTTAACTGAGGCTTATGGAGATGAAACTTTGTCTCGTGCACGTGTGTTTGAATGGCATAAACGGTTTTCGGAGGGAAGGGACAATGTTGAAGATGATGAACGTTCTGGGCGTCCAAGGTCAACGATTACAGACCAAAACATTGACAAAGTTCGTGAGGTGATCCGGGGTGACCGAAGATTAAGTGTTCGTGCAGTGGCGGAGTTGGTTAACTTGAATAGGGAAGCTGTTCGACGCTCAGGACAATGCACCCACTCACAAGGCCCTATCTGTCAAGCAGTTTCTGAGCAGCAAAAACATTACTGTAATGGAGCATCCACCTTATTCACCAGATTTGACTCCCTGCGACTTTTTTTTATTTCCCAAAATTAAATCTTGCATAAAGGGAACCTATTTTACCACAGTTAAAGATGTTCAGGAGAATCTCCTGAAGGGCCTTCCAGAAACCTCGTTCCAGGAATGTTACAAGCAATGGCAGCACCGAATGCAGAAGTATGTGAATGCTGAAGGGGACTACTTTGAAGGTGATAACATCACAGAGAACTAATTCTGTAAGTACACTGACTTATTGGAACAGTCTCGTTTTTTTGTGTGTCACTCCTCGTATATATATATATCTATATATATATAACAGTTTTGTTTGCAACTCATGTATCATCTCTGGCTGAAGAAGTTGATGTGTCTTGTTAAGTTACACCTGCGACGTTTGGATCCAGAGAAAGCACAAACTGCTTAATCTTATCAAAATTCCCGCACAAGAAACAACAATACACGATGATCAGGAAATATGAAATACAATTTTAAAAAGTAAAAGTAAAAGAAAAAAGGGGAGAAAAGGAAATAAAGGGATAAAAGACTCAAAAAGGGAGAAAAAGTGCTGGAAAATTAGCTCTATTTCCAACTGAAAGCATTGGTACATTGAATACTTTTGGAGAGCTCATGTTTCATCTTAAAAAAAATACATCTAGAAATCCTAATCATGGTGATTATTAAATTGATATTCAACAGCTACTAACAAATCAGTTATATAATATTTATACAGTACAAAAGATTTAACTCCTAAGCGCGATTACCTATGGTGTTCAATTAATAATAATAAAAAAGTAAGATAACCTATCTATCAGCATCAAAATATATTACAGTACAAAATTTAATTATTATGACTGAATGGGAGATAATTTTTTATAATGAGGTGAAAATAAACGTAATAAAATGCAACCATTCTGCAAGAGTAGCTGATGCACGCTCTTCTTTATTCCCTTTTGGCGGAATGAATTAATGCGTATTCGGCAGTAAAAAATCAATATTCCACATAAAAATTCCACCTACAAAATAACGTTTCAGCTCAGAGTAACTGAGAGAAAAATCAGACTAGTCAAGAGAGTTATACGATTGCAATAGATTGGAATACGTTGAAAAAAAAATTAAAGACTGGAATTAAAGGAAAAGTACAGTTTAGGACAGAATTAGGTACAGCTTACATCTTATGCAATTTGGTATGTAGGCATATACTAATGAACAGCCTTATTTCTTTATTTAACTGACGACTATCAAGGTCTGACTTTAATCGGGACATTAGATACCCTATTCCTAGAAAACAGGGCTGAACTTCAATTCTCAAATTCTATGCATTAAGATGAGAGTAAAGAAATACCAGTAAGCAGTAGATAGCAGCATGTTTCCGCTGTTTCTCATGCATTTTTACTCAGTGACAATATTCATAATAATTCAGTCAAATTTAAGATATGAATATTGAAACTACGATAATTCAGTCAAATTCAAGATATGTACACTCATGTCCAAAATGATTATCGCATATCTATAACTGTCTTCTTGTAAGAATATAAATTGATAATGATTTTGCAGGGAACTTTTAATACTGATACTATGTGTATAATCAGGAAATGTATATTTGTGGTAAATTTCATATGAAAAGATTTATAAATACGAAAATTACAGTAAGTAAAATAAAATGTTGCTAAATGGACAAGGAAGTTTTATTTTCATTTTATTGTTCTTATTTACTGTTCTATTCACATGGAATTTGCCACATACACGTCTTTGCCGATTATACACATACTAACATTATAAGAAATACCGGGGGAATTCGACTGAATGTCCAAATTATATTCCTACAACAACATATTTATAGGCATGCGACAATAATTTTGGACATGAGTGTACGTTGAAACTATAATAATTCAGTCAAATTCAAGAGATACACGTTAAAACTAGAATAGTTCAGTAATTTAAAGATATATGTTGAAACTACAAGAAGTCAGTCGAATTCAAGCGATGGATATTGAATCTACAACAATTCGGTCAAATTCCGGAGATGGATGTCAAAATTACAAAAATTCAGTCAAACTTAAGAATCGTATTCTCCAATGAAAAAGCAGATCAATAACCAGAAATTTACAGGAGAGCTTTCTTATAGGTATTTTCTTTATTTTGTTATTGAAGGAGTTTATTAAAAGATTGTTATTAATGTAAGAAATGAAGTACTCTGTACTTTGTAATAAACACATTCTTAAAAGTGCACGAATTCTGACTATTTATTCAATTTGTATTTAATCTAAATTTCGAAGTCCATTCCTTCAATTTAACTGAATCATTGTCAATATTGTCCTTTGTCCTTTTCTGCAAAAGAAAATTGAAAGATAGAGTAATCGTGCTATTATTAGTTCTTTCATACTCATCCTAAATTTTTAGTACCTTATCCTGTGCTGCAGAAAGCAGTGTTTGGTGACCAGTGTTCTGACACGTCCACGTCAATTGCCTTTTGTGAACTTCATCAATATAGAGTACTGCATTTTACCAGAAACACGTCAGTAGGCTTTATAATATTGTAAGTCCATATGTCCGCACTGTAACTCTTGAACGAAAGCGAGTTTTTGAATTTCATTTCTTGTAATAGGCATCTAGAGCAATCATCTCGGCCGAGTTCGTTAATGAAATCAATCCATTAACATCTTTTTCATGGGTAACGGTGAATTTAATGGTGGCTATCCATATTCCATGTATTAAGAAATGTACGGTATGTTTCCTGTAACATTAATCGTACTTTTGGCGTAGGATACCCGGGTTCGATTCCCTGATGGGGTTCATATGGTTCGGATCCTACATTAAACTGTAGGTCCACTCTGATATGGCCTCGCTGGTGAAAGGGACGCTAAACACAAAATTAAATGAAAAATTCGTAACATTAATATGCAAATCTTAAAACATTTAAGATTTACGGATTGTATAAGCATCTAGGCGAAAATATTTATATAATTTTGATCCTTATTATGAATGCAAGCCCATTGATTCATAAATGTACAGTCTTGTATAACGAAAACATGCCTTTGAAAAACTCTTGTTCAGAAAACCACCCATCTTTCTTCGAAAATTCCTCTACTCTTGCCTACAGTTGGAATTAAGTCGTACAAGTATGGATTTTTTTTGCTAATTAAGATCTTATTTAGAGCTAAAGTACTAGAATTTCCTATGTACTGTTGTCATAATAGAACCTTCTAAAGCAGGTGGGCGGAGATTTTTTGAACAAGACAGTACATTTCGCGTGATCCTCTTTGCTGTCTCCAGCAGAGTATATTAATATATTATTGTATGATTAATTTATATACCATACTATTTTCAAATAACAACAGGGCCCACCTAGGACAATGGTATCATTATTATTTATTAGTATTGTAAATAAAAAAACGTTCGTATTTTTTTCAGAAATGTACGTTTATCTTTAGAAAAAAAACATTGCATCTCGTTTTTTTCTAAATTTCGTTTTTTTAAAATAGTCATTTGTAATGCATCTTACGTCTATTTAAGTATGAAATATTTTTATGTAGATGTAATTACCGTAAAATGCAACATAAATTAAACGCTAGACACTGATACGCTACAAATATTTTACAATTTATATGAATAATATACCTACTAACAATTCGAGTTTCAGCAATGTTCATCAATATCAACTAAGAAATAAAAGTAGAAATGAAATTTTGTTTTTCCGTGAAAGCAGGCCTTTAATAAGTACGAAAATAATGTCAGGAACAGTAAAAAATCAAATAACTTGTCTAAAAGTAAAAAAAATATACTAATTTGCCTAATAGTATTTTTCTAAATATCATATATAAATAATTTGGCGACTATATATATATGACATGCAGAGCCTGCTCTACCATATATGCAACACGTGCATTTGCATGGAACGGCAAGTTTGGAGGGTCCGGCAATTTCTGTCATAAGTATATTATTTAAAAGAAATATTTCTTGTTGGAAACAGTTACATTTACTAAGCTGACCTATTTGAATACTACATTCATAAATTATGTTTAGGTCGGATTAGTTTAAGGTCACATGGACAATGCTCTAAGCAAGTAGTCAAATGAATCCGAGCACAAATTGCTTGATTGTTGTAAAATGCAAGAATTCAATTCTCGAATAGTAGCGAATATCTGTTCCATTTAGTTAATTATCACAGTTTTGATGTGACAACTAGTCTTGTTTTTGTCAGAAACAAGTTCCTTATCATTGAAATATAGAAACAGGCTTTTTAAAAAAATGTTAACAAATGCAGAAGAAAAATCAAGAAATAAAGATAAAAGAGCTAGTTGCACTGGAATTGAAAACTGATACATTGAAATTGAAGCTCGATATTGAATTCTATGAAAAGAATTACCGTCTTCCCTCTGCAGGTGTGTTTGCTTTATCTTTCACTATCATAATAGATTAATATTTAAAGAAAAAAACAGACACAACTGCTTGTATTTTTAGAAAGTATTTAAGCCTTTCTGAGTGCAACTGCACTTACCCTCCCCTTCGCTGTTCATGCTGTAGTAGCATACTTAAAATCATGACTTTTAAGATATGTTCTTTCTGGAGAAAGGGGGAGGCGGCAAATTATGCCATTGTACGGGGCAACAAATTGCCTAGGGCCGGCCGTGATGATATATATATATATATACAAGACATGAATATAGGACGACACAATTTGAAGTAATGCAGGGTGTTTCAAAATTAATATTAGGAATTTGAAACTTTGTAGTATCTATTACAATTAACTTACAATTATAAATATTATATGAAATGAAGCAACTCAAATAGTTTTGTACACATGTACATGTATTGTTTCTTTTGTTTGCCGTTAGAAAAAGCAAGTAGCAAAGATGGAGACTAGAGAGCAGAAAGCTTTTTGTGTTTTAATAAAGACTGAATCTGTAGTTACAGTGCAACCGTCTGTGTGAAGAATATTAAGGAGACGCTTGCAACTACATCCTTATCGTCTGCAATTGCTACAGGTCTAAAGCCTACAGACTACGGGTTACGAGCCAATTTCGCAAGTGAAATATTGCTGCATAACAATGAAGATTTTCTGGATCGTGTCGTCTTCAGTGATAAATCGACATTTCACCTAAGAGCTAATGTGAACACTCATAATGTTTGCATCTGGCCGTCAGCAGACCCTCAGGAGATATTACAGTTGAAACGAGACTTCCCTAAATTGAATGTGTTTTGTGCCATATGGCGGTAAGTTTATAGGCCTTTCTCGCCTATCGACTAGATGTGTGCCGTGTGATGAATGAATCTCACATCGAACACTTGTAGCAAAGTCTGTTTGAGGTGCTCTTTTACTTGATATATTGTTTATACTTGATATATTGTTATTGTTTACGACAACTGACAACTATATTATTATTAGTCGAGAAAATAACTACAACAAAAACAAGGGGTAGTTGTCAAAAAAATGTAATCAAATGTACACTCGTAACCCTTTCGGACCCAGGTGGCCAAAGTGGCACACACGGATGTGTCACGTTTTTAATCTGCTCTTTTGTGAACACTAATTAAGATATCGGGATATTTATTTTTGCCAAATATGATTGGACCATAGTTTATCATATTAATTCTTTTTCTTCTGGTGTCGAATTTCCTTCTCAAATTTCCCCCCAGTCAAAAATTCGAGAATTTTCGAATTTCCTTTACTACTTTTTTCCCTGCAGCTTCCTTCGTTGTAGAGAGGCCTCCTTAAGACTTGTCAGGTAGATACCTAAGATGGATACCTAACTGTTGACATCATCAGATGGGCCTGCGCGCAGTGTTGCCAATCAGGGAAATTAAAATTTCCCTAAATCTGGGCAAAAATTCGACATTTTTGTTTATAAATCCGTACCTATACCTCCTAGTGCAAGTCAGATTACGCCAACCGAACATTTGTTCTTACTGAACAAACGCGGGTACAGATCGCTACAATGGGGTAATTAGGGGACGCACGAAAAATTGCATTTAAGTTCTAACCCTTGATTTTACTAATGTTTCCATACTTTTCTGTTTACCGTAATATACTTTTGGTAATTAGAAGCTTTGTTCATTAGATATCGCCATAATACTTGTAGGATATATTACAATACTTGTATATATATTATATACTATATTATATACATACTATATTATATTATATATTATACTATATTATATATATATACTATACTATATTATATACAATATATTATAATACTTGTAGGTATACTGCGTCTGTCTGGTATCAGTATTGCCAGCTACAGAAAATTTTAATTCCAGATTTTAGGGGTAAATTTTGGGAAAATTATCTGTTTTGTCTCTATTATTTCCCTCTTGTTGGCTACATTAGAACAAACGTTTATTTTCAGATAGTTTTTGTCTGTTTGATGGCAGTGTTTCCAGCCAAAACAATTACTTCCCGATTTTAGGTGAAAAATTCGGAAAATTTCCCTTTTCCTCTCTATTATTACTTTCTTGCTGGCTACATTGAAACAAACGTATCACCTGAAAGCTTCCTCTTTGCCCTACAGAACGCACCATAAAAGGTTTAATAGGATAATTAGAGAAGCTGTAGCCCCGGCATATCTGTTGATTTTTGTTTCTGAGGCGTAAAAAGTGTCAAAATTTCATGTGTAAGATGACAGATTTTTCTTTCCCTCTTTGAATGGAAACCAGCGACTTCAGGATTTCACTGTACCTTGTCAACATACCAAAGAATTTTTAGGTGACTTGAACCCATATGGCAGCAGTGGTGCTAGATACAAAAAATTTTGAAATTCGGTTAGGAATTTTTTTGTAAATTTTCACCCCTACATTTCCCTCAACAATTTCCCACCCGTTTGCAACACTGCAATACAACTTACACCAAAAAATAGCCACATCCATTTTCTAAAAAAACAAAGCCTTAATCATATCAACCGAAGAAATGGCTTTTGAGCAATAAGTCACTGACTGAAAATGCAGAAAACGACAAAAATGACCTGGGTCCGAAAGCACAATTTTGCTCGTATAGGTACAAAGAAACGAACCATTTATAAGTTACGAGTGCTTCTACTCAAATTCTGTTGATTATTTTAATAATCTGCAACATAAATCAATAAATAATAGTTGCCAGAAAAAAACAGACATTTGAAAAAAACATGAAAAAGAACGATGTTTTTATTGAAAAAAACTTCACAGAAAAAAACGTTAATAGCCAAGTAACAGAATCTGATTAGTTACTCAGTAAAGCTGTATTGTCCAACGTATTTTGACGAAGCTGAAACTGAACAGTTCTGGAAAGTGTTCTTTGTGGCCCTTTCCGACGCTAAGTTGACGGTATGGCGCTTCGTAGAAATATGTTAAATGTGTAAGTTTCGTGTAGCTTGTGCAACTACGAATCATGTACAGGGTGTTTCAAAACAACAACCGACAACGTTTGGGAGGTGATTCCTGACACCAGGATAAGACAAAAAGTATAGAGCAACTTGGGTGCACAAATGTTCCTTTCGGAGTTATAGGCTGCCGAAAACATAAAAAAATGAAACATTAATTTTTATAGAGGTAGTTGGTGAGTACTTCAGATTATATGCTCTTAGCCAAACTCCCTCTATAAAAATTGTTGCGTGAGTACTTTAGGATTCTGAAACGTGTGTTTTTGGATAGTGCATGTATTAGTTCCTAAGTGAAGTCTTGGGCTGACTATGGTAGATCCTATACTTTTGGAGCTATGGAGTTTTAAAGTTCATTTTACATGTTGTCGATGGCCTATAACTCCGAAAGGAAGCATTTGTGCACCCAGATTGGTCTATATTTTTAATCTTATCTTTTTGTCAGGAATCAATTCTTAAACGTTGTCGATGTTGTTTTGAAATACCCTGCATACGGAAATATACGGCACAGAGTTCTGGGGTCACTACACCGAAGCGAGCGGCTAGAAACCATCCACCTGTGGAAAGGACCCCGGCGCTATTGCATGAGGTTTGGTGTATGGTGACGTCCTAAACTCCCCACACACAACGTGCGATGGCCAGCAAATGCTACATATCACAGACGATAATCAATCGCGTCATTCAAAAGGATTTACTCCTCACTGTTGTTCGCAAGAGCAGTATACACACCGTGAAACCGTGCCATGTGGCTGAGTGTAAAAAGGACTGCAGAAGGCTGCATGAAAATAATCTCGCTGCTGTTCGGTGGAACTTGTAGGTACCCTTTATGAAACGTGATTTATCTCACAGACTCTGGTAAATTTCGAACCATTACGTTCAGACCTGTTGACACCAAGGATTGAAGCACGTTCTTCTACCAGTGCTCAGAGTTTCCCAAACGGGCTCATGATTGTTGCTGGTTTCTCGTACAGAGTCAAACTGCTTCTTCAAAAGGTGTAACGTAACGTCAAAATCAATGTTGAATGCTAATAGACCCATGTCCAAACTGAAATGTACTGGCATGATACACCGAACAGGAATCATTGTACTAGATGTTAGCTCCTGACGTTGCCCGGTCTTAACCCAGAATCTGGATTAAAGTAGTAAAATACCCTTCGTTGCGCGGTATAAATTGAAAGCCTAGATAAATGAGAGGGAAGTTTTCACAGCGAGTCCATCACCCAGGTGTTTATCCTATGCGGTTATGTAAACCCGCAACATCAGAATATAATGTTGGTTGCGTTCAGGCTAGGCGTTCTTAAAAAAACTATACAAAGTAGATAATTTTCCCTCCCTTAGAAAGCCTCCCCCGAGCCAAAAAATCGAAAAAGAAACTTCATAGGTGATTATATCTAGTAAAGATCTATCCAGGTACAGAATTTAGGGGCTCTAGATCACTCTTTTCTATGCGAAATTCTGCCTACAATCACACAAACACATTATTTTACTATTATAATTATAAAGATGATGGCTCCTCAGTCTGCTTATCGAAATCTCGACTTGCTATTCATCCTTCTCTCTGCGACAACTCCCTATTTTTCTATTATGAGTAGAAATGGCATTTCTCCCCTAGCAGCATACTTGGTAGACTAATGGTTTGCATGATTGGAAATTGGTAATTGGAAAAATTCAGTTTATAAATCCGTTGGTGCAATGTTGTTTAAATGTATGTATGATGGTCAACCAATCGTTTGCCACCATTTACCCAACAGTTTGAACCCCGTACTCCGAATCGCAGTTTTACTTCTCTTGTATGGGTTTACTTTCGCAAATGAATTGGTTTTTAAATGATCGTCATAGCGACCAATTACAACATAGGACACCAACGTCAGCAGATCGCTAGCCTACCGTTTCCCACTATTGGGCCTACTCCACGCTGCTAGGTTTTATGCTGTTAAAGACATCTAACAGAATGTTATATTACCTCTTCGGTACATTGAAGCTAATGGGACATACTTCTAATTAAATATAGGAAACACTCATTTGTTTCGTTTTACTTTTGTTCTAAGACTTCATTCTCTTTATGTATAATAATTATCGAACTGTGAAGATACCCACAATTATGTAAGACAGTTTCTATATGTATACATGTTTGTTAAAATACTTTGTGATAATACCGATTTTTTAAAAAATTAAATATTACGGAAACATTTGTTGGAATAATTATTCTTACAGATTTTTTAAAATCTAAAACGCGTGACAACTTGCATAAAATTTATAAAAGTTTTTTTTTTCTTAAACTATTTCCATGCAAGTTTCAGTTTCGTATTTACATACAATCCAACTTCTCATTTCTCTTTCTTTTTATCTTGTTTTATAAGGAAAAACAGAAGTCACAGCGGCCTAGAGAGAGAGAGAGAGAGAGAGAGAGAGAGAAAGAAAGAAAGCAGAAATTACCTTAATGAGAGTCATTGTGGAGGAGCAAAACTCCCCTCCACCCCGACTCTTCAACTGTAAACCCCCGCTACTTCAGTATGGACGTACGAGAGACGCAAAAGCAAGCAAGCAAGGCAGCGAGCGAGTTGAGTTGAGTTATTCCTCTCTCTCTCTCTCTCTCTCTTTCACACACACACACAGAGTCTCTGAGTGAGTCCGGCGCTAACACGATCAGGTGATTCAATTACGGAATAAGAAATTTCATCAGAATATTTCAATCAGTGTCTTGGCGGACAGCCGCAACGTAATCGCGGGAACATCATCTAGTTTTCACCGTAATAAATGTCATTACGGAAACGGCATAATATTATTAGGATTTTGTTGCATCTTAGCATAATGACATTAGAGGGCACTTTCTCCTCCCCGCGCCGCTACGTTCCTCTTTCTCTTTCTCTCTATCTCCGTTCAACACAAGCAAACAACAAGCAAGGCGCCTTGTCTCTCTCTTTCTATAGCAACGGCTTATCTCCCAGAAAGAAGCTGCTGATACTACTGTAGTGGTAGTGGTGCTGTGATGACCGACAAAACGACGATACGAATCCAATAAGGAACAAAAGCATTAACTCAACTCAACGTAAAAAGAAAAGAAAACGAAAAATTAGTAACGAAAGGAAGAAATGAAAAAAAGTGAAGCTGACGAACACTGAAAAGAAGCAATAAAAGATAGGAAGAATGGGTAGATAGCACACAAACCAGTGAAGTGGTGGTTATATATATATATATATATAAAGGATAAGGGGAAGGAAAAACCTGTAAACGCAGAGCAGAAAATGGAGTTAACTGAGAAGAACGAATGATTTGAGAAGTAAGGTGGATGAAGGAAGGGTGGGAGAGGAAAAATCGCTTCCTGGCAGGGGGTTTATTTGTTTAGCAAAATTCTATTTCTTTTCTTTCTCTTTTTCTCTCTCTATCTGATATCTCTCTCTGTCTCTTCTTCTTCAACCAAACCTTTCAATCGCATGACCTTTCGGTGCGGATTTTCTTAAATTTGATTTTTACTTTTCTTTCCCCTCTTTCTATCCATCCTCATTCCGCTTTGAAAAATGCAGGGAAAATAGGTGACGCCACGCCACTGCCTAAGCGCTAGCATTTGAATTTTTTTCTTTCTTTGCTTTAGCTATTTCCTTAAAGGAACGTCGTGTGCTTACTTGCTTTCTTATTTTTCTCTTTTTTTTTTACCTCTCGCTTTTCTATAACGAAAGATTTCTATCTTTTTATTATTATTTTTTTCTTGTTGTACCTATAAAAAATAGGACGAAGATTCCTGTACGTACTGCTTCCATCAACACCCTCTTTCTTCAGCAATATTCGACGCAATGCATGCTAGATTGAAAAAAGAAAAGATGACGACGAATATGAGGTGAAGCAGACGGTGCCTTAAGGAAAAAAAAAATAGCTTTTACACGTCTTTTGGATTTCCACTGTCGTTTCATGTCTGCTGAAAAATTTCATTTTTACTTCAACAAGCATGAGGTACTGTTCTTCTTTCAATATTCTTCTTACATTTATGTCTCGGTTTCTTGTCTGACACATGCTATATACGATTAAGAATTACATACACGCTGTTTGTGATATATACCGTGTGTAACATCAATTAGTTTGTTTTTCTAGGGAGATTGTTTACCAAAATTCTTTTCTACGAGGGTGATTAAGAAAGTTATATCTCCAAGCCCACTACTTGGCCAATAGAACTACAATCATTCTGAAATGTTTATCGTTAATGCACTGATATATAAGCTATAGACTGTCACTTATTTCACCTTCCTATCCCTTCTTATTCCAGAGTAATAGAACAATCCATGGCATCCAGTGGTGACTTCCGGTTGAAACAGCGGGTTGTCATTGAATTTCTGACTGCGGAAGGCTGTGCACCCAGGAACATTCATCGCTGGCGACGAGTCGTGAATACACCATTGTGACTTGGAAATGAAACGTCAGTCGATGTAGTACCTCCCACGTCCTCTCCTCCGCAAAAAATTCAAAGTTGCCCCACCTGCTAGCAAAGTGTTGTTGACGTTCTGCTTCATCCTACCTATAGTCCGGATCTTGCACCCCGCGACTTTTGGCTCTTTCCCGACCTTAAGGGCTAACGCTACAGACCAGCCACTACTATTCTTCGGCATGAAAAACCTTTTCGCGTTGACGCAAGTGTGTTGTCCGTAATAGGGACTATGTTGAAAAATGATGCCACCATTTGTAGCTGATATTGCAAGCTTTCCATTGATACCTGTATCGGCGCTATCTGCCAAATACAAATAAAGGTATCACCTTGGAGACATTACTTTTTGAATCACCCTCGTATATTTACCCTGTTTGTCCATACGCGGACAAACTCAAAAACTACTTGATGAATCACCTTCAATTTTGGACAGCATATTGAACGTGAAACGTTAGGAATTCGAGTTCGTTGATGGGCGTGATCCATCCACCGGAGGTGAGAGAAATCAACCATTTCCGGTTTTAACGGTAATCACTGTGAAGCAAAAATGGTAATAAATAGTGAGAAGTTATTATCTGTAATTGATTAAGCGTCTCAACCATACATGTTAAATCCAACCTGAACTCTAGTGAAACCGGGAAGTAATCTGGTTTAATATTCATCTACATAGAGTTAACGAGAAACGTTATTTTTTAATCAATTTATCGTTCTGAGAATAGATATAATCTCTCTGAACTCTCAATTCAAACCGGAAGTGGCAGAAATCAACTATTTCCGGTTTTATTGTTGATCGCTATAGAGCAAAATCGGTAATGGATAGCGACAAATAGTTTTCTGTAATAAATTAAGCGTTCCAAAAATATATATATTCCATCTCCATTCTAATCTCTGTACTTTAAATGGAAATTTACTACCACTTCCGGTTTCAGTAGTAATTAAGAAAATATCACGCCATAGAAACCAAACTTTTTCACGAGGCGTACACATGATACTGCTACTTGTATAGATTCTTCATTCATAGAATATGGATTCAGTAATCCCGAAATAGATTCCATCTTCACACTTGTCCCTATGTTGAAGCCGGTTGAAGTGGTAGGTCTCTATAATTTGGAAGTCAATCGCAGTTTCGTAATGTGGAAGGAAAGAGACTTGAAATTTTTGGAATGACCATTAGACGAGTAATAGCGGCTCCTTTATTTTTTATGTATACCTGTTGTCAAACTTGTAACATTCGGTGCACTGCAATCTGTCTCTTTCCTCCACTAAACCGTTCTACTTTAGCTGTAGCCAATGGATAGTTTGACAATTTATCTATTAGAATCGTTGACTAGTGTTGCTCACGAAAATGTCAAATGAAATTAAATCTTTCACTTTCTCACGATTGTGCTTTTTTATGCTAAGTGAGACGATGATTAAAGCAAGTGAATGATGATGGGAAGATTGGTGGAATAAGAAAGTGGGAGGAAACGAGAGTACCCCGAGAAAATCAACTGTGAATACGATGTTATCCACCACAAGCTTACTTGGCCAGGGATCAGAACTAATGTCAAATCATAAATTATTGTTTCGACATTATACATAAATTTAACCTTTCAAATTATTTTGTCATTTGCCAAATATTATATTATATTATATTATATATTATCGATTCCCTTAATATATAGAACTTACTGAATTTTGCATTCTTCACAAAAAACGTAATGTTGAATGTTCCTCAAAGAAACTTTAAAAAAATCTGAATTAATTACCTAGTTATATACGTGTTAGTGAAATCATTTGATATGAGTGGAATGACAGTGTGTGTAATTTTAAAGTTCAATTTTAATGTGATTTACTAATTTCTTTGCTTTGGGTGTAGTCCGCCTGCAAAACTTGTATTAAAATATACAAATTAATATATCTTACAGTGATGCTCAACCTACAGTTCGAGACCTACTCGTAAGTCCTGAGTAAACTTAAGGATCGCAATATTCTTGTATCAGAGTGAACCGCCTTATATAGTTTGACAATTTTTAAGGTCGTAAGGAACGTATAGTCTTAAAGTTTGGATAAAGTGTCAAATACAGTAGCTCATGTCACTCTTCACTGTATGTTCAGATTAAACAAGATTATGTTCATGAATTCAAATGAAAACGAAGCTTGACGCATTTTTAGAATATTAAGACCTAAGTGAATCGTCATTGAGAGGGCTTACGAAGAAAAAGAAATGCATGTGTCAGAGTTATTCCCTCGGGATAAAAATGTTTGTTTTGTATCTAGAATCTTATAATATTTTTCGCTGTTCTTCTGGGTATATTGAAGCTTAAGTGGGTTCCAACACTGGCACCGACCTCCTTCAAAGTTTGCTTGGGATCCCCAAAATTTGGATATATTTCATTCAATCTATACTTGAATATATGACAATCAGGACACATACATACCTGACGCCCCCTCCCGCACCCAAGTTATACAGAAATCGATGCCACTAGTCGCAGACTGGAAAAAGTTGAGAAATTCTAACATTATTGGGTCATGTAAAATTAATGTAGGATTTTTAAATGGCAAGTGTAAACTTATAATCAGCACAGGTCTATTGAATCTACTATTAGAATCCCAACAATATAAACGTTTGCAATTCTAGGTTGATAAAATCTTCAAAGGCAGCATGACCACTGACTTGGTTGTTGAAGACGTGTTTCTAGAAGACAGGCGGGCGCCCAGAAATTTTTGTTGGGACGGGCCTAAAGTTTGAGGGTCCAATACTGCAAACTACCAAGCCGGTGTTATTTTCCTATGTAGTACTGAACTGGTGTTATTTTACACTCGAAAAGTTTATAAGTAGTATTGCTACCTACAAAATATTCAAAGTAAAAATGATAGAACTAAATTGTTTTTATAAGAAAATAAAGAGTGTAGATGAAGTGTAAAATTCAGTATTTAGGGAACATCAATTATTTCCCTGCTAAACAAGTATAGTTGAATTTTTAATCAAAAGTGTACAATTAATGGCAAGTGACGAAGTCTGAGGAATGGGGGATTTGGACCTGTTGAACCCCTCGCGTACGTCTGTCCTTACTACAGGAACATGATAGAAAAGGTGGAAGCAAGTGGACGAGGTTTGACGAATGGTGGATAGGGTAGTGTTTCATATCGCAATGCATGTAACTTTTGCAATGTTTTTTTTATATTCATATTATTTTCGCGTAACTAGAGTTTTGCTGTTGACCAATGCCTAACATAGACATTGTAATTTTTGGTACATTTCCTGAATCATTCGATTTGCCTGGTTTGAGTAATCTGTAATGGATCAATTCAGCCAGGAAGCATAGAAAGCGTCTCACATTCATTATATATTTCTTCTACTGCAATGTCGGCTCTGGAAACGTTTTAGGAGGGAACCACTATCCAGCCACTGATAGAATAAGATGGTTCCTATACAAAATTGTTTTCCTTGAATGTGTTAGTGTGTGCGAAATATATAGCTTTTATATTGCAAGGGCAACAAAAGAGTAGAGTAGAAATCAAAACGCTTATTTTTTTTTTTTTTTTTTTTTTGTGCGCTGTGAATTTGTCCTCTTTTCACCTTTTTCCAATTTCTCCAAATGACTTACTACGGTTGAATGAACAACGGGGCTCTTCTGTAATCTATATTGTAAAATTGAAAATGACTATTTTTGTAACTCCTACTCTCTTGAACCACTCTCATTCAAATTCTGAACATAGATGAAAATTGGAAATCAGACCTGGGAGTACTTTTATCATTTCACCTTGACGGTAAAACTTAGGGGAGGAGGAAGCAGAGGTGGAGTTATAAAATATAAATAAAACTTAGTAACTCTTGAACCAAATGACCAATCTCGATCAAATGTTTAACATAAATGAGTTTTGGGCCTGTGATATTTCTTATTATTTCACTTTGACGGAGCAACGTAGGGGAGGAGGAGATATTCAAAAATCAATATAAATAAAAATAAAACAGACTAAGTTTGTGGCTTAATAAATCTTGAACCACACTACCGATCCCAATCAAATTTTCAACATAGATGAAGTTTTCAACTACAATGTTATTTACAATTTCACCTTGACGGTAGAATCTGAGGGAGGCGAGGGGAGGGAAGATACAAATAAAAATAAATTAAACTTAATAACTCTTAACCACCCAACCGATCACGATCAAATTCTCAACACAGATGAGGTACGAACCTGGCACCATTTTTATCGATTTACTTTAACGGTACAACATAGAGGAGGAGGAGGAATTGTCTTTGTGACTTCATCACTCTTGAACTATCCTACTCATCTCAATCAAATTTTCAACATAGATGATGTTCCAATCTGGAGTGGTTTTTATTATATCACTTTGACGGTAGAACTTAGAGGAGCGGGAGGGGATGGGGGAGATATATATAAAAATATATAAAACTTACCTCCCGATCGATCTCGATCAAATTTTCACCTTAGATGAGGTTCGGACCTGAGATGTTTTTTGTCACATCACTTTGGTGGTGCAACTTAGGGGAGGGGGAGGGAGAGAGACTTTCAAAAAGGATCGAAAATGACCCATATTAGTGTCGAATACATAATTTTCGATAGTTTTTGGGGTCATTAAGATGAACAGTGACACTTCCGATTTCGTTTAAATCCAAATTCAACACCGTAACTTGGAGGAGGGGAGGAATTATATATATATATATATATATATATATATATATATATATATATATATATATATATATATATATATATATATATATATATATATATATATGTGTGTGTGTGTGTGTGTGTGTGTGTGTGTGTGTGTGTACGTGAGTGTGTGTGTATGTATGTATGTATGTATAAAATGATCTAAAGTGACTGATATAAGTGTCGAACTCATAGTTTTCGGGGTCGCTGAGATGAACAATGACACTTCCGATGCCGTGCCCCGCAACATGGGGGAGGGGAGGGGGAGATACATAAAGATCGTCAGAATGACCTATATTAGTGCCGAATCCATAGTGTGGTGAACAGCGACACTTCCGATGCCGTTTATATCCTAATTCAACCACGCAACGTGGAGTGGAAGAGGGGGAGATATTAAAATCATATCTAGAAAATGACCATTATCAGATAGCGCTTTAGTAACAGTACGAAATGACTGACTAACAGAACATATTACTATTTTTTCTTAATTTATCCCAGCAAAGCGGGTAATTGATGCTAGTTTATAATAAAATTTAGTTTTCACAAAATAAGACATATTTGCATAAAATGAAAGAAAAAGTCAGTAAAATGAAATAATTAAAATTCCTGTCCATTTCAAAGAAACGAAAAATTATTCTCCACATACAAATCAATAGGCTAAGAAACTAAGATATCGCAGTATTTAACACTGCTAGTGGAGAAAATGATTGTAGTGGAGCCGTAACTTGGCTATTTTATTTACTTCTGAATAAATAATTTTGACCTGAAAAGTGAGGACTAACATGATTATATGAACCTTTAGAAATAAATTTTAAAAAAATATGTAGTAGTAGAACCAAAAGGTTTTTTTCATTCTATAAATTACAATAGTAAAACATTTTATTTTGCGTATGATATTGTTTCTGAGAATGCAGTTTTGTCTGTGGTATTTGGGGGAAAACGAGTGAAAGCAGTTTCCTACGTTCTTCCTCCTTTCCCTCGTACGTTTGGAGATTAATGCGATTACCAAAGTTTGGAAGCTCCGTTTCATGCTCATTGCAGTACATGCTGTGTTCTCAACTTCAGTTTCTCTCTCTCATTTACGTATCTACACCGTACACATAGACAGTTTCACGTGTAGAATGGATGAATCAAGGAAGTAGACGGTGTGCTCATGTGCGTCCACTGAAGATTTTGTGGTCCAGTGCATAACATTTTGTAGTCTATGAGCGATGAATAATACAGGGTGATTGTAAATTATTGTCAGGCTTTTACTATTATATTATAAACAGTAAATATGCGTAAGATGTATAACTGCTTTGTTTCAATAGAAAAACTTATAAAATTTACTTTCATTGTAAGTGATGTCTAGTAGTTTCGGATTTAGCCGCTAGAAGGAGCAAGTTTTCAAGATGGTAGCAAACGGCAGGGAGAAGGTACTTACGTATTTTTGTTTGTATTTATGGACTTAGCATTTTGTTGGTGAAATTTTCCATATATATTATCATTTTAGATGGAAACTTTCTTCACCTTTTCCGAAAATTTTATGTTAAAATATCCCACGAAATAGGATTTTCCCTACAGACTGACATCACTGAATAAGAGTTGATGACATCTTCTCTCAGCAATAAGTAAAAAGCATATATTAAGAGCGTGTAATGCTCCATTATTAGTATAACAGATGGCATCATATTTTGTCTATTTACTTATTTATCTGTCAAGATTTTTTCTGACCTATTCACAGTACGGATTCAGATTATATGTATGGAATTTACAGAAAAAGTAATAATATTTTAATAGATCAGTGTGTAAATAATCGAAATGTATTGTGTTCTTACCTGTGAGATGTGTATCTACGTAGGATTACATTAATCAAAGTGTTAATCAAGGGTTCGTCCATAAGCTAGCCATTAACCAGTTTAGAAAGTGAAGTTAGGTGAAGTGAAGTATATGAAGGCAGCGTGCTGACTATGATGTGTAACCATATGCTAACTATGATGTGTAACCATAGAAGTTCCCGAGAGTTAAAGAGTTAAAATAATTGTAAAGTTTACTTTAGTAATGTATCTGTTATTTTAGAACATTAATGTGGAAGAAATTGAAACATATTGAGATAGTGCCTGTACAAATACATAATTCAATACGTCAGGTGAGTGTTTTTAGGTCATATACAGTGTTCTGCCCTATCCTCGTTTATGTGTATACTCATTGTCGGTGGCACACTTGCTCCTTAGAAACGCATCCCTGCGATGCCTCGTGACCTCCCCTGTGCGCTTCTGCCCTGAATCGGTTAGATAGCATTCGTGCTTTTAGTGGCAACCTAACGCAAGTAGGTTAGTGCTTTTCACACAATAGTTTTTATAACACATGTACACTGAAGTCCTTCTGAAATAAATCCGCACTAAGAAATGCAAGTCCATGCCCCAAATATGATGGTTTAATGTATATAGAGTTAGATTTACAATGTTAACACGTGTGCTACCTATTCGCATGTTGAACGCTGAGTGAGGTACTATCGCCTCTGCACAGTATCATTCTCCATGCACGAGACTGAATTGGCCAGCCAACATGGACACACTTAGGCAAGAACGATCACGTGAGTCTCCGTGGACCATGGGACAGTTACCAGATTCAAATTTTGTTACTTCCAACACATATATCATTAATCTCATTATTATTATTATTATTATTATTATTATTATTATTATTATTATTATTATTATTATTATTATTATTATTATTATTATTATTATTATTATTATTATTATTATTATTATTATTGGGGGCCACGGTGGCTCAGTGGTAGAACGTTCACCTCTGGTGCTTGGGGTCCTGGGTTCGATCCCAGCCCCCGCCAAGTGAACTTTGTGGTGGACAAACACCGCGTGCGTGTGTTTTCTCGGGGTTCTCCCGTTTCCTCCCACTTTCTTCATTCCACCATTTCATTCATTGCTCATCATCACCGTCTCCTTTAGCCTAAGCGGCATAAGCGTGGGACGTAAAACTCAAAGATTTCATTCCATTTTATATTATTATTATTATTATTATTATTATTATTATTATTATTATTATTATTATTATTATTATTATTATTATTATTATTATTATTATTATTATTATTATTATTTCCGTCAAACTGGAATATGTGTATGTTTGTGTGCTTTCTTTTCTCCAATAACCTGTAGAGAAAGTATATAAATTTCACAGACTGCATGCAAAGTTTCCCCTGTTTTTCCTTGCTTACGTAGGAGGATTCTATCTTTCGTTGATCTCATGATTCTTGGTGGAGGTCTGCACTTTGAATGCACTTGTTATTGCTATATATATATATATCCGAGTGTAATTTTTATTTAATTTTGATGCTCTACGCAAGTTTTTTTTTTTTTTTTTTTTGCTTAACTATTAAACCATTGTTGACTTAGAGAATACCATTTCGCTATGACATAGACTTAAATTCCATCTGTTAGACAACACTAATCAGAATGTACATAAAACCGATAATGAAAATTGGAAAATTATTAAAAGAAGATCTAAAAGATACTTTCAATTTTTCAGAAGTAAAGTACCATTTTCCTCTTCTTTTGGCAAAATCCAGTTATATCAATGCTTATTTCCGTCATTACGACTTTGCACATATATGGGATGTTCAGAATGCTAGGGAATCATGTCCAATTCCAAAATTGTGAAAGAAAACAGTTTCTACGGTGCCCTCAAATACATTCATGGAAAAGTTATTAACACCCTTTCTTTACATTATAAGAGTTATTTTGTAATATCTGCACATGCGTCTTTTAAGCTCTGGAAGAAGCTTCAGATAGACGTCTTAAAAGATAAAGTAGATCCAAAACGAAGGAAAAAAACTCCATTCTCTTGTGAACTGAACACGCCATACAAAGATGGTTTGTACACAAAACAACGATGATATTTCTGCAAGAAAAATGATAGCGAGAGCAGTTAATTTTAATTTTCTCAGAACTGGTGAAGATAACACACTGTTTTAATTGCAAATTCCCTTAAATTAGCCTAACCGTAAGCTAAAATAGGCATTTTAAAAAACAAAAATTGGAACGAGCAAAAAAGGCTAATGTACTAAATACCTTGTAAATAATTTGGCCTCTCTGTACTCTATAAAGAAATCCGAAAGACAAAGAAATAGAAAGAGATTTTTAGAAAGATTGAAAAGCCAGAAAAAAATGCAGACGAATGAATAAAATTTAATCACTATATGTAATCAAGCACAGAATGAAAAGAGTTAACAGTTTTGTGTTATTGTCATCAGGAAGAGCAGAGTAATAAATCTTATTCGAAAAAGAAAAGAAAGAAAAAAAAGAGAAATGAAATCCATTTTAAAATATGGTTCTCATCTTTGTGAACGTATATGGAAATATTTTTTTCTTTGTAAGAGTGTTGTGTTTCTCATGGAAAACAACAGAAGAATTGTTTTTTCTCTGCCTTCTTTTTTCCCCCCTCAGATGCCGGAGACAGGGAGATCGCATGTCTTATGGTAGATAAAAAAAAAAGAAAAATACAAAAAAACTCTCTTTGAATATTAGATTAGTGGCATCGGGCAAACATTTGTTTGTGAGACCACGCTTGGAAAAAGCAAAACATCACAAATTGGTTTCCACGGGTTAATGGAAGCTTTTTACAAAAGATCGCTTCGAAAATGAAGTTTCAAAACGCAACACAAGACTCAGTCTCCGTTTTCCCCCGTTCCTAACGTGATTAATTATTCTATGAAAACGCTACATAGGTATATATATATATATGCTGGTGCCCACTCCTCTAATAATTTTGCATTCCATTCCTTTTGTCGCTGGGTGCGCTCTTTCGCTGTCTGTCTTTTGTGAAGAACTTTGTTGGTGGGTGAGTGCAAAGGTAACAAAGAAGAAAAATGCATTTATAAAAAATAGATTCCTTTACAAATGATACATAACTAAGATAAGACAATGTGCCACGTTACAAAAAGATATTTCATTTTACATTCTCCTTAATTATACCATGCTTAGTGTCAGATACATTTCTCTTATTTTATAATTTCTTGTCTTCGAAATTCCGCGCACTAGAGTGTTTCGCTATTAAGAGAGCTACGTACAAACAATGATTAAGTTATAACGTCTTTACTTTTTAAGAAAGCGCATATAATAGTTAATAGATTGAATTTTACATTCTAATGACAAGTTTTCTTTTAAAAATTCTCTAAAGGAAAATGATGATTTTAATTGCCGGGAAATGATCTGAGTAGTGGAAATACGTCATTATTTTAAAAAAATCGTACCTAATTTTCATAAAAAATGTTTTTCAAACTACTTTTCCCGTAATATAATAATAATAATAATAATAATAATAATAATAATAATAATAATAATAATAATAATAATAATAATAATAATAATAATAATAATATGTTTCCTTTTGTCACCAGGACACTGAATTACAGGTTCAGAAAGATGTTACGACTTGTTACCATGCTAGCCCTTCCTGCTAATCTGTTATCATTCGCGCGTGCCTTTGGTGTATGGATCCCGGGTTCGATTTCCTGTGCGAGTCTTTAAATTTGGATGCATTATAGTGGTTTGGAATCTAACTTAAACTATAGGCTCACTTCTCATATAGCCTTGGTGCTGGATAAGGAACGCTAAATCAACGCCTATATTCTAGGTGCTGTTAGCTAAACTCCAACGAACAGCAATCGTTAAGACACTAGAATTCTTTTTCCAGGATGATTACGTGAAATAGAAATCGACAAAACAGAAAATTTCCTAATTTCATGTACGTCAAACGTGAGATTAAGTTTATAATAGGTTACTAGGCAACATGGGAATCAGTAGAATAACTGAAAAGAAATGACGAGGAGTGATCAGAAATTAAGGTTACAAAGGCTGCAGTGAAAAGTTAATATATTATTTCATACAACCAATGCGGCCAACAGACACTACCTACATTAGACTATTTTTCGACATAGTCTCCATATCGGTTGAAGCACTTGTCGCATCGTCGGATGAGTTTGAAGATTTCCTCTTGGTAAAAATCCTGTCTTTGCTTGTTTAGCCACGTTGTAACGAAGTATTTCACCTCCTCGTCTGAAGCGGAGCGACGGCCTCTTAGGTGCTCCTTCAAGTGCGGAACATTCCCAATTCTGCCATCAGATGTCGTAAAGTGATTCTCCTGTTGTCCTGAATCATCATCTCTACGCAAGCTGTGTCTGAATCTGTTGATGCCGTGCTGGGTCTGCCACTGTGCTCCTTGTCAGTGACGTTTTCTTTACAAGCCGCAAACTTTCGACGCCATTCTGAGACATGCTGACTTGACATTACAGTCTCTCCGTAAACTTCTACAAGCTGCTGGTGAATTTCAGCCGCAGTTACATTTTTTAGACCACAGAAATCGAATAACTGAGCGAACTTCTTCGAAAGAGCAGTTTTCCAAACAAGTCGCCATTTGTGTTTACCTACAGCTAGCGCTGTAA
The DNA here is from genome assembly GCF_964235325.1 of Thermobia domestica. NCBI lineage: Eukaryota > Metazoa > Arthropoda > Insecta > Zygentoma > Lepismatidae > Thermobia > Thermobia domestica. Next base: position 160,600,976 of record NC_137462.1, read on the forward strand.
GCATTTTTGCCGATCCCAAATGTTTCGGTATTCGCGCGCTACCCCGTATTTTTTTCGCGCACCACCCTAGCCAGTTGTTTTAAGTTGGTCATGTAAAGTATACAGAAAACTTTGGGAAGGTCTTTAATTTGCCCATTTGATGTCGAGAACAGAACTAAACCAACCCCTGCGGGGCTTCTAACCCGTTCCTACTACTACTACTACCTCTTCTTATACTATGGATCCGTATAGTAAAACTGCACGCTTATTTTAATGAAAAAAGTGTTATAAAAATTTAAAAAATAAAGAAATTTTCCTTGGGCCTGGTTTGAAGCCACGCCATAAGCGACTTTCTTTGTTAGTCCGCTCGGCAAATCACATTTTTAAGTATTACTGTCAATCTTATTTTAATGAAAATTATGAAAATTAAAAAAAAAAAGAATTACCTTGGTCCGGGTTTGAACCCACCCCAAAACCGACTTTCATTGCTAGCACGCTCGGCTACGAGGGTCGAGAGCATCTGGCGTTTGCTTCTGCTATATATGTATGTCAATGACTCTTGATGTCCTATCTTGTATCGGCCAATAAGATCAAAGGATAATTGAAACGTTTGGGATCCGCAAATATGCGCACTGTAGGTGGTGGGTAGCTGAAACTCTACACAGTTGCCAACTTCATATTAAAATGACCGCACACTCACACTCCTCATTCCTCTATAATAGACGAAACTCCAGAAATATAGGTCTTGTAACCTTAGTTTCTGATCATTCCTCGCAGGGCCGGATTAAAGGGGGGCTTAGGGAGTCATAAAATAAAAAATCACCAAATATATAAAAGATTCCCTTAACTTTCCTACTGTACTCTCACAGAAATGTATTAGGTGAAGTTAATAGGGGCCACATATTTTTACTAGTCCCGGCCTCCAGATGAGTTAATCTAGCCCTGATTCCTTATACATATATTGATATAACGATCAGCTGATCTACAAAAATGTTCAAAAATGTTAAAAAGAAAAAAACAAAAACAGTCTTGTACATTTACAGTTATTTGAGAAGTTGTTACCCGCATCCGTAAGTAGAATGCTTTGATAAGCTTGCCCCCCCCCCAAAAAAAAAAAACGAAGAGAATATACTTCTATTTATTGCAGTTTCTTCTGAGCAAAATTAAGTAGCATATGAAACAGGTGTATTCACTTTTTAAAAACTCGTCAATATATATTTTGTTAACGCAAAATAACCTTTCATTGTTATTGTATGATTTACTGTTTCCTTCTATCTTCGTCACTATTTAGGTAGAATAATATGTTGTGGTGGAGCTCTATCGTGGCTATATGGTTACCGTACACGTCTTTGGAAAGGCCCAGGTTCGATTCCTAATGGGAGTGCATGTGTTTCGAATCCGACGTTAAGCTATAAATTCCGATTTTATATAGACTTGCTGCTGAACGGAACGGTAATTTCCAATTTAATCGAATTCATTTCATATTGGCACGAAGCACAGAAAATGATGGATCTCTTAATGATGTTTACTTAAAACAACACGTGCATTGGGTTTTATGTAATTTTAGTAATTTTTGTTTGAATAGAACATAATATTTGGTAACAGAAAACAAAGAAGTTAGTGGTGTGAGGAGGCTTCGATTGGGGTATGTAAGTTCATTGTGCCACTTGTGGTGGCACTGAGTTGTTTTTATGTATAGTCGAAGCAACAGTGTAACTTTATTTCAAATAATTACAGTCCACTTTTTACATAATAACTTGTGTCATTAATAAAACCTAAAACCAAAATGAAACAACGTGTTCTTAACGTATGGTATTGAAAAACGCCTAATATAGTCAGATATGATTTTTTACATTAAACCTATTCAAAGTCCAAATAATCAAAATGTTCAGGCGATTGGAACATAGAAATTTTTTATAGGTAATAGTTTCGGAAAGTTTTAATCTGAATTCAGTTTGTCAGTGGTGTTTAAGCGTCGAAATACTAGATAGTACTCGTTTGTTGAACTTCGCATGGAAAGTTTTCCTCTTTTATGAAAACAAATCCGGAAAAGAAATACGCGAAGCTGATTTTCGTTTTTTTTTTTTTTTTTTTTAATGAGTGGAAATTAGAAAATCATTGTGTAGTATTCATTGAATGAAATATAATATTCGGCGCGAATTCGCACAAGGAAACCCTCTTTTAGAGTTCCTATACATGGAGTATCTTCATGCCATTTTGAAAAGCTAGTAGAAGAGCATTATCTCGCGACATTGTATGAAATATACATCTCAGATTAAGCTTAGATTGTTTAATACAATAAAAAATGAGTAAATAAATTAATAAAATCTAAAAATTCCTTTGAGGTTAAATTATTTAGCATTAACACTTTAAATATATGAGATCCGGGTTCATTTCTGGTGGGAGATCATGGCTTGTACTCTACTTTAAGCTGTAGGTTCACATCTGATTTGGACTAAGGAGGGACGCTAAACTGTGAAACAAGTAACCATTCTGAATCATTCTTCGTGTTTTATAGAGGCATCAGGAGATGTTCCCTGAAGTTTCTTACCACGTGCGGAGGAAGAATGCAACCCCTGCTTTGGTGCTAGTGTTAACCAACCCGGTCACTCTGTTTTACACCATTGAGAAAACTGTCATTATAGATGCACCAAGAAAGCCGTGACACGTGAACACACGACCCTGCAAACTGTCAGAGACCGTCTCTTCCTGGTCCCTCTATAAGAAATTATTGTCCGACTAATTGAGGAGATAGCAAAATAATATTTTCCTAAATGAAATAACTTCAAATTAGAAAGTACCAATAGTGTTCTTGAAGTTCCAATTGTAACTACGGTATGTTGCGATCTTTAAAAAGTAGCTTGCTTACTACAAATCGCAGTGAATTTGCTATCTTTATTACAGAGTGATAAATTTATACGTTAAGACCATATTAATCGTAAGACTCGATAAACTTTTAAGAAAAAAAAAAGTTTGAAAAGTTTCTCTCTCTCCGGTTTAGTAATTAGTTAATGAGGTTACCGTGCCTGCGAACGTTTAGACATAGTTTTAGCACTGTGTTGTTATAGATTGTAATTGTAATTATGACTTAAAACCATCACTAAAATTGTAGTTATCTATCAGCAATTTCGCAACTACGATATTATTGTGTATCCTCAAATATGGATGATCTTAAGGAAATAGTTTAAATATATCCCTTAAATATATCAACAATACAAGTCAAGCTATAAATGTGCTTACTATGAATCCATTGTTCTTCCTTTTTGTCAACACTCCTGTGTTGCGTAAGAAATTTTATTAGCTTCTCTTTATTCATTTGAAAAGGAAAAATATCATTCTTTCTGGTTTCACAAATTGCTTTCTAGAAGAAGCAGACGCTCAGGGGTGTAGTCAAGGGGGGGGGGGCATCGGGGCTGGGCCCCCCCAAATGGTTTCCTGTCCCCCCCCCCCAAATGACCAGCTTTTAAAACATCATAGTAAAATTATCTCGCTTCATTCATTTAAAAGTAACAAAGTTTATTGACAATTAATAATTTATGGTAAAATAGTAAAGAGAAATATTGTTTTTTTCCATACCGATCGAAAAATAGTAGGGTGGGTGCGCCATATATGGAATACGTTCCTAATATGAAATGACTATTTTGTCTGCTAGGTGCTGCCACCGAATATACTTTATGTAAACTTGTACACTGTGTCAGCCTCTGTCTGCGCATGAGTGGTTTGCTGCCGAACGATAACATAACATTTCCTTTTGTTGCAGAATAGTTTTTTGAAGAACTTGAGTTTTCCGGACGTACATTTCCAGGCTGCTGAATATACGCAAAGAGTCATATATTATTGTTGAGTTTGTGATATTTAGATTACATATATAGTGTACCATAAGGCCATAAAGATTCAGTATACAGAGAATCACGTAAGCGTGTGTAGGAAGATAACTATCCAAAATGGTGATTTTCCTAATATGGAATACCAGCAGGATCCTAATATGGAATATTCCTAAATAGGTTCATACGTATGTGAACTAGAAGTGAAGAAGAATAATTGAATTGTAAGTTATATTAGACCTGACATTGTTTTAGACCGAGCATTAGGAAAGTCTCCTAGTCGAAACGTTTGGCATTTGTGTTGTGACTGTTGTCTGTCTACAGGGTGTCCATAAAGTCTGGATACATGGGGGAAAGCACAATTTAGCCAATTTAATGCTAATGAATAATATTTTCTACATTATTTCCGTGCTGTTCAATGCATAATTTGATGCGCTTTGCAAAATTAAGGTGAACTCGATGGATAGGTCTGAATTGCCGTCGATTTCAGCACACCGACTGGTAATGCGTTCTGTCAGGTGATTTAAATTTATAATCTTCATCGAATAAACTTTCTCTTTAAGCATATCCCAGAAAAAGAAAACAAGTGGAGAAAGGTCTGACGAACGAGGGGGCCACTTCACATGACCACTTCTTCCAATCCAGTGAGGGAAATTGTCATTTAACCAATCTCTAACAGCTGCAGCAAAATTGGCAGGGGGACCATCCTGCTGAAACCAGTCTGAAAGTCCCTCACTCAAACGCTCAATTTGAGGCATCAGTTTCTCTCTCATCATGTTTAGATAAGTCTCACTAGTTATATGTTCATCAAAGAAGAAAGGTCCTAGCACGGAACGGGGTTTGTCCAATATACTGCCTGTTTCTTTAAACTTGGTGATTAATTTCCCTACAGCAGTAAAACAAATAGGTTGACAATGGGTGTCGAAGGTTAAATTCTTGCGCAATTTTGCGATACGACCGTCCTTTTCGTCCACTTAAGAGTACCAACTCGACTCGTTCTTCTTTAGTCAGTCATCATTCAATCTGGAAAAATAAAAACAAATTACTAGAATTCCCTATTTCCCCAGACTTTATAGACACCCTCTATGTGGGTATCTGTTTGTGTGTCTGTGTGTCTCGCGATAACTCCTGAACACATAAACCATTTCGAATAAAACTTTTACAGATTAATTATTGGTTCAAATGTCTCAACTACCGTGTCGTCTACAGTGTTAAGTGAAGAGAACAACACGACAGTACCGATTGAAGTAGTGAGTCCGCTATCAGAACTACAGCCACAGCATTGCAGCACACGTAGTCGAAAGCAAGGTGGGCGAAAGTACTTATGAGTACTCTGCACAAAAACGATTTAAAAGCTGCCTCTACTTCATCACAACGGGCCTTTACCTCATCATTGCAAATAATTAAAAATATGTTTAGCTTTCTAAGCCCCACCCAACAAAATTCAATCGAAACAGCCAAAGGAAAGGACTTCACACTACTACAAATTAGATAGTTAATCCGAAGAATCAGTGAATGACTTTAACGAAAGTAGTGACAGTTTAAGTGATCCTACTGATGATGTTGACGATTATGAGGAAAGCTAGCATTGTGGTAAATTGTAGTCGCTCAGTGCGGGAGAGGGAGATTGGTTAAAATGCCCAGTTTGTAAAAGATAATCCCACGAAATGTCTCCCGTGAAAGGTGGAAAAAAAATATGTTTGTGGCCATTGTTCTGCTAAGTAAAATTGGAATCAAAATTTGGACGCCTTAAGACATGCTAATCCAGTATGTTTGAACTTTTTCTTTTATATAGTTTTTTTTTACTTTATTTGTCGCACGTAGTTTGATTCTCGTTCTATTATTTTTATTATTGGTTGTAGCTAGTAAACATGCTTATTCCAAGTTAAAAGATATTATAGCTACTCCAAAAGTTAAAAATAAGTAGATATTATAGCCTATTACAGTAATTTACAAACATAAACCTAATAATGAAGAAGTCAAGTCGATAATTATCTTTGTACTGCGTAAAATTCTGGTATTTCTGCTGTTTTATATTTTAATTATCTTAGGAATGTTATGTTATTTTATGTGCACTTGTCGCATAGACCTACCAAATATGATATATAGGCTGAATGCCTACAACGCGACGTTTGGATAATTCGAGCATAGGCATGATCTCTGCTCAGATCACCTATCCTGAGTGAAGTTTTTCTGGTTTTCCTCAGTCCTATCAGGCGTATCCCGGGATGGTTCTTTCCCTGAGGTCAGGATCGAGTCCTTTCCAATTCGTAGACTTATCTTAAGGGCCGATGTGATCTCGGAGTTGGGCCTTTGCTCCTTTTCTTGAACTAATAAATAAATTTATTTCTTAAATAAGCAAATAAATTGCTCGAATGCATTGCCCATGCTCAAATTATCCAAATGCCGCATTGCAGGCAGACGCGCATATTTTGTTCTAGTATTCCATTTTGAGAACAGGTAGTGTTCCATATTAGGAGCGGGGTGTGCCTAATATGGGAAATTGAGTTTCTTTCCATTTCGTAATATTGTAAAAAATCAATAATGTGGAACAAACTTTCATACCTGTATTTTGTTTTACAAAGGTACCACAAGTATCATGATGTATAATATTTTTATTCTGGAATACACGTTTCTGAGAAATAAAGAAGAAACAAAAAGTATTCCATATTCGGTACCTTTACCCTATAGTATCTCTTCCTTATACCGATCGAAAAATAGGATTACACAATTTACTGCGATTTATATTTGACAGTTTGAAGACAAACGTTTTAACAAGGTACTACAAATACAACCATAAAACAAAGGTATTAAACTGATTTGTAAGTACAGTATATTTTTATATGCTTTAACAAGTGTTTTAAAAGACATAGAGGATGGAAAATTTGGTGAGAAACAATGCTTTTATTCAATTTGGATTTCATTCGCTCTCTCTTTTATTTCTACTCAGTAAAATAATTGATTTTTTAGTCACGAATAATAAATATTTTTGTCAGGAAACCGTAAAGAAATTAAGTGAAATTTCAAAAGAAAATCAATCTTGTGTAGATAGGTTCTGTATACAAGGTCTTAAATTTAAATATTAAGAAAAGTTTTGTTGCTTTTTCACCCACCACCTTCGAACATTGATATGTCACCTAACCCGGAAGATCAAAAATAGTCCCCATCAGCATCGACGACCTTCTGAAAACGTTCTGGAAGGCCATGGAATCCATCGCGGTAGAACTTGGTGGGCCGTAAAACGAAGAAAGTATCAGGTGCATTTTGGACTTTTACTAGGGATTTGAACTGGCGTCCTCTAAGGTGATTGTTCAAAGAATGGAACAGGTGATAATCGGACGGTGCAATACCCGGGGAATATAGTGGTTGCAATATTGTTTCCCATCCAAGGCGGAAAATGGTGTCCTGAGTCATCTTAGCCACGTGGGACTTAGCGTTGTCCCGTAAACGAGGACCCATTTGCAATTCAGAAGCGATGGCTCCAGAGTTTTGAGTTTTTGTTGAGCACAGCTCAACTGCTGGCACTACACAGTTGCATTGATACTCCGACCAGCTGGTAGCAGTTCCCGATGCACGATGCACCAAACACACAGAAGGACCTTATTCTGGTACACTGCTGGTTTCGGCTGTTTTGAAATCGGTTCATGGGATGCTAACCAATGATGACGGCGCCGTGGAGCTTCGTATAGGACACACTTTTTACACATGTCAACGCCCTGTCCAGAAATGGCTCCGAAACAGTAAATAAACACAGGCGACTGCCGCGTTGCCTTCTGGCCCGGAGTCAAAATATGTGAGACCCATTGACCCAACTTGTAGTGCTTCACAAGTTGATGGATGTGTTGCCGAATGGTTTCTCCACACACTGAATTGTAGTCCCAGTTCCTCTTTGTACATGTGTTGGTCTTCTGGCACGTGGTGTTTTCGGGTGTGTCGTCATCGTCCTTAAACTTGTTAAACCATCGCTGCAATGTCCACGTCGTCACGACACTCTCAACAAAGGCCTGGCATATCTTCTGTCCCACTACAGCGGAGTTTGACCTCCATTTGAACTCGTTCAGCATACATGCTCTTATGACGTTCTGTGGATGTTCCATGTTCCCTCTGTCTTTACGCAAGTTCACGGTGTGTCTGAATTGCCACAACCAGGTAGTATGTTGGATATACCCACACCAACAACTGACGTTCACCTTATCTGCACTCGCATTCAACTCACGGTGTGAGGTCCAATTGAACACAGACCTCCACGAAAAGGGACAGAACATTCTTGGTTACCTTTATATTTATGCACAAAAGTATAGCGTTTGGTCCCGGACAGTAGTTCTTGATTAAGCATTTTCCTTTCTTTCACCTCAAAAACACTAGCAGCAACACTTTTTTTGGCTTTGTACATTGTAGCTGGCCCCCCTTCAAAAACGACGGCCCCCCCTTCACGAACCTGCTGGCTACACCCCTGCAGACGCTGTTGAATGAGATCAATGATGAAGATTATTATCATTGAAGAAAAATTCCACTTTAATTTACCATCTTCAATCTTCATGAACTCAACTACACACACACAGTATTACATTAAGACTCTAACAAACACATATGTTTGCTTCAAGGGCAAGTTACGACTTAATAAATGCCTCTGTTTTCTATAACGATTTCAGAAAACGGAATTTCAATACGTCGTGTTGTTTCAACACCAGTTTTATTAAGCGAGCAAGAGATTAGCAATAACGTTGTAGTTTGAGTTAGGAATTCTACGGGTAGTTTTCGTAGTGAAAAAGGAAGAGAAAATATGTTAAAATAAGACGAGAAAGGACAAAAAGTGCTATATCCCTCAACTGTCTTGACAGTTATACTTTTATATAATTGAGAACAACTTAATATGAGTTACATTCATTTTAACAATATATATAAAACTACAATACTTGTCACCGCAGGAAAGAAAAAAATATATACTGGTAGGCCCTATGTGGTACTTCATATCTCGATAGCTACTGGCCGAAACTAAACGAAAATTGATGGGCAAATAGCCCATCATCTAAAAAAATAAAGCTCGCTATATTTGGTGCCCAAGCTCCGTCAGAGATAGCCTCGATTCGGTTGGGCTCGACTCAGCTAGATTTGTATGTGGTAGTTTATTTCTTTGTAACTATCGGTCAGATCTGAACCAATTTTGGTGGAAAGTAGCCTATCGTATGAGGGGTAAAGCTCGCTATATTTGGTAGACGAGCTCGGCCAGGAACAGGTTTGGCTCGGCAGTAAAGGATGTGTTCCACAGCTTTGCATGTCGGGAGTTTCTGAGTTCGGTTTACCTCGACTTGTATTTAAGATAAAACGTGTTGGGAGATGCTGAAGCCTTTTTTCACATCCATAGAGATCACTGGAGTAAACAAAGTCTATAGATATTGCAAATTCGATAAGCGTTGTTGTCCTAAGTTTTTAATGATAATCGTCAGATATTTATATTCATAGCTACAATATAATTCTGTCCGCAATTCTTGAATCTTTTCTGGCTGAAGAAATTGGCGCGTCTTCAAAATTACACCTGAATTCTTTGGATCTAGAGAAAACACAAACTACTTGACTTTATCAAAATTCTCACATATTCAGTTCATAATGAAAAGAAAATTTGAAGTAAAATTTTAGAAAAGCACCAGTGAGAGATGAGTAAAGGGGAGAAAACGGAATTGGGGGCAGAATAAATGGATGAAGAATTAATAAAGTTAAAAGGAGGGCACAGAAAAATTATCTTTGTTCCCATCTGAGAGAAACGTTTGATATATCGGACACTTTCGGAGAGCTCGTGTTTGCTCTAAAAGAAGGAAATGTATACCAAAAATCTAACTCAAGTTATAATATTGATAATAATTTAACATTGCAGCCATAAACGGACCGTAAAATATTCCTCGTTATTTTTCTAGAGAATACTCCAGAAATTTGCTCAAGAAGAAATAAATCTGTAGAGATTTTGTTCAGGTATTCACGTGTGCATTTGTTCATGTATCGCTAAAGGTCACAGGGAAAATACTTTTTTTTTTTTTCGAAAGGCGTTACTACTTCAAGGACATGAACCGCTGTTACAAAAAAAACGTAAAGTGACCCAAATCTAAACATACCTTGAGTACTTAAGAATATTTGGGGTGATTTAATCTTCGAAATATCTTCTGCTCTGGATATGACATTGTTGCATGAAAATGTTTACTTACCTGTATACGAGCCTCGTTGAGTTTCGTAGTTCTCGCGAGTTCTTCTCGGCAATAAATGTCCGGGTAGTGTGACTTGGCAAACGCTGCTTCCAACTCAGCTAATTGCTCCTGTGGAAGACAAGAAATAAAGATAATTTTTACTGTAATAATTTGTAGAAAATGGAAACATACATATATAATTTCCTACATATTTGACCTTGAAAATGAAAAATGTAAAATTTAAATATATTTTGTAATTACAATAGTGTACTAAACAAAACTTAATGAACAGACGATATATCACATAATAATTTAACCGTACGGATGGAATCCATCTGTAATTGAGAAACTTTTTTCAAAACGCATAAACGTAAATTTGACCAACTGGTTACGTTATCAAAAGAGCCAAATTCTTTAGACAAGGTAAGCTATGATCTGTTGTTGACCAATTTCTTCAAATACTTTCAAAATGAGGAAATTTATTTTCAAGAACTTGGCGCAATTGATATCATAACTTACCTCGGCTAAAGAATTTGGCTGTAGAGATAACTTTTGTACTCGTTCCAAACTTGGCTTCTTTTTGACACGAAGTGTTTTGGATTGGGATATTAGAACTTTCTGTAGATTTAACTTTACTAGTTCCTGCACTCTGTATAGCTTATTTCATTGTATTTTGGAGTAAATAGTTTAGGAAAAGATAAGATTTCGAACCACCAACAGCACATTCACGTTCAACACAACTTTCTTTCATTTGATATCCCAAAATTTTATGTGTGATGTTTTAAAATTTTGGCTCCATTTCTTTAAGATAGCCGAAAAATATATTACACACGTTTACTCGTATGTTTAATTTTAGCCCTTTTGGAGCCAGGTCATTTCTGACGTTTTCCTACATTTTCAGTTAGTTTCTTATTGCTCAAAAACATTTTACCCGATTGATATGGTTAAGGCCTTGTTTTTTAGAAGAAGGATGTGGCTATTTTGTGGTGTAAGTTACATTGCAGTGTTTCCAACAAAAGGGAAACTATTGAGGGGAAATAAAGGGGTGAAAATTTACAAAAAATTCCCTACACGAATTTCAAGACTTTTGTAGCTTGCACCACTGTTACCACATGGGTCCAAGTCACCTAAAAATTTTTTTTTGTGTGTTGACAAGGAACAGTGAAAACCTGAAGTCACTGGCTGACATACAAAGAGAGAAAGAAACATCTCTGAAATCATACACATGAAATTTCTACACTTTTTACGCCTCAGAAGCAAAAATCAACAGATAAGCCGGGGCTACAGCTTCCCTAACTATCCTATTGAAACTTTTTATGGTACGTTCTGCAGACTAAAGAGGAGGCTTTCAGGTAGTGGTACGCTTGTTTCAATGTAAAAAGCAAGATGGAAATAATAGAGAAGAAAAAAGAGAAATTTTCCGAATTTTTCTCCTAAAATCGGGATTTAATTTTTTGGCTGGAAACGCTGAAACCAGAGAGGTGCAAACTATTTTAAAATAAACCTTGGTACCCCTTGGTAAAATAATGTATCCTACAAGTATCATGACGATATCTAACAAAGTAAGCATGAAATTAAAAAAAATATCTCATTCTATCTCAAAAATTCACCATTTTCTTACCATTTATAGAACATGGTTTATTATAAACCTCAACTGTAGTTCCCTTAATTACCTTACTGAAACTTTTTATAGTGCGTTGTGTAGGCTAAGGATGAAGCTTTCAGACAGTGGTACGTTTATTCGAATGTAAAGAACAAAAGAGAAATAGAGGCATAAAGAGGATTTTTTCAAATTTTCCCCTAAAATCGGGAATTAAAATTTTCTGTAGCTGGAAACACTGCTACCAGACAGACGCAAACTATCTTAAAATAACCATTGATACACCAATAATATATCCTACAAGTACCACGGCGATGTTTAAGGAACAAAACTTCTAATTACAAAAAATAGATTACAGCAAAGAGAAAAGTAAGGACAAAACTAGAAAAATCAAGGATTAGCACCTAAATACGATTTTTTCTTGGGCCCCCTAATTACCCCATTGTAACGATCTGTAACCGTTTTGGTTCAGTAAGGACCAATGTTCGACTGGCGTAAGTTGACTTGTGTTTGGACGTATAGGTACGAATTTATAAACTAAAATTTGGATTTTTTTGCCCAGATTTAGGGAAATTTTAATTTCTCTAGTTGGTAATACTGCGCGCGGGCCGATCCAATTGATGTCAACAATTAGGTATAACTACGAGGTATCTACCTTAGGGTGGAGCGAAATGGAGAGTAGATTCTCAGAAGTTGTCCAACGAAATAGCACTAGATGTCAAAAGTTGTGTATTGACTAGTATAACATTCGTGAATTTTTTTATTATATTTGTACTTCATTATCATTCCCCAGAAGGGACTTCAAATTTTGCAATTTTTAGGAAAATTTGAATTTTTTGAAAATATTGATTTTTTAAAAGCTGCCCAATGAAATCGAACTATGTAACAAAAAAGTTGCATAATGACGAGATTGACTACACCATTCATTATTTTAAAAATAATTTTTAATTCTTTTCAAAAAATTCAAATTTTCATAAAAATTGCAAACAATTAAGGCTCTTGCGGGGAATGAAGTACAAAACTTATGAAAAAATTACGAATGTTATACTAGTCAATACATAACTTATGACACCTAAAGCTATTTAATTTTGTCTTTTTCGCTCCAACCTAATCTACCTGACAAGTCTTAAGATCTCTCTACAACGAATGAAGCTACAGGGAGAAAAGGAAAAAGAAAATTCGAAATTCGAAATTTCTTCAAGTTCTCCAATTTTTTTACTTTGGGCTGAAATTTGAGAAATTCGACACGCAGAAGAAAAAAACTAATATGATAAACTATAGTCCAACCATATTTGGCCCAAAAAAATTATCCCGATATCTTAATTAGTGTGAACACAGGAGCGGATTTAAAAAGTGGCGCACTCGTGTTTGCCACTTTGGCCACCTGGGTCCAAAAGGGTTGTTATACTGATTGGAAGAGTATTGACTTAAATTTATAGCAAAATTCATTTTTGTGGGAATTAGTTCCATCTTTTTTTTTTTTTTTTTTTCATTTCGGCTGTATTAGTGGGGTACTGTCTGGAACTTTGATTATGCTGTTTCCCTTTATACAATGAGACTCGAAATGTTGAGAATTTTCTTGATATGTAAATGTTACGAATATCAATGTGCAAAGTTTCACATTTCTAGTTAGTAGTGAATATAATTCGTTTCAGTAAAGAGCCTGGGAAAAGATACCGTAAAAAATATTCAACAGTTGTTCAATTTTCCCCTTAGTCAGCAGTAGGCGCGCACCCAGAAATTTTTGTTCAGAGGTGTCCAAGCTATGGGAGAGGGATCCAATACTAAAAGTCATTTTGCTATGTAGTAGTGAATGGGTATTATTCTGTACCCGAAAAGGCGATAAGTAATTGTAAAATATTTCCACCTATATTTTCAGATAAGAATGCTAGAAGATAGAAGAGAGAACTAGCCATGTAACGTAGGTTCCTGTCACCACGGCATGGCGCGTCCTCAGGTTGCGGATCGAGAAGGTCCCTAGAAATAGAGGTTAGCTGTGAATATACTGAATAAGCAGTCGCGGACAGACGACAAGGAGTGGTCCTCTAGCTTGGGGATTTGGGTAAGGCTAACAATCTCATTCTGTAAAAAAAAAAAAAGCATTTGTTGAGAAACATTCACAAAAGCCTCGGACAAGGACTGATAACTTGGACAAGCGATGGCATTGTAAAAGAAAATGGGCATGCGATTTGGAACATGGAATATTAGAAGTCTTTATAGGGCAGGGGCGTTAAAATCCGTAACGAGTGAGTTAGAGGAATGCAGGATGGACTTAGTAGGAGTTCAGGATGTTAGATGAGAAGGAAGTGGAACTGTGAATTCCGAAAATTTTACGTTCTCTTACGGGGAAGGAAATAAAAATCACCAGTTAGGAACAAGGTTTTTCGTTCACAAACGAATATTACCAGCAATTAAACGGGTTGAATTTGTCACTGACAGACTTTCTTTTATTACTCTTAGGGGACGGTGGTGTGATATTATTATTTTAAATGTACATGCCCCAACTGAAGATAAGGATGACGATATAAAAGACAGTTTTTACGAAGAAGTGGAACGGATATTTGACCAACTCCCGCAATACCATATGAAAATTCTACTAGGGGACTTCAACGCGAAGGTAGGACGAGAGGATATTTTCAAACCGATTATAGGGAACGAAAGTCTGCATAGGGAAAGAATGAAACGGTGTTAGACTCGTGAACTTTGCAACATCCAAAAACCTAATCATGAAGAGTACAAAATTCCCACATCGCGTCATTCATAAATACACTTGGACATCACCAGACGGAAAAACACATAATCAAATTGATCACGTTTTAGTAGATAGAAGAAGGCAATCTAGCATAATTGATGTCCGGTCGTTTAGAGGAGCTGATTATGACACTGATCATACCTGGTAGCAGCGATAATACGAGAGAGATTATCGTTGAATATAGGTAATATTCAATGGCCTAAAACGGAGAGATTCAATTTAAAGAAATTAAAAGAGAGCCAGGTAAGAGAGGAATACCAGATCGAAATTTCGAATAGATTCTCGGTTTTAGAAGATTCGGAATGCACTAGTGTTGAGGATACTTGGATTGAAATTAGAGATAGCATTAAAAATTCAACAAAAGAGAAACTGGGACACGCGCAAATACGTAGGAACAAACCATGGTTCGTATAGGAATGCATTAAACTATCAGAGAAGAGAAAACAGGCAAAATGACGCTGGCTACAAAATCCGAATGAAAAAACTACACAAAATTTCTCAGATATCAGGCGGGAAACTTCCAAAACTTTTAGAACAAAAAAACGCGATTTTCTGAAAGCTAAAATTAAGGAACTTGAAGATAATAGTAAAAATAAAAATAGACGGGCCATGTATAAGAGGATCAGCGAATTTAAGAAAGGCTATCAACCTCGTGCTTATATATTAAAGAAATCTGATGGTACAGTTCTCACTGATAGGGATAGCATCTTAAATAGATGGAAGATTTCTTTGACGATTTGCTGAACACGCAGCCAAAAACTAATGTGCGTGAAGAAAAGGAGATACACAGCGCAGAATCGTATATTCCAGAATCCAACCGAATAGAAGTAGAAACCGCTATAAAGAAATTAAAGAAACACAAATTTCGGGTGTAGATGAAATTCCGGCTGAGTTAATTTTAGCTGGAGGCGAAAAATTGTGGAACAAGATACACAAACTCATTATCCTTATCTGGAACAAGGAAGAATTGCCACAAGAGTGGAAAGAACCAATCATTGTTCCAATTCACAAGAAAGGCGACAAAACTAACTGTAATAATTATCGAGGCATTTCTCTTCTGTCAACATCCTATAAAATCCTTTCAAATATTCTATTAGCAAGATTGACCCCATCTGCAAATATTCTATTGGCAGATGAAATTATTGGAGATTATCAGTGCGGATTTAGACGAAATCGATCAACTATCGACCAAATATTTACCATTCGCCAAAAATTCCAACCGGCCGTAGAAGATGGGAATACAATACCCCGGTACATCAACCATTTATTGATTTTAGAAAGGCGTTCGACTCGGTTAGGAGAGAAACATTATACAACGTTCTTACGGAACTTAGAATACCGAGGAAACTAATTAGATTAATTAAGATATGTTTAAATGAATCCCAAAGTAAAGTCCGGGTAGGAAAATTTTTGTCCACGAGCTTTCACGTCGAAAATGGCCTGAAACAAGGAGATGCGTTGTCGCCATTATTATTTAACTTGGTGCTGGAATACGCCACATGAAAAGTCAAAGATAGCAACCAGGGCCTAGATTTGAACGGTATTCGCCAGGTTATGGCATATGCTGATGATGTAAATTTAATAGGGGATGATAGGAGAACAATAGAAAGAAATGCAGAGATCTTATTAAACGCTTGCAGGAACATGGATTTAGAAGTAAATGCAGAGAAAACTAAATACATGGAAGTGCGTCGGGACCGTAATACGGGAAATTATGGATGCGTTAAAATATTAAATAATACTTTTGATAAAGTGGATACTTTCAAATATTTAGGATCAATATTAACAGATGAAAATCATATTCACGAAGAAATTAAATGTCGATTAAAAGCAGGGAATTCGTGTTACTACTCGGTTCAAAATCACTTGTCGTCGCGAATTCTGTCGAAGAATTTGAAGCTTAAAATACATAAAACGGTAATCATGACTGTTGTTCTGTATGATTGCGAAACATGGTCGCTTACTCTGAGGGAAGAACATAGACAGAAAGTATTTGAGAACAAGATCCTGAGACGAATATTCAGACCCAAGAGGAACGGGAATGGGGAATGGCGGAAACTTCATAACGAGGAACTACATAATTTATACGGTTTACCCAACGTTGTTGGGATCATCAAGTCTAGGAGGCTTGGATGAGCAGGTCATGTAGCTAGAATGGAAGAAAGTTGAAACGCTTTCAAAGTCTTGACTGGAAGACCAATCGGAAAACGACCATTAGGAAGACCTAGGCGCAGATGGGAGGACAATATTAAGATGGATCTCGCAGAGATAGGAATACAAAGTAGAAACTGGATGCAGTAGCTAAGGAAAGGAGGCAGTGGAGAGCTTTTGTGAACGCGGCAATGAATCTCCAGGTTCCATAGGCCATAGAGTTAGTTAGTTTTAGTTAGAAGATTACTTTTATAGGAGAAAGAGTACAGATGAAGTGTAAGATCAAATTTTCATGCAACATCAATCATTTCCCTGTTAAACAAGTATAGCTTTATTGAGAAAGTGTACAAATGTATGTTGTGTTAGGAAGTTTCAGGAGGAGTCGGAATCAAGTGGACCCCCCCTTATAGGTGCGCCTCTGGTCAGCAGTAATGTCTTGAAAATGACCATTACGATTACACAAAATGAGGTTTCGAGCGATTAATTTCTCAACCTCCTATGAGCTTAAGGTTAATTAGTTTTGTAGCAGATTGCATTACTAGTAAACAGACTGGGCATGAAGTCTCAGTGGTAGAACACTCATTCATCATGCTGGGGTCCCTCGTTCAATTCTGGATCGTACCATGTGGACTTTGTGGTGAACGGGACCTTTAAGTAATTTGAAATTGGTTCGGTATCAGTTGTAACAACAACGGGATAATAGTACGAGTTAATCAGCATTAATAATGCTTTTACTTTCCTTTCTAACTTTATTTTAGTTGTTTTATTATTTCACATTTTATATTTATTCACCTTGTTTGTACATATTTTGTTTTTTCAATGTTGACTTCAAGAGTGATTTCTTTAAAGATAGTTTTTCTAAATAAAAAAAGAAAAGAAAAGAAAAAGAAAAGAAACTTACTAACATCATTCAAAGTTAGCTAATCTAGTCAAATTAGATGTATTTGGGAGTAAGCCTAGACATCCAAAATAACTAAACGAAAGCTGCAAGAATATGAAGTATTACTTATATTGTACTTCTCACAAAAAAAAAAAAAAAAAAAAGAAAAGTTCTCAAAAATCCTGTAATGGATGTTAGAGCTGTGTCTAAATTCACATTGAAATCTTTTAGTACATGTAATGTCTCATAATAAAACCCAAAAGTTTGTTTTTATGACTAAATGAAGAGAATGGATTGAAACATTTTTAGAATAAATTATGCCATTTAAGTGGAATGTTTCCTTTAAAATATTTCCACATAAACTGATATATATATATATATATATATCAGTAAATATCTCCTTGACTATAGAGTACTATTAAGTTTGTGTACATTAATAATGTAGACCATTATAGTAGATTAGAAACGACATTTGGGACATTCAAAGCAAAAGGGATTCAAATCCAATTACCAAAGTTGTTAGAAAAAAAGAGGCTTAAAATTTGTACACTCCATTTAAATACATGAAAATATAAACACATATTTTTACATTGTAAGAGTTATTTGCAATATCTGAAAATTAATCTTTTAAGTAATGAAAGAGCATCAGATAGAGATCTCAAATCTGAAATATGTCCGGAGTAGACAAAATTGGATTTGAATGCTTTTTGCACCGAATTCTTCATTTGTTTTATTTCTCTATTACGAAAAATATGCGAGTTCTTTCGTATTTTGTTGGGGAGAATGTGGGTCCATAAGATATTCTGGATGAAATATTGTTCTCGTCTCGTTTTGATTTGTAGATCAAAATCCTTTAACTCTTGTTATAACTGTTTCAAATTACAGGAAATCAAAACAACAACAACAATAATAATATACACAATAAATTCATCATCAATACAGGTATTCTGCCATTATTGGCAGGTCACTTGCTGTAACTGAAAAGCTTCCATGCTCTATGGTTTTCAGCTAACCTCTTTGTCTTCAGGTGTGATTTTTATTTTATGTTATCCATCAACTGTAGGCTCCTCCGCTCAACCCAGCTAATTCTCTTGTTCTTCACCACACTCACCTTTCGAATTTCTAATCTTTTCTCATCGCTTTTGCGTAATAACCATATTTCTGCCCCATACAATACAACACTAGACACGAAGCCCTTTATGTGTCTTTTTGATAATTCTATAAATTAGCACAAATAAGGTAAAACATTAAATACCGAACATATACGATACCGCCATGATACCTATTGTTGTTTCACATTTAGTTCGGATGCTTATGATGTACAGGTGAAGAATGTATTTCACTGCTATTGTCAATACTTTTTTCATTAGCATTATATTGAATTTAACTCACTCGTCTCGTCATAGCGTTCACCTCTGGTGCTTGGGATCTCGGGTTCGATCCCAGCCCCCGCCATGTGAACTTTGTGGTGGACAAACACCGTGTGCGTAGGTTTTCTCGGAGTTCTCCCGTTTCCTCCCACTTTCTTCATTCCACCATTTCATTCATCACTCATCATCACCGTCTCCTTTAGCCTAACCGGCATAACCATGGGACGTAAAACTCAAAGATTTTTCGTCTCGTCATACTCACATTCTATTTCTAGACCCAAGCTCGCAAACTAACCGTACATAGAACATTCAAATACATTTACTTAGCACTCATAATTTCTTGTGTATGACGTTTTACAATTGCACATCAATTGCTACCAGTATTGTAACCAGTACTAATCGTTTTTTCATAGTTTGTTGCCTTTCTAACTACACACGAAATGAGTGCTGATGTGCAGCATCTAAGATTAGAAGGAGTACTGTTAGATTAAATTTCCTACCGACTTTCTTCTTCGTAACGGTTTTCAAATAAACATAACATCTTTCTGTGTCAAGGGTTGTTTCATAGCCAGGAAGATTTATTTTCTATTGAAGAGGTCACTGGAGTTAATGACACATATTCAGGACAACACGTCGATCTAAGATTGTCAAGACAGGAGCAAGACGTAGCAGATACACAAAAGTTTTTACAGTGGTTTCGTGGCTACTATTCTTTCAATAAATGTTTAATTGAAGATGCATCTTTTTCTAGCGGAATTGTTAAGGATAACTTCGTGAATTGCAATCGAGCTTATGAAAATGAATTTGATTCTCTTAAGAAGACTATTGGTAAGCTTTTCAGTGAAGCTCATTTGCAGTGCAAGAACATGATCAAATCATTGGTTACCTTTAAATAATAAAAAAAAAAAACAATAAACAACGAAGACACTCTACAGCTTATATATATAATGTTGTGCATTGTACGTAGCAATGAAAATCTGTCAGCACAACTCTCTACTATTGTTAGACATCTCAATGAGGAAAATTTGTGGATCATCTCTCTTTTGTAGTGTTAATCTAATATATAAACTTAACAGTGACTCACTTGTGACTTCGTAACTCTTGAATCACTCGATTAATCTCAATCAAATTTTCAATATAGATGAATTTCGAGCCTGATAAGTTTCGCTTAACAGCCTACGGAAACATACGAACGCAGTATGTGACTATTTCGTGGAGCCTTACGGAAGATAACACATAGAATAATATTTGATTAATATGAAGGAGAACCTAGCATAAAAGATGTGAACCATTCAGAACAAAGTTTCGTACTTCTATTGAGGAAGATGTTAAATGATACGTATACTAAGTAGTTGCAGACACAGACACTTTTACACTGTTACAGTAAAAGTTACAAAAGTAGCAGCAATAGGCCCATCGGTAATTGTTGGAGAAGGAACAGATCTCCTTCTGCTGTTAATTACACATGCAACAAATCAAATATTCATGTTAATGCCTGATAACGACTGGGAAAGAAGATCGCATATTCAACATTCGACTGTTATAGACCCAATTAGGCTATATGAAACAGTATGTATATATGATTTTCCTATATGTATTCTTCGGATGTGATTCTACTTCTGCTCATTTTAAAAAAGAAAAATGATAGCATACAATACTTTCAATTAGATACTGAGATCATCAAATAGAGGCCTTCAGTTCTCCTTCACCTTTCTCTGGTGCAACTGATACCACAGAAAACGCATTGCTATATATGAAGCAAAAGAAGAAATAAACCTCAACAACAAGACATACAGGGTGTTTCAAAACAACACCGACAACGTTTGGAATGTGATTCCTAATACCAAGATAAAGTATAGACCAACCTGGATGCACAAGTGCTTCCCTTCGGAGTTATAGGCTACCAAAAACATGAAAACATGAACTCTAAATGTCTTTAGCTCCAAAACTATGGGACCTACCGTAGTCGAGTCAAGACTTCACTTAGGAACTAATATGTGCCCTACCCAAATATCTATGTTTCCGAATCCTATGGTACTTCCGCAAAAGTTTTTACAGACGGAGTTTGGCTGTGAGCATATAATTTGAAATACTCACAACTACCTCTATAAAAATTGTTTCGGAATTATCGCAGGGTTCTGAAATATGGATATTTGGATAGGACACATATTAGTTCCTGTTGGGAGTCACTTGGTGCAGTTCATTTTAAGGTGATATCCAGGAAGATGTTGGGAGTGAAAGTGTTAAAAGTTAGTGGCTAGATTGTATAAACAAAAGAAGAACGTAATTAAGATTAGAACAATGGTTAAAAAAATTAAAAGGGTAACTAGGTGATTGTTTATACAGTGAAACCTGTCTTTAGCGGAATCGAACGGGACTTGCAAAAATTTCCGTTAAAGTCAGGTTTCCGCTTAGTGGAGGTAGACCTTTCCTCTTAAAAAAATGCATGCTTATAAATGGATACTGAGAAAATATATTGCTCTACGTACATTGTTCGATTACAGTACTTCTTTCTTCTACGAATAAATACACAAAAAATTAAAAGGAATACAAAATATACTCTGCACACGTTTTCTTATTTTTCTAATAGCCAAGTAGGGTTTTCCGTGTACATTGCGGCTTGGCTGCTTGACTTTCCGCATACACTTTAGCCTGAGAAATTATACTAAGTGAATCAGAATCATTTGTCATAAGACAATTTTTTCAGTTCCTTTAAACTTCTGAGAGCATTTTGATATGTATTTATTCTACACTCTTCTTCGAACTCGGTATCGTATTACTCTTCTCCTCTATCTCGTTTTCTTCTTTCCGACATTCCGTATGATTTTTGATTAAGTTGCGGGGATTAAGGACAATTTGTGGGGGTGAATATGAGTAGTGGTTGGGGAAGGTAAACACTGTCCAGAAATATTTAACAAAAGAACTAACATTTTATCGCAGACAGTGTAATGTATATGTCTCACAAAATGTCTAAACATCTAAACGCTGTAGTCCGGAATTCAGAATTTTCCGTTAAATGTTTATTTTTTTTTCGTTAACACAGTTTCCGCTTAATGAAGGGACTTTTTACACGTTTTGTTCTCCAAAATTCATGGGACCGTGAAATATTTCCGTTTAAGACAGTTTTCCGTTTAATAAAGGGTCCGTTAAAGACAGGTTTTACTGTATGTGTATTTAGTTGAGGACTGAAATGAGCCAGATGTGGCTGAAGTTGTTTGTATGTTCAAGAGGCATTATAGCCTAGTGTGGCTATTGTTATTTTAAGTGTATTGTATAGCCAGGTGTGGCTTACATTACTGGAATGGTTTCCAGAATACAGGAAGGTTCCTGTTTAGTAGATGTAGTGGTATAAGTGAAGATAGACCGGAAAAGAAAGTGGTATAGTCATTAATTTGTAAAGCCTATTAGTTTAAGAAGTTAATTAAAATAAATACCTTGGCATTAACTAATTTTGGACGACCTAACGGTTTCTAAGTAAAGTATTAACCGGCCTACGGTAGGTCCCATAGTTTTGGAGTTATGGGCCTTTAAATTTAAGTTTTTCATGTTTTCGGTAGCCTATAACACCGAAAGGAAGCATTTGTGCACCCAGGTTAGTCTATACTTTTTGTCTTATCTTGGTGTCGGGAATCACCTCCCAAACGTTGTCGGTGTTGTTTTGAAACATCCTGTATATATTTGAAAACCCTTTCCAAGAAGAGAAACGGTGGAAACTTCAATCTTACAGTACTTCTTCTAACATCTCATCAGCACTTATTGCATGCATAAAAAAAAAAAAAAAAAAAAAAAAAAAAAAAAAAAAAAAAACCAAGGACGACAGTGAAGACAAGTTAGATTACTACTCAGAATGAGGCTGGAAACTACGAAAGAACGATTTGTACCAACTACAATACTGGAAAAACTGCTCTTAAAGTTTTGCAGTTATAAAATATGTGAAAGAAATTATAAGTGATAAAGAAATGAACACAAGTTCCATGTACAGTCAGTATGTGGGCTATGAGTCTAGTAATAGCTAAATGATGATTGAAGGATGTGAGTAGGACGAGACGAATGAGTTAAAATCAATACATATTAATGAAAAAATATTGACAATAACAGAAAACTAAGTTCTTCACCTGCATATCATAAGCATCCATACTAAAGTGAAACAACAATAAAGTTCAGGTATTCTAAATGTTCGCTGTATGAGTGTAATAATTAGTTGATTTGAACAAAACATTTGACGGACTGAAGTTTTGATGGGACTGCTACAGATAATTGAAACTGAATTAAATTATCGAAACCTTATTATGAATTTGGGCACGTACCAATCAGTAAAAGTTAGAAATGATAGAGGAAAATGTAATTAAAATGGAAATTCGACGAGAATGTAGCATTTTGCCAAACGTTATTTAATATCAATCTAGAAAAGATAGTGAAGAAGAGTATGTATGTATGACAAAGAACGTGTGTTGATAGGATGTAGAAAGATTAGGCATACATGATTTTCAGATGGAATAGCCTATGTTTGTGAAATTTGAAGTATAATAAATTAAATGTTACAAAATAAAAATAATAAATTTTTTAAAGAAAATGGAATAATGATAAATAATGAAAACATAAAGGAAATGTTGATTGAAACAAAATAAGCTATGTCAAGCGTAATAGTTAAATAGGAGAAAGTAGAATCGTTGACTAGAAGGTAATATTATTAATGAAAATCTAAAATATGAAGGAAAAAGAAAAACAGGGAACGCATGACAGAAGAAGTTTTCAGAAAGAAAAAAATGTGAGTCGCCCAACAAACAATTACGAAGCAGACTATTCAAATAATTCTTGTGAAATCAACTACGACCAGAAAGGTAAAAGAGTTGAAGTGGGGAAATGCTAAACTTGAGGGATGGTGTAAAAGGAAGAACTAACTAAAACTAACTCTATGGCCTATGAAACAAAGAGATTCAATGTCGCATTCACAAAAGCTCTTCACTGACTTCTATCCTTAGCCAACTGGATCCAGTTTCTACTTTGTATTCATATTTCTGCGAGATTTATCTTAATATTGTCCTCCCATCTTCCTAGTCTTCCTAATGGTCCTCTTCCGATTGGTCCTGCAAGCGTTCCTACTTTCTTTCATTCTGTCTACATGAACTGTCTACCTGAGCCGCCTAGATTTGATGACTCTAACAATGTTTGTCAAACGGTATAAATTATGCAGACACTGGTTATGAAGTTTCTGCCATTCCTGTTCCTCTTGGGTCTGAATATTCGTTTCAGGAGCTTGTTCTCAAATACTTTCAGTCTATGTTCTTCCTTTAGAGTAAGCGACCATGTTTTGCAACATACAGAATAACAGGCATGATTATCGTTTTATATATTTTAAGCTTCAAATTCCTCGACAAAATTCGCGACTGAAGAGATTTTGAACTGAATAAAAACACGAATTCCCTACTTTTAGTCAACATTTAATTTCTTCGTAAATACAATTTTCGTCTGTTAATATTCATCCTATATATTGAAAAGTATCCACATTATCAAAATTATTATTTGATATTTAAAACATTCATAATTTGCCGTATTACGATCCCGACGAACTTTCATGTATTTAGTTTTCTCTGCATTTACTTCTAAACCCGCGTCCCTACAAGCGTTTAATGAGTCCTCTGCATTTCTTTCTAATGTTCTCCTATCATTCCCTATTAATTTTATATCATCAGCATGTGCCATAACCTGGTGATAACTGGTAATAAAAGGGACGACTGTAATATCAAAAGGAAAAAGTTAGTTGAGTATCATGCAGCATAGAGCTTCTCAATTCACGGCAACTGATCTGTCAGTAAAAATGATATAAGATGTCTGAATCCAGGACAGGCCAATGTGTCCCATGGGCGATATAAGGCAAAGCTACACATTTCCGTGGCCTTGACACCTAGAAAAGAAGACGTGATCAGCAAGCTTGGACTCGCCAGGACAGGAGAGCAGGGATTCCTGCCGGGACCCTCTCTAAATATATTCGTAATGAATATTGAATAACATGGAAAGTAAGATAAAAGATGTCTGTTGTGTTGGAGCATAGATATTCATTGTAGTTTGTTTCTTTCCCAGAGTTCCGTGGCGCCCACCATTGAATGTAGTTTTGGGGTTCCATTATTGGAATGAAACTAACAGTATTATAAGGGCCTGTTTCGGGCCCTTCGTTTGTCGCCTAGTAAGAATATATTTCAACAATATGAAGATTGGGGCCCATGAATGCCGAAATGGACTGATTTTATAAAGTCCTGCTGGGGTTTCTGATAGTTGTTTGACAAGTTATTGCAACACCATAAAGAAACAGAACAGGTCCCCACCCAGGGGCCCCATTACCACGCATAAATATGAAGCTGACAACTTTATGAAGAAAAGCCACCACCAGAAGGAAGATGGGGCCCTCCAAGTGAGGGTCCTGCCGGGGCCCTATATCCCTCAGTCCGAAACTGGTGATCAGGTTGACGGTGCGACCATCTCTATCCTTTAGATTTTCCCAGGTACACACTAGAAAGAAAGAACCTTTGAACCTCAGACGAGGAATATACTAGACTTTACTTCATATTTTCTACTTTGAAATTCGAATTCTATAGGCTGCAGTTCATCAGATTCTGGAGATGTAGAGGAAAAGTGGTGCTATCGCACTGTATTTTCATGACGTCATAAGCACAGTGGGGAGCAAATGAGTTGCTTATTAGGCTTAGCACCATTAGATGGTAAAAAAAAATTAAAGGAAAAACTTGAAGAACATAAATATTATTTATTGAGATATGTTAAGAATTACCATTGTATGGTATATCGAAAATGTGTGACTAATTTTTCTACTCTAATTCAAGAATATATTAGTACACTTTCTCTTTTACATCTTATAGTGACTAAATTTTATTTACGTTTATGATGATTCTTATATGGCTACCTCTTCTTCGTCTGATGTCTTCGGAGATGTCTCAGGAGATTGAGGTATAAGCATAAACTCGAGTAGGCTTGATATTGTAATATGTAAATATTCATAAGTTTGTAGCCGTGGATTATTTTCGACGAGGTGCAGTTAGTACAGATATACTATACCTATCGGAGCCGCCTAGGGGTATGGATCGAATGCGATGTAATTATGTAGTCATTGTTTTTTTCCATGCTCTTGAGCGGCATGTTATAGGTCGTCCAGACGTATCAACATATGTTGTTATATGTTTTGCATAAATGTGTTTTGCATAAGTTTGTATCCAAACTAAATTTTGTAGCTGTGAAGTGTTGCTTGAATATACGTAACTTTGTACTGATGTGGTTTAATTTTAATATTTCATAAGTTTGTAGCCAATTGTACGTAGTTATTAAGTTTTGCATGAATGTGCGTAATGTTGTACTGGTTTTGTTTTATTTTCATATTTTATAAGTTTGTAGCCAATTTCTTATAGTCAGTTCCCTTTTCTAGGTAAACAGGTTTCCACTCCTCTGCGCACCTCGCTTCAGGGAGCGTGCGGATTAGCACGATAATAAATAAAGATAAAAAAATACCGTGCCGATATGCACGAAAATCGAACTGTGCGGATGTGCACGCGTGTCGATGTGCACTACACCTTTCAGTTTAACGTCCCACGATAATGCTCTTTAAGCTGAGGGAGACGGATGATTAAGGCAAGTAAATGATAATGGAAGAGTCAGTGGAATGAGAATGTGGAAGGAAACGGGAGTACCCCGAGAAATCAATGAACACAATGTTGACCACCACCAACTTACTCGTAGTCTATTGATCGGCACTTCCAGTCTATTGATAGGATTCAAGTATATTAATAACAGACGAATAAGCTACTAGTTGAGTATCATCTATTCATGAAGCTGGTTAATGTTAGAACTTACAATAGGAGAAAACATTAGCCTCTCAAGAAACTGCCTTAATTATAAAGAATATAGTCTTCTGGAGGTTTTCATTTAGCTTCAAGATAAACATAACAATACCGTAATACACTTAAGAGCTCTTTTATAGCTATATCGTTAAGGTACGCATCCTCGGTGTAGGAGACCCGCGCTGGATTCCTCGGTAAATCCATACCTCATAAGTCTCGCTGCTGAAAGGGAGGCTAAACTCTAATCAGTGAACTAAAGAAGTTTTACACGATCTCAAGATTTTTCTCGACTTCTAGATTTTGAGAAGCAAAAGCACCTAGTAATCAATGTATGAATAGTATATAGGCATAGACTAGAAATTTGTACAAAAGGAGACAAGCTAAAGAGATATGAATAAGACAACATTATCGATTAAAGTTTAAAATTATCCTACCGGCTACTCCAAACGCCAATAAATAAAATGGTAATATGAATCAAGACACAGGCAGATCATTAATTTGAAGCGACAAAACTTCAATTTTTACCGATATGGATTTCCTTATGATCCACGTCTAAATCAAGGATTGTCGATATGGTTCATATAGTGCTATCTTCTCCTTCTAGTCTTCGGATAAATACACAGATAGAGAGATGTGCTCTTACCTGCGTGAACGTTGTCCGGTGTCGCCGCCTAGCGGGTGTGGGACAGGACGATGTGGTGGGAGTGTGGCCGGAATGAGCTGTGGGCGAGGGACCTCCACCTAGCGGCTGCGGCGTCCCCGGTTCGGGCTTCAGTTTCTTGAAGGCGCCCTCGGGACCTGTGGGCGCAAGACACAAAATTAGAGATGCAATCAGGTTAGCTGCGTCACGCTTGCTTTCTGCACAGACACGTGTATGTGCACAAGCTCTCGCTTTAGAAGACAAAGGAAATGAAATGTTTATTAGTTATTAATCATACAATGCAATCGAATTTTATAATAAATAACTTTCTTACCCAGTTAAAGTGAGTTTAGTTAAATTTTATCCATGAAATGTAAAAGGGCGTGGCACAACTGGATAGTTCTTTTGGTACAACTTTTACATCGTATATTAAAATAAATTATTTTCATCTTAATTAGTCTTAATAGGATTAATCAGTATATTAATTATTAAGTAATATGCAGTAGCTACATTTTAACTATCAAAGCTTGATATTGGTATCCATGAGATTGTTTTACTAATGTACTTTGCTATCAGGGGAAAAAATCTCTTCTGGAACTTTAAATGTAATTTCAGACAAGTATCATAACTAATAATAATATATGAACGGGATACTTTCCTTTGTCATCTGATTAATTAATCAGGTATACAGTTTCCCGTAACTATCTCACTTTAGATCACTCAACAACTAGTAGTTCAAAGATGCATGAGTATACATTTTATTCTTAAGGTTAGGATTGCACTATTCTGTTTCAAGTTAAATTTCTTTAGCATTATCTTATATAGTATGTGTACAGTGTTGAATTCAGATTTTTGTACAAAGTGAGAGGACAATAAACATTTAAGGGGTGCGTTAAAAAAATACTTCCGAATTTGGTCCGGCAACGCCACTCTAACTCAAATTTTTCCAAATAATTTCCTTAGCCTCACCAGGCGAATGCAAAATGCATAGAAAGTACAAAACACAGAAATCATTCTTTAAAAATCTGTGTGGAAAACCCTCACATTACACCTCCATGAGGGAGACTCTTTTTCGACATTTTGCTTCCCCCCTTGCTCCCAACAATGCAAGAAGGCTTCTAAAACAGCACGTCTCAAAACCTACACTGAGAAAAATCCGTTATCCGGACAGCGGTATGTTGTACAAATATATGGAATCCTTACGTTTAGTACGGAAATCTGTATGGAGCATACGTTATCCATATACTACATAATTACTGCCTTTTTCTCACTTAGATATTACATCATGTTGCTGCAGGATGTCTGACATCGAACAAACTTCCGTATATTA
Organism: Thermobia domestica; assembly: GCF_964235325.1. NCBI lineage: Eukaryota > Metazoa > Arthropoda > Insecta > Zygentoma > Lepismatidae > Thermobia > Thermobia domestica. The sequence goes on from NC_137462.1 coordinate 160,629,522, forward strand.
CATATGTATACGTATATTATATACGTCAGCTATATATTTCATACATCCATCTGTATGTGAGATTCTGACCGCCCATGGACAGTTCTTTCTTTCATCATGAGTGACGTCATTGAACAAAGAACAACTGTCGTTTTCTTGCGGGTCGGTTTATGCATATCGTGTCACGGCGTGGGAGGTCGTAACACCCTTCATTCTATATCTTCTACTTTATACTTTTAATACTTTACTACGTAACACGATCTTATTAATTTATTATACGCTTCATATATTTACTAACTATCCAACGATATTTGTTGCCTCGGGCATTAAATTGGTGAAGAAGAAGAAGAAGAAGAAGAAGAGTCATTTACTGAACTAGGTTTGTTTACAGCTAAAAAGAACAAAGGAAGGAAACAAAAGCCTGAGTAAGTACAATAGTTAACTATAACATTAATTAAATATTCCTTTAATTACCGATTACTTTAGTATAACTCTCTTTAAGCTTAATAAATCACTAACATGTTAACGTGACTTCTGGTTGCAACTCTTCCTATTTTAACCCGTTAGTTAAGAAGAAAGAATGGGCGAATCTGAATTTTGAGAATTCTTTGAACATTGGCGCTTATAAACTTTTTCTACATTTCAAGGTGCACAAAGTAAATGTTGTGTTGTGTTTATTTATTTCTTTTTAGACGGTCCCTTCCTCGGAGGAGAATTACTATAACATAGAGTAAATCTCATAACTTCATAACATGTTTGCTTAGAAACCGTGTTCAGCGCGAATATCGTCTTCGTGTAGTCTAAAAGACTGTTAGCCATTTTTGCTAGAATATTTTCACATAAAGCTTTTTGTTTAACGTCCTGCGATTATCCACCAAGGTGATGATGAGATAGGTGATAATGGTTGCAAAAAGAAAGTGGGGTGGAACGGAAGAATCTTAAGAGTAATCACGCACACAGTGTTTGCCCACCAAAAGCTCACTTGACAGTAGCTGGAATCGACCCATGGACCCAAGGCGTCAGAGGTGAGAACTCTACCGGGTCCAAGATTTGTTTCGTGAAACATTGTGAAGGGAGGGAATCAATTTGTAAAAATAGTCGAGTAGCACAGAGAGTTAAGGCACCAAATGTGATGGGGCGGAAATTATTATCAGTCAACTTTACTTAGTTTTACTATGCATGCAAATTTACTAGCTTATCTGACGTACTTGTAAGCGCGTAACATTCCAGTTTTTGACGTTTCAAATCTGAAAATATTATGTTGATAGGTTTTCGTGATAAATACTTTCAATATAGAAAAGTAATTCACGTGAAATATATTTACGACGTTAGACGGTCTGTTACTTACAACTCATGGTTTATAAAAGGTATAAATAATACAATGTATATATGTACTGTATGCTGTACACTTATAACATGAAAAAAAGTTTGCAATTTTATTAATAGAGGCCATGATGGATTAGTGGTAAGGCCTTTACCTCTGGCACATGGGGTCCTTGGTTCGATCCCAACTCGCGCCAAGTGAGCTTTGTGGTGGACAAATGTCGTGTGCATGTTTTTTCTCGGGGTTCTCCCGTTTCCACCCACTTTCTTCATTCCACCATTTCACTCATCTCTCATCATCACTGTCTCCTTTAGCCTAGCCAGCATAAACGTGGGATGTAAAACTTAGAGATTTCATTTCATTTCATTTTCGAAGTAGTGACTTCGACTTTATTCAGCGGGGGTGGGGGCGGTGGCTCAGTGGTAGAGTGTTCACCTCCGGTGCTTGGGGACCCTGGTTCGATCTCAGCTCGCGTCGAGTGGACTTTGTGGTGGACAAACACCGTGCTCTTGGTTTCTCTCGGGGGTTCTCCCGTTTCCTCCCACTTTCTTCATTCCACCATTTCACTCATTTCTCATTATTGCCGTCTCCTTTAGCCTAACCGGCATATTCCTGGGGCGTTAAACTTAAAGATTTCATTTCATTTCATTTTATTCAGCGGAAAGTCAAAGTTTGGTTTGGAAAAAATCATCGAAATTTATTTTATTTCTTCGGAAAATTCGATTACGTCATTTACGTGTTTTAGTTCTTCTAATGTCCTTTTAACACGCAACCACCGAGTTATGTCACTGCTTGTGAAGTATTGCTTAAATTGGAGCTTTTGTACGGGGCAACTGTAGTTGCTTCCTCTAAAACAGTCGCCGCCACCGTTAGCTTTAGAACAACTGTCTCGAGCAACTCTTCGTACCCGGCAGTCGTGAAGAAGCATTGTGTTAAATGGAAGGATTCGTACGGGGACACGGCAGTTGACGCCACCGTACAAGCTTCCAATGTACCTTTTTAAAAAAAAAAAAAAAATCTTAGTTGGAGTACTGATCACAGGCGAAAAAAGCGGAATTGTTTATCACTTTATTTTACGTCACATACTGGAGTTCTCCGATGTCTTAAAACAACTATAGACTATTCCTATATTCTATATATATTACAATGCAGTATCATCCCTGTGATGAACGCATAAGATACCAGGATTACATTGTTGCCTTCTTTATATTTATACCATCTTCCAAATTACGTTTATAATACTGATCTTTCTGTAATACAACGTGCCCATGGAAGCTAACTAGTCGTCTATTACGTTTTGTTTTATGTATATGAAGCATACATATTAATCATCCGATTTGCAGCCACCTCTAAAGCATTTCTGGATGTATGTTATTATTATTATTGAGTTGAGTTGATTTTGAGTTTAACGTCCCTTTAAGCAGCGAGGATATATGAGACGGGACCTACTGATTAACGTGGAATTCGAACCACATGAACTCCTGCCAAGAATCGAATCCGGGTCTCTCATGCCAAAGGCGCGTACGCTAACCGCTTAACCACGAAGAAACTCATTATTATTATTATTATTATTATTATTATTATTATTATTATTATTATTATTATTATTATTATTATTATTATTATTCAACCACTAAAGAAAGAAGCAAAGGAGGAAAATATGTTGTTGACCAAACCAAACATACATCGATGGGATTCAGGAGCGTCATTTCAGATTTTGCTTGGGGGGGGGTAAGACCTCTTGATATAAGTAAAATTTTGCGTTTTCTTACTGATTTAATACTATCCTATTGATAAAATCTATATAAATCTCAATCTCAGGGGCGCAATTGCCCCTCCCTGCCCTCTCTAAATGACACCCCTGATGGGATTCCTCATGGCCAAGTAGTTAGAACTTCGCTGCCTATGCAGAACAGGTTTGATTCTCGATGGTAGGTACTGTGGTTTGAGAAATGAAATGAATTGAAATGAAATCTTTCAATTTAACGTCCCATACTTATGTCCGCTAGGGTAAGGGAGACGATGATCAAAGTAAGTGAATGATGATGGAAGAATTGATGGAATGAGAATGTTGGAGGGAAAGGAGTACCCCGAGAAAATCCACGCACACGATGTTGCCCACCCCAAACTTACTTGGTCGAGGATCGAACAAGGGACCTCACGCCGCAGAGATAAGGATCTACCACTGAGCCACCGTGCTCTCTAATGTGGTTTGAATGAAAGCTACGGATCTACGTCTAATATAGCCTAGTAGCCTCGGTGCTGTATCTTTGAAAATGAAATGAAATCTTTAAGTTTAACGTCCCACGGTTATGCCGGTTAGGCTAAAGGAGACGGTGATAATGAGAAATGAGTGAAATGGTGGAATGAAGAAAGTGGGAGGAAACGGGAGAACCCCGAGAAAACCCACGAGCACGGTGTTTGTCCACCACAAAGTCCACACGGCGCGAGCTGGGATCGAACCAGGGACCCCAAGCACCGGAGGTGAACGCTCTACCAATGAGACACCGCGCCGCCTGCTGTATCTTTCCATGTATATCTTGTGTACTAACAACCCAGTCCCACAACAGAAAAAATACGTGGGTATTGAAAGGTTTAAAAAACAACAGAGAAAACAAGTAATATATCAGTGTCTGCTATCAGTTGCTTAACGTAAAAAGCATTTTTTTTTTTTTATTTCCATTGCCCAATAGTAAAATTGCCCGTAGGGGTTACTAACTGGTGGATCCTTTTCATTGGTAGCATTAGCGGGCGGGTTGTCATTATTTTTGTAATACCCAGAATTCAGTAGCATAGAAGCGACTTAGCTTCGTCTTGGCTTGACATTTGATGTGCAAAATTAGTATAAGAAGGAGAGTGGAAGCATTTTTGATCGTGGTCACTCACCTAGGATTTCAAGTAAGTTGGTTTTCCTGCACTAGAAGATCTACTACTTTACATTTCAATTAGTTTTGTTTTACTTTCACCTCAGTGCTGCGAGATTCCGTAAGCTCGTTTGTTTTTTATTTACGTAAATGTATGAAGGTATGTTTATAGAAGTAGCAGTTTGTGTAGACTACGTTAATCTTTCTTTTCTTTTCTTTTTTTTTTTTTAAAGTTTAATGTCCCACGATTATGCACTGGGGCTGAGGGAGACTGATTATGAAATGAATGATTATGTTGGAATAACGAAAGTGGGAGGAAACGAGAGAACTCTGTGGAAAAAAGGGCCATGGTGTTTGTTCATCACAAAGCACTTGGGAACAGTGTAGACCTATTTATTCCGTTAAGCCCCAATAGCTCTTCAACTTTGACAGTAATTACGGGGAAGGTTCTAGAATGCTGGTGCGCATATATAAGTAAAGAGAGTTGGTACCCAGGATGGTTACTTTCTTCATCAAAGCTCAATATTCAATTCACATAGTAATGCCAAGTGAGCGATAGCGAGTCAAGATTACTTAGTAGTCAGGGTGATTATTTTACTACGATTGAGTGGTTCTATTAAAAAGGAAAAAAAAAAAACTGGCATAATTACGTATAAATATATTTTGGTTAGGTTTGCTTAATTTTCGTTCACTGGTAAGAGTGCACTTTGAGCAGAACAAGTGATTTTGGGTATCTTTTAGTTTCTCCCCCAATCCTGCAAATATAAGATCTCCAGTGTTACTTACTAAGGGAAATATAACTGAGCGAGTGACAGCAAGCGAACGGGGTTAGACACCCCGCAGGGCTCGGTTTAGTATTGGTTCCTATGAATGTTCTGTTTAAAGTGCATTTTTACCGGTTCACTTACATAGTAGGTCTGGACCGACGGAGTTTATGGTACTTAACCTTGGAACAAGGATTGAACAGGGAGTAATTCCTCACGTCAGAAGTGACCACACTACCACTGAGCCACCGTGGTCCGAGCTCTCATTTCATAACTTAAATATCATACAATATTGACTGTTGGATTAAGTCATTTGAAATCTTGGAGCATTTTGAAATTACTCAAAGGTGTATATAGGTTGCATAAAATATTTTTTCTTTACGTAAGCAATCGAAAAAAATGTCCTATGTTGGTTGAGGAACGTATCTTCACATAGAGTAGTATAACACGGTCATGTCCGTAGCTAGGATGTAGGCCAGGAGAGAGGGCTTGAGAACCCTTTTTGACCATCTTCAGGCCTTCTTGAAACTTTCAGCTTATTGGTATGTATATATGAAAGTAAAATGAGCTCAAATTAGCTTCCACAAAAAATTAACTCATTCCCTTGCCTTAGTAGTTTGAAATATTAGAAATTAGTAATATAATTTTGAATAGTTAGTGATATGCGATGGTTCTAGCTTATGACGAACTGGTTCCTTGAAATCTCTGGTTAGTTCATATTTGGTCTAGAAAACATAATTTTCAAAATTAAAACATGTTTTCATTGTTTTGGATACATAAATTTGGAATTTAGGTATACATTCCTCCCCTCCCATCTGCGTTAACTTGATATGGAGAGTTGGCGTGTTTGCTATTTGTATTTGTCTTGGCACTTGATTTGGTTACTAAACCATAGTTGAAAGCCATGGGTATGCACGCAAGCCGCCACGAGAGTCTGCAACGGACGTTAAAGCAAATGCCTGACATGGGTTCGAATGCCAGGCAGTTTAATTTCACCTTTCACAGTGAGACTATTGTAGGATTGGACTGGGTTCATATTCTGTGCTTGGTAAAAACGTAAAACAACTGAATTTTAACTTGGACAGATGCTATAGATGTTATGAGACAGAGCATGTTATATATCGATAAGTAATAGTAAAGATATAATGTGGTTACTAACAGCAACGTGAAGACCACATAGTAGTTGGTAACTGTATTTTCATTGTTTTACGAGTGGTGGTTCACGGTATGATAACCAGATTTGATCAATCAAGTACTTGTATTACATTTTATTACGTTACAAGCAGTGGCGGATCTAGCCCGGGTCCGGGGGCGCTAGGCCCCCCAGTTTTTTGAGTGACAGATATAATTTAAGGTATTATTAATATTTCTTTCAAAGTGTATAGTAAACTCATGATATACCTACCATAGTCTGGGTTCTTCCCCCCCCCCCCCAGTTTTTACCTTCTAGATCAGACTCTGGTTACAAGCGGGACGTAAAACTGAAAGATGTTTTACTTTGTTTCCATGCGTTTTCTTTATAGCTGTGCCCAACCTGGGCTAATGCGCCTGCCTGCATTCCCTAATGTCACGAAGATAATTGGGTCTACTTCTTTAGTTGGTATAGTTTAAGGGCACCGTCATAAAAATCGTTCCATGATATTGGTGTGTCCCAGTGGCGTATTTACGATTTTGTTCGGGAGGGGCTTTGTTAACTTTCGGGGGGGGGGGCTTTGCCTGGAAATGTGAAAATTCTGCAAGATATTTCATTTACTTTACTAAGTAAGATTTCGGGGAGGGCTTAAGCCCGGAAGCCACCCCCCTAAATACGCCACTGGTGTGCACAGTTCACGATTTCAGATAAACTGCGTTAAATAGCATACTATATACCCTGTTGGCATTTAGAATAAGATTCCTTCTCAATTCTTTACACTAATTTGATTTCTACTATACATTAAATATATTGTTACTTTGTATTTTAGTAGTCTTCCCCACTGGTCTAGTGATTTCCGTGTGGCCTTGCTAAACGTGGCCCCTCGTCCGATTCTCGGTGGGAGAGTGGAAACAAATTACTTCCATAAACGCGTTCACTTCTATTAATTGTCAGTCTCTTTTGGCCTAAGGTCGTAGCTGTGCGACATGAAAAAAGAAAAATAATTTTTAATTCCCTAGTTTTGGTTTTGTGTAGGTCTACTTGCTGGAGTTGAGACCTTCAACGGAACAGTAAGTTATAGAATTTATAACTAGTTTAATCAGTCAGAAATTATTCCGGTTCCTTGAGATTCATTCGGTTATTAGTTTTTCTTCATAGTATTGTTTCACTATTTCTAGAAGGAATTAGGTATTAACAAAGCAACTAATACGCAAAAACTCGCTATGCTAGGCTTTGATTCACTTGAATTATTTCTCCTATTCCGTTTGTGTTTTGATCCCCAGTTGCGCACATTCTAGTGTTTTGTTTTGAGGCCAGGCCCGTAAGTAGAGGGGGAGGCTAGTGGGCAACTGCCCCCTAAACTTTTCATGGCCCCTCCAGACCTCAATACAGAAAACACAATTTAGATATTTGTAAGAGAAGTTTTGATGACTTGCCCCCCTAATATATTCATGGTCCCTCTAAACATATGTGGCTGGTTTCGGGCCTGCTTGAGACTACGTTTACCCTGTTGTATCCAGGTGGGAAGTGCAGTAACTCGAAGGGTTCAAATGAAGCTTCTTACGAGAGGGTGACTTTTCTAGATATACAATCAAAGCTATTTATATCTCAGTGATGCAATACGAGGGTTGCACTGAAAGTTTCGGGAAAATGATAGAACGCAAGAACATGAAAGTGCATTTTTTTTATTGCTTTTGAAAGTACTCCCCATGAATAGCAGTGCATTTTCATGCGATAGAACCAAATCTTGAAACAGGTATGCCACTCCGAGGTTGGTATCTGTGAAACCTGCAGTTTGTATGTCTCGATGGCTTCTTCTGGAGGTGCAAAAGCGCTTCCCACGCAACATGTTCTTTATTGTTGGGAACAAAAAGAAATCACTGGGAACTAAATCAGGGAAATAAGCCGGATGTCATGACTTCGCTTTCCTGGTCCAGAAAATCATTTGTGGCAGCTGCTGTGTGCGAGCTCGTATAGTCGTGTGCAGAATGATACGACGGTTGAACTGTTTGCTCACATTCAGTACTTCTGATAGACATATGGTTGTGTACCATTCTGCATTGACTGTTCTGCAATTCTCCAATGGTACAGTTGCAATATGACCTGATTTACCAAAAACTTATGCAATCGTTTGTTTGGAGGCACAGTGTGCATGAACAACTTTGATTGGTTTAGGTTCTCGCGGAACACCCACACAGCAGATTGTCGCTTTGTTTCCGGTTCGTACGTATATATCCAAGTTTCATTACCTGCTCCAATGTTAAACACCGAATTAGATGATCCAGACTTGAACAGTTTCGTTATAACTTTGCACCACTTTACACGGGCGTCTTTTGTGCGCGACTTAAATTGTGTGGGATCCAACGAGTGCAAAGTTTTTTTACACGTAAATAATAGTGCAATATTATTTGTATTTGGCTCATTACAATGCCTAAGATTTCCTGAATTTCGCGATAAGTCACATGCCAATCAGTGTTCATAATTTCACGAACAGCAGCAACGTTTTTGGGCACAATGACTGTCGATGGACTACCTGCACAATCTCCATCAGTCAGGCTGAGCTGACCACACGTGAATTCCTGAAACCACCTGTAAATTGTCTGAGATGGGGCTTCATCAGGAAAAGTAACAGTTATCTGATGAACACATTGTTGTTGTGTTAACCCTTGCCAAATATCGTAATAAATCATAATACGAAAATGCTCTCTCATCAGGTCAATTTTTGTTCACGATCACCTCACTTCAAACTAGTGCCCTGCAACGACAAAGATTGAGAGTTATAGAGTTATATACGGTTTATCTTTAGAGTGAACACTATTAAATTACTTGGAGAGGGGAAATCTTCCTCATCCTCCCGTTCATTCGAATCTTCTGGAAGCTCATGTGGTGCGTATTCCACGTTAAAGATCTAGAACCAAGTCTCAGATAGCCTCGGACCTGAATTGGATGCTAAACTTCGAACCAACCACGCTTGTGTAATGACTTGTGGTTTATTAATTGCGAAAGATTGGTAATGTAATGTAATTATAATGTACAATATATGTATTTTCTCTGTTAAATCATGGGTCGCGCTGGCTCAGTGGTAGAGCGCTCACCTCTGGTGCTTGGGGTCCCGGGTTCGATCCCAGCCCCGCCAAGTGAACTTTGTGGTGGACAAACACCGTGTGCGTGGGTTTTCTCGGGGTTCTCCCATTTCCTCCCACTTACTTCATTCCACCATTTAATTCATTGCTAATCATCAGCGTCTCCCTTAGCCTAACCGGCATAACTGTGGGACGTAAAACTCAAAGGTTTCATTTCATTTTTTCTTAATCTCTTGCACCGACCGACCGATCTCGATCAAATTTCCAACGTAGATGCGGTTCTGGCCTGGGAGTGTTTTTAGCTATTTACTTTGACAGTAGAACTTAGGGGAGGGGGAGGAGGGGGACAGAAAAAATAAATGACTTAATTTACTTTGAAGTGTAAAAGTGCGAGCGTTTTCTTCTCTCTCTCTCTCTCTCTCTCTCTCTCTCTCTCTCTCTCTCTCTCTCTCTCTCTCTCTCTCTCTCTCTCTCTCTCTCTCTCTTCACTCCTCCAGTCTCCTCTCACTTTTAGGGCCGCGGTGGCTCAGTGGTAGAGCGTTCACCTCTGGTGCTTGGGGTCCCGGATTCGATCCTAGCCCCGCCAAGTGAACCTTGTGGTGGACAAACACCGTGTGCGTGGGTTTTCTCGGGGTTCTCCCATTTCCTCCTACTTACTTCATTCCACCATTTCATTCATTTCTCATAATCACCGTCTCCTTTAGCCTAACCGGCATAACCGTGGGACGTAAAACTCAAAGATTTCATTTCATTTTTTCCTCTCACTTTGATTTCATGATTTCGCACTCTGATGAAAAGTATTAAATACCGCCAGGAAAAGTACTAATATATAACCTCTCTTTTAGGCGCCCCTCCAACCACGCGCCCGGGACACGTGCTTTGCTTGCCCGCCCATAGCTGCGGCTCTGTGAGCTACATAAGTAACATACAATGCTTACGTAATACTTTGGGTAATAAGTACTATTAAGAAAGGAAGAATTGCATTTTTTTAACTTTGGGAAAGAAGCTACTATGGGATTAAAGATAAGGTAGGAAAGGCTACACATTCCAGTCTATGCTTTCACCCAGCAGACATATTGTTTGGAACCAAAAAAAATGTGACTTTTGGAATCTTGTACTTAGGTTCACAGCGGAAGCGACGAAATAACTTGAATCATCCATTGTAGCTCTCCCCGCAACCAGTTTCTAAAATGTTGGCAATAAGTTTGCGAAACGAGAGGTGACGACTCCAATTTTGGGTGAAAAGTCGCTATAAGAAATAATCGAGAAATTCATTGTCTATAAGCATTGTAAAAGTTGTAGATGTAAACTAAACAATATGTTCTACTCACTGGCGCAAATCCCGGGGGGGGGGGGGGGATGACGGATACATGTCCCCTCCAATCTTGGAACTGAGGGGGACTTCTCCCAAATAATCCGATTTGAAATGTGTTTTTTGGGAGAAATTTGATGATTTTTGTCCGATTGCTACAAAGGAACGTGAGATAAAATAGATGTCCCCCAGAATAAGCCTCAAATCTGCAGCCTCCTAACGCTAAAGACAACTCTGATCCTCCACAACATTGTTTTTCAACTTCATAAGTATTTTGGACATCGCCAAAAAAAGTATGGTAACGGTCTTACCCTCTCCCCCCCCCCCCCAATGTTGAAGACAGATTTGCGCCGCTGGTTCTATTCACATCTTTGTAAACAGAGCGCAACCAATCCTTCAATTCAGGGATCATTTCAGGTTGTTTCGAGTACTTTTGTTCATGTTGTGGTCAAAATAGTTCCGAAATAATTAACACTACAGTACTTACGTTAAGCAATTTTTTGTAAAAGAAAACGTGCAGAATAATTAAAAGACCCCAGAGGACAAATATAACAAACACCTTCTTCGCCTTTATTCACGCATCTATAGCTAATCTTGTTGCTATCGGTAATGATGTATTACGTGTCTCTCAACGGAAACTCTGCGAACTAAAGGACATCAAGTTTGTAGTTATTCTTCGTTAGAGGGCAAGGGTAACATAACAATGCAGGATTGTGGAGTAGTGAGTACGCTGTACAGGGCCGGCGCTAGCAGTTTTGCCGCCCTGGGCGGTACTTTCAAATGCCGCCCCTTTAATCCACAAACCTTATTTTGACAGAAGACATTCAGATATTAAGAAAAAGTAAGATACCATATTTAAAAACATGTATGAAAAGGAAAAGTAAACAAAAAATTGAACTGCCTCTCTCGAATGCTTTAATATTTAAACGACTCCATACATGACACAATATTCAGTATGCTCGATTTTGCTGTACGTGATATACAGCAGGGCATACAGTTTTTTTTTTTTTTAATGTATGCTTTAGTTCGACTAAGAATTTTAATTTTTAAGCTTATTTTATATCAAAAGGTGTTTCCAATAGAGTATGGAGCAAAAAGATAATATAGTGAGTCAAATATTACGGCAAAAGTAAGTAATTAGCTTAAGACTTATAATGTACTAAAACACAATAGAAATACACAATTTAACATAGTTTAATTGAAAAAACTCTTCTTGTTTTGGTATGAGCAAATTCCTTTATCACATTCGCGTAATCCAATGTTTCAGCCAATTGATGTTCCATTGATATCATCACTAGAGCACTTAAACGTGTTTGAGATATGGAAGAATGTAGATAGTTTTTAATAAGCTTAGAGTAAGTTTCGAAAAATTTCTTTCTCAACTTGCCACGGTTACTGGTAAGATAAACCAAATCATAACTGCAACACTGACATAGGGAGCAAAGTCATATTTCTTGATTAATTTTAGTCTCTTTTGATGAACTTTTAGGCTTAATTATAGCGGTTAATAGTTTCAGTTCGTCTTTCAAATCACGGGTTAATATCTTTCGATTCTTCGCGTATTAAAATGCAGGCACTTTTCAGACAAAAGTTCAGGTGGCATATCGTTCAGATTATTTATATCGTAAAGAAAATCGAAATACTCGCTGTGATGTTTAAATTGCCCAAACCTTTCTCTTAAATCTAACACAATCACGTCTAGAAGTTTGTAATAAAAATCGATCTTGTATCTTGTTTGTGGATCTTCAATAGCTTCATCTTCTGCCTTCTATTGAAACTGTCTCTTCTTTCGACTTCGAGCTTGCACTGTATTGCCTATCCATGGATCATCCATATCTAATGCTGATGCCAACTCCATCGCATCAATTAAGCAAGGTTGAAACTTTGCATCATTTCTGCTCCTCTGAAAGTTCTCAGATTTGTTTTAAAGAAACCCTACTGGATCAAACACACTTTTGTTTACTATGTTTATGTGGAGTGAAAAGTCATACCACATAACGAGTGAGTAAAGAAAGTAAAGCCACGCAGGTGGTTTGCTATACACAGAACATCATGGGCGATCATTCTATTATATTGTCGTTACTTATTTGAAGTAAGGTATCATAAGCCTCTATTTGATATCTAAGTGAAGTCAGAGCATCAACTCGACTCTCCCATCTTGTGGTGCTGAATGGTTTTAAAGTGAGGCTGCTAATAGGTTCCTTTAGTATGGCCCAACGTTGAACTGACGCAGAAAAGAAGTCAGAAACTTTTTTTAACTATACAAAAAAAAAAAAAAAAAAAAAAATGAAACCGTGGACTTGAGATGTTGTGGCTACATCGTTAACGATAAAGTTTAGTAAAGAAACATGTAAATCTTGAGAATTTATTTTTTCTTTTCATATTGGAACTATTGTCATATCTTTGGCCCTTCATATCTTCGATAGAAGTTCATTTCTTTTAGCCGTTTAATTATTACTTCTGTCAGTTTTAGCTAGACCAGTGATGTCTTTTACTGGTACGAAACCAAGAAAGTGTTCGCAAATTTTTGTAAGCCATTCTCCATTATTGTATGTGATTTGTACAAAACGAACGATCCTTTGTACCAGAAATATCTGGTGTACAGTCTAGCACTATAGTATAATATGTTGCAGCTCTCAACAAAAACAGTATTTTACTTTCAATTTACTCACTAAGAATAGGAATTTAAAAAATTTTGGACATCTTTTCCTCAGTAATGGTCGCATTTATTTTGCCCTCCCATGGTTCTTTTAATGTGTTCGGCCATGATTTGTATTGCTTAAATATAAAAACAATTATATATATATTTATATATATTGTTGATAAGACATGATAATGAACAATTTGTAAATTGGTTAAAAACTCGCTGCTAAAACCTAAATGTCTCTAGGTGCTGTAGGCTAGAACCGCCTGTCTCAAGTGGGAGTGTACCTTTTGCGTACTTGGAGTGGAGCGTTAGAATATTGCTGAATAGAAAAAAATATATAAGACACTTGACAATCTTACCCGCTCTAGCTAAAAATCTTATCTACGCTGCTGCAAGGGAAATCTTGAACGAGATACCTGTGGCTAGTAGTTTGATAATTGAAAATGAGGGGGAATGCTTTGAATTTCCTGAATCTGAGTGAAGTAAGTTTAAATTACATTCTCAGGGAACACAATTTTATTTTTCCATGTGGGCCTATTACGAAGCATTATATTTTAATAATATTCTTTTCTTTTTCAAATTTTGCCGCCCACTAGACGTGCCGCCCTGGGCGGTGGCACGGCTCGATCCCCCCTCGCGCCGGCCCTGACGCTGTATTTCCAAACTCTTCATCACTTGCGCTGATTAAAACAAACAAACAGAAAAAACTGTTTTGAACTAATAATGCTTCTCTACAGATGAACATTTTGTTTGCAGCAAAAAGTCGCTAAATGTGTAAGTAGGTAAATCGTCATTTAAAAATCACCCAAAAAAGTCTCCAATCGGAATTTTTTTTGTCGCTATCGTAGGGCGACCATACGTCCCGTTTTGACCGAGACAGTCCCGTTTTAGGGGCGTGTCGCGGCCGTTCCGTCAGTAGATGGAAAAAAAGTAGTATTCGTCCCGTTTTATGTAAATGAAAGAAGTAAATAACAAACCCAATACCTTTACTCCTTTTAAAAGTATAAATAATAACAAAGCGGCAAAAATTGAACTGAAATTCCCTATATTAAACATACTCTATAGTTCGCAGTACTGCTCGAAAGGCAGCAGAGGTTTTAGCAGTTGGTTGTGTGTTGAACAAATTTCAACGTGTCTTTCCTTTTTGATAAGTACCCGCTCTGTAACAAAGAGAGAGAGGAGGAAATCTGATATCAAGGCACTGATAAGAACAAAGGTAGATCTAAAAGTCTAGGGTTGCAAGAACCTGTCCCGTTTTTAACTGAAAATTTTATGGTCAACCTACGCTATCGTTGAGGTCGAATTCCCCTTATTTAGCGACTTTACCCAAAATTGGCAACATTGACCCCCACCGAACAACACCCCGTTATCTTTAGCCTAGCCAGTATAATAGTGGGACGTAAAACTTAAAGATTTCATTTCGAACAACACTCCCAGAAACCTATTGTTATACCATTCCCAAAACACCCTTTTGTACAGTTCTCCCTATTCGAAAAAAATTGTAAATAGCAGTGTTCATAGATAAATATGGAACTCAATTTTCCTGAATTTTCCAGGTTTTCCAGGTATTAATTTTGCAATTTCCAGGTCTAGTGAAAGAAACTAATAGTACGAGAACACATAAATTTTAAGAATACTATATTTATATATTTGAGAATGGCCACCCTTCTCCCCAATGAACGATTGCAATTAAATATTGAGTCACAAGAAAATAAATAATTAAAATAAATAAAATTTAAGTTGAAAAATATTAAGTTGAGAAGCCTACTAAGGGAATTATATAATACTTTTGTTCCATACTTGAATACATTCAAAATATACAAAAAATATTGGCTTGGGGAAGAAAAAAGGGCCCGCGAGATTTTAACTGATTCTTGTAGTACTCGACGACAGAAATAGATTACTGAAAGAATTTTCAAAATCGGCACAGGCAAACATGAAGAAAATCGCATTTTCAGGTACCGGTTCAAAATGGGAAGAAAAAAGGACCGCGAGATTTTAACTGATTCTTGTAGTACTCGACGAGAGAAATCGATTAGTGAAGGAATGTTCAAAATCGGCGCAGGCAAGCATGAAGAAAATCGCATTTTCATGTACCGGTTCAAAATGGGGAAGAAAAAAGGGCCCGCGAGATTTTAACTGATTCTTGAAGTACTCGACGACAGAAATAGATTACTGAAAGAATTTTCAAAATCGGCACAGGCAAACATGAAGAAAATCGCATTTTCAGGTACCGGTTCAAAATGAGAAGAAAAAAGGACCGCGAGATTTTAACTGATTCTTGTAGTACTCGACGAGAGAAATCGATTAGTGAAGGAATGTTCAAAATCGGCGCAGGCAAGCATGAAGAAAATCGCATTTTCAGGTACCGGTTCAAAATGGGAAGAAAAAAGGGCCCGCGAGATTTTAACTGATTCTTGTAGTACTCGACGAGAGAAATCGATTAGTGAAGGGATGTTCAAAATCGGCGCAGGCAAGCATGAAGAAAATCGCATTTTCATGTACCGGTTCAAAATGGGGAAGAAAAAAGGGCCCGCGAGATTTTAACTGATTCTTGTAGTACTCGACGGGAGAAATCGATTAGTGAAGGAATTTTCAAAATCGGCGCAGGCAAACATGGAGTAAATGGCATTTTCATGTACCGGTTCAAAATGGGGAAGGAACAAGGTCCCGCGAGTTTGAACCGCTACGATGTATGTTCACGAATGTGCCCGTCTTCTCAAATTTAGTTAATTACTGTGACACTGAAACATGTGACACAGAGTCACATTGTGGATGACTCTGCAATCGGCAACCACTGCACATATACTCCTCCTGCCCCACAGTTTGATTATTTCGATCCATTCCTCACGTGCTAACGGCATGGTTCAACATCTGCAAGAAAGAGGTAAATGTAACGTTCAATTGGCAATAGCTTTTCACCAAATTAAGCTGCATGAAATCTGATTGCATATTTGACATACTGAGAAAATTCTAGCCCGTGGCCATATGTATCACATATCCCACCAGTTCATAAAAATTTTGAACACAAAATTACGGTCGTCCGTGTGACGTACTCCCAAAAGGCCTAATGTGTATCACCCACCTCACATTCAATGAAACCACATCCGTGTAGAATTTAGAAAGGAACTTCTTATGATGTATACAGGATGTCTCAAACGTTCCCTGACATAGGTTCCCTGACGACAAAATGTAAGAGGAAAAACATCTCGAAATATGACGTTTTCAATCTAAAGTGAACACTTTTTTAAAAAATCGGACAAGATGAATGTGCTGTATACTCTTTATGCACCCAATTTTAAATGAAAATGCAACGTTGTCATTTACCTGGACCCACGACATAAGTGAATGAAGTTACTGTTTGAAACGGGGGCTGGCCATCGACATGTTAGCGTAAAAGACAGTAACTTCACTCACTTCTGTTGTGGATCCAGGTAAATGGCAACGTTGCATTTTCATTTCACATTGGGCGCATAGAGAGTGTACAGCGCAAACGGGCCATCCGATTTTAAAAATTCCTTCACTTTAGATTGAAAACATCATAATTGGATATGCTTTTCCCTCCTACATTCTGTTGTAACTCTGATAATAACAGTTACCCTATGTCAGGGGACTTTTGAGACACCCTGTATACCTTATTTAATGTATGTTTGATGTCACTATAACTGTAGTATAATTTAGTTTGTTTAAATTTACAATTTAATACAAGTAGATTCGGATTTACATGCGTAGGATTTTGTATGCATCTAACTAATGAATTCTTTTATATTTATGCTTAACTTAGGTGACTTGGCTTTGGACTGCAACTGATTATTGTAACCCATTATTGCTTGAGAAGAAACAAGATATCCGAATCTTCATTTGGAGAAATCAAAGTCTATTGGAAAGCTGGGGATTACAATCATTAATTTCTACATTTCAAGGTGCGTAGTAAATTATATATTGTGTTTATTGTTAAATTACTATTATTGGGTTTAGAATCAATGAAGCACTTCATGATATTTTATGGGGATCAAGATGGGTGCCGGATAGATAAGTATTTGAGCGTCAGGCTCTTATTTCTTTTCAATTTAATATTTAATCAATGATTATTTTTCTCCCTCATTATTCCACCAAATCGTATTCCAAGATCATATATCCATTTTTGTTCGATATATCCATATTTTTTAACATTATCTCTTTCATATTTCTATATTTTCGATTTTTGATATTGTTTATATTTCGATATTGCTGTATTTTTCGATATTTCTTTGGTGGACTTTGTGGTGGACAAACACCTTGCTCGTGGGTTTTCTCGGGGTTCTCCCGTTTCCTCCCACTTTCTTCATTCCACCATTTCACTCATTTCTCATTATCACCGTCTCCTTATCCTAACCGGCATAACCGTGGGACGTTAAACTTAGATTTCATTTTTTATTAATCTCAGCATTTTATAGTGTATTCTTAAGCTTAAGGTGATGTATAATTAAATTTTGAATTCAGTTAACTTATTTTGTTTCTCAGATTGTTTTTAAAATGTATGTACAAACGTTGATGTTCATTCTCGAGAGTTTAAAGTGACGTATAGTTATTAAACATAGTATTTAATATTGTACTCAACGTGGAAGTGATATACAGTTAACTTTTGAATTTAGTTAACATTTTTCTTTCTGAAATTGCTTTTAAAAGTATGTAAAAACGTTTTTATTTTCTTTCTTGAGTGCTAAAAGTGATGCAAAGTTATTAAGCTTACTACGTTATATTGTATTCTCAACCCTAAACTGATACACAGTGCGTTTTTGAATAAATTGTCAAGTTATTTGAGTGATGAACACTGGTAGAAAATCCTGACTACTACTGGAACATTGTGATTTTAAGGTGACGACTACTGGTGCAAGGATTTTAAAATATTGTTTTTCCTTCAAGGGCTACTCCTTTTTGAATTCTGACTACATGGTCACTATAGGAAGGATCAGTGAGTCTTTCCAACTATGGTACAGCTCCGACAGATTCACGATGCTCAGAGAAGAGACAAAATAGTATGTTTTCAAACTTAAAGTGAGAACCACTGGCGTTTTTACCTTGCTATGCAAAAGTGAGTAAGTACTCCAATGGGGTTCCAATGCGGTACCTAATTTCTGCATTTTAGATATATGGAAATACATGTCTCTAAAATGTAAAGAACTGATTTTTTGGGGGGGGGGGGAATAAACTATAGGTATGTGGGGCTTGCATACTTGACGCTACAATTCGGAAATTGAATTAAAATATGACTAACGGCTATCAAGATGTTGTCAAATAAAGGGAGGACCAACACAGTTAAGGGGTTTTCGTGTTAGATGCTAAAATTTCCGAAATCGGTCATGGAAAGTTAATAAACACCAGTAGCAATTTCATCTTAAAGTAATTAGATATCTTCATGGGGTGTTAGAACATCATGGAGTCTACCAAAATTAAATTTTAAAAGCTTTTGAAAATATAATCTGACATTTGTAAACAGTATTTGAAATATGTATTTACCCAAAACTTCCAGCTAGTACATCTAACATCTGGAGAAACACTGTGAAATAAAAGCTTGAAATTTCGGAAACAATTATTGGTCGCAACAAAATTAAATAAGATGGTACTTCTATGGGTTAAATCAGTACCTCAGTACAATTTCGATCGAAAGATTAGTTCAGTCCTAGGTTTTCTTCAGGCAATTCCAAGGGTTCATCGAGCTGTGCAAAAGAATGAAAATTCGCTGTCAATATCTAAGATAGTAACTAAGATATAAGGAATTATATATTTTATGACGTAAAAATAGATATCTTTATGGATTTGTACTTTTGGGTCTTTCCTATAAGAAAAAAATTCAGAAAACTACTGTACATACCTTAATAGACAATTCAGTGGGCGGGGACACAGTAGCTTAGTGGTAGGGTATTTAACTAATCTTTTTTTTTTTGCAGAAACTATTGGAGTATTCACTTAACCCATAGAAATACGATCATACTTAACTCCCTATTTAATTTTAAAATTAAATAAAAGGAAATATTTCAGTGTAGCGACCCACGATTATGCATTTTAGTCTCAGGGAGATTATGATTAAAGCAAGTGAATGTTGTTGACAGAATTGATGGAATGCAAAGGTGGGAGGAAAGAGTACCCCGAGAAAACCCACGAATACGATGTCCACTACAAACTGACTTGGCCGTGGATCGAACCAAGAACCCAATACACCAGAGGTAAGCACTCTACCACTAAGCCACTGTGCCCCGCCCATTTAATTGTCTATTAAGGTATATACGGTTGTTTTCTGAAATTTCTTCTTCTTACAGCAAATACTCAAAAGTACAAATCCATGTGGGTCTCTATTTTTACGACGTCATAAAATACATAATTCCTTATATCTCGCTTACTATATTAGATATTGACAAAAAATGTTCACTTTATTTCAGAGCCCGATGAACGCTTGGAATTGTCCAAAGAAAATTTAGAGCTGAATTAATCTTTCGATCGAAATTGTACTGACGAGTCTGAGGTACTCACTTAACCCATATAAGTACCATCTTATTTAACTTTTGTTAGGATTAATAATTGTTTTCTGAAATTTCAAGATGGTGTATGGTGTCTCTCTAGCTGCTAGATGTACTAGCTGGAAGTTTTAGGTAAATACATATTTCTAATACGGTACTCTTTACAAATGTCAAAATATATTTTCCAAAACTTTTAAAATTTAATCTTGGTAGACCCCATGATGTTCTTAAACTCCATGGAAATACCTAATTATTTTAAGATGAAATTGATACTGATTGATGCTTATTAACTTTCCATGACCGGTTTCGGAAATTTTACCACCTAACACGAAAACCCCATAACTGTATGGATCCTCTCTTTATTTGACAATATCTTGATAGTCATATTTTAATTAATTTTCTAAATTGTACTGTCTAATATGCAAGCTCCACGTACCTATGGTGTCGCTTTTTATTTCATCATATTTCGGTAACTGTTAGGCGTACCGACTTGCGGTTTCGGTAAACACACACCTCTAACGTTATTTAAAACGTTATTAAGACATATTTTAGAATATTTAGAAATGAGTTCTGCGAATATCATGACACCCGAAAACCCCCATCAGGGCGTGTGTGTAGTGTATTTAATTGAAACTACTTTTGAGGTTGTTGTAAGCCCTCGTAATTACGTTTCCAAAACTGCACCACCTAGTACGCAAACCCCACACTTCTATGGTGTCGCTCTTTATTTTCCCATATCTCAATATCCCTAAGGCTTACCGAGTTGAGGTTTTCGGTAAACAAATGTCAGTTCCCTACATTTTAGAGACATAAATTTCCACATATCTAAAAAATACAGACATTAGATACCCCATGGTACCTCGAACACCATTGGGGTACCCACTTACTTTTGAATAGTAATACATTTTGAGTTGTTGTTCAGCATCAATAAACACTTCATAGTTTTTCTACGTGCAACCCAAAAGTCCATACCTGACCGAACAGATTTTGTCCATTTAATCTCAAAAATGTTAAGATACTTTGTATTGTTAAGTACAACCAAGTTAAGCACACTGAATTTAATATTTTAAATATTTTCTGATTTTTGTTTCAGGTATTTCGTGCATCAAAACAAAACCAGGATTCTGCTTGGAAGACAGTGAAAAGAAGCAGTGTAGGTTGTGGCTAAAAGTACGTTCTTTCTGAAGACAGACCCAATTGTATTTACATTCTTTTGTACGAATATATAACCCTAATAAAAATACTGTACTACAAATTATTATTTCTTTCTTCCATAAATTAGAATAAAATATTATCTCTGTTTAAAGAAAATGTTAGTGTTAAGTCATTTCAACTCTTTTTCTCTGTAATAAGAATATTATCCCTCGCAATATTTTTTTATCTTTGTGCTATTACGATTGGATGAAGTAAAATTCTATACGAAGCACTATTATTTCAGACATGCATTAAGAACTAATGTATTGTTCTGTATGTAAGGCAATGTGTATACTGAACATGTCTAGCGAAGTTGTTTTAATATAGAATCTATAACTCAGCTTTTCAGTAGTCAACTTTATTGGGAATCCGAAGAAAGAAGTATATATATATTAAAAAAACGTTGGACTTACCAACGTATGTGTTCGAATTCTGGACTAATCCAAATTATCCAGAGAAATCATTATATATTTCTTTGTTGATATTTCAGATGTGTCCTTTATCCAAGTCATATGAAACGGAGACTTCATACATCGCTATACTTTGTATGAACTATGTTCCGTATTTACTTAATCACTTTGTAACTTTCTCTAGGGTTGACAAGGCCGCAGGTGTCAATCGAACAGTTTAGTGTTTCACTCATGTCACCTTGTGACTAAGGTACGTCCTGTCGGTATATATATGGTACTGGGTTCAATTAGCGATAAAATACATTTTTAGCATTAAACAAATGTAAAAATCTACACGAAATGAGATACCATGATCTCTGACTTACGGATAACACCAAGCAACTAATGGTACTGAGTGTGATTGAGTTTACTATCTGGCTAAAATCAGTGTTCCTTTAGCTATACTTCTTTTCGTGCTCTGAATTGCAAAGATTGAAATAACCGTTTTAAATTATTGCATATATATCTTCTGAGTAATTCTGAGAATCATTGCTCTTTCTTTAAGCAATGTATGAGACTGTTAAACTGCTCGTTGCTTAAAATGTTGCACTAAGAAGGATGCATCCCGGAAAGTCCAAATTTGCAGAATGTCTAGAGCAGGGAAGGATAAATCTGTTTAGTCGATGGCTGCACAACGTTGTCACAGCGAATACAGCGGACGGTTAAGAATATTCTGCACTTACTATTAGGTATCTGCCTGGGAACTTTGGTGCAGCTACCCAGTCTCCTTCTTGGTGTCGCATTTTTAATGGCGAGTACTGAGTAGGAATCATCTTGTGAGCGAACACGTTTTCGGCTGTCAGCATACTTTTAATTATTGCGATATTAAAAAAAACAAAAAAACATACCTGTTAATTAAAATGTACAGAGAAGTTATTTCTGGAAAATTCTATTCAGGCCTCTTGTGGTAACAACTGCACTTTAGAAGAAGATACTATTAAGGAAAAGAATGAGGTAAAATAATCTTTATATCGTACAAGCAATGGATGATAACAGCTTAATAAATGATTGTACGTAAATCTTGTTTGAGTTTGAATATAGAATTGTATATGGCTGTGCATTTTGCATTATTATTGAAGTGCTGCAACTAACTAACTGCAAACCATATGATAAATTCTTACAGTAATATATCACATATTGATTTACTCTGTATGAAAACGAAAATAGTTTAACATATGGTTAACCTTCTTTGTGCCCATAATTTTAAAATTAACGCTTGTGTCACTTTTCAACACTTGGCTTTGCAGTAGCTTTCCAACGAATTAGCAGGAAGCCCAAACTTACAGGACACCCTGCAGGTAAATACATTTCTTTTGACAGTTTCACTGCTCCAAACTAAGATTTGAAAAGTGTAGTATTGTTAATTTTATTATTATTGGCACAAAGGAGATCAACCATATTTTAAACTATTTTTGTTTCCATACAGAGAAAAACACTATGCGACAACATTACAGTAAGAATGTATCATGCATTTTGCAGTATGTTGTAGCACTTCAATAATGGTGCACTATACGTACAATCTAGATCCTGAATATGTCCAATCCATATATTACAACAAGGCAATACGTATGCGATACAGGTAAAATCCGTATATTTCATATGGACAATCTATAAGCTACATACATCCAATCCATACATTACATATGGCCAACCTGTACGGGACATACGTATAATCTATATGCTGCATGCAGACAGTCTATAAGCTACATATGTGCACTCTGTATGGTGCATACGGATATTCTGTATGCTGTATCGGGACAAGCTGTGTGCGACATAAGGAAAATCTGTATAATACATACGTACATTACGTATACTGTATCTAGTCGTACGTACGGGGCACAAGTACAATATAGATGCTGTCTTGGGGTTGAACGCAAGAAACATACGTATAATCTATATACTGCATACGTCCAATCCGTATATTACAAAAAGGCAATACGTATGCGACATACGTAAAATCCGTATACTTCAGACAAACAACCTATAAGCTACATACACCCAATCCATACATTACATATGGCCAACCTGTACGCGACGTACGTATCATCTATATGCTGCATGCAGACAGTCTGTAAGCTACATATGTGCACTCTGTATGGTGCATACGGATATTCTGTATGCTGTATCTGGACAAGCTGTGTGCGACATAAGGAAAATCTGTATAATACATACGTACATGACGCATACTGTATCTAGTCGTACGTACGGGGCACAAGTACAATATAGATGCTGTCTCGGGGTTGAACGCAAGAAACATACGTACATAGCGTATAATACATATTACTTGAAATTATGCTCTGTCCTGAGAGTCAGCGTGTGTCATCATTATTAACTAATATGCTGTATATGGTCCTGACGTCACAAAGCTAGATATCACCTCCGTATATACTTGTTACTGCAGATGACGTCACACGAATGACGTCATTGCACTTATGCAGACAGTGCGTATAATACATGCTTTCTCAGCTATACGTTTGCTGCAGGATGTTATTTACGGTTGTACGTTAAGTCCAGAAACTACAGGAATTACGAATGTAACCTACGTTTTTAAGTATGCCACCTACATTTTTTTTTCTCCGTGTACGCAATACATATGTGAAGAATGAGTCAGGAGGTTGAATGCTAATTTGAACCTTGTTCGGGACTGTTTTATTTTGCTTACGGAGTCCTTACCTTAGTCCTTCGCCTCCCAATCTTTTTATATAAAGATTTCATGCCAGTCCTAGCTCTCCTTCCTCTCTTCGTGCTATATCTACAAAAGGACCAACATATGGCCATTTTTTTTCCAAACTAACGTTGTAAAGTTTATGTGCGTCTGCATCTAAATAGCAAGTTTTTATTTAACTTCGACTTTATAAGAGAACGCAGTTTGTTAATTAGAACAATTAGGTTGAGCAAAACAAGAAACTAATTTTCTTTAAAAAGAACAAAAATCTTTGCTTTAAGACTTTTTTAGTTCCGAAAAAAATAAACAGAAAAAAGCAAATATTTCAATGCATGTGGATATATATATTCTAGGGGAGTGCATATATATTCTAGGCGGGGCTCAGCTCCCTCTTCAACATCCCTGAATTCAACATTGTATGTATAAGGGAAAAGTACTATTACATTTAATTTAATATCGAAATCAACGTAAGTGCATTAAGTAATAATACGAACATTCAGTTTAATATTGAAGTAAACTTTTTATGGCTTTCTAGTATTGTCGTTTGAAATCTAAAGAATTTGCCTCTGTTGCATCATTGATAAACTTTACATATGATGTTCATAAACAGGGTTCTGTTATATAAAATTTAATTCAAATTATTCAAACGAAGTGTCGAAGTTTGGTGCAAGTCTGTTGCTATGAGGAAGGTATAGGGCTGACACATCATGAAAAAATATAGTTTCCGAAATAAAGTAATTATCATGACAGACGGGGGCAAAATATCAAAATATTTTATAATAGAGTATATGGGAGGTTACATGTGACAAATTGATTTTTTAGGTATCTTGTATTCAGCCTCGGCAGCTGGATTTTGAACAACGTGTAAAGTATAAACACCGGCAAATAACCGTTATAAACCACGGTGGAGACTTTTATAGTTTCTAACTAGTGTGCCGGACAAAAAGTGTGAAGTGGAGCATTGTTATCCATTGAGATGCATAGCAGTTGACATCAATTAAAATTGATATTTTCCTCGGATTCTGATCGTACATACAAAATATGACTAATTGATAGCAAACCAAACGAGAAAACGAGAATATTTCATAATCCGTATGACACATGGATGAAACAAAATTGCATCATCACAAACGAAAAAAAAAAAAAAAAAACTTGGGACTAGATGCACTGCCAAAGCATACTGTATGGAGGTACACAATGTTAACTGCAAAAGTAGAACAGGCCCGTAGCTAGAAAGTGGACAGGGAGACTTAGCAGCTCCTGAATTCAACTTCAGACCACAATGCGGATACCTTCAGGCACCCGAGACTTTCAGTTGTTTGTGTAGAAAAATATACTCTTAAGAAATAATTAATCAAGAATGTAAGGTGAAAAGGTTCTTGATCTACACCTGTTAAGAGTGCATAAATAAATAGTTTTATATTGTTCCTTAATGTGTGTCCAGCGGCGTATTTACGATTTTGTTTCGGGAGGGGCGTTGGTAACTTTCGGGGGAGAGGCTTTGCCTGAAAATGTGAAAATTTTGCAAGATATTTCATATACTTTACTATAGTAAGTAAGATCTCGGAAGGGGGGAGCTTAAGCTCGGAAGCCCTCCCTAAATACGCCACTGTGTGTGTCATTGCCTCTTCATTATCACTTTTTGATCCCACTAAAAAATCAGGCTGCTTACGGGCGTGATGAATAGTATAAGCTTGAGTAAATTATTTCCTGAAGCTCTTAAATGCGTTGCAAACCGTTTCACGATGCTAATGGTCACCGAATGACGGTTTCTTTAAGAGGAGTTACTGCATTCTGTCCAAGTTCGCTATTGCCATTTAAATCCATGGTAATCTATTTTGGCTCTAATTCTCTTATCATTTGAGATATCGTTGTGCTCTTTTTTTTTTTTTTTTTTTGTTAGATAGATTAAATTGTATGTAACAGTTGTCTGTAGTTCTTTCCTCCAATAAGCATGGTAAAATAACTTTAATTAATAAAAGTATTAATAAAATATCGAATTGACAGCTTGTCTATCAATTACTCTTCAATAGAGAAACAAATTGTTGCGTAAAAGAAAAAGTAAAAACAGGGATTTGTAGACTGTACCTTTTGCTAAACGTTCCTGAAATCAAAATCTATTTTGAATGTATATTAGCAAAAGTATTACGTAAAAAAGAAAATGGTACGTTAAAAAAAATCTAGCCAGCACGGGCGGCGTTTGCTGCAAGCATAGATCCACCCACTTTTTGACGTCAGCGCGGAGTGATACTATTCCTACAGTTATTTGATTTTGTAGGTACAACATACCACAAATATTGTGCTGTCGTAATCTTCTTAGCATTGTATCGACTAATCATATTAACTTTATGTGATTTTTTTTTCTAAGCGGTCCTCAGCTTCAATATCGAATATTAATCCTAGATTTCATACAAGCTTTAAGAATGTACTCGCAATTGTAACAGCTCATATTTTTCAAATTACCTTCAAAAGAAAGTGATGGCAATTTTCTCTGGTTTTCACAGAATCACAATTGTCATGTATTCAAGCGTTTTCGCTTTTTGAATAGAACCCTCGGATTGTATTTTCGTGGCTTGAGTTTCAGGTTCAAGTTGTACGTTTGTATCATACACAGTTGCCTATTTAAGGGGGGCTTCCGGGCTTAAGCCCCCTCCGAAATTTTATATACTATTTTAAACTAAATTAAATATCTTGGAGAACTTCTACATTTCCAGCGTTTCCAGGAATATAAGTTAACAATCCCCCCCGAAACAAAATCGTAAATACGCCACTGATCATACGTAATCTAAAAAATTAAATCGACCCTTCCCCCCAAAAGAAAGAAAAATCAAAATGACATTTTCAGTATATATATTCGTTAAAAACATCAAAGTGTACTTTCTAACTCGTGATTTTTATCAAAATTACTGAGAAAATAAGCAGATTTAAAAATGAAATTAGGATAAGGTATATATAACATTAGCATTAAATGCTAATTACCTTAGGTAAGTTAGTGGGTTTGTTAGTGGTAAAAAAGGAATAATATTCTGTTCTTAATTAATGAGAAAAGAAAAATCTTTCGTTAAGTTATTATTAACATTATTTTGAAATTCATCTGATAAGTCTGAGGTAAGCCAGAAACAAAAAGAAAATACTCGTAAGAAAACACAACCACAACAGTAAGCACAGAAAATGAAATTGTCAGATAAGCAGGTTACAATTTACATCATAACGCATAATATTTTCTTTCTATTTTTCCTTCTCTACATACAGCCTAAAACCTTAAAATTGTATTAAATTTTGAGTGGATTTAACATTTGTTGCATAATGACATAAAAATTTATATCTAAAATGAAAATCTGAGCAAATTAGTGTAAAAAAATAAGATATAAATATGTTAAGTATTAATTTGACTTGATTTGATTTTCAGTTTAGCGTCTCTTTCAGCAGTGAGGCTATATAAGACATGAACCTACAGCTTAATGTAGGGTTCGAACCAAATGAGCTCCCACCGGGAATCGAAATATTAAATATTAACTGAACAACAACTATTACTACTACTACTACTACTACTATTACTACTACTACTGCTACTACTACTACTACCACCAGTAATAATAATAATAATAATAATAATAATAATAATAATAATAATAATAATAATAATAATAATAATAATAATAATAATATGAAAATAGAATGAGAATAAATTGAGTTTAACGTCTCATGACTATATTCCGAGGGTAAGGGAGGCAATAATAATGATAAACTAAATCCTAGAATGAAGAAAATGGGAAGAAAAAGAAGTACTCTGACAACTCACACACACAGTATTTGTCCTTCACACTACCCACCTTGCAAGACCTGAGAACGAATTAGAAACTCACACAGCAGAGTTGAGCGTTCTACCACTGAGCCACTGCGACCTCTGAATAATTATTTGAATCAATCACGATAATTAGAAACAAAATATACGTGATATGTCGTAATAATCATGCTATTCATTGTACTCTCAAAAATAAATAAATCAGTATGACGAGTTGTGTTGTTCGTAGAAGGCATAAAATAGTGAACTCTATACGAACTCTATTCATTTAATACTGAACGGAATACAAATGTGATGCCTGGGAAAAGTGTGAGAAAACTCATTACACTTAAAATACATTCGCACTATGTTATAGCATTAATAAGTTACTTATACCAGGGTCTTTAGTTCATAAAGGATCCTGCACAGTTCTTATATAAATCTGCAGTGAAATTGGTGAAACCTTGGGGATTACTGCATTCATTCAGTGTTAGTGGTCCTGGGTTTCACTTTCGATAATGATACTTCTCTCGCATACAAATTCGAGTAGCTTCTTGCTTGCCGCCTGCTATAGTCTTAATACTGAAAAATTATGTTAAATACTATCAACAAATTTGGGTAGGTGTTGATTCTGAGATAAGTGCTGAGGCTGTCTCATCTCGAAAAGATGTCGTGAAAGTGATGCCATGTTTTAGAAAGTGCATCTGCTTCTAATAGAAAAACTGGGTTCCGACTAGTATCACATCACGAAAATTCCATCTTCTATCGTTTCGTTTTTAATCCTAAGTTTTCAGATAGTTTGTTCATTTGTTGGTGATCAAAAGCCACAATGAACATGCAAGAGACCAGGGTTCCTTCCCGGTAGAGACTCATGTGGTTCGGACCCCACATTAAGTTGTAGGTTCATATCTCATATGGCCTCGCTGCTGAAAGGAATATTACACTCTAAGCGCACCACCAGTAGATCTTTTAGGCGCAATAAATTTTGCATTAGTATTTTAAACATAATATCATAACAACTTATATTTCAATAGTATAGTAATGGTCTATGTTTACATAGTTAAAGGATATACAGGGTGTGTCAAAAGTCTCCTGACGTGGTTAACTGTTATTATCAGAGTTACAACAAAATGCAAGAGGAAAAACTATCTCGAAATATGTTTTCAATCTAAAGTAAGATTTCTTTTTTTAAATCGGATGAGCCGAAAGTAAGATTTCTTTTTTAAAATCGGATGAACCGTTTGGGCTGTACACTCTTTATGCGCCCAATGTTAAACGAAAATGCAACGTTGCCATTTACCTGCACCCACATCGTAAGTGAATGAAGTTACTGTCTTTTACGCTAACATGTCGATGGCCAGACCCATGTCAAACAGTAACTTCATTCACTTATATTGTGGGTCCAGGTAAATGGCAACCTTGCATTTTCATTGAACATTGGGCGCATAAGGAGTGTACAGCCCAAACAGCTCGTCCGATTGTAACGGTATGTGTAATTTTTATATAATAACTTGTATTTACGGACAAAATGTGCTTTTAAAATATGCACAAGCTGTTCAAAAGGAAGAAGAAGGAAATATAAAGAGAAATAGATGTAATTTCTTTTCTGTTATTATGATTGATGTTCTGTTGTGATAGTGATATGATATGTTTTATAAGTCGTCATAGCAACGAACAAAAACATATAATATATAGAGAATCCATCTTGTGATATATAATGTACAATATTTAAAAGTGTGTAAATGTTTAATTTATTACGTACTACAATAAAAAAGGTAATACCTAAATGAAGTGTTTAGATGGATTTTGATATAATAGTAACCTAGATTATGTAAATATACGGACTGAGGGCTATAACGACATATAAAATATGCAAAACAAGCATTAAGCTAATTACAAACTGGTGTTTTTCATAGTAATACACATTTAGTGGTCATTATACGATCTAAAAAATCCTTCACCTTATCTTTAAAACCAAAAAAGTTACAGAGTTTAACGGAATCCTCTGAAAAGTGCAAAATGCGCACACGCGCCAATACAAAATGGCCACTAGAAACAAACCTGCGAGGCTAAAAACTAAATGAATACCCGTTTTCTACTCTCAGAATGTAATACAATCTTAGGTAAAAAAAAAAATAAATAAATAAATAAAAAATAAAAAATAAATTTTGTCAGCAACATTTGACCTGAAAATTGGTCGATTTCATTTGTATTGCCCCATTGTGGGTTTTCTCGGGGCAAAATTTATTTAAATACGTACGTTGTTCCGTTATCAAAAGTAAACAAATACCCTACCAACTCTACAACTTAAGCAGTATGTCCAAATGCAAGAAATTGTAAGCCAGCCAATAGCCAATGTTGGCCCTACGCTTTCGAATTCCTCACTTGGTCAACCATTTGCCAACCAACTTAATAACGGTTGCTCTCGAGATTAGAATACAGAATTTTCGGAACGTGTTAGAGATCTTCCGATTGAAACGGATATGTACTACCATGAGCAAAATAAATGACGCGTCTCTTTATTTTGAAGTTTTTTGAAAATATCTCCGTTTTCTTTATATGTTCGAAATCTCGGAAGGTTTCCCCAGCAGGACAGGTTAATAACAAACCCGTTTTTAATATTTGTGTTAGATATTAGCTTAAAATAAAGAAATTAGAAGCAAAAAACATTAAATCGACAGAAATCTCGAGAATTACCAACTCTGCTAAAGTGGGAAATTTTCAAGAACGCGAGGGAATTCTGCAGTTCAACACGAAGCAGCGACATCTATGTCAGTGAGAGAAGCGTGGATTAGATCTACAAACGAAAATTTTAACGAAATATTTCTAGTATGTCTTATTATATGCATTATCAGCGAACTCCAAATATATGAATCTATGCTAAGTATTAACGTATAGATAGTGCAAATAGTGGAAATTACCTATGGAAAAAGACGAATTGTTAGCCCAATCGTAATGAAAAATCGTCTTTACTGTAGAACAGATTCAGCTTACGTAAGAAAGCAAATAGCTCAGTTAGATAAAGCAACGAGTTTGTATACCGAAGGTAGACTGTTCGAATCCCGTGAAGGACTGTTGTCCTTTTTATCACTAAGGTTATTTTATTTATTTTTTATTTGGGAAAGAATCAAATTGTAACATATGTGTAAAACTCATGACGATACAAAAAAAAAAAAAAAAAAAAAAGAGAGAAAATATCGTCGCATTTGCATTAGTGTCTCTAATTTTTGTTTGCAAACAGATTCGTAATTATTTCCCCTGTGCTCACTGATGCATAACGAATGTTTTCCAGTAAATGTTAATTCTAATTTGGAGAATTTTATAGTTTCACAATTCCTCACTACATAGTCTTCTATCTACGTGTTTGGATATTTTGATAACAGATTTCCCTATTAAATGTTTAATTTTCTCTATAAATATTTGTCTTAAATTGAAATTGTTTTGAATTTACTACATAAGCAAAGTTGCCCGAAGGAGGAGAGCTCAAGTAACAGATATTCTACGTAAAAGCAACCTATTGTAGAATGATGATGCTTCTTACCTTCAGCACATAATCTTAACGTTAGAGTGTCAGAGAGAGAAAAATCCTGTTTTTCCTCCCCTATGACCACTCATCTTAAAGCTCTACCTATAATGATTCGTGTCACATACTTTCGGCTCTCCAAAGACATTCATATTTATTATTATTATTATTATTATTCCTGTGACTTTTTGGCGCCCTTCCCCTAGTAGTAGCCTATATTTTACATTTTATCATAGTGTTTTTAATAGTTTAAACCAGGAGCGTCATTTCAGATTTTGCTTTGGGGGGGGGGCAAGACCTCTTGATATAAGTAAAATTTCGCGTTTTTCACTGATTTACTACTATTCTAATGATAAACTCTATATACATCTCAAACTCAGGGGGGGGGCAAATGCCTCTCCCTGCCCTCCCTAAATGACGCCCCTGTTTTAAACCCATTTTCAAAAAGAAATCCTTACCTAGGAAAACTTCACAAAGAATATGGCCCGCTATAAACAATACCAACTCCACCCCCCTGGTCTAGTGGCTAGCACGCCTGCCTTCTGTGGTACCGGGTCCAATTCCCGGTGGATTACTGTTGAACGATAAAAGTGGTTCGGATTCCACTATAATTAGTATCCACATCTCCCTTGCCCATTAAGGCGTAACCGTGGAACGCTAAACTCAAGCAAACAAACAAACAATACTTAATTCCCGGCACTCTTTATTCTACATGCCATCTCTCAATTTTTCGATACAGCCCCCTTAGTACCATGAAACTCTCTTCTTCCATAGTGAAATGGAAAAAGATCATATAATTGCCACTACTTTACAAGAATATAAACCAAAAACGTCAGTAGAAAGCACATTATAAAATTTACTTTTTGAGGCTCGTTTTCGTGCCCCTCTTTCTCTGGCGCCCCGGGCAGTCGCCCGGCCCTTAGTCCGCCCTTGAAAGTACGGACGCATTACTAAGGACTGCGGAGGAGAGGTTAACCTTCATGTTATGCCACTGGTTTGACGTGTTTGAAATGTTCAGTAAGTGATCGGTTAGTGAAATAATTTCGACAGTTACTGATGTTTAAAGTTTAGCTAAGACAAAGCTACCTAATCAAATACATTTGATATCGGGATGTCACAATTTGATTTTTCCTCACATAAAAAAGATAAAAACAATAGTAATAAAAACCCTTACTCGTACTGGGCTCCTAACTAACTAACAACCTAATTCTTACAGACTAGTTGCTCTGACCAACTGAGTTTCGATTTCTTACGCGAAAGAAGTCTGTTATATTAAGAGGCATGCTTTTCATTATCAAAACTGTTCGAAGTAATACGAACATGGCTTAAGAACAGAGACGGAACTGAATTACCACTCGATTGACCTTGAGGGCAAATCACCAAAGCGTAAAGACGTAAGTTCAGCATGCATTTCTCTGGAGTTGTGTTCAGTATTCCTATCTGCCAGTCATGCTTGTTCGTAGGAGTAATATGTTACAAACCTGACCTTTCGATACAGCACAATAGCAAAAGAATAAAAGGGAAGGAATTCTTGCCCTTGTGAACGTTGGATACCACCATGTGCAATAAAACTGTCGCGTCTCCTTGAAGTGATATTTTATCGAAAATAACTCGTTTCCCTTTATATAGTCTATCCGAAGTTTTTGAAGGTTTCAAAATGAGGAAATGTTACTGACAAACAAGGACGCATTCAGGGGTGGGTCCAGGGGGTCCGGACCCCCTCTGAAACCCCAACTTTTCTGTAAATTTAGCCTAATTTTGGGGATTATCTTTTAAAATTTTATTATAATTTATCCTAATATTGAAGTCGGACCCCTCCCGAAATAAATTACTGCATACGTGTCTCTGACAATTTTCAATATATTCGTTAAATAATAAAGTAAAATAAATAAATTAGGAGCAAAAAGCTTTAATAATAATAATAATAATAATAATAATAATAATAATAATAATAATAATAATAATAATAATAATAATAATTGAAGCGAGCTTAACGAGTTTCAACCGTACGACTCAACCAACGTTTGGGTGCCTGTTCGTTCGTCTGCTCCTCTCATAAAAGACATTTCATTTTAATGAAACTAGTAAGTAGCTCTGCGGAGTAACTATTGCTTGGAATATGAATCTGCAAAACATAAGAGGTAAAATTAACCAAATGGTGCAAGTTTCCACTCATATATATAAAACAATTTTGCAATATCAACTACGTGAATCTTGTCCCATAAAGAAGCCGAAACCCCTACACCGAAGAGCCCTCCGAGATTTGATCATTGTCCACACGGACTGAAATTGTCATTTGAAGCCAAGACTTTAATATGAAGCCAATAATTTCTTTAAAATAGACGGAAAATTCGGAAGTTATAAGCATTTTCATATTTTTGCCTTTTCCCATAAGGGAGCCGTAGCCCCCTATACTGAAGAGCCCCCCCCCCCGGAGATTTGATCATTGTCCACTCGGACTGAATTTGTCATTTGGAACCAACACTTTAATACGAAGCAAAATATTTCTTTAAAATAGACGAAAAATTCGAAAGTTATAAACATGTTAACAATTTTGCCTTTTCTCATAAGGGGGCCGTATTAGCCTACACTGAAGAGCCCCACGAGATTTGATCATTGACCACTTGGACTGAAACTCTCATTTGAAACCAAAACTTTAATATGAAGCCAAAAATTAAACTTTTACATCAATTTAAACTGACTGGGTTCCGGTTCCCCCCACTATTGTTTAGTTTAGTTAAGTGGTAATTTGTGACAGCTTCACATCATCAAAAGAATGTTTCACTTCCCCTCCCCTCCCCCAGGAGTTCCTGCTGGATCCACCACTGGAATCAATAGACACTCTTCCTATTCTTTTTGTCACCCTTGATTGTGTAGGGGCTCCTTCGTACAAATAAAGAAGCGGTAATATTACAATCAAGGGGCGTTATATATTAGGTATTCTTTTAGTTACCTACCCCTAACCGCACAGGGCCATCTTTCGTAGAATAAAATATATTACGTGATATT
The DNA here is from genome assembly GCF_964235325.1 of Thermobia domestica. NCBI lineage: Eukaryota > Metazoa > Arthropoda > Insecta > Zygentoma > Lepismatidae > Thermobia > Thermobia domestica. The sequence goes on from NC_137462.1 coordinate 160,663,748, forward strand.
CCAATCATGAATGGGGAGAGGATGCTGTAAATATATTTCTTATTCATTTTGTCTGTCCTGCTTATCAAAAATTACTTTCTGTTGGAAGGGTACTGAAATGAGAGGGGCAAAATAAAAAGTCGTACCCCCTCCTACATGGTTGCTCAAATAAGTACTAAAGAAAGCATTTTAAACTAAGATATTTGAGATTTAAACTAGGAAACTAAGATATCCTTACATTATGTAAGGATGGCATATTCAGGATTATTATTATTATTATTATTATTATTATTATTATTATTATTATTATTATTATTATTATTATTATTATTATTATTATTATTATTTGAATGTTTTTGGAGCACCGAAATTTTGTGAGACGAACAACGATATGTAGAGGTTTAAGATGGGTGGTCATAGAGGAGGAAAAACAGGATTTTTCTCTGTCTGACTCTCTGAGTATATGCTTGCTGTTCGGGGTGAAGTTGCAAGATGCAGCATTGACTACGAGTTTTTGCTATTAATATCCCTTCTAACAATATTGGCAGTGGACAAAAGTTACCCGTGTTGAAGGTTTCTGCTCCTGATTTAGTTATTTTACTTTATTTAACGATTATAAGGATAGAAGTCAGTGGAGAGCTTTTGTGAACGCGGCACTGAACCTCCGGGTTCCATAGGCCATAGAGTTAGTTAGTTAGTTTATTGAAAATATATTTGTCAGCAGGCACGTATGCAGGAATTTATGTTGGGAGCGGTCCAAAGCTATTTGGGGGGTCCGACTTCAATATTAGAATAAATTATAATAAAATTTTTAAAAATAACCCCCAAAATTAGGTTAAATTTCCAGAAAAGTTGGGATTTCAGAGGGGGTCCGGACCCCCTGAACCCACCCCTAAATGCGTCCTTGTTGTCAGTAATGTTTCCTCATTTTGAAATTCTCAGAAATTTCGAATATATAGAGGAAAACGATTTATTTTCGTTAAAGTATTACTTCAAGGAGACGCGACTTTTTTATTGCACATAGTAGTACCCCACCTTCACAATGGCCAGAATTCCTTCCCTTTGGTTCTCTGCCATTGCGGTGTATCGAAAGGTTAGGTTTGTAAAATATTACCCCTAGGAACAACACGATTGGCAGATAGCGAATCACTGAACAGAACTGCAGAAAAATGCATGCTGAACTTTCGTTTATAGCTACCCTTTTGTGATTTGCCCTGAAGGTCAATCGAGTGATAACTCATGCATGAATTTAGATGACAACTGTCGCCGATCAGTAGCAAGTAAATATGGCAGAACTATGAAAAAAGTAAATAGACGCTTGCCATTTGTTATAAAATTACTTGGCAAGTGGATTTGATCTGATTCCAAACTGTTATCGTCAAATATACACGGTTAAAGGAGCACAAGACTTCAACGATTTATCACTCTACAAGGTGTATTGGTTTCATCGCCACAGTGGCGAATTCGGAAGAATACGCTATCAGTAATCCTAAAGTTGGTGGTTGGCGCCCAGCTCAGGGCGCTATTTTTTTTTTACTTTCTCAAAAATGTTTTTAGACTCACTTTAATGCAAACAAATTACGCATATAGGCGATTTAACGTATTTTGGGGGGATAATTTTGTGGTTAATTGGCGTTCCGTCGCTTCTCTGCTGCTGGTGGTATAATTTTCTAAACGGAAGTGGGGCCACCGCCGATCGTCGCTGCAGGGCCGCCAATTTTTGACGACATGTCGCTAATTGCCTACCGGTGGTCCACCGACCCTCACGGCATGGGGTTCTCCCATACGACATCTTTCCCTTTCAGAGAAATTGACATAAGGGTAAAGGAAGCATATACTGTATTAAATCGTTTTCTGTTAAAAGGACGTATGTGCAATAAACAAAAGTTTCGTTAAATGACAAAAAACTGATTTCTCACGATTTGGTTTGGCTTATGAAAAAAAGAAAAGTATATGTAAATGGTGCATATTGGTATTGAAAGTTTATTAGTTGTTAAAATGTAACTATAAGTTATTGTTAACCTACAAGAAAAATATCAAACTTTGGACACATACGCCCTTTTCACAGAAAACGATTATATATAATACGTATCATGATGAGAAGTTAAGCATAATCATTCCAAAATGAGTTCCTTTTGGGTAAAATACGTTTCACTGAAGGTTTGCTCTGTGGCGATGAACAATCCTCACTCTTCTTTTTTTTTAAAAAAAACAGTTGAAATGTATTTGGATAGAGAAAGGAAATAAAAATAGAAAAGGAAAAAACAATTAAAACACGAAAGCACCTATGGATGCACTATACGTTTACTCGAAGAGTTAACGGTAACTACAGTAAATTATACACTACAAAACGCTTTGCCTAGACAAGGAAAAAGGAAGACTATTTTCGATAGTTCACGGCTTATGCGAACTGTTGGTAGACCAACAAAATAGCGCAAGCATTTAAGGCCTTACGCTTGTAATCTAAAGGACGTAGATTCAAGTCCCCGTTTTCTTTTTCTTTATAATGCTGCAATTAGCTACGACTTGCGAAATAGTTTATTCATAGATACACATAAATCAGTAAAAGTATCGAAAGTGGTAGAATGCGTAGGTTAAAACGAAATACATCGTTGGACGCGACGTCTTGAACCAAAAGTCCATGAAAATAGTCTTTGGTGTAAACAACAGCCAATGAATACAACTGTTTCTATTGGTGTGAACATAAATAATACATTTGACTCAGACAAGCCAGCGGCGCAAATCTGTCTTCAACATTGGGGAGGGGGGACAAGTGAAAAAGTTTCTTTTTTTCTCTTTTTTCTTTTTTTTTCTTTTTGTTTTTTGTTAAGCGATGCTCAAAATATTTGTGAAGTTGAAAAACAATCACAATGAAGGACCAGGGAGCAGAGTTGTCTTTAACATTGGGAGGTGGGCAGATTTGAGGCTTATTCTGGGTGGACATCAATTTCATCTCACTTTCGTTTGTGCCCATCGGACACAAATCATCACATTTTTTTTTTCAAAAAAGCACATTTCAAATCGGATTATTGGGGGGACAGTCCCCCCAGAATAACAAAACAGAGATAAATATCGATTTTAATAGGGAAATCTGTTACCAAACTGTCCAAACAAATAGATTGAGGACAATTTAATGATTAGCGCTGTGAAAACTATTATAAAATTTTCTAAATTAGAATTACAATTTACTGGAAAACATTTGTTATTTACCAGTGAAGAAATAAAAATGAACATCTCACTTTTACAAGACTCGAACCCACTTCTCACTACCACCTGCTTACAGACTCGCTGCTCAAACTAACTTTTTAAAGCTCTTTATTTGGAAATCAATTATACAGAGATAGAGTATCTCAAGATAGGACGTGCATAAGAAAAAAAAACAACAGCAAAGACGACAAATATACATTTGAGATAGTCGGACAAACATTATAACTTAAGGTAATATACCTGGTAGTTAAAAAGTTTGCAAAATAGTTTCGTTTATGAGGATGAGAAATGTCATGAGCAGAATGAGTGAGGTAACAAAAGTAAACATCAGAGTAATATGGATCTGGTGTAGTTAACACATACGTCGTTATTTCGTTAAAAGTTTTGTTTCTAGATTTAATCCACATTTATCTCAATGAAATAAATTAGACGGTTACTGATATTTAAAGTTTACCTAAGACAAAGTTACCTAACCCAATACATTTGATATCACGATGTCACAATTTGATTTTTCCTGATATAAAAAAAGAAAACCAGTGATAATAAAAACCTTTACTTTTCTGGGCTCAAACCAACAACCTCCCTCGTACAGACTAGTTGCTCTGACCAATTGAGTTCCGATTTCTAACGCGAAAGAAATCTGTTATATTACGAGGCATTCTTTTCATTATGATCGTGCTGTAAATTTATTCTTTTTGAAACAAATACGTCAAAACTGTTCGAAGCAATACGAAGACGGCTTAAGAACACGCACGGAACTGAATTACCACTCGATTGACCTTGAGGGCAAATCACAAAAGGGTAGCTATAACGTAAATTCAGCATGCATTTCTGTGGAGTTCTGTTCAGTAGTTCAGTATTCTGTTCAGTGATTGGCTATCTGCCAATCATGTTTGTCCTTAAGAGTAATATTTTACAAACCCAAGCTGAAAGTGTAATCATTCGATAGAGTGCAATGGCAGAGAACGGAATGGATGGCATTCTTGCCCTTGTTAACGTGGGGTACAGTGTCTCGCAAGCAGCAATAAGTGTTGGGGTTAACCCGAGAAGAGCTCAACGGTGGGTGAAGCGGTACCGAGAAACTGGGGAAGCTGGTAGACGCCCCGGTTGCGGGAGGAAACGTGTGACAACAGAAGAGCAAGACCATCAGCTCATTGATGTTGCACAGCAACAACCTCACACGACCTCTCGACAGCTGATGCAAATAGCAGATTTCCCAGCTTCTAGGTTCACTGCTAGAAGACGGCTTAGGGAAGCTGGCCTTTTCGCTCGTCGTGCCGCTCAAAAGGAAGTCCTCTCGGAAGATCACATTCGACTGCGACTTGAATTTGCAGAAGCGAACAGGCATCGCAACTGGAACGATGTAGTTTTCACCGATGAGTGCGTGTTCGTCTCTGAAAATTCAGGACCAGTCGTTGTGTATCGTCCGCGTGGAACCAGGTATAACCAACGATACATCCATCACAGACGACACTGTGGTCGTGTGTCGGTGTCGGCCTGGGGATTCTTAACATCAAAGGGCCTAGGAGTACTCCATCGGATAGAGGGACGTTTGACGGGTGCGCAGTATTTGCACATTCTTCAGAATGTCATGCTGCCATCTGTTAGAGAACTTTATCCTGATGGCGTAGTCAACTTTCAGCACGACAGATCTCCCGTCCACACATGTCGGGTAGTTGAGAATTGGCTAGCAGAACAGGCTGATCTAGATGTTCTTGATTGGCCTCCACGTGGGGCTGACATGAACCCGATCGAAAATGTGTGGGCTGAGGTGAAAAGAGTGCTTAAGGAACGCTTTCCTAATCCGCCACCCACGACACAAGCTGCTCTCTGGAACTTAGTAGAAGACGCATGGGAAGAAGTTGCGCAAAGCGAACGCTACCTCCGTCGTCTCATTGATGGGATGCCGCGAAGAATACAAGCTGTTATTGATGCAGATGGCCATTGGACGTCTTATTAATTTAGAGACGAGTTCACATAAAAACCTTTTGAGGGCTACATTAATAAATTCCAAAAATATAGAAATATAAACTGCAACTTTTAACAAGAAGCGCCACATGTAGAAATCTTAAATTTAACAAAATAATAATAATACTCACCCAGTGGGAATCGAACCCGGGACCTTTCGTTCAAGAGTCCCATGCGCTAGCAACTAGGCCAAGGGAGTACGCTATGAAGTAATACCTTCACACTGTCTTACAGTGTGAGAACCCTTTGGTAATGTAGTGACATGTTATACAAGTATATTCTAAAGCTAAGTCTAGGGAAATGAAGTGATAATAAATATTAGGGAAGACAACATATAGGAACAACAGTTACGAGTGAAGTGAAATCTTTATTGTAAAGTCGATATGATTCCTCACTTACACTCTCGTTGTTGTTTCACTGTAATTTAGTAAGGAGGGTTTTGTTTATTTTTATTTACTAAAGAGTTGCTGATACAACTTGTATATCCGAATTGCATTCTTATATTTGACAATAAGTGAACAGTAGTGATACCAATAACAATGGAAAAGGGATACCGGGTTCAATCCCTGCCGGAAGCTCATGTGGTTAAGATTTCACATTAAGTTATACAAGGTCTGTATGATAAGTAATGAGACTCGCCGCGCCGCGGCGCGCGTGTCGCTGGAGCGGGTTTGTCGGTGATGGAGGATGTAGGGGGGGGTCCGAGCAAAGCAACGCACCGCGCGTCAGTTGGCTCCGAGCCTTAGTGGAGCGCGGACAAGCCTTGGACAAAGCCCTTGTGAACATTCTTGTCACGGCGGAAAATCAACAAACATGGAGGGTTCCATCGAACAGCGTTATGCGATCAAATTTTGCGTTCGCCTGGGGAAAACGGCTACTCAGACGCTTTCTCTCATCACGGAGGCCTACAAAGAGGAAGCCCTATCCAAAGCCCAGGTGTTTCGTTGGCACAGTGCGTTCCGGAACGGCCGGGAAAGCGTTGAGGATCTGGAGAGGGCTGGACGCCCGACAACAGTGACTACGGACGAAACTGTGGCAAAAGTGAGGGATCTCCTGAACTCAGACCGTCGATTATCGTTGAGATTGATTGCTGATGAACTCGATATGAACCACACAACAGTGCACAAGATTGTGACGGAACAATTGGGAATGAGAAAAATCTGTGCGAAACTGGTGCCGCGAGTGTTGACTGACGAACAAAAGCAACGACGTGTTGTGTCAGGAACTGTTGAACCTCATGAACAGTGACCCTAACTTTGAAGATGACGTCATAACAGGTGACGAGTCGTGGGTGTTCCAGTACGACCCTGAAACGAAACGTCAAAGCGCGGAGTGGCACACTCCTGCGTCCCCGCGCCCCAAGAAGGCCAGAATGTCGAAGTCAAAGGTGAAAACAATGTTGATTGTTTTTTTTGACAATGTGGGGGTGGTCCACAAGGAGTTTGTACCCCAAGGACAAGCCGTCAACGCCGCCTTCTACAAACAAGTCCTTGAGAGACTGCACAGGAGCGTCAAGCGGAAAAGACCGGCGATCGGTAGCCGGTGGAAGTTGCATCACGACAATGCCCCTGCCCACACCGCCTTCTTAGTGACCTCCTTTTTGACCCGGATTGGGGTGGAAGTCCTTCCACAACCACCCTACAGCCCAGATGTGAGCCCGGCCGACTTCTTCCTCTTCCCGAAGCTGAAGCCACGCTTGAAAGGAACCCGTTTTGCAGACGTCACAGCCATCCAAGCAGCCGTGACCACATTTCTAAAGGACATGCCGGCTGCTGACTTCCAGGGGGCGTTTGCAGCGTGGAAACATCGATTGCAGAAGTGCATCGACGCAAGAGGAGAGTACTTCGAAAGCTTTTAAGTCCCTGTACAGATCAGATCAATAAAACAATGTTTCCAGACCTGGTCTCATTACTTATCATACAAACCCTGTAGGTGCACGTCTCATATAGCCTCGCTGCTGAACGGAACGCTACACTGAAATCAAACCAAATAACAATGGAAAAGGAAGAGGAAGCAAAAAACGCTGAGAATCTATATTAATAGTGCTTGTCCAGCATTTTCCTAGTGGAAAAGAGGAAAAGATTCGAAAACTCTTACTTGTTAGTTAAGACTGTTGGCCATCGAACGTAAACGTGGCTTGTGAAACAAAAACGTCCCTACGCTCGTTAGCATTTCTCCGTAATGTGTGCAATTTAAAACAAAAAGTCTAAATTGCCTCTTCTAACTAATGTCGTGATCGCTTTGCAATAGATAGATTAAAACCCCCACATAAACGCTTCTTAAAAACAGAAACTTAGATATAACAGTCGCTGGCAACAGGATGTTATATAGGGGGATCATTATAGGAAATAGGTTGAGAATCACTGACATAAATTAATAACGAGGACCTAATGAAAAGTAAATAATAAAGGCCAATATCATAAAATTGAAGAATATTTAAAACAAACATAATTGTTTTGTTTTATATGATCAAAAATGTTAATATATCAGAAATTAGCAATTTGTCCACCGAAATGGCTGTGCCTGATTGGATTAGACAGTATGACACAGTGCACCAAGGTCTCCCTGTTAGGATTTACATCCTAGTAGTAGACCACGGCCGAGGTGTTGGCCATTCCTCATGAAAGTAAAAAACATTGACAATGTCATATCATCCTGCACCATTAATTTCATTCTCCAGCATTTTTAAAATAATTTTTATCACATCTAAGTATGCAAAATTAATCGATTAACTTTCACGACATTTCCATTTCTTACTTTACTAAAAGGTTTACGAAATTAAAAACAGATATTCAAGCAAGTATTTTGATCTCAGACCACAGATCTATATTAACATCATGCGCACATTACCTTTCCTATATTTCTCTACATAATGAAAAAGATGAAAAGGCACACGATTCAGTTTTCAGTAATTTAAAATGTATAAAATATATTTTGTTCGCATTTTTAGGTCTAATACATTCCTTTCAAATAAAAGCAATTAAATATGTTATTCACAAACTAATATCTACTTTCAGTTAAAAATAATCTTAATTACTCAGGCCAGAGATTCTACAGCACTCTATTCTCTTGTTCCTATAGGTAACAATGCCCAAATGCAGTACGACATTTCCTGTTGAAATTTGACAGGTGACGGTACTAGAGGTAAAATAAGTAAACCTGTGTTTTTCTGTATCTGTCTCTGTGAAACCAGAAGTTCCTAAAACACGCTACCGCATTCTTGTGATACACTTGTGAATAGGCAAGAGGGAGAGACCTGAAATTTTCCTTGTAAACATGAAATACAGAACAAAGACAGTGATATTTTCCAGTTTGTTAATTGGTGTTATTGTTTACTATATCACTTGAATTCACCTTTGTATTACTGAAGATAGTTTCGACATAATTATAGGCCTACAATGGAAATTTTGTTTTATTTAAAACGTTTACTTCTAATTTAGTACAGAGCTAATTTAATACAGAATCTAATCATTACATTCTCAGGCTTTAATATAGCAGGATTAAATACCTCAACACATTGTCCCCATACGTATCATTGTTATATTCAGATACTAAAAGTTTCTCTATACACTTTCAACAATTTTTACAACACTAATATTATTTAGACATTTCTAGTGAGAGGAAAACTGATTATAGGTTATTATTATTATTATTATTATTATTATTATTATTATTATTATTATTATTATTATTATTATTATTATTATTATTATTATTATTATATAAACCAAAAAAAAAGTCAGTAGGAAACACATTATAAAATTTACTCTTTGAGGCTCGTTTTGGCGCTCCTCTGACTCTGGGGCCCCGGGCAGTCGCCCGGCCCTTGGTCCGCTCCTGAAAGTATGGACGCGTAACTAAGGGCTGCGGACGTGATGTTAACCTTCATGTTATGCCACTGATTTGACGTGTTTGAATTGTTCAGTAACTGATCGGTTAGTGAAATAATTTCGACGGTTACTGATATTTAAAGTTTAGCTAAGACAAAGTTACCTAACCAAATACATTTGATATCGCGATGTCACAATTTGATTTTTCCTCACATAAAAAAGAGAAAAACAATAGTAATAAAACCCTTACTCGTATTATGCTCGAACTAACAACCTAATTCGTACAGACTAGTTACTCTGACCAACTGAGTTTCGATTTCTTACGCGAAAGAAGTCTGTTATATTACGAGTCTGCTTTTCATTATGATCGTGCTGTTAATTTATTCTTTCGATAGGTAATTTCCACTGTTTGCTTTATCTATATAAATAAATGTATAGATTCATATATTAAGAGTCTTTGGGTAATCTGTGTAATAATTTCGCGACAAACACACTTGCTTAAATGAATTGTATGCTATGATTTGCTCTGATTGTCTGTTCATATGGTGGTTGGAAAACACACGTCAAAACTGTTCGAAGTAATACGAACACGGCTTAAGAAGAGGGACTGAACTGAGTTACCTCTCGATTGACCTTGAGGGCAAAAAACACCAAAGGGTAGGTATAAACGAAAGTTCAGAATGCATTTCTGTGGAGCTCTGTTCAGTATAACGGTTCTCTGGCAAACCCGTTTGTTCTTAGGAGTATATTTTACAAACCTAACCTTTCGATACACCGCAATGGCAGAGAACCAAAGGGAAGAAATTCTTGCCATTGTTAAGGTGGAGTACCACCATGTGCAATAAAAATGTCGCGTCTCCTTGAAGTGTTATTATATTGAAAATAACTCGTTTTCCTTTACATATTCGAAGTTTCTGAGGGTTTCAAAATGAGGAAACATTACTGACAAACAAGGACGCATTTAGGGGTGGGTTCAGGGGGTCCGGACCCCCTCTGAAATCCCAACTTTTCTGTAAATTTAACCTAATTTTGGGGGTTATTTTAAAAAATGTTATTATAATTTATTCTAATATTGAAGTCGGACCCTCCAGATAGCTTTGGACCGCTCCCGACATAAATTCCTGCATACGTGCCTGCTGACAAATATATTTTCAATATATTCGCTAAATAATAAAGTAAAATACCTAAATTAGGAGTAAAAAGCTTTAACACGGTCTAACTTTTGTTAGGGATATTAATAGCAAAAACTCGTAGTCAATGCTGAACCTTGGAACTTCATCCCGAACACAAGCATATTTTCGAAACACACTAAGGCCTAGCCAGAAAGCATTGTAAGCAAGTTACGTTTGGCAACATCGCACGAAAACAAATGAATGCTGAATTGCATTCTGACCCGTTCCTACTACTATTACTACTACTACTACTGCTTTTACTACTAACTTTTGCTATGAATCTGTATAGTTCAAGGGCAAACCTATTTTAATGAAAATTTTAAAAAATAATCGTTAAATCACTTTTTGAATATTATTTTTAATCTTTTTTAACGAAAGAAGTGTTATAAACTTTTTTAAAAATAATAAAAATTAGTCTCCTTAGGCAGGGTTTGAACCTCCGCCAAAACTAAACATTCTTACTAGCATGTTACGCTAGCTCACTCAGCTACGAGAGCCGACAGTTTTTGGCGTTGACTTTGTGCTATATTTACGGTATGACTCGTGATGTCACCAACAGGATCACGATATAGATGTAATTATTTTTCCTACATTGTAGAGCTCCCCGAGATTTGATCATTGTCTACTCGGACTGGAATTGTCAATTGGAACCAACACTTTAATATAAAGCCAAAAATTCCTTTAAAATAGACGAAAACTTTGAAAGTTTTAAGAATTTTAATAGTTTTGCCTTTTTCCATAAGGAGTCATAGCCTCTACACCGAAGAGCCCCCCGAGATTTGATCATTGACCACTCGGACTGAAATTCTCATTTGGAACCGAAACTTTAATATGAAGTAATAATTAAACTTTTACATCAACTTGAACTGAGTGGGTTCCGGTTAACCACATTATTATGTTTAGTTTAATTAAGTGATAATTTGTGACAGCCTTACATCATCAAAAGAATCTTTCACTTCACCGCCTCCCCCCACGAATCCGTGCTGGATCCGCCACTAGAATCAATAGACACTTTTCCTATTCTTTTAGTCACACTTGGTTGTGTAGGAGCTCCCTCGAACAAATAAAGAAGCGGTAATATTACAATCAAGGGGAGCTATGTATTAGGTATCTCTTTAGTTACCTATTCGAAAGTTATAAACATGTTAATATTTTTGCCTTTCCTCATAAGGGGGCCGTATTAGCCTACACTGAAGAGCCCCACGAGATTTGATCATTGACCACTTGGACTGAAATTCTCATTTGAAACCAAAACTTTAATATGAAGCCAAAAATTAAACTTTTACATCAATTTAAACTGGCTGGGTTCCGGTTCACCCCATTATTGTTTAGTTTAGTTAAGTGGTAATTTGTGACAGCTTCACATCATCAAAAGAATGTTTCACTTCCCCGCCCCTCCTACAGGAGTTCGTGCTGGATCCGCCACTGGAATCAATAGACACTTTTCCTATTCTTTTTGTCACCCTTGATTGTGTAGGGGCTCCTCGCGCCGTGTGGACTTTGTGGTGGACAAACACCGTGCTTGTGGGTTTTCTCGGGGTTCTCCCGTTTCCTCCCACTTTCTTCATTCCTCCCACCTCCCACCATTCATTCCTCCCACCATTTCACTCATTTCTCATTATCGCCGTCTCCTTTAGCCTAACCGGCATAACCGTGGGACGTTAAACTTAAAGATTTCATTTCATTTTTTTTGCGTAGGGACTCTTTCGTACAAAAAAAGAAGCGGTAATATTACGATCAAGGGGCGCTATATATTAGGTATTTCTTTAGTTACCTACTCCTAACCGCACAGGGCCATCTTTGGTAGAATAAAAAATGTTACGTGATATTTCAATCATGAAAGGGAAGAGGATGCTGTAAATATATTTCTTATTCATTTTGTCTGCCCTGCTTATCAGAAATTACTTTCTGTTGGAAGGGTACTGAAATGAGAGGGGCAAAATAAAACGTCGTACCCCCTCCTGCATGGTTGCTCAAATAATTACTAAAGAAAGCATTTTAAACTAAGATAGTTAAGATTTAAACTAAGAAACTAAGATATGATTACATTATCTAAGGATGGCATATTCAGGATTATTATTATTATTATTATTATTATTATTATTATTATTATTATTATTATTATTATTATTATTATTATTATTATTTGAATATTTTTGGAGCCTCGAAATTTGGTGAGACGAACAATGGTATGTAGAGGTTTAAGATGGGTGGTCATAGGGGAGGAAAAACCAGGATTTTTCTCTGTCTGACTCTCTAACGTAAGGATTATGTGCTGAAGGTAAGAGGCATCATGATTCTACAATAGGTTGCTTTTACGTAGAATATCAATTACTTGAGTTCTCCTCTTTCGGGCTACTTACCTTATGTAGTAAATTCAAAACAATTTCAATTCAATACAAATACATTGTAAAAGTTTTCCGTAATTAAACATCTAGGGAAAATTAAACATTTAATAGGGACATCTGTTATCAAAATATCCAAACACGTAGATAGAAGACTATCTAGTGAGAAATATTGTGAAAGTTTATAAAATTCTCCAAATTATAATTAACATTTACTGCGAAACATTCGTTATGCGCCAGCGGGCATATAGTGAGCAGTGAGCACAGGGGAAATAATTACGAAATTGTTTGAAAACAAAATTAGGGACGCTAATGCAAGTGCGACAGAGATTTTTTTCTTTTTTCTTTTTTTTTTTTTTTTTTTTTTTTTTGGTATCGTCATGAGTTTTACTCATATGTTACAATTTGATTCTTTCCCACATAAAAAAATAAATAAAGTAACCATAGCGATAAAAATGACAACGGCACTTCCATGGGATCGAACCCACTACCTTCGGCGTACAGACTCGTTGCTTTAACTAACTGAGCTATTTGTTTTCTTACGTGAACTGAGCCTGTTCGGGTAAAGAGGATATTTCATTACGATCGGGCTACCAATTCGTCCTTTTCCATAGATAATTTCCACCATTTTCTCTATCTCTACGTTAATACTTAGCATATATTCATATATTTGGAGTTTGCAGATAATGCACGTAATAAGACATAATATTCGTTAAAAGTTTCGTTTGTAGATTTAATCCACATTTCTTTCAATGACATAGATGTCGCTGCTTCGTGTTGAACTGCAGAATTCCCTCTTGTTCTTGAAAATTTCCCACTTTAGCAGAGTGGGTAATTCTCGAGATTTCTGTCGATTTAATGTTTTTTGCTTCTAATTTCTTTATTTTAAGCTAATATCTAACACAAATATTAAAAACGGGTTTGTTATTAACCTGTCCTGCTGGGGAAACCTTCCGAAATTTCGAACATATAAAGAAAACGTAGGTATTTTCAAAAATCTTCAAAATAAAGAGACGCGTCATTTATTTTGCTCATAGTAGTACAATTTCAAAGATGAGACATCACTTTCACTATACCTTATTCAGATCTTCAACTCTTGCCTCGTAGACAACCTACACTCAATTGCCAACGTGATCGCTACGAAAGAAGCTAAATTGCAATTCGAAATACGAAGTCGAAACGATTGGATAAATGAAGGGAAAGTGATGGCTGGCTAACTAACACTTAAAACGATGTTGAGCCAACGTATTTTTTCAACCATTTAGTTTTTGGATTTGCCAATTTACAACCACGTCGTTCATTAGCTTATGCAACGCCTACAAAGTGTGCAGCTGAACGATTTCTTAAACCTGCAGTACTCAACCTACGATATGGTGGTACGCAATGGAAAAGGTTGAGATCTTCTGCTAGAGTAGATAGACAAAAATGAATTGTGTGTGTAACTACTGTGAGGTTCTCTTTTGCATAATACGTTCCTTTTTAGCTATAAATCGCGTGTAGTCGATAACAGATAGTTCGTTGTTTTGTTTCTTGCTTCTTTGTTCCTTGCACAAATACAGACCATGATATACGAAAAATTACTATTCATCTGATAATAGTACTTTAGTTTAAAATAACTACAATATATTCAAAAATATAAAGTTAATTGTAAAGTCAAATTTGGCTTTTTTTTAAAGCCATAACCCTTTCTATTTTATGTAATCTGAATCACTCATCCACTTGCAAGAGGATTTTTTTTTTTTTTTTTTAATGAATGAAAACTAAAACTCTGGAATCGCCCATCAAGTACAGTACGAATAGAGTTGAAGGGACCATCGAGAACAATAACTGTGTGCTTAAAGTTGTGAGCTTTCGAAAAGATGAAGGGAGGAAAAAAAAGGTGTGAAGTACATGCATATGTGTTTCTACGTACACTGACTATTTTCGTGGTGATTGTAGTTTGCGGAGAGAGAGAGAGAGAGAGAGGTAAATGTGAGCGAATAATAGTCCTTGAATGAGTAAGTGTGCAGGAGGACGGAGGAACCACGCTAGCTATGTGTGTTGCCCTCCTCACCTTTCACGCCATTCTGCTACCATTTCAACCCTTTGTTGTGGGGCGGGGAGCTCATTTGCATGGCTAATGGGACAGAGGCGTCAGTGCAAAGTCCACTCGCGCCATTTGAGAGGAGAAAGACCCTTTCCTTCCTTCCTTCCATCTATCTCGGATGCTTTTATTTCTCAATTTGCTACCAACAGAGCCTCTCAACATCTGCGGCATACAACATAACACATTCTCCACATAACACATAGAAATATACGTATTTGTGTTGAGAGCCACCTGCAGTCATCTCGATTGTGTACAAGAAATTTTAGTTCTTCTCTTCTCCATTGGGTGTTTTTCCTGCTATGATGCATTGTTTCGATCTGAATTTTTAAAGTTGATTTGAGAAAAGTCAATGACTTTTATGTTATGATTTTCATATCGTTATTTGTTACATCAAATTGGTTCAAGGTGAAATAAATAAAAAAAAAAAAAAAACGGAAATTCACTTGCCACATGTAATTTGCAATTCTAGTTTCAAAAAGTCTTGAACAAATATGAACTCAGTAATACAAAATGGTTCCACGATACGTCAATAGCATATGAAGTTCTATTTTTTATCAATAAGTAAATAAATAAACACAATTGAGAACTGCTACTATGTAGGGAGTGTCAATTTTTATACGTACTCTTTGAAAGAAATATCTTGTAGTGGGTTAGCTAACTGAAATTTATTTGTGGAAGTTATTTGAACTTCTGCAGGATATTTTCACATTAAATAAAAGTTACCAAAATGTTATAATATAACTAACTATTGTGCCAGTTTGGTTTAATGTACAACTGGAGAGTGATAGTTTTTTTAAAAAAAGATTTTAAAATTATTTTACTACTTACATTCGTATTTATCATTTTCTTATAAATTAATATCTTCTGCTCTAAAAAACTGACGAATGCAAGGCAAATTAGAAAAATTGATTAAGTAGTGTTGACAATATATAAATAGTAAATAAAATATAAAAACAAATATTAACAAAGTAGTTACGTTTCATTACATTATGATTTGCTCGGATAGTTCTTTTTGCTTTAAGTCTCTCCCAAAAGTTACTTATTAGATGCAGGGTGCTAAAAAACATGTTATTTAAATAGGACACCTTCTACATCTCATAATTAAAGCACTGCCAACAGAACTACAATGATGAAATTTGGTATGTTCATAGCCTTACTCAGAGAATAACTCAGAGAAAAATTGCCAAAAGTGAATACTTTGAGTTTCTAGGAGGTTCCAAGGAAAGAGAATAATTTTCATTTTATTTAAATGGTAGTTTTTATTAAAAATTAAATCTCATGTTTTAGAATATTCATAGCTTCTTTACTACTGATGATACAGTTAAAAATGAAAAAGCATTCTATAAAAAAAAAAAAAAAAAACTAGAAATGGTATTGGTTAAAGATCTAACGTAATTAATATGAAATGATTACTAGTAATATTTAATACTTCAAGAAGCATTTACACTACGGCTATACACGCTGTTTGTCATTTCAACCGTAAATCTTTCTATATAAATAAAAATGAAAGTGACTACGCTTGTGACTTAACAACTCTTGAACCACCCAACCGATCCCGATCAAATTTTCAACATACATAGATGAGGTTCTTGTCTGGGATGGATTTTGTTGTTTCACTTTGACGGTGCAACTTAGGGGAGGAGGATAGGGGATATATATATATAATGATTGAAAATGACCTATATTAGTACCGAATTCATAGTTTTCGGGGTCCCTGAGATGAACAGTGACACTTCTGATGCCATTTAAATCCAAATTCAGCCCCACAAGTTGGGGAAGGGGATATATATATATATATATATATATATATATATATATATATATATATATATATATATATATATATATATATATATATTATATATATATATCTTATATATAAAAGAGAACGCACAAATCCTTTGTTCCCTCATCACGCTAATACGGCTGAACCAATTTCTTTCATTTTTGGGGGGTTATTAGGATTTGGACCCTAGATGGTTTTTATCATATCACTTTAATTTTTAATTACCAGTGTCTTGAGATAATTGACCATTCAAGTGTCCATAACGTACAAATCCTTTGTTAGTTCATCATAGGTAAAAATAAACGTATTTATATGCAACCCGCATGACCGTGTCACTCGGCGGGTTAACATAAATGACAGGCGCTATAATGTTAACATTTACTGCAATTTGAAAGCGAAAAAGTAAAAATTATCTAAGTAACAAAGTTTATTGCGTTCCGGGGTGACCGCAGCGAAGCGGGGTGAACGCTGCTAGTATATATATATATATATATATATATATATATATATATATATATATATATATATATATATATATATATATAAATTATCAAAAATGACTGATGTCAGAGAGCGCTTCAATAATAGTAAAAAGTGATTGACTAACAGAACATATTAGTAATTTTTCTTGTTTTAACTCAGCAAAGTTGGTAATTGACGCTACTTAAATATAAAGAATAAATTCTCCCTTTTAGAAGAGTGGCTTGGGTAAGCTTGTAGTAAAGTGTCATTGTTATCAGTGGTGATTTACCGCAATGCCAGCCGGCTTACTCAAGGTGTAGGAAATTCGTACCGAACCTTCTCATGGGTGTGAGTGACAAAAACAAAGACTGCTATCAAAGTAAGATGCGGCTGAACAAGCATAGTATTACGAAGCAAAGACTAAAATATGAGTTTCCAGGCCGTGGGCCGAGTAAATCAGGGATCTGGGGGCGAAGTCCATAGTTGACCAACGGCTAGCTACCTGTATAAAACATGAATAAAATTGAAACGTTGAGTTCGAAAACCGGTCATCTCCATGAAGCTAATTTGAGAGGAGTGACAAACAAAACTAACTTAATTAATATGTATCTGACAATTAGGGCTATTTCCATTTTTGGAAAGTAGAAAAATACTAGGAATGCAATGGATATACCCAATTGCAATGAAATGAGCTGAGCGAGCTTAAACTACGTAATCAGGAAGCGTTTTTCGGTGATTATTCCTCGATGGTACATCGGATTTTTGATTTCGACCTATGTTGTCACTCAGCACGACATACTCTATCAGCGTGCTAAGTTTGGTTGAGATCGGCCAAACGGTCTAGGAGGAAGCGTTTTTCGGTGATTATTCCTCGATGGTACATCGGATTTTTGATTTCGACCTATGTTGTCACTCAGCACGACATACTCTATCAGCGTGCTAAGTTTGGTTGAGATCGGCCAAACGGTCTAGGAGGAAGCGTTTTTCGGTGATTATTCCTCGATGGTACATCGGATTTTTGATTTCGACCTATGTTGTCACTCAGCACGACATACTCTATCAGCGTGCTAAGTTTGGTTGAGATCGGGCCAAATGGTCTAGGAGGAAGCGTTTTTCGGTGATTATTCCTCGATGGTACATCGGATTTTTTATTTCGACCTATGTTGTCACTCAGCACGACATACTCTATCAGCGTGCTAAGTTTGGTTGAGATCGGCCAAACGGTCTAGGAGGAGTTCGCGGACAACCAAACGGCTAACCCGAGTATAAGAGCTTCGCTTCGCTCAGCTCAATCAGTTCTACGGTCTGAAAATTAAAACAGCCCTATATGCCAAATACATATTGACTAATTTAATTTTGTTTGTCATTACTCTCAAATTAGCTTCGATGGAGATGACCGGTTTTCGAACTCAACGATTTAATTAATGAATTTATAGAAATAAATTATAAGAGACCTGTATGATAAGAGATCTGTTTTTACAGATCATTTATCCTCGAATTCTTATCTAGCCTTCTGAATTCTTATCTAGTCCATTCTATATATGTTTCACACATTTCTTACCGATTTTAATGTCCCTATTCTATAAAGACTCGTTACATTCCGTCTTCCAACTCCCATGACCACTTTTCCCATGTAAAGTCATGCCAACTTATCAGTCCTATTCCGAGGCATTAGAACACTCCTCTCAACGACTGAATCTTTCACAGGATGAGGTTGTTAGCCTCATGTCAAATTATCCTCCAAAATGTGCAGTACAAATTTGTGATATTGTAGCACCTTTAGCCCGTAGTATTGAATAATGTGATACATGTGGTAGTGTAAACTTTCGTTTATCAGGCATGTTTGAAATATGTAGTAATCTAACGTAGCGCCATATGGTTAATTTGATGATTTGGTGGTATCGTAGAATTCAATGTCCTCCTATCTGTATTTGATCTTGCATAATCTCATCCTTTTTTAATCTAATAGTTCAAAAGTTTCACCATTAAAATTTCCATAGTTCATTTAAAAAATGTGTTTTCAATATAAACGTTAGAAACAAGTTAAGTTTTAAATAAAGTAACGAAGAATTTAATTTAACTTCTCACGGCTATACCCTTTAAGCTAAAGGAGGCGGATTAAAGTAAATGATTAGGAACGAATTTCTCGAATGAGAATATGGAGGAAACGAATGGGAAAACCTAACGGACTCGACGTTGTCTACCACACATTCACATGCAGAAATGATTTCAGGGGCTCGCTCGGGAAGAATATTTCACCCAGAGCTTCAAAATTCCTCTCCGGAGCTACAAAATTCCCCCAGGGCACTTCTTCGATCGTGCTCATTCTGGGTTATCAGTATTTCCGCAGTGCTACTTTCACCTCCGTCTATTCAAATTCTCCAGGGAGAAACCCTCTAAAACCATTACTGCTCACATAGTCTGGGTTCAAAATGTTGACTCCTCGCTTAAAAAAAAAGTATATGGCCTCCCGTGGATATTGGTGTAAGAAAATATATTAGTAACTGTTGACAAAAAGTCTGATGTAGGTGAAGAAAAAAGATTATTTGAAATATTTGCCTATAAAAGTAGAGAAACAGGGTTAAATTTCTTGTATGCTTAGTTTACGAAATGGTCAAGTAGTGTCATTTAGCTGGTTAGACCGAACTGTTTGTTAAAATTAAAGATCCATCTACAAATAATAACAATGAAATTCTCTAGAACTATTTTTGAGAATCTAGTATACTGTACATTAAGCTTTAAAGAGACAACTGAGACATACTTCTGTTTCGGCACAACGCTAATTTTCTACAGCACATCCATCATCACAGGAAATATAATTCTGCTGATATGCAAACACAGTTCGTTTGTATGACATTTGTTTAGTTTCCTGTCAGAGACGTAAATTTTATGTTGCGCTACGCAAATCGATAAGAAATTAGGCGGCAGTTACTTTTATGTTTTGGTACCCAAACAGATCTCTTCAGCAATGTCCAGAAGAAATGTCTATTTAATTTTCGGAAAATTTTGCATCTAATCGGGAAGTCGCATGGCTTCAGGAACTAACCTCTTATGAAAACAATAACACTTGTTATATTTCTACCACATCGTTTCCGAACAGTAATCCTTTCGTAACGGTTGTAATTTGTTTTAAATCCTACTTTATAGTAGAGTCTTCACGTCTACTTTTATATACTTCTTGTACATCAACTTGGAACTCATATCTGAGATAATAATAATAATAATAATAATAATAATAATAATAATAATAATAATAATAATAATAATATATTCATATAGTAATAGCTTAATACTAATATTATTTCTATAACCTATATCTCTATCGTTGAAACGGTGACGAAGTATCACATCAATCTATACTTGCACGTGCATCACAGACGACCGTAAAGCTCGAAATTTCTGCACTTATTTTCAAGGCAGGCTCGCCAACCATACGATAATTTAAGTCTTAATGGCATATATGGTAATCCCCTTGCGATAATAGGTGAATATACAGTACGATAATTTTAGAACGCACACTTTCTTGCAGTTTTGAAATGTGCAAATAAATTGTAGATGTGCATTAAATAATCATAAAACAGACTGAGGTTTTCAACAGTCATTGCCGTTAAAATAAACCAATAATGATTTGAGAATTGGAAAATGACAACCTTACATCTATTCTTTAAATTCAATTACATTTACGAGTGGGTGGAAATATTATTGTTGTTCAGTGTATTGTTAATAAGGATTTTTTAAAAAAAAGACGAGGACAGTGTTGCCGATTTGGAGTTCGAAACTAAAGACTACTAGATAAGTTTATTATATATTATTACTCTTATTAATAGTATTATATTTCTTTTTACAATTATCATGTGCATAACCAGTGGTGTATTTAGGGGGGGGGGGCTTTCGGGCTTAATCCTCCCCGAAATCTTACTTACTATAGTAAAATATATGAAATATCTTGCAGAATTTTCACATTTTCAGGCAAAGACACCCACGAAAGTTAACAAAGCCCTCCCGAAACAAAATCGTAAATACGTCACTGTGCATAACAAATATACGATAATTTTAAAGATGGAAATGGATAATTTTGTTCTCTGACGTTGGAAACTGCTTCAAGGTCATACGCAACATTCGCTAATATGCAAATCTTCATCCCAAAACTACGTAAATTCACACCAAAAAGTCATTTTCGTTTTCCAATTACTTCATTGTGTTTTGTTACGGTTTGACTTTGTGAAACTAGCTATTTGCGTTCAGGCATCCCTGGTAGAAGAACAAAGGAATTTGTCCTCCGAAACGTTTTGTACAAGAAAAAATAGATCAAAAAGTACTTAGGTAGAAGTGAATAAATATGAAGAACAAATGAATATCAGACGAGTTGTTAAGTGGTAGTATATCTTGCACTGTTAGCTACATGTAAAAGATTCTCTTTATTATCTTCATAACACAATTTCCATACAAGTATAAATCATGTATTTAACAACCATACTTGTAATAGCTTTTCCTCTTATTCTGAATATCTTGCTAGTTTGCTGTTCAGGTTCCGAAATAAGAGTCATATTATCTGAAAAACTTACATACACCTAATCAGTCTATAGCTCTACTGAAATAAAATACCATACCATCTATGTACACCTATCTTCAATATCTCCTCTAAAATAGTAGTAAATAATAATAATAATAATAATAATAATAATAATAATAATAATAATAATAATAATAATAATAATAATAATAATAATAATAATAATAATAATAATAAAAGATGGTGAGAGAAAACGTGCCTAAAGAGGAGCGACGCAAAATGTCCACGATAACAAGCAGCAGCGTTTGCTATAGTACACTCGTCCCACGGATTTAGAAGCAACGGACAAAATATGGAGCTTCCAATTTAGTTTGAAAATCCCCATTTTAAACTAAAAATGTCGACTTTACTATATTATAATTAGTGGTGGGTACAAAAACCGGTTTTTCGGTTTTTAGAAAAACCGAAACCGGGTTTTTAAAAATTTTGAAAAAACCTGTTTCGGTTTTTCACCGAAACCAATTTCGGTTTTCTTCGAAACCGGTTATCAGTTTTCTCCAAAACCGGTTCGGTTTTTGACCTGATCCGGTTTCGGTTTTCTTCAAAACCGATTCCGTTTTTTTTCAAAATTTGTTCTATTTCTGACCAGAATGGTGTTTCGTTGTTCTCCGGAAACCGCATCCATTTCCACAGAAATAGTTTTATGTGTTTTCGAAAAGCTTTTACTGAAACCAGTTTCGGTGAAAAACCGAACCGGTTTTGGAGAAAACCGAAATTTCGGTTTTTCGGGTTTCGGTTTTTATAGAAACCGGTTTTCGGTTTTTATAAAAACTGGTTTTGCCCATCCCTAATTATAATATATGTTTTCAATTTATCAGGTATTTTATACTATCAGATTGGATGAACATAAGTAAAAGTACAGTACTATGTTATTCCTCTTTCTTTCATAATGTAATTATGGATATTAGCCTAGCCACTGCAGACTTAGTATTTAGAAGTAAATGGAGAGAAAACTAAATACATGGAAATTTGCCGGGATCGTAATACTGCAAATTAGGACTTTCAACAAAGTTAATGCTCTCAAATGTTTAGGATTAATATTAACAGACCAAATCAAATCCACAAAAGAAATTACATGTCGATTGAAAGCAGGGGATTTGTGTTGTTATTCAGTTCAAAATCTTTTGTCTTCAGGAATTCTGAAAGGGGAATTTGAAGTTTAAAATATAAACAACGATTATCATGGCTTTTGTGCTGTATGGTTGCGAGACATAGTCGCTTACTGTGATGGAAGAATGCAGACTGGAAGTACCGTATTCGAGAATAAAATCCTCAGATTCATATTCGTACTCAAGAGGAATGGGAATAGGAAATGGCGGAAACTTCATAACGAGGAACTGTATAATTTATACCGTTTACCAAACATTGTTAGGGCCATTAAGTCTAGGAGGCTTAGGTGGGTAGACCATGTAGCCAGAATGGAAGAAAGTAGGAACGCTTTCAAAGTTTTAACTGGAAATCCAATAGGAAAAGACCATTAGGAATACCTAGGCACAGAATAGGACAATTAAGATGGATGTCGCAGAAATAGGAATACAAAGTAAAATTGGATCTAGTTGGCTAAGGACAGAAGTCAATGGAGAGCCTTTGTGAACTCGACATTGAACCTTCGAGTCCCAAAGACCATACAGTTAGTTAGTTAGTCTTAATATTAGGCCATCAGGCCTTATGGACAACAGATGTTTTCCCCTTTTTATCCATTAACACGGGGAATGGGTGTATAACTATACTACATAGCTATAAATTTAAATTAAATACATCTTTAAAAAAAATATAAGTTGTAACAAATCTTTATAGACCCGGAATACTAATATGTATAATAGTAATTCATCAACACTTTAGTATACATAATTCATCAACACTTTTGAAGTTATATTATTCTCTTGTGGAATCTTAATTATGAATCTCTATTTGGAATATGAATAATGAAAGACGTTTTAAAACGTTAGTGAGTGTTCAGTGTAACTTTTTGAAATTATTAATGTAAGTGCAAAAGAAAACAGATCTACGGATCAAATATGTATACGTACATATCATATACAGAAAGTAATAAGCAATTCCAATATTTTAATGTTAAAACACAGAATAAATCTCAATGTCTTAGTGTTTCTTTATAAAATTGTCAATAAAAATAATATAGTTACCATTGAATTAAATTCTAATATACGTACTATTGCATACTTCAACATCTATAAATTTATCTTACAATGTAGCCCTACATTTTCCTGAATGAAGGCTTGTATTGGTAATTTACACTACTACATGGAGAACGAATACATCTTACCATAATATGGAGTTAGTAGTTTCAGATTTTTATATATTTAAAATGAATGGAAATATTTTTAGAAGAACTGTATGTAATCCACGTGATGAATGCAGTCCGTACATGTAAAAAAAAAAAAAAAAAAACAAACAAAAAAAACTGCATTTAATATGTATCTAAAATTATCTTTGTGTTCAAGTATTGTACTCGTACAAGATTGTATACACAACATTGTATTTGGACATAATCCTGTTGTGTTGAAATCAATAAAAATGTTCCTCTTCACTGAAGGAATATTGGTTGGTTGGGGTTTAGCGTTACTTCCCAGCACCGAAGCTATACGAAACGTGGACCTACGGTTTAAGATGGAATTTAAGTCACACTAATGCATTCAAATTTCAAGGTTATCGTACTGAGAATCGAACACGGGACAACATGCAACAATGGTTAAACCAGCTATCTACTAGATCAACGTAGGAAGGATGAAGAAAAGTAATTACAATAAAGCTGAAATAATGTTGCTATCGTGAATAATAATCAAGAAATATTTAGACAGGGAGTGGCGTATTATTATTATTTAAAAATCTTGTCCCGTAATAACAGCTGTTGATAAACCACGGTGGTATAACAATAAGAGGGAAAAAAGACATAATAAATATCTTTCAGTGGCTGCATCAAAACTTCATTTCCACAAGAATCACCGCGGCGCGAATCCCAGACTCTCGAATGCGCCTCTAATGACCTTTGCATGCAAATTCAATTACTTGCTTATCCTCCGTCAGAGGAGATGGATAATCGACCCCTTTCCTCTCTGTCTGTTCCTTCTCCCGCCGCCCCGGAATCTGAATCCCTTATTATTCAGAAGAAGACTCAGGTAGCCATTAAACATTCACACGCATCAGTCAAAAATGAAGGGAGAAACCTAATAATATGCAAACTACAAAACCATCTACACAGCAACAAAATACTGGATGTCTGAAAGTGGCATACTATTACACTACAAGCTAGCAACTGTTTCTATGTAGAAAAGTAGAGACAGTACATTTTCGATTATTTTTTTCTTTACAATTTTACTTACAAATGTTTATGGTAAAAGAATTCTGATTAAAATGAAGTAGGTGAATGTTACTTTTAATAAAGTAACACGATTTAACAGGCAGAAGCTTGGTATGGCCTCTAATATTCTTACCGTTAAATCATCACGATAGAAGACTGATTCGATTTCTGCTGCAGTTCTGGTTCTCTCTCTCTCTCTCTCTCTCTCTCTCTTTTTTTTTTTAATTTTTTTTTATAGTCTGTGGGATTGTCCTGTTTTTGGACACTCAGTCCATTATCTATCAAACGTCAATGTTTGTTTCTATGCTACTTGTGGGCACTGTAGCACAGTAGTACAATGCTCACTTCTAGTAGGAAGGATCCCTGGTTCAATCCCAGGCCATGGGAGTTTGTGGTGGAAAACATCATGCCAGTGAGTTTTCTCAGGATTTCTCCGTTTAGTTCCACATTCTCAACTCACTATATATATATACGAGGCCTGTCTAAAAAGTATCCGACCTTAATTTTTTCCACGCAAAGTAGTGATTCTCAGGCGGCGCCACCGTGCACGGTGGAAGGAGGAACCTTAATGCGCATGCTTGAATTTTTTCACCGCGTTCGCGTGTGCCAGTCGTGAGCTGGTGGTCGCGAAGTGAGGTGCTGTTGGTAGTGTTCGTCGGATTTAGTGTTTCTCGCAAGATGACTGAACGAATTGAGCAAAGATACTGCATCAAATTCTGTCAAAGGCTGGGTGATTCTCAAAGCCAAACAATTCGTAAGATTCAGCAGGTGTTTGGAGAACATGCGATGGGTGTAACACAAATTAAACAATGGTTCAACCGATTCAAAGATGGCCGCACATCAGTCGAGAGTGAGCAGCGTAGCGGCAGGCCCCAAACTGCTCGGAATGCAGCTGTTGTTGAGCAGGTGCGAAATTTGGTGATGGCAGATCGCCGTTTGACAGTGCAGGAGATTGCAGAAGATGTTGGAGTGAGTAAAGATTCTGCACATGCAATTTTGCGTGACGATTTGAACATGAAACGAGTGGCTGCTTAATTTGTACCCAAGTTGTTGTCTCAGGAACAAAAAGATACCCGTTTTGACGTTGCACAGGACCTTCTGGACACCACCAACACTGATCCTGGGTATCTGAATTCCGTGATAACTGGAGATGAGTCATGGGTGTACGGGTACGACCCAGAAACAAAACAACAATCGTCTCAATGGAAGCATCCCGATTCTCCAAGGCCGAAGAAAGCGCGGCAGGTGCGAAGCAAAATCAAGGTGTTGCTGACTGTTTTCTTCAATGCCCGTGGAATTGTGCATCACGAGTACGCACTGGAAGGACAAACAGTGACAAAGGAGTACTATCAAGATGTTCTCAGGCGACTCCGTGACGCAGTCCGGCGCAAAAGACCAGACATGTGGACAGCGAAGAACTGGCACGTCCATCATGACAACGCCCCAGCACATTCATCCCAATTGATCCACACGTTCTTAGCCAAACATGGAATTACAACCGTTCGCCAACCTCCCTACTCTCCAGACCTGGCTCCTTGTGACTTCTGGTTGTTTCCAAAATTGAAGACGCCTCTGAAGGGATCCCGTTTTGAGAGTAGAGAAGACATAATGCGGAACACGACGACGGAGCTGAACAACATTCCAAAAGAAGACTTCCAGCGGTGTTTCCAGCAGTGGAAGGATCGGTGGGCTAAGTGTGTGGAAGCACAAGGGGCCTACTTTGAAGGGGATTAGGGTCCCAAGTCTGTCAGGTATTCGCAACTATTTTTTTGGCCAAAGGTCGGATACTTTTTAGACAGCCCTCGTATAATCATTCATTTTCATTAACGTCTTCTTTAGCTCACAGGGCACAACCATGGACTATCAAACTGAAAGGTTTGATTTTCCAGCAAGTTGATTCAAAGAGAAAATCTCCCCAACAGGTGCGAAGTAGCTGGTTGATGATTGGGGAAGGTTTTATTTCAAGAAATGTTATGCCTTTCTGGACACGCAACATGTTTTCTGGAATGGTATAAATCAAACCTAGTGATCAACATTAGCCCAATAATTCCATATAAAATCAACTGTAAGAGCCTCTAATATGTTCTGATGAACGCAAGCATCGTTCCTGTTTGAAGTAGTGAAATACCTCAAACAGTTTTTATGAAGTTTGGTTTCCAAAAATTCCTTTATTTGTTTTAACATCCTACAGGTGATTTATATTTGTAAACAAGTCCTTCATATTTATAAATAAAATCACGTGCTCTTCTAATACAATTACTACAAGAAACAAACGACAGACATCCTCGTCATCAGTGTGACAGAATAGGAACATGAGCGCCACCACTGTCTAGAAGAAGATATAAAACATCACGTAACGTCTCACCGGCATCAGTTTCAGCTGGTTAAATCCCCTCTCTTAGCTTACCTTGAGCACCAACCTCTCTTTGCTTGCCTGAAGCACTGAGAATTCCTAAATCACCTCCACTTAGCTTGCCTGGAGTTTCGTGGGAATCCTTCCCTTAGGTGCCTGAGCCTAAGGATATCTATTTTATCAATACTACTTAGTGAACTTTGTATTGGTCTTAGAACCGCATTTATAGTGACTTTGTATTACATTGTATATAACAAGAATTTTATAATAAAATAGTTGTGCAGGAGAATTGAATTCCGTGTGCTAAATTGCTCTATGTACTACATTATTAACGTAATTTTACATTATTTACTCTCTCTGTTCGTATGTCTGCTAGTCCGGTAAAAAAAAATCTCAAGAACTACTTGATGGAAAGTAATCAATTTTGGTCAGGATATAGAAGATCAAAATTTAAGAATTGAGTTCATTGAAAGTTATCAATTTTGGTCAGGATATAGAAGATCAAAATTTAAGAGTTGAGTTCATTGAAAGTCATCAATTTTGGTCAGGATATAGAAGATCAAAATTTAAGAGTTGAGTTCATTGAAAGTCATCAATTTTGGTCAGGATATAGAAGATCAAAATTTAAGAATTGAGTTCATTGAAAGTCATCAATTTTGGTCAGGATATAGAAGATCAAAATTTAAGAGTTGAGTTCATTGAAAGTCATCAATTTTGGTCAGGATATAGAAGATCAAAATTTAAGAATTGAGTTCATTGAAAGTTATCAATTTTGGTCAGGATATAGAAGATCAAAATTTAAGAGTTGAGTTCATTGAAAGTCATCAATTTTGGTCAGGATATAGAAGATCAAAATTTAAGAATTGAGTTCATTGAAAGTCATCAATTTTGGTCAGGATATAGAAGATCAAAATTTAAGAATTGAGTTCATTGATAGAAGTGATGTTCAAATAGGAAATAGTGGAGATAAATAATTTTTGTTTTTCGCGTTGATTACGATAGAGTAAAAAGGGTAACGGATAGAGAGAAATAATTTTCTACAATTATTTAATCGTCCCAAGAATATATTCCATGTAGACTCGACTCTAATCTATCTATTAAAACCGGATGTAGTAAAAAAATTATATATTGCCACTTCCGGGTTCAATATTACATGAGAGAATATCACGCCATTTAAACGATCTCGTGCATTTTTACCACGGTGCAATTTCACACGGTGCTCATTATCGAGCAATTTCACACGGTCCTGTTTAAACGGATTAATCATTCTACAGGTGTCGTGCATTTTTCGCACGGTCCATCTGTGTCAATCACGTGATTCATCCTGAAACGGTTTTCACTATAGGGCAAAGGAGAACACAGAACAAATATGAACTAAGTAAGAACAGAAAAATAGCCAATACAAGTTAAACTAAATACGAGTAATTAATATTAGAGAAGAAGAGCTTAGAAAATGTTTCACAAAAACAATAGTAAAGGAAATAACTGGAAATTAAAATAAGTAAGAACAAGATACAGAAGAAAAATTAGCAAACAAAAGTTATAGTAAAGAAGAGAAAAAACAATAACATAGTCAATAGAAAATTGAAATAAATAAGAAAAACATAATAATAAAAACTATCGCAAATTTAAATAAAAGGAAGCAAACAAAATAGCAAATGAAAATAAATTAGAATAGGAAAAGAATAATCAAACATTAAAATAATTAGGAGTAGAAGATAGAGATATCACAAATTAAAATAAATAAAGAATAAAATAAGTAGCACATCAGAGAATTCAGTCAGGAACTTTAAAAATCCAAGTAAAATATGTCCGCTGCTAAGCATAGAAAAACGTTGTGATTTGTGAAACACACAACAGTAGCTCCATACTCTAAGGCTGTTCTTTAAAAAAACCTCGTCATCTTGTTATTTTTCGAGAGAATAATACGCTGTTAAGGCGAAACCTTCATACTTCTGTACATCGTCAATCCATTTTGTACAATCCATAGCTCATTATTCCAGTCCTAGGAAATAGCTCAAGCTTCTCAAGCATTTTTTTTTTAAAGTCCCCGCCATTCCCTAGCTTTACCAGGCTAATTGCAATCGTTCGTCATAAAGGATGTAAATTGATTTTCTACACTTGTCTGGATTGCAATTTAAGTCAACCGTCGCATCTGCTTTTAGTACTCTACAAGCTTTAAGATATGTGGTGCACTCTTAGATATGCTGCGGTTTAACTTATTGTGTCAACCTTCCACCGGGTTGTGTTTCTTCTCTGCCTTTGACCATTGCAGTTCCATATTTATCTTCGAATGTTTGGATTGTCCATCTGTTGTTCAATGAAATAATCGTTAAACTCTTCGATTTTCTTTTCAGATAGACAGTCCTCCATGACGATGAGCCAACCTTCATCGATTTTGCTTGATGGTTTTAATGCTAATGCACTATACATATGAATATGATGGCGTACATGATCATTTTTTAATTATTCTTCGACGAGATCTATACTCTGAGCCTTCCACCAGATGTTCTGGTTGAAATTGTAATGGCAGCCGGAAACATGTGAATTAGGAAACACCGCACGCAATACATTGATTGCAAGAAGCTCAAAATTCATTTTCAGCACTCGAGGTTCGTTCTGGTCAGATCACATTTTAAGAAATGTAAACAGTTGCTTGTGTGTTCGCTCTGCTTTATCTTGCAGCAATGCATACAAGACTAGTATAACCAACGTCATATCATGTGTGCTTCCTATATGTGCATGAATGGCGTCAATTCGGGAAAATAGTTGTGACAACTCTTAAACGTTCCACATAAAAAAACGATTGCTTGCTGTCCCTCAGAGTGCAGAATGAACTAAGAACAAGAATAGAACAATCACAAATTGATCTTCCTATCTTTTTAAACAATACGCTCCAATTTGATTAACAAAGACTTACGGCGTCCAAGGAGGCCGAAAGAAAGAAAGAAAGAAAATACAGGTTTTGGTCAACTTAGCTGCAGAATGTCTTGAAAGTCGGTATGTAGAAACGATATCAATTTCTTAAAACAGTGGAGTGGAAACCAGTTACACATTTTAATCTGTTTTTGCAAGATTATATTTAAAAAAAAAAAACTTTTTATTTTCATCTATCATCTACTTTATCTTTTCTTAGTTTCTCTAATATTAATTGCAAGTGTTCGTATTTATTTTAACTTGTATTTGCTCTTTTTCTGTTCTTACTTAGTTCATATCTGTTCTGTGTTCTCCCTTCCCCTATAGTGAAAGCATATACAGGATGAACCATATGATTGACATATGGACATTGTAAAAATACACGACACCTGCAGAATGACTTATCCATAAACAAGATTGTGCGAAATTGTTCGATAATGACCACCGTGTGAAAATGCACGGAATCATTTAAAGCATATTTCTTCACGTGGGTATACGTGACACTGCTGCTTGTTACCCTGAAGTAGCAACTATAGATATACCACATTGACTTGATACCTAGTCTTCCTTTCCAAGCGCTACTATCGGCTGAAAGAATTCCACTCGGAAGGCTGCAAGGCTCTCTCGCTTAGCAAGAGCTGAACTTTTATTCGCTCAACGCGTGGGTATATCGAAGGTATGAGCTTTAGTTCTCATTTTTGCCACGGATCAAGATATTTTGGCAGCATTTTAACATATTAACATTTCTTTCGCTTTCAGCTATCACTTTCACAGCAGCGCCTTGTTTAGCACTCTTAAGGAGAGTAAAAACTGGGCTGCGATCAACGCGTCAGGATATTTTAACCACTCGTTTTCAAACTTGGATCCCGATGAAGCAAATATATTTTAATAAGAGGTAGAAACAAATAGTTTTCTCATATGGACTCAGTGTCCCACAAGAACAAGCGTGTTTCATCTTCTTCTTCTTCTTTTTTTTAACATCATTGTAGTTCGAACTGAGAAATGAAACTCGCTTGTTTTTGTATTGCATTCCGTTAAAGGTGTTAAATACCTATAAATCAGCTGATAAGGTGATAAAGACTAAGACTCTTTCTTATGGACCACTTTATGCACCCTCTTACATTGTTTGCTTAATATATGGCCAAATATATCTTGAGGATGTAACTGTAGTACCTTTTAAATATTGCAAGCTTTAGCATGATGGAAACATATTACTAAATCCGAATGAATTTTTGTTATGAAATGACTTGATATTAGACAGAAGTAAGTTTGTTTTGTGTTCGTTTCAATTACAAAATTAAATGTCTTTCTTACAACTGAGTCAATTAATTTTCCATTACCCTGAAATATTAAAAAAATACATCCATTTATCTAAAGAATGTAGGTGTGCATGTAATACTGCTAATAACACAGCTGTATCCTAGCCATTTTCCCGAGAAGAACAAGTAGAACAACACCTAAATTCATGATGAAACTTAAAAAAAATAGTTATTATTCTTACATAATTTGTAAGAATTATTTAACAGATTATTACGAATGCAGGACAAAATCTAAGATGACAAAACCCAAAGAAAATTCTATAAAAACAGACAAAATTTAAGGGACAGAATCATAGGCGCATAATAATAATAGAATTATTATTTTTTCTTCAACTTTCATGGATCTAAAATGTTATATGTAATTCTTCACGTTATTGAAATATCTTTTTTTTTTTTAATACTGAAAACCCAATAAAACATGTATGACTGTTATAGTAAAGATATGTATTTCACATTTTGATATTTGCCAAAAAAAAAAAAAAAAAGACAGAGAGAAAAGAACAAAAAAAGAAAAGAAATGATCAGTATTTCACAATTAAAATAAATAAATATTATGCATCATTCAAAATAAAAGACTGCTATATGCTACTTGATAAAGATGATTTTTAAAAAGAAAAAAAAGTCAAGTAATATCACAGTTACATTTCGTAATTAAAATGAATGGTCTTACAGTAATATGCTAAATGAATTAAATATATAATAAATAGGAGTACCCAGAACTTTTCATATGCGTCCATTGATTATAACATTTTTATTGGGTTTCAGTATTTAAAAGAAAGAAAAAAGTTATTTCAGTAAAGTGAAACATTACAGATAACATTTTAGAATATATGGCAATTGAAGGGGAAAAATAATAATATAGGATGTGCACTGGTACATTCAATATATAGTCCTATGATTCGGTTCCTTTTATTTTGTTCATCTTCATCAGAATTTTCCACCTTTGTTATTACAGTCATTACATAATATATACATGAGTTCCAATCTGCATAAAAACACGCTAGCAGTTAAGCATTTTGGTGCTGTATTTTCCTTTTTTTTTAAAAATCCCTCATTGCATAAAATTTCTCATCTCCAATGATTAGGCAGAATGGGAATTAGGAAGAACAAGAATTCCCGTTCTGTCTAAAGATAAGATCATTGAAGAAAGTGCTGGAGGGTCTTTAGGCAGAACGGGAATGAATCGAGTCACCAGGTTTGTCCTGGTCTGAGAGGCGAGACCGAGTCCCGGATGACACGAAAAAAAAAGTCGTAACCTAAGTGACCTTTTGATCTATAACCCAATACATCACTGCTTGGTATAGTCTAACGTGCGTTATGTATTCGCGACTGAACACTTCAACGTCACTGGTCAAGGAAAAATAATTCTTAATGAGTTTTTATTTCTTCCAAATATACCGTATTAAGAATATTTCTTCCAAATATTCTTAATTATAATTTTTGATGGCAAAGAGATAATTTTCGTAAATATTTCATTTCCCAAAATAGAAATACTTTAATTTGACTAGCAATCGAAGTAATGCTAACGAGAAATGAGAAAGCGTAATAAATGCTTCAAACGATCCCATGATCAAGTAATAGCCTACATTGAAGAAAGTTAACTCTCTTTGACAAAAAGACATAAAGTTCCCTTCCGAATCTAGGAACTATATATATATATATATATATATATATATATATATATATATATATATATATATATATATATATATAGAAAGAGAGAGAAAGAGAGACCAGCAATTTAAAGAATGAGTTACAATAATTAAATATACAAAAGTAAACTCATCAATCTATTAGAAACTGGCATACACAAAATCACTCAATGCAATTTAATTCACACATCAGTTAACAACTAATGGCTCTATTCAATTTCGATTTAACATAGTGTAAATTTATGTTGATATTTACCAGTTGACTGCCTTGCTGCGAAAATTTTCGAACAACTTAGTTACTGAATTAAGCCACCAATGGCATTACCATTGAACGCAAATTCAACAATAATTTTCAAACCACAATGGGACAGTATTTCTATGTCCAAAGTCATCGTATGATTACCCCACATAAAGCCAAGAAACGTCTCACAGACGTGTCTTAGGATATCTTGTTATCGGGATAAGCGGACATCCATCTCATGAACATCCCGATATCCCGTAACTGACGTTCCTCAGTACTATGCGAGTGACCAGATTTGCCTCATCTTGTTTGGGCTATACAGAAAAGAGTTCGATCTATTTGCAGAATATTGTAAAGATTCTTCAGTGATCAGAAAGGGTAGAGCTACGAGAATTCAAGGTACCACATTCCAAATTCTAAACAGATATTTGAATGTTGTAAGAGACAAACAAACAAACAAACAAAGATATCTCTCATCCTTGTCCTAGTGAACGGCTGATATTGTGATTTTAAGTATAATGAGGTTCAACATGGCTGGGAAATGTTATTTGGCTTCTTCTTTCTTCATCTTACAAGCTGTCAAAAGTTATTCCACAAGAAAGCAAAAACAACATTTAAAAAAAGTTACAAACTGCTGTTTCCTTCTACTAAAGAAATGTAGCAACAGCAGTTTCTTCTTCTTTCTAAACTTTCGAAGCGAAGAAAGAAGATGAGCATAAAAAATAATCATATTTAAGAAGGGTAAAGGAAAAGGGAGGCGGGGAGAAGGGCGAGAGGAAAGTGTAACATCAGAAGGAGTTATTTGGTTAAATCGCGTTTGCATGATTCAATTCATTACAGAGATAAATGGATGATATCCAGCAACAGTTTTTAAAATCAACCACCTTCAAACACCATCATGCTAATGTATTTTCTAAAGGAAAGATTTCAGTGTATTCGTAATTTACGAGGGAGAGAAAGGCACTAAAAAGTAGTTTAGTAAAATTAGTAAAATTGTATTATTATTTCTGCTACCTTTTTAAACTGAACGGTGTTATAGTAGGTTAGATCGCTTTTGGTTAAGTGATGTGTGGTGACGATGAGAAGTGGTGGCCGTGATTAAAACCAACATGACTCACACGACTTAAAATATAATAAGCCATTTATCTTGAGGCTTTCAAGTGTATGCTTTATTGATAGTTGCATAACTAATAGGATATATAATTATATTGGGTTATTGCAAAATTAATGTAGGATTTCGGGCTCTTTTAAATTTGAGTAGTCATAAAACGTGATGTCTGGATACCTTTTCACACATCATTTGAAAGAGTCGGGCTACAAAAACAATACATTTTTCAACCACATTGCGATGAGCGATTGCAAATGGATCTGGTACGACAACTGACAAATTCTGTCAATGTAGTTGGATCAGGCTTCCAGTCCTAAAACATATTCAAAATCAACGTTGTACTCAAAGAAGTTTATGATGACTGCGGGGTGATCCGTAGCTGCGGTATCTAATTCAGCTTATTTCATTCACGTGAATTCATCAGGGTCAAATATTGTCAGGAAATCGACAGAATTCACCAAAATCTGCAACATCTTTGCTTAGCATTATTCAATAGGAAAGGCCTAATCTTGTTTCTAATAACGAGGATAATTGACATTGCAGAGTTCAGAAGCACTTCAATACAAAATGCCGTACTATTTACCATACTCGCCAGTCTATGTCAATTAACTTCTGCCTTTTCTGGTATCTAGACATGTAATAGGGATACGTCTTCAACAATATACTTAGAATATCTTCAAAGATTTTATCCGGACCTACAACTGGGATTTGAAAACAACAGAAAAACTTCTTTCTAATAAATAAAATTGAACTAACATTGGTGTTTTTTTAAAATATTATTTCAGGATCTACTGTTTGATTTGTATAAATATTGCAAGATTATTAACTCACTCTTGTAATAAATAATACCACAAAAAAGCATAACTTTAAAGTTTAAATTCTTTGACGTGCTTTCTTGGGTATTGGTGAAAATTTTCAAACCCATTGGGATGACCATGTTTTTATTTTAATATTATAGCCATAGATCCAGACTTCGTTCTCTGTTATGGTGTTTTTCAGTCGTCATCGTTTGCACGATTCAAAACATTTTCACATATTTCCACAACTGTCTCTCTTTATCATTTGTTTTGAAATCGTGCAATGAATTTTGCAGCAACACGATAAACGTTCAGTTCTTCAACTAAGATTACGGGACAGGACGTTTACTGATTTCTGTTTCCTCAGTTGTTTCGCGGGGGTTAAATGAGGAATTTTCCGTACAACAGCGCGTACTTTCTGAACATGAATGTTATCACAGGGCGTCCAGGTCTTGCCTCGTTTTCAATGGATATTCTTCCTGCTTTGAAACGTCGAAACCACTCATAACACTGAATTCGACCCATATATTCTTCTCCGTACACTTCGTGCATCATTTTCAATGTTTCTGAAGCTGTCCTGCCCAATTTAAACCAAAATTTGCTGCACACATAAATTTATTCTTATACCACAAAATAGAGTCAAGACAGAACGCAACCCCACACCAACATTCACATTCTTAAACAGTGACCCAAGGGGAGACGATGTAATTACTTTCAAAATGCTTCGGAAGAATCCAACTAGGAAGTGCTAGCAATCAGGAAGTCAAGAACAATTTTGTTGATCGTATTTTTGAAAGTTCGATTTCTTTCTCTACTGACCTCTGATATTCAGGGTGTAACATAAATGCATGACCAAAAGTGATGTGATTGCGGATATCCAAATAAGCAAAAATGTTCCTATAAACATGGGTTTGATGCCGCTTCGTTTCTGAGATATAACTTCGTTTCGAGTAATTTTTGACATTTTTGCTTCTCAGAAGGACAGACACGTCGACAAATATGTTAAAAGGAGCTTTGTTAAACTAAACCCATCTCAAATTAAGATAATGTGTTACTAGATATGCTGTCGCCCCAATATAATAGTTTTCAGTGAGTCATCTGTCTGGCGTTTACCACCTGCTCGTGATTATGTTGAAATTTTAGGGTACTATGTGTATCTTATGGTTCAGATCTTGTTTCCGAGCAATGAAGCCATGTTTTAGGATGATAATGCTTCAATTGATATAGCTAGAAATATTTCGATGTAAGGATGGGCACGAGCGAGTTCGAGCGAGTTTTCATTGAAACTCGACTCGACTCAAAACAGACATCTTTGAACTCGACTCGAGAACTCTGCTCGAAAAATTTCCTCCAACTCGACTCGAATTTGACTCGAGTTTCGAGTCGAGTCGAGCCAAATCGAGCCAAATGCTGTGTGTAGCTCCAAGTACTTTCTTCAAGTATCCTACGTAGATAATACAATTACTATCAATCATTCTTACTACCACTACTACTACTAAAACAACAACAACTTCTTCTTCAAATTATCGTAATCATCAAATTATTATTATTATTATTATTATTATTATTATTATTATTATTATTATTATTATTATTATTATTATTATTATTATTATTATTATCTGAATACTAAAAACTAGTTGACTGCTGACCTCGATAGTCGTGAAGTCTAGGAGGCAAGGATATCCTTCACGCGGTTCTGGGTTTGAGTTCCGGAGGAGCAAGTATTCGGGCTCGAGCCAAAAATTGTTAAAAGTTAGAGGGTGCCAGCCAAACATGTTCAAAATTGTTCGGCCCGGCTTTAGGGTTGTCAATGGCTCGAACGGCTTGGCTCATAGCTTATACACTATCGAGCCGAGCCAACAGCTCACCCAACCGAACT
Organism: Thermobia domestica; assembly: GCF_964235325.1. NCBI lineage: Eukaryota > Metazoa > Arthropoda > Insecta > Zygentoma > Lepismatidae > Thermobia > Thermobia domestica. Next base: position 160,700,743 of record NC_137462.1, read on the forward strand.
GGCTCGAGCCAATGGCTCACCTGTACCGAGTCGGTGGCTCAACCTAACCGAACCGGCTCGAGCTGTTCACTCAATTGAACCGAGCTGAGCCAGTTGACATCACTACTCCGGTTGAGCTTCTGCTTGGGCTCAAAACTTTGACCGTGCAAGTCTCAATCTTGATGATAAGAACTATATACTTATATTGATGTTTACGACATTTGAGGCTGTCTCATTATAAAAATTCATTGTCGTTTCGTTAATCGACACGAGACAAAATGCGAGCAACACTAAAAATATTCCACATTACGTCTTACATTTCTCATGCTTTTGCTTCCCAATCTAATCAGGCAATGATTTCAAAACGAGTTAAAACGATCTGAACGAGCGAGCCATTTATCAAACTCGACTCGACTCGAAAGTCGACCTCAAAACAGTGACTCGGAACTCGACTCGAAAAAGTTACCTTGACTCGACTCGAATTCGGTTCGAGTTTCGAGGCGAGTCGAGTTTTAGCTCGAATTGTGGCCATCCCTATTTCGATGTGGCTTGAAAAATATCGGGATGAAATTGAACACCTTCCGTTACCTCCCACCTGAACATAATTGAACGTCTGTTGTCCATTTTGAAAGCACGAATTCAGCACAGATTTCTGGCTCCATCTTCTTTCACGGAACTGAGTGATGCACTGTACGTGAAAATCTTAATGTACGTGAGTGTAATATTCCACTTGCTACTATTCAGATCTCTATGACTCTATTTCAAGTCGCCTTAGAGTCATTCTAAGAAAGAAAGAAGATTCAACGCCATATTAATCTGAAAGTTTCATTGTTTTACGGTGTTTCTATTATCCTCATAATCATATTTAGATATATAATATACAGGGTGTAACATAAATGCATTGCCAAAAGTTACGAAGTGATTGCGGACATCCAAATAAGTGAAAATGTTCCCATAAACATGGGTCCGATGCTGCTTCGTTTCCGAGATACAGGGTGTTCAAATTTCGAGTCCCTCCGTTGGCTCACTATGGGAAAATGAATGGAAATGTTCAATATTATAGGAATAACACTATCAAGTAGAATTATTCCTGTGCAAATACATTTACACTAACATAGAGAATGAAACTAATCAACATTTGAGATTATTGGGTTGTCAATGTTGCCATATCTATGAACCGTTTTTTCCTATTGTGCGCCATTAATTGACTTCACGTTTCGACGCCTTGTCTTTCGGAATCTGTCCCATGTTTAGGAATGTTTTGATATCAGCAATCATATACCAACGTGCTGACGTCTAGTGCAGTTTGAAAATATAACACTTTGTACCAGGTTGACAACACTGACAACCCAATAATCTCAAATGTTGATTAGTTTCATTCTCTATGTTAGTGTAAATGTATTTGTATAGGCATAATTCCACTTGATTGTATTATTCCCGAAATAATGAACATTTCCATTCACTTTCCCATAGTAAGCCAACGGAGGGACTCGAAATTTGAACACCCTGTATCTCGGAAACGAAGCAGCATCGGACCCATGTTTATGGGAACATTTTCACTTATTTGGATGTCCGCAATCACTTCGTAACTTTTGGCAATGCATTTATGTTACACCCTGTATATTATATATCTAAATATGATTATGAGGATAATAGAAACACCGTAAAACAATGAAACTTTCAGATTAATATGGCGTTGAATCTTCTTTCTTTCTTAGAATGACTCTAAGGCGACTTGAAATAGAGTCATAGAGATCTGAATAGTAGCAAGTGGAATATTACACTCACGTACATTAAGATTTTCACGTACAGTGCATCACTCAGTTCCGTGAAAGAAGATGGAGCCAGAAATCTGTGCTGAATTCGTGCTTTCAAAATGGACAACAGACGTTCAATTATGTTCAGGTGGGAGGTAACGGAAGGTGTTCAATTTCATCCCGATATTTTTCAAGCCACATCGAAATAGGGATGGCCACAATTCGAGCTAAAACTCGACTCGCCTCGAAACTCGAACCGAATTCGAGTCGAGTCAAGGTAACTTTTTCGAGTCGAGTTCCGAGTCACTGTTTTGAGGTCGACTTTCGAGTCGAGTCGAGTTTGATAAATGGCTCGCTCGTTCAGATCGTTTTAACTCGTTTTGAAATCATTGCCTGATTAGATTGGGAAGCAAAAGCATGAGAAATGTAAGACGTAATGTGGAATATTTTTAGTGTTGCTCGCATTTTGTCTCGTGTCGATTAACGAAACGACAATGAATTTTTATAATGAGACAGCCTCAAACGTCGTAAACATCAATATAAGTATATAGTTCTTATCATCAAGATTGAGACTTGCACGGTCAAAGTTTTGAGCCCAAGCAGAAGCTCAACCGGAGTAGTGATGTCAACTGGCTCAGCTCGGTTCAATTGAGTGAACAGCTCGAGCCGGTTCGGTTAGGTTGAGCCACCGACTCGGTACAGGTGAGCCATTGGCTCGAGCCAGTTCGGTTGGGTGAGCTGTTGGCTCGGCTCGATAGTGTATAAGCTATGAGCCAAGCCGTTCGAGCCATTGACAACCCTAAAGCCGGGCCGAACAATTTTGAACATGTTTGGCTGGCACCCTCTAACTTTTAACAATTTTTGGCTCGAGCCCGAATACTTGCTCCTCCGGAACTCAAACCCAGAACCGCGTGAAGGATATCCTTGCCTCCTAGACTTCACGACTATCGAGGTCAGCAGTCAACTAGTTTTTAGTATTCAGATAATAATAATAATAATAATAATAATAATAATAATAATAATAATAATAATAATAATAATAATAATAATAATAATTTGATGATTACGATAATTTGAAGAAGAAGTTGTTGTTGTTTTAGTAGTAGTAGTGGTAGTAAGAATGATTGATAGTAATTGTATTATCTACGTAGGATACTTGAAGAAAGTACTTGGAGCTACACACAGCATTTGGCTCGATTTGGCTCGACTCGACTCGAAACTCGAGTCAAATTCGAGTCGAGTTGGAGGAAATTTTTCGAGCAGAGTTCTCGAGTCGAGTTCAAAGATGTCTGTTTTGAGTCGAGTCGAGTTTCAATGAAAACTCGCTCGAACTCGCTCGTGCCCATCCCTACATCGAAATATTTCTAGCTATATCAATTGAAGCATTATCATCCTAAAACATGGCTTCATTGCTCGGAAACAAGATCTGAACCATAAGATACACATAGTACCCTAAAATTTCAACATAATCACGAGCAGGTGGTAAACGCCAGACAGATGACTCACTGAAAACTATTATATTGGGGCGACAGCATATCTAGTAACACATTATCTTAATTTGAGATGGGTTTAGTTTAACAAAGCTCCTTTTAACATATTTGTCGACGTGTCTGTCCTTCTGAGAAGCAAAAATGTCAAAAATTACTTGATGGATCATCATCAATTTTTGCCAGGATGTAGAAAGTCGAAAGTTAGGAAATAAACTTTCGTTCGTCGAAAATAGAAATAAAATATTTTAAGTTTCAACGATGATTACTATCGAACAAAAATGGTAATTGAAAGCGAGAATCGTTTTTCTGCAATCGATTAAGAGTCCAAAGAATACATTTCATCTCCGTCACTGACTCTATACTAAAACCAGAAGTGATAAAAATCCAGCACAACTCCTGGGGTCAATATTAATCTACTTACAGCAAAATCAGTAGTAGACAGCGAGAAGCGGGTTTTTGGATTCAGTTAATTATCCCAAGTATGTACTCCATCTTTACTCTAATTTTTATATCAATATTATATGAGGAAAGTAGCCTTTGGCTAGGTGGGGGCGGAGCCCTCAGACCCCCGCGTTTGCCCGGCCTACGGCCTCGCATTTCATAGGTAGTAGCCTTTGAATGAAGAGTGAATTTTGTGCATTTGCTCTTTAATTACTTTTCCTGAATTTGGCCCAGCTGGGGACTTCGCTCCCTGACCCCCACGTTTACTCGGCCTACGGTCTCACTCCTCTAAAATCTAAAATCCTTTGAATTCTACCAAATTTCAAGTTTCTCTTCCTATTTCAACTATCTAAAAGATAAGGTTTTGTATCCCAAGCAAACGCCCATTTAAATAACACGGGAATTTCTTCATACCCCCCTTTACACCTCTTACAAACTTCACTTTTGGCAATTTTTCTGTAGATTAGTTCCGGAAGGCTACAATCATGAGAAATTTCATCATTCTAATTCTGTCGGAAGTGCCTAAACATTTTGGGGTGTAGATGTCCCATGTAAATAAAATGGGAAAAAATTTTCAGTTCCCCATAGAACCACACTACAGTTGGAAATTTTTATTTTTAGCAATTTATTTAGTTAACGATAACAAAAACGTATAAGCATACCGAATTCCAAGTTTTTATTCCAATTCCAAGTACCTAAAATTTGAGATAATAGGTTCAAAGAAAGGCCCATTTAAATAACATGGGGAATTTCTTCATCCCTCCTTTAGACTCCCTAAAACTTCAAAATATTCACTTTTGGCAATTTCCCTGTGGGTTAGTCCCGAAAACTACAATTATGTCAAATTTAATCATTGTAACCCTACAGGAAGTACCCAATAATTTTGGGATGTAAAAGGTGTCCTATATAAATAACATGGAGAAGATTTTTCAATTCTTCGTAAAACCACTCTAAAGTTAGAATTTTTTTTTTTTTTAATTTTTACTAATTTACTTAGGTAATGCTAACGAAAACGTACAAGCATCCGAATTTCAAGTTTTTATTCCAAGTATCTAAAACATGAAATTATATGTTCAAAAAACATCCATTTAAATAACATGGGGAATTTGTTCATGCCTCCTTTAAACACCCTAAAAATTAAAAATATTCACTTTTGGCAATTTTCCTGTTGGTTAATTCTGGAAAGCTACAATCATGCCAAATTTAAACTCTCTCCGCCTTATGCAAAGTCGTTTTGACGTAATGATTAGCGTCATACTAAAAACCTGACTACTGCAGAGAACATATGTTAGTCGAACTCTTTAGTATGCCACTAATCACACGTCAAAACGACTCTGCATAAGGCCCTCTACGTCAAATGGAAATACCGTACCCCCTTTAGTTTATGTCAGTTCATGTAGTTTTATATATAGTTAAGATATCATGCCAAACCCAACTCTTTCACGTTGTATACACGTGACATTGGTGCTTGTTAAACTTTGAAACGAAAGAAGCGGGATACGGACAAAATCTCGCCGGCCAAAACCTCGCGGGCCAAAACCTCGCGTGGCCAAAACCTCGCCGCCCAAAACCTCGCCGCCCAAAACCTCGCGGGACAAAACCTCGCGTGGCCAAAACCTCGCCGCCCAAAACCTCGCGGGACAAAATCTCGCCGGGCCAAAACCTCGCTACCCAAAACATCGCGTGGCCAAATCTCCCAGCGAATGAAACTTTTCTTTAAAATTTACCCAATGAGTTTCTGAATATGCAATTCCACATTACAAATAATAATATTATTATTATTATTAATAATAATAATAATAATAATAATAATAATAATAATAATAATAATAAGAAGAAGAAGAAGAAGAAGAAGAAGAAGAAGATACAAAACATCGTGTGCGTGGGCTTTCTCGGGTTATTTCCGTTTCCTCCCACTTTCTTTATTCGATCATTTCCTTCATCCTGGTCATCTACGTCTCCTTTAACCTACAGGACATAATCAAGGAAAGTCGTAAAAACTCATATATTATTTCATACTTTCATAAATATTATTAGATTTTTGTTAAAATTTTAAGTTTTTGGATGTTCCAAAGTTCACGAAACTAACCCCGTTAGTTGTCATTACTTTCCTTATGCAGACTTTCTTTCCCTATAACCCGTTTAAAAACATCCTGTCGCCCTACCTTCACATTGAAATCCTCTAATACAGAAATAGAATTTTCATATGGTATCGCGGGACTTGGTCAAATACCCGTGATACTTCTTCTGAAATAGCGTCTTTTATACCGTCATCCTTATCATCTGTTGGAACATTTACATTTTGGTCAGGCGAGATTTTGGGTATGGCGATATTTTGGGGCGCGAGGTTTTGGAAGACGAGGCTTTGGCAAGGCGAGGTTTTGGCCCGGCGAGATTTTGACCCGCGAGGTTTTGGGTGGCGAGGTTTTGGCCCCGCGACGTTTTGGGCAGCGAGGTTTTGGCCAGGCGAGATTTTGTCCCGCGAGGTTTTGGGCGGCGAGGTTTTGGCCAGGCAAGGTTTCGGCCCGGCGAGATTTTGGGCCGCGAGGTTTTGGGATGCGAGGTTTTGTACCCAAACCGAAAGAAGCAAAGAAGCGCGTACAATGTAACTTCAGAACTTTCTCCAGATCCTAATAGGTGGCAATGCGAAATTCAACTGTTTTCACGAAACCGTGTACGTCTTCAAAAAGTGCAACTTAAATTGTGTCATTGACACGGTTTCAGAATTAAAGGTGTCCAGTTCCCAAGTCCGTACTTAGAAGAAGAAGGAGAAGGAGAAGCTGTATTGGGAAAGAGATGTCAAAAAATTCTCAATATATACAGAATAAAATTACATTCAAACTTGTTTTAATCATTTTTATTCATCTACTAGTAAATGCTCCCTCGCGTTACTGCAGACAATATTTTGAGTTCCTTCTGTGTCCTTCATAGAGAAATCATTTTAATTCCAAATCTTGCACGAAATTCGAATACCTCGTATGGACATCTTAGTGAACAACTCTCACCCCCTTTTTCTTCCCTTTTAGCTCATATATATATATATATATATATATATATATATATATATATATATATATATATATATATATATATATATATATATATATATATATATATATATATATATATATATATATATATATATATATATAAAATATTGAAACACGTCTTAATTAACTTATTTTAAATGAAAAGTCGAATTAACCATTTTCAGGGAATCCAAGATATGGATATCTTACCATAATAATTACAACCTCTATTATTCCTTGCTCCTTCCACATCGAATTTCCAAAAAATCATTCCTTAGTGGTGGCTCAGAGGTAGAGTGCTTTCCTCTGGTGCGTGGGGTTCTTGGTTCGATTCCCGGACAAAGTAAGTTTGTAGTGGATAACATCGTGTCTATGGGTTTTCTTGGAGTACTCTCGTTTCCTCCCATATTCTCATTCCACTGATTCTTTGATCGTCATTCATTTGTCTTAATCATTCGCCCCTTAACCTGAAGGGCATAATCGTGGGACGTTAAACTGAATGTTTTTTTTTTTTTTTTTTTTTTTTTTTTTTTACAAAACCTATGTATTCTTCAAATTTCAAATTCCTAGGTAATGATCAGTCATTCAGTCAAGATTTCTTTTATATACAGAGAAAACAATATTTCATTATTGCTATTCTTTTTATGGATACAGTTCTCATGGTGATTGTTAAGGCGTTTAATTTATCTACATTGTCTATTAGTAGCAAATCGCTCATTTTGTCCATTCGCTAAATACTAACTTAGTGCAAATAGTAGTTTACCTGCGTATGCATTATGAAATACCAAAATACGACGTAGTTTGAATGCTGTTAACTTCTAGCTGTTAGATAATTTTAGAATACGCCACTGACACAATCTCATTTTTTAAAATCTGAATTATTTGATCTAAGTGTGAAATAAGAATGTTGCAGATCAATAGTCGCCAAACTTAAGAAACTTCTGAGCTACTGTATCGTTTTTAAATCCTAGTGTAAGCTATTAACCAAAAAAAAAACTACTTTTTTTAAAATAACATTTGTGTTTATTCAGCTTAGTGGAAGAATCAAGGTTAGCCAACTGCAGCATTAACGCGATCTACCAAAAATGTCCCCGTGAGAAAATAGTAGTAACTCGCGATCGACGGTTTGGCGACCCGACAACCACTTGAGTCTTGGCGGGAGCTTTCGTGAAGAAAGGATAGATCTCCCAGTAATTATCACGAGATACATCTTTTTAATGTTGTTTGGGACTTATGTCCTACCTAGTTCGTCTGCATTAATAAGTTGTCCTACTTTATAAAAAGTATAACTATCAAGAATCCGTGTTACCTACAATTATTATTGCTATTTCTTTTTTTTTTTTTTTATCTTTGTCTGTACCATTTGACTAATTCGCTTACCAGACTGAATAATTATTTTACTGAGGATTTCTTACAAGGATAAGATGAGACATTTCGACAACGGACTTTTCCCCAATAGTTCGCTCATTTTGAGCATTTTTTGATGTATCTACAATTGTTTCATTTTATTTCCTAATGTATTACTATTGCATAGTAGGCGTGCATAAGTGTGTAAGACAACTAACATAAAACCTATCTTTAGTGAGAATGCTCAGTCAGACAATACTCTATAAAAGATGTATTTTCTCGAATGTTTCCACAGATGAAAAACTAATGAAAGCGTACTGGATGGCAATTCGTCGAGTAACATAAATCATTCACGAATCTTATGCAGTGCGCTGACGGTGTAACATGTCTTTCATACGTGTGACAGAAGGTGATAGAGATGGGATGTGGTTACATTGAAGGAATATAACAGGTGTTCTTCTGTGCATAAAGCCAAGTACGATGTATAACTGTTGCCATTACTTTTTATCTAACCCACGTAACTTCTGAAACCCTTTACATATATGAATATGTGTATGGTTATTCTTCCTGAGCAGTCAGCCCCTTAAATACGGCATGATCACTCAGGAGGTATTGACTCTTGAGGCTTTATCTATCTATCTGCATATATATGGAGAGAGAGAGTGTGTGTGTTTTGCGCCCTTCTGCAACTCCGAAGTTACGAAAGACAGGACCTACTATCAACGTGGACTATGAACTACTTGAATCCGGTGCAATTGGAGGATGAATAGGCTATCATGCAAATTCAACCCTCGTAGCGTTTTCCACCACACTCTTATCTCCAAGAGAGCTGGTGTACAGGACTTCGCAAGCGGCCACGACATGAAGTAATTAAAAACACAGATAAGAAAATAAATAAAACTAAAGATAATTTTAGTTGGTTGTTTAAGGTGTTTATTTTAAGTCAAAATATTAAATTATAATGCGTATAGTTATGCAGTCTTTTAAAGAATTTATAGTTGGTGATGAGGCTTTATTGAACAAGACTGTACAATGAGAAAAGCTATTTAAATGTTCTTAAGCAATAAGTCCAATGTTCTTTACTAAGTAAGCTTCCTTGCTAGAAACAAATATGTATTAACTTACTTGGGAAACTCAGGTATAACTATCACCTATAAAATATGAGAAGAAGGAAAACTGATCCCAGCTCAATTTCTAATATACACCACCTTGCAGTGAGTCTTTCGCTGCTACATCTAATATACACAGTATTTGAAAGCAATTTTCTATTATAGAATCAGTGATGTAGTAAAATTAAGGTCGCACTTTTTAATAGCGAATAAGGAAACGAGTATTTTGTATTTTCTTTTAAAAACAAATAAAAATGTGTCAATTTCACATTTATAAAAAGTAGTTTGAGAAAACTAACATATCGTCCAATAAAAGGATGTTGCTATACTAATTTCTGCTCCAGGCTACGACCCTACCAATTTCACACTGTGACAGGGCACGATAATTTCAGGAGTAATATTCAATGCAAAAATGATTCGTTATGCAAAAATTATTATATTAATAATTTCAGAACTGTATAACACTTATGCTCTTGATAAATCAGTATGAATTGAAGCCTTTATGTGCTGTAATCAGAGCTTAGACGTCTGATTATCTGTAGTGTGTAAATAAAAACAATTTCACAGCGAGTCTCGTCCACAAGTGACAGCTAGATTCAGATAAGTTGAAAATGTGCCGTTTTCTCATAACAATAGGTTTTCTAAGGACGGTATGTTTATTCGTAACGGTAGGTAACCTTTCTATTGTTGTTATTGTCTACATAAAACATGTTTTCAACGATCAGTTCCATGACAAAATGGCTTCGTACAGTACCTTGTCCTTCAAACAGTTCCACAACGACTCTTGTCCAAATTACTTTTTAATATTTCCTTCAAATTATTTGTTCAAATTTTTAGCAAACATTTATTTGATCCTGATCAATAATTCTGCAAAAAATGGGACATATTAAAAATTTAAAGCTCCAGAACGTTTTTTTTTTCGATTTCTGGAAAATTTTGTTTGGTGGACAAGATGGTGTGTGAAAATGGACGACTCATATATCTGATACCTGTCGACAGACAGACGGACAGATATTGCCGTTCTATGAATCTTTCCATTCTTATCCATAGCATAGTTTGAAAGCCTAAGAAATCCCTAATAACTTATATTCCTGTATCTCTCGCGTGATTCATGGTAATACATGTGCAGTCTTATAGCAGAAATGGGTATTTCCTTATGTAGTTCATTTTCTCAGAAACTCTGTAGTATGGGAGCCAATTTTAAGTACATTTGTACTAGAAACTATCAGAAAACGACGTCCTCTTTAAATTACAGATATATTTATTCAAAGAATTTGTCTTGACTTCTAGTATTGAAGAGAAGATATGGAAGTGCTTTTGCTGAAAAGAACTGTGAAAATTTGTCTCTTTATTTAGAGTTCCTGAAATAGTTTGCAGTTTGCGCGCTCGAAATTTCATATTTTCATCCACTAGATATTTTCGAAACTGTTGCTCGAGAAAAATTTGACGGGATCAAGATTTAAATTTAGAAAGGCAGGAAATTGCAACAACAAAGTAAAATAATAATAATAAATAAATAAGTTCTTATTTTATATATATAAAATGTTCCAGCAAGTTGTTAATCGAGCATGTTAGAAAATGCTGACAGTTTGCAGTGTCAAGCGGGAAAAAAAACGAAGAACAAGAGGAATTTTTCCACCTCATTCTCCTGGAGAACCTCGGCCATCGTTGTGTGGTTAAAGTTCATCCGAACGGAATGACCAAGTGGTTCTTTGATGCTCTGTTGCTGGTCTGGCATGAATATTCACTTGAGTTGAGTCTCCCTTCCCTATGTGACCTTAATCCAGGGCGAGTGGTGGGTAGTGTTCCTTTGTTCGAAAGCACCCGCCAACTGTTAACAGCTGAGCCCGTGCCAATTGGCCTCCGAGGAGAAGGGATCAGCCGATGGCAACCTTCTGCTGCTACATCGATTAAAACACGATTTAAAAAGAAAAAAAAAGAGGAGATAAAAGACTCCCAGGGGAGGGAAGATAAGTTACGATTATCCGCGAATAGAGTGTTGAAAGGAACACTGAAAGATAAGAGATACAGGGCATTAATAAAATAATCCTCATAAGAAGTCTATTATAAAAATGGTTCTCTGTCATAAAGAGGATTATAATGTGGTCATGTATACATAATGGCACTTTGTAGGAGAAGATACGCATATTGAATGGAAATAAAATAATTTCTAAAGTAGATTTCAGGTCATCATTTGACTATATTTGCTCTGAAATAAGTAACTTCGAACCAGACACCTGTTATCATTTGTAAATAAACGAAGAAAAAGAATAAATCTTGTGTTGAACATTTACAATGTTGAAGATCTACTGAAACCGGAATTTTTCAAGCGCGAGTTAGCATGTATTTAAGATCTGATGCTGAGGCCCAGCCCGAGTCCGAAATGCTTGGCATTGCTGGTACGAGACATGCTGAAGTGCATCTATGATATGCAAATCAGTTCAAACAGAATCTTATTTCAGAAATTATTAATTATAATATATATACATGCAATATATACAGGGTGACCGCGTGACTATATTACAAAATTTAAGAGATGGTTCCTGACACGGAAACAAGAAAAAAGGTTTAAATAAACTTTTGTCCAACGTACATAATTTCGGAGCTACAAGGTGCCGAAAGCGTGGGAAAATGACATTCAAAGCTCTATAGTTCGACTATGGTGAATGATAGAGCTAATGCGGCATAGTCACGTCAAAGACACCGAAGCTGCTGTATTCAAAAATGCTTAGGTCGAGCTCGTGCAATTCGTGCACAAGGGATTCCCCAAAGGAGCGTAGGGATTCCCGGATAATCTGTCAAGAAAGACGGGGCAAAAAGGATACGGATGAATAGCTGTCCCAACTGCTAGCAATAATGCGTCTGTACTAAGTGGATATCTCGCACAAGCACAAAATGGCGAACAGTTTTATACGTGCAATGTGTGATTGCATAACGCGTACTAAATAAGAGTGGGAAAAATGAAAGGAAAATGTGAATAATTTGGTACAAATGGTAAATACATGATATTACGCTGTCCTATCATTGAACAGGCGCTTTTAATAAAAGGTAATAGTCATGAAACCTACTAAAATGTTGTAAAAGGATCACACTATTAAAGTCTTTCTTTCATGTATTGTTGTCATTGAAAATAAATAAACAAAACTGAGCGAAACAACCATAATGCAAAAGAGGTTGTTTCCTAAAAACAAAAGTCACAAGAATGGGAATAATGTCTTCAATCAACATTTTCAGCAGGATTGAATGCAGCCAAGAACATCATCAATTACCTGTAAACGAGACAAATCTCCCAATTATCCTACAATAGGTGATGGACATGGCGTCCCTCTACTTCAATACAGGCGTTACAGCGTCGCAGTAAGTTCTGACGCATCCGCTGTAACAACCCAGGAGCTGTTCTTATAGTATCACAGGAAGAGAGTATTCGTGCATGAGAGTATTCGCAATAGTTCTTCTGCGTTGTCTATAGGCGTTTCATAGACCAGTGTTTTGACATGACCCCACAAGAAAAAATCAAGTGGAGTCAAGTCTGGAGAACGTGCAGGCCAATTACAAGGACCGCCTCTTCCAATCCATCTGTCACGAAACGTTTGATTCAAATACTCTCGAGCACTAGCTGAAAAGTGGGCTGGGGCGCCATCATGTTGAAACCACATCCGTTGACGAACACCGAGAGGGACATCCTCTAATAACCCTGGAAGTATGTCTCGCAGGAATCTCGTATACACTGGTGAAGTTAATCGTGGTGGTAGTAAATATGGACCTATTATCTGATCACTGATAATATCCGCCCACATATTTATAGCGAATCGATCTTGGTGGCCCCTTTCCACAATTGCATAAGGATTTTCGTCTACCCATATATGACTATTGTGACTATGAAATATCCCGTCTTTCGTAAAACAAGCTTCGTCGGTGAAAAGCACGTAGGAAGCAAACTGCGGATCAATTACAGAGCGTTGGAGAAAGCACTCACAAAACCGAACGCGAGATTGAAAGTCAGTTGGACGTAAGACCTGAACCCTCTGCGGATGATAGGGGCGTAACTGTTGCTCGTGTACTACTTTCCAAACAGTATCTTGTGCTACTACCCTTTTACGTGCTACTTTCCGGGTACTTACTGTTGGGTCTTCGGCGAAACGATCAAGCACTTGTTCTTCAAAGTCCGGAGTCCTTGTGGTTCTTCGTCTTCCTTGGTCGTAGTATTGAGGTTGTAAATTCCCCGTGTCTCGTAAGCGTTGAAAAAGTCTGGCAAACATAGCATGGGCTGGATGTCTTCTTTGTGGATACTTCAGTCGATATAACCTATCAGCTTCTCGACTGTTGCCATTTGCTTGACCGTATACAAATATCATGTCCGCAAGTTCTGCTGTCGAGTACTCCATTTGATCTCACATTCGAACAAGCAAAGCACAAACTGCATTAAGGAATTCGTACGCTACGAACAAACCACATGAAGAATGACCTTCCACCTTCCACAACGCCTTCTAGTAGAGTTGTCTTATACTTTCCTTACCTTCGATTGTTTTCTACGACAGAAGGAAGAACAAATGCTTGTGAACGAACCTACAAACTGTGGCGTACTTCGTCTGTGAAAACAAAATATCTTCTAAACGATAACAATGTGACGACATGTTAAGCATTCTAGACAAAATCTCGGAATCAGTCCTGCAAAACATCGGAAGCAGCGACTAAAACAAACGTCCTGATAAATTGTTTTTCCTTGTTCTTTTTCAATGTTCGGGTAACGCACATTACGGCTAATGATAAGAAACGGATATTTTACTGTTGTTCCCTGGCAGCGGTCACATTAACATGGGATGGCGGAAAAACCCCCTCTCGTAAAAACTATCCTCGGCTCGTATCATCAAATAAAATAAGATTTCTTCCTGGAAGAAAGCACTCATATCCCCCGTTTTTTCCCCTTAGTTTTACTTGCTTTCATTGACAAAACTACATGGAAGAAAACAATGTTAGTGTGATGTTTGTACAACATTTTAGTAGGTTTCATGACTATTACCTTTTATTAAAAGCGCCTGTTCAATGATAGGACAGCGTAATATCATGTATTTACCATTTGTACCAAATTATTCACATTTTCCTTTCATTTTTCCCACTCTTATTTAGTACGCGTTATGCAACCACACATTGCACTTATAAAACTGTTCGCCATTTTGTGCTTGTGCGAGATATCCACTTAGTACAGACGCATTATTGCTAGCAGTTGGGACAGCTATTCATCCGTATCCTTTTTGCCCCGTCTTTCTTGACAGATTATCCGGGAATCCCTACGCTCCTTTGGGGAATCCCTTGTGCACGAATTGCACGAGCTCGACCTAAGCATTTTTGAATACAGCAGCTTCGGTGTCTTTGACGTGACTATGCCGCATTAGCTCTATCATTCACCATAATCGAGCTATAGAGCTTTGAATGTCACTTTCCCACGCTTTCGGCACCTTGTGGCTCCGAAATTATGTACGTTGGACAAAAGTTTATTTAAACCTTTTTTCTTGTTTCTGTGTCAGGAATCATCCTTTAAATTTTGTAACATAGTCACGCGGTCACATTGTATGTAATTCGTTTCATAAATTAACGTTGGCCTGTGTTATTTTCATTAGTTTGTTTATGTTTTGCTTTCTCTCGTAGGCCTACTTGTAGAAAACTACGAAATTGAGGACCACATTTTTCCTGAGGTTCCAAAAGTTCTTCAATATAATTAGCGTTTAACAAGAAAAAAATGTCCAAAGACCAGACATACACCAATCGATAAATCTCACAGTAGAATAAAATGGTTGAATCTTATGCGTAGTTTTCGAGAAAACCAACAGAACGTTATTTTGTAAAATTAAAACTTGATACTGAACGAATACTTTGCCACCTATTAAGATGAGTCTGAAGTATACCCTTATGAAGCTCTTTTCTATCAAGATTATACTACGCACTAAGGCTAATTACACCGCTCTGCATGCATTCTGATGTTTTCAAACGAATAACATTTTCTGAACTGGATTTCTACATTGATTTCAAATATGTAATCAGTTTTTTCTTCTATCACGTCAGGTATTTGTGAATTCGACATATTCAAAAATCAAGGTTTAGTGGAAAACTACAAGAAAACACGAATATATTCTAGTAATAGCTAGAAGATTGACATTAATTTTACTATGGGCGAGTCTACGATGCCTTGATGTCTTTACAGTCAGATAAGATAACGGGATGATATAACTATTGGCAAGATATGTCCCAGGACATTTGTTTTTTCTGCACATGGATCAATGGTTTACTGTCGTGACATGCCAGGACTTATAGAATAGTTTGGTGTGACTTATAGTGCTGCTGATTGGAGACTTTTTATCGACTTATCGAAATCAAGTTTGAAAGGCGTCTTACTTCACAATGGCAATATCCTTGTTTCTATTTCTGTTCACATTCTATTCATATGAAAGAGACATATGAAAGTATTAAGTGTTTGCAAGATTGTGTGAACTACAAAGAACACCAATGGCTTCTGTGTGGCGATTTTAAAGTTATAGGCCTCCTACTGGGACTTCAATCAGGTTACACCAAACATCTTTGTTATTTCTGCGAATGGAACAGTCGTGCAAATGGTGAACATTGAGTTAGAAAAGAATGGCCATCCCATTTCTCTGTCACTTGGCATGAAGAATGTTGAGCATGAACCACTAGTGGAGCGTTCACAAATTTTACTCCCTCCCTTGCATACAAAGTTAGGCATCATGACATAGTTCATTCTCTAAATAAGGACGGTATGTGCTGTAAGTACATATGCCTAGGGGCCTAGGGGCGCCCCAGTATTCTGAAATTTCGATATTTGAATAGGACATATACTAGTTCCTAAGTGAAGTCTTGACCCGACTACGGTAGATCCCATAGTTTTCGAGCTATGGACTTTTGAAGTTCATTTTTTCATGTTTTTGGCAGCCCATATCTCCGAAAGGAAGCATTTGTGCACCTAGGTTGGTGTATACTTTTTGTCTTATCTTGGTATCAGGAATCACCTCCTAAACGTTGTCGGAGTTGTTTTGAAACACCCTGTATTTAATGAGTAAAAAGTATATTGCTGTAAATCCTGTTTTTCGTGAATGGATAAGTGAATTTCATGTAAAGTTAGTCCAAGGAATATGATCGTCACTTGTTACGAGTCTTAGTGTACATCCTACGAGAAGAGTTAATTGTTGTTTTCATCCACTACCAATTTCGTTGTTCATCTGTGACTTTGTTTTCTCATGGTTGAGAAGCCTAATATGGATTTGCAACTTTTTAGAATGTGCATTGCATGACATCTTGCGACCTTATATGTTCGTTAGCGAATTTAATATGTCTCTCTATGAATCGAGTATATACACTTTATAGAGGAGGGAAACAAATCGCAGTAACTCGTTTTAAAAGATAGAAATTCATTTATTTAAAAAGCTATTTCAATTTCTAAATAGATAAAAAAAAAGAAAAAAGATGGAGGTGTATATGTATATCTGTTACTGTATCGAAAGAGAAGTTGTATATCACTGAGTAATGGATCGATTAAATATTCATTGGCGATGCTTTTGGTGGCTGGTAATCGTTTGCATTATTCACATCTCGGGATGCATCGGCGGTTCTCGCTACTTCCCCTCCGTCCACCCTGGCCCTCCTCGACTACCAACGTTACCCCTCTCGTTTCCTGCTGCAAGCAAAACACTGCCCATCACCGACAGCAGAAACCCTTGCAAACTTTCGTTTTTATTTTTCAAAAACCGATATCTTTTATCCGTTATAATCTCCTCTGATAATTCCAGTATCTCACAACCTAATAAATCGGCTTGAACACACTCTTTTTAAAGTCTTTGATGATATATGTTTGAGGAACTTAGGTTATTGTTGAAGCTACCTGTAGTTAACGAAGCATTACATTTCAATATCAAGTAATATTATATACAAGCGTCAACACTTTTTATTCAATAGACACATGCACACTGGACTTGTGTCATTGGAAGTAACTAGGCTACAGTTCAGTAGTATTTCATGTATCATGAGCCCAGTCCCATATTTACCAAGTGCCCTCGGGTGCAGAATTTAGAGACTAACATTTTTTTCCTGCATCTAAGAATCATTAGCTAATTTTCGTACGAATCAAAAAACAGTGTTAAAAATCGGAACTTATTATTGTTATTATTTCGTCACAAAATTATTTCCTAAAAAAGTATCAAGACTCAGTAGCGTAGCCAGGATGTGTTTGGGGGGGGGGGGCAAGTGCTGTTATAGGTACACATAGAAAAATTACAAACAAAAAATATATAAACATAAAAATATATAAAAAAATTACAAACATCAAAGTACCAAAGTACATTGTCGGACCGCTTTGGGGGGTTCCGGCTCCTCTGGCCCTCCCCCTTCCCTACGCCACTGTCAAGACTCATACACGAACACATTCGTTATAACCAGACTAGTATCTAGCTTTCATCGCGTGTGCGGCAGAGTTCCCAATGTTAATGCAGTAATAAGCATGCAACTTTCATTAAAAATGTTAATGATATTTTTAAAAAATAATGTATTCACACTTTAACAAAAGGGAACTTTATATCACGTGATAGCGTTAAACTTATTTATAGTTCTACATCACAATTATTACAACATACACAATACAAGTTCTCTGAACCTATATAAATATTGAAGGTGTTCAAAGTGATTGCCGTTAACGACGAGGAGACACATATTACAACAGTAAACTGAACTATTGTTGAACAAGGTCTGCCGCAAGGTCTCCCTTTGCGCACATCACAAATGGTACCATGCTCATCCACATTTCAAATAGTTGTAAATCGAAATTGTTCATGAAGAAACAATGTCACAGACTATTAGCTGGGATAACAAATAACTAAATTGGTGGTAAATCAAGAACATAATTAGCTTCTCTCGCAGGATGTACACTAAGATTCATCTCAAGTGGTCATCATAGTTCTTGAATTGTTTGACTAACTTACTTAGCATGAAGTTCACTTGTTCACTCAAGAAAACAAGACTTCCAGCAGAATGCTGTTTATTGATTGAATATAAAGAAAATTATTGTATTGAGTATGTTCTAATAGAGGGGAGAGGAACTAAATTGCAATGGCAGTTCTGCATGCTAGAGCTTGTGAGTTGTTGGGTTGTCATGTGTCATTATGTGATGATAGTAGTACCATGCGTCTCAAACTTGCCACAAATAAGTGTAATTGTCTAGTGTATAGTAAGTTCTAACTCCGGAAGCAACTGACATTGAACTGCAATGACATTCTGAAAATTGAAATACCACTTTAAGATAGACTTCTCGTTCCTCAATTGTCAAGCGTGTATCGCCCATTTTGTTTGTGCCTGTTACGGCCATGAGAGTACTGACATCTGTTGAGGAAATACCATATTACATAGTGTAATGATAATTCTATTCAATTTCCAAAACAATATGCAGGCACCATCTACTGAAATACGTATACATTTTTGTAACCTACTATATAGAAGTATTATATTTGAGTGACAATAATGCAAATAAATATTAATAAGAAAGTAACCTTAAAGGATAGTTGGTTGATTTAGAGTTTAGTATCCCTTCTAGTACCCAGGCTATATGAGACGTAGGACTACAGATTTACCTGGGATCCAAACTCCATTAGCTTGCACCGGGAATCGAACCTGGGTCTTCCACGCTAAAGGCTTATACGATAAGTTATAGTCACGAGGGATCTCATAATGTTACGAGAGTATAGAATAATAGTCATTGATATTTAGTTGTGAATTTAAATTTAATATTTCAAATAATGTGAATCAAATTTTCTTTCTTTTTTTTTTTTTTTTTTTTTACCTGTTTTCCAATTTCTATTGAACTATCATTACCAGGGTTCATTAATATAATATTACTTACACCAAGTTTCTTTTTTTCTTTTTCTTTTTTCTTTTCTTTTTCTAATTTTTGTTGTTGTTGTATGTGTCACGTTCAGTACATAAGGGAATCAAGTCCACTTTTTTTTTTGGTTATTTTGAACATCCAAAATTCCTTTCATATATATAAAGTGTTATATATATATATATAAAGTGTTAACAATTCCGTGTCGACGCCTACTTAAGCGTACCATATAAACTTTTTCTCACAACTTCAATACTTGAACGTGAACGTCCCATATGTGAAGTGAATCGAATGATGTTAGTTCATCCAGTTCTTATGCCTGGTTCTGTGACCCCGCGTGACGTAGTCGGTAGCGCTCTCGCCTTTGGTGCGAGCGGTCCCGTGTTCGATTCCCGGTGGGACCACTCGGTCGAAAAAGTGTAACAGCTTTATCAGGCCAGCCATATTGAGTGAGATTTTTCCTGAGTTTCCCTCACTCACACGAGGCAAATGCCGGGTAGGTACCAAACATAATGGTCCCAGACCGCTTCCTTCCCTCCCCTATCCTTTCTTCCTTCCTTTTCATCAGATCGTGTGCTCGCCGAGGGATGTCATCCCTCATATACATGACGGACTAAATGGCCTTAGATGCCGACAGCCCAGAAATCTAATTCCTAATTAAGCGTGGTTCTGTGATAACTGATTACTAATAAAAAAGAGAGGTTCCAAGGTTTTTCTAACATTTTAAAATTATTGTACACTGTAAGGCCGTAATGCAAAATCATCTAAGGAATGTGTGGCAAAATATAAACTACACCAGGCAGCAGAATGCCGAAATAAAATGGTGTTGGTGTATATATTTACTATACGATGATTTGATTTGATTTCGACAAAGCGAATCGTTTCATCACCCATTCAACGATCCTAAATTTCGATTCTGATTATTATTATTACTATTATTATTATTATTATTATTATTATTATTATTATTATTATTATTATTATTATTATTATTTATATTATTACGTGATTATTATTTATGCACAGTATGTCGGAAAAATAACGGAACGTTTTTCTTTACAGATAACCACTAGCGCCATCTATTGAAGCAACATATCATCGGAAAGATGAATATCTGCTCAACAAAACGAGACTACAATCATAAGAACCGATTAACGGAGTGTCAAGTTATAGCAAGAAATGTGAGTGCATCTGGTGTCACCTCGTCACAAATACACGATTTCAAGCGAGGTAAAACATTTACACAAACATTGGAAATGATGAAACAAATGTATGATGATAAGTAGAGAACGGAACTTCATGTGCTAAAAAAAAAAAAAAAAAAAAAAAAAAAACCTCAGAAATATTTATTTATTTATCTATATTATAAAAGAGAACGCACAAATCCTTTGTTAGCTCATCACGCTAATACGGCTGAACCAATTTCTTTTATTTTTGGGGGGTTATTAGGATTTGGACCCTAGATGGTTTTTATCATATCACTTTAATTTTTAATTACCAGTGTCTTGAGATAATTGACCATTCAAGTGTCCATACGTACAAATCCTTTGTTATTAGTTCATCATAGGTAAAAATAAACGTATTTATATGCAACCCGCATGACCGTGTCACTCGGCGGGTTAACATAAATGACAGGCGGTATAATGTTAACATTTACTGCAATTTGAAAGCGAAAAAGTAAAAATTATCTAAGTAACAAAGTTTATTGCGTTCCGGGGTGACCGCAGCGAAGCGGGGTGAACGCTGCTAGTGTGCTATAAAGTTTGAATATATGTGATAAAACCAGAAAAATATGTGACAAAAACAAAAATATTTCGCAACAGAAACAAATATTGTGTGTATTGTGAACATCTTAAATTCAGTTTTAAAATGCTTACTTTCTAGCGAACTATTCTTTGGAAGCATTGCAGTGGACCACCATAGTTTTCTCCAAGTTCTCCATTGTAAATTTGTGACGATTATCCCTAAAAAGCATCTTATATTGCGAGAAAGATCGCTCCACGTCACAAGAAACAATTCTCGCATATTTGGAACACGATATTTCTCTAACATTGAAATTGACCACATCTGCCTTCATCACTTCCCCTTCCAAAACACGTCCAATTTTACACAATGTTTGAAAACCTAGTTTTTTTTTTTTAAATGTCTGTAAATTTAGACATTAGCACTTGTCCGTTAGCTCCAGGAAGCTCTTTCAGTTTCGTTTCTACTACGCGGATTTCACCCACTGAAGCTGACAGAGTGTTCGATGACGATTCAAGCTTTTCTATGTAACGAGAAAGAAAGGACAGGTTTGTTAAAATGAATACTAACTCGAGTTTTACACAGGCATCTTTTAACAGTTTCTGTAGAATTTCTATTGATGATGCTTCGTCTTTGTCGAGATCATTTACGACAGATACGAATTGTTCGAAGTCCTGGGCATAATACTCAACGACGTCCAACAAAGTGCCCCATCGCATAACTACAGGAGCGGGTGCAAGAGGAATCACAGGACATTTTTGATTAAAAATGTGTATTCTTTTAGGTGACTTGATAAAAACTATCTTTCCATTTGAAACTAGTTTATCGACCTTGGGATAAATAACTCTTATCTTTTCACATATTCTATGTAACGCATGGTCCACACAAGTAACATGCGCTGTTTTGGGGTAGCTAACGGCAAGGCCTACTGCAGCTTTTTTCATGTAAGTTGCAGCATCTGCAACAAGAAGAAGAACATTGTCAAATTTTATGCCTTCTGGCCACAATAATTGCATTGCTTCGTTAAAAAGCCTTGCTATCGTTACATGTGTAGCAGCAAATAGCTCTTTACACACTAGCAAATATTTTTTCGTCAACACAGTTTCGTCATCATTACTTAGCACTCCTACAATCACGTTTCCCACTTTATATATATATATATATATATATATATATATATATATATATATATATATATATACCACTGGAGTCTGTAGTTTCGTCCATACATACCCAAATATTTTGATGCGCACATTCTGAGCGAATATGTTGTAAAGTTTGTTCGTAACACCTGTGCAGATAAGTTTTTTGCAATGTTGATTCGTCAGGCAGTTCGAAGTTCGTATATTTCACGAGAAACTTTAGTAATTTAAGGTTCTTTAATTTGAACAGTGGAACATCTGCGGATACAAAAGCTCTGCACAAATCCATTGAAAAAGCGGATAATTTTGACGGTTCACCAGAACTAAACGCAATTGGTTGACCAATAAATGCCAGTCTTTTGCTCAAACGTGAAGCAGCAGCAATATGCTTCTTGCTCTCCAAATGCTGCGTAATTTGTGAACGTTGGTCAGCCGTGACAGATTTACCACACGGTTGGCAAAATAGCACTTTGCCAATCAGTAGAAAATACATCTTTATATTCGTCACAGAACTTCTGCAAACGAGATGAAACACCTGTCTTTATTTTAGGCATTTTACAGTAAGGAAACACACACTGTGCTGAAGCACCACTCAGAACACAAAAGACACGTAGTAGATTCAAAGTCCTGCAATGTTGTAACTAGCTTGTGGCTGGGTAGAATTCCCTCAATAGGAACTTACGTGTCGAATAAAGTAAGGTGCCAGAAGTCTGCCAGTCAACGTGCTCAAAGACAAAACAAACCTGACACACTCAATATGAAAGAGGTGTGGGAAAAGCATTTTTTCTTTCGAAGATTTTGATGTAGCAGAGATTTTATCAATGAGAGATTTTATGTTTTTAAAACGAAAATTCTTAAAATATGTATTTACATATGGAAAAGTGGAAAATACGGTTTTTATGTAAAATAAAATTTGCTGTGGTGACATAAAAGAATATGATCAACATTTTGGCAAAAGAAAGGGCCTCTATCTCACTACAGAAAAAAACATTTATTTAAATAAAGTTCCGTTCCCTAGTGATAAGTGCTTATCTCGACACGTGTGTTCGAGTGGTATACACGATTCTGGGGTAGTCAGGAGCAGTGCTGGATCTACATATAAGCTAAACAAGCAATAGCTTAGGGTCCCACTCCCTTGAGGGCTTCCCAAAAATTTAAAGAAAAAAAACTGGCTGTAATGTAACGCATATACAACAACTGTATTTTGTACTGTTATGTATTAGGCTCCTATGAAGCAAGTAATGAAACCTCACTTGTAATGAGGCTCTATTTCTTAGCCCTGCGTATAAGAGATCCCTGTTTTTTAGCCCTGCTTTAATAGGTTCCCTGTTTGGAATCGAAATTGGAAATAAATGATCAGATATCCCATCTTATTTTTTTAAAAAATAATATGTGATGAATTTATCCAAATGATAGCATCAACGTAAGAGAATGAATTTTTGATGATTTGCGAAGTAAGAATGCTTCAGTTTATCTGTAGATTTCACTCGTGACCTGTCCCAAGTTGATAAGCTTACTGCTATTGTAAGGTATGTCTCACTAGATGGACTTCCTATTGAACATCTAACTTTCTTTGAGAGGGACAGCTACACAGGACAAAGTATGACTAAGATGGTGATGATAATCTTACAAATGAATGTAAAATTGATTTTAGTAAATGTCGAGGCCAGTCATATGATAACACGGCTTAAGTTTAGAGTTGCCCCTCCAGTCCAGACTTGCCCTTGGACTTTGCAACATAGAAAAAAACTGCTTAAAGTATTAAATATTGTTACATTTCACTTAACTTCGGTACTCCGTGGGCTTCACAAAAATTGAAAAGGTTTTCTTCATTATTTTTGCTCATCCGTTACACCTGTTCGCCATATTCGCCATATTTTACAACTACCATGCTGCTGAAGCCTTCCACGTAACACAGTCACACACCCACCCTTTAAAAAAAAGTTCTGTGCAGCGTACCCCAGGATATTGATTTGACGTAATTTGTTACACAGAATCCATATTTCAAAACCCCAAGACGATCGACCGTATCATTTTTATTATGGGCGGGGCAAAACTTTAGGGATTTTTGGATAGGGAGAATAAACGTAAGACAGCACACGCGTTTTTCGCCCATAAAACAAAATTGACGTGGTCAGTCGCCTTGGTGTTTCGATTCGAAATACGTCGAATCCATACCCTGGAGTCCGGTTACAAAACTTTTATTTCTTTGAGTGGCTGTGTAATTAACGAAAGTGAATAACTGTAATAATTACATTTTTGTGGCCTCCCATCGGGAATCGAACTCAAAACCATGTGTACCAAAGATGCACAGGCTTAGCCACTTTATTTTAATGTTAACAGATGAACCGAACATTCCTCAGTAACTTTTATATCTCTCATTATCATCATTCTTTCAATTTCAGTTTTTCACTTTCACTTTCTACTTAATACAACAAGGATAGAAACACAGAAATATCGAGACAATTAAAATTTCACATGCGCTCTTCCACTGGGAATCTCACGTACAAAAAAAAAGCACCCGCGCTAGCCACTAGGCCAACGGGGAAGACTTTAAAATTGTTTAAATATTATGTAAATTCTGGGAACTTGTAATTACATCTACCAAAAGCTATTGTTGTGATGTAATAGAAACAAAGGAAAGCTACGATTTAAAAAATTCTCGCAAACTCGGCATTTTAAGCAATACAGCAATCTTTATCAATGTTCTTCATATCTTCCAAACGGATTGAGATACCAAATTGCTATAAGCGACCTTATAATCTTTATATGTATTAGAAACTATCTATAGAATTTCATATTATACTTATCTAAGCGCTTTTTCGAAATAAAGTTTTTTTGAAAAACAAAGTCAAATTTTCAGTAACTTTGTTTCTGCTTGCTGGAAATACAATATATGACGACCGTAGTATTCGATGTGCATTGCCACGTCCATCTCACTTGCATTGTTACTGCTGTAGAAGCTTTCAAAGTTTGATTAGTATATATATATATTGATGCTTGTGATATTGTAGCTTTCAGTTGGTAACACTGAGTAAGTGTGCTATTATAAGTTTTCGTTTAATATGTGGATTTGAAATATGTAATAAGTTGATGAGTACCATTTGAAAAATATAACTTTATGTTGTGTTGGCAAAACTGCTAATCTGGTGGTACTGCAGAGTATGTCAATTAATGTTCCTCTGTCAATATTTGTTGCATGTGAATGAGTGTACACATACACATTCTGGCTAATGTAACACCTACTTTATCTAGAAGAACATTTTAAGAAAATTATCATTTGATGCTTTTTACTCAAGAATAAATTTATACCTTGATTTATTTTAGGTTGTGTTAAGCCTATTTAACATCAGACTATTAGGAAAGCTCCATTATTAGAATGTGGAAACAAGGGTACCAGCATCTTTATCTTAAAAAAAAAAAAAAAAAAAAAAAACAGTGTTCCTGAATATTTTATTTAAATGTTCAATGTGCACATGTGACTGTAGGTATACGGGAACTATAAAGTTTGAATTAAGATTCAGAAACTAACTGATAAAAATGGGAAGTCATCATAACAAAAGGTATCACGATTTTGCTTTTCCACTTGCAGTACGATTGTGAATGATGTTATTTGAGGAAAGGAGAAACTTGGAGAATGTTATTGATTATGCCGAAACACCCCGACCGGAAATTTACTTGACTGCTTCGAGGAAAGAAAATTGGCATTCGCGACAAAAACAGGAGGGGGGGAAAGCAAAAGCATGCTCCTGAATGTACTATGAACAAAAAAAATAAAAACTCCTGTTACACGGAACCACAGTATCTTTTAAAAGGGAAAATGATGAATACAATTATTAACTCCAATCTACTTTTACGAACACCTTTTTTTTTATTGAAAAATGTTCATTAGACTACATACTAAAATGAACTGAGTAAAATATAAGAATGCTTAAAATTGAATAAATGTTGACGAGTCACTGAAATCAACAGTTATATGAAAAATCCTCTTTCATAACATACCAATCTTTCTTGCACTTGATTTTTCCATAATTGGTTGTCACAGGTATTTGCGTATTATTTTCCTACATTTTCCTTGTTGTTTACAGGAGAACAACAATATTATTCAAAAATCAGTTAATGAGAATCTATATACGAAGGTAAGTCAAAAATTGCCCGCAATGTAGCTATAACTTTTTTCTTACATTGTTTTGATACTGGCCCCTGTCCTCGTTTATTTTATTGTTATGCTGTTCTGGTCATGCTATGAAAGTTTGATCCTAAGTCCTCCATTTGACTTCCTTTTGTTGCAGATAGATCATGGCCGCTCCATTAGAAGTTTGCACCAAAAAGGAACAACGAGCAGTGATCCGGTTTTTGTGATCAGAAGCGGGAACAGTGTCTTGCCGCAAGGTAGAGTCTACGAATGGATTGAAAAATTTTAAAAATGATCGCACAAGTGTTACGCACGAGGAAGAAGTCGTAGATGATCGTCCAGCTTCTTCCTCGTACGACCATTTTTCAATCCATTCGTTGACACTCCATCGCTGCAAGACACTGTTCCCGTTGTGTACCGAAAGTATTTGATGGATTGATACACCTTCCGGTCACAAAAATTGGATCATTGTTCGTTGTTGCTCTTGAGTGCAAACTTCCAATGGAGCGGCTATGATCTATCTGCAACAAAGGAAGACAAATGGAGGAATTAGGATCAAATTTTCATAGCATGATAACATAACAATAAAATAAACTAGGACGGAGGTCAGTATCAACAATGTATAAAAAGTTATAGCTACATTGCGGATGATTTTTGAGTTACTTTCGTATATAAAAAATAAAAGTGATTTTGTTTGTGATCACATCACGGTAAAACGGCTGATCTCTTTGGAATGAGTTTTTGAATGTTGTTAGTACCTATCTTGAATTGAGATTCTGCCATGCCATTTTGAGTAAAACGTGTATCCTAAGAGGGATGACAGGGTTCATAATGTTTGCCAAAAGTAGGTGTCTTAAAAACTCCTCAAACTAGTAAGATTAAACTCGGTATATAAACTCCTCATTAAAAATAAGTGACAGAATAGTTTCTCATTCAAATTAAATTCAATGTCCCAGTGTTTAAAAAGTTTGCTTCTAAAACAGTGAAGGCGATAACTTCAATATTTTTTCGCCTCATAGAAATCGACGGTGTCTATCTGATCATTACGGGAAATCGGCTGAATCGTTTGAAATGAAATTTCGAACTTGGCATTATCCTCGAGGCGGGTTTATTTCAAGTCGTTTTCTATGATCTTTGTTCTACGTTCTGTTGTAAATTTTATATTTGCATGGAAAATAAATATTCTATTGATTCCACCCACTGACCAACAGTTACTTGTATAAGCAAATTTCTATCAAAAACTAATGTCCGCATGCTTACAGGGTAAGCAACTTATAAACTACCGTAGTTGGTTAGTTCTGTCTATATTTTCAGTGTTTAATAATAATGTAGAGTGATCTTGTTGAGTTTCTTCTGCTTTCAATACAGTTAATAAATGAATTAAGGAACTTCAATAGAGGTATGACTTGTACCTTACAATAAAATTATCACACAGTGATTATATTTTGCAGCCAGTGATGATTTAGAAGATTTTCCTAGAGGAGGGGACATGAAGATATTAAATTAAGAAAATCAAACACTTGCATTCAATTATCATGGGCTTCAAAAATGCACTTACAAGTACATTTTGACACACTTCTAATTGTGAAGAGGACGCTAAGTGCATAATCATGTTTTATGGAATAAAAATCTATAATCTCGCGTAAAAATTACATCCTCAATAAAATAATAAAGAAGCCATGTGCATACGCCATAAAATATTGTCAAAGTAAGATGTGTTCCCATATCGTGTTGGCCTATTATTTGTTTTGAATATATTAATTTTGGTAACAAACAATATTATTATTAAAGGTTTTATTTACATATACTAGTTTAGAAAAGGACATGAGATTGAAACTATTGCATAGCTGGGAAATTCTATTGTCGGTATACAGGGTTGCTAGTGGTTACTGTTCTAGCTGGTGCTTAGTGTGGTTAGGTTCTAGTGATAAGCGTGATTAGAGATTGGACAATACTGACAGTTCGTGGGTATTAATCAATTCCAGTAGACAAATGCTGTGATGGTTCCTTTAAATATAGGACTTGGCCAACTTCTTTCTATTTTATTATTATTATTATTATTATTATTATTATTATTATTATTATTATTATTATTATTATTATTATTATTATTATTATTATTATTATTACTAGTAGTAGTAGTAGTAGTAGTATTGGTTGTTAATTAACACAGTTTAATTTAGCCTCGCAAGGTATCACTAAGTAACATTTCAATGAAATTGAGGATTTAAGTTCAAACATAAACAAAAAATATTACTCTTTCTAATTTTAATATTTCTAAATATGTAAAATATTATTGGTTATCTTTTATATTGTTCTGCTACATGTTACCGTATTATACATTCAAAAGTGACGGCATAAGCGTGGGACGTAGAACTTGAAGATTTCATTTTTTTTAATTTCAAAGATGAAACTTAAGAAAACTTATTTAGTCCAATACATCCAATCGAATAAGTCAGTAAGACACCAGTATTCCTTGCTTTAAATTCAAATACTGTCTGTTCAATCAAAAAAAAAAAAAAAAAAAATGTAACTAACATTATTAGTTTGTACAGAAAAAGTACAGAAAACAACTCTATGAGATAAGTCATAAATTATTAACGGAATTTTGAAGGTTTCAAGTTTGTACAGAAAGAGCTAAGGGCAAGTTGTCACAGACTAAAGTCACTAGATTATTATTGGCTTATTACTTTGGAGTAATGTATTTAGGAGAAACAAAGGCAGAAGAAAACCATTAAAAGACAAGAGTGCATATGACATGGACTATGCGAACGAGGTATCAGAACATTTTCTTTGATACGGAAAGGACGTGGGTAAAGATCCGCCTTTTTTCGCCTATGACAGCCATAAAAGTGAAAGTGCCCACAAAAGCCAATATATCGTATGAATATTAATTTCAAGCGTTAAACGTTACATTACACTTTAATAAGGTACATATGAAAACTATTGTATAATACATAAAGAACTCCGCAAACAAACCATGTTGATATTCTGCCAATTTATACCTCATAATAATTTTACTATGAGGTTTTTCATGAACCACACTACACAGCTTGTTGATAAGCTTATTAGCCCTAGTCTTCATGCAAATAAGAAGTATAATAGCTCATGAAACGCCTTATACTAAGATTATTATTGCAAGTTCAAAGCAAAATGTCTAAATTGGCAGAATATCAAAAACCATGTTAGTAGAGTACTTTTTGACTTATTACAAAATATTTCATATACATTTTACATAGACGTTTAATGTTTAATGTTTGAACTTCATATTAATACGATAGACTGACTTTTATGAACATTTTATTTTTTATGACTATCATAGGCGGGAAAAGGTCGATTATTTATCCATTCCCTTTCAATTATTGGGTAATATATGGGAAAAAATGAAATGGAATCCTTAACGTCTCACGTAATACTCGTTAGGCTAAGGGAGATGGATGATTAAGGCAAGTGAATGATGATGGTAGAATTGGCGGAATGAAAATGTGGGAGGAAACAGGGGTATCCGAGAAAGCCCACGGGTAATATACTGAAACAGAAGCTTACATACGAGCTCGTATATAGCGAGCACAATACTCAATTAACTATCACATTTTCTTGGAATCTGTAGTACACCGATTTGAACCCTGGTGTGGACATGTTCTGAAATATTTCATTTTTCAATTCATACCATTATTATTATTATTATTATTATTATTATTATTATTATTATTATTATTATTATTATTATTATTATTATTATTATTATTTGTTGTTGTTGTTGTTGTTGTTGTTGTAACGCCCAAGCCTTTGGGTCGCTGCATGCTATTGGTTAAAATAGTGTTTAATTAAAAGTTTCAATTCTTTACACTTAACTTTTTCTTCCCTCTCCTCCCCCATTTCCCCACAAACTAACTTGTGGTCACACAATGTTAATGCTCAACCTAAATGTGGTTATGGCCTCTTAATGGTAATATGTATGCTTCGTTTGAGTTGGTGATAAGGCTTGATAAATATTGCACTGTTCTAAAGGTAAACGGTAACATTTGTCTGTAATTAATATAATGTGTTCATGTTGCTAGTTACTAAATTATATTTTGCTTGACATAGGGTAAAAAGTAATTACAACCTTATTTACATTTAATAGGCCCTTCTCTTAATAATAAACAGCAGAACACATTCTTATTCAGTGCTATCACTGGTCATTTTCAAATAATGGCAGACAGGCAGGGAACTAGCGGGGCGGAACTGTTAAATTCTTACGAATTAGCGTTACTCAGAGACTTAGCCATTTCTATTTTATAATAAGGATTGCGAAGCAGAATTCGCAAAATATAAATAATGAAACGACCCCAGTTAGCGACCAATTTTTGAAACTTTGAATTAATCATTAATATTTCTCATAATAAGCTAGCTTTCTATCAGAAAATTAAATAGACATAATTCATCCACCAGTCGACAGGGTTCTCAGTTGGGTCAAACCGTTAATAAAAATGATCAAAATAATACCTGTCGAAATTTTACTTGAGCTTCATCATTATTATTGTTATTCCAGAGGAAACAGGTTTAATTAATGACCTCTTATATTATATGCGATTGTGGTAGATTACAAATAATAGGAAACCCAAAATACGACAAAATAAATAATGTAAATTCTGTTATAGAGAAACATGAGTAAGTAAATCTTCTAATGAAAGAATTACACTCGTCTATAAGTACAATGAAGTATGCAGTAACAAACTCTATTACAATAGAGACAATATTTCTTTTATAAAGTTCATCTTTTTCGAGTTGTAAGAGTTGATTACAATTACATTAAGAAATCAATATATTTAATAGATTTTAGTTGATGATTTTCAAAAGGTTAACATACGTTTATACTATATCTACTATGATATATTAAGCTCTCTCTAATGTGAATATTTATATTAACAAGCAAACTTTTCCCCTTAATTTAAGAACATTCTATTTTTCATTGTAACACCACATAATACAAACGTAACACCACACATGGTAACATAACAATTTACTGCTTTGGTTGTTGTATGTAATCAAATGATTGCCAAACGTATATATGGTGTACATGATTCCACCTTCGTTTTCGGTATGGCCATAATTGTTCAATCTAAAAGGATTCTAAAAGGTACCAAACCGTGGTGTAGAAAAACAAAATAGCAGTAAACACATATTATCCAACAAGCCGTCCATCTGACTTTATCTATTCTTGAGCTGGTTTATTATTAACATATACTTTATGTTTTGTATAAAAAATAGGAAGTTAAAAAATATATTAAACTTATTTTGCCAGTTAATCTCGTTTATCTATTTATAATAAAAAAATATCTGAGAAACGCTAATTCATAATAGTTACTAATCGCAGTTTCGCTGCGTTCGCTAGCTGCCTTCATTTGAAAATAAGACAGTGATAATGCTGAACACGAATGTAATTTTGCTAATTATTAAAACAAGAGTCGCATTAAATGTAAATAAGGTTGTAATTACTTATACAAAATCCACAGGTATTTATTTCATGTTAAGGACAAATATAATTGAGTAGCTACATAAAAGATGAAGACAGTATATAAAATATAAACTACAGACAGTTGTTAACACTTACCTTTAAGACATTCACATAATAACAAAATAACTTGGACACATAAAAGGTACAGAAGAAGGAGGAGACGGAAGAGAGGCTGTTGTTTGTCACATTCAATGACAATAGGAGAAGCTTCATTCAGAAACTAGTATGCGAGATATACTTGATTCAATTCCCGGCCATGCAAGTTTGTGGTAGACAAACATTTCCGTGGATTTTTACCGTTTCCTTCCACAATCTCATTTCTATCAATTCTTTCATCATCATTTGCTCTCATTAAATCATCTTTCTAAAGGCAATAAACATGAGGAGGACGTAAAACTTGAAATGCCATTTTACTTCACTTAATTTTACAAACAACAACAGATAGTTTTAAAAATATTATTCCTGTAGTTGTTTAATCGTAAGCATAGACCATGAATCTTACAAGTTATGAGAATGACTCACTTAATCTTTTGTCAATATTTGCTCCCTTAGTAATGAAAGTTATTTCGTGATAAAAATATAAAAATAAAATGTTGATAGATAAATAAAATGTGTATTTGATAAAAGAGTATTTTGTGATTGTGATTATTGATTTTTATTATTTATGATAATAGTAAGCAAGATTAATAAAACGTATAGCCGAGAGTTCAAGATGTTTCTATTATTTTATTGTATGTATTATTTTTTAGACAAAGTTTTCTAGCTAAATTAGTAAGTTCTTAACATAATCATAAAAGATGGAGTTGTAGGCCTTTTGATATTTAAATAGCAAGAAGTTGTTCCTTAGCTGTTTCAGTCTTTTACACTATTATTTTCACTTCGTTAATCTTCAGTTTTAAAAAAGCTACTTTTCTATATCTTTAACTTCTAAAAAATCATCTGCAATTGGAATATTGTATAGAAAGGATCTAACCATTTAACTCATCAATTTTTTTAAAAAAAGTAAAATAATGTTTTGTAGAGTTTTAAAATGTTTTCAGGGACAAACAAATTGGATTTTATTTTATTAAAAAAGTGTTTAACTTAAGCACTGTTTCAGGTGAAATGATTACAGAACAAAATGAAATTATTGATGGCCAGATTATTATAAGTACGTTAGTTGTATTTAGGATATTTATTTACGAATTATTTTAATGTAGCATGTACAATTTGAACATTGCTGATTATTGTGTTTATATAGACAAAACATTAGGCATATATTCATAGTATGTTGGCATAAAATAATTTATTTGAAATCGTAATTCGGGGATAATCACAATAAGATGAACATTGTAACATAAGTAAGTGATTCAGTATCAGTATATTAAATTTAGCAATTCTGGCACCCTGATTTAAAATCTCATAGCAAGTGTCATAACGCTCTGCAATACAATGTTCAAAAGTCGATTTTTACAGAATGTAATTAATAATGCGTGTATTGTTCAATTTGAGTAAAGTTTCTCAATAAAGCAAATTGTGATTTGGATGTAAGCACACTTTCACTTGCACTTAAATATTCGAGTAAATTAGTAAGGCCACTTAATTTTCTTTAAATCATTTACGACTTGAAAATTTTAGGTGCCACAAACTTTCACCTGAAAGCTAAAAAATATATTTTCTTAATATTTTGCCTAAAAATTAAGAAATCTATATATAACATGAAAATATCTAGCTGTTATGTCTTCTAAATTAAGATTAATACAGGTATGGTACCAACTAATGATTTACGGTATATTCTTTTGTGTTATTAATATTCCATAAGTTCCATTTTATAATATCCCAAATCAGCGGAACAAATGTCAACCGCAGACTTTAAATTCCATTAGAGAAATTAGAAAGGAAACATACACAAAATACTTGAAAAAATAAGAAAATGTTAGTGTAATCGTTGATTTGTTTCTTATAACTATGAAGACAGTACATCTCAAGATTCATTTTATAATTTTCAATGTTTGAAGATTCTTTTAAAATTATTTATAATGCATTATTATATCTATTTTTTCTGCCCCAAAATTTACTGTGTTACTTTACCGTTAATAAATAAATTTAAAGTGACTATATTTTTTAAATAAATTTAAAATGTATAGAGAAAGAACATAGATTATATATATATATATATATATATATATATATATATATATATATATATATATATATATATATATATATATATATATATATATATGGGGGGTAGATTTTGTACTGCAATGATGTAAATCCTAGTGCAAATGGTGAGTGTATCGAACATGTGGCGCTGATGTTAAAATGTCGAAGAGTTTATAAATTGTTATTGATATTAGCACATAGCAGGACAGGATTAGTTTAAGCAATGCCGTATGTTTTTTTACATATCTATAGCTCTGAAATACACTGTACTAACTAGATATTTGTTTTAGATAATAACATATTATATAGGCTTGTAATAGGAGAAGAAATATAACCAATTAAGTTTTTAAACAGTGTCAGTGAGATTGTTTAGATATTCATTTCCTGAAACTAAAGTTTACTGTCATATACACAAAAGAAAAGCACTGAAATCTCTGAACATTTACTTTACATCAATTTTCGAAATTTTAGATATAATATTATATTCATAATTTTAGATTTAATATTTTGAGATACATTAATATTTTTTTGATATTTTTAATTTTAAAACATCCCATGTTTAATAATATTGGTTCACAATATTAAATAAATTATTTCAGTATTTAATAGCCATTATGTTATGAGGAAACAGTCATTGGTGGGTGCTTTTATGTTTGAGGAAAGTATTAGCGTGGAAAATGTTTTCCGCTTTAGGAAATCATGAATTGTAACAAATGTTGGTGGTTAATGTACATAGTGTAAATGCATCTAAACAAAAGGTAGACAGATAGGAAGTAAATTTATGATTTAAATGTTTTAACTGGTTGTAAAAGTATTACATTATTAATTTTATTATAAGGAGAATGAAGGAAAGATACCTTTCATTCTCTTAAAATTACCAATTAGTTCTTTATTTTTAGTATATCTAGTAATTTTCCCATTTTTGATTTTAAGTAATATATAAATATGTATGTTTTATAATTTATCAAAAAAATGTAGTATATGTATGTAATATTAAATATATATCTTACAGTGTTTATCTAATGATGTTACATACATTTCTTATGCTCTTAATGTTATGCTCTTAAGAATCCTTAGTGATCCCTGCTTTGTATTATTTACTAATATTTATTGATTATAAACGAAAGTCATATACTTTTGATTATTTCTACAGAAAAGAAAAGTAATTTTAAACGAAATGCATAATTATTGATTACCGCAAGTAAGTATGAAATAAAAATGTAAATACAATATAATAAGGTACTGTGATCTACACCTATGCAATTAAAAAAACAGAGATAATCTTTTAGGTGTGGTTTTTATTTGTAATATATGTAAATAATTTGCATTACAATCCAATGAATCTAACATTATAGCCCTAATATTTTATACAGTGAAATTAATCGTTGACGCAATCACACGGTTTTACATTTTATTTTTGTTATGTACATATTTCTATCTAATATTTTTAAACTATACAAAGTATTTAAAAATCTTATAGACCCAAAGAATGGTTATGTTGAATATAAACTTTTATGAAAGCACGAAAATAAAGAAACAAATTCCTCGATTTTGAATAGCACATCCCTCCTTCAAGTGTCCTCCGCCTCTGAAGGTTATTATGAACTATGGTTCTCAAAATGGTTCACGTACCTTTCCAAATTTATATTGTTCTTTATAAAATTTTCTATTGGCTAGAAGCCTGACTATTCTTACCGTAATTCTTTAAAAATCATAACATGTTATAACTTAGAAGATGAAAATATTTTCTAAATATTTACAAAATTCAAAATGGACTAGTAAAAATATTTTCTTTCATTCATATACTATAAAGTTTTCTAATGTTTTTTTTTAAATCTGTCACGATAAATGTGCTTGCAATTAAACCTAATTTAGGACGATGTAAGTACATAATTGTTTGACTTTTCTCTTCTTCTTTTTCTTCTTCAATTCTCTTGTTTTCACAGCAAAGAGAAATTTGTGATCAGTGACGTAAGCATAAGCTCGTCAAGGGGGGTTCAAATACTCAATCTCATATCCTATTAGGGCAAGTGTGATTTTTGTGTAGATATATCTTAATAGAGTATATGTTTAGTTTTTGTTATGTCTTGCTCAAGGAGGAAGTTAAAACCCCGACACAACCCCCTTCCGTACGCCACCCGTTGTGATAAATTATTTAATTAAAGTTGTTTAATTTTAAATACCTCATTCACAAGATTCACATACAGGATTGAGACACATCATAAAAATATTCAATAAAAAAAATACCGTAGATATCCATTCGGGACGGAGACAGATATACAAAAGGTGTAAGTGTTAATAAAATCTCCTACATTTATGGTAATAATGATAATTATTGTTATTGTGGCTTTTTTAGACCACGACACACGTTTCATTGAATAATGAGATATCCACTCCCAAAGACATTATTATTAGTTTTCTTTCTTGATGTAACTTACTTCCTGATTGCATCACATAAAGTAAAAAAAAAAAAAAAAAGTTGTGACCCCCATCAGAAAACCGAAACCGGGACCTCGCTAACATGAACCATGTATGTCTTCTCAAGAGTATCGTATTGTATTGTCAAGTAATACTAATGTATTAATTAATATCTTGAGTGACCAATTAATAACTTATTCTTAAGATTGATTGATAATAAATAAATTAAATATTGGAAGTTTTTAACTTACTTGAAGTTGAATAATAATAATAATGATAATGAACTATTAGGTCTACGTATAACAGTATCACACTATGAATGGAGCACAGAACATTGAGATCTAACCTTAAGGTCTCTATAGTGATAACTGTTGCATGACGTGTTGCGTCTGGCACCTCTTCTGCGGTAATGTAAAACACAAGGGGATTCCCCGCTAATACAGTTAATCTTGGCGAGCGCCACGGCCAGTTTGACGTAACAAGTTAAATTTCTGTGTTAGACAAGAGAGAGAGAGAGAGAGAGAGAGAGAGAGAGAAAGAGAGAGAGAGATCTATGTAGAAGGTAAACGTAATTGTGTTTCGAGACAAAGTCAAACAAGAAGGGAAGGGTGTAAGCTATGTGTAGGTATTGAGAGAAGGCACAAAGAAAATAGGACAGGCGAACCTCAAATGTATTTAGGCATTCTTCGATAGTTTGACCTGATTGGATAAATTAAGGGGCGGGGCGTCACACCATATTACTATAAATCTATTAATAAACATGGAGGAAAATTGAGTAAAACTTCTTTCAACACGTTCTGCATTACCCAAACTCATGAAACGGTTGTGCTGCTGGCATTTCTACCCTCACCCTCACCCCACTTCTCCCTCCACCAACACCTCCATCGGTTGCTCCCGTAACGAAATTTTCAGAGGGTAAAAAAAAAGTTGAGATTGAATAAGGGAACATTACTTCCCGCCACCCCCTAACCCTTTTACGTCTCCAGTGAATTCTTCATCCACGATTCACTTAAATTAATGATGCGAAACTAATTTACCTGAAATACATTGTAATTTCGCCAAATGGTCTAACAAAAATACAAGTAGGTTAACATCCTCAACTGTAAAAAAAAAAGTGAGGATTTTTTACAGAAACTTAGTCACCATACGACAAAATTAAATATCTTTAGATGAACTTACCTGAAGGATCTGTCAGAGTGCGAGTAACAGGCGGTGTGGGTCCTGGAGTTGTGGTCACGGCAGGAGTCGAACTGCTATCCTGTAGTGCATAGAGCGACGTAAAATCCTCGCATTTTCTCTTTTCCGAGCTTCTGTCGTCTGCCGCCGCCGCTGCAGCTGCCATGGCCCGCTCGTCGCTCATCATGGCGAGGTTCGGCCTGAGGTCCTCCAGCTTCCCGGCCTGTGAGAAATTTAGCTGGCGGGAGAAAATGGCGGGGAAAATGTTGAACTGATTTTCGCCTCCCTCGCCGGGGAAACACGCGGCCGCCTTGAAATCCAACTTTAACCGGGTATTGCTGACCGACCTCACTGCAAATGCCTCAAAAGGACTCTGAGGTAAGGACGTCGTGAATCGCCTCGAAGCAATGCCTCGAATCTCGACGTGGTCGCTCACTCTCTCAGTCAATGTGTATCCGTTTGTATGTGTATGTATGTATGTGTATAGGTGAGTGTGTAACTCTGTGTGTGTGTGTGTGTGTGTGGAAATTTGCAACGATCAGGAGCAGCAAATGGCGTTAGGCTTATTAACTTTGGTGTAAACAAACCCCTGCGCCACTGAGGTGGGGGACAATGGCGTCCTTCTTATGCCGTTTCAAATCCAAAAATATTATCCCTCACGTTTTTTTTTTCTTTCCCGACAAACCGCGTTACTGCTCAGCTGTTTTTGTAAAAATGCTATTGTCGGGAAGTTTTGGAGTGTCCTCCTTTCTGTAAATGACGTTTGTTAGTTCCAATAGGCGGGATATTTGCTCTTTAGTGTTATGACAAGAAGATAACCAAACGAAAAGTGACTAATGAGGTTAGCTCAGATATATACAGTTTTATAGCGTGATCCGCGAGGAGAACACTCGGAACACCCTAACCACAAACTCTTACGACAGAGAGCACTAGAAGACGATCGGCGTCTCATTTTTGCTCATGTGTTGTAATGTGGACCAATGATATTAGTTTGTATAGACAGGGTCAGCATTAGTATTCCTCGGGAGTCGTATCTTCAATCTGATTGGTCGGCAGCTAATGAGATTCGGGGGGAAAGCACTCATGGCGACGAGCTCAATGGAGAGGGGATTCACCAAAATGGCGGATGGCGGAAAGCGTGTGTGAGTTTAGGAGGAATCGACGCGCGCACCGATAGTGTTTTGTCAATATTTGTAGGGCAAAAAGGATTCCATCAGAAATCTTTCGTTTTTCTTTTTTTTATTTAACTTTTTGTCCGAATTAATGAAATAACAAATTTGTTCATTTGCATTTATTGGAATAAAATCATAAGCGGAAATAATCAAGTGATC
Organism: Thermobia domestica; assembly: GCF_964235325.1. Classification (NCBI taxonomy): domain Eukaryota; kingdom Metazoa; phylum Arthropoda; class Insecta; order Zygentoma; family Lepismatidae; genus Thermobia; species Thermobia domestica. The sequence goes on from NC_137462.1 coordinate 160,739,362, forward strand.
GTCTTTTCTCTCTTTTTCTTTTTCCTCTCTCATTTTAGGTCACACGTTAATAAGGTTTGAAGCACCGTGAACGGCGAGAGGATCGAAAGGAAGACACAGTTGTGACTCCGGTCGGTATCTGAACATGCAGCATGATAGAATGCTTGCCTCAAAAGTCATCCGAATAAAAGGTAAGTACACTTTTACTTTTTTATTAATCATTTATTTATTACATGCATTAATGTTCCTTAAATATATTTCGTTTTTTGTTTCATCTCTGAACAAAACTATATGAATTATTATTATTTTTTTTGGAAGAAAACATTCCGTTTAAAGAAAGTTTTCAATTCTACGATTTAAAAAAATAATATTTCAACTTTAACAAATTCAAATTATATTACGAGTGTATTTATAGTTTATACTAAAAAACTTGATGAGAAGCCATGTTTGAAATTAGCTTGTAGATTTTATTAATTACAGTTGTAACTAATTACTGACACATATTCTATCATGATTACGTAATTTGGAGCCGCGTCGCCTCAGTGGCAGATCGTTCACCTCTGGTGCGCGAGGTTCCTGGTGCGATCCCAACCTGTGCCAAATGAATTTGTGGTGAACAAACACGGCATGCGTGGGTTTTTTCAGAGTTCATGCGCATTCTTCCATATTTTTTTCAATTCACCATTATCATCTGTCTCATCATTACCGTCTCCGTTAGCCTCGGTGTATAAACGTAGGACGTTAAACTAAAAGGAAAAAAATATTGTATTTTTAGTTATCAATAGTACAAGTGAAATACACTTGACACTAAAGTAAACGAAGTTTGATTGCCATTATTGTTTTTTCTATCAACTGTTAGTATAGAGAATAATATTAATTATGTTCTTTGCTTTACTCATGGCTGTAATTTAACGGTGATTTCTGTCAGTAGAGTTTTCAGTAGTTCAGTGTAATTTTACTAAAAATCTTACAATACTTTGGTTTTATAAATACTTCTATAATAATAATAATAATAATAATAATAATAATAATTATTATTATTATTATTATTATTATTATTATTATTATTATTATTATTATTATTATTATTATTATTAATTCCAAAATATTCAACAACAAGCAATATTTCTTAAATAACCATTTTAGAATTTACTGTTAAACTTACGTATTGACTTCAGAATTTGCAATTGATATATATACGTTACGAGACAAAAACAGTGACTGTCAATAATAATGACAAAATATTATAGTTATAGTCTTTAACAACAGCACAAAATACCCTGTTAACCGATACCAGCTATGGCATGTTATAGTGATCGCCAATAACAGAGACTCTTAATATTGCGCCTGCGCTTTAAGAGGCAATTGTAGTTTTGTGTTGTCGCTGTTTTTGGTATGGCTTTTTCCTCAGTCGCTATGTTGTGACATCTTATTGGCCTACACCTGGGAAAGCGGTAACTGGAACAAATTGAAACAATTTAAACTCAAATCACATTGTTTCAGAATTTTATATAAGGTCTATACATTTTACTTTATTAAATACATAGCGTCAATTACCCGCTTAGCTACGTCAAAAAAAGAAAAACTCGTAATATGTCCCGTTAATTAGTCAATTTTTACTATTACTGAAGCGCCCATTGTGAGCTGAATTTGGATTTAGACGATATCGTAAGTGTTACTGTTCATCTCAGCAACCCCGAAAACTATGAATTCGACACTAATATCGGTAATTTTTGATCATTTTTATATTTCCTCCTCCCCTTCCTCTAAGTTACACCATCGAAGTGAAACGATAAAAACTATTCCAAGCCCGAACGTCATCTATATTAAGGATTTGATCGAGATCGGTAGGGTGGTTCAAGAGTCAGTAAGTCACAAACACAGTTACTTTCATTTTTATTTATGTAGATTTTTTGCATAATATTAAATTATTGTTTATTGACAACAAATACGAAATCAGTATATTGTTATTAAGTAATTACTTATCCTCGCAACCGACTATTTATACTGAACATCTCTAAAGATTCTTATCAATTCTGTCAATGAATTTTGGATTGAAACCTTTAATATAGTAGACTATATGCCTTCCTTTTATAAATTTCTTCCCACTGGTTATGGTTCATTTTGTTCAATGTAAAATAGCTTCACAGCTTTCAATGTGTTAAAGTAACAATCTTCATAGCTTTAAGTATATTCAAAAATAACAATCTTTACAGCTTTAAATGTTAATAATTAACAATCTTCACAGCTTTAGGTATGCCAATAAATAACAATCTTCATAGTTTTAAATATATTATTTTATTTATATACTTATACATACACGGTGTATTTAGGGTATTACCGGCATTTATGACCTTAAGCCCGTCACGTATGAGGAGTGACGTATTTGAGCAAGCACACTATCCGGGAAAGGAGGAAGTAAGTAAGCTGCCTGGAGGAAGGAAGAAAGAAATGGGAAATAGGTAGCATCTCGGCATTTGCTCGGTGTGGATGATGAGAACCCAAGCAAAACTTCACTTAGGATGAGTGGTCCCCCCGAAAAAGCTGTTACGTCTTCTCAACAGTGTCCACATCAAGAATCGAACCGGGAACACTCATACCAAAGGCGAGAGCGTCAGCAGCAATGCTACTCGTGTTTAAATCTTTCTTTCAGTTTAACGTCCCACAAGTATGCTCTTTTTTACGCTAAGAGAGACGATGATTAAAGCAAGTGAATGACAATGGAAGAATTGGTGGAATGAGAAGGTGGAAGGAAACAGGAGTACTCCGAGAAAGCCACGGATACGATGTTGTTCACCAGAAGCTTACTAGGTCGGGGATCGAACTAGGAACTCCACGCACCAGAGGTAAGCAAGCACTCTACCACTGAGCCACCATGCCGCCTACTATACGGGTTTAAATAGGTCTATGTCGATAAGTAACGAAACTTCCATAGCTTCAAGCATGTTATTTTGTAACAAAGGTTAATAGCTTCAAGTATGTTCATAAGTAACAAACTCCTTAGCTTTAAATATATGGATAAGTAACAAACTTCACAGTTTTAAGTATATTAATAAATAACAGTATTTATTAATAAATATTAATAAATAACAATATGTTAGGTAATAATTAACAAATTTGTCCTTAGATGTGTTAATAAATAACATTTTTCATAGCTTTAAGTATGTTAATAAATAACGAACTTTATATCTTTAAATATGTTCATAAGTAACAAACTTCTCAGCTTTAAAAATGTTCAATGTTAGTAAATATATAACAAAAGTTAAAAACTTCTTAGCTTTGTTAAAACAGGGTTTAAACACTATTATAGCAAATTTTTATGTAAAATGAGCTATTGTAAAATGAGACAAATAGTGTTTAAAATCTGCTCTACGCTTATCTAAAAAGCGTTAATGCTTAAAGAAATGTTCCAGCAGGACGTATTTAAAACACTTCTGTCCATACACTTCAAAAACGAATAAATGACAAATTTTCTAAACACATCTGAGACATAATTGAAAAACAAAATATATCTATATTTTGGTCTGTATGAATATATTTAAAAGCTGCTTCATATTCGTGTTTCTGTTGACATTCTAGCCTAAAATTATGTGCCACACATATACCTTTAAATTACAAAAAAGTTGACCTCAAGTCAATATGGCAGATACCAAGATGGCCGCCGCCATGTTCTACCCACAGTAATTAAGTTCCTCCTACCCATAAAGTATTACTATATCGTCAAATCATGTCAATCTCTGAACTACACGTCTCCAGCACGCCTGTTAACAGACTTTTGGGACACCCTGATGTATGTTTAGAAATTCAGGAATCAAACTTCAGAAGATTATATCTTATATCAAATGAAAGAAAAAGGTTATAATAAACTTAGGTCGAGAAACAGTTCTTTTTAGGTATTAAGAGCCAAAAATGCGAAATATACCACGATTTAGAATGCCCTGACTTGAAAAGTATGGGACCTGTCGTAAGCAATTCAAGAAATTACACAGGAACTAGGACGCTCAATTTAAATAATCATCTTTTACAATCCTCCAGTAACGGAGAAACGAATTGTATAACGAAAATTGGAGTACGAGGATACATTTTTAAGTATTATATAGAGCATTTGCTTTGCTAGTATAATTCTCGAAACTTTGGTTCACTATGATATATTAAAAACACTTCTTGTTGAGCACTTTGAAAACAAAGTTATGTTACATTCAAAAATAAGTCACCAACACCAATTCCAGTCCAACTCTTCTTTATAGAATATTCCTTTCTGTACCACTCTTACACTCCTTTAAACAAATCTGTGGCAGGCGGCCTTCTGCTTGTTTCAGCAATCAATCACATCGTTCACTTAAAATCACGGGCAAACATCACAATCACAGCAAAAATACAGCCATGGTTGAAGACATCACTGAACTTCGTGCTTTGTTAGCTTACGAAATAAGATATGTAAATAATTTCCCAATTACCAGCTTAAGGGACTAATTTACGTTGGATAGAGTTCTTTTTATCTACACAAATGCTCTACAATAAAAAAAGTAACTTAGCATATAACTTCTTGGAAATCTATAACATGCATGATATATTTTGATTTCGTTCCCTAATTGTTTCCAGTATATTTTTCCCCTGGTTTTCTCAAGTTTGTGTCCCATTTTCCTGTCATTACGCTTACAAACTGCGCAATTGAATAAGCGTATTGTGAAGGACTTGTGTTATGAAAATACAGTTGAATTTCAGTCGACGGAATATGTTCCAGTCACGTGCTCCTAGTTTAATATTTAGAATAAAGTGAATTGTATTTTACTCCTTTCTTCAACTGGGGAGCTATTAATGTTGACTCTGAGACCAGGGGCGGATAGGCAGGGCGCTATCTCCCAAAAGGGTCATTAGCATCTCAATGTCACAAATCAAGTTGCACAGTTTTCTTTCTACAGTAAATCAATAATATTAACAATTAAGGATCTTCACTACAGCGAAATTAAACAAAAACTAATTTTGGAGTTTTTCTGTAATATCTTCAAAACAAATAAAAATATTCGAAAAGCAGAAACGTAATGAACCTGACAATACGATTTTGCATGTGATACCTTATCACAATTCATCTATCTGCTTCCGGTTTGCAACTGTAGATAGATTTAGCATTTTTTGCGGGTTCTGTAAATAGCGACATACCAAAAGCAGATAGGTGATTTACAAAATTAGAAAATTACAAAATTAGTAGATATTTTAGTGTACTACTTTTTGATGCTACTGTCTCTATCACTTTTTCATTCGAAACATTCCTTAACAAATCTTTTCAATAGACATCAATATAAATGTTTCCGAATGTTCCTGAGACATGGTACCCTTTAACCTATTTTTTAATGTATTTCAGTTCTGAAAAACACCCTTCACATGTTACCTGAGTTACAGGCAAAGTTAATACAAATTTGTATGCTAGTAGCAAACCAGGATACGCATTACTTTACAAATTCCAACTCTGCAAAATTAGAAAGCACATTGGTCAATTTTTGCAACACGTTTTGCACTCGCCTTCCTTGTGGAGAAACTTATTTTCTTCTAATACTGAATCACTTGCGCTAGCAACAGAATCAGTCGTTTCTTCTCGATTGTACTCGTCATCAAGACTGACTTTCAAGAATTCCCACTTGCTTTAAAAGTCCAAGAGAAGACTGTTTATTGAAAGCCGTGTCTGGAAGTTCTTTTATTTGGTTGAAATTTCTAGGGTCCAAAAATTCCATCTTGCTTCTTGAATCTTGAAGAAATACTCGAAATTACTATATTCAATACTGTGTTGAATGCTTCAATGCAGTACTTGGTCATTGGATCAGAAGTAGCTTCACCTTCACATTCATAGGAAAACACACTCTTTTCCACCTCCGAAGGCGAGTTGTCGACAGGTCAGTAGAAACAAAGAAACCATGTTCTAATTCTACAATTCGTTATAGGGCCATTCTGCAAATCTTAACGCTGCATTCTTAACAGATTCAAAATTAGCTCTCTGCTCTTTCAATTAAGACAGAGTAGAGTTTCTTGCACCATTCGATACGACTACAATACACCAGCACCCTTTATTTGTAGATAGTTTGACAGAGGTGTCGTTACTTGAAATATCCTCAGGAACACTTGTGCTGTCAGAATTCTTTAAAACTCGAGAAGATCTTTTATATATCCTTTCGCTTTACACCTAGCTTCTGGTTTGATATTTTCTGTAGAAACAATTGTCTTTATTGTTATCGTCAACTTTATGTACAAAGCATTTTCTAGGTTCGAAAAATGACCAAAGTTTTTCCAGTGTTCTCCACTAGCTTGTTTCCGCAATAACTGTAAGATGCATATGATCTTCCAAATGTCCATTCGCAGATTATACGCACGCATAAATACCGCACAGAACATGCAATGATACAGAATCAATGCAACTTTTTTGTCTGATCGCATATGACAAGATTGGATATATGAGCGCAACACGACCCGTGTAACTGATCATGGGTGCTTTGAAAAATCCGAATATTGTCCTTGTATGTTACTTGTGCCGTCGGTTGAATGAATTTCCAGTACACTTCTCAATATCAAGGTTCAACTTTTGCAGAATTTCCAGAAGTAAAGTCAAATTTGCTTAACGAGAGAATGATACCCAAAAAGTTTTCATGATCTACAGCTGTGTCTTCCAGTCTATAGGCTGCTTAATTTCTTTTCCTCTGTAAGTGAGCCCTCTTTTACCAATGAGTTTAAGTACTTTGACGACTCGATGCATTACCTGTCTGTTCTTCTCAACCTCATACTGCCGCTGTTTTATCTGTCCATGAGGAAAAAGTTTCTTAACACTATGTTCTAGTTTGTTAGATACGTAAGCATCCACGCTGGTCTGATGTATTTTGGAAGACTCGTGTTCTCTTATTCGCTTTTAAGTGTGTTTAGTGTTACATTCGTCACGCACAGAACGAGAAGAATCGTGTTTGCAGACGGTGGAAAAAAAAAAAAAAAAAAAACGACGCCTTTTGAGCAGGACAAATGACAGCCAAACCTCGTTGGTGCTATTTGCTCGTTTATAAGCAAACTCAGGATTGAAGGGTATGCTTTATTTTGGTTGATTGGATGGAATTCAACAATTTTATATCATCCTTTTGTGTACGTATGAAAGAGTTTGTTGCTCTGATCTCTGCTGCATCAAGCTTTTCAATGTTTTCACTGACTTCGGACTCGGCATCACTAGAACTGAAGATTTTCTGTTCATTTTCTTCTTTGACAGCAACAATCGTATTTAATGCTGGAAGCCCACTAATCTCAAGACTCACGGAAATGGAATTCTCTCGTTTATTTTCCAGGTGGGAGCACTAATTTCAGCATTCATGAAACTATAGTTTTCCTGTTTATTTTCCATTCTGACAATAGCATTCGTAGCAGATGAGGTAGGACCGCTAAATTCAATGTTGTGTGCAGTCTGTTAGTAGCCAGTAGTTAATAGTTCTGCAGGTTTGGAGACACTAAATAGCTATGAGATCATTCTGCAGGCATCAGTAGGCCTATCTGCTTCTAATAGCTTTGCCTTCTTTCCATGACGATGCATCGATTTTCATGATTTAAAGCTTGGTCCACTCAGTCCGAATTTTTTTTTATACGTTGCATCATGCGGGCGATTCGTTGAAGGGGCGCACCGGGCGCCGCCCGGCAGCCCTATCCGCCCCTGTCTGAGAAGATTTTTCTCGTCTCGCTTCGTAAATTTTCTAGAAGTTTTGTCTCGTCTCGGTTCTCAAAGAATTCTTTTTCGTCTCATCTCACCTGGAACACTTCTTGTCTATTTTTGTAAACTTATGTACAAAATTTATACTATTCTTCCTTGTCACGAGTGGGGCCACAGTGGCTCAGTGGTAGAGCTTTCACCTCCGGTGCATGGGGTCCTGGGTTCAAACCCTGCTCCACCAAGTGAACTTTGTGGTGGACAAACACCGTGTGCGTGGGTTTCCTTTGGGTTATACCGTTTCCTCCTATTTCATTTATTACTCAACATCACCGTCTCCTTTAGCCGAGCTGGCATATTCGTGGGACATGAAACTTAAAAATTTCATTTTAATTTTTCCTTGTCACGAGAAGTCCAAAAGAAGTTTGATATAACAAGACTTAAACCGTATTTATTATTGGAGTATATTGTGTAATGACTTATGTATCTTTTAACTTTCATGAATGCATTTTGTTGTGTTCACACAATCACTTTATTGCTTTTATAGATCTTATGCTATGAATCATGTAAATGAAATGAAATGCAATTCCTAGATTAACGTCCCATGATTGTGCACAAAGGCTAAGGGCGATAAAGATAGTGAACGAAATAGTGGAACATCTCCTATAGACAAAATGTGTTTTCTTAATTTTTGGTTTCTATGTGTCTTTCTAAGTAATAAGTTATTTATTTTAGGTAATTCTGTAGTATCGGTACTATGTAATATTGATTCTTGTGGTGACATGTTGGTCTCACGTGGCCCCAGAGAGACGGTGGTCCGGAGTAGGCTTAGGGACTATGTTACCATACAAAATTTAGCCGATTGTGCCGAAACGTAGGACTCACAATTCCATAGCTAAGGCTGTTTCTCGTACTACCAGGTCGACTACTATACACTGCAATAACTTTTAATGTAAAAAGGGAGATCAGTGAGTCACCACAGGACATGAGCCAACAAGAAGTTCTGTGAGACCAACCTGGCACCACGTGGCCATAAGGAAATATTTTATGTGGACCAACGTAGTCTTACGCGGCACTTAACGTGTTAAATGGAATAAGACCTACAATATAAGGTGGGATCTGAACCACTGTGGAGCGTTCGATGTGCTCCTACTGGAAATCGAAACCACTATATAATTTATTGCACAAAAAACACACTCACTACAAGAGATAGTGATAAAGAGCCTACAAAATGAAGACGACTAGGTAGAATGATTAGGTGTATACGTTTGCAGATGATATGGCGCTTGTTGCAGAATCTAAAAAGAAAATCAATAAATAAGATGCTAGAAAGCTTGAGGAAGGCTATGAATAATATAGAATGAAAATAAATATTAGAAAGATAAAAGGCCATAGTGATTGGATCGAAGGGGACGATGTCAAATGTAGAAGTAGAAAGGGAGTAAATAGAACAGGTGATTAGTTTTCGATACCTGGGTAGTATTATTAGTGATGATATGAAGTGTGAACGTGAAATAAAAGCAAGGATAGGAATGGCGAAAGAAGCTTTTAGGAGGAAGAGAAGTTTATTTTGTATGACCTTGCATAAAGAGTTGAGAAAAAGACTTCTAAAATGCTTCGTGTGGAGTATTTTACTGTATGAGCTAGAAATATTGGCATTACGCAAAAATTATGAAAAGAGATTGGAAGCTTTGGAAATAATGGTGTGGAGAAGAATGGAGAGAATTAGTTGGGAAGAGCGGAAAACGAATGAGAGAGTGTTAGAAATAATGGGGGAGAAAAGAACAATTTTAGATATTATTAAGAAGAGGGGAAACTGTTGGGACATTGGCTGAAAAGGACTAGTATCATGATGAAGGTACTATGAAGAGTATGGTGGGAGGAAAGAGAGGAAGAAGGTGAAGGAAACTACAATTAACGGACTATATCAAAACAGAAAAATTGAAGACGAAGAGGTTAGTGGAAAACCGTGCACCATGGAAGCTTCTCAGTTGCAGCAAGTTACCTGCCAGTAATGGCAGAATACCTATGATGATGAAGATATCTAGTATAAAATTTACCTATTAAAAGCATGATATTTCTTAAAAGCAAGACGTACAAGACTCTTCCAAGCAAGACCCAAGGGGGTGAATGTGCAAAACCAATACCAAGACCGCTCTGGTCTTTGTCTTTCACTTGATAAACACTATTCTTTAGTTGTACACACTTAAGTATGATATATAGAACAGAATATTATTATTGTATTTAGCCTAAAATAACTGTAAGACAATCAACTTTACAAATAAACATCAAATAATTATTTTGTTGTAGCCATGAGACGAAACAAATCGAGAAATAAGTTTTTTTTTCCGTCTTTCATAAATTTTTGTAGAAGTCTCGACTCAAATATCGAAAAAAGTTTTTGCTCATCTCGTTTTGTAAATTTATGTATATACATACAAGAATTATGTCCTGATTTTTTCTTAACTTTATCTAGAAGTGATCAAAATCCTTCCGTGTCGCGAGAGATCCATAAAGAACGTGATATAACAACATTTACAGCATATTTATTATTAGAGTATATTGTATAGATGACTTATGTATCTTTAAACTTGACAAATACACATCAATTGCGTTCGTATAATCATTTTCTCAATTTATAGTTTTCATAGTATAAATTTTCTAAAACTTGAACAATGTTTGAGATATAAAACTTGGTTGAACTAGTGTGGCCAAGAGACTCATAAAATGTCTCGTCTCACCTCGAGAATGAAAGAGAAATGTCATGTTTCTCGTCTCGTCTCGAATTAAAAAATATATTTGCGCCTCGTGGACAACCATATTGATAATTCTAACCCACAGATGAAACGTTCCACAAGATTTTGATGATTGGTCCAAAGAACGAATACAGAATTTTCCGGTTTCTACCACTAACTATAACTATTAATACATTCGGATTGTTTATACCACATATGAAACCAGTTTATTGTATAATACAGGTATATGTCTTTACTTAAAGTTTAAATAAGATAAGATAATATGAAACGCCATACATGTAGATGGAAGATTAGCTTAAAAGAGTACGAATCCTGTGATCAGTAATCCTGATTGAGATTTGTCTAGATATTTTCCTTATACTCACCAAGAAATATTGGAATGGTACTGTCAATATATTAATTGGTCGTCCTTCCAAAAAATCCTTTAGAGTCAAATATACCGAAATAGACACTGAGTCCTTTCAACACAAATACTTTAAACGATGCGGACATGAAATTCATACTAGTGGCGAATCTAAAAGGTTAAAACTGGAAGGGACAAACCAGAAGCCATACTATGATAGGTATACCATGAGTTTACTATAAGCTTCCAAAAATATATAAATGATAGCTTACATTAGTTTTGTCACTCTAAAACTGGAGAGGCCCAGAATCCCAGGCCCTAAGCTAGATCTCCATTTGATTTGCACCACATGGACTCCGAACAAGAAATCGGATATCCTGAAGTGTTGTTAAAAATAGTAATACGAAGTCGAAAGGAGCTGAATTAGCGACCTAAAGCTGAAGTATTCGTTGATTTGATTTGATTTTTTTTTTAACTTTAGCGTCTCTTCCAGGAGCAAGGTTATATGAGACGTGGACCTACGGGTTAGCGTGGAATCCAAACCACATAAAAACCCACTGGGAATCAAACACGTATCCCCTACGACAAAGGTGCATATGCTAACCACAACCCACGAGGGAACCCACATGAAGGTATTCGTCTATGTTCCAAACAAAATCTTCCTATGTAATTATACCGAAATAGACACTATAAAATGGCGCGTTGTGAGCGATTCACCAAAGACACGCGCATGTCTACGATTCCTACCGTCACAAAATGATACGAATTTTTTGAATACCCTGGTAAAAAAAAACTCTGCAAATGATAAGATCTATTTTTTCTGATACTGTTTCTGCGTTATTTAGGTTAGAAGTAATAGTTATTTCTTTTCTTTTCTTTTCTTTTTTTAAAGACTTTTTTTTTTTTTAAAATATGATAACACATTATGGCATGGAATAAGTGAAGCATGACAATACTATTGACAATAGTCAATAATTTCCAGGGGCGGCCAACTAATTTGTCTGATTGTGCTACTCGACAATTATTTAACCTCCAAGAATGGTTTTGAAATATTAGAGTACTCTTTCAGTAAAAAATAAAATGCTCATCTTTAACGCAAGAGAATTTTGATACATTTCTAAAATAAACAAGTAGTAGTATAACGTATACATCTCTTGACTGTGATTGACTAGCACGGTGTGATATTTTTAATTAAAATTGAAACTGGCAATGATAGTAGATTTGTACCACTTTTGGTTTTAGTAGAGAGTTTAGAGTGGAAATGGAATACAGAAGTTTGTATGCTTTATATCTGACCAATTTTAATGTGTAATCATCTTAAGAGATACCGCGCCCCCACCAATGATCATGTTCTATTGGACCCTCAGCATTGTGGACTATCACACGGCATTGCAGTTTCCATTGCAACGAGTTCTGGCGCAGGACAGGCGTGGGAATTCTGTCCCACTCCTCCCTGCAAGCTTTCCATAGATAATCCTGAATGCTCGGGCGACAATGTTGAAGACATTATTTGAACAGTCCAAATGCGTAAAAATCCATTGGACTGGCATCTGGGCTTTTCACAGGAATGTCTTCAAACAGAATGATACGAATTTCTAATTCCTCTGCAATTTCCTGATGGATATGTAGTGATATTCTGGCGGCATGACTCAAATCCTTGTCCATATGGATTACCACCTGGTTCGCGTCCATTCCATACAATTGTGGAATGTCTCTCCTATAGATAGGTGTTATAATGGGTTCTTGGAAGTATCTTGCATTAAGCTTCACGTTTTTGTCCACTTTGCATATCAGCAACTTACCTTTATATCAGAATCCCGTAACAACCATAAAACGACGATAGAAACTTTCCCTGCACTAATGAACAAAGTTGCTGAGACCTTTGTCATCAATGTCATAGTATGTAATCGCCCGAATGTGACCATCAGCAGTGAGATGGACGTATGATTCATCCATTGTGACAACATTCTTCCATTTGGAACTCGTCATGTAGTTGTTATACTTTTGCCTGCAGTTCGTCTTGCATATGCATATATTTTTCCCTTCCTCCAATTTGTATTTAAACGATATCGAAAGTGTCACTGTTCATCTCACCGACCCCGAAAACTATGGATTAAACACTAATATCGAGCATTTTCGATCATTTTTATAAATCTTCCCTCCCTTCACCCACGTTGAGGGGCTGAATTTGTATTTAAACGCTATTTGAAGTGTCTCTTTTCATCTTAGCGACCCCCAAAACTATAGATTCGGCACTATTATTGCTCATATTCGATATATTTTTTAAATATTTCCCACTTCCCTAAGTCGCCCTGTCAAAGTAAAATGATAAAAAACGTCACAGGCCCGAACTCCATCTATGTTGAAAATTTGATTGAGATGGTTGGGTAGTTCAAGAGTTATCAAGTTATAAACATAGTCACTTTCATTTATATTTATATAGATTATATTACTTTCATTTATTTTCATCTTTATTTTCACATTTCCTTAAAAATTCTGCGGCTTCGAATCTCGTGACACATCGGTTGAGAATCACTGTTATAGTGAATATTTATTGAGGTCTGCAAATTGTTTAAGTAGTACCTATATGTTACGCGATTCTTGTACTTGATATGAAGTGAAGCGTTTAAATGAAGTGCAGTTTTAAGTAAAAACTAACTCACTGTCTATTAGGATGGAGCGTTTTGTACTTTTGTTGGAAATTCGATGACGGCTAGTGCGGAAAAGTTGCCATTAGTGGCACCGACCTTACTGATTTTTTTAAAAAAAAATTTGGGGACAACCCCTTACACTGTTCCAACGGACTTAAAGTTTTTAAGTGTTTGGTTAAGCAACACGCACAACACCAATGACAGAAAAGCTACTTGTGGTCGATTTTAGAGTTACCTGATGGCTATAATACAATTATTTTATTAAAAGAAACTTGTAGCAATGCCAGTAAATAATTTTAAACTGTTTATGAGTCAAAGTACAGCCATATTAGCTCAGTTGTTGGAATTAATGTCCAGATTTTGTTTGGAATGCCACGTTAAGGATAATTATAGGCATAGCTCTTGATATAACACGATTTGTTTTTGGCAACTCTTCGCTTGTTATGTACACCGACAGAAAATGCCATCTGGCGGCAGGCTATACAACTTCGTGGTTTCTTACTTTGGCCACGCTCTTCGAGCGTCGTCGCAACGTCCGGCTCCGTCCAGAAGATTCGCGCACTTCCCGCTAGCCTCGTTGGCTCCAAAACCTGCGCCGACGTTTCTAGAATGTTCTCTCTCGAAGTTCGGGGGTGGTATAAATATTGCGTACTTCGACCAACCAATCTAACAGGCCAGTTTATGGCAGCTTAAGCTTTAACGGTTTTAGTTCGCTACTGTTTATGTTAAGACAGAGAGTTTTTGCATTGTACCTAAAGTTACAGTCTTCTTAGTATGATACGATTCAGGGACATTATGTATACTTTGGTTTCCAAGTTCGGAAGCAATGGAAAGCAAGATGAAGAAAAAGCCTCATAGCAGACCAACGCGGGAAAGTGTGAAACGAGGCTTATTTGGCACTCCAAGTGAAATGAGTGAAGTGCAGTTACGCTGACGTTATGCGGCATCATTGGTTTCGAAGTGGTTTAAGTGTTGACGAAAGTGTAACTAAATTACCAGTGACTGACATTTGTAAACTAGTTGAACAAAGAGTTGTACATATTTGGCATAAAGCAAGCATTCCTGTGGCTTCAGAAAAGAGTGTTTTTGACATGCTGAAAACATTTTATAATAAGTGTCGCACCAAGGAAAAACATTTCGATCGACAAGGACAAGAAGAAACACTTCGTGCAGGTTTTGTTGCACACACGGAAAAGTCTCTTTTTGATATTGCGTCTTTCAAATGTAAAACCGCCGAAGATTGCAACTGTGAGAGTACACACAAGATTCCAAAACGAGAATTCAAGTTTCTTTTGGACCAGAGAACATCACGGAAAATGAGCATTGGTAACATTGACGTCCGAACAAGCAAATCTCTGTCAAAGATGTTTTCCCGTAAAGTGGCAGATAAGGGGCAGATAACCAAGAAAGACGCTGGAATTGTTGAAGCAAGTCCATCAAGTAGTGAAATTAGGCATAGGCACAGATCAAAGATACTGGCGTCGTCAGGGGAATCCAGCGAAGCTGTTGAATCGGGAAGATCGTCGGGATCTAACTTCGAGGCGCTACCAAGAAGGAAACATAGCCTAAAGCGCATCTATCTTCAAAATACAGCGAAGGCAGCGTTTAGAACTGGAGCTTCAGGCAGACAGGTTGCTTTATAGCTTCTGCCGTACTTCAGGACGCGAGACTCATAACGCCAAAGGACAAAAATCTTGTTGTTGACAGATCTAAGGTACTAAGAGGAAAAGATAAACTGGCTGAGAAGATCCAGAAAGAAAAGACTCACCTAGGCCGGGCGACTACAAGTATCTACTTTGACGGAAAAAATTATGCAACTCTTGTGCAAGAAAAATTAACGGCAAACTACGAAGACGAGAGGTTACAGAAAAGCATATCATACTTCTATCGAAGCCCAGTTCAGAATACTTGGGTCATGCCACACCTAAGTCAGGCACTGGCAAGGATATTGCCGACTCTATATTGGAGCTTTTAGAGAAGAACCAGTACAACGTGTCAAATTTTGAGGCAGTTGGCAGCGATGGTGAAGCCACGAACACAGGATGGGATAACGGCGTGATAAGTCAGAAACAAAGATCCCTAGGAAAGGAACTGCAGCATCTCATTTGCCTTCTTCGTACCAACGAGTTCCATTTCGACACCTGGTTACCGAATTGGATGGTGGGACGACCGGACCCAACGCTTTTTCCGGCCCCATCGGAAATAAATTAAAGGATTGTGAACGTTCACCTATCGTCTTCTTTACACCCATTCCCGTTGAATGGGTGTCTGAAAAACCAGATAGTTTAAGCAGCGACCAGAGTTATCTCTTTGAAATTTGTAAGGCTGTTGCTACAGGAATGTGTACTACCGATCTAGCAAACAGAAAACCAGGACCATTATCACATTCACGATGGCTTACATTGGCCTGTGTTAGTAGAAGGGATATAATGAGATGTATACCGACCTAATATTTTTTTTATAGTCCAGCGTACAGTATGTTCATTTAAATTTAGGAAAGTACGCGAATTTACGGGGGATAGTATACACTATAGTTTGGAAAACGGTCGAATGTATACCTACCAAGAATTCTACCAACACATTATTGGTCAATACCATAGAGATGTAACAGCATAGATGGGAGATACTCCATCCTTTGTTTGGCGCAGAAAAAAATGCGAATAAGAGACACTTCTGTCTTTCACCCCATCTCAGTCATTGTTGGTCGTTTGTCATAAACACAAAATACAGGTTTATGACAACACCTGTAATTGGAAAACAAGTAATCACTGTACATTTCTAATGTAAGTGATTACTTGTTTTCCATTCAAGAGAATCCAGCTTTAAACCCTGCAGTAAATCACTCCATGGTTCTTCCTCTGCTCTTCCTTGATTCTAACATAAGCATGTCGTGATGATTTTAAACATAGAACTTATACGCCTCTCTCCCACATCTTTCCCATTGTTGGAAATGAAATGAAAATCTCTCATCTGAGTCTCAGGTTTATTCCTTGTAAGCTAAAGGACGCAGACGATTAATGAAGATTAATGATTATGTAAAGAATTGGTGGAAGGCGAATGGGTAAGAGAAACGGATGAACTCAAAGAAACACCACCGGCATCATGTTGTTCACCAGAAAATTATATAGCCTTGGAACCCTCCCCGGCCCCCCTAACTAAGAGGTGAGCGATCTGCTACTGACCCATTGTATCAAGCCTCGTCGTTGTTGTTCCAGTTATCGCTGTTCGTTCGTTGTTGTTATTTCAGAGTAAAGTGGCCTTGAAACATAATTAATAAACAAATATATAAAAACATACTTTAACAGCTGTTTGTTGTCGATGAGTAAAACAACTGCCTCATTTAGTTCGTTAGTTGGTTTTGAGTTTAACATCACTTTCAGCACAAGGTTATATGAGACGTAGATCTACAAGTTAACATAGGATTCCAATTACTGATCTCCCACTGGGAATCGAACCCGAGTTTCAGCACGCTGAATGCATGTACCTTAACCATATAGCCAGAAGGGAATTCTGATTCTTGTGATGAGCTTCTTGGAAGTAGTGCTGATTTCTACATAGGATAACGTGGTAGTTCTTTATTTTCGAGCTGAAATGGCTTGGAATTGAATTTCGTTTGTGACATTGGCGTTAATAAACTAGCAGAAGAATGTAAAAGTGAACCTACACCTCAAAATCCTAATTTCGTAGTATATCAAATATTTGGAACACTGTTTGTTATGCGGAAAACAATTTCTTTTCCATTTGTTATGATTTTCAACAATCTTATATATAAAAGAGAACGCACAAATCCTTTGTTCCCTCATCACGCTAATACGGCTGAACCAATTTCTTTCATTTTTGGGGGGTTATTAGGATTTGGACCCTAGATGGTTTTTATCATATCACTTTAATTTTTAATTACCAGTGTCTTGAGATAATTGACCATTCAAGTGTCCATAACGTACAAATCCTTTGTTAGTTCATCATAGGTAAAAATAAACGTATTTATATGCAACCCGCATGACCGTGTCACTCGGCGGGTTAACATAAATGACAGGCGATATAATGTTAACATTTACTGCAATCTACTATGGTTTTTATCATATCACTTGAAAGCGAAAAAGTAAAAATTATCTAAGTAACAAAGTTTATTGCGTTCCGGGGTGACCGCAGCGAAGCGGGGCGGGTTAACATAAATGACAGGCGATATAATGTTAACATTTACTGTAATCTTCTATGGTTTTTATCATATCACTTGAAAGCGAAAAAGTAAAAATTATCTAAGTAACAAAGTTTATTGCGTTCCGGGGTGACCGCAGCGAAGCGGGGTGAACGCTGCTAGTCTTATATATAAAAGAGAACGTACAAATCCTTTGTTCCCTCATCACGCTAATACGGCTGAACCAATTTCTTTCATTTTTGGGGGGTTATTAGGATTTGGACCCTAGATGGTTTTTATCATATCACTTTAATTTTCAATTACCAGTGTCTTGAGATAATTGACCATTCAAGTGTCCATAACGTACAAATCCTTTGTTAGTTCATCATAGGTAAAAATAAACGTATTTATATGCAACCCGCATGACCGTGTCACTCGGCGGGTTAACATAAATGACAGGCGATATAATGTTAACATTTACTGCAATTCATATCACTTGAAAGCGAAAAAGTAAAAATTATCTAAGTAACAAAGTTTATTGCGTTCCGGGGTGACCGCAGCGAAGCGGGGCGGGTTAACATAAATGACAGGCGATATAATGTTAACATTTACTGTAATCTTCTATGGTTTTTATCATATCACTTGAAAGCGAAAAAGTAAAAATTATCTAAGTAACAAAGTTTATTGCGTTCCGGGGTGACCGCAGCGAAGCGGGGTGAACGCTGCTAGTATGGTTGATAAACATTAAATTTAAGAAATTAATTATATGTCTATATGAAACAAATACTTGCATTAATCAACCCAGCGGAGTCCTCCAATATGCATAAAGTATTATAGTTAATATTAAGAAAAAATAGCATATGAAGAAAAAAGGGAAAATATGAAAACCAAAGGCCAAATTATGAAAAAAAAAAGGTATGAAATTTTAATAATATACATTTTAAAAGATGAACTTCATATGTGTATACAGGCGCGGATCCAAGGGGGGCTATAGGGGCTATAGCCCTCCTTGACGCTCAGGTATACACTGGATAAAATGAGATTCAATCCTGTTTTACAGTGGATAAAGCGGCAAAATATGGTTTTGCACCTCACTTGATGATATCTTGGATCCGCCTCTTTGTGTATATATCATCTTACATTTTTAGTATGTCAGGTGTTCACTAAACTCTTAAAAACTTATCAGGTGTAAGTTTACAGTATTATCTACTTCTATCTATACTATTATACAAAACAATAGAAGGGATTTTCCCGCCTCAGATACATGATGGAGACATGTGAATGATACCGTCTGAAAGGCAGTTCTGTTCTGAAGAGAATGATTGGCGGATTATAATCCTAGGGTAAATAGGGATATCTCAGGAAATTTTTTACCTGAGATCAGGGTCTTTTGCGGTAATCTGGGCCATTGTGGGAATTCTTGATAAAATTTCTCCCGTCCTTACTATTCAAGATAGAAGCTTGAAATTTAGCACACACATTCAGTCTACCGAGTAGTATTTGTCAGATTTTTTGAGGTATCTACGTTCACACAGGGCCCTTCCATGCAGAGGGGCCCAATGTGTAAAAAGAAATCCCCGAAAGTTTCCCTTTGACCTCACTTTTCCCTCTCCTGGTATATGATATGGGCATGTAAGTGGTACCATTTGAAAGCCTGCTCTATTTTGAAGAGAATGAGGTATGAACTATAATCCTAGGATTAATAGTGACGATGCCGTAGCTGCTTGACTGAAAGTCTAAAAAATACCCCAAAACCCAAGATCCTAAAAGGGATTTATTAAGGTGAGCCAAATATGAAGATATCCTGTCGAGGGAGGAGAGATTTGTTCTACTCAAAAACGTATGAATTGCAAGAGTCTATGGTTCAAAGAGTGTAGATGGTGCCTCAGCTCTAACCTGAGAATTGTAGCCCCTCCCTCGTTTCAAGGAGTTCCTAGATAAAGTCTTGGATTCTGCCGAGTTGTGACCATACCATCGGATTCGTACCTTGGAATGTCAGTGGTCCTCGGGACACCTTCTCACTCGAAAAAGAGAAAGATATCTTAAAACACTTGTCTTAAAACGCTACTGGAGATGCTGGTAGAATGTCACTCTTGGGGATTTCCCTCTGCTCTAGACAGTCTATAACTAGAAGATATGCTTCGGTCCATGCTGTTTACAGTGTTTCTTTCAGACATGTATTTTTGGGGGCACGCCCCCCCCCGGAGCTCTGAGAGTGCTCCCCCGGACGAGACCAAAATAATACGTCTATAATATAATAATAAATAAAATAGTACCAGGAGTGCCCCCGGAATACTTTTTCTAGGGATGCGCACGAGTCGAGTCGAGACAGAATTTTCCTGAGAAAATTCGAGTCGAGACACAGCTCTTCCAATAGAAAAATATACGTTTTTCGAGTCGAGACATCACTTTTACAGCACATTTTCGAGACGAGACAGCCTCAAATCTTGTCTCGTGCGCATCCCTAACTTTTTCTGAAAGAACGACTGGCTGTTTATCTAATAAGGAAAGAACATGGCATTTTATATGTGAGAGGAAAAGCGCTGATCTTTAAACGTGATGCAAAGTCACTGGGCACAACGAAGTTAGAGATCAATTCATGCATACGTCGTATACAAAATATGAAGATTTGTTTACTAATATGAAAATTTTGTGAAAATATTATGAAATATGAAAAATTTAAAAGACGCTATTTTCGATTCAACATATAAAATATTAAGCTCCTTGTTTTTAGTGCTGTACAAGGCATGGTTTAAAATATGAAATTCCATATTTTGTCTTTCTCTACTCATTACTAATTGTCACGGGTACTTCAATGCGTTTTCGTACGTCTTTTATGTTCTATCATTTTCGATCCTTTAAGTGCTTGGTTTTAAGTATATTAACTTGTCATTATAATTAGGTAAAAGTACCAGCTTGAAATTTACTTTTTACACTATAAAAAAATTTCATAGGCAAATTTACGAGAAAACGATGGCAATCTGTTTACTAAATCTCTATGTAATTCAATTTACACCTATAAAGTAAAATTACTAATATGAAATGGTGTAAAATTACATTTTTGTCAATAAAAATATATTTTCTTATAAATTTATTTGTAAAATTTACAGATTTTGTAATTTAATCTAAGGAAATGTATATCAACTTACAAAATGAAGAGCAAATGATTTTACATTGATGTTGGGTAATTTAAACTACAGAAAAATTTTTCCAGTGTATATAATATTACTTTCACTAGCCCAAGGCATTTATTAATTGCTTTTGATATTTTTATTCATAAGAGATACTAGTAGTAGATTTCAATAAAATCATGCGTAACTTAAAGTGCACTTTATGTTTCCCCACTTTCCTTGATTCTATTTGTATGCAGATTAACCAGTCGCTTAGTGAATGAAAGGAAAAGTGCTCAGATACGTATTTGAGTGGCACCGATTTTTTTTTTTTTTTTTTTTTTAAATGGAGATGAAACCTATTTCATCGTAGAAGGAAATAATCAGAGTCTGGCCGCACACATTTTCTCATTCCTAAAGTTAAAGTTAGCTTTAGCATAGGATAATTAAATTTTTAACTTTGCACGGTAATCACTGAAAGTGATTGCTCCGTTAGCGTGTAGTCGTAAGTGAATGATTAGCATTCTCGCTTCGAAACCTGGGTTTATATCGTACTGTGATCATTTTGATAGATTTCCATGTTTCTTTTCTTTCCTTTTCTTTTTTTCTCTTCACATCCACAAGCAAGCAAACTTCAAAATGATTCAAAAAGCTGTGGAAATCCTAGATACACTTGACTAACCTTCATATTTTTTCACTGTTAACTCTCTAAGAGTGGAACTTGCTCTATCTACTGAAAGAGGCACCCAGACATGTTTGTTTGGAGAGGCCTAAGCTTTTTTTTGGGGGGGGGGGGGAATCCCAAACTACAAGTCACTTCGTCTATGTGGTATTGAACGGATATTATTCTGTACCCGATAAGTATATAATTCTAAAATACTTCCATCTATATTTTCAGAAAAAATTAGAGAATTAGATCGGTTTTATAAGAGAAAGAGTGCAGATCAAGTGTAATAACAAATTTTCATGCTACATCAATCATTTCCCTGTTAAACAAGTACAGTTTTATTAAGAAAGTGTACAAATGTATGTTGTTGCGTTCGGAAATTTTGGGGAGTCCGAACTCGGTGGACCCCCCTATGGATGCGTACCTGCACTGAGTTAAACTGAAACTTTGTCAATAATTAACGAAATCAAGTAAAAATCCGACCCCAAGCTAATATGTTTGAAATAGTTTTAAAAATAAAATATAATAATGATACTAAGTAGATAAATAAATTTATTATAATTATATTATTGATTAAGACAGTGATTCGTTTCACATATTTGATATATAGGAATGTTCAAAATATCTTTATAAAACTTTTAAAAAAAGAAGAAGAAGAAAGCTACCACAAATGTAGCTATCGGCGAAAGGAACTAAAAAGGAAATTGAGGTATAGGGATACTCCTTTAAGTACTAATAACGCTTTCGTTTCGCCGATAACGGAGGATGGTAAAACATGGGTATTTAGATAGCTCGCATACTAGTTCCTGTGTAATTCCTTAAACCGCTTGTTATAGGTCCTATAGTTTCTAAGGCAGGATGTTTGGAAACATGATTTTTCGAATTTTCGGCGGTTCATAACTCTGAAATGAGACGTTTTTCGACCTATGTTTATAAGAACTTTTTTCTTTCATTTCATACAAGGAATCACGTCCCAAAGTTTGTCGGTGGAGTTACCTACCACCCTGTATATTTTACAAGTATTGAAGAAGAAAAGAGTGTACATTCTTTGGGCCCCTGAATTAACATACACAAATGTAGTATATTAATTACACAAACATTCTCTTACAAGTACATACACAATTAATGTTCCTTCAATACCAGTATAAGATACTCTTAATTTCTATACCAGCAACAAACTTTGACGGAGATTCGAAAAATTATTTTTTTTAAAATGAATTACTTAATATATGAAATGAGCTCTTAATCTATGGTCTAAGAAATAGTTTTCAAATTATTTACGTATATCTCAGACTTAAGTGCTACAACAAAACTAATCACAAAGCCTTTTTTGTCTTGTGAAATATTTGAAGTTAAAAATAGTATCTTTTTTTCTGAAGTGACGGGAGTTTAAGATTGTAAATGCTGACTTTGAAGTGAAAAAATATGATGCTCTTGGGCTTTCTTCATGCATTTTCTTTCTTTTCATTGTATAATTACCAGTGTTTATTCCTAATCAAAAGAACATCCATTTCATTTCATTTAATAGGTATAATCGTGACAAGATTAAATTTACGGCTTTATTGTCTCTATCTAACACTCTCTTAAAAATAAAATCAAAGAGATCAAAGAACAGTAACAATATTTATACAAAACACTTACTAGCACAGGATTTTTGAAATGTTTTCATTGCAAACTAGTCGTTACTTTAATATGTTTCTTGATGAACAACACCGTGACAAAATTCCTACAAGTGACGCCAACGTGAAATGATATAAAATCCCTTTTCGAGAGGCAGAAATTCCCGTTTTGCTCTTGAATTTTCCATGTTGTACTAATATAAAAATTTTCAAAACTTTGAATACAGGAAAATTAAATTATTGCATATCAGTCATTTTATTCAATATATGAGTGAATTATCCAAAAATTCCGATTGTATACGTTTGTCAAACAGCTTATGAATACGTATTTTCCTTAATGGAAAGAGATAATTGAAAGTACTTATGAAAATAAGTACATTTTGTTATGAGTTTAGTATTTGCATCATGCTTTTGTGCCATGATCTTCCACTGAGCGTAATAAAACTATTGTGCTGCCAAAATGACTTGAGCCGCGGCAAAAATGTGAACTAAAGCTCACACCCTCACACACCCACGCGTTGAGCCAATAAGGGTTCAGCTGTTGCTAAGCGAGAGAAAGAGAGTGGATTTCCTTCAGCCGATAGCAGCGCTTGCAACGGAAGACTAGGGATCAAGTCAATGTGGTATATTTATAGATAAACTTCATTCTTCAGTCATTTCATATGGAACGTTTTGGAAGTTGGATGTTTCCCGTTTTACCTTCTTCCGTTAATTCCGTTCATTCTTTCTTGTTTCTTTTTTTTTTTTTCAAAATACGAAACTATAATTACCGTTTCACTAACATGCATTTTATAGTAAGAAAATTTGACAATTATCATTACTTTCATGCTTATTGAAGACCTATTTGTCTATTCACCCATAGACACTTTTTTGTTGGTGTCAATGGAATAGATATTGTGGAAAAAATCCTACAAATCCTGCCAATTTTCACAAAAATTCCCTTTATCTCAATTCAAGAAATCATTGTCAAAAATCCTACAATATGGGATTTTTCTCACGGGTTTGCATCATTGATACCTACTTGACTGTGAAAGACATTGCACTCGTATAAGAATAAAATCACTGAGAAGATAGTCAAAACTAACAAGATCTATATCAGAAAATAGTATAGTTATTGGAAGATAGATACAAATTCATTTAAGAATACAAGGTGTACGTGAAAGACTATCGAGATTTTAATGCTTTGTAATATATCTGAATTTTGACTTACAATGATGAATACACATAAAATGAAAGAGTAACACTTACAATTTCCCCCCACAAGTATGCAGTATCATCATGCGCCACATATTAAACCGATAGGTACAATCAGCAAGCCTGAAGTAATGAGAACGACAGATACTTCAATCTTCAGTCACAAATTGGGTAGGTCAAAAGGTACCGGAGGCACATACACATGATTCTTTAATAACCAAACTAAAAAAATCATGGGTCAGATCGAGTGACCTAGAAGAACCCGTCAAACAATCGTAATTGTAATTTTTCCTCTTTCATTCTGGCCATGAATGAACACTGTACGACTTATCGAAGAGATACTATAACTTGAAACTCCAATTTCTCTTATGTACACGCTGTATACTCAGTCGTTATAAAAATAATTCTGACTGTTTCTTATATGTTATACTACGTATAAGATAAGCACTGAGAAGATAATCGAAATTTTCAAGCTATATCTACCTAAGTATTTAACGAAAACCAAGACTGTCACGAGGACAATTTATACTGGAATTTTAACCAACCGACAACAATAGAATAGGAAAGTGAAGAAAGTCAGGCAGAGCCTATTCAAAGATACAAATCCGGAATGTACTTCGAATAACTGAGAAAAAACCCTCAGTCAGAACTTTCCGATTATGAGGAGTGAACGCTAATCATTAGCATATACCCTTATAAGAAGACAGTTTTTCAGAAGTCTCAAGACATCACCTACCTATGGCCACCTACCTAATAGCTGGTATGTCCATCTTTGGCTCACAGGACAGCAGCAATGAGATTTGGCATGAAAGCATCGTGGTCTTGGTTGGTGGCTAAGGAAATGGTGCATAATGTCTATACACAGAAGTCACTTAGTTCCTGTAAATTCCGCAATGAGCTCGGACTTGACGTTCAATGACATCCCAAAGGTCTTTGATTAAGTTAAAATTGAGTGAGTTTGGGGGCCATTGCAGTAATTGAAATCCACCACTGTACTCCTCAAACCACTGCAACACAATGTTCGCCTTATGATAAGGAGCGTTGTCCTGCTAAAAGTTGCCATTGTTAGCTAGAAACATAGATGACATGAATGGGTGTACATGATCAGCAATGACCTACCAATAGCTAGAAGCCATCGTGGTGCCCTATACACGCACTACTAGGCCTATAGATGATCACGTGAAGGTTCCTCAAATCATAATGGAGCCACTACCGGCCTGTCGTTATTCTACTATGCTCATCTCGAGCAGTCGTTGCCCTCAAGGACGATAGATTTTGGCCAGACCATTAGTGCGATGAAGGCTGAATCGTGATTCACCGTACGACGCAACGTTGCACTATTGTTCGGAGGTCTAATGAATATGAATATGTGCCTATTTCAGTCGTAATCAACGGTGCGATGCAATTAACTTTGGTACAAGTGTGGGACATCTGCTGTGCAGGCTCATATCTAACAGGGTATGGTGAAGTGAGTGCTCAGATACACTCAAGCTTTGTCCACTGTTAAAGTCTGCTGTTTATTGTGCCACAATTATCGCTGTATTATCTTGTACCAACCTCGACATTATACGACATCCGACATCTTTAATGAGGTGTAGCCGCCTCACGCTATGTGATTTGGTTTTGGTTTCAGCGTCCTTTCCCCACCTTTCAGAGACACTAACCAAGGTAGCTCACGAACACCCGATAAGTTGCGCTATTTCCCAGATGCTCGTTCCCAGCTTTCTGACCACCACAATAGGACCATATCAAACTCTGATATATCCATTCTACGCATAAAAATTACACTGACTGGTTGATTAAGATCCGTGTCAGTCTGGCGAGCGGTCTGTTCTGTATTACGACTTTTACGTCAGTCCAACGATCTCGTTCGATAGTAGTGTGTTGTCATAATGTTTTCACTGGTCAGGGTACTAATAAAGTCATTAGTCACGCAGAAGCAGTGGTCGAAGTGAGACGGTATGCAATGGTATGCCATACGGCCTCTGGTTTTTCAGCGATGAAGACATACCGTCATTGGAAAGTGGATGCTAATATACCTTTAATAAATCCATTTTTATACCCAGTAATTGACGAATAGCTTTGCACGTCAAAGATTTAATTTCTTATTAGAAATAATTTGCCAACACCGAAATTTTTGTTATTTTCCCTACTTTTTGTTTTTAAAATGAGATGTCTACAAAGAAGTTCACAACTTTCTTCTATACAAAACTCGTATTTGCTGTGTTGCTTTTTGGGCCCAATCCAAACAAAAGGTAGCGTATAGGAGCGACTCATTTAAACTGAAATCGGAAAGGATTGTTGTGAGTTCGTCCGGACTGGAGCCAGCACTAGGCAGTTTGTCGCCCCGTGCAATTGCATCATTTGCCGCCTCCTTTCTCCAGAAAGAACAAATCTATAAGTCTACTATTTTAAGTGTGCTACTCCCATCATGAACAGCGAAGAGGAGTGAAAGCGCACTCGTACTCCGAAAGGCCTAAACACTATAAATACAATCTCGTTGGGTTTTTTTCTTTAATTAATAATCTATTATGTTAGTGAAAGATTAGCAAACACCTGCAGAGGAAAGATGGTTATCCTTTTTATAAAATTCAATATCGAACTTCAATCGACCTAAACATGATTTATTAATTCAAATAGTATTCAAATAGAAGGTCAGCTTAGTAAATTTAATTATCATCATCATGAAGTCTGTTGCCAACAAGAAATATTTATTTTAACTAATATAGTTGTGAGAGATTTTGCTGCCTCGTACAAATGCACGTGTTGCACACGTGGTATAGCTAGTCCTGGTCGGGATTTCTTTTGTGCCTACTATGATAAAGAAATACGTAACTGAGTCTGGTATTTGCGAGAAAAAATATGTAGTTTATTTAGTCAAAAAATCTGTTATCTTCATTTTCAAAAAGTATTTTTGCGTCTTTCAAATAATTGGATAACACTGTGAATACGTGTGCAGTCATTATCTGTGTGCATGAGTCTATTAATAACATTTAGATCTTTGTGGTGTTTGCTTTTAATTCGATCTGATATTGTTAGTTAATGGAAGTTAAATGTTTTCAATATAGAAAAGATTTTAGTTCCTTGCATACATCCCCAATAAATTCATTTATCAGGAAGTTAATCCTCATGACACAAATTTTGCTGAATTTCCTTATTATCTTACTAAAGCACAATGTGTGGCCAAATTAAAAGAACATACATGGCTAAAATAAAATCTGAAAATATGAGAATGAGCAGAATTAGGGATTGTCTGCTATGGAGGGGAGCGAACTTTCCGGGGGTCTGGAATACCCTCAGTTGAGTGGAGGTCCGGGAGTTGTCTCCACAAAAGATTGTTTAAAAATTGTTGATACAAAAATTCGGCTTTTAAGCATTTTCATGTATAATTCTCTATAATACAACACAAGGGAATATTTTTTTATTTTTCTCAGAAATTTGGGGTTGGGGAACAAAGACCCTCTATGCTCACTTTCGCCGTAACTACGGAAAAGCTCTTTCATGGTTTTAAGTCATTATATAAATGGAAATGCAATCTTTTAGACAACATACCCTCACTGTATTTCAACATTTAGATAGCCGGTGTGCCGAGTGAAAATTGTAATAAAACATACCGCCTCTGCTTTTTTTCCACTTTGAACACTGCGCAGAAGATATAATAATTAAAGATAAGGAACAAATGGAACACGGTACTCAGATCATAGAGTACAACCACCAACTCATATCAGAAAATAGTAATTAAAAGATAGATATACTAACTCATGTAACTGTATAGTCACTGTTAACGTTTTCAAATATGTAACTATCATCTAATATGGTAAGATAGTTAATCACACAGAAAATAGAATTATAATCAAATGATACAAAAGCGTTTCCTTGTGGGCAACAATGAGTAGCAAAAGTACTTACTTGCTACTTGGTGTTCTTAATCCATTAATTGCGAAATAATTTTGCCAATTTGAATACAATACGGTTTCGGTAAAGCATACGGAATCCCATTTTTCATACATGAATAAAATTTATTCAGTTTGATTTAATGCTATAAGTAGATATGAGCTTTTGTTTGCATTATGATATTCTAATAAAATTTATTTCTTCAACAATTATTGGTTGAATTGATCGAGTTCAACACAGATTTCTGTAATGGAAACCGAAACGTAGAGGGTAGTTTTAAACTAATAGACTCTTCAGTGGTTGATTAACCCATTCAGAATTTATTGACGATAGAAATTTCATTGAATACAAAATATTTGCATATGGGACAGGACAAGAAACAAAATGTAAGAGTATTTTTTTTTTTTTTTTTTTATAATTGCGCTTACCAAGAAGAACATGACTTCTTACGATTGAAAGTCAGAAGGCAACAGTTTTTGTACGTACGCAGGGAAAGATTCCTGTTTTATCTCTTCACTTTCTTCTCTAATCTAAAGATTTAAAAATGAGTAAAGGAGGAACAGTTACATTCCCCAGTCGAGATTTCGTCTTAGTTATATAACCTTGAGAACTTCTTCAGCTCCTCTTTTCCCAACACCCACTTTCGTGGAAGAGGAGGAGGAGGAGGAGGGAGGCTCTGTAACAACCCCCCAGGTGATATTTTCTCCTCATCTTCAACTCTTCCCTACCCCCTACACACACAGTTTCCTTCATCTTATCCGGAACCCCAGCAAAACTTTACGCATTAATTTTCAAGTCTTCCGATTCTCTAATTGCAAAGTACCTAATCAGATTAAGGTTGGAGTCTGCTTGGCTTGGAGCTGGGTTCTTCCAAATCTTCCGAAGCACTCGGTTGGTCGGATTCTCGGTTGTCGAGGTGGAGAGCTCACAAACAGCAACGAAAACAAAGTTAACAGAAAACGCAAGAAGAAGAAGAAGAAATTTTACCTTTACTCCTGTTAAAAAGAAGAGGGAAAGGTATATCTACCTACCCCTCCTTTTTCACACGAAAACCAAACACACAACACAAAAGATAACCTGAAGAACAAAATGAATGAGAAAGAAAAGAAGCGAGAGATTTGATGACTGGAGAAAGTCACGAAGAAATTTTGGAGATAAACTTTCTTCGCCTAGAAAAGAGAGGAAAAAGAGTAGGAGAAACAAGAATGAGCAAAAACCAGCAACAAAATTACACCTTTTTTTTCCTCTCTTTTCTCAACTCTGCTTGTATAAAATTTTTGGCTCATTGCCATTTCTGTATTTGGATTTTCTTCTACCTTTCATGCCGCTCTTTTGACACTAAAAATACATTCCTCAGTGTGACATTTGATTATTTTACCTCTCTTCTTATTTTTCTTCAATCCTTGTGTTTAAAACTACATTGTAGGTACAGTACTTCTCAGTTTATGATTTAGATTGAAACATCCGTTTAGAATTTACGTATTTTGCCTAGCACCAACACGTGTTATAAATTATATTAGTGATTTTAATGACAGGAGAAAAATGTAGAATGTTAATAAAGAAATATGTCCAGATGGACATACTCCTAGTTACGTAATTCCACATGAGAATAATTTCTGTTTTATGTGTGTTGTTTAATGTAAATTTAATAATGATATTTGAGTATAATTAAAACTTTTAAAAACTCATTTTAAATATAAAGGCAATAGCAACATTCTTTAGAAAAAAAAGGTATTTCATCAGACGTACAAATCATTGTAAGCAACTTCTGGTGAAAGGGAAAGTGTTCTGCCACAATCATATAAAGGGACTCACTTTTAACAACAAGTTTTGACTTGAAGATTCGAGTTGATTCGACTACCAAGATCTTGAATAGGTTCTTCGAGGTTTTTCAAGAATGGCAGCATACTCTCCTGGCCAGTAAGTTGTCCTTTCTTTCCTAACTGCTTATTGTTACGATGACATTAGCTATGCCAGATTGTTGGTAGTTTTCCAGCAACAGGCTTCTCTAACCATTCATACTACTGAGCACTCAAATTTATCATTTATGTAATTATCATGTTGACTAGTACATTTGTTTTTGAGAATGTAAATCTCATTTGGCTCCCATTCATTATTATGTTTGTTTAAAGATATCTGCTAATGCTAATCTAGTGGCACATACGTATATAGCTAATTAAGTATTCTCCATAACCGTGCCTGTAAATAGCAAAGAAGCAGAATGTGACATTGTATATTATCTGTCTAATAAATCTGTTAACAAATCATCCCATCTCATTACATTACTTTCATTTTCATATAATAACAATTTTATTTTATAAGAGACGAACCTATGTACAGTATATATACAGTGTCATTACGATTTCATTAAATAAATAAACACACAGTTTCGATGCCATATGATAGAATTGTGTTTAATTTTATATTCAATCTTGAAAAATACCTTAAATGCACTAAAAAAAACACTTTACTTAGTTATAAGTTGAATTGAGGCTGCTTATTTTGATAAGTTGAAACAATAAATAGTTTTGAGACTGCATATCCTGACTGAGATTTTCCTCAGTACCACTAGGTGAATACCGGAATAGTATTAGCCAACCTTGTTCTTCTACAATTTTCTTGCTATCCTTCGTGAAGTCACGAAGATTCTTGAGATTCTTGCAAATCGTAATGTGGTTCTCACAGCTAGTTCGGAAACATATTAACAAAGAAGAAGGTAAGTTTGGAAGTTAACTTGGGCGGCTCAGTTCACGACTATGGTTCATTTAAGATAAACCAGATGATGATGATTATGTATAAAGGGGTGATATGTTTATGTACTGTACTTAAAATTACACATATCACATCTACAACTAATGAACTGTAAGATTAAACCCATTTTACTGATTCACCCAGATATCATGGAGGAACGAGAAATAAGACTTAACGAATATTTTAGATGTTACTTGCTTCAATTCTTATTCAAAAGTACATGCGTTAATATGATAAATATGACATGCTTTGTTCATATGTTAATATAATGATATAATACTTAAATATTAGTACAATGAATTACTTATCTTAACTTGTTTCTGCAATATTATAATTATTTGTCCACATGGCTGCTTGCTAAACGATCATACACCTTATCTTCGATCACACATAAACTGTTTAGCACTCTAAAACACTGTTAAGAACATGTAAATCTTGTTAATATGAGTGTTTTTCTTAAAACTATGAATAAATATGCTTTTCTAAAACTATGAATGAATGCTTTGTCTAGTTGAACTTGACAACACACTGTACGAATGCAGAGACATCACTTGAATAGAACATTGAAGGCACTGTTGCCAGCCAATGCAAACACAACTCAGTAAAACTCACCAAAAAATCACTAAGAGAATCACAAAGAATTCACTAAAACCACTAAATTACTGTATATACAAAAATGAAACTAATATGAATAAAAATAATGCACATATGCAAGCTTATCCACCAGATACGAGGCCATAACAATTTTTCCCTCGTATTACATTTATGCACGTAGTCTGATAAACATTTGAGGCACCTAGAATCAAAGGCCGCCAAATCCATTTTTACGGAAATTGAGTTATATATTAAAAGTATTTAAAAGTATTTAAATATTTAAAAAATAGGATATTGTAAGCATGTACGTTTAGGTAAAGTATTTAAATAAATGGAAGCTACCAAAATGGAGAGAAAACAAATACTATCTGAAAGTAGGTGGTTGTTGTATGTATCAGTGGGTCTAGTTATATACTTGTAGGAGGTTAGACAGTTATGTAGCGTTTATAAGATCAGATCAGTAGGTGTGGATTAATTTTAAAAGTACTAAGCACAGAATCCACATCAAAGAACTGTTTCTTGCTACCAATTATCGTATTTTTTACTATGACAATCAGAGTTGAAACCAGAAATGATAATTTTCCAATAGTTACAGTTTGACTAGAGGGTTAATAGTCGAGCTGAAACTCATATTTGAGGCTGTAACTCCATAACAAAATGCCAATTCTTGCTACCTCTTACCGTTTCTGCTTTTCGGAGACGACCAACATTGAAACCGGAAGTGCTAGTGGATTCGTACTCCTAGTTTCAGTAGAGAGAAAATATATGCTTCGGACGCTGAATCGATTGAAGAAGATTTCCCTTCTTGCTTTGATATCTATAGACAGACAGATTTACTTAGCCGTTCTATAAGAGACTTCCGATACTGCAGCAGATCATTTTAATAAAGATCTATCCATATATTTGGCCCATACTAAAAGCAAGAAAACTTCGATAACACTAGGTATGGAACCAAGGTCATTTCGAAAACAATACCATTGCGTCCAACACTTTTCTACGTGTGGAGATACAAACAATAGTTGTTCTTGTATTTCCCAGGTTGTGTAGTCTGCTATACGTATCCCTACCGTTTTTCCAATATTCGGCTGGAAAAGTCCTTTGGGAAAGGTTCGCTTAGTTGAGTACGTATTCTAGTAACGTTGCCCATTTACAGGCTCTTTCTTAGTCGTTCCTTGTTCCGTTCAAGAGGCGAGAGGGATGGACTTCAGCCAGAGCATCTCTCTCGCGTCCAAGAATCCCTGCTGCTTCATAAGTGAGGGGAATCCCGGAGGAGTTCGGTTCGTTCAGAGAGGGCTGAGTGAAGTGACGCGAACTCTGAGTCAGCAATAAAAGGAGCTGACATGGAAAACGAACATTCTAAAACAAAAAAAAGCAGACGATATTTTTAATACAGAACACCAGAAGTAAAATCGCACAATCACTATTGTTTCTGCAGAAATAATGCAGGTGTTTCAACAAACTTTAGTGCTATCATCGAAAACTCGTACTGTAGTATTAGCATCAGATGTTATAGCTTTTCAGATAAGCAAACAAAAAGGAAAACTAGCTCCGATTTCCAGGTCGCTTGTTTATATAAATTGGAACATAACCTAAAACTTGAATATAGGTTGCGCTAAATTTTCCTTATTAAAAAAAATCATCCTTACTCGATAGTTGTAAAACTCAATCACAATGACAGTATATATCATACACAATCTACAAATGATTGACCCAATTTCATAAATTCACTGTAGGCTTTATTATTGGACACGTTGTCACAAAACTTTGTAGACGTATTGAGAAGCTCAAAAAGTTTTTTTTTTTTTTTAAGTGACATTCAGAAAAGAATGTTTCATTACTGAAGATGAGTTTCTTACAAAACCCATCTTCTTTCATAAGCTGTTGAACTGTGCCGAAAATTCAAAACATCTGACTTTGTTATCAAGATTCAGGGCTTGTAGCAATTGTAAGTGGTAAGGCTTCTGCTTTCCATTAATTTTCCAAACGGTAGCTTGTGGAATGTCCAACTCTCTGTTTGCTCTGCTCGTTGACTTCTGTGGGCTTCATGCAAAACTCGGTCGTACGCGTTCAACCGTTTCTTATTGTAGGCCAATCAGTTGATTTCCCTTTACAGAGGCATCCTGAAGCTGTAAACTGTGCATACTTTTGCCAAATAAACTTGGCAGTTGATGGATCTTCGTTGAACTTCGTTCGGAAATGTCGTTGCACTGTTAGAACAGACTGATTTGAATGAAACTCAAGCACAAAATAAGCTTTCTCTTTGTCTGTCGCCATCTTGAATAAATGCTCATTGCTGCGCTTTCGTGGCAGAAATCAGAAGCAAATCTGCAACACACACAAAGAAAAAAACTGTTTGAGTTGTTCAATATGTTTGCAAAGTTTTGTGACAATATGTCCAATAATAAAGCTACAGTGAATTTATGAAATCGGATCAATCATTTGTAATAATCTGGTACAGAACTTATTATATCTTCACCAAACTTTGAGAATTTGCTTATTGCGTACGTGAAATATACCTTTTTTTCCTGCAAACATTTAGCTCCCGAGTTATTTATTGACTATGAAGTTAGGGTTAGGACTTAGTCGAAGATTTGAAAAAATAAATAAATAAATAATATTTAGAAGGATTGGGAGATACTCTGTAGCTGTACCAGTCAGTCAACACCTGCAACGCCAGTAACAATATTTATTTTTAATTTAACCTAAGTGTGTTGCATTTTATTGATTTGAGTGTCCCTTTTTTTAGCATCTAGGCTATATGAGACATTGATCTACAGTTTAAAATGGAATCTGAACCATCGAAACGCGTTCAAATTTCAAGGTTATCGTAGGAGAAATCGAACTCGGCACCCCTACATCAAAGTCGCGCGCTAGCCACTACACTAGCAGGAAGAGCATGTGTATTGATGCTGTGGATATTCAGTAAAGTGTGTCGTCAGTGAAAAAGGTTGAGAGACACTATCTTAGAATATTCACATTTTAGTTAACAGTTACATTCGGTATACAGATACCGAAATGTGGAGACTTTTTCCCTCGACTTATGACAAAGTAGCAATAGACTTCACTGTTAATCAACATACGTAACAAAAATGGAACATTACCTAGCCGAAGGATAATTCACAATATGTATATCGAAACATTATATTTACGGTACCAAGATGCTTCTAGAGGATTATCGGCAAGCAGGCACAATAATTGTTTTTCTATACTACAAAACTTCTATTGAACAACACACAATTTAAAAAAATGTCTTTTCATTTCGAAAGGCTCAAATGTAAGGCTCTTCTAATCCTAATCCAAAGCTCTGCGCGCGCTTATTATTCTCTAAATTAAAATTTAGGTATGGTTGCCGTAAACAATTATTAATAGTATTGTTTTACAGCTTGTACGCGATACAGAGTTGAAGTAATCTGTGTAAACGGAAGGACATTACCGTATTAAAAGTGTTGCTAATCGTTATGTGATACAATCATATGTTTACTTTACTGAATTGAGACTTACGCTCTATTCCCTCTTCCTTTACTGAAACCGTAACAAAAGAGATAGGATTTAAACCAACACAAAGAACAAGTTGATGAGGGGAATGGGAGAACGAAGGAGAGATTTGGGGGAGAGGTTGGAAGAGCGGAAGGAAATTTGTGATGCACACATCGAATGTCCCCACGAGAGAGTCCCAGCATGCACTTGCAGCGACGACAGGTGGGGCCAGTGGGATCCCTAATTGGCGGCACAATGAGGGAAAAGGGGGCTAGCCACTCGTAGAGACACAGAAGGGGGGCGCATCCTCCAGCGGTCGACCCAACACATGTCCCTTGATCGCCGGCGCACTCCCAGCCCTTTTATCGGTTGTATTTGCGTATTCCGAATCAGTAATGAAGTTAGCCGACTTTCCCTTCGGTAGATTGAAAGATCTAGCACTCGTATGGCAGGGGATGGGAGAAGAGGGAGGATGAGATGAAAAAAAAATAAACAAGATGAAGAAGAAGAGAGCGTATCTCAGAGTCAATGGACTCCTAAACACTATGGAAACTTATTAATTCTGTCTCACCTCGGCCACGTGTCTTGCCACGTGTGTGTACATAGTTCCACGTGACGACAAAGTAGTCTCCGCCTCATGTCAAGGCCTGAGCGAGCAAATTATGGTGACAGCGACAACCGATTGAATGACTTTTGATTGTAAAGCTCATCATGCAATCAAAACATGACGATAGATTTGACAGGAAAATACAAACACTTCAACTCTTCGGCAAATGATTGGAGCTAATTGAAAACCAAAAAAATGCACAAAAGACTAAGAAAACATTTTTCAAAAAAGTATTTTCTATGCGCAATAGAATACGGTAGTATTGGGACATTTCACAACAATAGAAACTTATTAAGACCACACAATATTGTGACAATAGAGAACATTTTACTTTTATGATTTTTGGAGCGTACGTTTTTATATAAGAAACTGAAAAATGCATAATTTGATTCATTATGACCTAGTAGTGACTTCAAGCTGTTTTGCAACACAATAAGCAATTATCATCACTACTACTACTACTAAATATTCTGGCCATGAAGGTCACACAGCCTTCAGGCACAGAGATATACTTCTACAGCAACCCAGACAGAAATTGATCATTGACCGGCCACCTACCCGAACAGCTGCTCGTTCGGCCACTCGGAGTGGCTACATGTTATGACGTGGGTGTTGTATATTTCTTGAACAAGCTGTATACCATGCTTAGGATATCCGATAGGTATTGCGATCATTATCACCCATTTAGCCCTTCCCGCTGGCCTAGTGATTACCGTGAGCGCCTTAGAGTGCATGGTCCCAAGCTCGATACCCGGTGAGTTCCTACTGAGTGTTTTATAATGTGTTTTCATCAATGTGGCAGTGCTAACTAAATTAATGGGACAATTTTACGACCACTGTTCCCCAACCACACCATCTAGCAAAAACATCTCAAGTTCAAACCATCTACAATTAATTATTGTCAACTTGCGAAGTTTACTTAATATTGTAACGTTATATTTATGTTATATCCAGCCCATAGTTCGCGTAATTTTTAGCTATATCAACACGATCAAATTGCATTAAATAAGACGCACCACCTTGTATCACTATTACCTTTTATTATCCTCAAAACTTCATTAATAATACTTTTCTTTTTCGGTGGATGTCATAGCAACATTTAAATAAACGACTATCTGCTGTGCGGTTACTAAGATCATCGATTATACACATAAAATCAACATATATATCTTGAGCTACTAAGATTAATCTTGTTGTTCTTGTTCTTGTAACCTCATACAGAGATCTTACTTCTTTCTATTTAGAATCAACAACATATAAATTATTTTCTTCTTCTTCTTCTACACGACAGATTGTGTACTTTTATGCACCGTTGTCCAAAACCAAGATATAACAATAGTAGAAATTCACAAAATAAATAGGCCTATACAATATCGTTGTAATATGGCTCCATCAATTGCTAATAAATTTAATCAGGATGGAATGGAAATATCTTTAATATGATAATATTCAATGTGGGAACAGTCTTTAGGCTACTATTTCTCAACGTGGAGACTGATCATAATCAGTTTGCTTTTAAATTCGTCTACTGCATGACCACTAATAAAGTTAAGAGCTCAGTTACTCTACCATAAGCTATCTTGGGGAAATCAATGCTTAAATATGAGAGTTTCTCGGCTACTATTCTCGATCATTACCAACTTACTTCTAAATTAACTGTGTCATCAATGTTGTTAACCTGCAAATTTTGGTCAATAGATGTCAACCTATCTTAGACTAATCCGGTTTGGAAAAATAATTACTAACACTAACATGTAGAACAGGAAACCACAAATCATAATCATCTTCCTTAAAAACTATTTACACTATAAACATATCAACATGCACATTTGGACATTCTTTCTTAAAAGATCTAAGGAAAACAAATGCTAATATGAGAACCCGTTTTTTGGCTGCTGTTTCTCAATTCGAGAACAATCGACCATATCTTCGAAACCATCTGTATCATGATCACTATTATCATGAAAAACTTTCTCTTTGTAGATTAAACCGTCATGAAAGACAGTTGCTTCATAGAAACTCATAATTAGACGCAAAAGAGGTTCATTCGCTTCTTTAGAGGAGGAAGCAGATTTAAGAGAAACGGTTCCAGAGATAGAAATTAATTTTTTAACATAGTTAACATTTGAGTCGTGATGGGTTTTAATAATTTTATTTCAATCAAAGAACACATTCTAGGGAAGAGAAGGATGCTCAAATATACCTTTCAGTCATAGTTGTTAGCAGAGTGGAGCAAGAAAAGGGGGGCAATTGCCCACCCCTGAATTCTTGAGGTGAATGCAAATCTTCGAGATACGTATCGAAACATGTCACATTTGGTTACTCAGACATTATAATTAGTATTTAATATAGTATGTTTCAGAAAGAATGACCTGATTTAGGACGGTAATAATTACGGAACATGGGACGTGCCGGGAAGGAAGAGAGTGTTATTTGAATGGGTGTGGCCTAGAGTTTCAGAATATCGCCATTAGATGTCAGTCAATGCGTTTTTTCAATGTGCAGTCTCAGAAGTAAGATGGGTCCGCTCAACAGAAGGCGTTTTCTGTGCTACAGTTCGCAAAGACTGAGTCAGTGATTTCGGTCCAGCGTGCTCTTCGTCGGCGTTTTGGCATTGATCCGCCTGTACCCAAAAACATTCGTCGTTGGTATCGCAAACTTGAAAACACAGAATGCTTGTG
The DNA here is from genome assembly GCF_964235325.1 of Thermobia domestica. Classification (NCBI taxonomy): domain Eukaryota; kingdom Metazoa; phylum Arthropoda; class Insecta; order Zygentoma; family Lepismatidae; genus Thermobia; species Thermobia domestica. The sequence goes on from NC_137462.1 coordinate 160,777,489, forward strand.
CAAAGAAAGAGTCTAGGTCCGGCGTCGTTTATGACGAATTTAGCTATCGTCTAGATGTTCTTCGTGCTGCTGCTGGTGGTGGACACATATAGCATTTGTAATAGCATAGCTAAAAATTGAAGATTTTATGAGTATTTTGCAATTTATCCCATTTTTGTAGTTTGTATTTTTCAATACATATGGACTTTTAAAATCAGTAATTCTCTTTGAAATACCTTTGTGGCTTTTGCTTTTGCTCTAGTTAATAAAATTATGCTGTGTATGTGAATCAGGCCGGTAGCCAGCGCAAATATTTAGGATGGGCCCGGCTGAAGTTATGGGGGTTCAATCCAACCATATTATAGTTCATTTGCAAATGAACAAGCCTACCGTGAAAATTTAAGGAGGGCCAGCAAACTTTTAGGGGAGCCCTGCCCTCTAGACCCCCCTGAATACGGGCTTGATGTAATACTTGTTGTTTTATATGAAGTTTTATGTGCACGCATGCATCACGGTATGTGTGTATTCGCGACTGCACTTTGTGTCGGTCACTTTCTTCTTTCCCCTATAATTCCTCGGAAAATATCCTGCAGACGTCCCTACTTCCAAATAATTTTCATAAATCAGTTCTTCCCATGCGTAGAATGGGTACTTCAGCTAGCACAGTATATACAGTGTGTGCGCAAAGTCGCTTTCCCCCATATGTGAAGAAATAAAATAAAAGAAGCTAGGTGATTAAACAATCTTTATTGTGCCTGCAAATACTGTTCAAATTATCTCTCACTATGTTCATCTCCTCAGCACTGATTTGCAAATATCATGACAAAACTGAAGATTGGCATCAAGTCCCTCGAATGATTGGCTATTTCAAGTGATCCAAATTCTGTGATTGCCCGGAAATCACCCCGTCTTTGACAATGCTCCACATGGAGAAGTCGCGTGGTGTGAGGTCATATGAATAGACTGGCCAATCTGTACTACTACTATTGATTGAAATGTTTATCTAAAAATCCCTCACAACAACACCAAAGAGAGGCGGTGCTCCATCGTGTTGCAGTATGAACTGAATGTTTTCGTAACAAGGGTTATTTTCAAGATCTAGAGTTGAGTTGATTTTTAGTGTAACGTCCTCGTCAGCAGCTACACTATATGAGACAGAACCTACTGATTAACATGGAATCCGAACTACATGAGCTCATGCATTTTCAAGATTTACCGTAGAATAATAATTTCCTGCAACATCTGAAGGTATTTGTCAATGGTACTAGTTTCTTCAAAAAAAGAATGATTCTGTGATTCCATCACTCCAAATACCATCTCAAACAGTAAAATTAGGGACGTTTAACTGTTCGGTCGCTATTTCGTGTGGATTGGTATCACTCCAACGAACATAATTGTGTTCGTTTACGCGGCTGTTCACCTTAAATGAGGCCTCATCTGTCCACAAAATTAGTTTCCAGAAGTCTGTCAGCTTCGTCCCGAATGAGAAACCACTCACAGAACTCAACACGCAGGTCCGGATCACATTCAGTGTTTTAGAAAAAAATGTTCCGAAGGTGCACACTTTGGATTCCGGGGGCACTGTTGGTACTATTCTATTTACTTTTATATTATAGACGTATTATTTTGTTCTCCTCCGGGAAGGGGCACTCTCAGGGCCCCCGGGGGAGGCAGTGCCCCCCAAATAGACATGTCTGGAAGAAACACTGATCACATTCGTTCATCCCGTGCAAAAGCTTTGCCGGGAAAGTTTCGTATTTAAATCCTTTAACATGTTGTTTAAAGATGTATGTGTCATTCCCAGGTCACGTGCGCGCCTTCTGGTAGACTTCTTCGGCCTAGATACACAACTCTGAGTAACAAACCCAGTGTTTCTTTCATTTTGTACACTTCATGGTCGTTAACTTTGCAGTAGAACACGTTGCTCCTTCATTAATTTGGGATTCATCTCAACGCCTGTATTCGTTAAAACTTCACTCAGTACCACCTTCTAAACAAAACACTTACGAAAACATGGTACCAGTACCAACCACACTAAGAGACGGAGTAGTGCCAGTTCTAGTGAAAAAAGACTCTCGCTAATAGCTTGCTTGTTTCTTAATTTTTTCGTTACTTGTGTTGCGGAAAACGACCTTGTGCCCACCCTGTATTTTATTTTATTCAATGTTCTCTTTAATCGAAAACATTTGTATCTATGTATCATATCACGTGACTTTTAGTAGGAGAACTATGGGTTGTCAATCAGCTTGTTTCCCTACAATAAATACTTCTGTCAACACATGCTTCCTATAACCAACTTCTTCTTAAAAGTCTATGACTTAAAAAACACGAAGATTCATTTCCGCAGAAACAAGTTTTGACCTTAGATTCTATCCCGTTCCAAGACAACCCATCTTTTTTAAATATTATATAATTTGTAAGAAGTTTTGTAAAAACTAAATAGTTTGAAAGGTATTTTGACCCAAGACTTTATATCTTAATGTAGACAGCATCGTAATTCTACTCTTTAATCAAATAGAATAACATTTCATGATACCATATCAGAGGAATATGACGTTATTTAATACAACCATAAATTTAGTTCCTATATCACCTACAAAATTTCCATATTATTTGTAAATTTACTGTATATTGCATGATTATGTTAGCTAACTATCTTCCGAAAGACATAATTCGTATTATCTTTCCACACCCAAGGATCTGTTTCCTCATGGTTACCTAGGTATACAGTTATCATACTCGCTTACGGAAGCCTGGATTCGATTCCCGATGGAGCTTATGTTATGTAGTTCGAATTGCTTGTAAGCTGTAGGTTCACGTCTCATATAGCCTTTGTGCTAACTCACACTCAAAGATCTTTCTCTTGCTAATTTCCCAGTTAGTATTCTATACTCTTGATGTGTACTTTTCATGAAAATGACATCTGCTCAATTTTAGAGCTATTTAAGTGAAATTGCAAAACTGTCCTTGTTAGATATTTTCATTATATCATATTCCAAAATTCTGTAAAAGTGTGCGGATAGACGATTCCTAACTTCTTTACATGATCTATAAACGTTAAAAAAAAAGTCGTTGATCATTTTGAATTTCTACAGGATTTTAAGCTAAAAACAGATAAATTTAAATTAAAAGCTCGTATAAGCTATATTGTATATACATTAAGAACTTTACTCTTTTCAAAGATAACAATTAAGGAAACAGATATATATTTGGAAGTTATCCTAGTTCCAAAAACGAAAAACGTAAACTATAGAGATAAACTAAACACAATTTAATTATAATGCTATTTAGGATTAAGAAAACAAAATTCACTTTGCATATACAGCTACGGTTGTGAGTACCAATTTTGATTACAGAAGTGCTACGTATTACCTACAATAACAATTAGCGATTAATACGAGTAATGCAATATACGAAACTCAATTTATCTGGGGAAATTAAATCAGATATAATTAATTCAGTATAATTGAAAAGGCGCTCGAGCGACAAACTATCACAAAACTTGTGGAACGGTTTATTTAGTAAAGAAAATAATAATTACCATAAGCGTAGTTTCGGAGAGTTCCAGGCAAAGTGCGTATGTAAAATCGTTACATTGAGAATATTCCTAAAATAAATTGAACAATTGTTTGATAGTTCGAACGTGCACATCAATCATTTTTCTTTCATTACAGTTTAAATGCAGCTTCAGGGTTGTATTCAAGAAAGTTAGATTTCTGTAGTATGTGGAATGTTGCAGTTCCAATCCTAAATTATCCCTAGATACCCATGAGTATTAAATCTGAAACAACGATAAAGGTTATGCTGCTAGGAGGCATTCAAACAACATTTTTTAATGATATTTTTAATGATATTTTGAAATACCGCGAAGATTACACCAGCAATTCTATTCGAAGTGCAAGCCAAGCCCTGCATGTTAGCTATCACCTTGCATCTCCGTTTCAACTGAGGAGACTGCGTTCAAGAACAGTTCGCCCAAGTCTGTTCCATTCTTCTCGACAAGCTTTCCGAAACACTGTCAACTGTGTACGGCTATCGACTGCTCAATACTAATTTTAACAATGGAAATGCCAAAAAATCCATGGTGTTGCATCAACGGATATCCCAGTCTGTAAAAGGGATTGCATGAATTCACGTTTCATGTGCTATCAGTTCCATGTACGTCACCGTTAACTTCACTGTATGATTGGACATCTTGTAGTGAATGATAACGAGAGATGTGTCTTGCATATAGATATGGAGTATCATGGCGGTATATTAGCTCTAAAATATTCGTCCGATAATAATACACATATATTTTAGCTTTTTTGTCCACTCTGCGTAGCCCAAGTTTGCTGTGATAAGAGTAACTACTGAGCTCCTTCGTGGCTAAGCAGTTAGCGTACGCCCCTTGGGCGTGAGAGACCCGGGTTCAATTTCCGGCGGGAACATATGTGGTTCGGATTCCAAGTTAATCAGTAGGTCCACGTCTCATATAGCCTCTCTGCTGAACGGGACGTTAAACTCAAAATCAACTCAACAGTAACTACCAAAGATCTTATAGCCAATTAGAAAACTTTCCACATACTTTCCGCCACCTCTAGAATCACGGGGACGGTGGAAGATTGTCCTTTTTTTCTTTTATATTTAAACAGATCCACCCATATCTCACCAAGAGTTTCTACAAACTTCCATCTGTCGACTGTAAGATGACACGTACTTTATGGACCACCGCACTGAACTTTCTTGCTCTAATCTGTTAGCGAGAAATGCAAAGTCACCTATAAAATACGATGTTTAAAGGTACTAGGAGTCGATTATGTCAAAAAGACAGGGTATATTTGGTAAATTTGTAGTGGGACTCCTATTGTAAATCTGCACTATATTCTCATTTTGCCAGTAATAGATATTCGAACACGCCAATGTAATTTATTGCTAATGAGAACAGAAGTAAATAACGTAATACTGAAGTACTTTTAATATGTCGGTAAGTATCAATTGTGATATAACCTTTGCGATTTTTTTTTCACTGCAAACATCCATAAATAAACTCATAGGTCTACCATAACACCTTCAATATCTCAATGTTTTATAGTACGAACCTTTGCCAAGGTATCAATCTAATCGTGTGTATAAGTGCAAATTTGTAACATGGGAGGATTTTATCCTCTTGTTGTTCATGAATTGCAACCGCAAACAATAGAGTTATTTCTGAAAATGAAAGAAAGACACATACCAAGTTTCATTCGATTCGGGTAACTTTAACGAAAGATACCGTGGATGGTGCTGTGCACGAGACCAAGATTCGGGTGAACAAGTGTTCCTCACGAGAGTCGAGAAATTTATCATCTCATGACGGAGACTAATCTTGGAACAGATGAAGAGACATAGAAGCCAATCAAGTCGAATTGTAGAAGCTTCGGTAATGCTTGCTTCACTAAGAGAGAAGAAAGAAGTAGAAGCAAAGAAGATATAGGGAAACAAGGAAGAATTTTGACTTTGAGAGAGAGGAGAAACTGTTTGAGAAAATGGTTTAAAAAATTACTTTATCGCGACATGCTCAATACGTTGCCAAAATTCCGCCGAAGAAGGTGAAGAAAATTCAACTCTGAGATGTGTATTATGTTTGTATGAGTAAGGTGATTGTCATGGTAGTGACGTAGAGTAGCTCATTATTTTAATGCAACGTGAATTTTGTTTCGCCATATTTACTAGTATGGTTACACTCAGAAAATGAAATGAAATCTTTCAGTTTAACGTCCCACGGTTATGTCCTTAAAGCCACATTGTCACGTTACAAGAACTTGTAGCTATCATAAAAAGAAATCTTGAAACCCTACCATATTTCGCCGTGTACACATAGTCTTGAAAGGATCATAAAACATTTTTTCCATCTTGCAAGGAGTCGAAAAGTGTCCAACTTTCTGGGACGTCTTGCTTGCTACCTGCTATCGCCCTCCCGCTGACATAAAGGAAAAACCAGTTTCGCCGCTTCCGAAACAACGAATTCTTTTGGACAGGGAGGGGGAGTGCGCCAAAATACACGTTTTTAATGAGGAGGTTAATTGTTTGTCCACTAAAGTGCAGTGCTGCATGGGCGGTGATACCTTTCTTGCTTACAAGAAATTGTAAAATCTAAACAGTAGATAGAAAGATCGGGTAGCAAGGTCTTTTTTTTATGACAGCTACAAGATTCATGTAAAATGGAAACGTGGTCTTAAGCTAAGGGAGACGGATGATTAAAGCAAGTGAAGAATTGGCCAAGAAAATTCAGGGACAAAATGTCCACCACAAACTTCCTTAGGCAGGGATCGAACCATGAATTCAACGCATCAGAAGTAGGCACTCTACCACAGAGCTATTGTGACCCCCCATGGTTACACTCATTGGCTGCAAACAGATTTTACAGCGAAGATTGCACCCAGAAGATTTTTTCGAGGGTGGGACAATTTTTCATCGAAAGCAACACTATGTACTTTTATTATGATGAGAAAAAGTTCTGAAATTGAATAATTGTAACAAGTTACTTGGGCCTTCTCAGCACTAACTTGTGTTTTCTCTACTACTTTGATTTTTTGCTTTCCTCTCACTTTCTTATTCTACCATCCTTCCATCTGTTAGGTCGTCCAAAATTAGTTAGTGCAAAGGTATTTAGTTTAATTTACTTCTTAAACTAATAGACTTTAAAAATCAATGACTATACCACTTTCTTTCCCGATCAATCTTTACTTCACTTATACCACTACATCCACTAAACAGGAACCTTCCTGTATTCTGAAAACCATTCCAGTAATGTAAGCCACACCTGGCTATTCAATACACTTAAAATATTAATAGCCACACTAGGCTATAATACCTCTTGAACATACAAACAACTTCAACCACATCTGGTTCATTTCAGTAATCAACTAAATACACATATAAACAATCACCTAGTTACCCTTTTTATTTTTTAAACCATCGTTCTAATCTCAATTACGTTCTTCTTTTGTTTATACAATCTATCCACTAACTTTTAACACTTTCACTCCCAACATCTTCCTGGGTATCATCTAAAAATGAACTGCACCAAGTGATTCCCAACACCATCATGACTCACTTGCTTTCATCTTCCATTTCTCTTATCCTAAAAGGCATAATCGTGGAACGTGAAACTGGAAGATTTCATTTCATTTTTTATTTTTTGGCGCTGGAGATTGGTAAAGTTGGGGAAATTCTGCCCAAACATTTGCGAATTAGCACCGTTGCATACACAGAGCACTAGTCAGTGACGCGGGCCACAGTGTTTCAGTGGAAGACTGGAGTCCCTGATTCCATCCCAGCTTTTGCTAAGTGGGCCTTGTGGCGGACAAAAACAGTGTGCGTGGATTTCCTCCGGGTCCTTCAACCTTCGTCATTCCATCATTATCATCCATCTCTTCATCACCATCTTCCATAGGCTCGGTCGTAATAATGGGACATTAAACTAAAAGCAATGTATTAATCTAGAAATAACATTAAGAAGTGCCCACCATTATACATAATTGTATGTAGAGAAACCATGCATCGAGGATACGTGACAATCACTGATACTGGTAGCAAAAATCAATAATGTGTGGGAAGTATTTTGATTTTGCAGAAAGAGGAAAATGAATAGTGAAAACAAAAAGTGAGCTAGTGCCATGATCATTAAGGGGAAATTTTAAAAAGTGTTGGCACAGAACGCAAGTATTCTGATTCATATAGGACTTGAGCAGCACCTACTTTGTAAGTACCTCTTAGTATAGTTTATTTGTGTGTTTAACACCTTCGACCTTCGTGATACCTGCTGCCTCTCAGCACAGAGAAGAAAAACGTATGTGGTGTACGTACAAACGTAGGTTACATGCGTAAATCCTGTAGTTTTTGGACTTAACGTATAACCCTATGTAACATCCTGCTGCAAACATATAACTGAAAAAGTATGTTTTATAATAATTTCCGTATAAGTGTTCCATCCATACGTACTTTGTGTATGAAAGAAAGAGCTATATATAGGCGGTCAGAATTCACATGCAGATGGACCTATATAACATATAGCTGACGTATATAGCATACGTATACGTATGTAACATGTAGAAGACTATTAGATGTCAGACATCCTGCAGCGGGATGATGTAACATCTAAGCGGGAAAAAGACAGTACGTATGTAGCATATGGATAAATTATGCTTCGTACAGATTTCCGTAGCAAACATATCGACTCCGTATATTTGTACAATATACCTCTGTCCGGATAATATACTTTTTCAGTGCGGCTTTCACACTTTCAGTAGAGCAGATAACATATTCCCACATAAAGGTGATCAGCAAACATTCGAGTAACAGTTTTTATAGTAATTATTTTCATTCCATGTTTGGATACACATTATAGATCTATAAGCACTAGGCGTCAATTGAATAAAGAGTTCTGAGTGCATATGCAAACTTTCTATAAAAAGGAACGCAATTACAAGGGTGCCTAATGGAAGCAGAATTCCTAATCTCCGCGTTGGAGAATCTCAATTCGGCGCGCTTCTTATGGTGGTATATGTAACAACCATGTTTACATTATTTAGTATTTCTAGGTAACCTCACTACTAGCTATTGCATCTGCTTGTATATACAGAGTACTATGCAATGAATTAATGAGATAACTCTTCCCGTGTGAAATATTTTTGTACGTTTATGCTGAGCTATTCCCTACTAAGTTTGGCTTATATTGCTTCGATTTAATTTTGATCATCCTAACTTTTAACGCTGTTTAAAAACAAACGCCGCCATTTTTAGGGATTTTCTTTTGTATACTTAAGATTGAAAGAATGCTCAATAAAGCTGAATCCAAGAGCTTATCCAATACATGACTCGATTATGAAGAGAAACGAGCAGAAAATCTCAAGTTCAATGAAGTAGTAAGAAGCAAGAACTACTATGATGTCACTACTTCCTCATTCCAATAGCAGACACTCTTGAGATCGCCGAAAATGCGACCGATTTTTGGAAGAGATTGCATCAAGGTCAAATCTAAGGTGAAATGTGAAAAACTATCCGTTAGTGTCTTCATAAAATTTTCCGGACCGTAACACAACGCAAAAGCTGGAACAAGAAATTGTAGTGCTTTAACAAGTTTTGTGATTTAGTTTGCGGTAATCGGCATAGCAGTTATAAGGATTTACAAAAGTTATAAGGATTATAAATACGTTTTGCATTTTTTTGTGTTGTGTTGCGTTCTGCACGTAGAATATTGCAAAGATGACACGGAATGACCCTCTGAGACTCTAGATCAGTAGTATCACTTCAAATTTTGCCATGGGATCAAGATTGTCCATCGACATTTTCTATTATAGAGAAACCAGCAAGAGAAAATCTCTGGCAGCTCGCAGAAGTATTGCCACTACTCATGTGTCGGCTTTTTCGGTGTATCTATAATGCCAGTTTTTTAAAGTTGTAAAACAGAGTGACTGTGGTTGGCAACACTAGTACCAAAAAAAGTTGAGTTGATTTTGAGTTTAACCTCCCTTTCAGCAGCGAGGCTATATGATACGTGGACCTACTGATTAACGTGGAATCCGAACCACATGAGCTTCCGCCGGGAATCGAACCCTGGTCTCCCACGCCAAAGGCGCGTATGCTAACCGCCTAGCTACAGAGGAGCTCTAGTACAAAAAAAAAAAAAATAGGAGCTGCATTTTCCTCCGCACGTGTTAAGAAAATTCAGGGATCATTCCATGATGGATCCTCTATAGTATATTAGTTCACAATTCACTAAAAAGACATAGGTTTTTCAACTCACTGGGGGCAATTGCCCCTCCTGACCTCCTCAAATGATGCCAATGATTTAGGTGGATTGAAACTTCTTCTAGCACCTTGAGATGGACGAGCTAGTATATCGTGTGTGTGTGTGTGTGAGAGAGAGAGAGAGAGAGACAGATAGAAAGTGTGTGTGAAAGAATGTAAAAAAGTTTAAAATGTCAGAAAACCGGTTTAAAACCTATCTTAAAGAAAAAATCCCGTATTTCTGCCAGTTAAGAATTTCTCGTTGTACAGTAAACCTTTTGTCAACTGACAACATTGGTTCATTTTTGAATTGATCGAATCTCAAAATATACACTGTGAAAGACAGAATGAGCAAACGATATTCAACGGAAGCGTTAATAGTATGTTAGTGAGTTTTGAGCTTTGACATTACATTTGATCTTCATGGAGTCACTCCAGAAAACTAGACCTTTACAGTAGCATTCGATTTATCGCATCAAATTAGAAATGTTTAAAACAATTTCGAAATAAAAGGACATAGGTAAGTAAAGTTTAACCCAATGGCAGTAACAATATGTAACCATATTTAGATTTCGAACATTAATATTTGTGTATTTCAATTGTTATGATATTATTATTAAGTATTCTGCCTCCTGGCAGATCCTAGAACTAATAAGTTTTTTTCGGCCTGTAAATGCTTCTTCTATGTTTCTCGATCTGCAGCTTCCTTTCTTAACTTCTAATATTTTCTTCTATTTTTCAAATCATCGATCAGTTGTGTTTTTCTTCTTCCTATTCCTTGCTTTCCTTCCATCTTTCCTTCTATGGGGGTATGAAGAAGACACTTTCCTTGCAAGATGTGTCCAATCCAATTGGCTTTCGTACGAAGAATGCTGGCTAAAAGCCTCTTCTCTCTCCTGTTCGTGTTAATAATCTTCGTTTGTTACTCTCTCCGTTCATTTTATCTTCTCCATCTTCCAACACCACATTTCGAAGCTCTAAATATTTCTTCTCTGACTTCTGAACCATATAGTCAAATACTTCATATATCACCTGCTCAACTTCTTCCTAAGTCCAATATTAAGTCTGTTAGTTAAGAGTAATCTTTTCTTGTTGAATATCCCTTTAGCTATGGCAATTCTTGACCTGATTGCTTTGTTGCAATAAGCATCTCTCGTCAAAATACTTCTTAGATAATTGAAATCAACCTTTTCAACTTCTCTTTGTTCTACTCTGACCTGTAAGGGTTTGTTATTACGGGTCATATTTCTATATATTTTCCCAGTATCAACTATTTTGTTCATCATCTCCTGTAGTCCTTCTTTGCTTCTAGCTGTAATAACCATGTTATCTGCGTACCAGATCTTCTCCATCTCTTCTTCTTGAAATCTCCAATTTCCATTAATGCTGCTTTTATTAAACATTCACTGTAAATGAATAATTGGGGTGGCATACTATACCTTTGTCTGACTCCTCTTCCAATCTCCACATTGCTTCCCCTTGATTTAAGCGTAACCTCACTCATTTACCTATGTACTGGTTACGAATGAGTCGTGGATCTTTCCAGTTGACCCCCATTTCTTTAAGTATTTGATCCAATTGACTTGGTAGAAAGCTTTTGGCAGTGGATGAAGCACAAATGCAACTCTTCCTTTACGTCAAAACTCGTTCTGATATAATACTCATCACCCAATAGCTTCTCTGGTACCTTTTCCTTTCCGGAATCTGAATTACTCTCTCCCCAACATCTCTTCTATCTTACTTTCCAGCCGCCTGTTCAGTAAGCGTGCAATAATCTTTGCAGTAAGGGAAATAAGACTAATAGTTTTGTGATCACTACACTTCTTTGCTGGCTTTTTTTGGCGGGGGAGGGGGCAATGCAACCATTGAAACATCAAGAAAATCCTTTGGCCAAATCAAAATTCTCTACTCTGGTAGCTCTTGTCAACAGCTTTACATTTAACCTCAAATCAACGTTTAACATGTTTTTGTTTAACATCAAATTAACGTTTCACCAAAAACAATGTTTAACAGGTGTACGTTTAACCTCAAATCGACGTTCAACAGGTTTATGTTTAACCTCAAATAACGTTTAGCAGGTTTTCATTTAACTTCAAATTATTGTTTAACAGGCTTGCGTTAAAATAAAGTTTAACAAGTTTTTACATGGATTTTCTTCCAGTTCTTGTTCTGAACAGTAATTAGTAACCCCCCCCCCCCTCTCAGAAAATTTGACTACCAAAGGATTTCAGCGGAAATAATTCACAAGTCAAGATGTAACTTCATGCCAAGTTTGTAAAGATCGGATGGTTTCTGTATGTATTCTTTGTTTGTTCATTGAAGTTTAGCGTCCCTTTTCAACAAAGAGTGTTATAGGAGATGTAGATTCTGTGCGGGGGAGCAGAATTGTCTTCAGTGGCGTATTTAGGGGTTATCAGACTGGACTCAAGCTCCCCCAGAAATAATCTTTTTTTTTTTGTTTTGTTTTGTTTCTCGCATTCCACGGACAACAATAATCCTTCTTACCATTTCTAAGAATGTCATTGACTTTCCATTTCCTTATGCTTTGTTCAGAAATAATACTGTATTTGTCAAATTTCATTCCATGTAAGAACTGGGTAATTTTGTTCTTTCTTTCGTCTTTTCTACTTTTCTGTTTCATTTTCTTGACGTTACTTTCTTTGATTTCGCTTATCATACTTTATCGACCGTTGTCAGTTGTGATTCAAGTCGGCCGTCATCAGTAATACCAAAACTAAGAGGAGTTGATAAGCGAAACTGGTGTTCCACACCAACTTGCGCGGATATCAACATGACAGGATTTTGGTTATTATAACAAAGGAAAGATTATATCGGTTAGTTACTTTTAAAAGGAGGAAATGTTTGAATTAAAGAAAATCAAAACGGGGGAATAATTAGCCCGGGAAATTAGGAAGGCCAAGAGGATGCTTCCTTTTTCTTGTGTAAATAGAATGAAGGGTTAGATTCATTCCTAAATTTTTGTATCGCATCATATAGGATTTATCGGTCTGCAATTCTTGCCATTATAACTTCAATTTATGCATAAATTACAATATATTTAATTCTCAAACTCAGGTGGGCAATTGCCCAATTCCTTCCTTGTGTTGGACATAGCCCCTCGAAACACGCCATTGGTATGTTTCTAATTACGCATCCACAAAGATCAACGTTAAAATTGTTTTATAATAATATAATGATATAAATAATGACTTCCCCAAAACTATGAAGAAAGAATATTAATTATGAATGACGCAACAATACTCTTATTTGAGCAAAATGATGATAATCTCAATAACATTACAGGAATCATTACAGAAAACTGACGCATGTCATATACTCTTTAGTTAACAGATGTAACCTTAAGATTATGGAGAAAAATATTCTAGCAATTGAATTTTTTTCTTTGCTTACGAAGCATCCTCTCTCAAAAGAAAAATTGGGACACGCGGAATACGTAAGAACAAACAAAGAGAAAACAGGCAAAATTACGTTTGCTACAAAATCCGAATGAAATAACTACACAAAATTTCATAGACATCAGGCGGGAAACTTCCAAAGCTTTTAAAACAAAGAAACGCGATTTTCTGAAAGCTAAAATTAAGGAACTTGAAGATAATAGTAAAAATAGAAACATTCGGGACACGTATAAAGGGATCAACGAATTTAAGAAGGGCTATCGACATCGTGCTTATATATTAAAGATAGCTGATTTAACAGTTCTCACTGATACAGATAGCATTTTAAATACATGGAAAGATTTTGACGATTTGCTTAACACGCAGCCAAAAACTAATGTGCGGGGAGAAAGGGAGATACACACCGCAGAACCGTATATTCGAGAACCCAACCGAATAGAAGTAGAAATCGCTATAAAGAAATTAAAGAAACACGAATCTCCGGGTGTAAACGAAATTCCGGCTGACTTAATTTTAGCTGGAGGAGAAAAATTGTGGAACAAGATACGCAAACTCATCCTCCTTATCTACAACAAGGAAGAATTGCCACAAGAGTAGAAAGAATCAATCATTGTTCAAATCCACAAGAAAGGCGACAAAACTGACTAATAATTATCGAGGCATCTCTCTTCTGTCACTATCCTATAAAATCCTTTCAAACATTCTATTAGCAAGATTGGCCCCAAACGCAGATGAAATTATTGGAGATTATCAGTGCGAATTTAGACGAAATCGATCAACTATCGACCAAATATTTACCATTCGTCAAATACTCGAAAAGAAGTGGGAATACAGTAGCCCGGTACATCAACTATTTATTGATTTTAGAAAGGCTTACGACTCGCTTAGGTGAGAAACATTATACAACGTTCTTACAGAACTTGGTATACCGAGAAAGCTAATTAGATTACTTTAAGATATGATTAAATGAATCCCAAAGTATAAAGCCTTGGTAAGAAAATTTTTGGCCACGAGCTTTCACGTCGAGAATGGCCTGAAACAAGGAGATGCGTTGTCGCCATTATTATTCAACTTTGTCCTGGAATACGCTGTAAGGAAAATCAAAGATACCAACCGGAGCCTAGAGTTGAACGGAGTTCACCAGGTTATGCGTACGCTGATGATGTAAATTTAATAAGGGATGATATGAGAACAATAGAAAGAAATCCAGAGAAAACTAAATACATGGAAGTGCGTCGGGACCGTAACACGGCAAATTATGAATGGGTTAAAATATTAAATAATACTTCTGATACAGTGGATACTTTCAAAAATCTTGCAATATTAACAGACAAAAATCATATTCGAGAAAAAATTAAATATCGACTAAACACAGGGAATTTGTGTTATTATTCAGTTCAACATCTCTTGTCGTCGCGAATTCTGTCCAGGAATTTGAAGTTTAAAATATATAAAACGATAATCATGCCTGTTGTTCTGTATGGTTTGGAAACATAGTAGCTTACTCTGAGAGAAGAACATAGACTGAAAGTATTTGAGAACAAAATCCTCAGACGAATATTCAGATCCAAGAGGAACGGGAATGGAGAATGACGAAAACTTCATAACGAGAAACTACATAAATTATACGGCTTACCAAACATTGTTAGGGTAATCATGTCTAGGAGGCTTAGATGGGCAGATCATGTAGCCAGGATGGAATAAACTAGGAACGCTTTCAAAGTGTTAGTGGTAAGACCAATCGGAAAACGACCATTAGGAAGACCTAGGCACAGATGGGAAGACAATATTAAGATGGATCGCAAAGTAGAAACTGGATCCAGTTGGCTAAAGATAGAAGTCAATAGAGAGCTTTTCTAAACGCGGCATTGAACCTCCGGGTTCCATAGGTTATACAGTTGGCTTACGAAGCATGAGTAGATGCCTAGTCTGATACTACAATTAGATGAAATGCGCATTTACTGAAAAGATGGGTTCTAGTGACATTGGGTAGTCTATATACTCTTCGTGTTCTAGGGCCTAGGGATGATGAGGAGATAAAATTTCACATCAGTTTACGTCACACACAGTCGCACACCTTCATTTTCATTAAAAATGGAAAAACCAAGATAAACCAATTTCATCTCACTTTCTTTTGTGGCAGTCGGACACAAATCATCACACTTATCTGCAGAAAGCATTTTTCAAATCGGATTATTGGGAGAGCCTCCAGTTCCAATGTTAAAGGGGGGGACATATCTCCCCATTTCCCCGGAATTTGTGCCCGTACCTGCAGCTGAGACAACTTTCCAGCATGAGGAGAGGGCATATCCTCCTTTGGCATTTATTGCAATTTGTGCCCAAGTAGCGGAAGTGAAATTAATACATATTGATGATACTACTAAACGCACTATAGCACGAAGTTCAGTTTGAGATACTACAGAATAGGATTCTTTTTGAAAAAAATAGAAAAGCCAAGAGAAATCAATTTCATCTCACATTCCTTTGTGGCAGTCGGACACAAATCATCACACTTATCCCAAAAAGCGCTTTTAAGTCAGATTATTGGGGGGGACAGTCCCCCAGGTCCAAGATTGGGAGGACATGTCCCCCTCGTGCCCCCGTAATTTGCGCCAGTGATTAGAACTACCGTAAAGCGTTCAATGCTCTCCAACCGGAAATCGAACCCGGCCAGACAGGTGGCCATCTTCACATCATTTGGGGAACACAAGTGGCAATTCACCCTACGAGTTCGACAAACAGAATTGGAATGGGAGCTTTGCGTTGATTGAGTACCGAGACTATATGAGTAGCAGCGTCATTTCAGATTTTGTTGGGGGAAGCGGAGGGGGGGCAAGGTTGTTTACCAACATGATAATTTCTCTCTTTCTATTAGTATATTAGTGTAAAATTGATTAAAATGCATGTGTTTCTCAAACTCATAGCAGCAATTGCTTCCTGTCCTCCCCAAATGACGCCCCTTGTATGAAACATGTTCTTACAACTTGTATGAAACATGTTCTTGTACGAAACAGGGAACTACATGAGCTTCCGCTCGGAATCGAACCTGGGTCTCCTGCGTCGAAGATGCATAGTAGGGTGGAGCGAAAAAAATTTTTTTCGAAATGCGAATTTGGATAGGGGGCAAAAGTTGCATCATATCATAATACCTTACCATAGAAAATTTCAGCTCTCTGAAATAATTTTTAGCCGGGGCGCAAGGGGCCTTAAGTTTGAGATTTTGTAAATCAATTTCCATTTACTACGTAACAATTTGGCAGATCTTCGCTGGAAGCAGACTGTAAGTTTTAGTGTAGATAGAGTGCAAAAGATGCATCCTCTATCAGTACATAACAACAATAACTTTTAATTCACTAAAATTATTTTCAGTCGGGGCGCAATGGCCCTGAAATTTGGGAATAATTAGACGAAAAGTGATCAACTATAAGCAATTTGCTAGTTTGCCATAAAGAAGTTTTTTTTGCTATTTAGTAACAGTCTTTTTCTGGTACAATGAACTTGTTAGCTGTATTAAGTCACTGGTATAATAGTTTGGTGGGTGGAGATAAGAGGGTACAAAACGAAATCAGGGCGCGCGCTCGTGCAGGTGCTAAAGTATTGTGCAACTGTTTGGCAGCTTGACGATTGTTATTAGTGTGTTGTACCTGTGCTCGGGGCACGTGTCTGGTTAGCGGTCGTGTTGCTACGTTAGTGATTTTATTACTTTTGCGCTTTTGTAGTTACTGATGGGTTTATTATCTACCACTGTATTACAGCCTAGTATCTGGTGTTTTTGTTTTGAGCTATAAAGAAGAAAGATGGCAAAATCAACCAGGTAGAATATGTCAAGAGCACAAGAGATGTTTCGTAGTGCCAAAGGTCGCGACTGGAGGGCGTTTCCAACTTACGAAGACGTTATGCCATGTTATTTATTTACGCGTCAGCAGCTGAAGGGGGCAGAAGTAAAGAACCAGCAGAGAATTTGGTTTCCACGAAGGTAGCAGAAAAGATGGAAGACATTTGGTAACGTGTTTCAATTCCTGTTGTTTCGCTCGGCCATGTATCAATAGTGATCAACAGTCACCACAGGAAACTGAAAATATTTTTAAAATTGGCAGTAAGAAGGAGAATGGAAGAAGAAGGGCAATAAACCATTTGATATAGCAGCTTGCAAGTGTTTCGATTTCACGGTGTGTCGTTGTACAGAACACTCAAAAAGCCTGAATCGGAGAGTGTTTTATCAGACCAAAGGATAAGTAGAAAAATGGTAATCGGTGGCATTGATGTTACTAGGACAAAGAAAAGAGAAGAAAGGAAAGCCAAAAAGCAACTTGTGGTCAAACTTTCAACCAAAACAGTACCAGTTACATTATTGAATCTGTACACTCCTCATCTGTGGAAACAAGAAACGAAGGCAATAAAGAACACGCTAAAGCTGGAGGAGATCCTGATTTTAGTTCGAAGTATCCTTTAAAGACAAGAAAGCAATCACAGATTAGATGCACGGAAATGAGAAAATTTCTCTCGACATTAGCAAAAGTGAAGGAGAAAACCGGCATGACTGGAAGAAAAATTGTACTACTATTGCTACTGAAGTTTTGGAAGATTTTGATATTGTGAGTCCAGAGCAGCTGCAAAACATAATTGATAGAAGTAAAATACAAAGAGGGATTGCGAAAAATCGTAAAAGTGTAAGAACTAAAGTGACTGTTAATAAAGAGAAACCTCGTACCATCTATTTTGATAGGAAGAAAGACCAAACACTCGTAATGTCCGGCTCCGGAAGTCATAGAGATATGAAGAGGAAAGAACAGTATTGTGTTCTTGAAGAACCGGGTAATAAACTTCTCAGCTATGTCACTTTGACAGTTTCAGCATCAGCAAAGAATACTGCTAATTCCATCTGCCGGGAATTACAAGAAAATAATGTGAACCTATGAGATATGGTAGCTATCGGCTGCGATGGTACTAATACTAATGTTGGGTTGATTAGAGTGCTCGAAAACAATTTGGAGAGGTCCTTGCAGTGATGCATACGTTTATTGCACATCATTGAACTACTACTTCGTCATTTACTGAAAGAAATCGATTATGTATCTACTGGTACTTTGTCTGATCCTATTGGTAGATCATTGGTGAATTGAGAGACGAATCCAGTGTCCAGCGTCGGAAAGATTTCTTCAGAACTCCCTACATACCTAAACGTGCGTCACCTCAGTTATGATCAAAGATATTTGTATGAAGTCAATCTGTCATAAGAGGAGGCTGTGATAAAAACCTAGCAGATAAGAAACCTAGGAAACTTGTTCATACTCGCTGGTTAACAATGGCTTGCAGACTTTTTCGTCTATGTATATATACGCCAAATTCTTGAGAGAAGCTCTAAACTCTCGTAAAGTTCGTAGTAAAAGTATATGCACCAGTGTGGTTCAGCATAAAACTGAAACCTCTTGCCAAATACGGAGCTAAACATTTGTTCTTGACCATAAAACTTTCGTGATGTTTGCAAGAACCATACAAAACTTTTGTCAATAACGGAATTTCCAGAAATGCATTCTATGCGAATTCTGAAAATATTCTTATTGCCATGATTGGTGACTACAGATCAGCTACGCGAATCCTTGCTGCCGATAAAATCCTCAAATCCAGAAAACAATGTAAACGTTGTGAAACTCGTTCCTTCCAAGTGCCAGTGTTAATAATTACACAGAAATGATAAACTAAAAGAACCGCCAATACTGACTCACATTACAGATGATAAATTGCGAGAAATTTGTTCTTGAGAAAGTACAAGTGTTGATATCCCTGAGTTTCCATGTTATACGCGAGCAGTGGAAAGATTAGTGAAAATACTTAGTGAAGGTTCTTCGTCAGTATGTGAGCCAGGAGAAATTTCTTTATTCGTTCCAAATTTGACTTAAGAAAATACATGACTACTTTTCAGATAAAGTCGCAGTATTTTGCTTGAAGACGTGAATGAAATTTATGAAACATTCAATCTAATACTGGTGGGTAAGTGGGATGAAACTCGACGGTAGCCACCTCCATGTGGTGAATTCTGGGTTGATGTAGCCTGTAACATAGAATATGAACTTCGATAGCTTTAGAAATCCACCTGGACACGACAACGAATCTTAACACCTTCAAATTATAGTCTCCTTCAAGCGAAGAGCTGCCTAATAATTATACAAATGAATAATAAACGTGTATTTATTTACAAAACCTATCAAACTTAAAGCCCATTGCGCCCCTGGTAAAGAATATTTTAGAGAATTGAAATTTCCGGTGGTAAAGTACTACAATATGATGCAACTTTTGCCCTACATCCGAATTCGAATTTTAAAAAAATAAAAATTTGGACTCTTTTCACTCATTTATAAAATCTGTCAAACTTAAGGCCCATTGCGCCCCGGCTAAAAATTATTTTCGAGAATTGAAATTTTGCATGGTAAAGTACTACGATATGATGCAACTTTTGCCCCCTATCCAAAATCGAATTTCGAAAAAAAATTTTTTTGGCCTCTTTTCACTCCACCCTAATGCATAGGCCAATCCTACAGCTATGCGGAAGCTCAGAGTTCTTTGCCAAATATCTATTATTTTAAATCAATCGTATGTTTTTTTTTTTCAACAAAAACGGAACTCTTATGTCGATGGAGAATTGTGTTCCTCGTCTTCCGAGCAAAATCTGAAATTATTTCGCACGCGCACTAGGCACTAGAATAGCGAGGAAGGCAAGATGTGTCCTTTAGGTTGCGTAAGGTGTATATATATATATATATATATATATATATATATATATATATATATATATATATATATATATATATATATATATATATATATATATATATATATATATATACTTTGCTGTAGTCCTCCCTTCCTCTCTCTCTCTTTTTTTTTAAAAAAAAAAAGAAAAGACAAATTAAGTGAAGATTAAATGAAGAAAATAGATGGATGGATTCGTAAAATAAAATTTATACCTTTTGTATACTTTTAGTACGTCATTAAAATGTTGCATTTTTCCAATATAAGCTTTATAAGAGAAAGGAACTATCAGAGTGCCTGTGCTTGAACATACAAAAGATTAGTGTGTGCATATATGTGTGTACTAGTGTACAGATGCTTGAAGAGGAGGTCCATCTGAAATAATTAGGCAAAAGACTAAGTAATAAGTCACCCGATTCTCTCGTGTTTTCCCCCTGAGCCTTGGCAACGAAGCCTCTGGCGAGAAATACGATTCCTCCTGTGTCGATTGTCACTCGTCACCCACCCTGTGGTCCATGCACCACGGGACCTCTTTACAACAACAATAAGCGCTGACAGCGCTACAGAAATGGACTTGAGCGAATCGCGTATGCAGCGTTTGCAGATAGGATAACGAAACGGTTTCTTGCACGTGCTTCCCAATGGGTGTTCGCTCTCTCTCCCGCTAGCATAAGTAAGTGATCCCCAGAGTGCAACGAAATCTGGTAAAGATCAGGAATCGTAACACGTGCATACTACGTACACTGGTGAATATCATGGGTACTTATAAAATTCATACACGCACTATCTGATAAATGGAAATTAACTTTGAGAGCGGTATATGATACGATAGTTTGCACTATAAACTAAATCTTGGAAGGAAAAGAAAGTATTAGCACATAAGCCAGTGCTTCACAAGCTTTTTTCGATACACTTCTTAACGTGCACAATATTGCGATACACTAATGTTAGGTAGGTTAGAATCGATCCCAGATGCTGTCGTTACAGCCGTTGAATGGCATCATCTGTCTCAAAGCTGACTAAGTGATTCTAAACCTCCGTGATTTCGAGAGTCCTTTGATATGAAGGACGAGGGCTCGTAGTTAAAGCGAAAAGGGTGGTAGATGTGGGATATTTTAAGCAAGGGAAAATTGCAGACAGAGAGAGAGGTTCTCATAAGTTATTTAAAAAAATACTAGAGAAGATGGATGTTGAAGATGAAAATTGATAAATATATATTTTTAGTAGAGGGAAAATGTAGTTGTCAAAAGAGCCTGATCCCGGAGATTCGGATTGTTTACATAGTAGAATATGTGTATATTAGTTATGCATTTAAAACTACCTCACCTGGTGCTTAAACGTAAATCTATACCATTCCCTAATGTTGAAGAACCTTTCGGAATACGTATGTGTCTTTATATATCTATATTTATCAGAAGTTTTATCTTCGATATATATTTGATCCTTTTTAAATTTTTTGTATCTCATTTTGTGAAATTCAAATTTTAAATTTATTATTTGTGCGGAGTTTTAATAGTCCTTTTCCCCATTGAACCTGCATAACGCGTGAGTATACAGTTCAGCACGGAACCCAACTACATGTACTCACACTGGGAGTCAAATATCTAACTCTCTCACCACATTTACAGTGTATAAATAAGTGTTCAAAGATTAGGAATGTATTTACTCTATACTCTGAATGGAAAATGTGTTTGCGTTTGAAAGTTATGAAAAGACTTTTTTTTTTAAATTTCTTTTAAACGGCACTTTTAGCACTGGTTACAACAGCACACACTATGATAGGTTTACCGTAGCATTCATATTATTAATAAAGCCATGAATCATGGAACATACTAGAATCCATGGCACCCAACTTATCTCGCTGAATGACTTAAAAGATTTGGGTGGCCTATGAAATACTCAATAAACAAAATCCTTCAACAAGGCAATGTTTCAGAACTGTTAATGTATAGTATGTGTAATCGGGAGATTAAAGTTTTCTATTTGTGAAAAATGAATATAAAATCGTAAAATATGAAACAGCTAATCTTTGATATTAGCGACACATTCTATGGCAATTTACTAAATGGATAAAATTGGTAAGTTTTACTTTAAGGGGATGGATGTGAACTGGACGTACAAAGAAGAGAAGTAATGTATCCTTTGTTTCATCTTGGTAATCATCAATTTATATGGGTGGAAATAGAGAGAAAGAGCAATAATATTAGATGGATCGAGAAAGAGAAAAAAATATAGAACCTTATTTGAGGAGATATATTCTGAAAACATGATAGAAAGTGTGATGAAAGAGAAGTAAAGGGAAAAAATGTGAAATGAAATTTCTATCCCACGATTATGTCTTTTAGATTAAAGGAGACATATGTTGAACGAAAGCAAATTATTATTAAAGAAGTGGTGAAATGAAAATGTCGGAAGAAACCGAAGAACCTCGAGAAAATTCACTGACACAAACGGTTACCAACTACAAACTTGTGTAACCGATGATCGTGCACTACAAATTCTCGTGACTAATGAGTGAACGATATTGAAGTAGAGTTATATACTTCAATATCGTTCACGCATATAACTCTATAGACGAAGTTAGTGACCGAAGTGCATAACGTTAGTTTGCGGCTAGTAACCTGTCTGTAATGACATCATACTTGTTGGGCGGAATGTGTTTGCTAATATGTGAATGGCCGGTACGTTGTTAGGGAAGTTTTATGTGTAAACAATATAGATGATTATGTCGGTAGTTTTGAGTCAAGTTTTGGATACGAATGATATTAAGATACACTTACCGATACAATTAATACAAAACTGTCATTCATCGATGTTTTTAAGACCTGGTGAATATTCCATTGTCCATACATCACGAACAGGTGAATTTGCAAAATTCGACATTTTGAATGTTGTCACTGGAAAAACTTGTACTTCTTTTCTGACAAAGTGTGAAGCTTTTAGTAAATATTGTTTAGGAGAGTTTTTCAATGATTTCTAACGCAAAATTGCTACTTTCAATGATTGCTGCTTTCAACTTCGTTTATCTCGAAATCAAGATTTTGCACATTTGCCGGTTAGGAATGGTTATATTAGCCAGTTTGTGGAAATATCAACATATATATATATATACAGGGTGGTAAGAAACTATTTGAACAAACTTCGGGAACTGATTTCTGACACCGAAACAAGCAAAAAAGTCCTGTGGAACTTTGGTCAGTGAGGGATAGTTTCGGCGATATAAGGTGACGGAAGCGCGGGAAAAATGAACTTCAGAGGGCCTTAATTCAGAAACAACGCAACGTAGAGAGTGCGGTTTAGAACATAACACTCAAAGTCATACCTTCTCAATTGAAAAATGTATGCTTCAAACCTCCGCAATATGTATGTGAGGGATTTCCCAAAGGAACGTAGGAATCTCCTATAACCTAGCAAGTAATCAAGTTCCAGAGGACTTTTATGCTTGTCAGGAATCAGCTCCCGAAGTTTGTTCAAATAGTTTCAAATAGTTTCTTACCGCCTTATATATATATTCCCGTATACATATCATGTCTGTGTGTGTTTGTTTGTGTTAGCTTGATAATTTGGATCCGTGAGCTACTTTCAGAATGAAATTAACTTCATCCTTTTACACAGATAGAATTAGGTATTACAGTTGTTATATCTAAACTATTACACGGTTTTTAAGTTATTAGAGCCAGAGCTACATATGTAAGTAAAAATACAATTTATACGTTTATCCTTTTCTACTGGAACACATTAAAAACGACTCTGTAATTATACTTGTATTTTGTGTTTATGAAACAAATACTGATTACGAAGTATTCTAATATCGAAGTGTATAGTGCAAATCACTTTGCATCCAACCTATTTTCTAGCTTCAAAAAAAGCATTTTTCGGTCAAAGAATGAAATTGGATTTTTAGTTGTTGCAGCAACTGCAATTCATCCCTGGGATAGGATACGAACAGTGAAAGGGGAAGGGAAAGGCCAGCTCTCGAAACGATCAGCAAGTTGAAGTCGGGAGCTAGGCAGCAAGGGAGCGAGCGAGCAAGATAGAGATACAGAGAGAGAGAGAGCCCTGATTTCAATATCATCAAACGCTGTCCCCGTATCAAACACTCTGTTAACGGCCCATTTATGGAGGAATTAATTCGCCCGAGGCGGATGCTATCCCCTCTCCACCGCCCTTGCTTCTCTCTCTATCTCTCTCTCTCCGCGTTGTCAGTTGATTATGCGTTTGACATGCATGCTCACTTGTTCCCGTATGTGGATCTATGTATGGTACGCATGTATGTGAAGTGTGTATGTACTGGTTAGTGTAGTGATGTGGGCCAAGTAACTGAGCTCATACACCGTCAGAGAATCTCTCTCTCTCTCTCTCTCTCTCTCTCTCTCTCTCTCTGTGTGTGTGTGTGTGTGTAGTTGTGTACGTAGGCGAATATATATGTATTTTGCCTTTCTCTCTGTTAACGCATCCTCCATTAATTCCGCTGTGCCGTTTCATTTTTTTCCTATTTTATTTCCCCAACTCCACTCACTTTTTTTGTTCAACTTTTGCAACCAGACACCAGAATTTCCACAGAGGAAACTTTTCCACGTTGAAAAGGCTTCTGTGATGATTTGCCCACAAACGCTCAATGCAGTGAATCAGAAACAGAAGTATTCTACATACGTAAGCATACATACAGTGTCTGTCTGTGTATGTATATGTATATACGAGTATATGTGTACGTATATAATACTCTTACAACTTCTCGGCTCTTCATTCATTTTTTTCCTGTAAGCAAACAAGACCACAGCTTCTTTTATACACATTCGTTTGTAGTGACAACGAAAAAACCCACCTTTTTTCGCATTGCCATAAGAAAGAACTGGTCTGTTAAAAAAGCATATGCATTCTCTCTTACACACATAATAATTTTAGCATTTACTATCTCTCTTTAGTTAAAATCCATTTTCGTGTTATTTTTCTTCTTTGAAATGTATCATATATCATATACCAAGAATAATAATCTGACTAAGTACTAATTTAAATGCATTCAGCGGATATAAGAGAATTTTACACTTTTCTCCCCAAAATAAAAGGATACAGAACTAATATCAATCTTGTTTATACAGTAATTTAACATTTCTAGACGCTTGTGTATGAAACACATATTATGTGGAAAGGTATTGCCAATCTCGTACAATATATATATATGTTACTGTATGTGGTACTATAAGAAGTTCTTTTTTATACTATATGTGGTACTATAAAAAGTAAGTGTCTTTTTACATTGAAGAAGTATTATAGATATACACAAGTGACTATCTGGGTAATGAACCCATAATTATTCAGTTCCTGTATACGTAGCATTCCTAACCCTAATTTTCAATTATTTAATAGCTTTCTAATTTCTAATTTTCTTATATTTGAATGAACTAGATTGGCAATGAATTGGTCGTTTTATATCTGCTCTGCTGCTTGCTTACTGAACATATCTTACTATGTCAGAGCTGAAACCTGCCTTCGAACAGAGAACTCTAACAAACAACACCCATTTCCTTCACCAAAAGGTTTGCCTACGATATAAGAGTTGATACTGTCTCGTCTAGAAAATATGTCGCTAAAGTGAGTCACGTTTCGGAAAGAATTCCAAAAGAAAAATATGAAATTAATGATATTTAATTTTTTGAAAGAACCTACTTTAGGGAACAGAAATATGAATAGATGAATGTAGACAAGGTTTTACATGTATGATGCAGATAATTTCAAATACTCAACATTATGTGTCTTCTATTAGGAGTTGTAAATATAAAGCTAGCGAGAATGTAATAGTAGAGGGCAGTATACTCAACACTTCCTGCTTCTGTATTATGTAAAAGAGAATTGGTTTGTAACTGTAGAGATGAGTGACTAACGTAAAGGAGTTAGAGTAATAGTTAGAGAATCCCTAATAAATAAAAAGAGAGGCGCCCACATTCAGGAGAGAAACACCAATGTGATTTTCAGTGAGATTAGGGCATATATTTCGTAACGTGTATGTAATTATGATGAGAGAGAGAGAGAGATGTATAATTATGATCCATATTTAATTGAAGTTTGTTATGTTGGTACAGCTTCCGCAAAGGATTGTGTTGTTGGCTATGATGAGATTGGGAAATTCTGTGAATAAGTATATCAACAGAAGTGGTTTCAGTTGTTAATTGGTTTACTAGTACAGTAATAGTTTGGCAGATGTCTATATTAGGTAGATATTTATATATATACAATGTTGTTGTGAATACAATATTTTGGAATGTAGAATTTATAGCTAAGTACAAATATTACATGAGCATGAGAAGAAACATCAAGAAAAATGAAGATTAAAAGAGGAGATCACTCTGGTGTTAGAGGTGTAAGACTTCTGTTACTTAGGGAGTAAAATAGCGAGCAATAACAGGTGCAAACAAGATGTTAAATTCAGAATAGCTTAGGTCAAGAAGGCATTTGAAGAAAAACAGAAGTCTGTAAACATAGACATAGAACTGAAGAAAAGGTTGATGAAACATATGGATGGAGTATAGCGTTATATGGATGTGAGGAATGGACTTTATGGAAAGAGAAAAAACGCAGAAAAGGAGCGTTCGAAAGGTGATGTTATACAAGGATGTTGAAAATTAGAAAGGTGTATAAGATATCAAATGAAAGAGTAATAGAAATTGTAGAAGAAGGAAGCAGTATACTGAAAAATATTTCAAAAACAAGAAATAGGATCAGTGGACACACTGTGAGACATGGAGTAATCACGCTGTTAGCTCTGAAAGGAATGGCAGAAGGAAGAATACCTTGAGCAAGGTTGTGATTGAAATATGCATGGACCAAATAATACAAGATGGGGAGGTAAAGTACATGGAAATATCAATTAAAAAGCTCAGGACAGGGAAGAGTGGAATCCTGGAAGAGCTGTGTCAAACCAATTGAAAGATTAATAACCTGAAAAAAAAGAAAGATGAGCACAGCAGAAAGTAAGTCAGATATCGGAACTACGTGTCATATTCACATATTCACAAGAATATGTAAAGAGGCAACAACAGAAATGAAGTATGAAGTTATAAGAATTAATTAGATGAAGAGTGAAAGTGCTTTTTATTGCGATGCTTGCTATTGCGATAGCTGTTGTGTTCAATCCAAGCAAGACGCCTTATTTAAACACATAAAAGTTAAGGAAATCATAAATCTATAAATTGCGATGAGTAAATTTTTTTCTTTGAAAAAGTTTAGATCCTCTAAAGAGATACGAAATGAGAATTCGTCAGTTCGGGCTGGCAACATTGGAAAGATAACATAAATTTTGTAGGCATGATAACTAATATTTGTATTACCTGTATTGCCTGTACTTGGCCCCTGCAAAAGCCCACAGAAAAGAGCTGCAGTGGCGTAGTTAATAAAGCGTCTATCTATCAGCTGGGTGATCCAGGGCCGATCCCAGTAGGGCGGTAAGTTTTTCACGTTCCGCCCTGGTCCCAATATGGCTCAGGGATTCATCCAGTCTGTGTAAAATGGATACCTGGAGAAACTTGGAA
Source organism: Thermobia domestica (assembly GCF_964235325.1). Classification (NCBI taxonomy): domain Eukaryota; kingdom Metazoa; phylum Arthropoda; class Insecta; order Zygentoma; family Lepismatidae; genus Thermobia; species Thermobia domestica. The sequence continues at coordinate 160,804,913 of NC_137462.1, forward strand.
AGTTAAAAATTTCATGGAACGTAGTGTTTACTATCCCATCTTCGATATGTGCCAAAGTTCACAAAGTGTGAATGAAGTCTTATTTCCACCAAGACCTTAGGCCTCATATGAACTGCTTCCAGGAGACTCTTTACCTTTTAAACACACAGAGAAGATAGGACATTCCTTTGATGTAATGTCAATAACTTGTGAATTATGGATAAATTTTAATAGTTTTCTTTGGATTACGTAAAAGCAACATAGAGTACAGTCCCGGAAAACGTATTCCAATTAGTCAATACTTCTTAAGCTACTATCAGAGGAAGATACAGGCTGTCCATTTTACTAGCAGCTGTACACAGAAATTAGACTAACAAAAACATAAGAAATGTAACAAAGCTGTCTGGACAGAAATTTTGAATCACCGGGAGGATTCTCTACTGAGCCGTCATATGGATTCATCACTGATCAATCTCTTTTCCTTTTTGTCTTGATCTTGATGAGACTGTAGATCCCTAAAGACTTTCAATGATGAAAGATTCTTCTACAACGATGATCAAAGATTAAGACTGATCTCTTCAATAAATTCAGTATCATCTCAGGGTTGAGTGTCACGTTATTGTTCGATATATTGGCATTCAAAATACAATTCGACACATTTACAACTTCTGATTTGACTGTATTCATTTGATACTTTATTATAAATATTATTAGTATTTTTAACCCCTAAAGGGCCGGATTTAAGCCGATTGGATCGATTGCTTCCAATCAGTTCCCGCGCCTATGGGTACCCCGCACTAGAGTGTAATCTACTTTTGGGTTGTCAAATACACATAGCATCAATAACAACATACGATTTTCTTGACAATCCCAGTGACTGTAGCATCTGGAGAAAGGAGATTTTCCAAGTTGAAACTGATCAAAACTTACTCGAGATTATCAACTCAACAAGAATTCAAACAATTTGTTTGCCCATTGAATCTAAAATTAGCAAGAGTTTGAACTTAGACAAAATTCTTGAAGATTTAGAAAAAAGAATAACATACTCATAATAAAAGGGAATAATGAAATTATCCACTAATAGATCATGAATGTTAAGTGATTGTATGCAATTTTAAGAAAATATAACTAAACTGTCAATTTAAATTTTAATTTTTTCTTAACAAAAGTAAATTTAAAAGAAATCATGAGGTGGTATTATCCCTATGTACTTATCAGAGGCAATATATATATATATATATATATATATATATATATATATATATATATATATATATATATATATATATATATAGAGAGAGAGAGAGAGAGAGAGAGAGAGAGAGGGAGAGAGAGATAGGTAATTACTTGTAGTCTTACATGTATGCAAATTTATACTAAAATTTATACTGCAAGTTACTGAGAACCTGGAGCCCCTCAACATTGTTCCCAATTGGTTTCGCACCTCGTAAGTCCGGCTCTGAGTTTCTAGTAACCTGTTTCTGTTATTGCACGAGTTAGTTCTTATTAACCTCTTTCAGTAATGATTATATTTGCTTCTCGTATTTTACACCGAGTATTATTTGTTTCTCCTCTAGCTTAAACGTCTGGTGTCACTCTTTCTGTTAGGTCGCTGTAAGAAACGCTCTCCAGACTTCTTTCAATACCGAATGGAAGTCGTCATTTTATAACATACTGCAGCCAGTATCATATGACAGTTTGGCTGGGCTGTATATTTTGAAACGTCCCTCCTGCAGACTTTTATAATTCTGGATGGGATACGTTAACTTTATTACGTACTATCCTAAATTAAGATTTAATAGTCATCCTCACATAAATCATGACTCTTGTTTCTTAATAAAATCTAACTCGAATTATATGAACATTCTTGAATTCTTGTAGTCCAAAAAGAAAGAGTAAGTAAAAGTAAATCTATTATTGAGATGTCGAACCAGAAGCTCAAGTTCAGGATGAGAATGTCATTACTCACAGTAGAATACTACATCATGCTAGGTACCTAATCAAGCAATATTAACATTTCATTTATTTTTCTAATAGTACAACCTTCAAAATATTTAATTGGGCGAACTATCCCTTATGGCTATGACGTTCCTAACTACAAGCATCAGATCGCTAGAGAACAAGTAAGTAGTAATTTCATATCACATGTAAACATCGTATTTATTTTGATGATAATAACAGGTACTAGCATTAGTTTGCAGACAGCAGTAGTAGTAGTAGCTTAGTTTATAACTAGCATGCAATAATATAACATCAGTTAGTAGGTCGTGGATTTGGATACCCAACAAAGTTAAGTTTCAGGTCAGTTAGTAGGTAATGGACAGCAATAACATGTAACATGGAATCAGCGTAATATGTAGAGCAAGATCCTGAACATGCAGATCAACATGGTACATCAAAGTCTAATATTTCTTGTATCTTCGAGCAAGTTTCGTAAGTCTGAGAATCTTTATTGCGACTTTAGAGTGTACTCCTTTCATATACATCAAATAATATTAAGACACTTTGCTACAACCTAAATTAAATATATATTTTTATATTACAATTCCTGAATTCAATTATCATAGAAATTACTGGACCACTCAAATATGCATTACATTATTCCGTAGACTCATTGAAATAATTCAATTTAGGTTAGGGTTAACTGAAAATATTGCAATATCTTCATATCTGAGTGTTATTCTTGTGCAAAGTCTTGTCATAGGTTCCCGAATTATAACTTCAACTTCAACTGCTACTACATAGAATTATAGAATTAAACTATTGAGCTTCTGTGATTGGCCTGCATTATAAGAAGGAATTATGCAAAACATTTTCTTTAAGTTATTTGAAGGTAAGGATTAACTGAAACTTTTAGTTTACCATTGGTCTTGCAAACTTCACCATATAGTAACCAAATATCGATCATTTTCAAAATAACTTGATAGAATTACAGTTCTAGGAACAAAAGTTCTCTGTTTTGAGTTCAGTACTAGAAACAAAAGTTCTCTGTTTTGAGTTCAAGACACTCCTAGACTTAACACTTAAGTTCTTTTTGATCAAAACTTGTAGATTCGAATTTAATTCGTTTGAGTGTATATCTTATATTTTTCTTAGTACAATGCTCAGTGAGGTACTGCATCTCTCTTACGTCTTCAACTCTGTTCAAGCTTATCAAGTTGACAGATCCTACGGTGAACTGCTAAGAATATGCAAAATTGAAAGTATTTTACATAAAGAAATACGGTACCTCGAAAAAGCTCTAACATCATTGATTCTGGTTTTTCGTGAAGTATGGTTAGATAATGTGGGGCGCAGAAAAGAAGAGATCTCTCATACTATATATTTTCATTATTAGATATTTAGATGACAATTACGTAAATTATAATATACACACGCGAGGAAAAAAGGGAAAATATCTTGACGGAGTGGTTAGCATTTCTTACTGCATACATACAGCAGACTTTACATAAACGATATCTGAGTCTGGTCTTTAAGTCTGTTCGGTGCTAATACACGTATAATTTTACGGAAGATAATAATAGTAATATTCTTTTTACAAGACGTTGGTAAATATTGCAAATTTTCCGATAATCAATGAACAAATCAAAGACAGCCTAAAAATCAATCAATGTTTCTGACATTGATTCATTCACACTTCTATATCAATAAATAAAATATCTGTTCACAGATATAATCGAAAACAGATCCAGACAAATTTTATTTACAATTTTACAAGCTTTTGTAAATAAAATTTGTTTAACAAGAAATGTATTATCAGCGATATTCCAACATTAGATAAACATCACTTTGAATAGACATATAAGAATAATATAATACAATGAGTACAGCATATTATGTTACAATACAACGTAGATAAACACAAGTGTAATGATAGTCTCTTACACTTGTCTTATCTTTGAACTTTTTTTTCATTAGATAGTAATATTATGAGAGTTCAATTTATTATTTTTTTAAAACAAATATTATTTGTGTTTTACAATTAAGGAGTACAGTGGCTCAGTGGTAGAAAGCTCCATTCTGATGCAAGAGATCCGGATTCGATCTTAGTCCTTGAGAGTTTGTGGTGGACAATTTCGTTTCTGTGGTTTTGCTTGGGATTCATCCGATTTCTCCTACATCTGCATTCTACCAATTATTTCGTTATCATTAACTTTCATTAATCAACCGGCGCCTTCAACTGACAGCGCATAATCGTGGGATATAAAACTGATTTATTTGTTCTATGATTCAATTAGGGATTCGTGAAACATTTCTCGTCTTTGCGTTTGTGTGAAATGCATTGTTACAGAAGGATTTTTCTCTTTCTCTCTCTCTCTCTCTTTTTTAGCTTTGAATTTTTATAACAGAATTGTGAAAATTAGAAGTAGTTAACATTCGTGATGGTGAACAAAGTTGTTCTAAAACACTTCTGATTATTTAGTATTTGAAATGATTTCTTGGGGTAAAATTTGATAAGATGGTAGTACAATCAGAACTAATCAATTGGTTTCTATCAACTTGCATAAAGAAACAATGTGTGAATGAAACAATGAAAGGATTTTACATTCTGATTTTTTCTATCTTAAAAAAAATAAAACAGAAGGAATATAAGCTATAGAGAAGCACAGTTTTCCAGTTGCTCAGTAGGAAAAAAATGGAAAATGGGACCAGGAGATGAGAAAAGAATGAGAGCGCTATTTTCCAGCGCAATATATGTATCCACGCAGGCGCTTGTTCTCTGTCTACTGGTGGTGGGCCACCACAGATGTGGTGGATTGCCCCAAGGCATATCGATAAATATGGAAATGCCGTTGCCTCGCGGGCTACACTCGTCAGGAGCGGCGGAGGTAATTGCGAATGGAAAGAAGAGAGAGAGAGAGAGAGAGAGGGCGATGAACACAAGAGGGATGGGGTAATGACGGACTGCATAATGTTTCGCTGGCAGGGTGTCGTCATGACGAGCTGCGTTAACCTGTAGCCGAGTCCCTGATTACACATCATACAGAAACCTCAGCTTTTTGCAATGGGAGATGATGATGATGATGACGATGAATGGGGGAAGGAGGGCTCCCTGCTCTCTCCACACCCCTACGGTGTTCACAATAATGAGAAGCTTAGGACGCTCACATTTCCCATCACGACAGATGATCGTACTATGTGTGTGTGTGCGTGTGTTGCGGGTGAAAATAACAAGTTAAAATTTTATCTTAATACTCTTCTCAACGGATGCAGTCATGAATAAAATTTTGTTTTCTCATGTAAAATAGTTTTCTAAACAGAATATGCAGCAAGTTCAAAGTTAAGAATGAGTTTTAAATGAAAGTAGCACTATACACAATAGCTGGATATCATATTAAGAAGAGTAAATGCTATTTATTGAAATTGGAAGAGTACTACGCTTTCTATTAGATTTATTTTCTTCTATTTTAGTTCACGAGGAAATATATGCTATGAAATAAATTTAACAATTGGAAATACTGAAAGAACCAGAGAACTACAGTTTCCAGTGTATCTGTAAAGTATCAACTTTAGAAAAATTAATGACTCATACATTCTTAGTGATAATATCCTCGAAATCATATTTCTTGTGTATTTTATTCTGAAAATCATATCTCTTGTGTATTTTAACTTCTTTAAAACTTAAAACGCGATATTATTACTTTCAACAGAACTACAATCTATTAATATTCAATGTTGTGTCTTGGCTTCAAAAACGGAGTTACCTTTGATCCTGCATCAGCATTTTGATCATTTCAACGTAATTTAATTCTTCGGAATCGAGATGTTAAGCACAATTCAATAATAGACCTAGATATAACATGCTTTCTGTATGGCTATAAAGTCTATAGATGCCAGAAAAAATAATGAACAGCATATCATTAATATTTTTAACATGTTTGCTACCTATAGGAGATGAAATAGTGTACCTGATGAAAGTGATTAAAGGCAATTTACAAGTAAATTGAGAAACAATAGAATAATGAAATGTACGAGGGGCATACTGAAAGTCATGAGCAACATTTTTTAAAAACCGTAATCTTTATTTGTAAGTGAAACCAAATATATAATTTCAATCTACAAACCTTTCTTTCACTTTTCTACATAGTCTCCGTTTTTTGCACACCCATCGTTCCATTTTCCCCATCGTTCTGTAAGTTTGAAAATACCCCTGCGATAGAATTCCGTTCCAGCTGCCCGTAGACACTGACGCACTGCTTGCTGAATATCCTCCAATGTGTCGTAGCGATGGCCTCGCATCTGTTCCTTCATAAAACCGAAAGGATGGTAGTCGGAGGGTGCCGTGTCAAGACTGTAGATAGGATGTGGAAGTCTTTTCCACCCAAATCTCCTGATCTGCTTTATAGTGGCACGTGCAGTATGCGAACGCCCATTATCCTGTTGAAGGATGATCTTCTTTCCAGGACATTTATCTCGCAAGGCACGACGGAGCTTCAGAAGTGTCTGGATGTAGCGGGTAGAATTTATGGTTTGTCCAGGCTCAAGAAAGTCAACCAGAATGCAATCCTGTGCGTCCCAGAAGACGTTCCTCGTAACTTTCCCTACTGATTGCACTGTCTTCGCTTTCTTCTTCGGTGGCGAATTCAAGTGGAGCCATTCCATACTCTATCATTTTGTTTCAGATTCATAATGATGGAACCAGCTTTCATCTTCAGTCACAATATTCGTCAAAAAGTCATCACCTTCGAAATCTCTAAAGAAGGATTTGGGCAATGGTTAGACTATGTCCAGCAAGTTTTGCAGCGATTTCATTCACAGTGATACGCTTATTTTCCCTAATCAACTCATCAACTTTTACCTTGTTGTGTTCCGTTGAGGCAACTCGAGGACGCCCACTGCGAGGTTCATCTTCGATATTCGTGTTTCCAACCTTAAAATCTTCATCCACCTCCTAACACTGCTGGCACCCATGCAGACATCTCCATAAGCACCTGCAGTCTGCAATGAGTTTCAGAAGCAGATTGGTCCTCTTTAACAAGGAATTCAATCACAGCACGCTGTCGAAACGAAACATCGCTACCCCCTATTTTGGAAATCCTGCCTGTGGTCACATTCTAGCAACAATAAGCGTCAACGTCTGGAAAGAAAGAACGAAAGGTCTGTAGATTGAGATGATATATTAAAAATTACGGTTGTAAAAAACATGTTGCCCACGACTTTCTTTAGTGTAGTATTTATCAGAGTAAAGGAAGCCACGCATGTACAATCTAAAAGTACATATTTCATCAATTTTCAATAGGTGTACCGGATATACCTACAGGGTGTACTTCTCAGATATACTCTCAATAGATTTTTCAGATATACCCTGATTTCAAGGAGAGACCAAAGTAGGCAGGAGGTAAACCTTGACAACAATGGACATATAATGCTTCGGAGGGAAGTCGGAAGTGTTAGGAACCGGCAGCTCCATATTTTTTTGTGTTCAGAATAACGTGTGATGCGATGTATTTCGTCATGGTATATTTCACGATTTCTTCACTTATAAGAGTGAAAAAAAAAAACATCGCAGCATGCGTTTTCCCGAGTTCGAGAGATCGTGCTGCTGACGATCCTTAACACTTCCGACATCGCGCTAAAGGATCCCGTGTTCATTGCTATCAAGATTTATCTTTTGCCTACTTTGAACCAATCAAAAAGTCAGAGCATATTTCAAAGTTCGGTTGATGGCATGTCTGAGAATTGCACCCTGCAGGGAATGCACTGTATACACATTGAACATTAATGAAATATGCATTTTTGGACTGCGTATGCATGACTCCCTTTACGCTGATAAGGACTACCATCCACAATTTCTCGAATTCGAAATAGGGCCCCTTGAAATTTGGCTTTTTCGCGATTTTGGACAGCCCTAGCTCTGAAACTATACACTTTTCGCCATAGGTCCATATGAACTTTTTCTTTTATTTTGATGTGAAGAATACGCCGATCTTATAAGCCGATCTTACGTTCTCAGAAGTATAAACTACTTACAACAAAAAATATTATCTACACCACCATTTTCAGCTACCTCCTCGTCATGTTTTATTTGATTCCATTCTACACGTAACGACTAAAAGTAGTCGTAGCAATAGTTTTTTTCCTGATCTGAAGAGATCCAGATTTCCAAAACTTTACAGGATACATCACAGGTATCATAATTTTCAATATGCCAATGCGTGTGAAGTTGAAGGAAGATGTCGATTGTGTTCACTGCATGAGTTTTCAATTCACCATCTAATGTCTGGAGAAAATATGACTGTAGTCGAAAAGTTTTCTCAATTGTAGCCCAATACTGTAACCGTGGGATACAATGGCAATGCCTACCTAATCACCTTCAAAGGAGATACCGCACATTGCGTATAGACATATGTTTCATTGATTCCACTATTGTTGGAAGTGACAGCTCCAAGCCTGTTTCAGGATTTTCAAGTATTCAGTAGTCGTTTGCGAGATGGGATTATTGCGTCGGGGAGACAATGCTGTATGCCTTTGTGATGACATCTTCGAGTAGAGTAATCATTTGTTATTCTACCAATGATTATCTTTGATAGAAACGCATGACTTAAGTAGATGCATTTCGAAATCACGAGGAAATCAAACAGTATGCGTTCTCCAAAAGTGTTCCGCCTGAACTTCAGAAGATTTCGGTGTTTTAAATAATGGACCAGAAGTGCGTGTGTGTATGTAGAAAATCCCTACTTTAAAGGTGATTAGGAAGGCTTTACTATATAAAAAAATTCTACCATGACAGTATCATACACAATTCTGCAAATTTCTTGACTGTTCCATAATATAATATAATTATAGTAGCATACGATTTCAAATTCCAGGTATTACAGTCACCATACATTATGATAATTAATAAAACAGTAAATAACATTGACAGATTCTATCACATTGTTTAGTGTGGTTAGTGTAGTTTTAACCGACTTACAAAAAAGGAGATTTTTAAGTCAACACGTTATTTACTATATGTAACCTAAATCTTAACCTTCAAGTCAAAAGAGAATATTATGCGATAAATACGGTTGTCACACTGTAGTCAGTTGCTGTGCTATATTCCACTGTGGATATACTTTCTGAACGCACTGTACAGGGTGCGGCAGCTATTTGAGAACAAAATAACTTCTGCGGGAAAAAAGGAACAGAAACTGAAGGTAGAGCACTTAATGACCACTGAATGTTATACGAAAACATTCCATGAAACCACCATCTGCCGCAATAACAGCCTCTAAATGGTGTCGAAACCGTCGGCAGGCATGAATGAGGTGGATCATGAGAATGCTGGTCATGGCATGGCATCTACAGTAGCTGCTCTGAGAGCCGTCACAGTGTTGTGTGGATGCTTAGTGGAGACCCTCTCAACCACGCCCCAGAAGTAAAAGTCCAAAGGGTTGACATCAGGGGAGCTGGGGGACCACATGTTTGGGGTGACGTGGTAGTGAAAATTCGTGACCAACCATTCTCGGGTTGAACGGGCCGTATTGGCGGAAGCGGATGGCCTGCTACGTGCTATAGCAGTAATCCAAGGCTGCAAACCATCTTCAACACATCGGTGTAAGCAACGGCGTTGACACTGGCACCTTGACTAAAGAAATGTGAAGGTATCTCATCGCTCTCACTGCTCACGACCCCCAGAGCCATCACGGAGGCGGGAAACTTGGAACTCTAGCAAAAGAACATTTCAATATTGTATTTATAAATGCAGAAATTGTCGTTTCAACTTAGCACCAAGAAGTAGGTACGTGTGCCTGAATTACCTGTATGAATAAGTGATTTAATTTTTGTAGAAATAACTCGTTAAAAATCTGTGAGTAGGTATTCATGGTTTATTTTAGAAACAAGTGTTAATATTTTATCACTTTTAACACAATTATATCACTTAATATTTATTTAGTCACATGAACATATTTTTCCGAAAAAATGTTTTGCTAGACAGGAAAATTTTCAACTTTAGTATACAATGGAGGCGTTACAACAACACAAAAATGTTAATTTTGAAATAAAAATCTATTTTCATTATTTTTCACAAAGTGTTTATTTTTTTCAACTTTCTAATATGATCAAATTGGCATGGCTAATTTAAGAGCTAACCCTCTGGGTGAGACTAGGGAGTGTATCAATTTATAACTTTACAGCTAAGTTATTCTAAAACTTACTTAGTTTTGAATACTTTTTTTTGCGTTCTTTTTCCACTGTGTGCTGATCTAATGCTAACAGGCACGTCTTTGGTGCACGGCGTCCAGTGTTCGATTACCGGTTGAAAAGTATTGATGTGGTTCTAATTCCATTTTAAACTGTAAGTTATGAACCTATAGCTCCAGTGCTGAAAACTGACGTTAAACAAACAAACAAGAAGAAGTGGTGTATCGTTGTAAGATTAGAAGCACCGAAAATTATGTGCGCTTAACAGCGACGCTTAACATAAAAAAATATAAGTGAGGCACGTGCATGCTAGCAGAAATGTCCTAAGGGAGAATAGGTTTAAAGAAGTGCTTGAAAAGAATATTTGGATTCCCTCTTTCCCCCTTCATAATGAGTACTTGAATCAAAGTAAAATGAAGAAAACAAATCAACCAGACTCAAGTGCTATGTTCAAAAATGAACTTCAGATAGGGCAGCCATTATTCTTGGCGGAAAATTTAAACCATTTTCTTCCCTTACGTTGTACATTTCAAAGTGAAATATCAAAAACTTTGCTAGAGCTACTCATATCTAAAGATTTTAAGCGGTTCAGCCGTTTTCCTGTGATTATGAAAAAGGTAACATCAATTTCATTGTATCAATAGACAGAATTTGGAATTTTTCCAATCGCACGAGTCTTTTGGACTTCACATTGCCAATGTGCTCTATGTGAAATGAAAAAGTAACACTGCCAGTTTAGTAGGTTGTTCAAATGGAATGGAATGGCACGCAAAATTGTCACGGGGAACATGTACATTATTATTTGAAGGAAACTAGAATACCTCGAATCTGTTTCCCAACAACGTTATATAGTTGGAATTATAAGGGTCCAAGGGAAAGCTTGCTGAATTGGCAACATTGCTTTGTATTTAACAGAGGACCCCTTACAAGTGTAGAGCTCAAATGCCTGGTGCGATTGGAAAATATCCACCAATTTAGATTGAGACCCGCCTGTTTCCAACATAATCTTTTCTCTCTTTCCATTTTTTCGTATTGTTATTCATAACGGAGTTGGCCTATGGCCCCTGACTTTTGATACACTCGGCATAAGTAGGAAAGAACGTGTACTGCTTTTGAGACTTATGAATTAACTTTATTGCTTCGGATTAACCATCAATTTCCCATCGAACTTTTTAAAAATCTATTCTGCAAGACACCAAGCTTAACATATCGAACTAAATTTATGTAATACACACAGCCTATTACACACACTTCATCAACAGAATTGTAGCTGTTTTGGGGACATGGCGCTAGTTCTAAACAGCACAAGTCCTAAATGACACAAGACCTAAAAATCATTTCGCGGCACAAGTCTTAAATGGCTTAAGTCCTAAACGGCACAAAACCTAAACAGCACTGGACCAAAAAATCTCTTATGGTGCTACCATCGCGTCCGTGCCAAGAATATTGCCATTCTATTAGTCAAACTTTTATATATATAGTGTTTCATATTACAGAACCAGTTCTAGCTTAGTCCTTGCAAGTAATTTGTATAAATACATATTCTATCGTTCTGAAATAAAAAGATAATAAATAAAGCCTATTGTTCTTTCTTGCTGTTTGCATGATAGCATTTGTGTGGTGACAAAGTATTAACTACCTATCAAATGTGATTCTCAGATCTTTCATGGTGTCTGTTTTGTGTTCTGCTTTAGTTATATACGTCATAAATTTTGCTTTTATCATATTCAACTCTTTCCGTAGCAAATAGTTGTCATACTCATAATTAACTATTCTTTACTTGTTACCATTATTAACAAATCAATAGTTTTAGTATTACTAACATAGCTGTTACCGTTGGAATAATAATAATAATAATAATAATAATAATAATAATAATAATAATAATAATAATAATAATAATAATAATAATATATTTCAAATATGCTACATTTTTGAGGCCTAAGCCTTGATTGTACGTGAATTTAAAATCAAAGGTTATGTCACGGACGGCAAATGATGGCTTAACAGCCAAAACAAACTCTTGGCCGCCCAAGTGGGGGTTAGTCTGTGTTTAATAATTAATAATGTTTATAATAGAATGTGAAAGAAACACTTTTTAAAAAATTAAACTACTTCAACATGTTAAAATAATTAAAAGAACCTAATTAACCATCCTATTTGTACTTTCATTTGTTTAACTGGACGAACCCAGACCTAAAGGAAAAGAGTTTTCTGCCCAAATCTCATAAACAGTGGGAAATTTTAATATTATAGAAATTGAACCTCCTTAGCTCTTAAAATCTGTAATTTTCAACACGCTAAAACATATATTTTATTACTTTTAGTTAAAAGTTTGAATACCGAGTTTCACGCATCCAGCTTAAGCAAATAGTTCTTTACTTTATTAATATTTTCTGAGTAAGTAATGAAGAATTCGAACATTAAAGAAAGTGTACCCTTTGTTCTTTCACCTTTTAATATGTGTTGAATTTTCAGTTTTTTTTTGTTTTGTTTGTTTTACAGTGGAAAGTTTATAAATAGGTCAAGTTTCATTTTACTAGCTTCAGAGATTTGAAAGATACGCTACTCTTTTTTTTTTAAATTACCTAACCTTTTAAAGATACGTATTTCCCAAAATTCTTTCTTATATCCTGCTTTCTGCTATCCTGCTTATATTTTTAAAATTAAAATTTAACGACTCTACTTGTAGTAGTATACCCAGAAAGTCACTTATTTTAACTCTCTTATATAAGAGTACAGAAGATGAAGACAGTCAAACGAATTGACTTTCATGAACAGTTTCCGATTTCTTATTCGTACATTTCCCACAAGTTGTAGTTTTAAATTCACGCACCGTCAAGACCCAGGTTTCAAAAAGGTAACAAACTGAAAATATAATAATAATAATAATAATAATAATAATAATAATAATAATAATAATAATAATAATAATAATAATAATAATAATAATAATAATAATAATAATAAATGTATTTATGTACGTGTTATATGTATATATTTATTATCTTGTTGAAGCTTTCGTAATTTGGAAATATACTTTTGGTTTACTTGTATTATGAAAAAAGCCTGCTCCCCTGGAAAAGTTTGCAGGCTACATCCCTAAATGACTATGTATTGATTTCTTCAAACGTATTGTGTTGCGTATTGCATTAGTAATTTAGCGTTATTTGTTGATTTTTCTTGCTTATACGAGTATATATCAACTCTATCAAAACACGCTGTGAAATATAGTAAGTGTCTGCGTTCTTAATGTATATAGTCGGTATTCAATGTTCACTTGTGAAATATCTAGTGGGCTTTTGTCCTGCCTTTGGAAAGTTAGAGTGGGCTTTTGTCCTACTCTTAATAAAACGTACTCCGCAGAGTATAAATTGCAATTCTGAATGCTTGCTTGGTTTCAGAAAAGTCTGGTAAAATATGCTGCTTAAACATTTTTATTAAATTCTCTTTTTAAAATTTTGTTATGGGATTCTCGTATCTCCATTTGAAAGAAACGAATTTCTTAACCAATTATATAATTAATTCTTAGAATGAAATAGATTATATAACGTAAATCATGTATAACTGCAGAACAGATAATAATAATTTTAGTAATACAAAATAGCTGTTACCGTTGGAATTAGCTACGTTCGTAACATTATTGCTAACTAGATACTGCATCTTGCAATTTCGTGTGGTGATGGCGAATTTCAGAACTAAAGTAGGTGAATGAAAAAGGCACAAGACCTAAACGGCACACGTCCTAAACGGCATAATACCTAAACGGCACAAGACCTAAAAATCATTTCGCTGCACTAGTCCTAAACGGCACAATACCTAAAAATCATTTCGCGGCACAAGACCTAAGCGGCACTAGTCCTAAAAGGCATAAGACCTACAATTTAGGACTAGTGCCTATATTTTTAGGACTTATGCCGTTTAGGTCTTGTGCCGTTTAGGACTTATGATACGTACACTATGGCTAAAGGCTTGAATTTATTCCTAAAATGTTAGTCCACCCGCAATTCACTGATGAGAAGTGGGTTGCAAACTTCAAAGGGTGTCCACGTAGAAGACACATTTCTGCTTAACATCCTCTGTAACACTGACTCTCTTTTCATAATCTGATGGCTCGTTCGGTGGCTTGATCAGCCAGACAACTGTTGTGTATAGAAAGTGAAGAATAAATTGTTACTTAAACGTTATTTGTACCCTCATTCCTATTGTAGCAATTAATGTTGAGAATCTGTTGAGATATATTTGACGGTGACTCAGTCACAATATTCTGGTGCTACAGGTTAGCATTTCCAGCAAGAATATGTATGAATGGTTTTTCGTGCACAAGTGGCTAACAGTACTTGTTTTCTATGGTCTCGCTTTTGATCCTCTGGTAGATGTATGTGGTTCAGGTGCAAACACGAAAAGTGGCTCGGTTCCCAATTTAAATAATAGGCTCTCTCATATTAATACTATGCTATCAATCAAGAACAGGAACGTGAAAATTAATACATGTATAAGATAAAATCATTAGTTTAACGTCCTTCGTTATGATCTTAAGCTTAAAAAGCACTGATGGCAAATGCGAGTAATAGCAAATAAAATACTTATTGTATAATATTGAAGAGAGTGGAAGAAAATGAGATAGCTGCGACAAAGCCGAGAATCGTAGTCCATCACAGGCTCACATTGCTCTGAAGCCGAATCAGGAACCTTTATCATCATAATCTTATGACTGAGTCACGGACAAATATTTCTGAACAGATTGTCAAGAATAGAAAAATACTTTGCAACTAAGGGGCCGAGAGGCTCAGTGGTAAAGCACTCACGTCTTGTGCAAGAGATTCCTGATTCGATTAAAGGTTATCCCGTGTGAAGTTTGTAGTGGACATGTTGTGCACATGAATTTTCTAGGAGTTCTCCCGTTTCCTTCCACATTCTCATCCCACCAGTTTCTTCATAATAATTCATTTGATAAAGTATTCGTCTTCTTTAGAAGAAAGGAATCTAAATGGTATAACTATTAGAAATTTATTCCTGAAATTTTGCTGCCTTGCAAATATCTGCGAATTTACTAACTCCAAGTAGTTCCATATACACGTTCATACACACACACAAAAAGCGTAGAAGTTATAAGGTTTATAATTGCAATTTTTCAATAGGACATTCTGATGGATGCAATATTTAGTTTTAATAACCATATTTATGGTGATCAAACACTAAAAGAAAAAATAAGTTGGAGAACAAAAGCGTGTAGAAGAAACTGCTTTTGCTTATTTGCGAAGATATACGTATATACTGGATGTCTTTTGTGTCTCGGTCCACACGCTTTTCCCATTCTTGTCGACTACGACCGCATCTTCTTGCTCCTTGGTTGATCACCCCTCGCTCCCTCCTTTTCAGCCAGCCAGGATGTTGCTTGCTTACACTCGAAGAAATATTCTTTTTTCCTTTCTTCTTCTTCTTCTTCTCAGAGCGAAGAGAAGAGTAGTAGAAGAAGAAAAAGGGAAAGCGACCGCAACCTCTTCTCTTCTTCTTCCGACGGCAACAAGAAGGGAACGAGAAGAAAGAGGGGGGAGTGAACGGTGGCAAAAGGAAGAAAGAGTGTTCTTCTCTCATCTTCTTGGGAAAGGAAGTCCCTGGGGCTCTGGATCTTCTTCTCTGCTCTGCCGAACGAAATGGAATAGAGAAGTCGAGTGGGCGGAGACGACCAGTCGATATCGTCCTAACAACAAGATAAAGACACACTCCAGAAAGGAGAGAACCGTGTATGTGGTAATTTTTCTCCATTTCCTCCTTATAACCTAACGGAGTCCTTTGATATAAACCATGCGTGGAGAAAATTAAACGGATTCTGTCTTAGTCAATACCTACTTTACTTACAAAACACGAGCAACCTATTTATTCTTCTTGCAAGTACTGACAAAAACCATATAGCGAAAAGCATAAAGGATAAAAATGTGTAAAGATTAGTAACGTAAACAATTTGCAAAATTACTATAACTAAAGTAAGTTCAATACTAACTACTTTTAATTTCAGTGAGTGATTTTCTTTAATATATATCTACAAAATTCTAAATACCAACTAGTCGTACTACACATTCATTTTATGCATTTGATTGTTTTTTTTTTTTCGAATTGATTGTTTGGATTTTACATCCTATGTTTTACTTTATGGATTTAATGAGACAATGGAAAATAATGGAATATATATATAAAAATGTGTACAAATTTCGATTCTCTTCCACTAGAAATCGAACCCGAGAGCACTTGAACCAAAAGCGCGCGCTCCAACTACTAGACCAGTGGGGAAAACAAATAAAAGCAATGAAAAGCCCAGGACCTCCTTATTTTGTGCTTATTTCAAGTCTAGAGCATTTACCATGAATTCAGTTTATTTGAGAAGAAAAAGTAAGAGATATTTATTTTACCCGCCGTAGCATGCGCTGCGGAGTCACACTCCGCGGATAGAAAAATTTTAGTTTTCTTAGAACTGTTAAAAGAGTTTGTGCTGTAAAATATACATGGGCAATTGTTAAAAACATTGCAAAGAAAATATTAAACAATTTAATTTCGCTTCAAAACAAAATACACATTAAAATAAGATAAATATTGCGTAGTGAGACACCATGAGCCTGCTTTGATGTTACAATTGACCACGCGGGCTATGGAGGGTTATGGTTGACTATCTATTATTTTTTAAAAACAGTTTGTTGTTCCACGTAATCTAACAAAGGATAGGTTCCTGGCGTCTAACAACTACCTATCGGTCTCTGGTTCTATCCTAGCTCACACTAAATGGACATTGCGGTGGACAAATACCGTGTGTGTGGGTTTTCCCGGGGTTCTTCCGTTTCATCCCATTTTCTTCATTACACTCTTTCATTCATTTCTCATCAATGCCGTCTCCTTTAGCCTACACGGCGTAACAGTGCGACGTAAAACTGGAATATTTCAATTAACTTCATTATCAACTACTTATCGGTTCTTTTGTTGGCTTCCATCAGTAACTACCAATTCGTTTTTCAAAAAAATCGGTGTTTGTCCACCACAAAGTTCACTTGGCTTGAGCTGGGTTCGAACCAGGGATTCCACGCACCAGAGGTGAAAGCTCTACCACTGAGAAACTGCGGCCCCAACGATACTATTCAAATCACAAAGGATGTTTTGTAGTAGAAGAGCGGAGAACGTAAAATTGAGAAAAGAAATTATGTTTTTTACTTTCAAAATATATTTAATACTGATTTACTTAGTAGTAAATTATATTCCCACCAAACATTTCAAGCTTTTTTTATGTATATTATATAACCGGAATGAATGGGCATAATTCACCAAACCTTTTAAACTTTTAATACGTAGATGGCTATTTTATGAATTCAATTTACATATTAAATCCATGTTCTGGATTTTAAGATCTAAACCAAAAGAACTTAAGGGAACACATTTAAAATGGGAAAACATTGGAACTCTTAACAAACGTTTAAAAAAATTTATCGAAACGCTTTTATGGAAAGCTCCGGAGGTCAAGTTGATCCATACCTTATATTTTAGAGTTAAGCAATCGAAACATATATGAACTAGTGTATAATTATGCTGAAAAAAGTTTTGAAAGATTGGGAGAACCACAAAGTTTAGTTACTTACTTATAGAATTGTACGAAGCTGGTTGGATTGACATGTTTCCTAAACGCTTGATTGAGAACTGATCTGCATCTCATAGATTCTGCTATGTGAACAATTTTGAAATGCGACTCGAATTCTGTAAAAAATCAGGATTTGTATGTCCATGAGAAAGCAATCTGCGCAACGACTGCTTTGGATCTTTAAGCATGTTTAAACAAGTAATAGTGTCACATGTAAACCATGTGAAGGAGTCTGCTTTGCATGATGTAATATTCTCTCAATTAATATTGACAACGGAATAAGATTTTTATCAGTTCCACTTTTTGAAAGACAGTTAAGTGTTGGTATGAAGTGTAGGGAAATTAGAATGGATGTGGAGAGTCTTGGGATGCTTAATTAATTGAAAACAATTGGTTCTCGTTTTCTACTACTGGTTTAACTCTATCTCGATCAACGTTCAATCCGGAAGTGTTTTATTTCTGCCACTTTCGGTTCGGATAGAAGGTTAAGACTGAAGGTGGTGCCTGTTTTAAGAACGTTAAATCGATTTAAAGAAAAAAAAAAGGTTCTCGCACTTATCGTTTTCGTTCTATGTATATTGAGATTGAAAGCGGAAGTTGTGAATTTCTATCACTTCCTGTTTATTAGGAAGTTAAGCATGGAGATGAAACGTATATTTGGGATGCTTAATCGATTGCAGAAAACTGCTTCTCGCTATCTATTATAGATTTTGGTTTATAGTGATCAACGTTAAAACTAGAAATGGTTGATTTCTACCACTTTCGGTTTTATTATTACATCCTTCTATGAAATTGATTCCTAACTTGTGACCCTCTAAATTTTGGCCAAAATTGATGGTAATTTATCGAGAAGTTCTTGAGATCTTTTGTCTTCCATTTAGATTTGAGGATGGTGTTGAACATAAACATTGTATATGTTGTATTTTATACAAATAGTCATTTAATAGCTCAAAGTCTCGGTGAGAAGTGCATCAGATAGCATACTGCTGCTAGGTAACTGTAGTTCTTTATTTATTCTGGTAATACTAGTAACAGCTTTCTAAATCAAGAATAGGAATGGTGAAAGAGACATTTAGGAATAAGAAACTTCTGTTTTGTGGTCCTTTGAATAATGATTTAAGGGAGGAAAACTCATCAAAAGTTTCGTAAGGAAAGTTCCCCCCTACCCATGTACTCATTGTACTATGGGGCACAAACTGGAACACAATGGTAAAGCTACGAAACAAATATATTGAAAGATTTACAAATGTATGTTTAGGGAAGAATGGAAAAAAATACCTGAGTCAACTAGTAAATGTAAGTAACTGGCAGGGGAGAAGAGATCCCCCCTAATTGTAAAAGGAAAATATGTTAGTGTTACACTATCTTGGAATGTACAACATTGCCAAAGAGATTTGTACTATTGGTTGTAGAAAAACAAAGGATACAATGTGATCTTACATATAATAAACAGTAAACGTATCAGTGTTTCAGTTATCGGCTAATAATAAACATCTATGCTATCGTGATAGACGCTGTTACGTGCGCTATCACTTGCCTACCCGACATTAATAAATATCGTTACCTACAAACTTGTTGCGTATATCGAATTTCTTGAATAATTGCGTTAAAAATATATATGGAGTTTCATGTGATTTATGTGAAATCTCAAAATAAATAAGAACATTCGTTAACTGTAGGTCTAAACAATTA